>NC_088382.1:129445000-130904166 GCF_037993035.2 Macaca fascicularis
GGTAAATCATCTACTTTCAGCAAAGATATGATTTCCGGTCTCGAGTGTCTATCCACCAGCGCTAAACCCTACAAGAAATGAGAAGAAACACAGCAGTTAAAGTAATGTTGTAATGTTTAAACATGACTCATTCTTTTACCTTTAGGTTTAGCTTAGCTCAAGATATTCAAAATGTCAGCTACATGGAACTTAAACTATCCAGAGATTTACAACAGCCTTTTTCATACAAAGAGCTCCTTTAAGCAGTGACTTCTTTCCTCCTCTGCAATCTGGCTTCTACCACCAGTAGTTTATCAAGATAGCTCTGGTTCTAAAGGTCACCAGTAACCTGTCATTGCCAAATCCAGTGGGCCCTTTTCTTGGATTCATCGTGTTAGCCTTCTATTTTCTTTTTGAGACAGAGTCTTGCTCTGTCACCCAGGCTGGAGTGCAGTGGCGCAGTCTTGGCTCACTGCAACCTCTGCCTCCTGGGTTCAAGAGAGTCTCCTGACTCCACCTCCTGAGTAGCTGTGACTACAGGTACAGGCCACCACGTCCAGCTAATTTTTATATTTTTAGTAGAGAAGGGGTTTCACCATGTAGGTCAGGCTGGTCTTGAACTCCTGGCCTCAAGTGATCCACCCTCCTCAGCCTCCCAAAGTGCTGGGATTACAGGTGTGAGCCACTTTGCCCAGTCCCTAGCCCTCTATTTTCTTCGTTACTGTTGATTACTCCTTCTTCTTTAAATCTCTCTCCATCCCTGACATCACAGTCTTTTTTTTTTTTTTTTTTTTTTTTTTTTTTTTTTTTTTTGAGACGGAGTCTCGCTTTGTGGTCCAGGCTGGAGTGCAGTGGCCAGATCTCAGCTCACTGCAAGCTCCGCCTCCCGGGTTTACGCCATTCTCCTGCCTCAGCCTCCCGAGTAGCTGGGACTACAGGCACCCGCCACCTCGCCCGGCTAGTTTTTTGTATTTTTTAGTAGAGACGGGGTTTCACCGTGTTCGCCAGGATGGTCTCGATCTCCTGACCTCGTGATCCGCCCGTCTCGGCCTCCCAAAGTGCTGGGATTACAGGCTTGAGCCACCGCGCCCGGCACATCACAGTCTTATTTTCCTCATAACTTGATGTTGTAGCTCCCTGAGGCTTCCATCCCAACCACTCTACTTGCTTCACTGTCACTCTACTGAGTAACCTCATCTAAACCTGTAGCCTAAGCCACCACTTACTTGCTAATGACTATAATATTTATATCTTCAGCTCAGATGTCTCTTTTGAGTCCCAGACCTCTGTATCCAAATCTATACATGAACTCGTTTATCATCCAAACCTGCTCTAGTTCCACTATCCTAGGAAAACAGGAAACCTAGGCATCAGCTTTGATTCCGTTAGTCAAACACCATACCTATGTGGTCACTGAAGTCTATGTAATAGATGTTAAGACTTCAGGATTCCTCTATCCATTCCCCCATTACCTATCTCTTTGACCAGTACTCTCTTAGTTGGGAACATATGTGTTGACAGCCTGCACAGTAATCCTTTTTCAAATCTAACCAACCTTCCATCTGTCCATCTTCTTTACTGTCATAGTATTCTTTTCAAAAGGCCAAACTGATGCGTTTCTAATGAGGTAACCCCTCTAATTAATGTCACTCAGTGGCCTCAAAGAGCTTTCTAGATAGAGCTGAAATTCCTTAGCGCAGTCCATAGTGTCCTTACCTCACAAGCATCCTTTACTCCAGCCCATGCATCCCTACAACAGTGCCTCAGTTTTTATTTGCCCCCCAACTTTGCTATGCTGTCCCAGATTTCCACCTCTGACCTTCCTGCCATCTAGAGAGCAACAGTTCATCTTTCCACTCAGCAGCTAAAACGTCTGTTCCTTCAGAAAGTCACCCATGATTGACCAGTCTGATAGCTAAGCCCCTTTTCTTTGCTCTCATAACATCGTGTGCACGCCTTTCCCGTGGCGTAGATCACTCTGCATTGTAAGAACAGATTTATGCATGTAATATGTGTCCATACCCCATTGCGAGTCCCCAGGCTAAGCACCATGATGACACCTTGTATGACATTTTCTCCTGAGCACCTAGCATGGTGCCTCGACATAGAACTCCATAAATACCAAGCAAATCTTTACATTTAACTAACGGTATATTTACCAAGTATACGCCACATGCCAAGCAGTATGCTACATACTAGCAAGCAACAGCAAACAAAATGCCATCAAAGTAGAGAGCGGTGAACCACATAAACATTTTTCCAAGCTAAGGGGAGAGTGCCGTGAAGGAAAGCATAGCGTGCTATCGAACAGTAAAACCAGAGGCCTTTGCTTCAAGCGGAGAATGAAGGAAGGCCTCCTTGATGAAGTGACTCAGATGAGCAGGAGGTGACCAGATGAAATTAGAGTATCATTCTAGAACAAAAAGCTTTGTTTGAAGGTCCTAAGGTAGGTGAGAGCTTGATGATCTTGAAAACCTGAAAGAGGGCTGGTATGCAGTGAGCAGAAGGGAAAGTAGCCAGAGATGAAGCTATGAGGGTGATCCTGAAGGGCCTTTATAGGCCAAGACATGAATTCTGAGTTTTTTCAATCCTGAGTGCAATAGGCAACCATTAAACTGATTTAAGGCCAGGTGCAGTGGCTCACACCTATAATCCCAGCACTTTGGGAGGCCAAGGTGGGCGAACCTCCTGAGGTCAGGAGTTCGAGACCAGCCTGACCAACATGGCGAAACCCTCTCTACCAAACATACAAAAATTAGCTGGGTGTGGTGGTGGGTGCCTGTAATCCCAGCTACTTGGGAGCCTGAGGCAGGAGAATCCCTGGAACCCAGGAGGCGGGGGTTGCAGTGAGCTGAGATTGAGCCACTGAATGAGACTCAGTATCAAAACTAACTAACTAAATAAATAAATAAAGTGATTTAAGCAGGACATTCATCTGATCTGACTGGCATTTATTTATTTATTACTTTTTTTTTTTTTTTTTTTGAGACAGAGTCTCGCTGTCACCCAGGCTAGAGCACACTGGCATAAACTCGGATCACTGCAGCCCCCGCCTCCCAGGTTCAAGGGATTCTCCTGCCTCAGCCTCTCGAGTAACTGGGATTACAAGTGCCCGCCACCACACCTGGCTAATTTTTATATGCTTAGTAGAGACGGGCTTTGGCCATGTTGACCAGGCTGGTCTTGAACTCCTGACCTCAGGTGGTCTGCCTGCCTTGGCCTCTCAAAGTGCTGGGATTACAGGCGTGAGCCACCACACTTGGTCTGACTGGCATTTTTAAAAGATCATTCTAGTAGCACCACAGAGAACGGATTGGAAGGGAGCAAAAGTAAAAGTGCAAGGGGCCTGCCTAGGGATGCTATTGCTGTTTAGAGGCAGAAAATCAAGGTAGTCTGGACTAGGAGAGGGGTGCTACAAATAGTGAGAAATGGAACAAAATAAGATACCTGAGTAGGAAGAGGGATTAAGAGGAAATGGACCCAAGCAATCTTACAGAGGTGATAGATATGTTCTAAAACTGTATTGTAGTGAGAGCAACTTACTAAAATTATTAAAAATATTTTAAAGGTGTAGTTTATAATATGTTAAGTATACTCCAATACTTTATTGGGTTTTAAGGACTATGTGATGGATTGGATGTACATGCACTCCTAATGGGTGTCTAGGAAAAGAAATTGGTTCCAAATTCAGCTCCAACTCAAGTATCATTCACCTAGTAATTTTAATCAACTGTTGAAGTAAGGTGGAAATGTCTATTGCTATTACCTTAAGCTGATCAAGACTAGTTATCATTCCTTCAGGAACACTCTGCTGCCATACTTCTTGAAACTCAGCGAGATTGAATTTCACTGCATTCTGAAGTAGCATTTGTGCTGTTGCTCTGCATATTTTATCAGCATCCAACTCAAAATAAACTTCGCCTAAGGAAAAGGTATCAGATAGTTTCAAATTATCATCTTATAATTAAATACTATACTAACATTTCCTTTTTTTACTGCAGTTTCTTGAAAGGAATTATACACCTAAACTCACTTCCACAACCCTGTAGTTCGTTTTTTTTTGTTTTTTTGTTTTTTTGTTTTTGAGATAGAGTCTCACTCTATCTATCACGCCAATGCACTCCAGCCTGGGTGTGATCTCGGCTCACTACAACCTCCACCTCCTGGGTTCAAGTGATTATCCTGTCCCAGCCTCCCAAGAAGCTGGGATTACAGGTGTGTGCCACCACGCCTGGCTAATTTTTTTTATTTTTAGTAGAGATGGGTTTTCACCATGTTGGCCAGGCTTGTCTCGAACTTCTCACACCTCAGGTGATCTGCCCACCTTGGCCTTCCAAAGTGCTGGGATTACAGGCGTGAGCCACTGTGCCGGCCTTTTTTTTTTTTTTTTTTTTTGAGAAGGTCTCACTCTGTCGCCCAGGCCAGAGAGCAGTGGCACAATCAAGGCTCACTGTAGCCTCGACCTTCCCAGGCTCAGGTGATCCTCCCACCTCAGATTCCTGAGTAGCTGGGACTACAGGCCTGTGCTGCCACACCCAGCTAATTTTTGTATTTTTTTGTGGAGACAGCGTTTTATCATGTTCTCCAAGCTGGTGTCGAAATCCTGGGCTCAAGTGATCCACCCACCTCAGCCTCCCAAAGTGCTGGGATTATAGGTGTGAGCCACTGCACCCAGCCAGAGTTCTTATTTTTAACACCAACAGGTTTTAGAAAGGTATGCCAGTTTTAACATATAAGAGTTAAATGAGAATATTTTCCAAATCTTACCTTCATCTACATATTTCTTCCCATAACATTTAAGACAGTGTTCTATCATTTCCCTGAAAAATTTAAAACACCCATTTGAAAAGTTATAAGTATTTTTATGCACTATATTTTAACTCCACTGCCAACTCAAAATTAAGAAAGAAATTTGATATTTCAAATACTAAGTGATTTTGGTTGCCAAATAATATTTTATTTAAAGTAGGAACTAAAATATACTGAGTAGCTACTATGTGCCAGGCCCCATGCTAAACATTTTAACATCAATTATGTAAGCATACATTTATTATTATAAAATAGCTCAAACATATTATTTCCTTACTTTATTTATTATTATTTATTTTTATTTATTTTTTTTGAGAGTGCAGTAGTACGATCTCGGCTCACTGCAACCTCCACTTCTGGAGTTCAAGCAATTATCCTGCCTCGGCCTCCCAAGCAGCTGGGACTACAGGCAAGCACCAGCACGCCCAGCTAATTTTTGTATTTTTTAGTAGAGACTGGGTGTCACGATGTTGGCCAGGACAGTCTCGATCTCCCGACCTCGTGATCCACCCACCTTGTCCTTCCAAAGTGCTGGAATTACAGGCATAAGCCACTGCGCCTGGCCTATTTCTTTATATTTTTATGGCCAAAAACAAACAAGATAATGCATATGTATTCACCTCAGTGACCAAAATTCCCAAATCTTCTTTGGTTGTAATTTTAAACATTTCTCAAAGATATCAAAATATAACTATTGTAGTTTATGCCCTGGGTTTAATTCCAATCTATAAAAGAACTCCCTTCCCCTTAAGGAAATCTGGATAGACAAGAAATTAAAATACTTACTCTGGCTCCAATGGTCCAAGTTCCTGAAGGCATGTATTCAAAGGAACTTTGCTAAAAGACCATGATTCAGAATCCACAAGCTGAGTTACATGATTCAGAAGTTTCATCTCATAATCAAATTCAAGAATCCTCCAATAACCTACAAATCGCATAAGTTATATTTACCAAAGAACTTTTTTTTTTAAGGCAGGGTCTCAACTCTGTCACCCAAGCTGGAGTACAGTAGCGTGATCTCAGCTCATTACAACCTCCGCCTCCTGAGTTCAAGCAATTCTCCCACCTCAACCTCCGAAGTAGCTGGGACTACAGGCATGCACTATCATGCCTGGCTAATTTTTGTATTTTTAGTACAAACAGGGGTCTACCATGTTGGCCAGGCTGGTCTTGAACTTTCGACCTCACATGAGCAGCCCACCTCGGCCTCCCAAAATGCTGGGATTACAGGCATGAGCCACTGTGCCTGGCCCAAAGAACATTTTATGTAAACTAGCTAATAGATTGATAAAGTCACAGCATACTCTTGCCTACTGCAAAAATGAGACAATAGGCTGGGTGTGCTGGCTCACTCCTGTAATCCCAGCACTTTGGGATCCTGAGGCCAGGAGTTTGAGACCAGCCTGGCCAACACAGTGAAACCCCATCTCTATTAAAAATACAAAAACTTAGCTGGGCACGGTGACACACACCTATAATCCCAGCTGCTCAGGAGGCTGAGGTATGAGAATTGCTTGAACCTGGGAGGCCAAGGTTGCAGTGAGCCACGATTACACCACTGCACTCCAGCCTGGGCAATGGTGAGACTGTCTCAAAAAAAAAAAAAAACTATTCACTTTCTGTAAACAGTGCTTCTTCTTAAGCTTTTCTCCCAATCATTTTAAATTGTATCTTCAGGGAGATCAAGTTGTTTTTCAAGAGTACTTTACATATGACTAGCTTTTCTCAAGTGCTTTCTTTCTTCTTTTTTTTTTTTTTTTTTTTTTTTCCTTAGAGATGGGGTCTTACTCTTGCCCAAGCTGGTCTTAAACTCCTGTGCTCAAATGATCCTCCTGCCTCAGCCTACAGAGTAGCTGGGATATTAAAGGCACATAGCATGGCACCCTTCTCTCCAGTGCTTTGACATTCAACTATCTCACAATAATCTTGTCATTCTAAACAGAAATTAGGAAATCTGCAGTTGGTACAGTCATTTCATTAGAGTATCATACAAATGAGGTAAAGGTCATAGGTTCACTATTCATGATCATCTCTGCTGTGCTGGACTACCATGGTTATAACTCTCATCACAGCTATCTTGCAGAGGCATTTCTATACTCATAACGAAGTCCAGCTCACCAAAGAGATGATAGACTCTGAGGTACAAGGTGGATGAGGGCCAAGTTAAGGGCTGGGCATCATAAAGATCCCTTTCCTATTCCTGTGAGAGATTATGACATGCCATTTTATTTATTTATTATTTATTTGTGATGGAGTCTCACTCTGTTGCCCAGCGTGGAGTGTAGTGGCATGATCTCAGCTCACTGCAACCTCCACCTCCCGGGTTCAAGTGATTCTCCTGCCTTAGCCTCCTGAGTAGCTGGGACTATAGGCATGCGCCAACATGCCCAGCCAAGTTTTTTGTATTTTTACTAGACAGGGTTTTGCCATGTTGGCCAGGCTGGTCTCGAATTCCTGACCTCAGGTGGTCCACTTGCCTCGGCCTCAAAAGGGCTGGGACTACAGGCATGAGCCACTATGCCTGGCCATGAAATGCCATTTTATAACTGATGGCAGGACCACCACCCCAGAGAAAGAAAAGTATACATCCACCATTTCTAAGGGAGAATGTTTCTAGTCTTACTCTGAAAACATAAAGGCAACATTTAAAAAATGGATTGTGTGATGTAAAACTGAGGAAGAAAGCGAGAAGTAATCTACGCATCCCCCTACAGAAATTGTATCCATCCCCATGCTGTTAATAATGCAAAGGGCTGCATTAAAATGCATAGTTTCATCTGCCTTTTTTTTAAAAAAAAAAAAAGAAAAGAAAAGCTTTAGGACCGGGCACCATGGCTCACACCTGTAATTCCAGCACGTTGGAAGGCCAAGGCAGGAGGATTACCTGAAGTGAGGGGTTCAAGACCAGCCTGGCCAACATGGCAAAACCCCATCTCTACCAAAAACACAAAAATTAGCTGGATGTGGTGGCACGTGCCTGTAACCCCAGCTACTCAGGAGGTTGAGGCATGAGAATCACTTGAACCCACGAGGCGGAGGCTGCAGTGAGCCGAGATCACGCCACTTTACTCCAGCCTGGGTGACAGAGTGAGACTCCATCCAAAAAAAAAAAAAAATTAATTTTGCTAGTTCAAGGACCTGGGTTATATGCCATATGCTGTCACTAACTCCACATGTACCCTGGACAAGTTAGTTGCCCTTCCTAGGCCTTAGTTTCCTTACCATTTATAAAAAATAAAAGATTAGACTATTTGATGTCTAAGGACTTTATTTATTTATTTATTTGACGGAGTTTCACTCTTTCACCCAGGCTGGAGGGCAGTGATACGATCTCCACTCATTACAACCTCCGCCTTCCAGTTTCAAGGGATTCTCCTGCCTCAGCCTCCCGAGTAGCTGGGATTACAGGCGCCCACCAACACGCCTGGTTAATTTTTGTATTTTTAGTAGAGATGGAGTTTCACCATGTTGGCTAGGCTGGTCTCGAACTCCTGACCTTGTGATCGGCCAGCCTCGGCCTCCCAAAGTGCTGGGATTACAGGTTTGAGCCACCGCGCCCAGCCTGGACCTTTCTTAATCAAACATGGTTCTTCCTTTACCATTTAATTCAAAAAAATTGGAAGGAGTCAAAGTGTGATTAAAGTCACTGGTAGCAGACTGACCTCATGTAAAGATGATCACATGTAGTCTCTATCCCACAACGAGAAAGACAAATATTACCATCTTTTCTTTTTTTAGACAGAGTTTCACTCTGATGCCCAAGCTAAAGTACAGTGGTACCATCTCAGCTCTCTGCAACCTTTGCCTCCCAGGTTCAAGCAACTCTCGTGCCTCAGCCTCCCAAGTAGCTGGAATTACAGGCATGCACCACCACACCCAGCTAATTTTGTATTTTCATGGAGACAGGGTTTCACCACGTTGGCCAGGCTGGTCTCAAACTCCTGGCCTCAAGTGATCCACCCGCCTCAGCTTCCCAAAGTGCTAGGATTACAGGCGTAAGCCACTGCGCCCGGCCCAAATGACACCATCCTTAAACCCAAAAGAATATTAAATAAACTATATGCAGTAGGGTGAAGATGTCCAAAAACTTCTCTCCCTTATGATGGCCAATGTCATCATTGTTATAATAGTAGTAAGTAACACTACCTCCAATCTCACAGGCATTTAGAACTTGTAATTGGGTCATTATTTCTTCCTCACTTGCCTGAATTTGATCAAGCAAATCTTCAGTCGTATACTGCAAAAAGAAAAAAATATTTTAAGACCTTTGAAGAATATTTTTAGATTTCTTGCTGAATATTGGGGAATAAATACATGAACAGATTAAGGCAATATTTATGCAGTAGCTCAGTTTCTTTTCTTAATGTATAATGATTTCTACACAAAATCAATGTATATCTTAGAAAACAAAGAGGTAAATCTTCATGACACTGGATTTGGTGATGGCTTGTTAAATGACACCAAAAACCAAGCAACAAAAGAAAAAGTAGATCAACTGAACATCACCGAAATAATAAACTTTTGTACTTCAAAACATTATCACCACAAAAGGACAAATACTGTATGATTCCCCTTATCTGAGGTATTAAAAGCAGTGAAATTCATAGAGACAGGAAGTAGAATGGTGGTTGCCAGGGGCTGAGGGGACGCAGAAACAGGAGTTATTGTTTAACAAGCACAGAGTTGCAGTTTGAGAAAATGAAAAAGTTATAGAGATGGATGGTGCTAAAGACTGCATACCACTATGAATGTACTTTATGCTACTGAACTGTATACTTTAAAATGGTAAATTTTATTTTTTCTTTCTTTTTTTTTTTGAGATGGAGTTTTGCTCTTGTTGCCCAGGCTGGAGTGGAATGGCACGATCTCAGCTCACTGCAACCTGCACCTCCCAGGTTCAAGTGATTCTCCTGCCTCAGCCTCCCGAGTAGCTGGGATTATAGGCGTGCGCCACCACGCCTGGCAAATTTTGTATTTTTAGTAGAGACGGGGTTTCTACATGTTGGTCAGGCTGGTCTCGAACTGCCGGCCTCAGGTGATCTGCCTGCCTTGGTCCCCCAAAGTGCTGGGACTACAGGCGTGAACCACCCCGCCCGGCCTCTTTTTTTTTTTTAAATACAAGGTCTCATGCTGTCACCAGGCTGGACTGCAGTGGTGTGATCATGGCTCACTTGCAGCCCCAACCTCCTAGGCTCAGGTGATTCTCTCACCTCATCCTGGGACTAGAGGTATGCAACTATGCCCAGCTAATTTTTAAATTTTTTGTAGAGACAGGTTCTTGCTGTGTTGCCCAGAATGGTCCCAAACTCCTGGGCTCAAGCAATACTCCCACCCTGGCCTCCTAAATTGCTGGGATTACAGGTGTGAACCACTGCCCCCAACCCCAAAAATGTTAAATTTTATGTTATGTATATTTTACTGCAATAAAAAAAAGCAAGAAAGTCAAAAGACAGCCCACAAAATGGGAGAAAATATTTGCGAATAATATATCAAAGGACTAGTATCTAGACTATCTAAAGAATTTGCTTACAACTCAGTAATAAAAAGACAAATAACTAAAAATCAGGCAAAGAAACTGAATAGGCATTTCTCCAAAGATATACAAATCGTCAATAAGCCCGTGAGGTGTTCAACATCAATGGAAACTAGTGCAGCCACTCTGGAAGACAGTATGGCAGCTTGAAAGCTTATACAGAGTCACCACATGACCCATCAATTCCACTCCTAGGTACATACCCAAGAAAAATGAAAACATAGGTCCACATAAAAACTTGTACATGAATGTTCACAAAAGCATTATTCATAATAACCAAGAAGTAGAAGTTACACAAATGTCTATTAGCTGACAAGTGAATGAATAAAATATGGGTATGTCCATAAAATGAGATATTATTCAGCAAGAAAAGGAATAAAACACTGCAGCCGGGCGTGGTGGCTCATGCCTGTTATCCCACCACTTTGGGAGGCTGAGGCGGGCAGATCACCTGAGGTCAGGAGTCCCAAGACTAGCCTGGCCAACATGGTGAAACCTCATCTCTACTAAAAGTAAAAAATTAGCTGGGCATGGTGGCGTGCACCTGTAATCCCAGCTATTCGGAAGGCTGAGGCAGGAAAATCACTTGAACCCAGGAGATGGAGGTTGCAGTGAGCCAAGATTGTGCCATTGCACTCCAGCCTGGACAAGAAGAGCAAAACTCCACCTGCAAACAAAACAAAACAAAACAAAACAAAACACTGATACATGCTACAACATAAATGAACCTTGAAATGATTAGGCTAAGTGAAAGAAGCCGGTCAGAAAAGGCCACATATTATATGATTCCATTTATATGAAATGTCCAGAATAGGCATATATATAGACAAAGTTTATTAGTGGTAGCCTAGAGCTAAGGGGAAAGGGGAAAGAAGAAAGTGGTACTGGAAGGTGACAGCTAAAGGCTACAGGGTTTCTTTCTGGGGTTATAAAAATGTTCTAAACGTGATGGTGGTAATGGTTTCACAACTCTGTGAATGTACTAAAAAGTATTCAATTGCACACTTTAAAATTGGTGAATTGTTTGGTATGTGAATTATATATCTCAATAAAGCTGTTACCAAAAAAAGTTTTAGAAAGAGCCCATTGGAAAAAAAGGGAACTTCTAGTATAAACATGGTCTTCATATACCAGCAGAATTCTGTCATTTTTACTTTAAAAACTTTAAAACTGGCCGGGCGCAGTGGCTCACGCCTGTAATCCCAGCACTTTGGGAGGCCGAGGCGGGCGGATCACGAGGTCAGGAGATGGAGACCATCCTGGCGAACACGGTGAAACCCCATCTCTACCGAAAATACAAAAAAATTAGCCGGGCGTGATGGCGGGCGCCTGTAGTCCCAGCTACACGGGAGGCTGAGGCAGGAGAATGGCCTAAACCCGGGAGGCGGAGCTTGCAGTGAGCCGAGATCGCACCACTGCACTCCAGCCTGGGCAACAAAGCAAGACTCGGTCTCAAAAAAAAAAAAAAAAAAAAAAAAAAACACTTTAAAACTGTTTTTTACTTTGTTTATATTTTTCCATACTTTCAGGAATTAGTTAATTTTGACACTGGAGTAAGAATATCTTCCATTATGCCCCTCTCAAGAGCATCTAGTCATATTTTTAATTAAATAAAAAAATTTTTTACCTCTAAAAAACTATTATTTCAAAGTTAAGAATATGAGAAGCTTTTAGCTATATAAATGGCATTATGATATATAGGATCTGCCTTAAAATACTCTAGAAAAATTAAAAAGATAGAAGGATAGAAAGGGGATAGAAGAAACAAGACTGACAGGACATTAATTGTTCAAGTGAATGATGAATATATGGGGGTCATTATACTACTCTTGTCTGTTTTGGGGTATGCTTGAAATTTTGTAACTTTTTTTAACACAAGCATTTAACAGCTATATAACATAAATTTTAAAAAGAATGTGACCATTGAGTGCCTCTGATTATAGTTGTTAAATTCCAAATAAAAAAAGTGAAAATAAGAGTCTTACTTTTGAGCTATTTGAATCCTTCTCTTTTTGACTGTCAGGTCCTTCATACGGATTTTCCATCAAAAGTTTCTTTAGCTTCTTTAACTTAGGTCTACATCTTCTTAATTCCCAATAATTATTAGAAAAACCAAAGATCTGGAAATTGTAATATATCATAACCTTTTAGGGGCCATTCTAAAGGAAAATTTCATATAAAATTCCAACTTATTAATCTGCCCCCTCAACAAGTACTGAGAAAAGGAAGCTCCAAGGTATTCTGCTTTGTATCAGGAAGGTATTTTTCCAGCCATCTTGACTAGATGGATGGGCATCCTCAAGACCATCTTTTCAGATCCCCTTAATAAGATACTGTCAACATTGTAAGAATCAATAATTGAGTGTCACATCTCAAATATACTCTGAAAACTAGAGTATGCCCAGAAAAAATGACCAGGATGGTGACAATTCTCCAAACCAGGTGGAAACAACTAAAAATGAATATACTTAGGCAAAAAAAAAAAAAAAAGCAGAAAACAGAGAAAAGGTATTATCATAGTCTTCAAATAGGGATGTTAAAGGGAAGAGGGAGTGTGTTGCTCATGTCAAAATGAGGCAAAAGCTAAAGGAGAGATTTCTGTTGAATGCAAGATCTTTGTACTGTTTAGAACTGCAGCTAATTCCTCTGTTTGATTTGTGAAATAGTGAGAGCCTACCACTCAAAATCCATTTGATAAGAAGCCAGAGAATGGATGAGTATCTGTTACCCTTGCCTGCACCTACAGGACTTGCCTAGTTCCTAGCACTGAGTAGTTGCTCAATAAGTGTTTCAGGCCGGGCGCGGTGGCTCAAGCCTGTAATCCCAGCACTTTGGGAGGACGAGACAGGCGGATCACGAGGTCAGGAGATCGAGACCATCCTGGCTAACATGGTGAAACCCCGTCTCTACTAAAAAAAATACAAAAAAATCTAGCCGGGCGAGGTGGCGGGCGCCTGTAGTCCCAGCTACTCGGGAGGCTGAGGCAGGAGAATGGCCTAAACCCGGGAGGCGGAGCTTGCAGTGAGCCGAGATCCGGCCACTGCACTCCAGCCTGGGCAACACAGCTAGACTCCATCTCAAAAAAAAAAAAAAAAAGTGTTTCATAAAAGAAAAAAAAAAGGCTAAACTGGATTACCTTTGGGATGCCCTCCAACTCTGAAATGGAAGGACAGGGGATGCTTCTACTTTCAAACTAGGATAAGGCTTGATTGACAAGATGAGGCCTAGAGCCTGAAGGAGATGTTGCTGAATCTAAGGCCTCCCAAAGAAGAGCTTAAGGACCAAATCTGACAGACTGATTTTATCCATAGTTAAAAGTGGTTTGCTGTTTCATGATCATCTCAGGAAAAACAAAGCAAAACAAAAAAATGGCAGCCTTCTGGCTACATCCAATACACAGATATTGTGGTATGCTTTTGTGTGCTAGGGGAGGTTTGGCATAGTGTTTCAATTAGATGCCAACATTAAAAAAATTAGATTTCACCCCAAAAATCTAAATTTCAAGAATTACTTGGAAAAAATAAGTCTAGCAATGCTGGGCCTACTTTCCCACAAGGCAGCTGAGTAGTGGCCATCCACCTACTTGGGGATTGTGCTTTGCCATTTGCTGCAGACCCAACCACTCCCTGTTACTCCTGGGTATCTACCACCATTTATCAACCCCAGCCTATTTCTTATGTAACCCTTTAAGCATCTGAGTTTCAATCACGATTATGGCTTTGGTTAGCAGATCCTGAAGTTTTAGCCAATCTCAGTACATAGAATTTCCATAACAAGCAAGAGCTCAAAGATTCTTACAGACATTATTATGCCCTCACAAAAACACCTACAGAACACATAAGTGATGGAAAAATTACTTTTTTACAATAGGATGAACTGCCAATATTTTTAGTTAATTACAATGAAAGACTTAAAACCCTATAAAAACCAACCTAGTGTATTTACTGGATGTTCCTCTGTTCTAGTAACATCACATGAATCACTGAAGCTTCCCAGCATTTTCCCTTCGTTCCTCTCCAACTCTGTATTTAAGGATATAGTTGGCCTAAAGTCATTCTCAAAGAAATAAGGGCTATGCTTGGATTGTTATGTATGTAACAGACAGAATGGAGATTTGTTTGGTTACTGCCATCAATATTCTCCAAAATAATTAAAAATTTATTATACTTGGTGATGGATATTAATGAACTAAACCAACTTCAAAGCTAAGAAACACACTTCCTTCAAAAACTCAAATTTCTTCATTTCTTTTCTGGAGACAGAATCTCGCTCTATCGCCCAGGCTGGAGTGCAGTGGCATGATCTCAGCTCTCTGCAACCTCTGCCTCCTGGGTTCAAGCAATTCTCCTGCCTCAGCCTTCCAAGTAGCTTGGATTACAGGTGTATGCCACCACGCCTGGCTAATTTTTTGTATTTTAGTAGAGACAGAGTTTTACTGTGTTGCCCAGACTGCTCTCAAACTCCTGAGCTCTGGCAATCTCCCCACCTTGGCCTCCCAAAGTGCTAGGATTACAGGCGTGAGCCACCACACCTGGCTCAAATTTCTTCATTTCTCCTCCTCATAAATATTATCAAATGAACCAGTTATGGTTTGAGGGAGTCTCCTTTCAAAACATTTCCACAGCAAAATCTACTAAAAATAAGTAGGATTTTTAGAATGAGTCATTGAATAACAAACTTTGCACATTATAGAAAAAAGATCAAATTGTCTGGGAGTTGAAAATCAAAATAGGAAAAATCAGACAAGTTCACAAGACTCCAACAAACCAGTTCACAAGACTCCAACAAACAAGCAACAAACAAGCAAAATGCTGAGAAATTCAAATTTCTTTAAAGAACTTCTTAGATTCTCCCTGATTATAGATTTTCCACGTAAAGTTTTTAAAGACCAAATTACCATATCTGTTTTCATTCTCAGACTTTTATAAATCAGAGTACAGAAAAGAGCACCTCAGTGTGAATAATGTTACAGTGTGAATCTTCCTTCTTCAGCTGGTCTGGAGTTTTACAACCAGGAATGAAAAGCAACATATTGGAAGTGTCTGCTATCTTCAAGTCGTATGTTTTGTCTTTACTGCACAGCACAGCTTGCTCGTCTTTATCACCACGAATCACAAGACTGTAGCAAAATGGGGGAAAAATACATGATTTATTGACATTCCAGTAGACACTTTCATTAGAAACAGTTCTCAAACCCTCTAGGCTTACAGAACTTAGAATTAAGTTTTGATGCTGCCTCTGCCCCCTGCTAGCACAATGATGGATTCCACACAGCAAGCATTGGGCTAAGTGAGAGCCACACAGACGGCCCACCCAGAGCCTCATTAAGGAAAAATAACTAAAGATGGGCAAGACAGATCCACAGAGGCCAAGAGGACAAATGGCACTACATGGCATCTTTGTGAAAACTGCTGGAAAGAACATAAGACAAAGCATCTTGAAGCCTCAGTCAAGCTGTCAAATTTTCTACAACATGCTAAAGTGGTACTTCTCAAATGTATGCACAGGCATCTTAGAGAATGTTGTTTAAAAGCAAAGTGGGATTCAGTGGGTCTGGGATGGGACCCAGGGTCCTGTATTTCTAACAAGCTCCCCAAGAAAGGCCAAGCTGCTGCTCCTGGTACCACCCAAGTGTCGTCCTTGTTTTGTTCTGAGTATTCCCTCACAATCAAAACAGCACATCCTGGCCCAACCATAAGTTGTGTTGCCAAAAAATTGGGACCTTATGAAAAAAAGGATGCAATGGTGAATGAAAAATATGAAAAGGATATGTTTACAAACTGGACTAAACCAAAGACTTTGACAAAGGGATTTTGTCACAGTTGAAGAAAAGCAAGGACACCGTGGCTCATGCCTGTAATCCTAGCACTTTAGGAGGCTGAGGCCAGAAGATTGCTTGAGAGCAGGAGTTTGAGACCAGCCTGAGAAACAGAGCAAGACCCCATCTCTACAAAAGAAAAATTTTAAAGTTAGCTGGGTGTGGTGGTGCACATCTGAAGTCTCAGCTACTCAGGAAGCTGGTGGGAGGATCACCTGAGCCTGAGTAGTCACGGTACCATCATGCAGTGAGCCATGATTGTGCCACTCCACTGCAGCCTGGCTGACAAGAGTGAGACCCTGTTCCCACCACCCTCTTCCCAAAAAAAAAGATAAAGAAAAAAGAAGGAAGAGGGAAAGGATGAAGGTGAAGAGGAGGAAAAGGAAGGACTAAAGACAAAGATGATGGCAACCACAGGGGAGTTGGTTCTAGCAGTTTTCCTTGCCTGTAAAGTATTTAATACTCCTGTGCGCAACTCGTTTCTTTTGAATAAATAATAAGAAACCAGAAATAGCAGACTGTGTATTTATTTTTGACTAAGTCTTCATTTAAGTGAAAAGAATAAAAGGTTTTTTAGATTCCCAGCGCTAATAAATGCTTGATAGGCCCAAGTACCTAGTCTTTAACATTTATTTGTCTAACTGCACCACCCCCACTTTGAAATATTTTGTTTATACCATCCCTCCCTACACCCCAAAATTAAAAACACACGTTTCCAGGGCCTTTGTTTGTTTGTTTGTTTTTGCCAGCTGGATTAACTAGAACTGGACCGAGAGAAAGCCCTCACACCTGAGTTCCTTTCGCAACTCTCCACCAACTGAGCTGGGATGGAAACAGACGAGTGAAGTTCTTTCAGTTCCGTTAAAGGTACTTTGAGGTATATAGTAAGTATCTGAAGAATGGCCAGTTTACGCTAATACTCTTTGGTGGGCAAAGTTCGAAAATTGAAAGACAGCCTAAAGGATTCCATTAAGAAAAAAGAGAAAAAATAGCCTAATAAAATATAGGTGTCGGAGGACCAATTGTGCAGAAGAGAATCAAGCTGGAGCTTCCTATTTTGCAGGAGTTGGGACTGCACAGGGTGGAGGGATACAACGATTCTCTAGACTTCTCAAGACTGCTTTAAAAAAACTACCTCAACTTCGACTTTTAATCAATCATCTTGCAGCAACTTTGTTTCTGACCTGGAATTAGAAACAGCTTCAGATCCCTACTGAGCAAGTTTGCTTTGGGGTGGGTGGGGGTCTCACCCAATTACCAAGTCTGTAAGCTGATTCCCAACACTTCCTATCGTCTGAGTAAAATAAATATAAGTGGAAGGCAAGAATTCTATAAATAGTGGATATCACCACTGTATTTTAAGGTAGAATGACCATGACCGGTGTCCTGTAGAGTCCCTGTAATCACCGGTAACTCTTCAAAAACTTCACTGAGGTTGTATTAGTATTTCCTGACCTGCTCCCGCTGACACAGGTCCCCAAAGTCAGCTGGACCAGTGCTACTCATCACCGCAGTGCAGCTAACTGGACTGCCCACCGGAGGCGTGGACTCCTCGGGAACAGGCTATGAGCCCCCCGCCAAGTCAGTGCATCTCTCTGGCCGTTTCCTCATCCCGAGTTTCCCCGATTAGAAAATAACGTGGCCGGCCCAAGGCTGGGGGCGCGGTGTGTCCAGGGCTCACCTGTGTCCATCTTCCAGCTGCTGGCACAGCGTGGGCTCCAGCTCCAGCAGGCAGAAGTCGCCGGCGGCAGCGCCGCTGGCCCCCGGGCCGAAGCCCAGGCAGTGCACCGCTGGCAGCAGTTCGGCCGCGTTCAGCTTGGCGATCTGCAGCGTCGCATCCACCTCCTCGCGGGTCCTCTTCATCGCAGCGCCGGGTCTAGGAGTCCCGCCGCGCCCGGGTGGCGGCGGGCTTGGCAGGCAAGAAATAAGTTCCCAAGCAGCGGGACGCTAGGAAACCTGAACGTTTCGAAAGCCCGCCAAGGCGGCAGTGGGCGTGTTTCCGGGGCGGAGCGCGCTGCGGGCACGCCCTCGGGAAGGCCTGCGCGCTCCTGGGTACGTGAGCCCCTCGGTGCCCCACGCTGTACCGCGACTGCAGGAAGGAAACGCGGCTTCCCGGGGGGCGGTCTCGGCGGAAGCTCGCAGGGCAGAGCTGCGACCCGGCGAGTTGGGACACGGATTCCTCGCCCACCCTTTCCGCTGTGCCCTTGCCCGCCCCGCATCCTATCTTCAGCCCTGGTTTCCAGCCGATGCTCCCATTTCCTCGCCGTCCACATTGTCTCATCTTCCGCCAGTGGCGGGCACTGTGATAACCACTTGGCACGTATAATTCCATGAGCCCGTTGCCACAACCCTGTAAGGTGGTCCCTTGGTCATTACCTTTTGCTAGTGAGGAAGCAGGCTCCTTGCTCGTGATGGCAGAGCCAGGAGGTAACAGAGTCTGACTCCAGCTTAGTCGACTGTGGCTCCAAAAGCTTCCTGCTAGGTTTTGTGCAAATAACCCATGCTTGGGAGCCAGGCCCTGAGGAGTATCTCACTTCTTTGGGCCAGGGCACCATCATATCTGGAGACAACGACGAGACTAGTCTATTCGTTGAATACCTAGTGTTAACCAAAAAGTGACTGATGCAGGTCTCGTTCAATAGAGGTTGATTTAACCAAGGTTGAGGACGCACCCGAAGGGAAAAACACAAGTCACAGGAGCATCTGTGACTTGCACATTTTCCAAAGGTTTGGGGAACTTCAGTATTAAGAGTTTTAAGAGAAAAGGTTTTCACTATGCGCACATACATGGATTGCTTGCAACAGCATAATGTGTAAACTTTCCTAGAGGTGCTTACAGACTCATTTAGGGCCCTGGCTGTCCCTGAGAGCTAAAATAGTCTGGGAGAAATCACTTTACAGATGGTGACCTCCTACTAGTTAGTGCAAATCAGACCTTGCTTGAAGTGAAAGAAAGTGTTGGGTAAGGTGTTGAATTCAAAGGATGTGAGCAGGCATTTTTTTCAACTCTTGGGTAAAATGATATGAAAATACCAGAGTAGGTCATCCCAGGAGTCTGGGCAGTGCTTTCACTGGTGGTGGAAAGGTTGGCTCATGTGACCTACTTCTTCACTAGCCTCTTTTAAAACATCTGAATGCATAGGAATTCGGTGGAATGAAATCCTGAAAGTGAAAGTGGTTGCCTGATGAGAAGTTATTATTGAAGAGAATCAACCATTGTAGTTGCTCTATTAAATGGGAAACATTCCCTACAACTAGAAGCAGTGTCAACTAGAACCCTGACATTTACATCAGACAGGCATGGCTGGGAATCCCAACTCTCTTCAGAACTGTGTGACCTAAGGCAATTTACCTAATTTCTCTGAGTACAACTTCCTTGTCGATAAAAAAGGAGATAAGACCTACATTCTAAAATGCATGGCTGCTTAATAAATGGCAGCAGTTCTTTTTGTTTTTATGTATTAATTCATTATGAATTTAATTTCCAATTAATGATATGAAATTATTGCCATTAATTTGATATTCTGGCAGGGAGTTGGACCTGGGTTCCTCTCATAAGACAAAATGATGATAGTTTTTATTAATTCATTCTTTAAAATTATGTTAATACGTTTTTCTAAAGTAAGAAATTTTCTGTACCTTTTCAAAAAATGCTTGAAGCTGGCTTAATCATTCATCTGGTAGCAGGAAAAACTATTCTTTATCAGGTAAAAAAAAGAACTGTTATAATAAATTTCAAAAGTTCTGTTCATGAGAACGGAATCAGTTAAAATTGATTCCGTTCTCATTGACACTGTACTCTTGATTATATTGCTTATATATTGTGTTTCATGGCACGAAATGAGAATTTTATTTACTGAATCATAGTTCATATTATAGAATCATGTATGAAACATTTTTCCTTTTTTTTTTCCTTTCTTCTTCTCTTCTTTTTTATTCGATAAAGAGCACAGGGACAGTCGGGCACAGTGGCTCACGCCTGTAATGCCAACACTTTGGGAGGCTGAGGTGGTCAGATCACCTGAGGTCAGGAGTTTGAGACCAGCCTGGACAACATGGCGAAACTCCGTCTCTACTAAAAGTACAAAAAAAGTAGCCAGGCATGGTGGCAGGCATCTGTAATCCCAGCTACTCTGGAAGCTGAGACAGGAGAATCGCTTGAACCCAGGAGACGGAGGTTGCATTGGGCGGAGATTGTGCCACTGCACTCCAGAGTGAGACTCTGTCTCAAAAAAAAAAAAAAAAAGGAACACAATGACTTCCAGGCATTCCAAAAACTGAAAATGAAAATGTAGCCTTGGTTTGGGTCCTCATTCTTATTACTGTGACTCTCTAACAGATTTTCCTGCTTTTCATCCCCCTTCCCACTGCCCATCCATCTCTATACCACAATCAGATTAATTTTCTGAACCTTAAGTTATCTAATGACATTACACTATGCTCACAGGTCACCAAAGCCTCCCTCTCCTGTCAAAGCTCATACTCAAACCTCCACTGGCTTCTGGTTTTCTGTGCTCTGTGTCCGTTCTGCCTTTCCAGACTCCATGGCCCTGAGTACTCTTCGCACACAAGATAGTCAAACCTACAGATGGCCCTGTCCTTCCCTACTTTCATGCTTGTGTGGCCAGGCATGTTTAATTTCAGCTATCATTTACAAATTATTATTATTTGAGATGGAGTCTGGCTCTGTTACCCAGGCTGGAGTACAGTGGTGCGATCTCGGCTCACTTCTGCCTTCTGAGTTCAAGTGATTCTCGTGCCTCAGGCTCCCAAATAGCTGGAATTACAGGCGTGTGCCCCATGCCCGGCTAACGTTTGTATGGTTAGTAAAGACGGGTTTTCGACATGTTGGCCAGGCTGGTCTCGAACTCCTGACCTCAGGTTATGGCGATCCGCCCACCTCCTCCTAAAGTGCTGGGATTACAGGTGTGAGCCACCGTGCCCAGCTCATTTACAAATTAGAAGAGTTTTCATTAACATTTTGGTTTTTTGTCTTTTTTTAAAAAATCAGGATATCTCTCAACGTGGGACTCATATTTCTGGATAGCAGCAGTGGGCTGGAGCTGCTAATGGTTTCTTCATAGTTCTTTTCAGGCCTGTGCCAGGCTCTCTCAATATGGACACTTATATTATTCTTCAGTTCTGGGAAGTTTTATTATATGATTTCCTTGATAAGATCCCCTCACCCCTACCCCATCCCAGATTTTTTTTTCTTTCTTTCCTTATTTTCTTTATTTTCTTTTTCTTTTCTTTCTTTTGAGACAGGATCTCACTCTGTTGCCCAGGTTTGAGTGCAGTGGCTCCATCTCAACTGACTGTAACTTCTGCCTCCCAGGCTCAAGCTGTCTTTTCACCTCAGCCTCCCAAGTAGCCGGGACTACAGGCATGGGCACCACCGTGCCTGGCTAATTTTTGTATTTTTTTTTTTTTTTTTTTTTTTTTGGTAGAGATGGGGTTTTGCCATGTTGGCCAGGCTGGTCTCCAACTCCGGGACTCAAGTGATCCACCCGCCTCAGCCTCCCCTAAGTGCAGGGATTACAGGCATGAGCTACAGTGCCTGGCCTGTTCTATATTTTGGAAATCTACTTTTTATACTTTCTTATATAGACATGTAAGTTTCAATATCAGATATTTGGTTTTAAAAAGATAAAGAAAATGGTAGAAAAAGTGGGGCAAAATGTTAACAATTGGTACAGCCGGGTAAAGTGAATAAAGGTCAGGGAAACTCAAAGCCTAGGTACAAGAAGTGAGTGATGGCCCTAGGGCAAGTATCAGGTTGATTGAGCAACTAAGCTGGTAGTTCCCTCGCGTCCAGCTACAATGAGCTAGCAGTAACTTTGTAAGCTAAAGCAGTGGGAAATGGTCTTGGATAGGCAGAGAAATGCGCCCCCTCCCCGCCTTGCAGCTAATGAATCATGCAGCGGTGGGGATAGTTTGTCTTCAGCTCCCAGAAGACAAACTACCACCAAACCTCCCTATTCAAGGTATGGCCTTACTCCCTCCCCACAATCTCTGGAGTTAGGGAGAGAACACAGAACAGCTGGTACACAGGGCTTCTCAAATATAAAGCTGAAGAGAGAATCGTTTGTGTATATCCAATAGCACAAAATAGAGACATCTAAAATCATCAAATAGAAGAGTCAGCACTCAAGGAGGGAGAATAGAGCAAAAACCACATGACTTTATGGCAAATACACTATCTTCACAGTAATGGGAGATAATTCACAGAAAAGAGTCAATCAGAGATCAGAGATCATTTCCCTGCTTCCCAAATGTCGGTGCCATTTGGAATGGCATATTATTTGGCAGCCCCTCACATTAGGTCTTTCACTCATAGAGTAAGAATTACTAGGCCAGGTATGGTAGCTCATGCCTTTGGAAGGCCAAGGCAGGAGAATTGCCTGAGCCCAGGAGTTCAGGACCAGCCTGGGCAACAGGGAGACTCCATCTGTACAAAAATAAAAAAATTATAGTAGAAAAGGTCAAGTAGAACACTGAAATAGACTTCATGCAGAAGTTAAAAACAGCATCACATAACAGTGGTAATGGTAAACATTAATGCTACCCTTAAAGATTTAAAGAATGCAGAGATAGTGGTTCCTCTTATACCTGCATTTAATTCACTTGTCTGGCCCTGCAACTACTATGATGAATGTCGTATATTTCCTAAGACAGTTTAGCATGGTTTACGGTTTTTGTATCTGTTATGTCTGACCTCATCTCTCCCACCCTTTTATCTTTTTCTATTTATAGGCATATTTGTTTTGTTGCTTATTCATTATCTTTCATTGGATTGCTTTTGTTTGCTTTTTCCTCCAGCAGTTTGGAACATGTGTACCCTAGCCCGACTCATCTACATCTACGGCTTTCCCTTTTCCTCTTCAATGTTTCTTTGTAGCATTGGGCACGCTGACTTTCTTTTTTGTTTTTTTTTGTTTTGTTTTGTTTTTTGTTTTGTTTTTTTTGTTAGGTTTTTATTTACATCATATTGCCTCCTGCCATACAGGGCTCTGTCTGGCATTTTCTTCCTATGTTCTTTATCTGGGTGACACCTATTCATTCTCTAGCCGATAACACTGTCTGATAGAACTGACTGAGATGTTGGAAATGTTCTATAGCTGCACAGTTCAAGTGGTAATTACTAGCCCCATGTGGCTTTTCAGTGCTTGAAATATGGACAGTGAGAATGAGAAACTGAATTTTAAATTGTATTCCATTTTAGTTAATTTAAATTTAAACATCCACCTGTGGCTCGTGGCTACTGTATTGGAACGCTGAACTCCCAATCAATAGTCGCTTCTCAGAAATCTTTCTCTGATCTCCCTGATCAGGTCAAATCTCTCTAATATAGGCTCTCATGGTAGAAGGTCTTCTCATTTTTAGTTTTAAGTAAATTGCAATTTTATATTTATTTGTGTGATTACTTAATATCTTTTTTGTCAGGCTATAGACTTCAGTAAGATAAGATTTTGGTTATCATTAAGCAAGTGCCCAGCATGTAGTGGATCATGATATATATTTGTTGAACAATTTGTTGAATGAATGAATGAATGAATGAATGAACGAATGAATTATAACAATGCTTTACCTCTAAGGAGAGCAGTAGAAAGGTAGATAAAAAGGGATTTCTGATTTATCTTTATATATCTCAACACAGAGAACATATTCATGCATTAAATATATGCAATTAAAAACATTTAAAAATTTTCCTCAGCTTTACAAAACCCAGTGTACAGACAATAACTTCAGATGAACAGGTAATAAATCATACATGAATAAAGAGAAAGAAAAAAGGAAAGAGAAGAAGGGAGGGAAAAGGAGAAGGAAAGAGATGATCATTCTATTTTGTGACACAGATTAAAGGGGGACAAGAATAGAAGCAAGGAGACCTGCTAAGAGGCCAAATGAGTGATGAAGGTAGCTGGATTTAAGAAGTAATTTGGGCTGGCCATGGTGGTTCTTGCCTGTAATGCCAGCACTTTGGGAGGCCCAGGTAGGAAGACTGCTTGGGGCCAGGGGTTTGAGACCAGCCTGAGCAACACAGTGAGATCCCCATCTCTACAAAAATAAAATAAAATAAAATAAAAATCTTTAAATAAAATAAAAATTAGTTGTTGTGGCACATGCCGCAGTCCCAGCTACTCAGGAGGCTAAGGCAGGAGGATCACTTGATCCCAGGTGCTTGAGACTGTAATAAGCTATGATTGCACCACTACACACCACCTTGGGTAACAGAGTGAGACCCTATTTCTTTTTTAATTTTTTATTTTTATTTATTTTTTTTTTGAGACAGAGTCTTGCTCTGTCACCCAGGCTGGAGTGCAGTGGCACGATCTCGGCTCCCTGCAACCTCCGCCCCCTAGGTTCAAGCAATTCCCTTGCCTCAGCCTCCTGAGTAGCTGGGATTACAGGTGTCTGCCACCACGCCCAGCTAATGTTTTTTGTATTTTTAGTAGAGGCAGGGTTTCACCATGTTAGTCAGGCTGGTCTTGAACTCCTGACCTCAGGTGATCCACCTGCCTCGGCCTCCCAAACTGCTGGGATTACAGGCATGAACCACAATGCCCAGGCCCTATTTAAAAAATAATAATAATAATCTGGAGATAGCCTGTAATCCCAGCACTTTGGGAGGCCGAGGTGGGCAGATCACGAGGTCAGGAGATCGAGACCGTCCTGGCTAACATGGTGAAACCCCGTCTCTACTAAAAATACAAAAAATTAGCCGGGCATGGTGGCGGGCACCTGTAGTCCCAGCTACTCAGAAGGCTGAGGCAGGTGAATGGCGTGAACCCGGGAGGCGGAGCTTGCAGTGAGCCGAGATCGCGCCACTGCACTCCAGCCTGGGCGACAGAGCAAGACTCCGTCTCAAAATAATAATAATAATAATAATAATAATAATAATAATAATAATAATCTGGAGATAGCATGGAAAACAGTGAACTTGGAGTTTGAATTAAGGTCTTGCCAGAAGCTAAAATATAAAGCTTTAAAGTGTACATATATTGTAGTTATGAGAGTGCCTATGATTGAGATCATCCAGGGACAGTGTGATGTGCAACGGATAAAAGGGCTGAAGTTAAAGCCTGCTAACATTTGAGGTGGAAGCCTTGAAAGAAGTATCTCCCCAGAGGAAAGAATTGCAGGCAGTTGGAGAAATAGAATAAAGCAGTGTCTTGGAAACTGTATTACTTTGTTTCAAATAAGCAAGTTCTGGTTTACAGCAAGATTCATTTCATTCTGTGATAACTAGAGTAACTTAAATTTTAACTTCACATCTCTTGTTAAACTTCCAAGATTTTGCTTATAACACAATCAGGATTTTTTCCCCACTAGATGGCGGTATTATTTAATGTTTTATGGAGCAGCCTGCTTTGCCTTTTTTTTCTTCCACTGCCTTAGAAAGGGAAGTGAAGGAATATTTATTCAATATTTACTGAGTTAAGCACTTAACTGAGTACCCTGTATAGGCAGGGCGCGGTGGCTCACGCCTGTAATCCCAGCACTTTGGGAGGCCGAGGCGGGCGGATCACGAGGTCAGGATATCGAGACCATCCTGGCTAACATGGTGAAACCCCGTCTCTACTTAAAATACAAAAAAAAAAAAAAAAAAAATTAGCCGGGCGTGGTGGCGGGCGCATGTCGTCCCAACTACTCGAGAGGCTGAGGCAGGAGACTACTCGAGAGGCTGAGGCAGGAGAATGGGGTGAACCTGGGAGGCGGAGCTTGCAGTGAGCCGAGATCATCGCGCCACTGCACTCCAGCCTGGGCAACAGAGCGAGACTCCGTTTCAAAAACAAAAAAACAAACAAACAACAACAACAGCAAAAACAACTGAGTACCCTGTATATGCTATCTCATGCAGTCCCTGCAATAATGTAAGTCAGAATCTTGGCATTTCTCTGTGCAAAATGCTTCAGTGGATTCTGATCTCCTTTAGATTAAAAACCAAAGTCCTTACCAAGGTCCATAAGACCTTACACAATCCCCATTGCCCCCACATACCATAACCCATACCTTGCCACATTTACAGAACGCACTTTTACCTTAGGGCTCCTTTGTTTTTTTAATCAACCTTTTTGAGGTATAAATTAAGTAAAATAAACTGCATCTGTTTAAAGTATACAATTTAATCTTTTGGCACACGTACACACTGATACCTTCTCTTTCTTAGAGGCAGGAGCAAACTTTTTGGGGTGATGAGAATATTCTGCATATTTGGTTTTTAATATTCTGCATATTCTCATCACCCCCAAAAGTTTTCTCCTGCCCTAAGTAAAAGAAAGAGAAGGAATATTTATGAAATACTAATTTCTATTTACTTTGTGTTTGCGTTACTCTTCTTTTTCTAGATTCTTATCATTGTGTTAGACCTTTCTTCTTTTCTAATATAAATACTTAAAACTATTAATTTTCCTCTAAGCCCTGCTCTAGTTACATCCCACAAATGTGGAGATGTAACTGAAGTATTGGAGAGTTATCTTTCTTTTCTTTTATTTATCTTTTTGGAGACAGAGTCTCACTCTGTCACACAGGCTGGAGTGCAGTGGCGCAATCTCGGCTTGCTGCAACCTCTGCCCCCTGGGTTCAAGCTATTCTCCTTCCTCAGCCTCCCAAGTAGCTGGCATTACAGGTGCCTGCCACCATGCCCAGCTAATTTTTGTATTTTTAATAGAGACAGGTTTCCCCATGTTGGCCAGGCTGGTCTTGAACTCCTGACCTCAGGTGATCCACCCGCTTTGGCCTCCCAAACTGCTGGGATTACAGGTGTGAGCCACTGCACCTGGCCGGAAAGTTATCTTTCATTATTACACAGTTTGAAATGTTTTGTAATTCTTGTGATTACTTATTTGATCCATGGATTATTTGGAAGTGGATTGTATTTCCAAGTATTTGTGATTTCCTAGATATTTTACTAATTTTTAATTTAATACTATCATGGTTTAATTTAATTTAATGCCATTATGGTATTGCTTATATGTGGAGAACATACATACTGTCTATGATTTCAATCATTTTGAATGTATTGAGACTTTCCTGGTGAAAATACTATTTTCTTATTTGTTTTTTCCCCTACTTTTTTCTTATTTCCCTCACTTTTTGCCCGCTTGTGGACTATTTGAATTTTTAAAAGAATTTCATTATAATTTATCTATTGACATTTTAGCCCTTTCTCTTTGCATTTTTTTTCCAGTCATTATTGTAGAGGTTAAAATCTACACCCTTAACTTTTCACTGCACACTTAGAGTTAACACTGATCAGTTCATTTATCATGTAGAGAACTTGCAGTCATATAGATCCCTTAAGACTGTCTTTCCATCCCTTGTGCTATAGTTGTTGTATGTATCATATCTACATACATTACAGACAATGGTGGCTGGTTAATGTTTGACAACTGGATCTAAAGAAAAAGGTCCACTTTACAGTGTTTGCTGATTTCCATAGTGTAAATATTCTCACCATGGCCAATTTCTTTTTTTTTTTTTTTTTTTTTTTTTTTTTTGAGATGGAGTCTCGCTCTGTCGCCCAGGCTGGAGTGCAGTGGCGCGATCTCGGCTCACTGCAAGCTCCGCCTCCCGGGTTCACGCCATTCTCCTGCCTTAGCCTCCCGAGTAGCTGGGACTACAGGCGCCCACAACCGCGCCTGGCTAATTTTTTGTATTTTTAGTAGAGACGGGGTTTCACCGTGGTCTCGATCTCCTGACCTTGTGACCATGGCCAATTTCAAGTTACCAGTGTATCTTCAACTGGTTCATAAATTTCCTGAAAATTTAGCAATTGGTTCTCATGAGCTAGTACATGCCAGCTTTAGTATCCTGCTGATTATAAACCCAACAATGTTATAATTTTGCTTGAAACAATCACATATATTTTAAAGAAATTAAGGCCAGGTGCAGTGGCTCATGCCAGCACTTTGGGAGGCCAAGGCAGGTGGATCACCTGAGGTCAGGAGTTCGAGACTAGCCTGGCCAACATGATGAAACCCCGTATGTACTAAAAATACAAAAATTAGCCAGGCACGGTGGCATGCGCCTGTAATCCCAGCTACTTGGGAGGCTGAGGCAGGAAATCGCTTGAACCCGGGAAGTGAAGTTTGCAGTGAGCTGAGATCACGCCATTGCACTCCAGCCTGGGTGACAGAACAAGACTCCAAATCAAAAATAAATAAATAAGAAATAAAAATGAAGAAATTAAGAGAAAAAAAATCTGTATTTTCCAAGAGATATACATATATCGTTTGTTATGCTCTTCATTTCTTCCTAAATTCTGAGTTTCTAATGTGGTACCATTCTCATCAGCATGAAGGACTTCCTTTGCATTTCTTGTAGTGCAGGTTTCCCAGAAACAAATTTTACTAGTGTTATTTTGTCTTAAAATATTTTTGCAGGTTTATTTTTTCTGTGAAAAACAAAAACGATATAAAAATTTAAGAAATATTTTACTTTCATTTAAATACTTGGCCAGGCATGGTGGCTCACACCTATAATTCCAGCACTTTGGGAGGCAGAGGTGGGCAGATAACCTGAGGTCAGAAGTTCAAGACCAGCCTGGCCAACATGGTGAAACCTTGTCTCTACTAAAAAATACAATAGCCAGGCATAGTGATACACACCTGTAATCCCAGCTACTCAGGAGGCTGAGGCGGGACAATCGCTTGCACCTGGGAGGCGGGGGTTGCAATGAGCTGAGATTGAACCATTGCACTCCAGCCTGGGTGACAGAGCAAGACTCTGTCTCAAAAAGAAAAAAAAAATTCTTTATAGTCTAGAATTCTACTTTTATAGCTTTTTCTTGCAGCACTCTAAAGAGATTATTGCACTGTCTTTCACCGCCATAGTTTCTCAGTAATCCATTTCTTTTGAATAGTTGTTCATCTAAATATGATGGGTTGCTTTTCTCTATCTATGTTAAAGATTTTTCTCAGGCCGGGTGCGGTGGCTCACACCTGTAATCCCAGCACTTTGTAAGGCCGAGGCAGGCGGATCACAAGGTCAGGAGTTCAAGACCAGCCTAACCGACATGGTGAAACCCCGTCTCTACTAAAAATACAAAAATTAGCCAAGGGTGGTGGCGCATGCCTGTAATCACAGCTACTCAGGAGGCTGAGGCAGGAGAATCTCTTGAACCCAGGAGCTAGAGGTTGCAGTGAGCCAAGATTGTACCACTGCACTCCAGCCTGGGCAACAGAGCGAGACTCTGTCTCAAAAAAATAAAACAATAAAACAATAAAGATTTTTCTCTTTATCCTACATAAACAAAAGCACGCTGGGGCCCTGAATAATTGTTTAGAGTGTAAATGAGTCCTAAGACTAAAAAGTTTGAGGCCAGGCGTGGTGGCTCACACCTATTATCTCAGCACTTTGGGAGGTCAAGGCAGGAGGATCACTGGAAGTCAAGAGTTCAAGACCAGTCTGGCCAACATGCTGAAACCCCAACTCTACTAAAAAATGTAAAAATTAGTCATGTGTGCCCGGGCATGGTGGTTTATACCTGTAATCCCAGCACTTTGGGAGGCCAAGGCAGGTGGATCACCTGAGGTCAGGAGTTTGAGACCAGCCTGACCAACAAGGTGAAACCTGGCTACTAAAAATTAGCCAGGCATGGTGGTGTGTGTCTGTAGTCCCAGCTACTTAGGAGGCTGAGGCAGGAGAATCACTTCAACTCGGGAGGTGGAGGCTTCAGTGAGCCCAGATCACATCACTGCACTCCAGCCTGCGTGACAGAATGAGACTATTTTTTTTTCTAAAAAATGTTTGAGAACTGTGGACTTATATAGCATCTCCTGCGGGTGGAGTGGGGATAATCTGTAACTTACATTTAATAGTGATGCCATGGACTCTGCTGCCTGTTGGAATCTTCGCTCTGCCACTTACTGGTTGTATGACCTTGGGGTAAATGTCCTTAACTTTGCTTCGGTTTCCTTTCATATAAAATAGAGATGATGATAATACCTAGTCAGGATCCCAGCAGAAAAACAGAACACTCACTAAGCATTTAAAAGAGGAGAATTTATTATAGGAAATGGATTTTATGTGTAATAGAAGATCTGAGAAGCCAAGAAGAGGAAAGGAGAAGCAACTGAGAGAATAGCGACAGCAGGAAGCCTCTACCATCCTCAAGCCAGAGGGACAAGAGAAAGGGACAGTGTTCCTGGTCCCTAGGAGCTGTGGTTCCCCTGGGAAATATAATGGACCTGTTGAGGAAGACCTAAAGCCACAGAAACAAAGAATGTGAAGGAGAAATGCCCTGACTCCTCCTTTATGCCTGCTTTGCAATCTCCCACCAGTACCTCCCATTAACTGAATCCAACTGGAAGCCACATTTCAGTGGCTGGGTCTGGGAAATGCAGCATGCAGGGTCCGGCCCCTTGTGACATAGAGTGGAGCTAGGAAAGGATCTAGGAATTAGAGAGCAAACAGATCCTAAAAGATTAGCACTCTGTCTCATAGAAGCATTGTGATTAAATGATTTAACATTTGGGAAATAGGCCGGGTGCAGTGGCTCACGCCTGTAATCCCAGCACTCTGGGAGGCCAAGATGGGCAGATCGCAAGGTCAGGAGTTCGAGACCAACCTGGCCAACATAGTGAAACCCCGTCTCTACTAAAAATACAAAAATTAGTCAGGCGTGGTGGCGTGCACCTGGAGTCCCAGCTACTTGGGAGACTGAGGTAGGAGAACCATTTGAACCCAGGAGGCGGAGGTTGCAGTGAGCTGAGACTGTGCCATTGCACGCAGTGAGCTGAGACCATGCCATTGCACGCAGTGAGCTGAGACTGTGCCATTGCACGCAGTGAGCTGAGACCATGCCATTGCACTCCAGGCTGGGTGACAAAGTGAGACTCTGTCTCAAAAAAAAAAAAAAATTGGGAAACGCTTAGAATTGTATCTCGCACATAATAAGTGCTCTACAGGGGTTTGTTAAAGACAGCATTACTTCCAACTGTTATACTCATAATACTGTTTTTGTGTTTGTTTTAGGGTATTAAGACTTTATTATGACAACCTGCAAAGTTTTGACCTTTTGTTTTTAGTGCCTCTGTTGAGAGAACTCTTGTGGCCCTTTATCAAGCAAAACTTTCCAGTAAGCACACATATTTATATCAAACTCAATGATATTTCCAGGTCATCTATTGTGATGGACAAAGGTAAAGATATTTGATAACTTCATCAATGGTATTTTCATTTGAATACAAAATAATATTTTAATGTTGCAAGGCACTGAATAAGTACATTTTCTGTGCCTAGAACTGGGCTGGACCCCACAAAGGAAGAAAGAAGGATGACAAAGGTGCCATGCTTATTTATAATTTAGGAGGAGAGAGAAGACATACACTCAAGAAACAAAATCTATTCCACGCTGTATTGGAGTATGCTGGGTTATATAACATAATGCTGACTGAGGAGTGTGACAGTGCAGGAGTCAGAGCAGGGTGATTGCTCAGAGAATTGCCATCATTTCTCCTCCTTTTTTTTTTTTTTTTTTTTTTTAAAGAGATGGAGTCTCACTATGTTGCCCAGATGGCCTGGAATTCCTGGCTCAAGTGATCCTCCCACCTCAGCCTCCCAGGTAGCTTACCACTGTGCCTGGCTCCCCTTTATCTGATGTAGTTAGAAAGCACTAGCTGATTATCCAAGCCCGTAGGGGGATAGAACTGATACCATGTATAGCACTTGCAAAGTTCCTTCGAATTTCCCATTCAATCCTGTGAAGTTGATGTTACCATCACATTCTTGGTCTGAAACAGCCAATAGTGGAGACAGTTGGGGCTCTCAGTGGCTAGGCAGCCTGGAGGTAATACCACCTACATTACAGGGTTGTGATGAGGCCAGTAAAGCACATAGAAGAGAGTGGCTGGCCTGTGGGAAGAGCTTGGGGCTCAGTGATCTATTGCCTCTATGGAGAGGCAGTAGAATGGAGGAACTTCCAGCGGGGCCTCTAAAGCCAGAGAGGCTGGGTTTCAACCCAGCCTCTATCATCTACTACAGAAGACTTGCCTAGTCCTCTTTGGGCCTCAATTTCTTCATCTGAAAATGGGAAAGAAAATAGCCAACTCACAGGGTTATTTTGAGATATAAATGTAATACTTTTTGAACATGGCGCATAGCAAGAGCTCAATAAATATAATCTTATTGTTATTCCAGCTACAAAATTCTCAATCTTACCTAATTCAGTGTCTCCTTTAAAAATAACATATATGTGGCTGGGTGCGGTGGCTCAAGCCTGTAATCCCAGCACTTTGGGAAGCTGAGGCGGGCAGATCACCTGAGGTCAGGAGTTCGAGACCAGACTGGCCAATGTGGTGAAACCCTGTCTCTACTAAAAATACAAAAATAAAAAAATACAAAAATCAGCCGGGTGTTGTGGTGGGCACCTGTAATCCCAGCTACTTGGGAGGCTGAGGCACAAGAATTGCTTGAACCCAGTAGGCAGAGTTTGCAGTGAGCTGAGATTGCATGACTGCACTCCAGCCTGGGTGACAGAGCAAGATTATGTCTCAATAAATAAATAAATAACAGATATGTAACTCTCATTTTATTTTGTTGTCATTGAATTAATAGATAACATAACCTTGCTGTGTACGTAATATGAAAAATTAATACAATGCCAACAAAGTATTAAAAAAGAGAAATTATGTGTAATAGTGTATATTTCAGTATTTAAATGATTACAGTAGAAGGCCTAATGTGATAGTTGTAGTCAGATGTTTACAACTACTCATAATGAATAATTTTAGAGTAAGAAAATTAAGACAATATTTAGCTGAATATTGCCATCACTTCTTTTTTATACTTAGCATTTTAAACTTTGGCTAAATAATATACTCCTATTCAACACACACCTAGAATCACCCCACATGCAACAGCTCCAAATGCAGACTGAAGTTGTGTTATACTGGAGGTGTGTATGCCACACAAATGGCACAAAAGAGGAGTAATTTTATGCAGTGATAAACCTTTCTTAGTAATACTTAGAATAGAACAATCTTTTCTCAATGTACACAATAGTTACATTCCTGACCATTGAGGATTATACAGTAATTTTTTTTTTTTTTGAGACAGGTCTCACTCTGTCACCCAGGTTAGAGTGTAGTGGTGCAATTTCAGCTTACTGCAACCCCCGCCTCCCAGGCTCAAGTAATCCTCTCACTCAGACTCCCAAGTAGCTGAGACCACAGGCATGCGCCACCACACCCGGCTAATTTTTTGTGTTTTTCTTGAGGTTTCACCATGTTGGCCAGGCTGGTCTCAAACCCATAAGCTCAGGAGATCCACCCTCCTTAGGCTCCCAAAGTGCTGGTACCACAGGTCTGAGTTACCGAGCCCAGCCTACATACTAAAATTGTGACAAAAATACCTCATAAGAAAAACATTCAGGATTTGGACCAACCCAATTTTTTTGTGAGTTGTTGTCCCTAACAAGTGAGAATATCTAGCATTCCTAGTCTTCAATCACTAAACCGAGTAGCATTCCCAATAATATGACACACCACAGCCTCCACCCCAAATTTCCCAACAAACCCTCCTCGGGGGTGACCCTTTTTCTATAACCTACAAGCATTTAATGTCATTGCGAAAGCAATCACTAGGTGGAGCCTATATCAAGGTATTCAAGACCATGAGCGACCCAAGGTTAAGATTAATAAGACTTCCTGGGAGGTGAGCGGGGTTGGAAATGAAGGACAAGAGGATTTCAGCTTTATTTGTAATGTTTTATTTCTATCACTACAAAAAGATTACTCAAATATGACAAAAAATATTAAAAATGGTTGTGAATGAAAAAAGCCATGGAAATTGTACTTTTCTCTATTTTTACATTTATTTAATTAATTAATTAATTTATTTATTTATTTAGAGATGGAGTCTCCCTCTGTCGCTCAGACTGGAGTGCAGTGGTGTGATCTGGGCTCACTGCAATCTCCGCCTCCTGGGTTCTAGTGATTCTCTTGCCTCAGCCTCCGGAGTAGCTGGGATTACAGGTGTGCGCCACCATATCCGGCTAATTTTTGTATTTTTATTAGAGACGGGGTTTTACCATATTGGCCAGGTTGGTCTTGAACTCCTGACCTCAGGTGATCCACCTACCTTGGCCTCCCAAAGTATTGGGATTACAGGCATGAACCGCTGTGCCTGGGCTTTTACATTTATTTTTAAAAGACAAGCCCCTTCTTAAAGGATTTACAAACAGAAAGATCTGCACAGAATATTGCTAAATCATCAATCTTCCATTCACAAAGGGAATAAAAATTGGGTAGCTGAAGAATCAGGACTTCATTAATGGTTAAGAACAATTTAAATGTTCTGTAAGAAGATGTATATTTGGGCTGAGCGCTGTGGCTTACACCTGTAATCTCAGCACTTTGGGAGGCTGAGATGGGTGGATCACCTGAGGTCAGTAGTTCGAGACCGGCCTGGCCACATGGTGAAACCTTGTCTCTACGAAAAATACAAAAATTAGCCAGATGTGGTGGCACACGCCTGTAATCCCAGCTACTCGGGAACCTGAGGCAGGAGAATCGCTTGAACTCAGCAGGTGGAGGTTGCAGTGAGCCAAGATTGAGCCATTGCACTCCAACCCTGGCGACAAGAGTGAAACTCAGTCTCAAAAAAAAAAAAAAAAAAAGAAGAAGAAGAAGAAAAAAAAGAAGATGTACATTTGTAGGAAAGAGTGAAACTGCCTTTGTAAAATTATGACTAAGACAGCAAAACTAACTTAACCAGCTCCGTCTTGCTTCTAACATCCAAGCTGTCCTTGTTCATTCCTGGGTGTTGCCTGAACTAACTTGGGGAGAAACTTAGATTATAGTTTAAAGCAAAGACGGTAACAGCCCCTTCACAAAGCAGACCTCCTTCTTGCCTGGGGACTAGATTGCCTCCGTAAGACTAACATTAGCCTTAAGATTAGAAATTATAGTTTAGGGATCATGTAGCTGGAGGCTACAAGATTCTGACCCTCCCTAAACTGCTCCTAAGATCAGTGCTTGTGATATATTGCAGACCCTGAACTTGATGGATCAGCTGGCACCCCCCAGATCGATTAACTGGCTCATCTGATCTGGGGGTCCCCCACCCAGGAACTGACTCAGCACAAGGAGACAGCTCTGACTCCCTATGATTTCATCCCTGACCAATCAGCACTCCTGGCTCACTGGCTCCCCCCACCCACCAAGTTGTCCTGAAACACTTCTCACCGAATGCTTGGTGAGACTGATTTGAGTAATACTAAAACACTGGTCTTCTGGTTCTAGATCCTTGAGAAATTGCCACACTGTGTGCCGCAATGGTTTAACTAATTTACACTCCCACCAACAGTAGAAATAAAAACAAAACAAAACAAAAACAAAAAAAGTGTTCCTACTTCTCCACATCCTCTCCAGCATCTGTTGTTTCCTGACTTTTTAATGATCGCCATTCTAACTGGTGTGAGATGGTATCTCACTGTGGTTTTGATTTGCATTTCTCTAATGACCAGTGATCATGAGTTTTTCTTTGTATGTTTGTTGGGTGCATAATACCATTTGACCCAACAATCCCATCACTGGGTATATACCCAAAGGATTATAAATCATTTCACTATAAAGACACATGCACACGTATGTTTATGGCAGCACTATTCACAATAGCAAAGCCTTGGAACCAACCCAAATGCTCTTCAATGATGGACTGAATAAAGAAAATGTGGCAGATATACACCATGGAACACTATGCAGCCATTAAAAGGATGAGTTCATGTCCTTTGCAGGGACATGGATGAAGCTGGAAACCATCATTCTCAGCAAACTAACACAGGAACAGAAAACCAAATGCCCCATGTTCTCACTCATAAGAGGAAGTTGAACAATGAGAATACATGGACACAGGGAGGGGAACATCACACACCGGGGCCTGTCAGGGGCTTGGGGATAGGGGAGGGATAGCATTAGGAGGAATACCTAATGTAGATGATGGGTTGATGGGTGCAGCAGACCACCATGGCACATATATACCTATGTAACAAACCTGCACGTTCTGCACATGTATCCCAGAACTTGAAGTATAATTAAAAACAAACAAACAAACAACAACAACAACAACAAATACCTCTGGTCTCTGGCACAGCCGGCTCTGCATGAATTACTTTCTCTATTGCAATTCCCTGTCTTGATGAATCGACTCTTTCTAGGCAGTGGGCAAGGTGAACCCCTTGGGCAATAAATAGCAATAAACTGCTTGGAGAAGTACAGGAGAATAGCACAGAGAAGGTGGCATTTCAGTTAGTCTTTAAAATCAGGCAGGATAGCCAGGCACAGTGGCTGATGCCTGTAATCCTAGCACTTTGGGAGGTCGGTGGGAAGGTCACCTTAGGTCAGGAGTTCGAGACCAGCCTGACCAACCTGGTGAGATCCCCATCTCTACTAAAAATACAAAAACATTAGCCGGACCTGGTGGCACATGCCTGTAATCCCAGTCACCCAGGAGGCTGAGGCCTGGAGAATTGCTGGAACCCGGGAGGCAGAGGCTGCAGTGAGCTGAGATCGTGCCACTGCACTCCAGCCTGGCTGATAGAGACTCTGTCTCAAAAAATAATAAATAAATAAATAAAATTCAAGCAGGAATAATACGAATGCATATTAAAAAGCAACAATAAGCATGACAGCTAACATATTAAACTTCATAGCTGACAGTATTCTTTCACGTGTTTTATCAACTCAAGTTCATCTCCTTCTCACATTGCTGCAGACCCTTAGGAAGAGTTCATTACACCAGTGCTACTCCTAGTGTGGTTTGCTAACTGGGCATGATCTCGCCTCACTGCAGCCTCTGCCTCCCAGGTTCAAGCAATTCTCCCACCTCAGCCTCCCAAGTAGCTGGGATGACAAGCACCTGCCAACACGCCTGGCTAATTTTTATATTTTTAGTAGAGACTGTGTTTCGCCATGTTGGCCAGGCTGGTCTTGAACTCCTGGCCTCAAGTGATCTGCATGCCTCGCTCTCCAAAAGTTCCGGGATGACAGACATGAGCCACTGAGCCTGGCTTCATTTTTATTGTTGTATTTCATCAAAGTATCAGGTTTCAATGGGTTGAAAGCATACACACACACACAGCTGGTTCCCCCCACCAAACCTTTGAGAAGCACTGGCCTCAAAGCACCAAAACAGACAGAAGGCATGAAAGAGGTAGGTGTGGAGAGCTAGAAGAGAAAGCTCACACTTCATAGTTCCCACCTGTAATAAGTGCTTTCAGTAAATTTTATTTAATCCTCCCAATAACCCAATGGAATTGGTGTTATAATCTTAACTTTACAAAAGAGGACAGCAAATTCAGAGAAGATAATGAACTTGCCCAAATATGGCCAAGAATCAAACCAAGGTTTGTCAGAATTCTGTTTTTCTAAAATATTTATGCTGAATCAATTGCCATATCAGTGTCCTTTTCTCCTTGATCAATATCTAAAAATTACAGTTTACTGAAACCAGTTGCTCCTGGGCTCACAGTCATGGACATGTCTTCAGGATGTGGCTCACCATTTTTTCCCTAAGTTAGGAAAATGATCTGTCTTCTTACCCAGTGGAGCATGGTGTGTGTCATATGTCAAAAGGTTAAAACAATAATAGCAAACCGGTTCCCATTTCCTGTTCACGTATACCTACCTATACACACACCACCCCACACACACTTCTTGTCAGGCAAGAAAAATAAATCATGCTCTCTCACTGTCACTGGAAAAATAGCATCAGGTATTTTCCTCACTTGAATTTTCTTTTCTTTATGTTAAGGTGCTTTTTTATCTTAAACTTACAAATTTGTGTTACTGACATGGATCTTAGAAACTTTACATAATATAAATTTTAATGTTATTTATTTTTTCTTTTTTTTACGTGTCAGGGTCTTGCTCTGTTACATACACTGGAATGCAGTGGTGCAATCATAGCTCACTGTAACCTTGAACTCCTGGGCTCAAGTGATCCTTCCACCTCAGCCTCTCAAGTAGCTGGGACTACAGGTATGCACCACCATGCCTGGGTATTTTTTTCTTTCTTTTTTTTTTTTTTTTTGTAGAGACAGGGTCTTGCTATGTTGCGCAGGCTGGTATTGAACTCTTGGCCTCAAGCAATCCTCCCGCCCTAGCTTCCCAAAGAACTGGGATTATGTTATTTCATTTACACCACACAACATCCCTATGAAGTAGAAATTATTATTCCTGTTTTATCGATAGGAAAGGGAGGCTAAGAGAAATAACTAGCATAAGGTTGCAAAATTAGCAAACGACAGAATTGAGATAGAAATCGCATGTTTGACTGAGAAGCCTGTGCAAACTCTTGATATTCTATTTAGTAGTTAAAAGATTAAAATATGAGCAACAGACACCTTTTAATCTCATTAACTCTGGGACTTCTGTTCAATGATTTATATATTTTATGCAGAATAAGGCTCTTAGAATTACAGTCACCTAGAACTATGTCTGCCTTGGTCTACATGTCTATTGTGGCCTATTTAAAAAGTTAAGAAGCTTAAATAATTTCTTTTGGCAAAAGAGTCACCTAACATCTGTCTCATGCAGAGTCAGAGCTGGTCTGCTCATGGATGCTCAAGACAACTATTCTTTTTCTGGAGTGGGGCTGAGTATGGCCTTGGGAATCTGCGGAACCAGGGTTTAAGGGCTGCCTAACTTTCTAGGCAAATTACTTCATCTTTCTATACTTAAGCTTTCTCATTTGTAAGTTGAAAACAATACCAAACTCCAGGGTTTTGTGAGGATAAGGTGTTTAGCACAATGTAAAGCACAGAATAAATGCTCAACACACATGAATACTGACATAAACATTACTTCGCCATCCTGCAGACCAACTCCAACTCTGCATGAAACAGAAAAACGAAACATTTATTTGGTACTAATCAAATTTCCTTTCATGATCTTTTATGGGTAGACAATACCATTGTATCCCCATTTTAAGAGGCAGTCTTTCAGTCTTTTCAAAGCATAACTTTGAAGCCAGAATGGCCTGGGTTAGATTTCTTCTTATACTTATTATTATTATTTGAGACGGAGTCTCGCTCTTGCTGCCTAGGCTGGAGTGCAATGGCACTAACTTGGCTCACCCGAACTCGGCTCACAGTAACCTCCGCCTCCCGGGTTCCAGCGATTCTCCTGCCTCAGCCTCCCAAGCAGCTAGGATTACATGCATGCACCACCACGCCTGGCTAATTTTGTATTTTTAGTAGAGATGGGGTTTCTTCATATTGGTGAGGCTGGTCTGGAACTCCTGACCTCAGGTGATCTGCCCGCCTCGGCCTCCCAAAGTGCTGGGTTTATAGGCATGAGCCACTGTGCCCGGCTCTTCTTATACTTATTACTTGCTTGCTTTAGAAAAGTAACTTCACCTCTCCAAGCCTGCATCCTGATGCAAAACAAACACCAATATCCATTTTATGATTTATTGTAATAATTAAACGAGGTAAGAACATATCTGAAGTATCTTTAATGCGGCAGATGTCAAAAAGTGGTCGCCGTAATTATTTTTATTTTGTAAGGGAGGATTAAACACATTTAAATAGGACATCACAGGAGTGGAGCTGGATCCCAGGTCCGACTGATTCCTAGGCCTGCGTTCCTTATTGATTACAACATAAGACAAACAAGTCGTCTTTGGTGAGAGAGGTTGGGGAGAGAAGAATGTTTAATTTCTCCATGCCCTGCAATGACATGTATAACCTTCACTGTTGACTATTTGGCCAGATTGTTGAATTATGTTTTGTTCTTTGGCAACTTGGGGTATGGAACATAGAATAACAACGCCTTCACACTAGTAACCTCCAGGCTTGTCCCTAGGATTCTACAGCATGAGCTTTGTGGGTAAAGAGAAGCTCACCAAATTCAGCCTCCAGCAGCACACACAGCTCGGAAGCAGCGCCCCGCCCAGATGTTTATATTTTGCTCCATCGGCCCCGCCCCCCGACCACGAGGGGCTCTAGCCACGCCCCCAAGCTCAAGTTTCTGGGGCCGGACTAGCACAGCGCGTCTGCCTACCCACAGGGATTCCCTCTCCAGCCAATCCGCTCAGAGCAGAGGAGCTGCCCCGAACAAAGATGGCGCGGGAGGCGTCTGTGAGGGCAGACTGATCCGAGCACCCAAACCCTCGGCGGACAGCGGAGCCAGTGGTAGCGGCACGGCCCCAACCATGGAGGAGGGCGGCAACACTGGCAGTGCTGCCAGTGACAGCAGTACCAGCGGGAGTGGCGGGGCGCAGCAAAGGGAGCTGGAGCGCATGGCTGAGGTCTTGGTCACCGGGGAGCAGCTACGGTAAGGCAAGAGACACAGCGGATGAGCTCACGATGGCACTGCCAACGCGTGCCCGCTGCAGTCCTGCGCGCACGCGCTCCCTGGCTCGTGGCTTGCGACTCGCGTGGGGCGCCCGGACGGCTGCAGGCGCGTGGATGGTTCTTGGTGCGCCCGCGCTTAGCGGCTGCAGCCCGGGTCCCTGAGGACTCGCCACGCGGGGCTGCTTGGCAGAAGCCGACGAGCGGGTGGTGAGCGCTGCGCCCTAGCCTGGCTGCTGCAGCCCTATGCCCGACAGACTCCCTGGCACCCACCGCGCTGTCCGTCTTCCCGTGTACCTGGACGCCGCCAGGCCTCCCGGCTGACAGCCTGCGCCTCGTCCGCCAAGAGAGCAAGAGGGGTCGGTGTGAGGTCCCGAGGAGACCCCAGCCCCTCTACTCCTTGCTAAAAGGAGCAAGACCAACGATGGCCTTCACTAGGTTTTCCTTTTTGCTGACAAGTCTTCCTTCACTTCCCTGAGCCTCGGTGTTTTACATCTGTAAAACAGGGCTGATCACCACGCCTCATTTCAAGGACTTTTGTGGGGTTAAACTGAGAGAGCATTTCTGAAACCCTGCACCTATCAGTTAATTGGCACATCGTCCTCAATCATTTGGGTCCGCAAGGGGGCGTGGAGGCACCTTGTCGGGCTGCCTTGAGGCTGTGCCAACTCCCCGGGCTCGCACGTTTTGGGCAGCAGGATCCATGGGGACCCTGGCTGCTGCAAGAATTAGGACTTGAGGCGTCTCACGGAACTTGGGAACAAGCGATGACCCCCAGAGTTCCCCTTGCCATTCCCATCCCTGTATGGTCCTTCCTCTAGGGCTGTTTGGGAACAGTACTTATAGTCTAACTGGTTCTGCAGCTGCCCTTCGTGTGGTCATAAATCAGTTTGCTAGGAAAAAGAAAACCCAGCTCTGCGGCGTTTGAGCCACAACTTGTACTCGGGCCCCTGTTCCTTCTAGTTCTTAACCTGAATTCCCCAGCTCGTTTTGGTGTGTCAGTGGCTGTGTTTCAGGACCTGAAAGAGTGTCTTGCAAAGGTCTCTGAAGGAAACCAATATTGGAAGTCAGAATTAACTGATTTTTAATGTTACAAAAGGCAAATTGCGCCTATCGATTCTTTGTTGATTTTTAAAAATATGTGGTCAAAATTAATTTCCTTCATCAAGAGTACTTTCTAATGAAACCTGTCAAGCCTGTCTGTGTGAAGGGACCACCAAACAAGCTTTGTGTGAGCAAGAAAGCTTTTTAATCCCCTGGGTGCAGGCAGACTGAATCTAAAAAGGAGTCAGCGAAGGGAGATGGGGAAGGGGTTGCTTTATAGGAGTTGGGTAGATAATGGATAATGGTGTAAGTTTGTGAAGTGCAGTCCAAGAAGGCGGGGGTGACTGCGTAAAGCCCTGTTGTAAAGAGTAGAGTAAGGAAGAAGAGACCTGATATCCCTTGGAGAATAAATGTTGAAGGAGCAGGAGGGTGTCTTGCTGAGAAGATTCAAAGGAGGGGCTACAAAGTAGAAGGTCATCAATATATTGTACAAGGAGAGAAGCAGAGGGGTGGAAAGAAAGTAAATCATGAGAAAAGGCTTGGCTGAAGTAATGAGGGCTGTCCCTGAAGACTTTCGGCAGCACAGCCCAGGTAAGCTGCTGGGACTGATGGGTGTCAGGGTCAGTCCAGGTAAAAGCAAAGAGAGGCTGGGACGAGGGGTGCAGAGGAATAGTGAAAAAGGCATCTTTAAGATCAAGAACGGAATAGTGAGTTGTGGAGGAAGGTATTGAGGACAAAAGAGTGTACGGTTTGGGCACCACAGGGTGGACAGGCAAAACAATTTGGTTGGTAAGGCGCAGATCCTGAACTAACCTGTAAGACTTGTCCGGTTTGGGGACAGGTAAAATGGGGGAATTGTAAGGAGAGTTTGGAGGCTTTAGAAGCCCTAGCTGTAGCAGGCAAGTGATAGCAGGCTTCAGTCCCTTTAAAGCCTGCTGTGGGAAAGAAAGTTTAATTTCTCTGCTCTTCATTACTGGGCCATCTTTTTAAAAGTCTTTCGTTGGATAGGGTTACTTATTTTTCATTTATTTTACAAACATTAAATTGCATGATGGCTCTTTTTGTCCAGCAAGTACTTCTTCCTTCAAGATGCAGTTTAAATGCCTCTTCCTCGCAGTCCCCAGAGCACTTGTTATTCCCCGCTTTTCTAGAGCCTGTCTGCACTGCAGCAGTTTTGAGAGCCATCCTTGTCACACAGGAGTTAGACCTGGGTTTGGATGACTGCTCCACCATTATGTAGGCAAGTGTCAGCATTAAGTTGTTTCAAGGAAGACTTTAAGCTAGATTGAATCTTGGCTTTGCTGCTTACTAGTGTGGGACCTTGGACAAGTTAGTGCGCCCGTAATCCTAGCCCTTTGGGAGACCAAGGCAGGCAGATCCCTTGAGGCCTGGAGTTCAAGACTAGCCTGACCAACATGGTGAAACCTCATCTCTACTAAAAAATACAATAATTAGCCGGGTGTGGTGGGGCACGCTTGTAATCCCAGCTACTTGGGAGGCTGAGGCGAGAGGATTGCTTGAACCTGGGAGGCAGAGGTTGCAGTGAGCCAAGATAGCTCCACTGCACTCCAGCCGCCACAACAGAGTGAGCCTCCATCTCAAAAAAAAAAAAGAATGAAGAACGATGGTTAATAATGGAATTTACCTCATAGTGTTACTGTGAGGATTAGATGAGTTAGTGCTTAGAACAGTTTCTGATAGGTAGTAAGCACCAGGTTAATATTAGCTAAGGTAGAATTCTGTGACTTTGGACAAGTAAATTCACTTCTCTGAGTCTCTGTTTCTGCGTTTGAAAAAGACAATGAAGATGAATGTATTTCATGGAGTTGTGAGAATTTGCCCCTGGGCTTCATGTATTAATGAGCATTCAACAAATAGTTCCTGGAATTAATTAGTAGTATTGGTCTCTCTGCATCACTGCATGTGACTTCCAGCCAAGCAAGATCGGGCAGGAAGGATTGGGTGGTGGTGAAGAGCACAGGATATAGAACTAGGCTGCCTGGGTTCTTATTCTGCCTCCACCATTTATTCTGTAACTTTAGGACAATACGTTTAGCCTTTCTGCGCCTCAGTTTCCTCTTCTACAAAATGTTATTCTGATGACACTTCTTCAGGAGCTCTGTGAGGATTAAATGAGATGCTACATGTAAAAGGCTTAGTAAATGTTAGCCACTTAATTCTACTTTGGAAAATTTTAATCATTGCTCTTTTTTTTATCTCAACCGTTTTGGCACTGTAACTAGCACATAGTAACTAAATGAGTATTGTAAGTATTCAATCTACTTCTGTTAGTACAGAGTAATATAATAGTCAGAATTTAGGAATTAAAGTGGTCGTATGCCTGGTTTCCTAGTTATTGGAGGATTGGAAGTTCAGTCATTATTGTCACTTTCACAGAGTTCTTCTGTCTGCAGCTACCCTCTCACTGCAGGGTTGTAAGTGCTTTGCAATGTCCAGGCCTCTTGCCTCTAAGTGCTTCACACACTCTCAGTTCCCCTCTGCTTTCTCTCATTTTGCATTACTTTCTGGGTCATCAAAGATGAGGTAGAGGTGATAAGAGGAAACCAAGGACTAGGATTTGAAATAAAAATTTGGCCTCTAGACCCAGTTCTATCAATTTCTTTTTCTTTCTCTAATTGTAGCTATGCCCCCTTGAGCAAGTCACTTAACCTCTCTAGTCCTAAGCGTCCTTCCCTACAGAATGGGAATAATAATATCTTCTCACATTAGATTTGTGGTATTGATCAAATAGGGTACAACATGGGAAGAAACTTTGTAAAATAAATCAATAAAGCAAGAAGAGTGTTGTTATGACTATTGTAACCTCCAGATGTGAAATTCGGGGCTGGTTCCACAATCCTGACACTTTATTTGTTGTTTGTTGTTTGTTTTTTTGAGATGGAGTTTCGCTCTTGTTGCCCAGGCTGGAGTGCAATGGCGCGATCTGGGCTCACTGCAACCTCCGCCTCCAGGGTTCAAGCGATTCTCCTGCCCCAGACTCCCGAGTAGCTGGGATTACAGGCATGCGCCAACATGTCCTCTTTTGTATTTTTTTAAATTTATTTTTCTGGAGGCACAAGAATCGCTTGAACCCAGGAGGCAGAGGTTGCAGTTAATTTTGTAATTTATTTATTTATTTATTTATGGTAGAGACTGGGTTTCGCCATGTTAGTCAGGTTGGCCTCCAACTCCCGACCTCAGGTGATCTGCTCGCCTCGCCCTCCCAAAGTGCTGAGATTACAGACATTAGCCACTGCACCCAGCCAATCCTGACACTTTTTTTTTTTTTTTTTTGAGATGGAGTCTTGCTCTGTCACCAGGCTGGAGTACAGTGGCGCAATCTTGGCTCACTGCAACCTCTGCCTCCCAGGTTCAAGCAATTCTCCTGCCTCAGCCTCCCAAGTAGCTGGGACTACAGGTGCGTACCACCACGCCCAGCTAATTTTTTTTTTTTTTTTTTTTGTATTTTAGTAGAGACGGGGTTTCACCGTGTTGACCAGAATGGTCTCGATTTCTTGACTTCGTGATCCACCCGCCTTAGTCTCCCAAAGTGCTGGAATTATAGGTGTGAGCCACCGCACCTGGCCAGTCCTGTCACTTTAAAGGGCAGTTGGTTGTATAAGGACAAGAAATTAACTAACAGACCTAAAAATGTCTCTTGCTTCCTTTTTCAGCTTAACTGCAGGACCCATTTGTTCAATTTTCTTCATATTTTTCCCTTGTCATAAAAGATTTTACTTCCTTACCCCAATGTCTTTCTGGTTTTGCATCTTAAAGATGCATTTGGGGCTGGGCATGGTGGCTTAACACCTGTAATTCCAGCACTTTGGGAGGCTGAGGTGGGCAGATCACCTGAGGTCGGGAGTTCGAGACCAGCCTGACCAACATGGAGAAACCCCATCTCTACTAAAAATACAAAATTAGCCAGGCGTGGTGGCACATGCCTGTAATTTCAGCTACTTGGGAGGCTAAGGCAGGAGAATTGCTTGAACCCAGGAGGCAGAGGTTGCAGTGAGCCGAGATCGCGCCATTGCACTCCAGCCTAGGCAACAAGAGTGAAACTCCGTCTCAAAAAAAAAATGATGCATTTCGACACTACTTCACAGCCCCCAGCATGGGTATAACAGAAAAGACAGTCACAAGTGTTTGTGAGAATGTGGAGAAATTAGAACCCCTACATACTGCTTGGTGGGAATATAAAATGGTACAGCCACTTTGGAAAAAAATTTGGCAGCTCCTCAAATAGTAAACATAGAGTTATCATATGACCTAGAAATTCTGCTTCTAAGTATATACCTAGGAGAAATGAGAAAACATGTCTACATAAAAACTTGTACACAAATGTTCATAGCAGTATTATTCATAATAATAAAAAACAGGGCTGGGTGCAGTGGCTAACGCCTGTTAATCCCAGAAATTTGGGAGGCTGAGGTAGGTGGATCGCCTGAAGTCAGGAGTTCCAGACCAGCCTAGACAACATGAAGAAATCCTGTCTCTACTAAAAATACAAAAATTATCTGGGCATGGTGGTACATGCCTGTAGTCCCATCTACTCAGGAGGCTGAGGCACAAGAATCTCTTTAACCCAGGAGGCAGAGGTTGCAGTAAGCTGAGATTGCACCACGACACTCCAGCCTGGGTAACAGAGCAAGATTCTGTCTCAAATAAATAAATAATCAAGGGGCCACGCATGGGAGCTCATGCCTGTAACCAGTACTTTGGGAGGCCGAGGTGGGCAGACCACTTGAGGTCGGGAGTTCGAGACCAGACTGACCAACATGGAGAAACTCTGTCTCTACTAAAAATACAAAATTATCTGGGCATGGTGGCGCATGCCTGCAATCCCAACTACTCAGGAGACTGAGGCAGGAGAGTCACTTGAACCCGGCAGGCGGAGGTTGCAGTGAGCTGAGATGGTGCCATTGCACTCCAGCCTGGGCAACAAGAGCAAAACTCCATCTCAAAAATAAATAAATAAATGATCAAAAACGGCAACAGCTCAAATACCTATTAACTGATAAATGGATAAACGAAATGTGATATGTCCATATAATGGAATATTATTCAGCAATAAAAAGGATTGGCCATATAATGCAATGACATTTATTTATTTATTTATTTATCTAGGATGGAATCTCACTCCGCAGTGGCTCACGCCTGTAATCCCAGCACTTTGGTAGACTGGGGCAGGTGGATCACGAGGTCAGGCGTTCAAGACCAGCCTGAGCAAGATGGTGAAACCTCATCTCTACTAAAAATACAAAAATTAGCCGGGTGAGGTGGCAGGTGCCTGTAGTCCCAGCTACTTGGGAGGCTGAGGCAGGAGAATTGCTTGAACCCAGACGGCAGAGGTTGCAGTGAGCCGAGATCACACCACTGTACTCCAGCCTGGGTGACAGAGCAAGACTCTGTCTAGAATAGAATAGAATAGAATAGAATAGAATAGAATAGAATAGAATAGAATAGAATAGAATAATCCAACAATATCACTATTCTCTTTCTAGCAATGGTAGCAATTATAATAATAACAATAACACTTACATGGCATCTATTACCTGCTAAGGACTCTTCTAAGCACTTTATGTATAGTAATGCCTTTAATCTTTATAGCAACTCTGTATAGTAGATTCCTTTATTACTTTTATTTCATAGATTTAAAAATTGAGGAAAAGATCATTTAAACCAACAGGCTGTAGATTATTCAGCCAGAAAATTATGGGAGAGTTGAGAGCTTCTGCTCTTAAGCTATAATAGTGTTCCCAACTAGTGACTTAGAGGGTTAAAAAAAAGGAAACACTAAAACAACTTTAAAACAGAATCATGTATATGAGAATATCACATTGCAGTGTGACAACTTTGGTAAACAAAAAAGTAGACAAATAGCTTTTCCATTCTGTTGGGGAAAATCTAATTTTTTCCTGTATTTATATTTTGACAAGTTAGGATTGTTACTTTCTCTACTAAATATTAAACTCAATCTTTCTTGACATGTGGTTTTGAAAAGTGAATTTGGACTACACTGATTCAGAATTTGCAACCATTTTAATAGGAAGATAAATTGCAGTTCTATTTTGCCATCTGTGAGAATGGGAGTAGGGTAGGGAAGAGAATTAAGAATGTATAATAAATAGAATGCTTAAATAGAGAGAAAATGCGTTAATCATCAATTTCACTTTAATTCATTTAGTTTCATTAATTCATAATTAATTTCACTTTTGCTCCTCTACCAAGATGAAATGTGCTAATTACAACAATCTTACCCAATCACTAAGGCTGACTTCCCAAAAGCAACTTACTAGGCTATGAGTTTAGTTAGCTAAATTGGAGGAAATGCAGTTCTTTCAAATTGTTTGTCACCTTTGCCTTTTTTCTATAACAGGCTGTCTTTCAGGGTCTTACAGGCTTGATATTGTCTTTTTAATAAAAACGTCCTTAATAAATATTGAATTGCTTTCCTGAATTTATTTTGCAAATGTTAATGCAGTTTTCAGAGAAAAGGTAAAATCAGCCCAGCTGTGGTGGGTCAGGCCTGCAATCCTAGCACTCTGGGAGGCCAAGGTGGGCAGATCACTTGAAGTCAGAAGTTCCAGACCAGCCTGGCCAACATAGTGAAATCCCGTCTCTGCTAAAAATACAACAAAAATTAGCTGGGCATGGTAGTGCGTGCTTGCAGTCCCAGCTACTCGGGAGGCTGAGGCAGGATAATCGCTTGAACCAGGAAGGCAGAGGTTGCAGTGAGCCGATATGGCACCACTGCACTCCAGCCTGGGAGACACAGTGAGACTGTGTCTCAAAAAAAAAAAAAAAAGGAAAAATGAGCCATTGAACCAAAGATCAAGCTCTAATAAATCAAATCTGAGATAACAAATTTAGAGCATACACAACAGGAAAAGGAGAAATAATTAATTTTATTCAAACAGGAACCTAAGGAACTTTACAGTTGGTATAGGAATATCTTAGGGGGTGTCTCCTTAGAAGCTAGGACTGAAATTTTCTTCTCCTAAACAGCAGAGAGAGATCCTGGAGTCAGGAAATTACTGCCTATACAGATTTTTAAAAAAGAAGGCTTTAGGAAGTGAAGAGTCCCTGTATTTGGAGTCAATGGTCAAGAGCCTAATTCATGTAGGGTGTTTATTCTATTTTAATTAATTTATGTATTTTTGAGACAGGGTCTCACTCTGTCACCCAGGTGGAGTGCAGTGGTACAATCTTGGCTCACTGCAACCTCTGCCTCCCAGGTTCAAGTGATTCTTCTGCCTCAGCCTCCTGAGTAGCTGGGATTACAGGCATGCGCCACCACGCTTGGCTAATTTTTTTATTTTTAGTAGAGATGGGGTTTCTCCATGTTGGCCAGGCTTGTCTCAAACTCCTGACCTCAGGTGTTCTACCCACCTTGGCTTCCCAAAATGCTAGGATTACAGGGATTAGCCACTGTGCTCGGCCTTGTAATTACTTTTCTAAAAGCCCATTGCTGATACAAGTTATGGCTTCCATCAGCTTTGGAATCAATAAACCTGAAAATAAGTTAAATAAACCTCAAGAAAAGAGACTGCAAGATGAAGGAAGGTCATTCTTCTGTCCTGTTCTGTTATTTCTTTCTTTTTTAATTTTAGAAAAAAATACATTGCTGTATCTCTCTCTCTCTCTCTCTCTCTCTCTCTTTTTTAAGACAGGGTTTCACTCTTGTCGCCCAGGTGCAGTGGCATGATCTTGGCTCACTTCAACCTCTGGGTCCCTGGCTGTAGTGATGCTTCCACCTCAACCTCCCAAGTATCTGAGACTCAGGCATGCACCACCACACCTGGTTAATTTTTGTATTTTTTGTAGAGACAGGATCTCGCCATGTTGCCCAGGCTGATCTCAAACTCCTGGATTCCAGTAATCCTCCCACCTCAGCCTCCCAAAGTGCTGATATTAGAGGCCACCAGCACCAGCTTCCTGTCCTGTTCTTTCTAGTTTTCATTTGAGTCAGGAGTTCATTTCTCCTTCATTGGTGGCTCTTAAATGGTTGGTTTCTGTGAGTTTAGTGATTAGGAAATGATGAAGGAAAGAACAAGCAGTCCTTCTTTCTACACCGTAATTATACTTTTCCATGCTCCATTATCTACCAAGGAGAAGTGGGTACCAAATCTGAGATCCTTGTTCTAGTATTATTGGCCTTAACTAAACTTAGAAGTTTATGTCAGTGATTTTTTCTATGTATCATTAGATACATGGGGGACATAGTGAAGATGGAGTAGGGGAGAGGATTTAGTGGTACATACAGCATGCTTGCAAGGTGGTACCTTCAGGATCAACTTGAGCTGTTTTCATCAGGGCTGGCTGCGGAGAATCACTTTTTGGTAGCTTTAAAAATATTTGTGAGGTTGGATGGGGAGGTGAGGAGAGAAAACACACCCAGCAGTGTGAGACAAGATATGGTTTAGGGCCAGACGCAGTGGCTCACGCCTGTAATCCCGGCACTTTGGGAGGCCGAGGCGGGTAGATCACGAGGTCGGAGATGGAGACCATCCTGGCTAACACGGTGAAACCCTGTCTCTACTAAAAATACAAAAAAGTTAGCCGGGTGTGGTGGTGGATGCCTGTAGTCCCAGCTACTTGGGAGACTGAGGCAGGAGAATGGCATGAACCCGGGAGGCAGAGCTTGCAGTGAGCCAAGATCACGCCACTGCACTCCAGCCTGGGTGACAGAGCGAGACTCCATCTGAAAAAAAAAAAAAAAGAAAAAGAAAAAAAATGATATGCTTTAGTATTCCCACTTTTCAGATAACAGCTGTTGCTAGGGTGTGGCAAAAGGGAACAAATGTCATGGCCTGTAGCTTGGGGAAGCCCATGGCAGCTGCAGAGAAGGTAGGTAGCAGCTGAGGGAGGCTCAAGGTTCAAGTCTTTCCCCTATAATCCTCAGGCTGCTAGTTATAGATCTGTTTGTTTATGTTTGTTTGCTTTGATCCTTGTGTCCTCCTATCTCCCTGCAATACTTTTACCTACAGATTTTGGGTTCTGATATTTACCCAGAAGCTCCCTTTATTGAGCAAGCCTTGGGCCAGTACATATCTATATCTTGGCCTTGTTTAGATCATCCAACTCTATGAAACTCCCCTTTGAGTGGTGAAACTGTTACAGCTATAGAGAACCGAACCTTGTCCTTTGTGTGCAGAGCACGCAGGATTCAGAAGGACTAGTCCTAGCACAGTACGCTCAGTAGCTACTCTGACCTTGACTAAAGGTGTAAGAAACAAATGAACATTTTCATGGCCGTTGTCTCATTGCATACCACCCTAGTTTCATGAGAGTTAAGTTAGAGTTAGAGTGAGATGAAGTTTCTCTGTCGCCCAGACTGGAGAGCAGTGGCACGATCTTGGCTCACTGCAACCTCTGGCTCCCAGATTCAAGTGATTCCCCTGCCTCACCCTCCCCAGTAGCTGGGACTACAGGCGCGTACCACCACACCTCACTAATTTCTGTATTTTCAGTAGAGATGGGGTTTCACCATATTGGCCAGGATGGTCTCGAACTCCTGACCTCAAATGATCTGCCCGCCTTGGCCTCCCAAAGTGCTAGGATTACAGGTATGAGCCACTGCACCTGGCCAGTTGCATTTTATTATGTATGAAGTTTGGCTAACATCTAACAAATATTGAAATTCTGGAGGAATACTGTGTGAGTGGTGAGTGGTGTCCGAAAGCAAAGAAGATAGTGTAGAGGGGGAACAGTGTAGAAATAAAGAATTATGTGCTGGTTTAAGAACAACCAATACGTGAAAAGGCAATTTGCAAAGAAAACAAATACTTTTAGAGGATTGGCTTTTTTTTTTTTTTTTTTTTTTCATGTTGAAGGATTGAGCACATATTTCTATCGAGGATCTTGAGTTAGTTTGCTACTTAAAATGCAAGTTCTTTATACAAATAAGGGTTGTGTCCTATTTCCAAACACATACAATGAGGGTAGTAAAGAGGGAATTCCTTTTTTTGTTTTTCTTTTTTGGAGACAGAGTCTCTGTCGCCCAGGCTGGAGTGTGGTGGCGTGATTGCAACCTCTGCTTCCAGGGTTCAAGCTCACTGCAACCTCTGCTTCCAGGGTTCAAGCTCACTGCCACCTCCGCTTCTAGGGTTCAAGCAATTCTCGGGCCTCAGCCTCCTGAGTAACTGGGACTACAGGCATGCACCACCATGCCCAGCTAATTTTTTGTATTTTAGTAGAGATGAGATTTTACCACGTTGTCCAGGCTGGTCTCGAACTTTTGAGCTCAGGCAATCAATCCGTCTTGGATTACAGGCATGAGCTACCTTGCCTGGCCTGAATTTCTTGATTTGAAGAACTATTGTTTTGCTTCTTAGTTTCTTTCTCATTTCCCAGGAGGAAAGGAGAATGGGGTAACCTTGGACCCTCTTTTCACTGAATTTTTTTAAAGCGCTACTTATTTTTTACTCTTTAACTTTTCTATATATGAAAGTGACGTACACAGAATATATTCACTGTAAAAAGTGGGGTTTATTCCCTGTAGTGGTATATGACTGTGTTGTACATTGAAGTGTGAAATGCCCCTCAATCATCTTAAGTTATAGTGTGGTTGAAAAATAAGACTTTACCAAAGCTCTTCCTATTTTGTTCTGAGGAACTGATAATAATAAAACCGTTTAGGGATGTGGTTTTGAGGGAATTACCTAATGTATGACTCTGATTTCATTTTCCTTCACATTGCCGATCACATTCTACAAACCAGTCATCAATAAAATAAATTCTAACAGTGGAAACAAATTCTACTGTTATACAGTGAGCATAGCCTAGATCGTCATGAGAGAGGATTAGCAGGCCTTGACGCCATGATAAGGAACATTTTTTTCTATTGCCATACTTGAAGAGCCAGAAGCCATCACATAATATTTAAGGACATCCAAGTATAAGCAATAGGAGTAAGCTAGAGCTTTTTCCTCTAACTTTGTATTATGAAAAGTTTCAAATGTACAGAAAAGTTTAAAGAATTTTACAGTGAACACTCATGTCCACCACTTAAGATTCCACAATTAACATTTCACTGTGTTGCTTTATCCCATAACTATCTATCTAGCTGTCCCTCTATCCATCCATCAATTAATTCATCTTTTTTTGGAAAGTATTTCAGAGTACATTGTAGACAATAATACACTTTTCCTAAAACCTTCAGCCATCAGTGTACTGACTAGTATTCACTATTTGCTTTTGGTTCTTTTTTTCAAAGATAAAATGTATATAGAATAAAATATACCATTTGATGAATATTGACTAAAGAAATTGTACGTCTATGCAATCCAAATCCCTACCCAAATATTTTTTAATGCTTTTGACTGCAAGAAACAGACAATCAACTTAAACTTATTGCCTCCGATAAGTGGAAGTTCAGGAGATACAATGCCTTAAAATTTAATTCGTTCTCTGCAATTCTTTTGGTTCTCTTCTGTAGCTCCTTCATGAGCCAGCTTTTTTATTGGTTGGCTTCATCTTCCAGCCAGTGGTAGAACAGGAATTTCAGGCCTCATATGGCTTATAATAATGTCCAGGAGAAAGAGAAGCATTTCCACTCAGGATTCCAATCACAAGTCCTGAGGTTTACCCTAATTGCGCTGGTTAGGTCACATGCCTATTCCTGAGTCGGTGGGATTGTAGCCAGGGGAGGGGAATGACACAAGCCAAGGAGGCATCTCCCCCAATACATACACACAGACACACACACACGTGCACACACACATGTACACACACAGACACACAGAGAAACAGACACACACACATACACAGACACACATATGTACACACATGTACACACACAGAGAAACACACACAGACGCACACACATACACACAGATACACAGAGAAACACACATACACGCAGACACACACATATACACACAGACACATACAGGAGTCATTCCACGATTCACACACAACCCTATTCTACCACTTCCAGAAAAATTGCGCTGGTTAATATAATTTTCTGCTATTTTGAGAAAGGGAAAAACCCACTAGTATATGTTGTTTTGAGAAACAGAAGAATAGTGTAACAAATTAGAAAATACTCCAGTGAAAAGACAATTTTTTATTTCTTTGCAAATGTAAAACTACGATGCAGGAGGTCAACACTATGATAGTAATCCTTAAACTTATAATAGACAACTATATTTCAGCTAATTTTATGAGAATTTCTTTTAAACAAACCTTATTTTTGGCAAATGATACCATTTCTTCACTTGCTCAGCTCATATTTACTCAGTGCCTGTTATTCATCAGGCATCTCAGTACTTGCTGTGAGAGATACAAAGTGAAATAAGAGGTTTTTATTCTTGAGCAGCTCAAAATATATCCTGCCCTGTTTTACTAAGTGTGTGTACTAAGTGGAATTCATGACCTAAAACCACATTATATTAAAGACTATGGAGAAATGATTATGTGCTTTTACCAGTTATTCCTCTTCTCTCTTCTCTCTTCTTCTTCCTCCTCCTCCTCCTCTCCTCCTCTCCTCCTCTCCTCCTCTCCTCCTCTCCTCCTCTCCTCCTCTCCTCCTCTCCTCCTCTCCTCCTCTCCTCCTCTCCTCCTCTCCTCTCCTCTCCTTTTCCTTTTCTTTTCTTTTCTTTTCTTTTCTTTTCTTTTCTTTTCTTTTCTTTTCTTTCTGGAGTTTTACTCACTCTGTCTCCTGGGCCGGAGTACAGTGGTGTAATCTCAGCTCACTGCAACCTCCGCCTCCAGGGTTCAAATGATTCTCCTGCTTCAGTCTACCAAGTAGCTGGGATTGCAGGCATGTAACACCACACCCAGCTAATTTTTTCATTTTTAGTAGAGATGGGGTTTCACCATGTTGGCCAGGCTGGTCTCCAACCCCTAACCTGACCTCAAGTGATCCACCCGCCTCAGCCCCCCAAAGTGCTAGGATTACAGGTGTGAGCCACAGCGGCTGTTTTTGTTTTTACTTTCTTTGTTTTGTTTTTTGGACCCATGATCTTGCTCTGTCACCCGGGCTGGACTGCAGGGGCATGATCACAGCACACTGCAGCCTTAACCTCACCCACTCAAGTGATCCTCCCACCTCAGCCTCTGAGTAGCTGGGACTACAGGTGTGTGCCACCACAACTGGCTAATTTTTTAAATTTTTAGTAGAGCCAGCATCTCACTGTATTGCTCAGGCTGTTCTCAAATCCTGGGCTCAAGTAATCCTCCCACCTTGGCATCCCAAAGTATTGGGATTACAGAGCTGAACCACTGTACTGGGCCTCAGTTATTTTTATTTTTTTACTATAGTAATTAATTTAAAATGTTATTTGTTTTATTAGAAAGAGAACACAACATCATATTTTTCTCCTTCTAGAAACAACTCCTCCAAATAGGATAACCAAATGATGCCACACTCGTAGGTAACTATGTTTCTTCTGAAGTTATACTGCATCCTTAGAATTATGATCCTATACTATTAGAATTGTCATACATCAAGCCCTCTCCTTCCCTCCTTTTAGCTCCTGACTTAGCAGAAGTGTCAAAAAGCTATAGAAAAGATTGGATTGTACATTTTGAAGCCAAAAGTTGACTCAACAGTGGCATAAAGGGCTCTGTCTTCCTGTTGAATTCTGGGCAGGATTTTTCTCAGTGCCTCATCACTAGTTTGATTAACAGTCAACAATCAACAATCTTGATTAATAAACAAGAATTCTTTATCCAAGGCCGGCACGGTGGCTCATGCCTGTAATCCCAGCACTTTGGGAGGCCAAGGCTGGCAGATTTTTTGAGGCCAGGAGTTCGAGAGCAGCCTGGCCAATATGGTGAAACCCCACCTCTACTAAAAATATAAAAATTAGCCGGGTGTGGTGGCGTGTGCCTGTAATCCCAGCTACTCGGGAGGCTGAGGCAGAAGAATTGCTTGAACCTGGGAGGTGAAGGTTGCAGTGAGCAGAGATTGTGCCATTGCATTCCAGCCTGGGTGACAGAGTGAGACTCTGTCTCAAAAAAAAAAAAAAGAAAAAAAAAGAATTCATCGGTTCATTTGTATTTGTCCTGAGGCAAAATCAATTTTCTGAAGGGGTTTATATCACATAGGAGTGGGAGTTGGGAGGATGTCTGGGCGGAAAAGGGCAAAAAAGCACATATTATGGAAATCTCATGTCTCATGCACTATTCATATAATGAATTTATTTAAAAATTTGTACATAATAACTTTAATAAATATATTGATAATTCAATAGATATAAAAACTGAGAAATATTAAAATGAAGTCATTCAAAATCTAAGGGTGGAGGAGTTGGGGAGTATTGATGATGTTATCAGGCATTCTTGGCAAAGAAGGACACTTAAAAAAGGAAGTCATGCTTCTAACACAAGGGAAGATAACTGTCTTAGAAACTTCCACAGAAGCTGGGTGCGGTGACTCACGTCTGTGATATCAGCACTTTGGGAGGCTGAGGTGGGAAGGTGGGAAGATGGCTTGAGCCTAGGAGTTTCAGAACAGCCTGGGCAACATCGGGAGACCCCATCTCTACAGAAGTTTTAAAAATTAGATGTGTTAGTGCACACCTGTGATCTGAGCTACTCGGGAGGCTAAGGTGGGAGGATCACTTCAGCCCAGGAGGTCGAGACTGCAGTGAGCCATGTTCGGGCTACTGCACTCCAGCCTGGGTGACAGAGCGAGAGCTTATCTCAGAAAGAAAAAGAGAAGAGAGGAGAGGGGAGGGGAGGAAGGAAGGGGAGGGGAGGGAGGAGAGGGAAGAGGAGAGGAGTAGAGAAGGGAAAGGAAAAACTCCTGCAGGGCTAGGGGGCTTAAGACCGATAAACCTCGGATGAGTGATAAAGAGCCTACGTTGCGGGAAACAGGCCAGAATTGACCCTTTAGTTTCTGGGTTGCCCTCTGACCTAACAGGCTTGTGGCAGTAGCTCAGTACAGTATGAAGATCTTCTCATGACTTTTAGATGATTTGGGACAAAAAGTTAGCGATGATGATAATCATTGTAGAGGAGGGTGATCAAGGTGCCTCTTTTGTTGTTTTGTTTTTTAGACGGAGTCTCACTCTGTTGCCCAGGCTGGAGGGCAGTGATGCAATCTTGGCTCACTGGAACATCCGCCTCCTGGGTTCAAGTGATTCTCATGCCTCAGCCTCCTGAGTAACTGGGATTACAGGCATGGGCCACCATGCCCAGCTAATTTTTGTATTTCGGGTAGAGACAAGGTTTCACCATGTTGGCCAGGCTCATCTCGAGCTCCTGACCTCAAGTGGTGATCCACCCACCTCGACCTCCCAAAGTGCTGGGATTACAGGTGTGAGCCGTCACACCTGGCAAGGTGTCCATTTTTATATGAATTTTTTTTTTTTTTGAGACAAAGTCTCACTCTGACACCCAGGCTGGAGTGCAGTGGCACGATCTTGGCTCACTGCAACCTCCACCTACCAGGTTCAAGTGATTCTCCTGCCTCAGCCTCCCAAGTAGCTGGGATTACAGGTGCCCACCACCACACCCAGCTACTTTTTATATTTTTAGTAGAGATGGGGTTTCACCATGTTGGCCAGGCTGGTCTTGACCTCCTGACCTCAGATGATCCACCTACCTCGGCCTCCCAAAGTGCTGGGATTACAGGCATGAGCCACCGTGCCTGGCCTATATGTGAGTTTTGAAGAAATGCAACAATTCAGTCATTTGTTAAATAATAGTAATAGCAATGTGTCATGTCCTATTTTATGCTTTTATATGTACATTATTTCCTTGAATTCTTATAATAATTTTATTATTTCCATTTTAAAATGCTCATATCTTGGTTTCAAGATATGAGCAACTTGCCACGGTCACATATGTGGTAAGTATGGGGGCTTGGTTTATTGGTTTTGAATCCAGGCCTCTCAGAATACATACATACAGCTGTGGAAGTAGCCCTGTAAAATATCAAGAAGTAAGGCTTATTCTCTTTGCCTTCAGCTCACCATCTAAGCAGGATGGGAAGGGGGAAAAGACTTATGCATTTAGGTACTAATTCAAAAGGGCAGTATATAGAATTGTTTAAACAATAATGGGGATTTCTTTTTTTTTTTTTTGAGATGGAGTCTCACTCTGTCACCCAGGCTGGAGTGCAGTGGCACGATCTCAGCTCACTGCAACCTCCGCCTCCCAGGTTCATGCCATTCTCCTGCCTCAGCCTCCAGAGTAGCTGGGACTACAGGCGCCCACCATCACGCCCGGCTAATTTTTTGTATTTTGAGTAGAGACGGGGTTTCACCATGTTAGCCAGGATGGTCTCGATCTCCTGACCTCGTGATCCACCTGCCTGGGCCTCCCAAAGTGCTGGGATTACAGGCGTGAGCCACCGCGCCCGGCCTAATAATGGGGATTTCTTAAGCTTATGTAACATTAAATTTCGGGAGAGGTTCGATCAGAATTTCAGGTCTATTCCTCCCATCCAGGTACTAACCAGGCCCGTCCCTGCTTAGCTTCCAAGATCAGATGAGATCCGGTGCTTTCAGGGTGGTATGACTGTAGACTCAGGTCTATTTCTCTCTCCCTCTCTCTTTTTTTTTTTTTTTTAATACTTCAACTTCTAGGGTACATGTGCGCATTAGGTCTATTTCTCTTAAATTTCCTTGATTCTACTCTAAGCATTCATGATGTCTTCATGAAGACTTCTTTTATAGTCACACAATGGGCACCCGCAGCAATCAAGACTGAAGACAGAGCTGTCTGCCATTCACCATCCGCAAAAGCCGTGAGTTCTGATCTTTTTGAATCATCTTAACTCACAGACCTACTAGATATTAAGGCACAGCAATGTCCTTCCTTGGTTGAGGAAAATGTTCCACAGAAAGATACAGGGTGGGAAAATTAGGAGACATTAGCATACATTTTGTTCCTCACTACTTACAATGTAATTGTCCTGGTAAACCTCCTCACCATGAGGATAGCCTGTTCATCATGCTCACTCCTTCACCCCAAACCATTCCCTTACTTGGAAGATAGGTCCCCACCGCTGCCCCTGCGACGATTTGCTCAGTAATAAAGTAAAACAGAGCTCTTAACATATGACTGAAGTGGCAATTGGCTTACGTTCAAATTTCATGGAGTGATTTTTGTATTACTTGAGTTTTGATGTCTTTCCAAGAAACACCTCCACCCAGAAAGAGTCCCAGCCAAAGCTGTATAAAAGTCATCTCTTTGTATAAGCAAAGCTACTTAAGGAATAATTAGGATGCAGACTTCTGGGAAAATTGCAAAATGTTCTTTAGTTGCATAACTCAATTGAGTAAAGGTCTTTTAGGTCATGTGTTTCAATGTATTTGTCATCCCCTCAGCCTCCATTTTCTACAAACTGGAAATTGGAGATACCTTTGTTTTTTTGTTTTTTGTTTTGTTTTGTTTTCTTTTGTTTTTTGAGACAGAGTCTGGCTGTGTCACCCAGGCTGGAGTGCAGTAGTGCCATCTTGGCTCACTGCAACCTCCGCCTCCCAGGTGCAAGCAATTCTCCCACCTCAACCTCCCAAGTAACTGGGACTATAGGCACATGCCACTACACCCAGCTAATTACTGTATTTTTAGTAGAGACGGGGTTTTGCCATGTTGGCCAGACTGGTCTCAAACTCCTGGTCTCAGGTGATCCACCCCACCTTGGTCTCCCAAAGTGCTGGGATTACAGGCATGAGCTACTATACCTGGCCTGGAGCTACCTTTGATTATCAAGGTGTCAATTTTTTTCTCCATTATTAATAAGGTTTAAGCTTATACCTCAGTATATCATTGCATTGACATTACGACAGTAACTCTGGCATTGATTTTGTACTGCATCTTACCATAAACATATAATAGGAATGAATCCAAATAAAAGTGGTTTTATGCTCAGATAATACTGTATGAGTTTAGCCTTTTATTCTCTGAAATGGGTAGCACGTGTCCACATGCAGCAAACCTTTTGTACTCAAGTACTGACAAGGAACTGTGATATGAAAAGCATGATTTTTCTTATGCCTGTGTTGACTACAAAAGAGAGAAGCTCCAGTTAAACCCATTGAGAAGCATCCATGAAATACAAGAAGCTGGGCTTGGAGCCAACACATTTGTCTACATGTTCACCATTTGCTGAGTCTGCGCTAATGAGAGCTTTAAGCCAAAAAGAGCAGAGTCTGATTACTAAGGACTTTATTATAATTTACAATTACATCTTTCAAGTGAAGGTATAGTGGTTAGGGGCAGGAATTCTTTAGAAACCTCTATCCCAATGCACCAGGATTTATTGAGCCATTTTGTTTATCATGGGACAAAAAGTTACTTGATTATTTATATGCTTAATTAACCAGGGGGAATCTCTTCAGTTGTCTTCCTCTGCTTTCAGTGGTTATTTGGCTGCTAGATAATTTCTTTCCCTAAAGGGGAACACAGAGAAGGAGAGGAAGTTGGTTTGGCTACTTGTCAGCAGTTCTGGAAGAATGTTTATTCAGGGAGAAGTTTGAAATCTGTGAGGATTTGGGGATTATCTGGACATTTTTGTTTCCTTCATGTTGTTCCTATCTATCTGTAGTCTATGATCTCCTGGTGGAAGCCAGATTTACTGAGAGTGCATGAAGCTGGTGGATTAATCTCATAAAGATCTCTCCCAGGCCAGGCATGGTGGCTCGCACCTGTAATCCCAGCTCTTTGGGAGACCGTAGTGGGCGGATCACTTGAGGTCAGGAGTTTGAGACCAGCTTGACCAACATGGTGAAACCCTGTCTCTACTGAAAATACAAAAATTAGTGGGCATGGTGGCATGCGCCTGTAACCCCAGCTGCTCAGGAGGCTGAGGCAGGAGAATTGCTTGAACCCAGTGACAGAGAAGACTCCCTCTCAAATAAATAAATAAATTAATAATTAAAAAAAGATCTCCTCTCCGTAGGTTGTTGATTCTTGAGATTCAGAAGACTGCTCTGTCACCTGTAACTCTGCTACCCTACCAGTGTTCCTCCATTGAGTCTCCAGCCTCTGCCAGAGAAAACTTCTAGTGGCCAAACTTCTATCTCATCTTCATGAGCTTCTAGACAGGTGTTGAGGGGAAGGCCACCATCACTATGATAGTCATACTAACAGGATCTATATACTTTTGGGAAAATCACTGCAATCTTTATTAACAGCTTATGTGAAAGGAAATTTTATTATGATATATATCCTCACAGTTGTTTTGTTTTTTGATACAAGGTCTTCCTTTGTGGCCCAGGCTGAAACGCAGTGGTGTGATGATGACTCACTGCAGCCTTGACCTCCTGGGCTCAAGCGATCCTTCCACCTTAGCTTCCACTTGAGTAGCTGGGACTATAGGTGCACACCACCACACCCAGCTAATTAAAATTTGTTGTTGTTGTTGTTGTTGTTGAGACATGGTCTCTCTATGTTGTCCAGGCTGGTCTCAAACTCCTGGGCTCAAGCGATCCTCCCACCTCGGCCTCCCAAAATGCTGGGATTATGCCTTGGGTGTGAACCACTGCATCTGGCCTCTAATAGTTCTTAAAAGTTAGGGCCGAGCGCGGTGGCTCACACCTGTAATCCCAGCACTTTGGGAGGCTGAGGCGGGTGGATCACGAGGTCAGGAGATCGAGACCACGGTGAAACCCTGTCTCTATTTTAAAAAATACAAAAAATTAGCCAGGTGCAGTGGCAAGCACCTGTAGTCCCAGCTACTAGGGAGACTGAAGCAGGAGAATGGCGTGAACCCGGCAGGCAGAGCTTGCAGTGAGCCAAGATCGTGCCACAGCACTCCAGCCTGGCAGGGAGAGCGAGATTCTGTCTCAAAAAAAAAGAAAAGTTAGTAATTGAATTTACTATTATTAATAGAACATAGTCACAGTTAGTTAATATGCCTGGAGAGTCCTGGGAATTGGACTTTCATGGAAAAGTAACAAAGACAATACTTATTTATAACTACCCTTAGGTCTATTCAGAATCTTTTTCAAAGGTTACGTCTGAAAAATGCAGTTTGTCACTTAAAATTTGCACACATTAGAAGGCAGACATTTGTACCACATAAGGCCATGTGGCTTTGGGAATCGAATCTGTGTGACCTGAAATGCATTCCATGGTAGAACGTTGTCAAAGTGAGATATGTTTTTCTCATAGGGCAGATATTTTCTACTCGAAGAGCCCCTCTGTCCCATTTGATAATTTTCCTGGATAAAGGTCAAGGTGATTGCAGGCCTGTCTCCCCCTCTCCTTCAGACTTTCAGGAATGGAAAGTGTAAGCAGTAGTTGAAACCTGAAAGAGAAGTACAACTGTAATTGCTGGACTCATTATTCTAGTGACTTAAAAGAATGGGTGCCCTTCCTGCGTTGAGCCTTTTAGTACCTTGCATAGACTTCCATTAAAGGGTCTCCAGTGTTGTACGTTTCTGTCCCCTTTGTGTGGTGAAGTAGATAAAGGTGAATACCACAACATTTTATGGTCCAGATTAAGGAACAGCTTCACTGGGAACCCATAAATGCAAAGCGTCAGCAAGAAGGGATGTAGGGTCCTCTGTCCTCTTACTATCCTACAATGAGTTGGGCAGGTACATCAAGCTGTCTGGCCAAGCTGCATGTTTCTGTTCCTTAGGGGGTTCCCTATTGCTCTGTTAGAGTGTAAGCATGAGAATGGCTGAATGGCTTTATTTCTGGAGGACAAATATTTTGAACTCAGGCACAGAAGAGACGGAGCTGGGAAAGAGTAGGTGCTGAAGCCTTGGGGGCTTGGTTGAGGCTACAGCTTCTCCTGCTGTGGAAAGACCAGGCTACTAGTCCTAGCCCACTCACTGCCTGGCAGATCAAGCTGAGCCTCTGAGGTCACATCCACAAATTCTGTGGGTCCCTCCACAGCTGGCATGTCTGCACACTTTCCAAGGTGAGGTACGGTGTCCTATTTATTCATATATCCAGGGTTTCCCTGCTTAAAATCTAGGAAGAGGCATACCATTGTTTCCATGGTACAAAGGCATTTTGACTTACACCGGTGCTTTGAAATGAGGACTTTAAACTTTACCTTATCTTATTAGATAAGGATGTTTAGATCAAAGGTTAAGCTAGGTTATTTTTTTTAACCTCTGACTCTTTTTAATTGTTTAATACTTTTTAATACTCTATTTTATGTCCGCCAAGATACATGGCTAATTTATTCCTTGGGAGTAGGTTGTAAATTTTATGCTATTTTTTGCAGTATTTATGGATTTTGTGTTATGTTGATTTTCTTTCAACCTTCTCAATATATAGTAACAGCAATAATAAAAATAAAAACCAGTATTTACTGAACCATACTATGTGACTGGTAGTGGCATGCAGTTTACTTGAACTGTATCATTTAATCCTTGAGTAAGTATCATTAGTCCCATTTTAGAAATGAGAATGCAAAGGCTTAGACAGATTAAGAAACTTGCCCAGGGTTACGAGGTGAGCAGGTGGGAGCTGGGATTGCAGCTCCAGTTTCCCTCCAAAGGCCATGCTCTTTGATGGTTGAGGACATAGCTGGGCTCGGCCCTAAGCTGTTGGAGTGTGGTGGTCAGAGGCAGAGATGCCCCAGCTATTGTGGACATGCAGCCTGGACCTTTGAACTTTGACTTTTCTTTGTTTCTTTGTGTTTTTGTTTTGTTTTGTTTTGTTTTGTTTTGAGACTGAGTCTCGCTCTGTCTCCCAGGCTGGAGTGCAGTGGCGCCATCTCAGCTCATTGCAACCTCTGCCTCCTGGATTCAAGTGATTCTCCTGCCTTGGCCTCGTGAGTACCTGGGATTACAGACATGTGCCACTGTCTGGCTAATTTTTGTATTTTTAGTAGAGACGAGGTTTCATCATGTTGGTCAGGCTGGTCTCAAACTCCTGACCTCAAATGATATGCCTGCCTCAGCTTCCCAAAGTGCTAGGACTACAGGCATGAGCCACCATGCCCGGCCTTGACTAATCTTTGAATATTTGTGTCTGTGTTGGGCAAAAATTAAACTTACATAGATGGTAATAATTGTGTCAACTACATATATGGAAATGATTAATAACAACATTAATACATCACAAATGAAGAAATATTTATTAATAAAAACTACAAAAACTTGGGTCAGTTGCATGAATAATTATTTATTTATACTATTATGTACACATACAAGAAGATATCACTATGGATTATGATTAAAAATAATAGAAGTTTTAGAATATGAGTATAGTTGTCTATATTTTAGGTTCTCAAAGAGTTTCTATGACATGAAACTCTAGGAAAATGCATATCCCCAGCCAGGATGTGTTTTACATATAAGGGTTAGATTATCCAACAGAATCTCATGTAAGGATCATCAAAACATATTCCAGGTCAGGTGTGGTGGCTCACACCTGTAATCCCAGCACTTTGGGAGGCCAAGGTGGGCAGATCACAAGGTCTGGAGTTCGAGACCAGCCTAGCCAACATGGTGAAACCCCGTCTCTACTAAAAATACAAAAATTATCTGGGCATGACGGGGATCACCTGTAATCCCAGCTACTTGGGAGGCTGAGGCAGGAGAATCGTTTGAACCCGGGAGACAGAGGTTACAGTGAGCTGAGATTGCACAATTGCACTCCAGCCTGGGTGACAGGGCGAGACTCCATCTCAAAAAAAAAAAAAAAAAAAAATTCAAAACATTTTTTGGTATATTGTAGTGTAAGAGCTTTTCAAGATATTTCTCAATTTCTGTAAGCACTGGACAATTAATTCAAGACACTCCTGCTTTCTTTGTAGGAATGGATAAGGAAATAATTTTATGACTATAACTGAATTTTTTCACACAAGACCTTGAGATTTGGTAGAAAATAGGATCTGTTTGATCCGGCTGCCTTGGTCTCCCAAAGTGCTGGGATTACAGGCATGAACCACCAAGCCTGGCCTTTTTACTGTTCTATAAAATAAGAATAATAAAAGGGTTATTTGAGGCACATGCATTTGAAGTTCTTAGAATGAGACCTAGCATGTAGGAAACACTCATTGTTAGTTGCTCCTGCTATTAATAGTACTAAATAGGTCAACATGACCCAGTTAACATTCAGGAAGTACCTTTTTTAAAATTATGAAATGAGGATGTACAAATTTTCATACATCATTTTAAATGTAGAGATGTTTAAATTATAGATGCCTATGTGAGGGATAGGCAACAACTGTGGCTACCTGTATAATAAAGTTTTACTGAAACACAGTCATGCCCATTGATTTACATATAGTCTACAACTACTTTTGTGCTTCAACAACAGAGTTAAGTAGTTGCAACAGAGATTGTGTGGCCTCCTAAGCCAAAAATATTTGCTATCTGGCCCTTCATAGAAAAATTTTGCCAACTCTTGGTGTATATCTAAGAAAGAAAAGATGTGTGTTGTGTACATATGTGAATGTCTGTGTGTGGTTTCTATATCGTTAAACTAAGGAACATTTACTAGAAGTTGTTGGCATTCTCCCAAACAAGATTATAAATGTATAAATTGATTTTGAAAGCTTTGGTGTTATGATAATTTTAATTTTAAAAGCCTTGTATTGGGCTGGGCATGGTGGCTGACATCTGTAATCCCGAGAACTTTGGGAGGCCTAGAAGGGCAGATTGCTTGAGCTCAGGAGTTCAAGACCAGCCTGGGCAACATGGTGAAATCCCACTTCTACAAAAAGTATAAAAAATAGCTGGGCATGGTGGCATGTGCCTGTGGTCCCAGCTACTCAGGAGGCTGAGGTGGGAGGATCGCTGGAGCCTGGGAGGCAGAGGTTTCAGTGAGCTGAGAGTGTACCACTGCATTGCAGCCTGGGTCCCTGTCTCAAAAAAAATAAAAACTAAAAAAAAAAAAAAAAAAAAAAAAAAAAAAAAAAAAGCCTTATACTTTAGGAAAGCAAGCTTAGGGACATTGTGATAAGTTTTGATCCAGGGTAAAGACTTTACTTAAATAATTAGCCATATAGAACCCTAAACCATTTGTTTTCTAGTTATTTTCCCATCAGCATAGATGCCTAACACTTATTTCATTGATACAGAAGATGACATTAATAGCATACATGCCACTAAAGACTAATGGGTTCTCTCTGTGCAGCCTGTGCCAAAAGCCCATATTCCTTTTGGTGAAATTCATATGAGACCACATGTATTGTTGTTTTAGCCAAATGTGGAATACTAACTTAATTTTTCTCCCATCTCTTTTGGTGAACCCTCTATCAGCTGCTGTAAATTTAAAAGTAGTATTGTAGGTAGAAAGTCATACTGTTCTTCAGCTTTTCCCTATCCTGTAATAGAGTGATTTATTCATTTTGTCATATATTTATCAGCTGCTTGTTTCTGTTACTGTTACCAGTCTTCCTCATGTTATGAGACAAGCAATTACTTTAGAAGCCTGTTATTATTTAGCTGGATTGCACTTGACTAACACAGGAGTCTCTTTCCATGTCTTTTAATTCTTGTTCTTTGTCTCAGGATTTTATCTAGGAGCTGGATGAAGACTGAAGAAGGAATTACCTACTCTTTTCATTCATTTTCATGTCTTCTTTAAGCGGAAAAAGTTGTTTATCAGTTGGACCCAAAAGGCATGCATACATTCATTCAGATGCTAGCTATAGACTTATAGGCTAATGCCTTAAATCTGTGCAAGAATCTATGCGTATTTACATTGGTAGTCAAAAATTTCAGTTAAATAAAGTATCTGCTTTCTGAGATGAGTTTTCCGGCATTGGCAATTGGAATGGTTTTTGTTTTGTAAAACATTTTTTTAAAAATCACAATCTGTTATGAGACAACCATAATTTGTGCTCCGTGAATCACTACATAGCTCAGAGAAACTTGCAAACCTATTTCAAGATCGTGCAGTCTACATCATCTAGAAGTTCTTAAATGTCTCTGGAAATCTCTTACCTATCTAATTTTAAATCCTTCTAGCAGTTCCTATGCTTCCCTAATGAGACTCCTGAGCAGAGTCACCGTTATACAGTCATTTTTTTCTGAGCTTCGTTTTTTAGTCTTCCCTTGAATTTATAAGACCCTCTATATCCTTTCAGTAAAGTCCCTCTTTGCTTAAATTAGCCAGACTTTGTTCTTGTTTCTTGTAATCAAAGAACCATAATTAACATGGAGATTAGTACCAGGAATGGGGTAAATATAAATTATATATGACAAAAATTATAGATGTCGGCTGAGCGCAGTGGCTCACGCCTGTAATCCCAGCACTTTGGGAGACCGAGGCAGGCAGATCTTAAGGTCAGAAGGTCGAGATCAGCCTGGTCAACATGGTGAAACCCCGTCTCTACTAAAGATACAAAATATTAGCCAGGTGTGGTGGCGTGCACCTGTAATCCCAGCTACCCGGGACGCTGAGACAGGAGAATAGCTTGAACCCAGGAGGCGGAGGTTGCAGTGAGCCAAGATCATGCCACTGCACTCCAGGCTGGGCGACAGAGTGAGGCTCCATCTCAAAAAGCAAAACAAACAAAAAAATTATAGATGTCTATTACACCACCACCACCCCTGCCCTTTTTTTTTTTTTTTTTACACTGTTGCCTAGGCTGGAGTGTAGTGGCATGATCATAGCTCACTGCAACCATGACCCCCTGGGCTCAAGTGATCCTACTATCTAAGGTTCCTGAGTAGCTAGGACTACAGGCATGCGCCACCACACCTGGCTCATTTTTAAATTTTTTTGGAATGACAAGGTCTCACTATGTTGCCCAGGTTGATCTGGAACTCTGGGGCTCAAGTGATCCTCCGGCCTCACCCTCTCAAAGTCCTATGATTACAGATGTGAATCAGTGCACCTGGACCTTACACATTTTTTTTTTTCTAAAAGCACAAATACAGAGCTATTTGTATTAGAGTATTGCCTGATACAAGGTATCAGCAAAGGCTAATTCTGGTTGGTATAGAATAACCATCTTATCCCTCACATTTATATGAGCTCTAATACCCAAAAATGTTTGACTTCTAACTACATTTGTTATATAAATGGCTGAATGTTATTCTATTTTTGCAACTCTCACAGCATCTTCAATCTTTTAGGCATAGAGTAGAATATAAATAAATGTGAAATGCACGTTGATTGATCCCTAGTGGAAAGTAAAATTGCTTTTAGTTTCAAAGCATTGAAATTTCATTCTCCTCTTTCCTTTTTTCAAAAGTAGGAAAACTCAGAGATTTTAAGAATTGAAGCTCTCTGTGCTTTGGAATTCACATTGGGAGTAAGAAGCAGAGTGTTTGTACTTAATTGGTTTCATTTGGTTGTTTGCAGTTTCAGATCTGTGCACAGACAAGGATATTTATACAATTCTCTCATGAGCCATTAACTGTCTATTGGTCTTTTTATGTTTCAGTCTGTCACTTCAGTGTGCTATTGAAACTGCTAAATATTTAGGTACAAACACAAACTCCCACTTCAGAATCAGCTGATTATGTAATTGCAGGTGAGAAGATACACAAACATATTCATATTTTCAACTCTCCCTGATGCTGTCAGAAAGATATGATAATTTCAGCCAAACATGGTGGCTCACACCTCTAATCACTGCACTTTGTGAGGCTGAGGCGGGTGGATCACGAGATCAGGAGACCGATCTGGTCTCCTGGCTAGCACGGTGAAACCCCATCTCTACTAAAAATACAAAAAATTAGCTGAGTGCGGTGGCGGGCACCTATAGTCCCAACTACTTGGGAGGCTGAGGCAGGAGAATCACTTGAACCCAGGAGGTGGAGGTTGCAGTGAGCTGAGATTGTGCCACTGCACTCCAGCCTGGGCAACAGAGCAAGACTCTGTCTCAAAAAAAAAAAAAAAGATATGATAATTTCACTCTCATGGATTCACAGCAGCTATTAGTTGATGGCTGGAATGCTTTCTGAAGCAAGGGACACAGGTCATACTGTTAGCCTTTGGTCTGTAGAATCACAAGGAACACTTGCTGGGTGACATGAAAAGATAAGGAAATTCCACTATTTCTATATTTCATAACAGTTTTCCTTTTCTTTTATTTCATTTTATTTATTTCTTTTTTATTCTTTTTTAACTTTTTTTTTCAATTTTTCTTTTCTTGATTTTAGTTTTATGCTGTCTGTGATACATATTATGAACATCCGCTAACATTCAAACAGCATCTTATATTTTGGAAAGAGATTTTATATACACCATTCTATTGATTCCCAACATTCTACTGACCCTTAATCCTATGAACAGAGAGGAACCTGAGTGATTATGTTGATTCCCAATTTAGAGATTAAAAGCTTTACGTGAAGTCTTGTAATACTTCTTTGCTCTATGTTGTGTCCCCAGGATTTGGCACACAGATGGGTATATAATAGACATGGAATAAAAATGTGCTAAATGGCAAAGTAAATGGATCTCAGAGAGAAAGTAAGTGACTTGGCCATGGGCACACATGACTAAGTGATGGAGACAGTGCTCAGATTTAGGATTTAGGATTTTTTTTGAGACAGAGTATTACTCTGTCTCACCTAAGCTGGAGTGCAATGGCACAATCTCAGCTCACTGCAGCCTCCACCTCCCCAGTTCAAACAATTCTCCTGTCTCAGCCTCCCGAGTAGCTGGGACTACAGGCATGTGCCACCACACCTGGCTAATTTTGTATTTTTAGTAGAGATGGGGTTTTACTATGTTGGCCAGGCTGGTCTCAAACTCCCGACCTCAGGTGATCCACCCGCCTTGGCCTCCCAAAGTGCTGGGATTACAGGCATGAGCCACTGCACCTGGCAGATATAGGATTTTTTTGACTCCAAGTTCCATACAGCTTTCTAATGTTTATGCTCCAAAGAGGACAACTGAAGTAGTTTATAGTGATACTAAGAGCTAAAGTAAAGAAGTACATCTGAAATCTTAAGATGTAGATTTCTTAAGTTGGACGAGGAATTATTTTCAGCTAAAATTAAGTTGTATAGTTCTTATGTGTTCAAGGGAAATTTTTTAAAAATATGCAGAATTGGAGAGGACATCTTGAGGGTCGTGCCATTTTGGAGTTTAGAGTGAATCAGCAAATTTCCGGGTTTTTAGACACGAAAGAACCTGTACATTTGGAGACAAGCGAAATATACTAAAATTGTGTGCTCTGTGAGGGGAGGGTCTATGTATGTCTGTTTACTACTCTATACCCAGTGTCTGGCCCAGTGCCCAATGGACAGCAGTGAAGTAGGAGTTCAAGTAATATTCATGGGCTGGGTGAGCTCCTTTTTTTTGAGGCAGAGTCTTGCTCTGTTGCCCAGGTTGGAGTGCAATGGTGCGATCTCGGCTCACTGCAACCTCGGCCTCCTGGGTTCAAGCAATTCTCCTGCCTCAGCCTCCCAAGCAGCTGGGATTATAGGCACCCACCACCACGCCCACCTAATTTTGTGTTTTTAGTAGAGATGGGGTTTTGCCGTGTTAGCCAGGCTGATCTCAAACTCCTGACCTCAGGTGATCCACCTGCCTCAGTCTCCCAGAGTGTTGGGATTACAGCCATGAGCCACCGCACCCAGCCAAAAATACTAGTTTTTTGCCCTAAGTTTGTTGCCGTAAGTCACACCTTAAAATGAGGGTCTTCCTAAAGGTTACTCAAACCATGCATGGTTGATTAACATACCATCTTTATGTCATCAACATAGTGAAGTTGTTGAAATTTAGGCTGGAGGAAACAGCAATGATCTAATCCAGCTCCTTTAAAGGACTCTTGCTTGGTCATCTGATTTGGTATTAGATCAGGGATGAGAACTGACAGTCTTGGTCTCCTATTTCGTCAGGTCAACTATGAAAGTACGTATGAGGAATCTAGTCTGACTCCTCTGGAGACTGAGTGGGACCTGAGGTAACCTACAGACACTGAGCAGGACATGAGTCTCGCAGCTCCGTCCTGGGCTCCTTTCTGCTCAGTCCCGCAGGCATCTTCACAGGGCTGTGCCATCCAAACACAGCATATTTCTGCATTTCCAATTTGGTCTTCTCAGCTTTATCAGTGCTTAGTCTCAATCTTTAATTCAAGATTGAAACTGGGCAGCCCTCACTGGTAAATTTAAAATGGGTAGCACTCCCACCTCCCTTCTGTAAATGTTATTCCTGACTCTGGGGGTCAGGGGTTGCTACTCTGACATCTTGAACCTGAACACTCTTCCTCACCCCAAAGTGCCTCTATCCCTCCACAAGAGGAGGAAGTAAAGGCACTTGGTTTAATTGGCTGTGTGAAACCTCAGTTCTCGCTCGCTCTCTCTTTTTTTTTTTTTTTTTTTAAGATGGAGTCTTATTCCATCTCCCAGGCTAGAGTACAGTGGCCCGATCTCAGCTCACTGCAACCTCCACCTCCCAGATTCAAACAGTTCTCATGTCTCAGCTGCCCCAAGTAGCTGGGACTACAGGCGCCCGCCACCATGCCCAGCTAATTTTTGTATTTTTAGTAGAGACAGGGTTTCACCTTGTGGATCAGGCTGGCCTTGAACTACTGACCTAAGTTGATCCACCCGCCTCGGCCTCCCAAAGTGCTGGGATTACAGGCATGAGCCACTGTGCCCAGCGTAAACTTCAGTTATCTTTAAATCGATTGCAGGTAGAAAAAACTGGATACTTTTTTTTTAATTAACCTTATTTTTATTTTTATTTATTTATTTTTTTGAGGCAGAGTCTCACTCTGTCACCCAGACTGGAGAGCAGTGGTGTGATTTCGACTCACTGCAACCTCCACCTTCTGGGTTCAAACAATTCTCCCTGCCTCAGCCTCCCAAGTAGCTGGGATTACAGGTGTGTGCCACCATGCCCAGCTAATTTTTGTATTTTTAGTAGAGACGAGGTTTTGCCATGTTAGCTGGGCTGGTCTTGAACTCCTGACCTCAGGTAATCCACCTGTCTCGGCCTCCCAAAGTACTGGGATTACAGGCATGAGCCATTTTGCACCCGGCGTTTATTTTTAAGAGACCAGGATCTTGCTCTGTTGCCGAGGCTGGAGTGCAGTGGTGTGATCATAGCTCACTATAGCCTCAAACTCCTAGGCTCAAGTGATCCTCTCACTTCAGCCACCCAAGTAGCTAGGACTACAGGCACATGCCACTATGCCTGGCTAATTTTTGTATTTATTTATTTTTTTCTTTGTAGAGACAGAGTCTCACTATGTTGCCCAGGCTGGTTTCGAACTTTTGTCCTCAAGCAGTCCTCCTGCCTTGGCCTCCCAAAGTGCGGAGATTACAGGTGTGAGCCACCATGCCCAGCCAGTGAATACATTTTTTACCTAAACTGTGAGCGTCTCCTCTGTGCCGGGCCCTGTGCTAGCCCTTGATGGCAATATGAAAACCACTGGAATCTTGTCCCCAAGAAGCTCACAGCATGAGATTCCAGACAGCTACAGCCAGAGATAGAAATGTGGACAAACAATTACAACCCAGCCTGAGAATTTCTGCAGTAGAAGGATGTGCAAGGTGCAATGGGAGCTCCGGATAGAAGTGACAGACTGCCTGGGAGAGTGAGATAGCCAAGACTTCCTGCAGCAGGTGACAGCTGAGCCAGGTTTGAAGTTTGGAGGTGTTTTTACTAGGAGCGCAGTGCAGGAAGGGAGAAGCACCATACAGAGACAAGAGCAGGTAGAAAGAAAGGTGTGAAATAACATGGCATGTTTAGGAAAGTTCAAATAGTCCTGTCGTCTAGTGGTTTTCGATGTTTCTGATGTTTCTGCTTGCCCATCCCTATCTGTAAAAATAATTTAGGCATAGATTTTTTCCCCAGTACAGGGGTTTTTTTTTTTAGACAGAATCTTGCTTTGTTGCCCAGGATGAAGTGCAGTGAAATGCAGTGGCATGATCTCGGCTCACTGCAACCTCCGCCCCCCAGCTTCAAGTGATTCCCCTGTCTCTCAGCCTCCTGAGTAGCTGAGACTACAGGCACATGTCACTATGCCCAGCTAACTTTTGTATTTTTAATGGAGATGGGGTTTTACCATGTTGGCCAGGGTGGTCTCGAACTCCTGACCTCAAGTGATCCACCTGCCTGGGTCTCCCAAAGTGCTGGGATTAAAAGCACAAGCCACTGCACCTGGCCAATTATTAAAATGTTATTTATTTATTTATTTTTATAGAGACAGGGTCTCGCCATGTTGCCTAAGCTGGTCTCGAACTCTTGGGCTCAAGCAGTCCTCCTGCCTCAGCCTCCCAAAATGCTGGGATTATGGGCATGAGCCTCTGTGCCTGGCTTAATGTAACAGTTACACACATGTACTACTATACTAATGCATTATGTATATCATAAATGTACACACACAAAAATTTTTTGCTGGGCGCAGTGGCTCACACCTGTAATCCCACACTTTGGGAGGCCAAGGCAGGCAGATTGCTTGAGCTCAGGAGTTCAAGACCTACCTAAGCAACATGATGAAACCCCATCTCTACTAAAAATATGAAAAAAAAAAAAAAAAAAGCCGGTTATGGTGGTGTATGCCTGTGATCCCAGCTACTCAGGAGGCTGAGGTGGGAAGATCACTTGAGACCAACGGGTGGAGGTTGCAGTGAGCCAAGATTGTGCCACTGCACTCCAGCCTGAGTGAAAGAGTGGGACCCTGTCTCAAAAGGAAAAAAAATTATTTAAAATTCTTTTAAGAATAAGCATAGATATGCTGATGTTTTCTAGCTGTGAACCAATGGTTGGTCTTAGGCCCCCCCTTTGTAGGCCACTCTTAAGACTCTAAGCCCTGTGAGAGAGGCCAGGTCTGTCAGATTCACTGCTGTATACCTGTTGTCTAGCATTACTAGGCACCCAATAAATATGGGTTGTTGGTTTGAGTTTGATTTTCCCTATTGCTGGACCATAAGCCTCAAGTGATGGCTGGTGACAAATGTTTATAGACTTTACTGAAGGCAGGCCTTCATAGGATTTCCCAGAGCTCTACGCAGGACACCAGAGCTTTGATTTTGAGCTCTAGCCCTCTCTGTTTATCTTAGAGTTGTCAAGACCCTCACATAATTTCTCTGTGTCTTCTGAGGGCATTCGCGTTGTTCATCAGGGCCAATAGTATTCCTGTGCATTACATGGCGCCTGTGGTGAGTGATTAATAAAAGGGATATTGTGACTCTCTTGGCAGGGATGAAAGGACTATCAACATGGTAAATAGCCCTTGTATAAGCAGGCGAAGAGAATGAGGCTATTCTTCCTCCCACCGTGGCTCTTACTGGTGATGATAACAACACCAAAAGCATATTTTTCTGTTTGACTTTTGAATCCAGGGGTCTGTGATGTTGTAGCAACAGAACTGTTTTTCACATGGCAACAAAACATAAGATTTGGCCCATGACACTACCTTCCTACTAATGGATGGATTGGAACAAGGTTGAAGGGTAGTGTTTTGTGTGCAGTTAACATTGTATTACAGATTAATTTGAGATTTTTAAGAAATATATAGGGCACAGATTTCTTCATCAAATTTCAAAGAAACCTAGATATATCCTTTTTAAAAAAAATTTTTCTTCCCAGAATGATTTTTTAAATACATATGCCTGCCGATAATATTGTATGTTTAGTTAATCAGTCTATAAATATTTATTGAGGGCCTGTGGGACCAGCTTTTGCTTGTACTAAACAAAATATCAAGAAATAGACACCATGATTCTTGCCCTTAGAGAGATGACTTTTTAGGTAGAGAAAGAATATAAGGACTGGCGTGGTGGACTTTGGGAGACAAAGGCCGGCGGATCGTTTGAGGTCAGGCATTTGAGACCAGGCTGGCCAACACAGTGAAACCCCATCTCTACTAAAAATACAAAAATTAGTGGGGCGTGGTGGTGCATGCCTGTCATCCCAGTTATTTGGGAGGTTGAGGCAGGAGAATCGCTTGAAGGTTGCAGTGAACCGATATCATGCCACTGCACCCCGGCCTGGCAACAGAAAGAAACTCTGTTTAAAAAAAAAAAAAAAAAGGAGGGGGGGGGAAAGAAAGGAAAATAAGAATCCATGAATCAATGGAGGGCAATTGAGTTACTGTGATAATACGAAATGTATTTAGTCCCTGGTTCCTCACGGAGCTTAAACTCTCAGAATTTCCCAAGTGACAAGAGAGTCTATTGTTATAATAAGCCCTTATTAGCACAACTGAGTTTATGTTAATAAAGTGACTTAGGGTGGGACCCCTAGCTAGCCTCACAATGGGGCTGGCCATCAGAAAGACCAAGTGAATAGAGGATGAGAGGGTTGGAACTTTCAACCCCATCCACCAACCACCAGGAAAAGTGGAGGCTGAAGGAGGCTGGAGATCAAACTCTAAGGCTCTTGAACAATGAAATTTGATGAGCTTCTGAGTTGCTGACATGGATAGGTGCTGGGAGGGTGGCTGGCTAAGAGAGGGCATGGAAGCTCTGTGTCCCCCTTTCTATACCTTGCCCTATCCATCTCCATCTGGCGTTCATCAGTATCCCCTCTAATACACTGGATAAAAGACCAGTAATGGGTGAGGCACAGTGGCTCACTTGTAACTCCAGTACTTTGGGAGGCCCAGGCAGAAGGATGGCTTGAGGCCAGGAGTTCCAGGCCAGTTTGGGCAACATAGCGAGACCCTGGTAGTATAAAAAAAAATGAAAAAAAAATTTTTAACCCAATAAATGTAAGTAAGTGTTTCCATGACTTCTGTGAGCCTTTCCAACAAATTATTTCAACTTGTGGAGGAGATGAGGGGAACCTTGATTTAAAGTCAGTCAGTTAAAAGTATAGGTGACCGCCTGCTACTTGTAATTGGTATCTGGAGTGGGGGCAGTCTTGTGGGACAAGTGTGGCTGGAACTACAGGCATGCGTCACCCCGCCTGGCTAATTTTTGTAGTTTTAGTAGAGATGGGGTTTCTCCATGTTGGCCAGGCTGGTTGCAGCTCTTTTCTTACAACAAAGAAATTGAGGACTTGAGTTGCTATTGAATCAAGCTGTTCGTCCCTGAGCTTCCCTTGTATAATCAGTGGGAAAATTACAAGTCTGAAAAATGCAGACTCGTTTTCTGGACATTTTACATTTCGTTGGAAAAATAAATCAGAGAGTTATCAGATTCCTCCAGGGCAAATGTAACTGTGATGTAAATTAGAGTCACCAAGGAACAGAGCCCTAGGCTAAAATAGATGCCAGGGCCTCATTTAAAAACCATGACATAACAGCCCACTACTTCTCAGAACACAAGTATCATTTACTTCTTGGTGCCTGGAGTGAGAGTTTGTCATATTGGCTTTGCTTCCTAGCATCTCACATAATAACAAATGCTAGGATGGAAAGATATTGGAGACAGGTGCAGTAGCGTGATTATGTTAAGTTGAGAAAAGACTTTCAAAGGCTCTCTAGAATCTTAATGATTTCCAAAGGGTCCTCTTTCAGCTTGCCTATCTTGCCTCTGGTAGCCTAATTAATAGAGTGTGACTTTTTAGTTGTTGCCAAGTGACACCCCAGTTCAAATGACAGCTGTCAGGAGAATGTGACAGATAACTGATGAAATCTTTAGTTACCTAGCTATCTTTAGAAGACACGGTCTTTGGCTTAATGAGTGCTGTATTTTATAAGTAGCCACAGGTGTTTGGCACCCTGTCGGCATTCTTGGGGCTCTAAATAGAGTTAAGTTTTCCGTCTTTATATAGGCATCAGCAGAGTTTGAATACCTGCCCATCTACCATAGCAAAGTAGAAAGTTACAGAGAGAAAACAGAGACTTTAGGGTGGCATGAAAGGTATAAACATGCAAAATAACACTACAGATAAAACCATTAATGTAACCAATTGCAAACCATGCAGAAATATTAATAAGACTAAATATACTCTCAAATGTGAGTCTTGATGAGTGAAAAACCTTAAGTTCTAGGTTCTATATGTGGCCTGGCCTCTTGCAAACTATTAATAACCAACTCCAATCACCAGACTTTTGAACCTTTTTCTCGTCTACAGACAGGGATTAATCATCTCTTAACTAGGTTACATGCTTGTTTGCCAAATCAAGTTTTTGCAAATGAGATGCAGTATGTAGAGGTAATTTATAAGCCATAATGTGCTGAGCACAAATGCAAATGAAATTTGCATTTGTTATTATGTAGAACCTCATTAGGTATCAGATACATAGAACACTGGATAATCTGGAGCTACCACCTAAAGTCTCACTCACACCTGACATAAATTTCCACTTGGCTGTTGATAATGGTTTTGGTGCCTCTTGTATTTTTTTCTGATCCTCAAACTGTTTGAGTGACCTGGGGATCCAGATAGAGGTGTATGTAGATATATGAGATTTTATCTACCAAAGCCTCATCATATACAGGCATATACCAAGAGTACTCAGGGGCTAGACTGGGAAACAGGTAGCCCAAAAATTTGACTCTAAGTGTATAGAACACCTGCAAGAGTCAGAGCACCTATGTTAAGAAAGGGAAAATGCAAACCTGGTGTAAACCAATATACAGATTACCAGAAGGTGCTTTTCACTGGCTGTGTCTAACAGACATAGAAAAGATTTTCCTGAGGGTGGTATCAGATATGTGAAATAGCATTTTTTATGCAGCCCTGGGAAACATTTTTGTTTTCTACATAGTCAATAGTGAAATATAAATTTGTAGGGTTTTTGAATTTTTTTCAGGCCTAATTTTTTATTTTTTATTTTTTTGAGACAGAGTCTTGCTCTGTTGCCCAGGCTGGAGTGCAATGGCATGATCTCGGCTCACTACGACCTCTGCTTCCCAGGTTCAAACAATTCTCCTGCCTCAGCCTCCCTAGTAGCTGAGATTATAGGTGCCCGGCTAAGTTTTGTATTTTCAATAGAGACAGGGTTTCACCATGTTGGCCAGGCTGGTCTCAAACTCCTGACCTCAAGTGATCCACCCGCCTCGACCTCACAAAGTGCTGGGATTACCGGCGTGAGCCACCACACCTGGCCCCCAGGCTTCATTTTAACTCACATTCTGTTAGACATAAAAAGAAATCACAGTACCATGTGTATTTGATGTCTGCACTGAGTACCAAAGATGGCCTAAACATTTGACTACGTGAGTTAATGATGAGTAAGGGATAGTTAACCCCCAAAATGCTTAATGTGGAGTGGTTTGAGATCATTTGTGACTTTTTTGTTTCCTAGTGTGTGTGTGTGTGTGTATGTGTGTGTTTCCATCACTGCATCTGAGATTTTCAGTATTCAGCATTTTTGGTGGGTGCCATTTTATCTTTTCAACGCAGCAGAGCTGCCTCTGCCCATTGCCTCACAGGACTTCAGTGAACAGGAGCACCTTCAGTGTTGGCTCTTTATCTTTGGGACTGACCAGATACTGTGGCCTTCTATCAATTTCCCTGCTAGCTAATGCTCTGACTTCTTTGCTCAGCTGTCCATTGTCTCCTGGAGTGCCCTGTGAACCAGACTGAGTTACACCTATCCACAGCTGCCTGGATCCTGACAGCAGACAGAGCTTCAGCCACAGCCAGGACTTCAGCCACAGCCAGGACATTCTTTTTTTTTTTTTTTTTTTTTTTGTGACACGGAGTTTCGATCTTGTCACCCTGACTGGAGTGCAGTGGCGCCATCTTGGCTCACCGCAACCTCCGCCTCACGGGTTCAAGCGATTCTCCTGCCTCAGCCTCCCAAGCAGCTGGGGTTACAGGCATGTGCCACTATGCCCGGCTAAGTTTGTATTTTTAGTAGAGACAGGGTTTCACCGAATTGGTCAGGCTGGTTTTGAATTCCCGACCTCAGGTGATCCACCCGCCTCAGCCTCCCAAAGTGCTGGGATTACAGGCCTGAGCCACCACACCCGGCCCCTGCTGTGTACACATTCTGTGAAGAATAAGATGTGCCTTCCTGAAGGAAGGGTTATGTAACATTTCTTATCCAGTGGAACTAAACACACACATGGGTAGTCCAAATACTTGTTCATATTAATAGAAAGGTGATGGCAGAAACATTCTGAAGTCCTTCTCTTCCATGGACATGACTGCTATCGACACAACTGTCAAAGGACCCCACACTAGAGGCTCAAGGTTTGCATTCTGTACTACACTGTGGTTTCTTCTGTCCAGCCTGAAACGAAGATGAAAATCCAAACCTTTCTACTCACAGAGTGTCAGTTACCCTAAGCCCTGTCCCACACACTTTGGGAAATATGAAAGAAGAATGAGATAGTTTTTTACTCATCAAATTTGCAGTATACTTGAAGAGAATTAATGCAAATAAGATTAAAGTAATACAAAATATTATATAGGTAAACATGAGCATTTTAGAAAGTAGATCATGTCTGTTGGATGAAAGAACACATCGTGGAAGAAGGCTGAGGCATTTGAGTTTGGTGGATAAATAGGAAAAGAGGGAGAGCATATTCTGAAAAGGGAGTAGCCTAAATATAGGGAAGAGGCAGAAAGGAAGGATTGGGCTAAAACTGGAAGAGGAAAATAATGTTGGCTAGATTGAGTTTTAACACATTAAGGAAACTTTGACTGGCATACACACACACAATTCCCTAACATATAGAATACAACATTTCCATATGGAAGAAACAACACCTGTTTCAGTTACATAATCCTTGAACTCCAGAAACTGGGCCAGCACAAACAGTTGTTTCAGCTATGCCAGGTATGCAGTTGGGAATCAATAAATGTGTTTCGGTTGAGAAATTTTTGCCAGCCCCTTAACTGAAAGCTGCCTCCGCGATAGCTGCGAATGTCCCTGAGAACACTTCTGAAGACTTGAAATATTTTTAAATCCAGAGAAACCTTGTCTATTTTCATGTCATAAACGTGCAACACTCAAAGCCTGTGGCACTTTGGCAGCCTCAGCATCTGTCCTGTGAACTGAAAATAGATGATCGTAACCCTAGACAGTGTTTGTACAGCATGCTTAGCACAAGATTCACTTTAATGTGTTCATCCTTGTTTGGAAGCCCAAAGGAAATGAGATTTGCTGTTTTGTGCTCCCTGGCCTTGTGGTTTACGGTAGATCTTTTCAGTACAAAATGTGCCCAACACAGTTGATTCTATTTTGATCTTGTGTGTGAGGATGTATCCTAGAGGCTGTCAACCTAAAATCTAGTGTTTTTTTGTTTGTTTGTTTGTTTGTTTTGAGATGGAGTCTTGCTCTGTTGCCCAGGCTGGAGTGTAGTGGCCTGATCTTGGCTCACTGCAACCTCCACCTCCAGGGTTCAAGAGATTTTCCCTCCTCAGCCTCCCTAGTAGCTGGGATTACAGGCGCCTGCCACCACACCCAGCTAATTTTTGTATTTTTAGTAGAGATGGGGTTTTACCATGTTGGCCAGGCTGGTCTCGTACTCCTGACCTCAAGTGATGCCCCTGCCTCAGCCTCCCAAAGTGCTGGGATTATAGGCATGAGCCACTGCACCTGGCCAGAATCTAGTTTAAAGAGTGTTTATTCAAGCTCAAAGTTTGAGGACTGCAGCACCGGGCACTTCCAAGCTGCCTTGGGGAGTGGTCTGGAAAACAAAAGAGAGGTTCACATCTTTAAAGGAAAAAAAGGACGAAAAGGAAAAATTTTGTCATTTTAAAGGCAATGACAAAAGTTGTTCATCAGGGATTTTCATTGGTTTACAGAAATAACATTGATTGGTGATTGGCTGTACATTGTTGAACTACAGAGTATATGGCATTTTATGGCTACTTAGTGTCAGTCTTAGCCCACAAACTAAGTGTCTTCAAGAGGTAATTATTTAGCTCAAGTGAGACTGGGATGTGACTGCTGTTACCTTGTAAATGTCTTTCTAAGCCTGATAGTTTAAAGGGGCTCATATTCCTCAGATAAAATGTTTTTATTTCTCAAGGTTCATCAGGGTGTCCATAAAAACCTGAGAAGTTTGAGTTGAGAGATTCTAGAGATAAATCCAGTCAGTTTCCTCAGGAAGCTGAGGTCTAGTTGGGTGAGAGATCTGCCCAGGCCACGTTACCTAAACCAGCAATGCACATTCTTCAGTTAGGTGTCCTGACTCCTCCTAGAGACAACACAGGCCCTGGCTTCTGTTGTTCCATCGAGGCTTGGACAGTTGTCAAGTTGACACCATGCCCTAGTGTCACCTCCCTGCATCCTTTCTCATCAGCAGGACAAGCCGTCCTGCTTTTCTTTCTAAATCCTGAGGCTTCCTAGTTTAAATTTCTTCCCCATCAAAATGGGAATGGCTTTCATACCTACCCAGCCTTCTTTTCTTTTCTTTTTTCTTTTCTTTTCTTTCCTTTCCTTTTCTTTCTTTTTTTCTTTTTTTGAGAAGTTTCGCTATGTCACCCAGGCTGGAGTGCAGTGGCACGATCTTGGCTCACTGCAATCTCTACTTCCTGGGTTCAAGCGATTCTCCTGCCTCAGCCTCCCAAGTAGCTGGGATGACAGGCGAGTGCCATCACACCTGTCTAATTTTTTTTTTTTTTTTTTTTTGTAGAGACGGGGTTTTGCTATGTTGCCCAGCTTGGTCTTGAACTCCTGACCTTGAGTGATCTGTCAGACTCGGCCTCCCAAAATGCTGGAATTACAGGCATGAGCCACCACACCCACCCTCTTATTTATTTCATAACGCAATGTTGGCTCTGTTTCATTCCAACCCCACTGGGTTTGCAAAGTGTGGTCCCTAATCAGTATCATCAGCATCACCCAAGCCTTTTTTTTTTTTCTTTTTTGAGATGAAGTCTCGCTCTGTTTCCCAGGCTGGAGTGCAGTGGCACGATCTTGGCTCACTGCAACATCTGCCTCCTGGGTTCAAGTGATTCTCCTGCCTCAGCCTCCCTAGTAGCTGGGATTCAGGTGCTTGCCACCACACCAGGCTAATTTTTGTACTTTTAGTAGAGACGGGGTTTCACCATGTTGGCCAGGCTGGTCTGGAAATCCTGACCTCAGGTGATCCACCTGCCTGGGTCTCCCAAAGTGCTAGGATGACAGGCATGAGCCTGCCAACCCCCCAAGCACTTTTGAAAACTGCAAATCCTTGGGCCCACCCCAAACCTATTGAATTACAAACCATAGGAGGTGGGGCCCAGCCTTCTGTGTTTTACAAGCCCTTCAGATGATTCTAACACAGTCTATTTTTGAGAATTACTGCTGTCACCTTTTCTGACTGTAATAGTTGCAGCAGTCTGCAGATTACCTGGTGTGTATTTTTATATTCCATGAGGGGGTGGTATATTAGGTAATATTATTACCCAGCCTGTCGCCAGGCTGGAGGGCAGTGGCGCAATCTTGGCTCGCTGCAGCCTCTGCCTCCTAGGTTCAAGCAATTCTCCTGCCTCAGTCTCCCAAATGGCTGGGACTACAGGCATGTGCCACCATGCCCAGCTAATTTTTGTATTTTTTAGTAGAGGTGGGTTTCACCATGTTGGCCAGGATGGTCTCGATCTCTTGACCTTGTGATCTGCCTGCCTCAGCCTCCCAAAGTGCTGAGCTTACAGGTGTGAGCCACCACACCTGGCCTATTTTGGTTATTATTTAAATAATATTTTTATATTTGATCTTTCTATATATTTTGTCTTTTTCTAAAATTGTCCCTGAGACTGTTTCTTCTTAGGGAAGATGTTTTCAGTTTCCAGGACTAAACGTTTCATTGCAATGCAGTGTCTTTCTCAAGAGTGAGTAGCATCTGGGTGTTTTCAGAGATGACTTGCAGGGCTGTCACAAACAGATCCCAGGCTAGCTCTCTCATCAGCGGTCCACTCTTGGTTAAAGCACTAGATTAGCAACTTCTGTTTCCATAGTGGCGCTCAGCCAATATTCTGGTAGCAGTCAGGAGGTCAAGGTGGAAGTCTCATCTGGGAAAAGAGGCAAGTTACCTAACTCCTGTAAGTCTCCATTTTTCCAGCTGGAAAACAGTGATATTGGCAAGGACTTGAAGTAGGTTGCCTGACATTTCTTTCCAGTTAAGACAATTAAGTGATTTTGGCTATCAGTTAGGTTGATACTGTAGAAGACATGAGGTTGATTCCAGCAAACCTCACAGTAAGGAGTGGCCAAGCACTCTCTCACCTGGACTTTTCTCTGCTTTGACTTACCACTCCACCAGAAGGGCCCTCTTTCTAATCCTTTAACGAAAGAGAACAGCCAAGTCTCTCCAGTACTTGCCAATCAATTAATTGTTCCTTGATTCAGGACTTCATTTGTTAAAAAAAAAAAAAAAAAAAGCTGAAATGCTACTTAGTGGCCTCTTGATGGCACTTCTGGCAAAATCTGACTCTCATTTAATCCTCTCAATAACCCTATGAGACATACTCTATCATTCCCATTTTATAGATAAGAAAGTGAAGGCACTGAGAAGTTGAATGTTTTGTCCAAAGTTACACAGTGAATAATGGGTGGATGTTGATTTGAACCCCAGCTGTCTAGCTCTACAGGTCTGCTCTAAGTGAATGGTGAATAGTGAATTAGCATGGCAGGAAGTTTATTTGCTAACGAATGCAACTGGGCCCCTTATCCCAACTGGAAGCTATGCTTTCCTTTCTTCTCTCCTACTTGCTGCCACCTGAAAAACAATGATTATTGGCCATATGCTTGACCTTGGAGACCAGAAGTGAGGGGAGGGACACAATGTATGCCCCAGTTTGAGAACTAGTATTGTAAGTGAAGAGCAAACCCTGTGTTTGTGGAAAGGAAGGAGCCAAGACACAGCTTCGTCTCATTACAGAGGGCACAGCAGGGACGGGGACCCAGATTGGAAGGAAGCAGATGCCACAGGGCAGGGAGTGTGCTACCCCTGTCTTCTACCAAGACAGCAAGGACTTGTGATGCAGTAACCAGTACTGATCTTTTGAGTCACTCTGTCCTCAGCAAGTTCCCTGAATGATTCTGGGCTTGTTTCTTCAGCTGAAAAATGGCAATTAGAGGCCTAATACTCCTGGGGCTGGTGTGTAAGCAAATAATGATCTGTTTGGAAAAAAAAAAAAAAAGTCTTGGTGCTTCTTGGAAAGGTACTTTGCAAGTGGGAAGAGCACCATTCTTCTGGTTTCAGAGGGTAGATCAGAGGTGGAGATGTTGATGTAATCTCTGTTCTTTGCTTGTTATTGGAGACCTTTTGGAAAAGAGCTCACATGGAGGAAGAATGAAGTAAAAGTCTCAAGTCAAAGGCAATAAGGAAGGCTGACTTAGGGACCCTGTATTTACCTCCTATCTCAAGGATGAGATGAGAGATTGAAAGGGCCTGGTGAACATTTACACACGCATCATTAAAAAGTATTCATTATGTGTCCCACATGCATTGACACCAACTCTTTGGAATGGTCTAACTCACCACCCCCATTTCCTGGATGCTGCCAGGAGTGTCATCTTAATCATACAACATTGGCTCATGCAAACATGAGGACAATGTGATGACTTCTTTTGTAGGCACTTCTCTGAGCCCCATCTGTATTTATATTGGTAGCAGTATCTGTGTGATATATAAATTGCATACATTCTCACTTTTATCATGGCACTTTAACATAGCTAGAATGTTTTCTTCTCCTTAGCCTGTATGAGCATAAAATAGGCAGAAAACAGATACTTCTGCCATTTACCATTTGGTAGCACAGAAAGCTCTCTAAACATAGAAATCAGAAGATCTGGGTTCAAGTCCTGACTCTTCATTAAAAATGTGACTTGAGCAAGTCACTTTAATTTTTCTGAGCTTCCTTCCTTATCTATCTATTAATAATGACATTGCCTTCCTGATTGACAGGGATATTTTATATTATTATTATTATTATTATTAATTTTTGCGATGAAGTCTCTCTCTGTCATCCAGACTGGAGTGCAGTGGCGCGATCTCAGCTCACTGCAACCTCCACCTTCTGGGTTCAAGTGATTCTCCTGCCTCAGTCTCTTGAGTAGCTGGGATTACAGGCACATGCCACCATGCTAGGCTAATTTTTTTTGCTTTTATTTTTTAGAGATGGGGTTTTACCATGTTGGCCAGGGTGGTCTGAAACCCCAGACCTCAAGTGATCCACCCACCTCGGCCTCTCAAAATGCTGGGATTACAGGCACGAGCCACAGCACCCAGCCAACAGGGATATTATAAGGCTCAACTCTGATAGTGTATTATGGCTCCATTCAGATGTAAGGTATTACTGTTACTATGTCTGCTGTCCACCAAAGAAAAAGTTAAGCTTTTAAATAATTAAAGTTAGTTTTATTTGGAAGGCTTACTGAGGACTATAGACAGGGGCCAGGAGCTCAGGAGCAGCCCTTTAGAGAGGTTCTATCCAACTGCCCCGGCACAGTATTTCAGCCCATTGCTTATATACAGGTGGTGGAGGTTTAATACATGCAAAATCACATCAGACTTGTTCAGAAATTACATTAAGCTGAATCACGTCAAGGTTTGGATATAAGAGTGCATCTGGTTGTAGATTACAGAGGCATAATTACTAACCCTTCAGATGTTATCTTGTGGGTAGGAAAAGGCAAGGACTAGAGTCCTTTATCATTTGTTTATTTTATTTTTTGTTTGTTTGTTTGAGACAGGGTTTAGATTTGTCACCCAGGCTGAGGCGTGTGCTGCCACGCCTAGCTAATTTTTAAATTTTTGTTGATAGAGATGGGGTTTCACTATATTGCCAAGACTGGTCTCGTACTCTTGGGCTTAAGCAATCTGACAGCCTTGGCCTCCAAAGTGCTGGGATTATAAGCGTGAGCCATGGTGTGGGGCCTCATTTATCTTTTAAGGAGTATGGTGACTCAGGCAAGAGACCTAGGGGGCTGTGTGCTCTATCCTGTTTTTTCTTCAAAGTATCTGTCTAGAGAGCTACATGTTGTTACAGAGTCAAGGGCTTTGTGAAATTATGTTGGCAAACAGAAATGAGCAAACATGCCCTCTTATGTGTGTTACATTGTCTCACTCTGCTAATACTCCATGTTGATTTCAAAGACAGTACATGATATATGAGATTCAGAATGAAACATGCTTCCTTCCTGGGTATGTTTATCCTCTCAATCCATTGCAGTGACAAGACACAGAGCTTGCATGGAACTTTGCTTTGTACTAACTTGACATGAGCCCTGGAAGGGCTCTGTATAGAAGCTGGGACTCTGATTTGTTCTTTATTCACAGAGCCATTGCTAGTAAAACATTTGGCATGGACCACCTTTTTTTTTTTTGAGATGGAGTTTCACTCTTGTTGCCTAAACTGGGGGGCAATGGTGCGATCTCAGTTCACTGCAACCTCCGCCTCCTGGATTCAAGTGATTCTCCTGCCTCAGCCTCCTGAGTACCTGGGATTACAGGCATGCATCACCATGCCTGGCTTTTTTTTTTTTTTTTTTTTTTTTTGAGACGGAATCTTGCTCTGTTGCCAGGCTGGAATGCAGTGGCGTGATATTGGCTCACTGCAACCTCTGCCTCCTGGGTTCAAGCGATTCTCCTACCTCAGCCTCCCGAGTAGCTGGAACTACAGGCACGCACCACTACACCCAGCTAATTTTTGTATTTTTAGTAGAGACAGGGTTTCATCATGTTGGCCAGGATGGTCTCAATCTCTTGACCTCGTGATCCACCTGCCTTGGCCTCCTAAAGTGCTGGGATTATAGACGTGGGCCACCGTGCCTGGCCTAATTTTCTATTTTTAGTAGAGTCGGGGTTTCTCCATGTTGGTCAGGCTGGTCTTGAACTCCTGACCTCAGGTGATTCGCCCGCCTCAGCCGCCCAAAATGCTGGGATTACAGGCCTGAGCCACTGTGCCCGGCCATGGACCACCTTATAGAGTGGTTACTACAGCTATTTGCAGTGTGTGTGTGTGTGTGTGTGTGTGTGTGTGTGTGTGTGTGTTGTCCAAGACCAATTGTTTCTGGCTCTACAGAATCACCTGTGCTCTATTTACATGAACCAGTTCTATTCTCTTTCCTGCCTATTTCTGTATTTGTTCTTTTGTTCTGATCAGGTTGGGAAAATTCAAGCATTTTTTTGAAGCAAAACTACATGAAATGTGTATTATTATCCCATTTCATGTAAAAAATATACATATATAGCCATATGTGTGCACATACATAGAAGATTTCTGTAAGAATACATAAGCAGCTATTGCATTAGGTTCCTTTGGAAAGTGGAGGTCAAGCAAAGCCTCAAACATATGTATGGCACAGTAGGTAGAAACGTATAGTGACCTCCTATGTCCCCATCTCCTAGCTTCAGCAATGATCAGTTCATGGCCAGTTAACCCAGCTTTAATAATTGTCTGTTCATCTGAACCAAGGAAAGAGACTTTTGATTTTCATTTTTATACATATTTGAATTCTTTTCGACTGTGAGCATATATTATTTTGATAATTAAAAATCTGAATTAGAAAATAAGTTCAAGTATTAAAAGGATATGCAGTGTGTTAGATTTCATTTTTCCTGTTTTTGTTTTTTTCTTTTAGACTCAGAGTCTTTCAAGGGTGAGTGATAAAGAGTGACTTTCCCCGGGTTCTCAGATCCCCAAGGACATATATAAGCTGTTGCAGAACATCTGGAAAGGAGGATAGCTGTAGTTTAAAGCACATCTATGTCAATACTGTTGCCCAAATCACAGGCTCACGCTGTCAGCCCCACTATTTGGCTTGCTGTGTTTGTTAAACTGTTTACTTTGGCTGAGATTTATGACGCTGTTTTAAAATGAGAATATGTGGTTTCAATCTCCCCTTTGTTCCCTGAGTCCCACAATCTGCTGCAGTTCTCTGCAAGCTATTTTTGAAAAACAATTTCTACTTTTCTTATCAGATGGACAGTGATTTTGCAGGTATTATGAACACCCTGCACCCAGTAATGTTTGTTCTCTTAGGGCTGGAAGAGGAAATGGTCTGATGCAATTTCAGCAGCTGGTTAGCTGGACAGGAATAGAACATTACAGAATCACCTTGAATCTAAAGCCTGTGAACCAGCTGTCTGAGATGAATAATAGGAAGGTGTTTTTTTTTTCTTTTTTCTTAATTTATATTTCATAGCCAGTGGGATTGAAAATGCAGCTAAAATACAGATGGTCACTCTTCCTAATGGTTTAATGTGGATTGATGGGGACTCTGCTGCTCAGAAAACTATTCTAGCTATGCTTCCCACCATGCTGAATACATAATATGCACGAATTAACTTTCACATCAATGAGATTGCTATCTCCTACTATTTGCTATGCACTAGAATTGCAACAACAAATAAGCAACTCTCCTTTAGTATCCCTGATGTCATCTAGTTGTAATACAGTGCGATGAATGCGTTACTGTTAGCGCTAAAATATTGTGGGAGAATAGAGGAGAGAGAAGGCTGTTTTCTGGCTTTGAAAGGCTGGGAAAATGTTCACAGAGGAGGTGCCCTTGAAAAGCTGACCCTTGAAGAGAAGTGAAATTGTTTTGAATTATTGAAGGCAGGCAGAAGGAGCATTCTAAGCAGAGGCATGGCGGGTGATTAGCATGGAGGGTTCAGAGGCTGAAGAAGAGTTCAGAATATTCAGAGTACAAAGCAGGAATGCATGTGACTGGGAGGTGAGAGAGACAAGGAAGCTGAAGAGGAGGCCTAGGATCAGGGTGGCAGGCCTCCTTAGCTCATGGGTAGGTGAGGTTCTTTTGGATTCAGGGAGTCAAGGCCCACTCAGCCCCCTGACGGGATTGGTAGTGTCTTGGTTATTATAGGAGTGCACATGGCTTGGAAGAGGAACTGGAAAACTCTAAGGAACTGAGGAACTCCTGCAACTTGTTCCTCTTGGATCCCTCATTTGCTGCTTTAGGGGCTTCCTGTTGCTTTCTTGCCTTCTCTTTGGTGCCTCCACTCCTCTCTCCTTCCTGATGGTCCAGTTTCCTTGATGACTTTTAGCACTGAGTTTATTTATTTGTTTATTTATTTTTTACCTTTGCTCCAATAATTCTTTTTTTGTTTTGTTTTGTTTTGTTTTTTTGAGGCACCCAGGCTGGAGTGCAGTGGTGCAATCTCAGCTCACTGCAACCTCTGCCTCCCGGGTTCAAGGGATCCTTCCACCTCAGCCAGCATAGTAGCTGGGACTAAAGGCATGTGCCACCACACCCAGCTAATTTTTATATTTTTAGTAGAGATGGGGTTTTGCCGTATTGCTCAGGCTGGTCTCCAACTCCTGACCTTGGGCGATCCGCCCACCTCGGCCTCCCAAAGTGCTGGGATTACAGGCGTGAGCCACCACGCCCAGCTGAAAATAACATCATTTCTATTAGTGTCTTTATACATTCATTGGTTCACCAAATATTAAGTATTTGCTGTGCCAGGCAAAACACTTATATGTGTGCAGTGTGAAAATTTTTATCTCTTTATTGGGACAGTTTTTCTGGAATATACAATTTTCAAAGCTCATTTTTAGAATTCTGTGTTTCTGACTACAAAAGAAAAAAAGATAATAGCACACTTCTTACAGATTTTAACCCCTGGTGACATGTCTAAAAATACTGAGTTCTAGGCTATATCCTGGATCCAAAATTATTTCCCACCCCCCACCCGGCACATCATGCTCAGTTTTCTTAAACGTGGAAATGTACCAGGCCCCACTGGGACGGTAGGAATAGTGTGTAGTACTTTTCCCCTTCCACCCTTGCTGGGAATTCGTGGAAATCAGGAATGTTTAAGAATTAGCCCTAAGCTGAAGGGTCATGGAAGGATAACTGAAAGGTTCTATTCTGTAGTTTTTTTTTTTTTTTTTTTGAAAAAGGGTCTTGCTCTGTCACCCAGGCTGGAGTGCAGTGGCATGCTATTGGCTCACTGCAACCTCCGCGTCCTGGGTTCAAGCAATTCTCCTGCCTCAGCCTCCCGAGTAGCTGGGACTACAGGCACACACCACCACGCCCGGCTAATTATTCTGTAGTATTTAAAGATAAATAGGCTGGGTGCAGTGACTCAGGCCTGTAATTCCCAGCACTTTGGGAGGCCGAGGTGGGCGGATCACCTGAGGTCAGGAGTTGAGACCAGCCTAGCCAACATGATGAAACCCCGTCTCTTCTAAAAATACAAAAAATTAGCTGGGCATGGTGGCAGGCGCCTGTAATCCCCACTACTCGGGAGGCTGAAGCAGGAGAATAGCTTGAATCCAGGAGGTGGAGGTTGCAGTGAGCCAAGATCGCACCATTGCACTCCAGCCTGGGCAACAAGAGTGAAACTCTGTCTCAAATAAAAAAGATAAATACTACCTAATAATTCTTTTAGATTGGAAAGTTTACAGCAGCTAAATCTCTTGGCTCATAATATATTCCTCCTCCTACTATATATACCAAATTACACAGTAGCTTGTTCTTCCACATTTTAATTTCTAAGTAAATTGGCCTTCATTATTCTTGGATTCCTGACAGACATCGCATCTAAGAATTAATATTTTGCATTCTGCCACTCTGAGCATGTTAAACAAATTACTCAGCGTCGTTGTCACTGAATTAATTAGAAGGATTCATGTGATGACTTTAGCACACCCTATGTAAACTTGTTTTTTTTTTAAAGCTGCTGCTTAGTTTTTATTATTAATAATTACAACTCTACAGAGGTATCATTTGTGGTGTTAGAATTGACGGCCTCAGGGAGTTGTTGTGAGGATTAATGCCCATAAAGCAGTTCAAACTGTCCCTAGCACATAGATGCGTAAAATTATCTTCATTTTACCAGTAAAAACTCTGATGCTCAGAGGTTATAGAGTTACTGGCAGCACCAGGGTGAGAACCAAGTCTTTGTATTCCTGATCCCGTTTTTCTCATTATCCTCAGAACTGACATTTTGGGGTGAAATCTGTGATAGTCGGAAATGAACAAATCTGTGTGGAGTGGAAATGTAGCAGGCCCCGGTGGGACAGCAGGGATAGTGTGCAGTGCTTCTCCCCAGGAAGTACTTCAGACCCAGGAAGAGTTGGTGGGTCTACACTTCCCGAAACACCATCCCGGAACATGGCCTGGTTGTCAAAAGGAAGAACTGAACCTCATTGGCTTGCTGGGAAATACTCCTGCCACCTCTTTTGTTCTAAAGATCACTTGGGACTTCCCTGGAGCTGTGTGCTAGAGGCTATTTTAGTTGGTTTTGTTTAGACTTATTATGTATGTTGAGGTAATATTATAAATTAATTTAGTGGCTTAAAAAATCTCCATGTCTATTAACTTCTGTCTGCTGTATATGTATGTATGTGTTTATTTATTTATTTTTGAGATGAGGTTTCTCGGTGGTGCCCAGGCTGGAGTGTGGTGGCATGATCTTGGCTCACTGCAACTTCCGCCTCCCAGGCTCAAGTGATGCTCACACTTCAGCCTCCCAAGTAGCTGGGATTACAGGTGTGTGCCACAACACCCAGCTAATTTTTGTATTTTTGTAGAGACGGGGTTTTGCCATGTCACCAAGGCTCGTTTGAACTCCTGAGGTCAAGTGATCCTCCCGCCTCAGCCTCCCAAAGTCCTGGGATTATACCTGTGAGCCACCATGCCCAGCCTATCTGCCTTAATTGCTTTTTCTTCTTTGTTTTATCAAAGTATTTTTTCAAGAAGAATTTCCTTTTTCAGCTATGTGATTTATTTGTCCTGACAGTTTATAATTTGCTTGATAAACTGTGTGACATTCATTTATTTTCCAAGATCTATATCTCCCTCTTCATAATTATTTTATCTTTGAGTCCTTATTTTCCTGACTTTATGTTCTTTTGAAATTGTTTTTAAATTTTTTATAGTTCAGAACACTTTAAGGAAATTGTTTCTTGAATTGTGTTTTCTTTCAGACAGAGTTCTTCTTATCTGCTGAATGCTCTTTTTCCCTTTCCTCTGTTTTTCCTTTCTTTTCTTTTTTCTTTCTTTCTTTTTTTTTTTTTTTTGGTATTATTTATTTTTGCTTCACATTATCACCTAGCGGTTTGCTTTTTCCCATGATGTTTATGCTTAATGCAGACAGTTCTGTCCATGCTTTCAATCTGTCCATACTCTATCTGTGCTTGGAAATAAAGACAGGTGACATCTCCTTAGCACCTTCCTAAGTCATCTCAGAATGTCATTTTCCCCTCTGAGCTAAATTTGATAGCTAATTATTTGTTCCACTGTTTTACAGCTTAAGGGCTCCTGGTGATGGAAAGGAGAGAGTCTTGCTTCTGAGGTTTTGTTCAACTTCCTGTCCTAGGGTTCGTTTCATATAGTCAGAGATGGATCCCACTGCTATGGAGGGATATTTTGGCCACTGCAATGGTCCCCAAATTTATTATTGAGCTTGGGAGGCTTCACTGTTAAAGAAAAGATCTAGTTCTTCATTTCCTTCATTGCACCTATCTTTCCCCATCAGCCATTTCAACTGTCTCCTAATCAGAAAACAGAAAACTCAGTTATTTATGGTTTTTTTTTCTTCAAACTTTGGGGTTATTAATGAAAATTCTGAGGATTTCATTGACTTAGCAACAAGGCTTCTGGGTAATGAGAGTGTACTCGCCTTACCTTGCCACTCCAAAATCTCCTGTTTGTTTTTTTGACTGCTACTTTATTTATGTTTTCATCTTTTCCCTTTATTCAAAAATTACAAAGTCTTTTTTTGGTCATTTCAATGAGTAGAGAGTATTTTAAGGCTAATCCACCCTATCTGTAATATAGGCCTAAATCACTTTATTATATCATGATTCCTTTTGTTTGTTAGTTTGTTATTTTTATTTTATTATTCTTTTCTTTCCAACCTTTGTTTTCACTTCAGGAAATTCACATGCAGGTTTGTTACATGAATAAACTGCATGTCGCAGGGGTTTGGCGAACAGGTTATTTCGCCATCCATGTAATGAGCATAGTAGGCAACAGGTAGTTTTTGGATCCTCACCTTCCACCCACCCTGCACACTAAAGTAAGCCCCTGTATTAGTCCATTCTCATGCTGCTAATAAAGGCATACCTGAGACTAGGTCATTTATAAAAGAAAGAGGTTTAATGGACTGTCAGTTCCACATGGCTGGGGAAGTCTCATAATCATGGCAGAAGGCAAAGGAAGATCAAAAGGACTTCTTACATGGTGGTGGACAAGACAACTTGTGCAGCGAAACTCCCATTTATAAAAACACCAAGGCTAGGTGTGGTGGCGCACACCTGTAATCACAACACTTTGGGAGGCCGAGGTGGGTGGGTCACTTGAGGTCACGGGTTCGAGACCAGCCTGGCCAACATGGCAAAACCCCGTCTCTACTAAAAATACAAAAAAATTAGCTGGGAGTGGTGGCGCGCAGCTGTAATCCCCACTACTCGGGGATTGAGACAGGAGAATTACTTGAACACAGAAGGTGGAGACTGCAGTGAGCCGAGATTGCACCACTGCACTTCAGCCTGGGCAACAGAGTGAGACTCCGTCTCAAAAACAAACAAACAAAAATAATATAAACAACAACAAAAAAACCCATCAGATCTCGAGATTTATTCATTACCACGTGAACAGTATGGGGAAAACTGCCCCGTGATTCAATTTTCTCCACCTGGCCCTGCCCTTGACATGTGGGGATTATTACAATTCAAGGTGAAATTTGGGTGGGGACACAGTTAAGCCATATCAGTCCCAGGGTCTCTTGTTGCCTGTTTACTTTTTGGTTTTTTGACACAGAGTTTTGCTCTTGTCACCCAGGCTGGAGTGCAGCGGCACGATCTTGGCTCACTGCAACCTCTGCCTCCTGGTTTCAAGAGATTCTCCTGCCTCAGCCTCCTGAGTAGCTGGGATTATAGGCATGCACCACCATGCCTGGCTAATTTTTGTATTTTTAGTAGGGATGGGGTTTCACCATGTTGGCCAGGCTGGTCTCGAGCTCCTGACCTCAAGTGATCCGCCTGCATCGGCCTCCCAAAGTGCTGAGATTACAGTCATGAGCCGCAACGGCCAGCCTGTTGTTCCCTTCTTGATGTTCATGTGTTCACAATGTTTAGCTCCCTTTTAGAAGAGAGAACATGTGGTACTGGTTTTCTGTTCCAGCATTAATTTGCTTAGGATGCCACTTAAAAACATTTATGGAGTTAGGGTTTCTTTTTCCTTGTCTGGCTACTTCTTTTTGCTTTTTTTTTTTTTTTTTTTAATTATTTTCCTTAATATGAAGAAAAGGAGATTCTGTGCTTCGGTTTCACTCCACCAGCTTTACCAATTTATAATCTTTACAGTTCCCATTTCCTACCTGGTCCTTGGCAAATGAAAGCTAGTCTAACTCCAAGCACATGGGTTGAAGTATCTTCTGAAATACTTAAACGTGATGATTCAGGTGCTCTAAAAAAATTACATAACTAGCTTTCCCTAGAAGAGGAAGCCCTAAGGACTCAAAGTGTCTTCTGGCATCAATGTAGGTTCCTTTCTTTTTTAGCATAAAATATTAATCCTAATGTACTAACCTGCAAGTTGAATAAAATATATCCCCCATAAGGTTGTCAGAAAATGCAGAGTGCCCACTAAAATTTGAATTATAGATACAGTATAATGAATTATTTTTTTGTTTTTTTGTGTGTGACGGAGTCTTTCTCTGTCGCCCAAGCTGGAGTGCAGTGGCGCGATCTCGGCTCACTGCAAGCTCTGGTTCCCGGGTTCACACCATTGTCCTGCCTCAGCATCCCAAGTAGCTGGGACTACAGGCGTCCGCCACCACACCCGGCTAATTTTTTGTATGTTTTAGTAGAGACAGGGTTTCAGCATGTTAGCCAGGATGGTCTCGATCTCCTGACCTCGTGATCCATTCGCCTTGGCCTCCCAAAGTGCTGGGATTACAAGCGTGAGCCACCGCACCAGACCTATGAATTGTTTTTTTAAAGTATAAGTTGGTCCCATGCAATATTTGGGTCATGCTTTTACTACACAATGGTTTGCTATTTATCTGAAATTCAAATTTGACTGGGTTTCCTGTCTGGTTTTTCCTTCCCAAACCTGGCAGCCCTACTCTATCACCACCATCTTATGAGAATGTTTTCTGGGTCTATTGGATACCTCTCCTTCAGTATTTTCCTGATATCACTGATATCCTCATCTCTGTTACTAGTGGATTCATTGCTATGTCCTTTCCTTAGCCAATCCTATAGTATGACTTAACTCTTAAGTTTTAGATAATAAATATTGGCAGATGGTAGAACATTGTACAGTAAGTAACATTTATTACTAATTATTTAGCATTCAGCCAAAGAGCAGTAATAAAGGATATAAGATAGTCTTTGAGTGACCAAAATAGATGTCATAAATTCCAAGCCCAAAATGCTCATTTTCTTTCTTCATAGATGCTCGTATCAGGCTTTTGCTCAAAATATTTTAACTCCTAAATACTGACTACGTAGCAGACCACGGCAGAACAGAAATAGCAGATCAGGGGAACTGCTTGAGTTTAGGAACAAGGACAACAGGTGCATATCACAGCAGGACAAGGGAAGGAGACAGGAGAATGAGAAACAGACCCTAGGAAGTTGTGGAACCACTGGGTGCAGAGTACATAGCTCTGGCCATTTATGTGATCTCTGAAGGCACCACTGTGGCAACAGTCCGTGTCATGGAGCCATAAGCTGGCATTCAGCTGGAGGGTGTATTGGGACAATATTGGTATTAGTAACAGATACCTGAATCAATTCACTAAAGCACAGGGAATGTATCGATTCATGTAATTTAAACCCAGGTTAGGTGACTTCATGAACTGTTGAATTCAGGTGCTCAAACAGGGTTGTTTGTAATCTCTCTCTCTCTTTTATCTCTATCTCCTTATCTATCTGGTCCACTTTGCTCTGTGTTGTTTTTCTTTCTAGGCAGGTTCTTCCTTTATGATGGCAAGATTGGCTAGTAGTAGTTCAAGATGCATATGTATATATGTATATGTATGTATATATATGTGTATGTATATATTTTAAGAAGGAGTTTCACTCTTGTTGCCTAGGCTGAAGTGCAATGGTGCGATCTCAGCTCACTGCAACCTCCACTTCCCGGGTTCAAGCGATTCTCCTGCCTCAGCCTCTTGAGTAGCTGGGATTACAGGCACCCGCTACCATGCCTGGCTAATTTTTGTATTTTTAGTAGAGACAGGTTTTCACCATGTTGGCCAGGGTGGTCTCAAACTCCTGACCTCAAGTGATCCTCCTGCTTCGACATCCCAAAGTGCTGGGATTACAGATGTGAGCCACCACACCCTGATGTATGTTTTTAGTGCCTAGAATTACCTAACAGGCAGGTAGTAGACATCCATTAATATTTGTTATATGAATGAATGACTACAAGTAGGATGGGCCCTGAACAATTTGTGATAAAGAGGATGCACTTTGTTTCAGCATATTGCTAGGGTTTTTGTTTGCTGGTTGAAACAGTAACCCCACTGGAGAGACAAAAGCAGGGAGTGAGACAGAGTAGGAGATGGAGAGCTTTTCTCACTCTCAGGAGTGGCAGGAGAGTTCTGGGTTGGCTGTGATTGTTTTACCCTCATATTTACCTCCGTCATCTAGATCAGAGGCTGGAGTCACTTTCGGGAGCCTTTGAGCTCTGACAGTATGGAAATCACCAAGTGAGCTAAAGATACTCAATAACACTCTCGTGCCTTTGGAACTTCTGTTATGTTATTACTCTCTGGGATTGGTTTAATAATTTGTGCTGTCATCAAAATTTCCAAAGTAATTGCTAATTTTTCTTTCAGGCTCAGGCTGCATGAAGAAAAGGTTATTAAAGATAGACGTCATCATCTCAAGACCTACCCAAACTGTTTCGTCGCAAAAGAACTGATTGACTGGCTGATTGAACACAAAGAGGCTTCCGACAGAGAGACGGCAATTAAACTCATGCAGAAATTAGCAGACCGGGGCATTATTCACCATGGTAAGTGAGGTGGTGAGTCAAGGTGACTTGAGAGAAAATGAAGGACTAAATCTTTTCATGAACATACCCACTTAAGAAAGAAAACATTTTGCTTTATTTTATCTCTACTGTATCTCTCCCTGATTTCATTTTCTTCCTCTAAGAGGCATTTTGGTTATTTCTTTTTTTCTTGTATTTTCAGTAGAGACTGGGTTTTACCCTGTTGGTCAGGCTGGTCTCGAACTCCTGACTTCAGGTGATCTGCCCACCTCAGCCTCCCAAAGTGCTGAAATTACAGGTGTGAGTCACTGTGCCCAACTAGCATTTCGGTTATTTCTATGTACTGCTTTATACCTCTTTCTCTATTCATCTTTAAGGAATGCATCATGTTGTCTTAAAAGTTTTCTCTCATTATAGAAGTGCATATTTATCCTTTTGCAACTTGATCAACACACTGTGAGCTTCATCCACGTTGACAGTATATGTCTTATTTGTTATTTTTGCTGTTGTATAATACATATGTATAATTATGCCACTATATATTTTTCAGTGGGCATTTATGTGGTTTCCAAGTTTTTGCTGTTACTCTCAATGGGTTCAATAAAGATTCACCAACATGTCTTCTTGAAATCTCTCATCCTGGCCTCGACCTTCGCACATGTCGTCGTTCTCTTGGAATGCCCTTTCCCCTCACGTTTTGCCCAATTTCTCTTTGTTCTTCAGGTCTCCACTTACGTGCAAACTCTTCAGGGAAGCTTTCTTTTTCCAAAGCTGGGTCACTGTGTTCCTGGGGCACTGGGCACTCTTCCTTTAGGCTCCCATTGCACTCTGTCCTTACCTCTGTAGCCTTATCATACCATATTTCAATTATAGTTGACATTTTTCCTTACCTCACTAGATTTCACATTCTTTGAGGCTGATGCATGCCCCAATATTCTTTAGAAGAGTTTGTGGATTGCTTCATGAATTGAATTATGTGAACTTCCTAAAGATGATGATGATGATTATGGTGATGGTGATGGTGATAATAATAGCTAAAAATACTGAGGACTTACTCTGTACCAAGTGCTATGTAACTATTTTACATGTATCAGCTCATATGGTAGATACTTGCATGCATGAAGAATTTGGTGGTGAAATAATTCTTAATTAGCATCATACTTCACTTGAGTAATTAAATAAGAGTGATTTTTTTTCTTATTTGCTTCTCTGTGCATATTGTGTTTCAGTGTGTGATGAGCATAAAGAATTCAAGGATGTCAAACTCTTCTACCGCTTTAGAAAGGATGACGGCACCTTCCCATTGGATAACGAAGTGAAGGCCTTTATGAGGGGACAGAGGCTGTATGAAAAGTATGTTCCACATGAAATCCCCACTGTAATCTTGACTGGTAGAGAGAAGCAGAACTGTGCCAGTCTCATTATGTTGATTTCAGCATGGCTCTTCCATGTGGGCCGGTTACATAACTGTTCTTTTTCATATGAGAAAACTATCACCCATTTGCTTTCTCTTTGCCAGAAAATAAGTCAATTTCATAAGATTCTTATTAAAGCATTTATTTAAATCTTATTTTCTATATTTAAGTCAATTCTACAAAGCTCCAGAATTTTTGTTTACCATCAAATGATGTGGATGCCCCTTTTCCTTTCTTATTTTTATTTATTTTTTGGCACTGAGTCTCACTCTGTTGCCCAGGCAGAAGTGTGGTGGCATGATCTCGGCTCACTGCAACCTCTGCCTTCTGGATTCGAGTGATTCTCGTGCCTCAGCTCCTGAGTAGCTGGGAATACAGACGTGAGCCACCACATCTGGCTAATTTATGTATTTGTAGTAGAGACAGGGTTTCCCCATGTTGGCCAGGCTTTTCTCAAATTCCTGACCTCAGGTGATCTACCCACTTCAGCCTCCCAAAGTGCTAGCATTGCAGGTGTGAGCCACCGTGCCTGGCCCCCTTTTTTCTTTTAAATACTGTTGTTGTGTAAATTGGAGTTTCAGGCTTATAAGTGACTGGAGAAGCAGCATCAAGAGCAGGGGAATTGGTCAGACCAGGAGACCAGTAGTGGGAGAACTTCAGATAGCAGGATGTCTATGAGGAATAAGCTTTCAGCTCTTTCAAGAGATAAGTACAGTGTAGCACAGGAGTATTTGGTTGATGGGTCTCGAATCTTCTGAGTGGGCATCTCTGGGTTTATCTGCTACTTCTGTGGCCTCTTTACCATCCTGCCTTCCTCATTTAGTTTTCCAGGGCAACCATTAGAAAAAGGGGTGCAGAAGCAATGGTACCTCCTTTGTAACCCTGGCTGCCTTACAAGACTTGAGGGAATTGAAAAACACATATTTATCTGCCAGGCGCCGTGGTTTATGCCTGTAATCCTAGCACTTTGGGAGGCCGAGGTGGGTGGATCACTTGAGGTCAGGGGTTTAAGACCAGCCTGGCCAACATGGTGAAAGCCTGTCTCCACTAAAAATACAAAAACTAGCCCGCCATGGTGGTGAGTACCTGTAATCCCAGCTACTCGGTAGGCTGAGGTAGGAGAATCGCTTGAACCTAGGAGGCAGAGGCTGCAGTGAGCCGGGATCACATCACTGCATTCCAACCTGGGTGACAGAGTGAGACACCATCTCAAAACTAAAACAAAAACAAAACATATTTGTCACATAAAATAGCCTGTCTGTAATGGGTGGGGGTAAGGGTCTGGGTGGGTGTCTGAGTGATCAGATTAATTGGCATGACGCTTAAAAGCCAGACAGAGTTTGAAGTGTAGCCCTGTCACCTTACCTTTATAAAGCTCAGTGTCCTCTTTAGTGACATGACAGCAGCAATCGAACTCACCTCCTAGTGCTGTTGTGGGAATTAAAAGGCTTAAGTATTTAGCTCAGGATCTCTGGTGTATAGTAAGACCTCACAGAGGATAGCCATTCCAGATATGAGTACAGTACTGATGGCCACCCTCGACCGTGTCCTTCCTGTGTTATGCACTCTGTCCCAGTTCTTGTCTCCGTTTCTTGAGGTGGTATGGTCACCACTTGATGTCCTAATTTGTACTCAGTCTACTATCACTTGCTTTCTATATTGAAATGGAGAAACTCTCTCATCTTTCTGACTCACATGAATTTGAATGGAAGGGATCCATCAGTACCTCCACTTGTTTACTTGAGTGTGTGCATTTGTTTTGTTGCTTTCTTTTAATTTCTTAGTTCCTTTTGTAGAATTCTAGCAGGTGTTGGGTATTTCAGTTACGATGATGTTCCTTTCAAACAATGATTCTATGTTGGCCAAAACATGCATGTCATCTCCATGGATGAAGGCCAGTGGATTCTGTAACACTTTTCCTTTTTTTAAATTAAAAAAGATTAACAATATTATTATTATTATTATTATTTATAAAGACAGGATCTTGCTCTGTCTCCCAGGCTGGAGTGCAGTGGCATTATCATAGCTCACTGTAACCTTCAATTTCTGGGCTTAAGTGATCCTCCTGCCTCAGCCTCCCAAGTAGCTACGAGTACCGACTTATGCTACCACGTCCAGCTTTTTTTTTTTTTTTTTTTAACTTTTTGTAGAGACAGGATCTCATTATGTTGTTCAGGCTCATATCAAACTCCTGTCCTCAAGTGATTCTCTTACCTTGGCCTCTCAAAGCATTGGGACTAAGCCATGAGCCACTGTACCTATAACACTTTTCTCTAGCTACAGCTTATCTCTTGGGATCTGCATAACCACACTGTGGGGCAGGGATCAGCTATAATTGAAAATGTCTGGCAGAGAACTGTTATTGCTTAATGGGATAGTTATGATGGCAAGATAATAATAAGAAAAGTTAAAGTTGCTCACACCTTCTGGAAAGCAGACTTACTCCAGCCTCATATTCCGTTGCATCTCCTTCCACCCTGTGGACCAGTCACACAGCACTGTGTATCTCTGAGCATGTTCTTTCCTTTCAGGAGATGCATTAATGCATTAATTATTCAACAAATCTATATTGAGCCCTTTCCACTTGCTAGGCACAGCTAAAGATGCTAGAAATGCCTGTAGCAAAGCCCCTGCCTTCATGAGCTTGCACTTCAGTTAAAGAGGCAGACATTAAAGGCACAGACACATGAAGATGTGATATAGTATAACACGGGTGTCATCGGTGCTAGAAAGAAAAATAGATTTACTGAGGATGGTGGGGTACTTTAAATAGGGGGATCGGGGAAAATGTTTTTGAAGAGATGACATATGAATAAAGGAAGACTTGCAGATATCTGGTGGAAGAACATCCCAGGCAAAGGGAATGGTAAGGATAAAGGCTTTGAGAAGGGAACGTGCTGGACATATTTAAGGGCAGTAATGAGACCAGAGTGTCCAGAGGGCAGAAGAAAAGAGGAGAGTAGTAGGAGATGAGGCAAGGCCAGTTCATAATAGGGCCCTTAAAACCATGGTAAGAATTGATGATTTTAAGTGTAATGGGAGGCCGTTGGAGAGGAGGGAGTGAGGAAGTGGCAATCTGATATACTTTTTGCATGTGCTGTTCTCTCTGCCTAGAGGACTCATGCCACTCTCACCCCTTTCCCTAAATCACTGACTGCTGTGGCTTCACGTTAATTGTGAAGGTAGCTTGAGTAATGTGTGGTGGCTCATGCCTGTAATCCCAGCTCCTTGGGAGGCCGAGGTGGGCAGATCACCAGAGGTCAGGAGTTTGAGACCAGCCTGGCCGACGTGGGAAACCCCATCAATATGAAAAATATAAACATTAGCTGGGTGTGGTGGTGGGCACCTGTAATCCCAGCTACTCGGGAGGCTGATGCAGGAGAATTGCTTGAACCTGGGAGGCGGAGGTTGCAGTGAGCCGAGATCACACCACTGAACTCCAGCCTGGGTGACAGAACAAGACTCCATATCAAAAACAAAACGAAACAAAAAACCCACAAAAAACAAAACAATGTTTATTGTTTGTAAGTTAAGCTTCTTAAAGCACTTCCTTTAGATTATTTTATCTAAGCTTCTTTTTAAAATAGATGGAGCATTACTTTACTGGCCCATTTTCAGAGAGAGCATCTGGGATCCAATGCATTTAAGTAATTTATATGTGATGTTGACACAGTTTGCGAGGGACAGGGGTGAGACAAGAACCTGGGGTGGCAGGTGTTGGGGCCGCTGCTGTCTCAGCAGCTCTGAGGGGGCGGGCGTATTGTCAGTATTTCTTTTTGGCTCTTTTCTTGCTTGTTTGTTCTGTGTTATAAATAGGACTTTGTGAAACTTTGTGGTTTCTGACTGAGGTTTTGCTGAACCATGTTGATTTTGGGGAACCCTGGCTTTCTGGGTTTTTTTTGTTTGTTTTTTTTTATTTATAAGAGTCTCACTCTGTCGCCCAGGCTGAAGTACAGTGGCATGATCTCGGCTTACTGCAACCTCTGCCTCCTGAGTTCAAGCGATTCTCGTGCCTCTGCCTCCCAAGTAGCTGGGACTAGAGGTGTATGCCACCACACCTAGCTATTTTTTTGTATTTTTAGTAGAGATGGGGTTTCAACCTGTTGGCTAGGCTGATCTCAAACTCATGGTCTCAAGTGATCTGTCTGCCTCGGCCTCCCAAAGTGCTGGGATTACAGGCGTGGGCCAGTGTGCCCAGCCTGGGTACCCTGGCTTTCTAACCCATAGCAGTGTCTCAGACTGCTCATTGGTGGGATAAACCCAAGTCTCAAAACTACAATTTCAGTAACTCTGCTGGCTCTTAGTATGTATGTCACTCTAGTTACTTTACTTGAGACATGCTGGAACAAATACTAATGAAGAAGCCAGAAGCTGGCCCTTTGAAGTTGTCCCAGTGTGAGTGAGGAAAGCTTTAGAGGAACTGGAGGCATGGATCATACTGCATAGTGAGTGACAATGGCTGTAGGCTCTGGAGTCACACAGCCTGGGTCTTCCATCGCAGCTTCACAACTTGCTTGCTTTGTGACCTTCAGCAGGCTGCCTAAATCTCTCTGATCTGCAGTCTACCATGGAGATAAGGCTGGGACCCACTGCTGGAAAAAGCTGTAGCGGGGACTGATTGAGATCCATCTGTACAGTGCTGAGCACACTGCTTGACGTGGACTGAGAGCCTAGGGAATGTTAGCTGTTGTTATTAGAGTAGTAAATAGTAATATCAATACGTGACACCTATTCTTCTTGTTTTCTCATATTATTTTAGGATGCAGCCTTGCATAGCAGATAAGAGCCCAGGAGCCCAGCTACCTGGGTGTGAATCTTGGCTCCATGCCTTGGGGCAAATGGCTTTATTTCTATGTCTCCATTTGCCTATCTAGTAAATGGAGATACTGACTGTGCTGACCTCATAGACGTGTTGTGGGGGTAAAATGGACTAATGGATATGCACACAGGACAGGGTCCACATCAGATATGAGTATATGCTATTGCTCACCTCCTGCTGCCAACTTTGGGGAAGCATGAGAAAGAGGGTGTGTGCTTATGGATTGATGCCCTGATGTTATCATTTTGACGAATTCATCTGAGTGCATTCAGGGCACAATACACTTTCATCAACAAGCTCTAAGCTCTGTTGAGTCTTCATTATGGCCAGTCAATGGACTGAGGGTGCAAATAATAAGGCATAGCATTCTGTCTCTTTGGGAGGGGCTTACAGCTTTCCACTTAATTTTGCATGGGCACAAGTACCCAAGACCCTCAACACATGAACATAAGTCACGTTTTCCCAAACAGTACAATTTTTACTTCTCAAAGGAGACCTTTATAAGCAGGATAGTACCCATAACTTAAAAGAACAATGTTGAATCTGTATATGCCACCTTAAGATGGTAAAAAGTGTTTTGAGTGCATGTTCCCTATTATAAAACTTGATTGGTAAAATAGATTTCTTTACGTAAAAAGCTGGCCAGTCATGGTGGCTCACACATGTAAACCCAGTACTTTGGGAGGCCGAGGCGGGCAGATCACTTCAGGTCAGGAGTTCAAGACCAGCCTGGCCAACAGGATGAAATCCTGTCTCTACTAAAAATACAAAAATTAGCCAGGTGTGGTGGCATGCACCTGTAACCCCAGCTACTCAGGAGGCTGAGACAGAAAAATTGCTTGAACCCAGGAGGCGGAGGTTGCAGTGAGCCGAGGTTGTGCCACTGCACTCTAGCCTGGGCAGCAGAGCAAGACTCCATCTCAAAAAAAAAAAAAAAAAAAAAAAAGAAAAGAAGAGAAAAAGAAAAAAGTTGAATTCAGGATTATCAAGTCCTCTGTATAGTAACAAATAAAATCAGCTATAAAAGAGAATGTGCGTTTGAGGTACAATTTGGTCTTTCCTTACTAAACCTAGTAGTTGAAATGTATATTTTAAACTAACTTTGATTTCATCTTCAGATTTAGAAAAGACTTCTTAATTTTAATTTAACCTCAGTCTTGATATGGAACTAAATCCCCTCTTAATCTGGCTCATAGACACATTAGTCTAGTTTTTTGTTTGTTTGTTTGTTTGTTTTTTGTTTTTTCATCCAAAGGGCCATGATTTTCTCAGCAGCAAGAGTTTCTATCTCCAGCTACTATTAGTCTCTTTATCCTGCTTAGGAGTTTAGACCTGATTGAAGAATTGGCTTAACATGCCCGTATGCCATTAGATGTCTATTGAATTACCACTGCTTCCTTCAGTTTCTCTTCCACAGGACCAAAGAGAAATAAAAGGGAGAAAGTATATCCAAAGAGGCAAAGCCCTTCTGCATGTTTTATCTTATCAGAAGTTTCTCTACCCTGTGCATTAGGATCTTTCTCCTGTTCTCTCCCAGTGCCTGGGACAATAAATATTTGTTGAATGAACAAAGGGCTCTACATGTTGTGATTGCTATGAGCTGCTGAGCCTGTACCATGAGCTACACAGAGCTTGCTTTTAATGACAAGCAACAATAGCCAGAGATTCACCTTGTCTGGCCTCTTTAGAGCCCACAAACCATCATATACATTAATTTGTTTGATCCTCTGTACAACTCTGTGAATTATACCCAGCAGGCATAATTATTTGCATTATAAAAATGGGGGACATGAGCTATAGAGAGAAGTTTAATGACTGAGATAGACCCTAGGTATGGAACTGGAGTGAAAAAAAAAAAAGTCTTCAAGCTTTTTCTCCATCTTGTTCTATTTCCAGTATAGAGGTGTTTTTCAGGTGACCAGCCCAGGCAACATAGTGAGACTGTTTCTATTAATTTTAAAATAAGGCCAGGCATGGTGGCCCACACCTGTTATCCCAGCACTTTGGGAGGCCAAGGCGGGCAGATCACTTTACGTCAGGAGTTTGAGACCAGCCTGGTCAACATGGTGAAACCCCATCTCTACTAAAACTACAAAAATTAGCTGGGCATGGTGGCAGGTGCCTGTAGTCCCAGCTACTTGGGAGGCTGAGGTGGGAGAATCCCTTGAACCCGGGAGGCGGAGGTTGCAGTGAACTGAGATCATACCACTGCACTCCAGCCTGGGTGACAGAGTGAGACTCTGTCTGAAAAATAATAATAAATAAGTAAATAAAATAAAGTAATTTTTTAAAAAGAAATGTTTCTCAAACTGAGATCCTGAGTTTTACAAATTACAAACAGTAATAAAAACATTTTCTAGCCAGGCTCACGCCTATAATCCCAGTACTTTGGGAGGCTGAGGCGGCCGGATCAGGAGGTCAGGAATTCAAGATCAGCCTGACCAATATGGTGAAACCCAGTCTCTACTAAAAATACCAAAATTAGCCAGGTGTGGTGTCATGTGCTTGTAGTCCCAGCTACTCAGGAGGCTGAGGCAGGAGAATCGCTTGAACCCGGGAGGTGGAGATTGCAGTGATCCATGATTGTGCCACTGCACTCCAGTCTGGGCGACAGAGCGAGACTGTCTCAAAAAATATACATATTTTCTAATATATGCATATATATGCACTTTCACACTTTACTTGTGCTGCCCAATTAATTAGTGGTTTCGTAGAATTTTAGAATGAATGTTCCCAGCCTTCTTGGTTTATTTGAAGAATGTCCTAAGATTGCAATGTGAGTGGGTTAAAAGTTGTTACCTTTTGTAACTTTTTATTTGTGTGACCAGAGATGTTTACACTATGTAACTAATGTCAAGAACTGTTAGGAGTCTAGGATTTGTACCCTACTTGCAAGCTTACAAGTTTGCTGCCAGCGTTTTGTGGATACTGGCAGAAAACAGAAGACCCTGGACAAAGACAGCTCATTACTCTCAGTAATAGCAACAGCCAGAGTATCATCAATTTTAATGAATCAGTTCCGAAGCCATAGTTCTCACAGAACAGCACATGCGGTGGGCTGTGTGACAGCAGAGGAACCCTAAGCTTGAGGAACCTGAATATTTTATAATGGTCTTCAAGAAAACTTGCCCTCTGTCTGAGATAAGGAAGATGTTATCTTCATTATGCTGGCAGAAAACAAATCTGCCCTTTTGCTCCAAAAAGAAATACTACCTTTATCTTTTAGGTCTGTTCACTGCACAAACATTCTTGAAAAGCTAATCTGGAACAAAAGCTGTCAGTGCTTCTGCTTGCAAGATGTAAAGAAACCCAACAGATCCATAAAGAATCGTCTCCCAACAACTACAACAAAATGTACAAGTAAATTGGATTCTGTAGCTGATCATTGGAGTAGCCATAATTATCCTCACCAATCCTCTTACTTCTGAATTTTTTGTGTTTATCAAGACTACCTTATAGGTTTCCCTGTTTAACTTTTATAAGTAAATGTCATAAACATGAAATTTGGAAATGGAATATCTGAAACATTTCAGAAAAGAAGTTAGTTTTAAAAGTTTTAAACCTATGCTAATTTTAAAGGGCCATCATCTCTTCCCATAGGGTATTTAATAACTTTAGAACAAAATTTAAGTGGTTTTATTGTTCATGTGCAGCTTAGAGCCATGGGAAATTTTTCACCTAGAAATACATGTTTGTTGGATGCTCCTGAAATCTTCTTTCTTTTTTAAATTTTTTTTTTTTTTAAATTGAGACAGAATCTTGCTCTGTCGCCCAGGCTGGAGTGCAGTGGCAAAATTTTGGCTCTTTGCAACCTCTGTCTCCTGGGTTCAAGTGATTGTCTTGCCTCAGCCACTCCAGCAGCTGGATTACAGGCATGCATTGCCACACCTGGCTAATGTTTTATTTTTAGTAGAGAGTGTTTTGCCGGGTTGGCCAGGTCGGTCTCGAAGTCCTGGCCTCAAGTGATCTGCCTGCCTCGGCCTCCCAAAATGTTGGGATTACAGGTGTGAGCCACCACACCCAGCCTGCTTGCCTGCCTGCCTGCCTTCTTCCTTCCTTCCTCCCTTTCCTTCCTTTCTCCCTTGCCTCCCTCCCTCTCTCCATCTTCCATCTCTTTCTTTCCTTCTTTCTTCTTTCTTTCTTTCCTTTCTTTCTTTCTTTCTTTCTTTCCTTTCTTTCTTTCTTTCCTTTCTTTCTTTCTTTCTTTCTCTTTCTTTCTTTCCTTTCTTTCTTTTCTTTCTTTCTCTTTCTTTCTTTCTCTTTCTTTCTTTCTTTCTCTCTCCCTCTTTCTTTCTTTCTTTCTCTCACTCTTTCTTTCTTTCTTTCTTTCTTTCTTTCTTTCTTTCTTTCTTTCTTTCTTTCTTTCTTTCTTTCTTTCTTTTCATTGTGTTCCTTCTTGCTCTGTGTGTGTGTGTGTGTGTGTGTGTGTGTCTGATTTCTTTGTAGGAAGCCATGCAAAGTTGTCTAGCCTGACACATTATTCAGATTTGTAATTTGCCCATCAGGGGTCTTGGAGACTGAGGAGACTACATAAAGCAAACTCAGTGTTTTATAATTCTAAATCTCAACAAAAGTTTTATACTGTAATTATTTTCAAATAATTTCTCTGTGTAAACAATGCCTTATAAATTATAAGTGCCATTTAAAGTATGTCAAAGAGTGTGCTTACATGTTGGAAATAACCAGCCCTATGTTACCTAACTTTGTTGGCTCACTCATCTCTCATAGCGACAAGCTTGGCCTGCCAGGGAAGGGCCATCTCAGGAGGCAGCCTCATGGCTAGTTTCATCCAGGTAGCTGAGCTCAGTCCTCTTTCCTGGGAATACAAAAACTAGTCAGTGTCTACATATTTGGTTATACCAAGGGATGGTGGTAAAATGCATGTGTGAACATAGAGCTATTGGAAAACAAGTGGTGGGAGGCAACCTCTTCACATCTATTAGTATGGCTTTTTTTTTTTTTTTTTGCCAGAGTCTCGTTCTGTTGCCCAGGCTGGAGTGCATTGGTGCAATCTCAGCTTACTGCAACCTCCACCTCCTGGGTTCAAGTGATTCTCCCGCCTCAGCCTACCGAATAGCTGGGAGTAAGCGTGTGCCATCATGCCCAGTTTTAGTAGAGGTGGGGTTTTGCCATGTTGGCTGGGTTGATCTTGAAATCCTGACCTCAAGTGATCCGCCCAACTCGGCCTTCCAAAGTGCTGGAATTACAGGTGTGAGCCACCATACCCGGCCAGTATGGCTAACTTTAAACAAAAAAACAAACACATTTGTGTTGGTAAGTGGAGAAATTAGAACCCTTGTGCATTGCTGGTGGGAATGTAAGATGGTACAGTAGTTGTGACAAATGATATAGAAGTGGTTTTAAAAAGTATATGTGTAATTACCAGGCCAGGCACGGTGACTCACACCTGTAATCCCAGCACTTTGGGAGGCCAAGGTGGGCGGACCACCTGAGGTTGGGAGTTCGAGACCAGCCTGACCAACACGGAGAAACCTTGTCTCTACTAAAAATTCAAGATTACAGGTGGTGCATGCCTGTAATCCCAGCTACTTGAGAGGCTGAGGCGGGAGAATCACTTGAACCCAGGAGGTGGAGGTTGCAGTGAGCCGAGATGGTGCCATTACACTCCAGCCTGGGCAACAAGAGTGAAACTCCATCTCAAATAAAACAAAACAAAACAAAAAACCATTAAATACCATGATCCAGCAATCCTAATTTTGGGTATGTACCTAAAAGTAGAAAAGCAGGATCTTGAAGAGATATTGGCACACCCATATTTATAAGCAGCATTATTCAAAATAGCCAAAAAGTGGAAGTAACCCAAGTGTTCACTGATGATGAATGAATAAACAAAATGTGATAGTCACATATAATGGAGTATTATTCAGTCTTAAAAAGGAAAAACATGGCCGGGCACAGTGGCTCACGCCTATTATCCCAGCACTTTGGGAAGGCCGAGGTGGGTGGATAACCTGAGGTGAGGAGTTTGAGACCAGCCTGGCCAACTTGGCGAAACCCCATCTCTACTGAAAATACAAAAATTAGCCAGGCGTCATGGTGGGTGCCTGTAATCTCAGCTACTCAGGAGCTGAGGCAGGAGAATCACTTGAACCCAGGAGGCAGAGGTTGCAATGAGCCAAGATCGCACTATTGCACTCCAGCCTGGGTGACGAGTAAAACTCCGTCTCAAATTAAAAAAAGAAAAAAAAACAAAACAAAATTGAAAAAGAAAGAAAAAAATATTCTGGCACATGCTTCACAACAGGGATGAACCTTGAAGACATTGTGCTAGGTGGAATGAGCTCATCACAAAAGGGATAAATATTATATGATCTCACTTATGTGAGGCACCTAGAACAGTTAATTTATAGAGATGGAAAGTAGAATGGTGGTTGCTAGGAGCAAGGGAAAGGGGGGAATAGGGAGTCATTGTTTAATGGGTATAGAGGTACAGTTTAGGAAGTTGAAAAAGTTATGGGGAGGGATGGTGCTGATGGTTGCACACTGCTATGAATGTATTTAGTGATACTGAACTTAAAAATGGTTAAAATGGGGCCAGGCGCGGTGGCAGAAGGCTGTAATTCCAGCACGTTGGGAGGCTGAGGTGGTTGGATCACCTGAGGTCAGGAGTTCAAGACCAGCCTGACCAACATGGTGAAACCCCATCTCTACCAAATACAAAAAATTAGTTGGGCATGGTGGCGTATGCTTGTAATCCCAGTTACTCGGGAGGACGAGGCAAGAGGATCACTTGAACCCGGGAGGCAGAGATTGCAGTGAGCAGAGATCGCGCCATTGCACTCCAGCCTGGGCAACAAGAGCAAATCTCTATCTCAAAAAAAAAAAAAAAAAAGTTAAAATGGTAAATTTTATGTTGTGTATATTTTGCCACAATAAAAAATAAAGTAAATCGATATTTTAAAACACACAAAAAGGCAGGGAGTGGGGAACAGACAGGCTTATCTTATCAGTGTACTGGAAAGCAAGAGAAAGCCAAAGTGGTATCTAAACAGTTGGGGCCAAATGTTTTTGATCAGAGGAGTTGCAGAGATAGCAGAGTAAGCCTGGAGATGTTGATAATGATGAAGGCAGCAAACCCAGGGCAAGTAACCCTTACTGATGCTTACTGTATACCAAGGACTTCACAAGTATCTTCTAAAAGCTTCATTCTAAACCAAGAAGATAAATATGGCTATTCTCCTTTCAGAAAATAGGGAAATTGAGTCTAGAGAGGTTAGCTAACTTGCCTAAATTCACACAGCCGGAAAGAGTAGGAGAGCATCTTCAAACCCTGGTTTCCAGCTCTAGGACCCATGATTTTAACTCTTTCCTTCAGTCCCAGGCAGTAACAGTAATGAACCCACTAAATAAAGGTAAACGATATGCAGCTTAATCAGTTTTTAAATGGGTGGGGAAAAAAGTGTCTGTTACTTGGTTCATGCCAACTTCTTGGGTCTGGTTTTGGAAATCACGCCCCCCTCCTCCTGCTCTAACATATGTGGCAATGATATTAGAGCTTTGTTAACATGCAAAACAGGCAGCCGGCCAGCGGTGCTTGCCAGAAGCCATCAGCCCTAGATTGTCATCTGCAGATTTCTAGCTCTGGTTGATTATGTAGAAGTGACTTGATTTGTTTTTTATTGATTGATAGATTCATTGATTGATTTTTTTGAGACGGAGTCTCATTCTGTCACCCATGCTGAAGTATGGTGGCATGATCTTGGCTCACTGCAATCTCCACCTCCTGGTGAGTTCAAGCAATTCTCCTGTCTCAGCCTTGCGAGTAGTTGGAACTACAGACGTGTAGTTCCAAAACCATGCCTGGCTAAGTTTTGTATTTTTAGTAGAGACGGGGTTTCGCCATGTTGGCCAGGCTGGTCACAAACTCCTGAGCTCAGGTGATCCACCCACCTTGGCCTCCCAAAGTGCTGGGATTACAGGTGTGAGCCTCCGTGCCTGGCCGTGACTTGATTTAAAGGTAAATATCTTGCTTTTCAAATGGTGGACTGGATTCATTGATGTATAAAAAACACATGCCTTCCTACACTACAATTGTATTCAGCATGGTGAGATATTCAGCTTGTATGTGGGACATTTCTGTTTGTCCTTCCAGATCCATTCTCTATCCCTTTCCAATCTGCTGTGTCCCCAAGAGGCTGACTTATATGAATGGTTTCACCAGAGTCCATTGCTCTTTGGCTTCTGGTTCAGCTCAGTCAGTGGGAGGCACTAGTAGAAAGTAGGTGGGAGGAAGGAGATTGAGGTCAGGGTATTTATTCCCCTGCTTCCTCCCTACCACTGAAGGCCACTGTGTTAGTCCATTCTCACACTGCTATAATGAACTGCCAGAGATTGGGTACTTTATAAAGAAAAGAGTTTTAATTGACTTACAGTTCTGCATGACTGGGGAGGCCTTAGGAAACACAATCATGGCAGAAGGGGAAGCAGGCAAATCTTACGTGAGGGCAGATGAGGGTGAGAGAGAGAGAGTAGGAGGAACTGTCAAGCACTTATAGAACCACCAGATCTCGTGAGAACTCACTCACTATGATGAGAACAGCATGGGGGAAACTGCCCCCATGATCCAATCAGCTCCCACCCAGGTCCCTCCCTGGACATGTGGGGATTATGAGGATTACAATTCGAGATGAGTTTGGGTGGGGACACACAGTCAAACCACATCAGTCGCGGTTACTGTCATGGAGCCCTCCCCTTAACATCTGTCCCCTTTGGTCTCTGGAAGCTGGTCTCTCTCTATAATCCTGAGGCCTAGAGTTGTTAATGACCACCCCATTCTGTCAGCCCAGGAGCTTCACTATCCTTTACAATTTCCCTTAACCCTACCCATAACTTTGGTAGTTCCTTTATTATAAACTGGTTTTTTAATTTTTATTTTATTAATATTATTATTATTTTGAGACGGAGTCTCGCTTTGTCACTCAGGCTGGAGTACAGTGGCACGATCTCGGCCCACTGCAATCTCCACCTCCTGGGTTTACGCCATTCTCCTGCCTCAGCCTCCCGAGTAGCTGGGACTACAGGCACCTGCCACCACGCCCGGATAATTTTTTGTATTTTTTTAGTAGAGACAGGGTTTCACCATGTTAGCCAGGATGGTCTCGATGTCCTGACCTTGTGATCTGCCTGCCTTGGCCTCACACCTGCTGGGATTACAGGTGTGAGCCACTGCGCCTGGCCTAAAATGTCTTTTTTATTAACCTATTTGCATAGCCTTGTTATTTCTGGCTGGGAGCCTGTGAAATCCACCTGGGAAGTGAGACGAGTTCATCTCCCATCTCCTTGAGTGGACAGGCAGGCAGAATTATCCACACTCTATAAATGGAAAAGCCACTTGCTCTTTTTGTTTTGTTTTCTTCTGATTGTGTACTATGCATGATGTGATGGTTGAAGCTGGCACATTGGCACATGATCCACTTAGTGGCCACTGTTGTATGAGCATGGAATATGGCTGGATTATAATGAATTATTTTGACATACTTCCTCTCTGCTTCTGTATCACCCGGGTTCCAGCACTGCAGCCATCTCAACAGGGTGATTGAGTCTTGGTATTTCAGTCTGTCCAGCTTGACTATAAACTCTCTGAGGTCATGCACCTTGAGGCCTCACACAACTTTGGTATACGTACATAGCATATGCCCCATAAATGTTTGTTGAAGAGATAAATAGATAAATGAACGCAATTTTTGTTTGTTTGTTTGTTTTTTGAGAGTCTCGCTCTGTCACTGGGCTGGAGTGCAATGGCACGATCTTGGCTTACTGCAATCTCTGCCTCCCAGGTTTAAGTGATTCTCCTGCCTCAGTCTCCCGAGTAGCTGGGACTACAAGTGCGCGCCACCATGACCAGCTGATTTTTTGTATTTTTCATAGAGACGGGGTTTAACCATGTTGGCCAGGATGGTCTCAATCTCTTGACCTCATGATCTGCCTCCCTCAGCCTCCCAAAGTGCCGGGATTACAGGCGTGAGTCACTGCGCCCAGCCTATAATGAATTAATTTGACACCCTTCCTCTCTACTTCTGTATCACCTTGGGTTCCAGCACAGCAGCCATCTCAACAGGGTGATTGAGTCTTGATATTTCAGTCTGTCCAGCTTGACTGTAAGCTCTCTGAGGTCATGCACCTTGAGACCTCACATAACTTTGGTATATATACATAGCATATATCCCATAAATGTTTGTTGAAAAGATGAACAGATAAATGAATGCATGGTAATTCTTAATTAGGAAAGAAGTCAATAAGCAGTCCCTTCCTCCTTTTCCTAACCTTCAGAATGTTGACATTTCAGTAATACTAGTAGTAGATATTGATTATTCTAAGGTCACTCTATTTGTGTTTATTGGTTGTGGGTTCTGATCATAAAAATTCAGAAGATAAGAATAATAATCTTAGCCATCATGTAACGAGGATTTCTATGTTCTAGGCACCCTCCTAAGTATTTTTTACATATTAGTTCATTTAATCCTTCCTACACCTCTAAGAAGGAAATATTTTCATCACCGATTTACAAATAAGGAAGGTGAATTTGAGATGGGCTAAGTAGATGCTTTCAATACTCCATTTGCTAAAGAGTGATTCTGGCCAAAAGTTGCTCATGGCATAGGCTCCTCACTTTCCCACAATTCTGCATTAAAAATTAAAAAGTTAACTTCCTTGCAGTGAACCTATAGAAACTGAATGTCATGTTCAGCATGTTTTGAATCCAAGAACCCTAGCTGCCACAGAGAGTCAGTTGATTCCATCTGGAAGAGAGACTAAAACTCAGAGTCCTTTCTAGAGGAAATCCCTCTTGTTTATTTTTATGTGTGGAGATTCTAGAGCGAATGGATGAAGGCACATGGGGCAGGGTTAGGCTGTGCTAAACATTCTAAGACACAGACAGAGCAGCAACAGGGTTGGGACCTTCTGAGAGAAGAGGCACGTACTGAAGTAAAAGTGGATATTTGAAGAGTGATACCAGTGGAAGGCATGGCTGGGAGTTTTTAAAGAAGGAGGATATTCTTTCCTGATTAAAGGCTTTGTCCATGCAAACCAAGGCTTCCTGGGTTGGTCGCTTTGTTGTTAAATGCAGAGATCATTCCAAGGGGTGTAGTTGCTGTGTTGTTTTTCTTGCTTTGTTTGCTAAATGAAAACATCCCTGCTTAATTGCAGTCCCTTCACACAGAGCTTTGGTAGGGAAAACAAAGGCATTGTTCCACCAAATGGAAAAAGCACCAAATTGACAAAAAGCATTTCATCATTGCAGACCCCCTAACAAAAAAGTGTTTCAGACCAGAAAGAAAGAAAATCCAAATAACATTTTTAACTTTATTAAAGTTAAATTTGTAATTAAATTTTAATGATAAAGTTAAATTTATTGAAATGTAATCTACATAGAGTAAAGTGAACATATCGTAAGTATACAGCTCAATGCATTGTCACAAACTGAACATACCTGTGGAACCACCACCCAAAGAGTGTTTTTGTTTTGTTTTGTTTTTAAATGTTCTCTGAGGCCAGGTGCAGTGGCTCATGCCTGTAATCATGCCCAGCACTTTGGGAGCCTGAGGTGGTGGATCACTTGAAATCCGGAGTTCAATCCCAGATACTCGGGAGGTTGAGGCAGGAGAATCACTTGAACCTGGGAGGCGAAGGTTGCAGTGAGCTGAGATTGGGCCATTGCACTGCAGCCTGGGCAACAAGAGCGAAACTTCGTCTCAAAAAATAAAATAAAATAAAATAAAATAAAAATGTTCTCTGTATTCTACCAAGGATTAATATCCTAAACAAAATTAACTTTTTCATCCGTGTTAGTTTCTTCTAGAATATAAAACATTCTTTTAAGTAATTTAAATTCCTTGGCTTTTCTCTGTTCCACCTGCCACCTGATGCCACTCTTCTTCCCTCACCTTCTCCAGATGCCTAGAATTTGTTATTCTGGCCAGTTCAGACTGTCATCCAGCCTCTGCAAGGGTCAGCTCTCAGGGGCATGTGCGTATGAACCTTGTATATCACTTGTTCATGCTACTTTATGCTAGGCAATATGCTAGATGCTTTAAACAGATTAGCTCTAATTTTCACAATGACTCTGTTAAGGTAAGTATTATTGTCCTCATTACGTACAAGAAGCAGATCAGGATCAGAGCATCCAACTGCAGCTTAGAAGTCACAGTTCAGAGATACAGTCCCAGGATGGCTTCCCTCCTGCAACTACCTCTCCGGGGCCACGGATGTTCATAGGCAAGAAAGGAGGACAAGGTAATTGACCAGGTCATCCCAACACCTTTTGTGTGGCTCTGGAGTACTGTTTTGTACTCATTATATTTCCTTCCTGTGCTAGGACAGATGTATTCAGAAAGAACTGTGAAATTTTCCCTTTCGATCATATTCCGCTTTTGCAAACCATTCCTTTCTCCTAGTCCATGCTGAGATGGTTGAGAGTCACCAAGCATCTGCCTGCACACCAGTGGCTCCTGCTTGCTGTGTGTTTCTTTTTCCTATCGACCCTAGACTGAAGTTAGTCACTGATGCTTTGGCTCTGATGACCCCCTTCTGGTTTCTAGCCAGTGGGTGAAATCATTATATATAAGAGCAGTTCCCAGCTTTCAAGAGGTTTGTTTACTTTGCTTCCTTCTGATCTTCCAAAGTGGAAATTTTGCCTTATCTTTATATTCCCAGTGACCAGCACAGGGCAGCATATCCAGTAAGTGCCTGAGACATTTGCTGAACTGAAAGCACTGTTGCCATAATGCAAGTGAAAAGATGGTGGATAATCACAGTACAAAAGGATCATTATGCTGTCATCTTTATCCTGATTGACACTCTTGAGCTCAGAATTTTTCTGTGGCTATCACCTATAGGCAATGAAGCCTTTCTGACCTAATCTTTGCCTGCTGCCCATGCTTAGCTCCCTGTGCTTTGCTCTCCTGCCCTCCCCCATCCTCTCCCTGCCCAATACCACATGATTTGTCCTGACCTCTCATTTGCACCATGCATTTGTACTTGCTCCTTGATCCTGTGTCCTCTCACCGTCTTGAAGGACCAACTTCCATTTCTTCTTAACTTGGAACTTGAAAGCGCCCTCTGACTGTTAAGTATTTCATTCCCTTGCTTCCCCTTCATCTTGCATGTACCTGTGTCTCTGTTATGGCATTTATCTGTCTTGCACATAGGTTTTTTAACGTTTGCTTCCCGATCTGATAGTAGGCAACTTAAGAGTAAGGACCACGTCTTTTTATTTCTGCATATCCTGGGAGACAGATGATGCTCAATAGATATTTAAATGGTCTAGGCATCATGGCAGGTGCCTGTAATCCCAGCTACTTGGGAGGCTGAGGCAGGAGAATCTCTTGAACCCAGGAGGTGGAGGCTGCAGTGAGCCAAGATTGCACCACTGCACTCCAGCCTGGGTGGCAGAGCGAGACTCCATCTCACAAAATAAAATAAATAAATAAAAACTAAAATAAAAATAAGAATTAAAAAATATATTATTAAATGAATGAATGAACAAATGAAAGTACTAAATATGGATTTTTTAACAGCTTTATGAAGACATAATTCACATACCATACAATTCACCTATTTAAAACATATAAGTTAATTTTATACTTTTTAAAAACTTTGTTTATAGTATAGTCACAGATGTATGCAACCATTACCACAGTCAATTTCAGAGCATTTTCATCACTTCAAAAAGAAACCCCTTACCCCATAGCTATCACTCCCCTATGCTTTAATCTACCCCCTCATCCCTAAGCAATCATTGATCTGCTTTCTGTCTCTATACATTTCTCTGTTTTTTTTTATTTTAATTTTAATTAATTTTTTTTTTTTTGAGACCGAATTTCTCTCTTGTTGCCCAGGCTGAAGTGCAATGTCGCAATCTTGGCTTATTGCAACCTCCATCTCCCAGGTTCAAGCAATTCTCCTGCCCCAGCCTCCCAAATAGCTGGGATTACAGACATGCGCCACCACACCCGGCTAATTTTGTAACTTTAGTAGAGACAGGGTTTCACCATGTTGCCCAGGTGGTCTCAAACTCCTGACCTCATGTGATCCACCCACCTCGGCCTCCCAAAGTGCTGGGATTACAGGCATGAGCCACCATGTCCGGCCACATTTCTCTATTTTGATAATTTTATATGAATGGAATAATATAACGTATGGTCTTTTGTGACTGTCTTCTTTCACTTAGTATAATATTTTCAAGATTTCTCCATGTTGTAGCTTGTTTCAGTACTTCACTTCTGCTTATAGCCAACTACTAATTCCTTGTATGCATACGCCACATTTTCAATTTCATCAGTTGATGGATATTTGGGTTGTATTTACTCTTTGGCCTTTATAAATAATATCGTTATGAATATTCATGTGCAAGGTTTTCTGTGGATGTATGTTTTCATTTCTCCTGGGCATGTACGTAGAAGTAGAATGGCGGGATCATACAGTAACTCCGTGTTCAACGATTTGAGGAACTGTGAGACTATTTTCCGAAGTGCCTGCACCATTCCAAATTCCCACCAACAGTGTATGAGGCTTCTAGTTTATATCATTGCCAAAACTTGTTCTCTGTCTTGTTTCTATCCAACTAGTGGTTATGAAATTGTATGTCATTATACTTTTTGTTTGCAGTTCCCTGATGCAAATCTTTCTACGTAATTATTGGCTAATTTTTATATTTCCTTTAGTTTATTCAGATCATTTGCCCATTTTTATTTTCATTTTCATTTTGAGACAGAATCTCACTCTTCACCCTGGCTGGAGTGCAGTGGCGTGATCTTGGCTCACTGCAACCTCCGCCTCCCAGGTTCAAGCGATTCTCCTACCTCAGCCTCCTGAGTAGCTGGGATTACAGGTGTGCACCACTACACCCAGCTAGTTTTTGTATTTTTAGTAGAGATGGGGTTTCACCATGTTGGCCAGGCTGGTTTTGAACTCCTGACCTCAGGTGATCCGCCCACCTCAGCCTCCTAAAGTGCTGGGATTACAGGCGTGAGCCACTGTGACCGGACTGTAATTCCAGAAGAAGGGTAGTTTTAGCTTTTACATTTAGCTTTTAAATCTATTTAGGGTGATTTTTTCTATGCAGTGTGAGGTAAGGATCCAACTTCAGTATTTTGCACGTGGCTATTCAACTGTCCCTCCACCATCTGTCGAAAAGACCACCCTTTCCCCATTATATGGCCTTGACACCCTTGTTGAAATCAGTTGACCATAGATATACTAAATAAAATTTGTGTTAAGATAGGTAATAATATAAAACACCTTGGTTGAATAATGAAAGCAGAGACTGCTTCTCTTGTCTTTTTATATCGCTTCCACAAATAAGAGGGACAGAGCAGCCCTGCTATCACCTAGTCTGTTATTATGTAGAAAGGCAGTCCCTGCTTATCATTGTGTTCAATATTTTATCATTGTTTCTTTTTTAAATTTAAATTAAATTTAATTAAATTTAATATTTTTTTGAGACGAAGTCTTGTTCTGTTGCCCAGGCTGGACTGCAGTGGTGTGATCTCAGCTCACTGCAACCTTCACCTCCCAGGTTCAAGCAATTCTCCTGCCTCAGCCTCTTGAGTATCTGGGATTACAGGTGTGCATCACCCACACCCTGCTAATTTTTTCTTTTTTTCTTTTTCTTTTTCTTTTTTTTTTTTCCTCGAGATAGAGTCTCGCTCTGTCACCCAGGCTGGAGTGCAGTGGTGCAATCTTGGCTCACTGCAATCTCCGCCTCCCGTTCAAGCGATTCTCCTGCCTCAGCCTCCCGAGTAGCTGAGATTACAGGCGTGCACCACTATGTCCAGGTAATTGTTTTTGTATTTTTAGTAGAGATGGGGTTTTACCATGTTTGCCAGGCTGGTCTCCAACTCCTGGCCTCAAGAGATCTGCCCACCTCAGCCTCCCAAAGTGCTGGGATTACAGGCATGAGTGACAGCACCAACCATGTTTCTTATATCTTTTAAATATATTTGGCATGGTGAAGTGGCTCACACCTATAACTCCAGCACTTTGGGAGGCTGAGGTGGTAGGATTGCTTGAGCCTGGAAAGTCACGGCTGCAGTGAGGTGTGGTCACACCACTGCACTTCAGCTTGGGTGACAGGGTTAGACACTATCTAAAAATATATATATATACACACACACATGCACACACACACACACGCACACATCAATTTTCCCAGATTGTCCTCAGTGTTCCTTCATCACTTCATCTTACCTCTCCTAAATATCTTTATTTACTCCTCCTTTCTTTCTCCATTTTGTTAGCAATTTCTTCTGTTTTCTAATAATTATGAAAGCATTCAAAATAAATAATAACCATTCCTGTCAAATGAGCTTTAGAATAGGTTTTAGAACCCGGCTTCCCTTGACATTTGTTTTAAAAGGCTCACTGAGGTTTGAATTGTTTTGAATTGAGGGTACAAGCACTTGGTTTCTCTCCTTCTTATATAATTTTGTGGTGATGAAGCCATAGTTGAATGTAGCCTTTTAGGATGGCCATGGCCTGAGAATCCACACTTGGCTTCTATCTAAAGCTGATTCAGATTCTGAAAATGGCTGTTGAATACAACACTAAAACCCATGGGGAATGTGAAAATTACTACTTTCCAGAATATCAGTCTCTTCAGAGCATAAAACTAACACTAAAAAGTTCTCATCTTTCTTTCAGCTAATTTGAAATAACAAGCAAAGAGGAAGGGATTTTATTTCCAAAAACAACACCCTCCATTACTGTTGCTTATGGTATTCACTTAGTTTTTAGTCAGTTGATTAGAAGATATTTATTGAACACCTGATGTATACCTCCTCCCTGGGCTCAGTTTTCTAAGAAATAAAAACATTTAAGGCATGGTGCCTGTTCTTCAGAAAGTTCTAATTTCACTGGAGGGATAAAAATAGTACATAAAAATTGAGAGGAAATTCATGCTGAGTGCTGTGGCTCACAGCTGTAATCCCAGTACATTGAGAGGCTGAGATGGGTGGATCACCTGAGTCAGGAGTTCGAGACAAGCCTGGGCAACATGGCGAAACCCTGTCTACTAAAAAGCAAAAATTACCTGGGCATGGAGGCGCACGCCTGTAATCCCAGCTACTGGGGAGACCAAGGCAAGAGAATTCCTTGAACCCAGGAGGCAGAGGTTGCAGTGAGCTGAGATCCGCAACACTGCACTCCAGCCTGAGTGACAGAGTAAAACTCTGTCAAAAAAAAGGAAGTCAAAGGATTTCTTTTTTAAAAAAAGAGGAAATTCAGAGAGATGGCGAGACCTGTGTGGATTGCTCCTTAGTTGGGATACGTTCACAGAGACCTTAGGGCTTAATCTGACCATTTAAAATAGTCCCACTATCTCCACTGACACTTTATGTGAATGACAGTCAGGCCCCTTCTGCTCTTTTTGTCTGGCTGGTGCAGCCCCTCACCTCCACACAGGACACAGGACTGGTCATGAGGGCCTGGAGTTGGATTTCAGCCCCTGAAGCTAGGTTCCCTTGTACAGTGAACAACCTGTATTACTGTACAAGGAGCCCCTAAAGTTCCGAGATACATGTGTAGAACATGCAGGTTTGTTACATAGGTAATAACGTGACATAGTGGTGTGCTGGCACCTAGGTATTAAGCCCTGCATGCACCGCACCCCCTAACTGGTCCCGGTGTGTGTTGTTCCCCCACTAGCTGTGTCCATGTGTTCTCATTGTTCAGCTCCCACTGATGAGTGAGAACATGCGGATTTGGTTTTCTGTTCCTATGTTAGTTTGCTGAGGATGATGGCTTCCAGCTTCATCCATGTCCCTGCAAAGGACGTGTAGTTTCAATTTCTTCAGGGAAGGGAAAATGGGAAGAAGTGAGGGAACACCATGAGCAGGGAACCAAGGTGAGACTGAGTATGTTCTATTCAGTGTCTGATATGAAGGTTGGTGAAGGAGGGTAGAAGATCCTCGTTGCCACACTATAAAGTGGTGTTTCTTCCCCTGTTCCTCACCTTTTCCAATATGTAGTATTTTTACTCATAAATGTTAACTGAGCAGCTGTTTATTCGTTCCAAACCAAATTATTATGAAAATTGCATCAATTTAGCTATACATAGCTCTATAGACAATAGCATAGTCCTTAAAAATATCAGTGCTCATGTGAGCATTTCTCCCTACTTTCTTGCTGTCAAGGCCAAGGGAAAACTCTCCCCTTCTTGCTGTTGGGGCCAAGGGAGAAAAGGCATATACATTTATTCATAGTTTTATGTGACATAGGAACCTTTAAAATGAAGACCCAAAGATACAGGGGAAATTGTCCATTTTTATGCTTAGGTTCAAGAAATTATGGACAATTGTGTAGAAATATGACTGGAGGCTGGGCGTGGTGGCTCACGCCTGCAATCTCAGCACTTTGGGAGGCCAAGGCAGGCAGATCACTTGAGGTCAGGAGTTTGAGACCAGCCTGGTCAACATGGTGAAACCCTGTCTCTACTGAAAATACAAAAATTAGCTGGGCATGGTGGCACACGCCTATAATCCTAGCTACTTGGGAGGCTGAGGCACAAGAATCACTTAATCTCTTGAACCCAGGAGGTGGAGGTTGCAGTGAGACAAGATCGTGCCACTGCACTCCAGCCTGGGTGACAGAGCAAGACACTGTAAAAAAAAAAAAAAAAAAAAGAAAGAAATATGATTGGACAAAAAGGGTATGATCTATAGTTAATAGACTCAGTGGGGCAACCCAGTAAAGCCTGTCTATCTAGATTCTTCCTGGACTGTCTGAGCATGCATTCCTTCTGTGTGTGGGGTAAGACCCTCTCTGGAATGGGAATCTTATGACCTACAGTCAAACAAGATAGGTCAGATACCTTCTTCTTCTTTTTTTTTTTTTTTTTTTTTTTGGACAGAGTCTCGCTCTGTCACCCAGGTTGGAATACAGTGGCACAATCTTGACTCACTGCAAGCTCCACCTCTCCGGTTCAAGTAATTCTCCTGCCTCAACCTCCGGAGCAGCTGAGATTACAGGTGCCCACCACCATGCCCGGCTAATTTTTTGTATTTTTAGTAGAGACAGAGTTTCACCATGTTGGCCAGGCTGGTCGAGCTCCTGACCTCAAGTGATCCACCCTCCTTGGCCTCCCAAAGTGTTGGGATTACAGGTGTGAGCCACTGTGCCTGGCCAGATGGCTTCTTTATTGCCTGTTTTCACACAGAGAGGCAGAGGGAAAGTTAGAGTGATATTTTTACATTTTATGGCTGGTTTTGGGAAAAGGGGTACTGGTTTCTATGATGTGCCTTGGGGAAGAGAGATTATAGTTTCCACGGCTAGCCTCGGGGGAGAATGGGACTGAGACACAGGATGACTGGAGAAGGTCAGAGAAACACTTTTGTTTCTGAGGCCTTCATTTGGGGGTATTGTTTTCTGAGTACCAACATTGCTAATCACACAAATCAGTGTTACACTTTCAAAACTGTTGGAAGCATATATTTAAGTACATAATTAGACATTGGAAACAAATTTATTATATTGAGTATTAATATAAGAGTTTTATCAGGAATCAGTCATCTGGCTAAACCTAAACTGAAGCCTAATTTAATTTCTTGATTGATAACATGTTTTTCCAGTTATAAACATAGTACATTTTCTTTGGGGGAGAACTTGAGTAATAGAGAAGTCTTTTTTTTTTTTTTTTTTTTTTTTTTTTTGAGACGGTTTCGCTCTTGTTGCCCAGGCTGGAGTGCAATGGTGCGATCTCGGCTCACCACAACCTCCACCTCCCGGGTTCAAGCAGTTCTCCTGGCTTGGCCTCCCAAGTAGCTGGGATTACAGGCGTGCGCCGCCACACCGGCTAATTTTGTATTTTTAGTAGAGACGAGGTTTCTCCATGTTGATCAGGCTGGTCTTAAACTCCCAACTTCAGGTGATCCACCTGCCTCGGCCTCTCAAAGTGCTGGGATTACAGGTGTGAGCCACCGCATCCAGCTAGGAGAACTTTATTAAGAAGAAAAGAGGCCAGGTATGGTGGCTCACACCTGTAATCCCAGCACTTTGGGAGGCCGAGGTGGGCGGATCACAAGGTCGGGAGATCGAGACCATCCTGGCTAACACGGTGAAACCCTGTCTCTACTAAAAATACAAAAAATTAGCCAGGCGTGGTGGCGGGCGCCTATAGTCCCAGCTACTTGGAAGCTGAGGCAGGAGAATGGGGTGAACCCGGGAGGCGGAGCTTGCAGTGAGCCGAGATCGCGCCACTGCACTCCAGCCTGGGCGACAGAGGGAGACTCCGTCTCAGAAAACAAAACAAAACAAAAAAAAAGAAAACTCATTCATGACTTACCCCAGAAATAACAGTATTTTTTTTGTTGTTGTTTGTTTGTTTTCTTTTGAGACAGGGTCTCACTCTGTCGCCTAGACTGGAGTGCAGTGGTGCCATCTTGGCTCACCTCAACCTCCGCCTCCTGGGTTTCAGTGATTCTCCTGCCTCAGACTCCCGAGTAGCTGGGATTACAGGTGTGCCCCACTACCACCTGACTAATTTTTGTATTTTTATTAGAGACGGAGTTTCACCGTGTTGGCCAGGCTGGTGTCAAACTCCTGACCTCGAATGATCCACCCACTTCAGCCTTCCAAAGTGCTGAGATTACAGGTGTGAGCCACCTTGCCTGACTGAGGTAAAGGTTTTAATATTTGGGTGAATGATTATTAACTTTTTTTTTTTTTTCCTGAAATAAGGTCTCACTCTGTTGCCCAGACTGGAGGACAGTGGTGCAATCACAGCTCACTGCAGCCTCAAACTCCTGGGCTCAAATGATCCTCCCACCTCAGCCTCCCGAGTAGCTAAGACTACAGGCATGTGCCACCACACCCGACTATTTTTTGGTATTTTTTGTAGAGATGGGTTTTTGCCATATTGCCCAGGTTGGTCTCAAATTCCTGGGCTCAAGTGATCCTCCCACCTTGGCCTCCTGAACTGCTGGGATTAAGGTGTGAGCCACCATGCCCAGTCTGTTTTGCTTTTAAAAATAATTGATCGTATTAACATATGACTTGTTTTTTAAAGCTCTCTTTCTAAATTCTGAAGCATCTTTTTGACCTAAGCGCCACAGGCCATTTCGCCTCCCTCCCTGGCTTTTGCTTCTGTACATCATTCACATCTATTTCCAGGTTACATAGGGCCTCCACAGCTCTTTTGAATTTTTTTTCCCAATGTACAAGGAGATCGCTATCAGCTTATTTCTATTCTTGTACTGGCCCCTAAATGTAGTAGTTCCTTCTATTGTAGTGCTGCCTTCCCTCTGGGTTAATATGCATCTGGGAAATCTGAGTCAGATATAGATCCAGGAAAGGTGGAAATCAGTTCACATGCACAAGCAAAACCTGGTGAGTGCTTGCAGCAGGCAAATATTGTTTTGTGTGTGTGTGTGTGTGTGTGTGTGTGTGTGTGTTTTGAGACAGTCTTGCTCTGTTGCCCAGACTGGAGTGCAGTGGCACAATCTCGGCTCACTGCAACCTCCGTCTACTGGGTTCAAGTGATTCTCCTGCCTTAACCTCTTGAGTAGCTAGGATTACAGGTGCCTGCCAACACACTTGGCTAATTTCGTATTTTTAGTAGAGACAGGGATTTGCTATGTTGGCCAGGATGGTCTTGAACTCCCAATTTCTGGTGATCTAACCACCTCAGCCTCCCAAAATGCTGGGATTACAGGCATGAGCCACTGCACCCAAACTCTACAATTCAATTTTAAGAGGAGTTATGTTCTGGATGCAAATCTGTTATTAGACATAGAATTTGCAAATACTTTCTCCCATTCTGTTCTTGATGGTATTGTTTGTAGCACAAAAGTTTTAAATTTTGAAATAGTCCAATTTGTCTATTTCTCTGTTATGTTGCTTGTGCTTTTGGCATTGTGTCTAAGGAGCCACGCCTAACCCAAGCCTATGGAAACTTGCTACTTATGTCTTCTTTCAAACATAGGAGTTTTATAATTTTAGCTCTTATATTTAGTTCTATAATCCATTTTGACATAATTTTTTCTTTCTTTTTTTTTTGAGACAGAGTTTCGCTCTTGTTGCCCTGGCTGGAGTGCAGTGGTATGATCTCGGCTCACCACAACCTCCACCCCCCGAGTTCAAGCGATTCTCCTGCCTCAGCCTCCCGAGTAGCTGGGATTACAGGCATGCACCACTACGCCCAGCTAATTTTGTATTTTTGGCAGAGATGGGGTTTCTCCATGGTGGTCAGGTTGGTCTCGAACTCTCGACCTCAGGTGATCTACCCACCTTGGCCTCCCGAAGTGCTGGGATTATAGGTGTGAGCCACTGCACCCTGCCGACATAATTTTTGTATAAGTCATGAGGTATATGTTAAAAACCACTGAATTGTACGTGTTAAATAGGTTAATTGTATGGTGTGTGAATTATCTCTGAGTAAAGCTTGAAGAAGAAGGAAGGGGAGGGGGTGGGAGAAGAGGGGGAGAAGAAAGAGGAGAAGTCATCCTGGCAGCCTCTGCTTCCTCTTTCTTGAGCCCCGCATCACCACGTCCAGACTTCCTTACTGGAGAGAGGCTATTTTGAGGGGCACCACAGAGCCAACTATCCGGTTCTGGCCATCATCTGCATGCAACTGTGAGTGATCCCAAGCTAGAGTCATAGAGGAACTGCCCAGGTGAACCCCAGACGATGCATCCAGTACTAAGATATAATTAAATGATGGTTATTTTAAGCCACCAAGCTTGTCGTATAGCAAAAGATAATCACAACAAGTAGTAAGTCAAATACTTGCTTTAACATTGTGACTACATATTAATCCTAAAATAAAATCCCACGAAAGGCTTGGTCTTCAAAATAAGAACCTGGATGGGGACATTAGTTGATTATAAGGGGAAGTGAAATAAGGAAGTGCTAAGGCTGGTGGAGCATGTTGTAAATGGCAGGTTGACCCAATCCAGGCAGGCATGCCAGCTGGCCTCCATCCTAAAGCTCACACTGGCAGAAGCAGCTAACCAGTCACTTGTCCAGAGGCCACCAGATACTTAGTAGGAGCTCTAGATGGCTGGCAGGTCATGTTTCTAGTTACAAGAAATGACACAAGTTAACCCCGTCTGCTTGCCCTCCCCATTGCCTGAAAGGAAAATCACTGAACTGGGAGGGACAGGGTGGTCCGAAACAGGGATAAAGGCTGGAGGGATAAAGGCTGGGAGTCTGTGTTTATATCTTAAATGGAGACTATCAGTAGTGCCGAACTCTCTTGATTATCTCCACACAGGTCTCCTTTTTTTTCTTTTTTTTTTTTTTAAAGAGACAGGGTCTTTTTTTTTTTTTTTTTTTTTTTTTTTTTTTTTTTTTTTTTGAGATGGAGTCTCATTCTGTCGCCCAGGCTGGAGTGCAATGTCACCATCTCAGCTCACGGTAACCTCCACCTCCTGGGTTCAAGTGATTCTCCTGCCTCAGCCTCCCAAGTAGCCGGGATTATAGGCACCCACCACCACACCCAGCTAATTTTTTTGTATTTTTGGTAGAGACGGGGTTTCACCCTGTTGGTCAGGCTGATCTTGAACTCCTGACCTCAGGTGATCCATCCACCTTGGCCTCCCAAAGTGCTGGGATTACAGGCATGATCTACCTTGCCTGACCAGAGACAGGGTCTTGCTCCATCCAGGCTGGAGTGCAATGGCACAATCATAACTCACGGCAACTTCGATCTCCTGGGCTCAAGGCATCTTCCTGCCTCGGCCTCCCAAAGTGGTGGGATTAAAGGTGGGAGTGAGCAACTGCACCCAGGTTGGGGTTATTTTTAGTATATACTTGGATAATGATGTATAGCAGGAGAATCCTTAGAATTAAATTTAATTTATTCACTCAGCTTTTTGAAAACCTACTGTGCTAGGAAAAAGCTGTGAACCACATAGACAGGTTCTCTGGTCTCAAAAAGCTTCTAATCAAGTGAGCAGGTAATTCCCCTAGTGCTTTGAGAGGGACCTTAGAAATGGTACATGGTCTGTATTTGCAGGAATTGGAGATTTCTTAGAGAAAGTGGTATCTAAAACCAGAAAGCTGAGGACGCTAGTTTTTCTTCCATTTTGTCCTCCAAGACACCTTATTTGAGGGTCAAAAGAAGTGAAGGAATGGTAGTATTTCTTGCCTGGGCACGCACATGGGTCATTCTATTTTTTTTTTTTTTGAGACAGAGTCTTGCCCTGTTGCCCAGGCTGGAGTGCAATGGGCGATCGTGGCTCACTGCAACCTCTGCCTCCTGGGTTCGAGTGATGCTCCTGCCTCAGCCTCTCATGTAGCTGGAATTATCAGCATGTGCCACCATGCCTGGCTAATTTTTGTATTTTTAGTAGAGACAGAGTTTCACCATGTTGGCCAGGGTGGTCTTGAACTCCTGACCTCAAGTGATTTGCCTGCCTTGGCCTCCCAAAGGGCTGGGATTACAGGCGTGAGCCACCGCGCCCGGCCTCTATTTTCTTTTCTAGATTCTTGTCATCATTCCATGTGGCTTTATTCTACGCAGTTTATTCCCTGGAATTTCAGTGTTCATCTGTCATTCTGTTGCAACTTTCTGAGCTATGTAACATGCCTCAGTGTGTGTGGTTTCACATATTTTGCCACCACTTATTCCTACGAATGTGTTCCAGCCATCTATTCCTACAAAACAAATCATACTAAGTATTTAGCAGTTGAAAACAACCATGATGTATTATTTCTTTTGATTCTATGGTTTGCATGGTGGTTCCTCTATTGTTTTCATCTGGGCACATTCATAGAGGTCAGGAGTTCGAGACCAGCCTGACCAACATGGTGAAACCCTGTCTCTACTAAAAATACAAAAATTATCTGGGTGTGGTGGTGCACACCTGTAATCCCAGCTACTCAGGAGGCTGAGGCAGGAGAATAGCTTGAACCCGGGAGGCGGAGGTTGCAGTGAGCCGAGATTGCGTCACTGCACTCCAGCCTGGGTGACATAGTGAGACTCTGTCTCAAAAACAAAACAAAACAAAAAAAAAGAAGAACCTCACTTTCACTGCATCCCGTTGGTCTGAGCAAGTCACAAAGCTAGCCCAAGTTCAAAGGAAATTGAAATGGACTCCGCCTCTGGATAGGAGAAGCAATGAAGTCACACTGGAAGACATGTGAAGAACTACCGTGTCCATTTTTGCTTTGCATACATTTTCCTAGAGAGTGTTTTTATGTTTCTTTCACTTGTGTTGACATACATGTGACAGTTGTCCTTACCACCTTCCAAGAAGGGGTTGTCCATTATTGTATTAAATAAAATTCATATTGCTTATACCAACTCAACTGTTACTAACTTTGGGAAATAAGCCTGTTGGGTATTTGTTTTCTTTTTTTGAGACGGAGTCTCGCTCTGTTGCCCAGGTTGGAGTGCAGTGGTGTGATCTCGGCTCACTGCAAGCTCTGCCTCCCGGGTTCACACCATTCTCCTGCCTCAGCCTCCCCAGCAGCTGGGACTACAGGTGCACGCTGCCACGCCTGGCTAATTTTTGTGTTTTTAGTAGAGACGGGGTTTCACCGTGTTAGCCAGGATGGTCTCGATCTCCTGACCTTGTGATCTGCCCACCTCAGTCTCCCAAAGTGCTGGGATTACAGGCATGAGCCACTGCACCCGACTGCCTGTTGGCTATTTCTAAGCATGGATTAAAGTGCAGAAGAAGTTTGCTTTGGGAAAAGATCTAAATAAGATTTTTTTTTTTTTTGAAACGGAGTCGTGCTCTGTCCCCCAGGCTGGAGTACACTGGTGTGATCTCGGTTCAGTGCAACCTCTGCCTCCCAGGTTCAAGAGATTCCCCTGCCTCAGCCTTCTACCACAGTAGCTGGGATTACAGGCATGCACCACCACACCCAGCCAATTTTTGTATTTTTAGTAGAGATGGGGTTTCACTGTGTTGGCCAGACTGGTCTTAAACTCATAACCTCAAGTGATCCGCCCTCCTTGGCCTCCCAAAATGCTGGGACTACAGGCGTGAGCCTCCGTGCTTGGTGTCTACATAAGATTTTTAAGTGACTTCTGTTACATGCTGAATGAGAAGATCTTTAATGAGTTCTATTAGATGCTTATACCTTGTATACTCTTATACTCTTAATAAGGGTATACGTTCATGGGCCAGGCGCAGTGGCTCACACCTGTAATCCCAGCAGTTTGGGAGGCTGAGGCGGGCAGATTACAAGGTCAGAAGTTCAAGACCAGCCTATCCAACATGGTGAAACCTCGTTTCCACTAAAGATACAAAAATTAGGCATGGTGGCACACGCCTATAATCCCAGCTACTCAGGAGGCTGAGGCAGAATTGCTCGAACCTGTGAGTTAGAGGTTGCAGTGAGCTGAGATTATGCCACTGCATTCCAGTCTGGGTGACAGGGCGAGACTTTCTCTAAAAAAAAAAAAAAAAAGTATACATTCATATACTTAGAACTTCACTTGCCCCCAAGATTTTTGTTGATAACAACAATTTAGTGAAGCAAGTGGAACAGGTATTATCTTCCTCATTTAATATAAGTTTGGGAGACAGTGAGAAGTTACATGACTAGTTTGTAGCAGAGCTATGTTTGGGTCCCAGGCATCTAATTTCTAATCCTGAGCCCCTTCCATGGATTTCAGATAGAACTCTAATCATTCTAGGAAGACAGAAGGGACCTTAAAGGAATCTCCATTTTCATGAGTTCATAGCTATGAAGGCAGAAATTCATCTTGCCCCAATGTAGGTACAATGATTACTTACATAGCATAACACTTTGTGTATACTGTACATTATTTTTTATTACAAAGTTCATTCACACTCATATGATTTTCACAAAAGCTGGGTAAGGATACCATTATACTCTTGAGAAAAACAAGGTTGAATAAAAGAAAAGTGGCTCCCAGCACGTTGGAAGGCTGAGGCTGGCAGATCACCTGAGGTCAGGAGTTCAAGACTAGCCTGGCCAACATGATGAAACCCTGTCTCTACTAAAAATACAAAAATTAGCCGGGCTTGGTGGCACATGCCTGTAATCAGGAACTCATCAGGAATAATTTTATGGAAGAACACATGGCACAATGACCATGGCATTTTATATGGTTCAATTTTTAATTTAACAAAGTTTTATGGGCCAGGTGTGGTAGCTCACACCTGTAATCCCAACACTTGAGAGGCCGAGGCCAGCAGATCACTTGAGGTCAGGAGTTTGAGACCAGCACGGCCAACATGGTGAAAACCCATCTCTACTAAAAATACAAAAAAAAAAAAAAAAAAAATTAGCTGGACATGGTGGTGCATGCCTGTAGTTCCAGCTACTTGGGAGGTTGAGGCAGGAGAATCACCTGAACTTGGGAGGTAGAGATTGCAGTGCGCTGATATTGCGCCACTGCACTCCAGCCTGGGTGACAGAGCAAGACTGTCTCAAACAAAACAAAACCAAAAAGCCCCAAAGTTTTATGGACAAAAGTGGACTCAACCTTCTTGGAGCCTGCAATTGACCTATCTTTAATCTGATAATCACAGAAACTGTACAGGGAGCAATGAGATGGTCTAATTGAGACCCGACCATAACTGAGATGCAAAACAAGGAGTCAAGTAGGCACAGGAGGGAGTGGTGAGGAGAAGAGAGGGAGAGCATTCTCGGCAAATTCAAAGGCCTGTGGTAGATGGGGCATGGTATGTTTGAGGAACTGAAAGAGGGCAGGATCACGCTTACTTTATATGCCATGTGAAGAATTTTGGTCTTTATCCTAAAAGCAATGAGAAGCTATGGAAGTGTATTTTCAACAGGGGAAGGACATTATCAGGTTTGAATTTTTAAAAGATAATTTAATAGTTATGTCTAGACTTAGGTGTCCAAGGTTGGGTTGAGAATAAGAGTGGATGCATAGTATAGTCAATTAAGAAAACACTGTAGTTGTCTAGGTTAAAAGTATTGGTATTTTAGACTAAGGTAGTGGCAATGCCTGAGATGGGAAGGCTTAGACATACATGAGAGAGATTTAGGAGTTCAAGTTCACAGTTCATACTGATGACTGGGCAGGGGGTGAGGAAGAGGGAGGGGCCAAGGACAATATCTCATTTTCTGGCTGAACAGTGTAAGCACTGACTGGCACAGGACCAGGTTTGGAAGGAAGAATGTGAGCTCAGTTTTGGGCTTGTTGATTTTGAGGTGGCTTTGAGAAATCTATGTGGATGCAAAGCTGTAGGGTTGGGAGTATAGGCCTGGTCTGGGAATATAAATTTGGGAATCTTTGGAACATGGATGGTAATTGAAGACAGGGACATGGAGGAGCTCACCAGAGAGACTATGGAATGAGAAAAGAGGTGTGTAGGGACTGAATCTCAAGGAATTCCAGCCTTTAAAGTCCAGGGAGATGCAGAGAAGCCAACACAAGGGTAGCTGAGTAAGAGATAGGAGCAGAGGGCGGGTCAGAAACCAGTAGAGTATGATTGATGTCCCCCTAGCCAAGGACAGTGGTCAGTACCTTCTATTGATTTTTTTTTTTCTTAGAGGGAGTGTCCGTCACTCAGGCTGGAGCGCAGTGGTGCGAACTCGTCTCACTGCAACCTCTGCCTCCTGGGTTCAAGCGACTCTCCTGCCTCAGCCTCCTGAGTAGCTGGTACTACAGGCATGTGCCAAAGTGTCTGACTAATTTTTTCGTATTTTTAGTAGACAGGGTTTCGCCAAGCCAGGCTAATCTCAAACTCCTGACCTTAAGCGATCCACCCGCCTCGGCTCCCCAAGGTACTGGGATTACAGGTGTGAGCCACCATTCCCGGCCCCATATACTGGTATTAATGTCAACCAGAATAAGGACTGACATTTGCGTTACATTGCATCATATATGGATGCATAGGAGAACACTTATAGGCCCAGTTGGAGCTATTTTTGAGATGTGAAAATGGATCCAGAGGAGCTGAGGAATGCCTGGGAAGATAGGTGTGAGAAGCAAGCTATGTGGGTACGGGAGGATTTCAAGAGTCACTTATGTAGTCGTCTTAGTTCAGGCTACTGTGACAAAATATACCATAGGCTGAGTAGCTTAAACAACAAACATTTGTTTGGGAGGTCCAAGATCAAGGTGCCAGCAGATCCAGTGACACCTGCTTCTTGGTTTGCAGGTGGCTGTCTTCTGGCTATGTCCTCACATGGCAAGAGCAGAGAGAAAGAAAGAGAGCAAGCTCCCTTTTGTCTCTTTTTATAAGGGCACTAATGCCATGGCAAGGGCTCCAGCGTCATAACCTAACTACCTCCCAAATGCGCCACCTGCAAATATCATCACAGTAGAGACTAGAGATTCACAATATGTAATTAGTGGGGACGGCTGGGCATGGTGGCTCATGCTGGTGATCTTGGCACTTTGGGAGGCCAAGACGGCAGGATCACGAGGTCAGGAGTTTGAGACCAGCCTGGACAATATGGTGAAACCCCGTCTCTACTAAAAATACAAAAATTCGTCGAGTGTGGTGGCATGTGCCTGTAATCCCAGCTACTCTGGAGGCCAAGGCAGGAGAATCGCTTGAACTCAGGAGGTGGAGGTTGCAGTGAGCCAAGATCGCACCATTGCACTCCAGCCTGGGCAACAAGAGTGAAACTCTGTCTCAAAAAAAAAAAATTTAGCAAGGACACAAAACACTCAGTTCACAGCATTAGTCTTAGCACAGAAGTGAAATAATGCAATTAGGAAAGAAATACTAGCGTTTTCAGAATGGTAGAGTAGAACATGAAATTGTAACTTCTTTTCAAGATTGCTAACTTGAATGCAGTCTGCTAATCATAGAGTTTTGGATTGCATTTCCAATTTTTTTTTTTTCAAATTACTAGGATAAAATGCATCTTGGTTGCTTTTGAAGCAGATCTTCCTCTTAGAAATTACATGTATGGTAGGCTGGGCGTAGTGGCTCATGCCTGTAATCCCAGCACTTTGGGAGGCCAAGGCAGGCGGATCTCCTGAGGTTGGGAGTTCAAGACCAGCCTGACCAACATGGAGAAAACCTATCGCTACTAAAAATACAAAATTAACTGGGCGTGGTGACACATGCCTGTAATCCTAGCTACTTGGGAGGCCAAGGCAGGAGAATCGCTTGAAACTGGAAGGTGGAGGTTGCAGTGAGCCGAGATCATGCCATTGCACTCCAGCCTGGGCAACAAAAGCAAAACTCTGTCTCAAAAGAAAAAAGAAAAAAAGAAATTACACGTGTGGTGGCACCTGACAGCTGCATCTGTCTGACAACTTTGCTGTGGTACTTCACAGAAGTCTATGATTTCAAATGAGCTGTTTTCCTTTTGTATAGGTTTATTTTTCTTTTCCCTTTTTTTTCTTCCCAGGCTGATGAGCCCTGAAAACACACTCCTGCAGCCCAGGGAGGAGGAAGGGGTCAAGTATGAGCGCACCTTCATGGCATCTGAATTCCTGGACTGGCTGGTTCAGGAAGGTGAGGCCACCACAAGGAAAGAGGCAGAGCAGCTTTGCCACCGGCTTATGGAGCATGGCATCATCCAGCATGGTGAGTGTATTGGGCAGCTTTTGCTGCAGTAACAAGCAGCCCCAAATCTTGTGTCTTACAACAAGTACTTATTTCTCACTCATGAATCTGTAAGTCAGTGGCACCTCTGCTTATGTTCAGCTTGTCTTCAAGCTGGGGGTCAAGTTCAGGTCTGTGCTCCATGCCTTTCCATTCTGGGACACAGACTAGAGGAATATCCACTGTTTGTGATGTGTTGTTTTCAACAGATGGTTGCAGATGCTAAAGAGGGCAGGCAAGTTCTTATAGCACCTCCAAAAGCTGCTGCTTGGATGTAATGTAACATCACAACTCTGTATCTAACTGGCTAAAGCAAGTCATGAAGTCAAGTATAATATGGAGTTGGGAAGTAGATGCCTCCCAGAAGGTTGGTTGTTAGAGGAGAATAAACATTTCCTGAACCATGATGTAAGCTGCCACAGTGAAGAGTTAATCCAAAGAGCCTTCATAAAAGTGTCACTTTCCTTTTAGGACTGAATCACAATGATGCAATGTAAGTTACTGGTTAAGAAGTGTTTTCCAGTCAGCCCTTTGTATCTGTGGGTTCTGTGTCTGTGTATTTAACCAACCATGAATTTAAAATCTTTGGAAAAACTTGTGTCTGAACTACACCCACATAGACATTTTTTCATCATTATTCCCTAAACAGTACAATATAATAACTACTTACAGAGTGTTTACATTGTATTGGGTATTATAAGTAATCTAGAGATGATTTGAAGTATACAAAAGGATGTGCATAGGTTATACATGTAAGGACCAAGAGAACACTTTCCCCTTTGCCCTCTGAAGGTTTGCTGAAAATCACTGACAAGAGGCAGATTTGTTTTGTTTTGTTTAAGACAGAGTTTCCTTCCCCATTGCCCAGGCGGGACTGCAGAGGCACCATCTCGGCTCACTGCAATCTCTGCCTCCCAGGTTCAAGCGATTCTCATTCCTCAGCTTCCCAAGTAGCTGGAATTACAGTGGGATTACAGGCGCACTAATTTTGCATTTTTAAGGGAGGGATTTGCCATGTTGGCCAGGCTGGCCTCTAACTCCTGACCTCAAGTGATCCACCCGCCTTAGCCTCCCAAAGAGCTGGGATTACAGGCGTGAACCACCGTGCTGGACCCAAGAAGCAGATGAACAGGAGAGAAGACATACAAATTTATTAACATGTATGGGAGCCTTCAGAATGAAAACCCAGAGATACAGAGAAAATTGTCCGTTGTTATGCTTATATTCAACAAAGTATGGACAGTTATGTAGAAATATGATTGGACAAAAAGGATATGATCTAAAGTTAATAGACTGAGTAGAGAAGCCCAACAAGACCTGTCTGTATAGAATCTTTTTGGCCTCTCTGCAGCATTCATTCTTTCTGGGTGTAAGGCAGGACCCTTTCTGGAATGGGAGTCTTTTTTTTTTTTTTTTTTTTTTTGAGATTGAGTCTCTCTTTGTCACCCAGGTTGGAGTACAATAGCATGATCTTGGCTCACTGCAACCTCTGCCTCCTGAGTTCAAGTGATGCTCCTGCCTTAGCCTCCTGAGTAGCTGGGATTACAGACGTGCACCACAACACCCAGCTAATTTTTGTATGTTTTAGTAGAGATGGGGTTTCACCATGTTGGCCAGGCTGGTCTTGAACTCCTCACCTCAGGTGATCCATCCACCTCAGCCTTCCAAAGTGCTGGGATTATAAGTGTTAGCCACCATGCCCGGCTTGCAATGGGAGTCTTATGACCTACAGTTAACCAAAGTAGGTCAGATAATTTTTGTTTTTTTTTTTTTTTTTTTTTTTGAGACGGAGTCTCGCTCTGTCGCCCTGGCTGGAGTGCAGTGGCCGGATCTCAGCTCACTGCAAGCTCCGCCTCCGGGGTTTACGCCATTCTCCTGCCTCAGCCTCCCGAGTAGCTGGGACTACAGGCGCCCGCCATCTCGCCCGGCTAGTTTTTTTTTGTATTTTTTAGTAGAGACGGGGTTTCACTGTGTTCGCCAGGATGGTCTCGATCTCCTGACCTCGTGATCCACCCATCTCGGCCTCCCAAAGTGCTGGGATTACAGGCTTGAGCCACCGCGCCCAGCCGCGATAATTTCTTTATGGCCTGTTTTTACACAGAAAGGCAGAGGGAAAGTTAGAGTAATATTTTAAGATTTTATGTAATCCCAGCACTTTGGGAGGCTGAGGCGGGCGGATCAACTGAGGTCAGGAGTTCAAGACCAGCCTGGCCAACAGGGTGAAACCCCATCTCTATTAAAAACACAAAAAATTAGCTTGGCATGGTGATGTGTGCCTGTAGTCCCAGCTACTCAGGAGGCTGAGGCAAGAGAATCACTTGAACCCGGGAGGTGGAGGTTGCAGTGAGCCGAGATTGTGCCACTGCATTCCAGCCTTGGTGGCAGAGCAAGACTTCGTCTCAAAAAAAAAAAAAGAGTAAGTATTGTTTTACAATACTTTTATTTCATTTAGATATGTGCTATAAAACATAGGGGCATATGCAGGTGTATATTGAGTTACAACCTAAAATTATTTGTTACTGTGCATTGGAGTCAAATATTTTGGAAGCCGTGGATGTAGAGGCATTGCTTAGAGTGAGTGACACTGTATTCCAGGCTGCTTTCTCCTGTGCAGTTCTGCCACAGTTGGACTCACAGCCATCTGTTGGTGGCCTAACATGTCTAGCTCTGGTTTCAGTTCACTGAGGAAAGGAAGATGGACAGGGAAGCACAGTGCTGGTGTGATCCCTGACCTTAAACAGTTCATAGTATTGTCAGGACTATGACATGGTTATAGAAGCAATTAGAGAACAGTAGAAGATGTGCTATTTTATTCATTTATTTATTTTATACTATGTGCCAGGCACTGTGCTAATCCTTTTTACCCTTATTAACTTACTAATAAATAAACTGTATGAGGTAGACACTTTAAAAAAAAAAAAATGTATTGTGGTAAGAACATTAATATGAGAGCTACCTTCTTTTATTATTATTATTATGTTTTAAGACAGAGTTATTCTGATCATGCGGTGGCAGATCTTGGCTCACTGCCACCTCCACTTCCCAGTTTCAAGGGATTCTCCTGCCTCAGCCTCCCAAGTAGCTGCATACCACCACACCCAGCTGGTTTTTGTATTTTTAGTAGAAACAGGATTTCACCATGTTGGCCAGGTGGGTCTCGAACTCCTGACTCAAGTGATCCACCTGCCCCAGTCTCCCAAAGTGCTGGGATTACAGGCATGAGCCACCATGCCTGGCCTGAGAGCTACCTTCTTAACAAATGTTTAGATGTACAATACTATAGAGCCAACATTCTTATCTCCATTTTACAAATCAGGAGGTGAAGGCACCAATAGGATAAATCACTTGTCTGAGGCCACTCAGGTAGTAATGTCCAAATGGATATTACTGCTAGTAAGTGTGACCTTGGAGTTGAGTGGGATGACTGGGGTTTTCCCCGTGAAAAGTGGTAGGTTTGGGTTACAGTTGGTTCTTTCATATCTTTGCTCTGCAGAGAAAAAGTCAGATGAGGCTGGGCGCAGTGGCTCAGTGATCTGGCCAACATGGCAAAACCCCGTGTCTACTAAAAAAACAAAAATTAGCTGGGAGTGGTGGTGGATGCCTGTAATCCCAGCTACTTGGGAGGCTGAGGCAGTGAGAATCTCTTGAACCCTGGAGGCAGAGGGTTTCTATTTTTAGTAGAGAGAGGGTTTCACCATGTCAGTCAGGCAGGTCTCAAACTCCTGACCTCAGGTGATCTACCGCCTTGGCCTCCCAAAGTGCTGGGATTACAGGCGTGAGCCATTGCACCCAGCCGATAATAAATATTAACCACAGAAGTATGCTTTCCATGGTTGTAGGAGGACTGAATATTCTGTATAGAAACTGGGGTTTCTGAGGGAGTTTCAGTTTCCCAGCACAGTAATTCATTGCTAGGTCACAGGTTGTAACTTGGAGTTATGAAAATATGGCCACCATATCTGTGTATGTTAGAGCTCATGGTAAGTACCAGTTAGTGTCTTGAGCAAAGCTTTTAATTGTCTGGCTAATAATTAATTTCATAGGTTAAACATTAAGGAAAGTCAGCCTTTAGGCTTTGAGCAGAGGGTTTCCGGATAAAAGTGGTTCCCTATTTTGAAACCAGTAAGTGTAAAAATCAGGTTCACCTATAAAATCCTAACTAGCTTCATCTGTGAATGGTGACTGGTGCACTTTACTCAAGGCAGAAATTGTTAGATGAATAATTAACATGCATGTGTATTTATGTGGCTATATATATGTGCATGTATAGGTATATGTTTATACAAATGTCTATATGTTGACCACATCTATACATATTTGTCTAGTTTTTTAATTTATGGATGGGTACCATGTATAAAGGCATTAGGCTACTTTATAGATCTTAATATACTGTGTATTTAATATGTATGTGCTTCACACATATGCTTTGTATGTTGTACTTATTAAATCCTCACAGCAATTTTGTGGCATTAGTATTATTATTGCAGATTTACAGTGAAGAAATCTGGGCTTCAAATCCTTTAAGAGATTTTCTCAAGTTGCAGAGCTACCCTGTAGCTACTAGGTGTTGTATCTTAGAAAGAAGCTTGCCTTGGTCTGGGATGTATGTGACTGTGTATGGCTGCCTGGCACAATGGAATGAGCACAGTCTTTGGAAGGAGACAGACTGGATTTAGATGCAGCTTTTTCACCTACTAAGTGGCCACGTCTGCATCTCATAACTTTCCCATTCCTTGGATTTTGAAACTATAAAATTAGAGTTATATGATAGACCTTTGAGAGTTTGTTTTTCCAGAGACCTATGAGCATTCACATGTTCAGTGTGTACTAGAAGGTTTCAATGTGTAGTTGTATTCGTGGCTAAGATTTATTACAGTGAAATGATACACAGCAGGGTCAGCAAGAGACAAGGGCACATCAGGTGGAGTGTGGAGAAATCCAGGCACAGGTTCCTATGTTCTTCCTTCTTGAAGGGACTCCCTCCTCTAGCCGTGAAATGCAGTAACACGTGTGCAATATCTCTGCCCAGGGGAGCCCTTGTAGGGGCCAAGGGAAAACATCCCCTTTCCTGTCTGAAGGTTGGCTGAAAAATCAACTCACAAAAGACAGATCAGTTGGAGAAAGGGCAAACCAATGTATTAGTGTGTACACGGGGAGAACCAGAGTGATTACCCAATATCCCAATGCAGCACAGATGCTATGTCCCCTGCTTCTTAGAGGAAAGGGAGATGGGGAAGTGTGAATGATTTTTAGGAGGATTCAATAGGCTTGAAGAATATACAATGGCCTACTACAAAGTCCATTGGGTCAGCAGAGCAGACCATGGTTTGTGACAAAACTCTGATCAGGTTTGTCGACAGACTTCAGTCTTTCTTCCTGTCGTATGAGTTCAGAAAACTCAGGGAAGGCACCAGAGGTAAATTGTTTTCTTCTCTGGCAGATCCAGACTTAGGCAGGTAGGAACTTCAGAGAACTTTATCCAGTGCTTTGGGGGACACAGAGGATTGAGGGACAGAAGCAGGGGAGAAAGAGAAATCGTAACTTTTTCTTCAGTTCAGCATATCAAAGTGCCATATTTTGGGGTATCCATTTCTGAGCCCTAATACCATGTTGAGGCGCAGAGCCAAAGATTTTTACTGGGGGCTTTTCTCATAGGTACACTCTGTTTGCTCAGCCAGCTGCAACCAGCAGCATTCCAGTCGCTCAGAAGGAAAGCAAGTATTCTCCATAAATCACAGTGTTTGTACAAACAGTCTAGGCAGGCCGATACAACACAATTCAGTGCGCCAGGTGGGCAACGTCCTTATCAGTTAGTGACTTGGGAACCTTCCAAAAGCCAAGTTCCCAGATGCTAGCCATGGACCAGCCACATAAGCCGGCCCTTCTGTATCGGGGCTGCTATGGTAACTCTTTCCTGCACAGAATTGTTGGGAGAATTAAGTGATTGCACTTGGCAAAAGCTTTTAACACAACATCTACCTCTTATGGCCTTCAAATGCTAGCTCTTGTACCTAATCTGATCTACTCTAAATAATAGGTGAAATGTATAGAGCTCTTACTATATCCCAGCCACTGTTCTAAGAACTCTATTCACATATGTATTTCCCTCAATAACTCTGAGAGTTAGGTATCATACTCATTCTCATTTTTGAGATGAAGTTAAGTAACATGCTGACAGGTGGGCATGGTGGCTCAGGCCTGTAATCCCAGCACTTTGGGAGGCTGAGGCAGGCAGATCATTTGAGGTCAGGAGTTCAAGACCAGCTTAAGCAACATAGTGAAACCCCATCTCTACTAAAAATACAAAAATTAGCTGGGCGTGGTGGCATGTGCTGGTAGTCCTAGCTACTCGGGAGGCTGAGGCAGGAGAATTGCTGGAACCAAGGAGGTAGAGGCTACAGTGAGTTGAGATCATGCCACTGCGTTTCAGCCTGTGTGAAAGAGAAGACTCTTGTCTCAAAAATAAAATAAAATAAAATAAAAAATAAAAAAAGAAGTAACATGCTGAAGATGAAAGCTACTGAGTGGTAGATTCAAGATTCAAATCAAGACAGTCTAGCTTCAGAGCCTGCACTCTTAACCACTAAAGAAGATGAGATGCTAACTGCAGGCCCCACTAGAAAAAAATTCTCAAGTTCTTTTGCATCAGCTGAATCAGCCAACACAGCCTGGCAGATATTTAAACTATAAAAATTATTAACCTGTGAAATCTAAAGATTCTCTTCCCCCAAACAATGACCAGGAACCTTGAGATTTTTGGGTAACCTTTGCAAACAGGAAATGGGATGAACACACTTTTTTTTTTTTTTTTTTGAGATGGAGTTTCACTCTTGTTGCCCAATCTGAAGTGCAATGGTGTGATCTCAGCTTACCACAACCTCTGCCTCCCAGGTTCAAACAATTCTCCTGCCTCAGCCTCCCAAGTAGCTGGGATTACAGGCATGTGCCACTGCACCTGGCTAATTTTGTATTTTTAGTAGAGACGGGGTTTCTCCATTTTGGTCAGGCTGGTCTCGAACTCCCGACCTCAGGTGATCCTCCCGCCTTGGCCTCCCAAAGTGTTGGGATTACAGGCATGAGCCCCTGTACCTGGCCTCTTTTCTTTTTTTGAAACGGAGTCTTGCTAGAGTGCAGTGACATGATCATGGCTCACTGCAGCCGTGACCTCCCAGGCTAAATCGGTCCTCCCACCTCAGCTCCTGAGTAGCCAGGACTACCAGTGCTCACCACCATACCCGGCTAATTTTTTTATCTTTCATAGAGAGGGAGGTTGTTGCCAAGTTGCCCAGGTTGGTCTTGAACTCTTGGGCTCAAGCGATCCTCCAGCCTTGGCCTCCCAAAGTGCCGGGACTACAGGTGTGAGCCACTGCAAAGGGCCTGAACACACTTCTTTACTCACATAAGTTACCTTTCTCAACTCCTTTAGTTGCCATCTGGCTATTTTAGCAGCTTTAAATGGAGGGAGATGGAAACCAGATAATGACGTGGGTAAATTGCTCACAGCTACAGCAGTTGACCCTGGCCTACCAGGCTACCGCTGCTGTGTCTGGGTGGATAATTTCCTCTTTTAGAACTTTAGTCAGAGCACTTCAACAATTTCAACACTAAGCCCTCTTTCTTTTTCTTTTGTTTTAAACATATATTTATGTAACACGGTGCCATATACAAAGCAGTTTTACATACATTATCTTTTTAATCCTCCCAGTTGCTTTAGAGTAGCTATGATTACCTCATCCTTCAGTGGAAGACAGTAGCAGAGACATTTGCTCTGCTGCCATGAAGAGAGAATTTGGGGTCTGTAGCAAAGGAAGCTAGAGGCCACATCCAGACAGGAATTAACTGCATCTCTCCAATAATTAAGATAATTGATAGAGATCAGCCTAAGCCTGGAATAGCCCAGCTGGAAAGGAAAGGGGAAAAAGGGGAAGAGAAAAGGGAAGGAAGAAAAAGAAGGCACTAACTGGGTGTGGTGGTTCATGCCTGTAATCTCAGCACTTTGGGAGGCTGAATGGGGAGGATTGCTTGAGGACAGGAGTTTGGGACCAGCCTGGGCAGTATAGTGAGATCTTGTCTCTCTGGAAAAAAAAAAAAAGAAAAAGAAAAAGAACGTACTGATGATTGAGGCTAAAGGCAAGCTTACACAGAGGAGGAAAAATAATTTTTTCTTTACTTTTCATGAGTTCTTAACTGAGACCTGCTATAACAAAGGACAGACTAACAAGAGAAAAATGAACAGAAGTTTAATAATATGTATGCCCTCTGTAAAGATGGGTGAAAATACAGAGAAATGAGTAAATCTCTAGGATAGATCTGAAAAGAGTAGTTGAGGCCAGGCGTGGTGGCTCACACCTGTAATCCCAGCACTTCGGGAGGCTGAGGCGAGTGACTCACTTGAGGCCAAGAGTTCTAGACTAGCCTGGCTGACATGGAGAAACCCCGTCTCTACTAAAAATATAAAAATTAGGCAGGCGTGATGGTGCGTGCCTGTAATCCCAGTCACTTGGGAGGTTGAGGCAGGAGAACCGCTTGAGCTCGGGAGGCAGAGGTTGCCGTGAGCCAAGATTGCGCCACTGCACTCCAGCCTCCTGGGTGACAGAGCAAGACTCTGTCTCAAAATAAAATAAAATAAAATAAGGGTTGTTCAGACTTTAGGCTTAAATACCATTATTCCCTGAAACAAAGAAAAAAAGATGTAACCCACTTAAAACCAGAGGGCCAGAAAAAGCACCTTATACAAATGTAAGGTTGGTTATGCAGATTTAGGTCAACACCTTCTTTATTTATTATGAGTCTCTAGTGACTTAATTTTCTTTCTGTCCCTGGTGCAGAGAGGGAGAGACCCTTACAGAGGGGCATTTCCCAGCTGTGTATGGTGGCTCACACTTGGAATCCTAACAATTTTAGAGGCTAAGGCGGGAGGATTGCTAGAGCCCAGGAGTTTGAGACCAGCTTGGGCAACATAGCAAAATCCCATCTCTTAAAAAAAATTTTTTTTAAAAAGGACAAAAGAACATTTCCTTTACAGATGTACATTTCTAAAAGGACAACTTTTTGGAGCTACTGTTGTGTCTGAAGCTTCTCAAAATAACCAGTACCAAACAATCCTTATGCCATGGAGCTATATTTTGGGCTGGCACGTCCTGAGCCCCTTCAATTGCAACTTTCTCAAGACTACATGGCATTAAGAAAAAAATTATCGACACTTGTTAGAAAAGTAAGGAAAACTTTGTTTAAGATTATTACAATAGGGGTACTGCAATAGGGGAGACAGATTGGACTCAACTTAAAATATAGGGGCAAGTGGGGATTTAGAGTCAAGGAGCACAGTGTGGGGTTGGTCAGTGGATGGAAAATTACGAAACAGGAGACTTAGGGCAGATTCTTGCTCAAGACAGGCCAAGGACTTAGAAATCAAAGGTGGAGATAACAAACTTGATTGGGTATCAAGGGTGAGGGATTGTCAGTACACTGACTTATCAGGGTTCTTTGCTAAAACTGGGCTGGGTAAGCCAAGACAGCAGGATGGGGGTGGAGGGGAGGGGAAGGGAGCAGCAAGGTGGAGGCTCTGTAGAAAAGAGGGCTCAAAGGAGCCTGACTGAATCTTGGTCCAGGGGAGCATCCGTCAGTGCCGACCTAGCCTTGCTTGCCCACCTGTCCTCCCTCTCCATCGCGGCTGTCCTGCTCTCCTACTCATGCTTGCTCCTTTTTTTTTTTTGAGATGGAGTCTCACTTTGTTGCCCAGGCTGGAGTGCAGTGAACGAAGATTGTGCTGGGTTCAAGTGATTCTCCTGCCTCAGCCTCCCGAATAGCTGGGATTACAGGTGTGTGCCACCACACTGGGCTATTTTTGTACCGTTAATAGAGATGGGGTTTCCCCATACTGGCCAGGCTGGTCTTGAACTCCTGACCTCAGGCAATCCACCTACCTGGCCCTCCCAAAGTGCTGGGATTGCAGGCATGAGCCACCGCGCCCAGCCCCCTACTCATGCTCTCTGATTGGCATTTGCTAACTTCTTGCCAAGAAGACTTTCAAGTCAAGAAGAAGAAATGGAGGAGACTTCTTTACAGATGGCACCCTGTGTCTTAGCCTTTCTTTACCCCTAACTAGAGAGTAAATGCTTTAAGGATAGAGAAGTTTTTTTGTTCATTTCTGTATTCTTATTGGTTTGGCATATATATATATATATACACGATATATATATACACGATATATATATATACACGAGATATATATTTACACGATATATATATATACACGAGATATATATTTACATGAGATATATATATGAGATATATACGAGATATATATCGTATCTCTCATATATATATATGAGAGATATATATATAAATAGAGTACTCAGCAAAAATGTATTGAATGAACAAGTGACAAAAGTGACTACTTACTGAGGACTTGGCCTTTGCTGGGCACAATATTGGTGTTTATACCAGCAAGCTTCTTTGAATATAAACAGCTCCAATCATCACTTCCTTTAAATATATGGCAGAGCCAGCTGATAGTTAAAGGAAATGTTGAAAACAAGGCTACCTGAAGAAGAGAAACTGAAGCAACTCTGGGGATCCAGGAACCAGGGACTAGTGACTAAAAGGTAATCCCTTCCAGCCACTTATGGCCAGGTGAATCAGCTCTGTTTTCTGCATGTGCAGTTGCCTTCTCCAGATGCTAATGCTCTAGAGAGGACCCTTACTGGCTGAGTCAGGTCATAGGCTCGCCTCTTGACCCTAGGTGGGGACCCTTTGACTGACAGATTCACCAAGTGGGAGAATGGGAGTAGTTGTTCCACTCTCCCCACTCACACCCTGCAAAGAAAAACAAGAAAAAGCAAGCCCTGTTTTCACAGGGAAATGAGTGCTTGGCAGGCTGTTCTTTACTGCTATTAGCTCATTTAATCTTCACAAGCAATCAATGCACTTGATACTGTTATCTCTCTTTTTAAATTTTATTCCATTTTTTATTAGATGGAGTCTTACTCTGTCACCCAGGCCAGAGTACAGGGGCGCAATCTTGGCTCACTGCAACCTCCGCCTCCCGGGTTCAAGCGATTTTCTTGCCTCAGCTTTCCAAGTAGCTAGAATTACAGGCACATGCCACGACACCTAGCTAATTTTTTTGTACTTTTGGTAGAGACGGGGTTTCGCCATGTTGGCCAAGCTGGTCTCAAACTCCTGACCTCAAGTGATCCGCCCGCCCTGGCCTCCCAAAGTATCGGAATTACAGGCATGAGCCACTGCACCTGACCATCTCTCTGTTTTTTTAGATGAGGACATTGAGGCATTTGCAACTGGTATAATCATTCTTAGCTCCTAAATGTTAAACTTTGAACAGAAAAAAAAAAAAAAAAAAAAAAAGCTGGGTAGAGTATTTTCTCAATCTACTTTCAATATTTAACATTTCAAGTGTAATCTTAGCAGCAGCCGTAATCTAATCTAATTTTTTACTTTCCCAATTTAGACTTTCTGGGCATTTTCCCACTGTGCTCTCTCATATGCTTTAGCCCTGTGTTACTTTCTATTATAGCTGAATCCAGTGCAGGAGGAAAAATAGACACAGCCAGAATGCTGTTGTAATGTAAATAGAAAGGAACAGGTTGCTTGACAGAGGGCTAAGACATTGGCACACAATATAGTGTTGGTTTAGGTAAAAGGAAAATGTACCTATAACGGCACCAAGTCTTAACTTTTCAGAAAGTACGAAAGGAATACAGGATGCTTTATCTTATGTAATCTTCTGAAAGAAGAGTGTTATGCACGCAGACCAAAGGTTTCTCTCTCTCTCTCTCTCTCTCTCTCTCGTTTTAAAGATGAGGTCTTGCTATTTTGCCCAGGCTGATCTTGAACTCCTGGGGTCAAGTGATCCTCCCATCTCAGCCTCCCAAAGTTCTGGAATTACAGGCATGAACCACCATGCCCCTTTGAGGTTTTTCTTTTGTAAACAGTGTCATACCTATGAATATTTCTTTCCTTCTTGACATTTGTAGAATCTTTGTCCATTGTATATGAACTGCTTCTCGAGGTACGACCTACGCTCATTTCTGAAGCCTGTGTTCCTACCCACTCCGGCCTCAGTCCTGACAGCTTGTCACGCAGTGTCGCCTGCAGTATGTGGTCCTCACTTTGCCCAAGCATGCGCTTTTACAACAGCACACAGAAGTCTTAAAACACAAGCACGGGATCTCTATGCAGTTGAGGTATACTGAAAGTGTGCTCCTACTGAGTGCTCAGCTTGGCCTTATCTGGTCATTTAAATCCTCAGCTGGGTTTAAGTTGTCATTTTCAGTGGGACCTGTAGGCCGGGGTCTCAGGCTCACTAGCAGAGCATATCAGGTTTCTCAGTCTCCTGGGTGGAACGGAGAGTTCAAACAGCAGTTTCTGATATGCTTCCTCTCTCTCCTGGTCAAAGAGTGCTGTGGTATTAAGTTCCAGTTCCTGATGAACATGGGCTAAATCATACTCATCAATGGAAGGCGGGGGCTGAGGAGACAAGGGGACCAAAAGTTGAGGGGCTCTCCTTTAAGCAGGGAATTGTTTCCATTCTCTTTCCATCACAGACCTTTCTTCTATCCCTGACCCTTGTGTCAACCTTGGGTGAGTTTCTAGTATCAGCCCCCTCCCAGCTGGGTGGCCAGGGGGTTTGGGCTGGGATTCCTGTCTGGGACTCAGGCTCTCCTTATGCAGGTATAAATAATGATCACTCTCAGCTGTTTCAACCTTGCTGCACTGCTGTCACTCATGATTCTTCCTCTAGAAGTTTTTCCACTAACCTCTTCTGGCTTTTGATTCTGAGCTGCTCACTATCATTCAGTTTCTCTGAGCTGATACTCTCATCTCAGTACATCTGGGTCATCTTTTCTGTTTGGCTCTCTGGTTCTTTGGAAAAACTCCTTCTTTCTATCTTCCTCTCCCTGCTCCCTGCTCACCCCCACTCCAGCCAGGAATGGATAAACAAGTCCAAGTATGTTAACGCCAGGGAGTAACTACCAGGAATAAAACTGAGCTTAAGTAAACTCATCAGTGTGACCACGGAACGATATGAAGATGAAATTTAAGAAGGAATTTCACTTACACTCACATACATCTATCCTGATTATGATTGGAAAAATATGTGTGTTGATTAATATTCATAATCAGTTTTGATTTAGAAAGTAATGTTTTTAAAAATTGTTAATTAGTATGTTATTTTAAAATCAACATTTTAAAGGCTAGAACCTTTCATCCAGCTTTTTTTTCTTTTTTTTTGAGACGGAGTCTTGCTCTGTTGCCCAGGCTGGAGTACAGTGGCATGATCTTGGCTTACTGCAACCTCCACCTCCCAAGCACAAGCAATTCTCCCTCCTCAGCCTCCTGAGTAGCTGGGACTACGGGCGTGGCTAATTTTTGTATTTTTCATAGAAACAGGGTTTTGCAATGTTGCCCAGGCTGGTCTCCAACTCCTGACCTCACATGATGCACCTGCCTTGGCCTCCTAAAGCGCTGGGATTACAGGCATGAGCTACCGTGCCCGGCCCAGCATTTTTTTCTAGAAAGCTTCCCTTTACTTTCTTTCTCCTCTAAGTGATGACACTTGACCCAACAAGGAGCTTACCCCACTCCCCCTTCCATCCAAGGAAGGCCTGTGTATCAGGATTCATATTCTTTAAATTTTATTTTAGCCACTCCCCCAGCTGTCCCAGGTTTTGGTCATATTGGCAGTTGGCAAAGCCTCCAAGCCGCTGGAGGGAAGGGGTGGGTGTTGGTTTTGCCTCACTGGCTCACTCCTGTGACTCTGAAATCCTTTTTGGTGCTGAAAACATAACCTCAATGGGGGATTCCCCTTAAGTGGGAACAAAATGTGCTTCCTCATCAAAATAAGGGAAATGGGATCAGGGAGATAATGTGATAAAAACTGGAACAACTCTTGATCATTTCGTGTTCAGGACAAGGATCATCTTCTGTGGCAAATGGCTTTCAAGGTGCTGTACCCAACGAAAGGGATGAACTAGTTTGTTGGTTGGCTGTTCTGTTCTTGTGGGAAACCAGCCACCACACCAGTGCTACCCAGTGAAACTATGCTAGGAGCCACTAAGACAATCTACATATGTGATTTTAAATTTTCTAGTAGAAATGGCACCAAAAAAAGGAGGAATGGGTTAAATTAATCTTCATAATATACTTTAACTCGCCATCTCCAAAATATTATCATTTAAAAATGCAATCTATATGAAAAATACAAATTAGCTACTTTACATTTTGTTATACTAAGTCTTCAAAATGCAGTGTTTTTTCACTTAATCAGACTCACATTTCAAGGCTCATGTGGCTAGTGGTTGCCATCTTGGAGAACACAGCTCTAGACCGTTTTGAAACCAGCAGAGGGCAGCATGGTGTCCTGGCCAGTGGGCATTTCATTTTTCTTTTTTCTTTTCTCTTTTTTTTTTCTTTTTTTTTGGAGATGGAGTTTAGCTCTTGTTGCCCATGCTGGAGTGCAGTGGTGCAATCTTGGCTCACTGCAACCTCTGCCTCCTGGGTTCGAGCAATTCTCCTGCCTCAGCCTCCCAAGCAGCTGGGATTACAGGCACGCGCCACCACAGTCAGCTAATTTTTGTATTTTTAATGGAGACGGGGTTTCACCATCTTGGCCAGGCTGGTCTCGAACTCCTGACCTCAGGTGGTCCACCTGCCTCGGCCTCCCAAAGTGCTGGGATTACAGGCTTGAGACACTGTGCCCAGCTGCATTTCATTTTTCAGTCCCTTATCTCTGTGATCTTTGTTCCTCTATGTCTGAGATTTCTGACATCTGTGTTTTTACAGTGCCAATTTGGACATCTATATAAAGTGGGTACGAGCCACATAGGTAACAACAAATGTTCTCCCTTCCCCAGCACCATGATTTCACAATCCTATTTTCTTTCTTGCTCAGTTTTTGATGAGGAAGCTAAAGCCCAAAGGTATTAGGAAGTCACCCAAAGAAAACACAGTAAATGGCATGAGGAGAAATACAACTATAGTGTCTGACTCCAGAATCCAAGTTCCAAACAACTGTTCTATGGCCTCCATGAGAAAGAATTCCTGTACTTGTTTAACAGGTTCTCCTAAAGAATCGAAACAATGTCCATCAAACTGCTAATGTATGACTTCCAAACTGAATTAACACCAAATTCTACACTACCAAGTATATTTTAGGACGAGTCTATTCAGGTCCATTTGCAGCTTCAATTTTCTACTTTTTCTTTCCACTCCGTTTTTACTTTTGATTTTTTAATATTTCCAGAAGTCAAAAATGTAGGACGGGTACAGTGGCTCATGCCTGTATTCCTAGCATTTTGGGAGGCTGAGACGGGCAATCATTTGAGGCCAGGAATTCAAGACAAGCCTGGGCAACACAGCGAAACTCCATCTCTACAAAATATCAAAATAGTTAGCCAGGTGTGGTGATGCACGCCTGTAGTCCCAACTACTCAGGATGCTGAGATGAGAGGATTGCTTGAGCCTGGAAAGGTTAAAGCTGCAGTGAGCAGTGATTGTGCCACTGCACTCCAGGCAACAGAGCAAGACCCTATCTCAAAAAAAAAAAAAAAAAAAAAATTGTAGTTAGCTATTATTGTTTAGACCGGACTTGATTTTGGCAAGTCTCTTAAATTCCTAGTCTTCAGTCTGGGTGTGGTGGCTCACACCTGTAATCCCAGCACTTTGGGAAGCTGAGGCAGGCGAATCACAAGGTCAGGAGTTTGAGACCAGCCTGGCCAACATGGTGAAACCTCATCTCTACTAAAAATACGAAAAATTAGCTGGGAGTGGTGGTGGGCGCCTGTAATCTCAGCTACTCAGGAGGCTGAGTCAGGAGAATCACTTGATCTGAGAGGCGGAGATTGCAGTGAGCCAAGATCATGCCACTGTACTCTAGACGGGGTGACAGTGTAAGACTCCGTATTTAAAAAAATAAAAATAAAAATAAAAATTTAGTTTTCATTGTGGGGTCCTTTGGAGTTTTACTGACAGCAGAACAATATTATTAATGGTATATTAGCATTATGGAGACCCTGTCTTTCAGGGAGCGATTGGTTTCTACAGATTTATTAATTTCACTTGCTTTGGATAAAAGAATACAGTATCGTAATTTCTCTTCCACAGATGGAAAAATTGAGGCCTAGGGACTGAACATAACATAACTGAACATTCCCCTGTTCTATCGCAGGGGAATCTGAGCCACGTTGCTAGAAGCTAGGTCTTCTGACAGCTTGACTTCCTGTCTAAGCAGCTTCATGGCTTCTGAGTCAAGCATAGTTTCTTAACACAATATGGGCTTCAAATAGATAGAAAGTGTTTGTTTCCTAAGCTTTTGATCTTATGTCTCTAGACTTGAATTTGGGATGCTATCTGAGTTGTGTTTAGCAACAAATAACAGAAAGTACAGTAAAGATAGTTTAAGCAGTGAGGTTTCTCTGCCTCCTGAAGTGAGATGCCCCCAGGTCTAGAATCCCAGGCTGACACTGAGACTCCCGACATAGGTGCTGTCCATCTCTCTCTCTCCTGTTCTTAGTGTACACCAGGCCTAATGTCTGCACTCTGGGCAGGAAGAACAGGGAATGACAAAGAGTTAAGAGCAGAGAGGTGTCACCTAGCAAGACTTTGCTTTTTTATTTGGGAAGGGTAGTCTGTCCCAGGGATTTCATCCTACATCTCATGGGCCAGAACTGTGTCACATGGTAACCCCAGGGTGGAAGGCAGTTGGTGACTCATATGGTTTTGGCTGGGCACACTACTGCCCTGAGCAAAATTCTTAAGGAAGAAGAAAGAGAGATTGGGTTTGAATAAGCAGCTGGCACTGTCAGCCACAAGGACAAATGTCTTTTTCATTAAATAACTAAGCAAACTTCCTTATGAAACATACGCTTTGAAGGAACAGCTTTCTTCCTGTGTCCACACAAAGAGTTCCTTATAGCTCTAAGCTAGATTTAAAAGCAGATGGGTATACCAATGTTAATGTCTCAGTTTCAGCAAATGTACCATGGTTTTGTTAACATTTGGGGTTGCTGGATGAAGGGTGTAAGGGAACTATCTGTACTATCTTTGCAGTCTTTCTTTCTTTCTTCCTTTCTTCCTTTTCTTTTCTTTCTTTCTTCTTCTTTTTTTTTTTTTTTTTTTTGAGCTGGAGTCTTTCTGTGTCTCCCAAGCTGGAGTGCAGTGGTGCAGTTTTGGCTTACTGCAACCGAGTAGCTGGGATTACAGGCACGCAGCACCACGCCCAGCTAATTTTTGTATTTATTTACTTATTTTTTTGGGATGGAGTCTCACACTGTCACCCAGGCTGGAGTGCAGTGGTGCCATCTCGGCGCACTGCAACCTCTACCTTCCAGGTTCAAGTAATTCTCCTGCTTAGCCTGTTGAGTAGCTGGGATTACAGGTGCCCGCCACCACACTCAGCTAATTTTTGTATTTTTAGCAGAGACAGGTTTCACCATGTTGGCCAGGCTGGTCTCGAACTCCTGACCTCAAGTCATCTGCTTGCCTCGGCCTCCAAAAGTTCTGGGATTACAGGCATGAGCCACTGTGCCTGGCCTTCTTTGTAGCTTTTCTATAAATCTAAAGTTATTCTAAAATGTGAAGTTTATTTTTTTTAAAAGTAAGTGGGTGTTTTTTTCTGCATCGTCTATTCCATCTTTTTTAAAGCTATGAACGATATAGAAAATATATAAAGACCGTTTAAAAAAAAAAAAGACTATGTCTTGCCACTGCTATCTTCCTTTTCCGAACTTCAGCCTCTTCCTCCTTTGAGGGTCTGTTGACGTACTGACTTTATCTCTTCCGTCTCAAAAGCAGCACCTGTTAAATGACCATGCAGTAAAGCACCAGCAGGTTAATATGGTAACTTGCCTGGGAATACTAAGAAAATGTCATGTAGGAGTGAGCCTTTGGGAAGGCACTTTCACATCCTGGGGTTCCTGGGAAGGATTTTATTTCAGTATCCCCAGTGTCTATTCCCCAAGACCACCTAGAGTTACTTCTAGACCCTTCTATAAAAATAAGGTCTGAAAAGGCTTCTACCTTGGAAAGATATCCTTTTGGCCCTGACACCGTGGGCCCTTGCATGGAAGCACACATGGCTAATATTTATGGAATCCTTCTATGGACCAGGGACGCCACTAGGTCTTTTATTTTTCTTTTACATTTTATTTTATTTTTAATTTTTATTATACTTTAAGTTCTGGGATACATGTGCAGAATGTGCAGGTTTGTTACACAGGTATACAAGTGCCATGGTGGTTTGCTTCACCCATCAACCCGTCACCTACATTAGGTATTTCTCCTAATGTTATGCCTCCCCTAGGTCCCCACCCCCAACAGGCCCCAGTGTGTGATGTTTCCCTCCCTTCGTCAGAGATGCCCTGCCCAGAGTGGAGGAATCTAGAACTCTCTAGATTCTCATATAGGAATCTAGAGAGGCAGCCTGGCTACAATGGCTTTGGGCAGCTGTGATGGGCTCTGCCCAGTTCGAACTTCCTGGTGGCCTTGTTTACACTGTGAGGGGAAAAACCGCCTACTCAAGCCTCAGTAATGGCGGACACCCTTCCCCCCACCAAGCTCGAGTGTCCCAGGTGTCCTCCAAGTGTCCCAGGTGTCCACCAAGCTCGAGTGTCCCTCTGACTGCTGTGCTGGCAGCGAGAATTTCAAACCAGTAGATCTTAGCTTACTGGGCTCCACTGGGTTGGGAACTGCTGAGCTAGACCACTTGGCTCCCTGGCTTCAGCCCCCTTTCCAGGGGAGTGAACAGTTCTGTCTCGCTGGTGTTCCAGGTGCCACTGGGGTATGAATAAAAAACTCCTGTGACTAGCTCAGTGCCTGCCCAAACGGCTGCCCAGTTTTGTGCTTGAAACCCAGGGCCCTGGTGGTGTAGGCACACTAAGGAATCTCCTGGTCTGCGGGTTGCAAAGACTGCGGGAAAAGCATTGTATCTGTGCTAGAATGCACTGTTCCTCATGGCAGAGTCCCTTACGGCTTCCCTTGGCTAACGAAGGGAGTTCCCTGACCCCTTGTGCTTCCTGGGTAAGGCAATGTCCCATTCTGCTTCTGCTTGCCCTCCATGGGCTACACCCACTGTCTAACCAGTCCCAATGAGATGAACCGGGTACCTCAGTTGGAAATACAGAAATCACCCATCTTCTGCGTTGATCTCTCTGGGAGCTGCAGACCAGAACTGTTTCTGTTCAGCCATCTTGCCCAGGTCCAAATTTTATTTTATAAATATATTTTTGAGATGGAGTCTTGCTCTGTTGCCCAGGCTTGAGTGTAGTGGTGTGATCTTGGTTCACTGCAACCTCTGCCTCCTGGGTTCAAGTGATTCTCCTGCCTCAGCCTCCCAAGTAGCTGGGATTACAGGTGTGTACCACCATGCCTGGCTAATTTTTGTATTTTAAGTAGAGATGGGGTTTCACCATTTTGGACAGGTTGGTCTTGAATTCCTGACCTCAAGCGAACCGCCCGCCTTGGGTCCCCAAAGTGCTAGGATTACAGGCGTGATCCACCGTGTCCGGTCTACTGGACCTTTTACATATGTTGTTTCATTGTTCCTCCAATTCATTTTATAGATGAAGAAAACTAAAATTCAGAGCAGTTAAGTAATTAAGTAAATAGTGAAACTGGGATTCAACCCTGGGCTCTCTGAGGTCAGAGCAATGTTTTCTGTGCTATAGCCATATCCTTTTTTTTTTTTTTTTTTTAAATAGAGATGGGGTTTTACCATGTTGCCCAGGCTAGTCTCAAACTCCTGGGCTCAAGTAATCTGCCTGCCTTGGATTCCCAAAGTGCTAGGATTATAGATATGAGCCATCGTGCCTGGCTGCCACATTGTTTTGGTAAGCAATTCCAAAGTAATTAGCATTTTATGGTGGTGAATATTTTTTTAAAAATTATTTTAAATAAATAGAGACAAGGTCTCACTATGTTGCTCAGGTTAGTGTCAAACTCATGGGCTCAAGTGACCCTCTTGTCTTGACCTCCTAAAGTATGAGGATTACAGGCAGGAGCCACGGTGCCAGGCCAATGGTAAAGAATTTTATGGAAAACATTTCCAGCCAAATTACCTTCTGTAACCTGGAAACAGGAATAAATGTGGGCAAAGCAGACTCCACGCTCCTGTGTTTCAAGCTTGTCTGCCTCCTTGTTTATCATGATCACACCTTGGAATGGGAGACAGTCTAGTGTGGAGGTTCGGGGTGAGGCCCTGGAGTGAGTTTGTAAGCACTTCTGTCTTGCATCTTCTTGTTAGTGACTCTGAGACACTCAGGCAATTTGCCTTGTCTAAGTCCCAGTTTCCTTATCTCTAAAATGGGAATCATAATATGGGAATATTATATATGGGAATATAATAACTCTTTCATAGTACTGTTGTGAGAAGTAAATGATATAAACCTGTAATGCGCTTGGCACAGGGCCATGCACAGACTCTCTATCATTCAGTAAATGATAGCTGATAATTATCTTATTTTTATCGTCTACATTCTCATTATTGGATGCCTGGGTGGGCAGAGCTTAATGTATTTGATGACCTCATCCATTGCTGGTCTTAAACGGTATCTTATACTCTCTGCTGTTACATACTTGTTAAGTAAATCAACACTGAAATACTTTGATCGGGCCTTTGGGTTTGTGCCAACAATTTCAAAAGATCTAGAACACAGTTACAGATTTCTTTTGTTGAATTTTGTATCTGAGATATTCCATTTGCCAGACGAAATAATTTTGTTTTTAGGCTTCTCTGCACTTACAGTACAATCTAGTCTCTGATAAACAAGATTATCTCCGAAAATCCTACCTTTTGTTCTGCATGTTATCACTAACAGTAGAGGTTCTTTCTAGTCTTTGGAATGTACCCAGCTGTTATTGAATGATACATACAGAAGAAGAAAACATAGGTTGACTTTCCATCTGTTTATTGCCTTTACATTTCTGGCAGTAAGACACAGAAGCTGCAGCACTCAGACAATCGCAGTGTCATGTTTCGTTTTCTATCTTTACTAAAGTTACTTGAATCCTTTTACCTCTTTTCCATCCTCTTGCCTCTCTTCAATCAATTAAATGAGTGTAAGTGGGTTATAACTTTGTGAATGTGAAATGTTTTGTTTCAGTAATATCAGTTAATAGGATTTTACGCCCTACAATCGATTTCCTGCTTTCATATCCTCTTCTTAATGTTGTGAGTGCTAAGGAAGTCATTATTTTAGTCCTCTGACTCACTGTTGTTACGCCTTTTGGAGAGTTTTGTATCCCAAGCAGCTAGCACCCTTTTTTTGGAGTAGGCACTTAAAAACAATTGCTTAATGTTTTCAATTCAAGGACTTTTGCTGCTTTAGGAAATAGGGCTCCTTCAACTACTGCTTTCATTTAGGATGGCTTGAGATGCTTGAGATGGCCTTAAGTACAGCTCAGGTCCCTCCCTCCCTCCCTCCCTCCCTCCCTCCCTCCCTCTCTCCCTCCCTCTCTCCCTTCCTTCCTTCCTTCCTTCCTTCCTTCCTTCCTTCCTTCCTTCCTTCCTTCCTTCCTTCGTTCCTTCCTTCCTTCCTTCCTCTTTCTCTCTCTCTCTTTCTCTCTCTCTCTCTCTCTCCCCCTCCCTCCCTCCCTCCCTTCCTTTCCTTTCCTTTCCTTTCCTTTCCTTTTTAAAACATGTTTTATTCTTAGTTTGGGGGTACATGCGAAGGTTTGTTATGAAAGTAAACACGTGTCACGGGGGGTTATTGTACATGTTATTTCATCACCCCAGTATTAAGCCTGGTGCCCAATAGTTATCTTTTCTTCTCCTCTCTTCCTCCCACCTTACCCCCTCGTGTAGGTCCCAGCGCCTGGTCTTTTTTTTTTTTTTTTTTTTTTGAAACAGAGTCTTGCTCTGTTGCCCAGGCTGGAGAGCAGTGGCACAATCTTGGCTCACTGCAACCTCCGCCTCCTGGATTCAAGTGATTCTTGTGCTTCAGCCTCCCGAGTAGCTGGGATTACAGGTGTGTGCCACCACACCTGGCTAATTTTTTTTCTATTTTTAATAGAGACGGGGTTTTGCTGAGTTGGCCAGGCTGGTCTCGAACTCCTGGCCTCAAGTGATCTGCCTGCCTCAGCCTCCCAAAGTGATGAGAGTACAGGCATGAGCTACCACGCTCAGCTCGGCTGTTGTTTCCTTCTTTGTATTCATAAGTTCTTATCATTTAGCTCCCACTTATAAGTGAGAACATGAGGTATTTGGTTTTCTGTTCCTGCATAGCCTCCAGTCAGATTTTCTTAAAAAAAAAAAAAAAAAACTTTAACTTTTCTATTGTAACTAATTCTTAATTAAGGTTTTTCTATAAATGCATAATTAAAAAGCGTGTTATCAATATTTCTTCAGCCTTGACCATTTTTAAATTATGAAGCATACTAAATGACATCAGATGCTTCGACTCTGTAGGACTGTGATCTAGCAGAGCCCAGAAGACAAAATACTGCAGATCTATCCCTGGATGTGTGAAAGAAGTTAAAGCTTATGTCTTGCTGGCAGGGAAATCACAGCACTTTTGTATGCAGAATTTACTCACCTTCTAGAAACACCAAGTCTGAGGAATAGGTCCACCATCCGTTTATCCTTGCAGTTTATCAGGGATCTTGAGCAATGTCTATCAGGGCTAGGTGACTCTTTTAGGAAAAGATACAGAGATCAGTAGTAGCTAAGAAAATAAGAGGAAAAGGAGTGAATGGTTGGATAGAATACCATCCCTGGTGACCAAAAAAAATGATCCCTCACAAGAGCCCCACCCATCCTTGTGCGCTTGGTGAAGCAGTGAGCCGGGCAGCTAGCAAGGGTCTTCTGTCTTCAAGGTGATCTTGATGACCTTTGTAACTTTGACACTGGTGTGCAGTTAGCCCCACCTTGCTGACCTTCTTCTTCCTCAGTAGGATAATCATCATCTTTAATCCCTCTCTGTTTAAGTCTGATTTCAGTCTACTAAGTTGTTTATGTGACCGTAAGTCCAAGACCACATTTTAAAAATTTTTGATGATGTGCCATCCAGGGCACAGTTGATGTCTGTGCATTCCCTGTATGCTGCTATCATAGTGCTGGATTCAGTTCACATGTTTCATGGTGCCTGTTGTGTTACATCATTTACGAGCAAGCATTTCAAGGATGAATGAAAGTATGTGACCTTCCTCCTTCCAACTAGATAAGTAGACTAATTTTTTGTTTGTTTGTTTCTGAGACAGAGTCTCACTCTGTGCCCAGGCTGGAGTGCAGTGGCATGATCTCAACTCACTGCAACCTCCACTTCCCGGGTTCAAGAGATTCTCAAGCCTCAGCCTATCAAGTAGCTGGAATTACAGGTGTGCGCCACCATGCCTGGCTAATTTTTATGTTTTTACTAGAGGCAAGGATTCACCATGTTGGCCAGGCTGGTCTCCAGCTCCTGACCTCAGGTGATCCACCCGCCTCAAGGCCTCCCAAAGTGCTGAGATTACAGGCATGAGCCACCGTGCCCAGCTAAAATATTTTTATATTCAGTAGAACTTGTAGAATTCAAGATGATACATTTTTATATTCATCCTCAGACTACATGCATGAGTTGAATGGAAGTCAATTTTCCCCCTTTTAAGTAATCAGCTTCTATTATTTCTTTGCCTGCTAAAATCATCCTAATAATATACAAGGGAGGAAAATGTAGTCACATTATCCACAAAAAGAAGAATATACCTGTACCATGTCACTTTATTATTTTGGTAAACTACATGACGTTTCCCTCATGATTTCTGCAGTTAAGCATAGCAGTGTATAGGGATCTGTTTTTCTTTGACCAAATAGTGAATTGAGTGCTTCTAGAGTCCCAACTTTCCTAAACAATGAGATCCTCTCGCAAATATATGGCTCTAGCTTTCTGGCTATGTCTGCTTTTCTTCCTAGTTTAAATCCCATTTAATACGAAGCCAAGCCAAGCCCCTAGAGAATTCTACCAAAGCAAAAGGGAAGGCTTGGAAAGTCCCATAAATTATAAATTGGATGAGTACCCAATTGTCAGTTTTCAATTACAACTGCTGTTAAGATCACAACTGTAATATTAGATATTGAATGTAGATGTTGAACACTGTCTCTTTGAATTGTTGTCCTGTTTACAGATAAATAGTCCCAAGGAGCAAAGAATGAAATGAAATGTATCAAATGGTATATATTACATTTACTATAATACGAAGGTGCCGTATATCACTGGGATCTGAGAAATGTAGAATTGGAACAAATGTAAGACAGGCACAAACTGTTCCCCATGCTTTTTCCTCCTTCTCTTTACTTTTTTCCCCGTATCATGGATTATTGTTTTCTGTGTTTAACAGAAAGTAAGTTGTTTACGTAGCAAGGATTTTTATATTCAGTATGGAGAATTACATGTTAATGTGGAGAAAAAATCAGGCTGAGGCCGAGTGTACGGTGGCTCACACCTGTAATCCTAGCACTTTGGGAGACTGAGGCAGGTAGGTCACCTGAGGTCAGGGGTTTGAGACCAGCCTGGCCAACATGGTGAAACTCCGTCTCTACTAAAAATACAAAAATTAGTGGGGCATGGGGGCACGCACCTGTAATCCCGGCTATTCGGGAGGCTGATGCAGGAGAATTGCTTGAACCCAGGAGGTGGAGGTTGCAGTGAGCCGAGATCGCATCATTGCACTCCAGCCTGGGCTACAGAGCAAAGACTCTGTCTCAAAAAAAAAAGAAAAAGAAAAAGAAAAAATCAGGCTGGGCGTGGTGGCTCATACCTGTAATCCCAGCTACTTGGGAGACAGAAGCAGGACAATCACTTGAACCCTGGAGGCAGAAGTTGCAGTGAGCCAAGATTGCACCACTCTGGATGACAGAGTGAGACTGCCTCAAAAAAAAAAAAAAAAGTGTACAAAAAACATCAACTTTTCTCTCTCTGGAATATAAACTCTATGTCATTTAGCTGTTGTTAATTCTTGAACCTCTACTTATATAATTTATGACTATAACAATGATCTTTGACTTTCATAATCTAGTTACTTCCCAAACTTTACTGTGTCTTAATGCATTGCTTTATTTTTTGCTTTTTGTCAACTTCTGAAGTTTGAGTATCTTCGAGTGGGGTACTCACTAAGCTTTAGCTGGATATCTGGTTATGATTTCATATGTTTTTCACGGGTGAAAAGGTAACAAACTGCTCAGAGAAGGGCAATGTGTTCTTTAAAGAAAGTTAGGCCAGGTGCAGTGGCTCACGCCTGTAATGCCAGCACTTTGGGAGGCTGAGGTGGGCAGATCACGAGGTCAGGAGTTTGAGACCAGCCTGGCCAGCATGGTGAAACCCCATCTCTACTCAAAATACAAAAAATTAGCTGGACATGGTGGTGCAAGCCTATAGTCTCAGCTACTTGGGAGGCTGAGGCAGGAGAATCGCTTGAACTCAGCAGGTGGAGCTTGCAGTGAGCCGAGATCGCACCATTGCACTTCAGCCTGGGCAACAGAGTGAGACTCTGTTTCAAAAAAAAAAAAAAAGAACGAAAAAAGAAAGTTAGAAGAATTAGAATTTCAGAATAAGTGGTAAATTTTTAAAAAAGAAAAAAATAAAGGCAGAAAAGATAGAGGAAATGAGTTCTCCATAGGAACTGAAATGAACAAAGTGTGAAGTCAGTCTTTAGAAGTCTAAAATGAAGAATGCTTACAACACTATATGTCAGATGCCATGCCACATCTCTACATAAATTATCTCATTTTTCCTTCGCACAGAATATATGCAAAAAATTGAATAAGTTGCCCAAATACTCAGATAGTAAATGTGGCAGAGCTAGGATTGAAACTGAAGATATCCAGCTCTAAAACTTGTGCTTTTCATTGTGTGATAAATTTTCTAAAAGTAGACCTGGCATGGTGGCTCATGCCTGTAATCCCAGCACTTTGGGAGGCCGAGGCAAGTGGATCACTTGAGGTCAGGAGTTCGAGACCAGCCTGGCCAACGTGGTGAAACCCTGTCTCCACTAAAAATACAAAAATTAGCCAGGCATGGTGGCAGGTGCCTATAATCCCAGCTACTCGGGGGACTGAGGCAGGAGAGTTGCTTGAACCCAGGAGGTGGAGGTTGCAGTGGGCCAAGATCACGTCGCTGCATTCCAGGCTGGATGACAGAGCCAGGCTCCTTAGTCTCAAAAAAAAAAAAAAAAAAAGAAAAAGAAATTTCTAAAAGTTATTCAGCATAAAAATTGTCAATAAAGTTCCAACTTAATTGCTTCGTTCTTGTGTGAAATGATGTCTCTCTTAGCAGGCTTTGGCATTGGTGAGCATAAAGAGACGAGCAGATGAAGGTGTCATATTTCAATCGCAATGTTAAGATCAGTAGCTGGGATGGAGTATGATACTTAGTAGGTGCTCAGTTTGTCAAATAAATGAACGGATGTCATGTGTGATTTATTGATGCCATAATATGGCTGTCTACCTGCACTCCTTCAGCTTTTAAAGTTGTGATTATATATATTAAACCTAAAACTTTACTCACACCAAAAGCAAATGTATGAAACTCAATGTTTATATCATTAAACTGTTTATATCATTAAACTTTTAATGAGAGACAGAAAAAAGGCAAAATATTAATAACTTATTGGCAATGATGCAAGTGATACATACAATTGTCACTTTTGTATGCTGAGAGGAGAACTCGACTCCATCTGTGTCAGCCACACAGCTAGGTGAATAAACACGTGGCAACCTTCATTTCAGGGAGGGTGGCTGCTCCTGAGACACCCAGATCCAAATCCATCCTTGAAAATTGAGGTGGGGCATTAAATATTATATCCCATAAAATTGAATTCTCCTAGGCCAAATGGCAGCATATCGTCAACAGATGATGATAACAGTAAAAAAAAAAACAGTGGTTGTAAAATAATAAAGGTATAATTTATTGAGTGCTTACAATGTATTTGGCATTATGCTGAACACTTATAGTTGACTATCTCATCTGACCCTCATGTTACCTGATTTCATTATGTTTGAGGTCACCTATTCTATTGGGGAAAGAATGTGATGAGGAAGGACTATTTAAAGTTAACTTTTGTATTTGATCTTAGGTAGAATGTTTGCCCAGTTGGTTATAGGTGGTATAGAGGTGGGGAGGTGTAAGATGGAGACTGGGTGTAAATTAAACACTGGGTCAATAATTAAAGCTGGAGGAGAGACATAATTAGGTCAGCGGTCAAATTTCTATTTCATTTAAAAATACTCTTAAAGTACTTTGAAGTCAGTTATACTTTTTTTTTTTTTTTTTTTTTTTGGATTTAGAATGCTTTCCTGGATTGACTTATACAGAGGCAATATTTTATGTAATTCACCGTGCCAAGAGAAAACAGTAGGTCTTAATAAACGTCTACAGAGCTATATATTTGCAGGTCATAATTTTAAGAAACTTGCCAAAGTCAACTTGAGGATTTTTTAAAAATCTCAACAAACTCAGAAGGTTGCCAGAAATAAATAATTTACCTACAAAATTTTATTATAGCATTACTGAGTATAGTGATGTAGTAAATTTATGTAAAAATTTGACTATCTTCAAGAGGGCCACGTTGGTAGCTATCATATCAAAGTGTGATTGGCTTATTTTTTGGTCCAGGTTGCATTAGGTGAGCCTCTCCTGAATCCAAGGACGGTTTGTTTATTTATGATTTTATTTTATTTTATATTTTATTTTTTGAGACAGAGTCTCACTATGTTTCCCAAGCTGGCCTTGAATGCCTGGCCTCAAGTGATCCTCCCATTTTAACCTCCCAAAGTGCAGGGATTACATGCACGAGCATTCATTGATGACTGATTGGTTGATTGAGACAGGATCTCACTCTTTGGCCAGGCTGGAGTGTAGTGATGTGATCACAGGTAACTGCAGCCTCAACCTCCTGGGATCAAGCGATTCTCCTACCTCAGCCTCCTGAGTAGCTGGGACTATAGGCATGCACCACCATGCCTGGCTAATATTTTAATTTCATTTTATTTTTAGAGACAGAATGTGTTGCCCAGGCTAATCTTGAACTCCTGGCCTCATGCTCTCCTCCCACCTTGGCCTCCCAATGTGCTGGCATTACAGGTGTGAGCCACCACACCTGTCCAGATTATTTATTAAGAACATGTAGAAATACCACTGAATTAACTATATTTGTCTTTGAGGCCAACATATTTCATTTGGCCAAAGTAAGTATCACCATTTAAAAATTGCGGAAAGCCGTATGAATTATTAGATTAAATGCTGGCACTGGCGCTCTCTTAGTAGGGACCCATGTTGTAAGACTTGATATTTATGTGACCAGAAGAATTGTTCATTAACATATGTGGATAAGAAATATAGTTACAACCCTAGATTGCATTTGTTGATATTGACCTAGAGAGGATGTGATGCTGTTTGTGAAATAGCAAAAGAGACTGTTGAACCAGTTGGCATGATTGATAAAGGTGTTAATATGATTCTTAATGGGTTTTTATTATCTAGATTCTTTTCCTAGTGGTTTATAATATTTTGAATTTTACAATCCAAAAAAAAGTTGCCAGGATTGAATTTTTTGTTTAACTTCTGTTTTTACCATTTTTTCCTAAAACATTGGGCAAGAAAAGTACCTGGTATATAGTTAACCTAACTCAATACATGGTAGGTGAATAAATAGATGGATGATCAAACAACAAAAAAATAGTGGAGTCTCGCTCTGTCACCCAGGCTGGAGTGCAATGAAGTGATCTTGGCTCACTGCAACCTCCGACTCCCAGGCTCAAGCGATCCTTCCATCTCAGCCTCTTGAGTAGCTGGGACTAAAGGCATGCTCCATGCCTGGCTAATTTTTGTATTTTTAGCAGAGGTTGGGTTTCAACATCTTGGCCAGGCTAGTCTTGAACTCCTGACCTCAAGTGATTTGCCCGCCTCGGCCTCCAAAAGTGCTGGAATTACAGGCATGAGCCACCGCACCTGGCCTCATTGTGGGGTTTTAATGTGTATTTCCATATTGACTAATGAGGTTGACCCTGTTTTCATGTGCTGATTAGATATATGTGTGTCTTCTGTTTTTGTGTTGTCTATTCAAGTTTTTTGCTTTTGGGGGAAAGTTGCATGAGACGTCTGCATGATGGTGACCAGTTTGCAGAGTTCCTGATGACTCTGCAGATGAACAGAAATGACCCAGGAACATGGCTTTTGGGGCCTGATGTACCACCTGCACTATAGCTCCAAGAATCATGAACTCAAAGTGTAAAATTGAGGCAATAAATAAATCTCAATGGATTTCTAAGATATAAATCGTATAGAATTGGGTGTACCATCAGACTGATAGTCATACATGAGCAGTTTTGTGAGACATGGTTTTGATTTTTTTGATGATCTAGAGAAGGAATAGTTTCTCATAGAAGCAGTAAGAGCAGTGGTTTGGAACTTGGACTCTAGAATCAGATACTGTGTTATATTTCTACCTCTGCCATTTACTGTGTCTTTTTGGAGTGACTTCCTAAACCTTTGGACTTCAGTTTCCTCATCAAAAATAGGAAAAAAAATAAGAAATAAAATAGGCTGGGCGCAGTGGCTCACGCCTGTAATCCCAGAGCTTTGGGAGGTTGAGGCGGGCGGATCACCTGAGGTCAGGAGTTCAAAACCAGCCTGGTCAACACGGAGAAACCCCGTCTCTACTAAAAATACAAAATTAGCTGGGTCTGGTGGTGCATGCCTGTAATCCCAGCAACTTGGGAGCCTGAGGCAGGAGAATCGCTTGAACCTGAGAGGTGGAGGTTGTGGGGAGCCGAGATTGTGCCATTGCACTCCAGCCTGGATAACAAGAGTGAAACTGTCTAAAAAAAAAAAGAAAGGAAATAAAATAATGGTACCTATATCCCAAGCTATTGTGATAATTAAAGGAATTAGAACATATAAGACACTTACTTAAGGTCATGCTGGGTTTATAGGACACGCTGTATGAGGGCTAGCTCTTGTTATTACTAATTTCAAGTTGACACACTGGCATGATTATATCACTGTAAAGTGTGGATTTGGGCTGGGCACAGTGGTGTGTGTCTGTAGTCCTAGTTACTCGGGAGGTTGAGGCAGGAGGATTGCTTGAGCCCAAGAGTTTGAGGCTACAGTGAGCTATGATCGTGCCACTGCACTCCAGCCTGGGCAACAGAGTGAATCTCTATCTCTAAATAAATTAGTAAATAAATAAAGTATAGATTTCCTTAGGGACTAAGCAGGCTTTATTATTGGATAACCATTTATTTATGTATTAAACATCAAACATAAATGGCACCAGACAGTATGATTCCACTTACATACTGTTCTCAAAGTGATAACATTATAGAGATGGAAAGCAAAGGTGGTTGCCAGGCGTCAGGAACTCAGTGAAGGAGGCCATAGAGGGGAAACACAGGGAGAGAGCGCCTTTGTCATGTTGTCCTGGTGGTTACAAAAATCTCTACATGTGATAAAACCTCACTGAACTCCATGTGCTCATGCACACAGATGCACACTCACACACACAAATGAGTGCATGTAAAAGCTGATGACATCTGAATAAGGGCTGTAGACTGTACCGATGTCAACATTCTGGTTTGATATTGTACTATAGTTATTTATGTAAGGGGTTACCATTGGGGAAATCTGGGTGAAGGGTACCCAGGAACTCTCTGTACTCTGTTGAATTTTTTAAACAGCTTTATTAAGATATAGTTCACATACCAAGCAATTCATTAAAGTGTACCATTGAGTGGTTCTTAGCATATTTACAGAGTTTTGCAATCATCACAACAGGCAATTTTAGAACATTTTCATCACCTCAAAAAGAAATTGCATGCTGTAGCTAATACCCCTCCCAACCCAACCCCAAGGCCCCCCTCCAGCCCCTGGCAACCACCAGTATACTTCTGTCTCTAGAAATGTCTCTGTTTTGGACATTCCATATGAATGGAATCATACAGTGTGTGGTCTCTGTATTTTCTTTGCAACTCTCTGTAAGTCTATAATTATTTCAAAATAAGAAGCTATTTTGTTTTTTCTAAGACAGAGTCTTGCCCTGTTGCCCAGGCTGGAGTGCAGTGGTACAATCTCGGCTCACTGCAATGTCTGCCTCCTGGGTTCAAGTGATTCTTATGCCTCAGCCTCCCGAGTAGCTGGAATTACAGGTGCATGCCGCCACACCCGGCTAATTTTTGTATTTTTAGTAGAAACGGGGATTCACCATGTTGGCCAGGCTGGTGTCAAACTCCTGACCTCAAGTGATCCACCCATCTTGGCTTCCCAAAGTGCTGGGATTACAAGTGTGAGCCACTGCGCCCGGCCTCAAAATAAAAAGTTTTTAAAAATGAATTGAGGGGGCAGGCGTGGTGGCTCACGCCTGTAATCCTAGCACTTTGGAAGGCTGAGGCAAGTGGATCACTTGAGGTTAGGAGTTCGAGACCAGCCTGGCCAACATGGTGCAACCCCATCTCTACGAAAAATACAAAAATTAGCCAGATGTGGTGGTAGGCACCTGTAATCCCAGATACTTGGGAGGCTGAGGCAGGAGAATTGCCTGAATCCAGGAGGCGGAGGTTGCAGTGAGCCGAGATCATGTCATTGCACTCCAGCCTGGGTGACAGAGCAAGACACCATCTCAAAAAAAAAAAAAAAAAAAAGAAAGAATCGAGTGTTGCTATGGGACAAGGTCTCTGCTGGGCACTGGGGACACATGAGTAAGTGAAGCCGTGATCACTGCCCCAAAGAGCTTAGAGTTTAGAGGGAAAGACAGAGAAGGGGGCAGACAGTGAGGGTGCAGTGTTATCAGTGCTTTGGTGGAGGCGGCACAGGGGCCAGGAGAACACTAGGAAGAATAGAACTCAGATTGAAAGTAAGGTCAGACAAAGTTCCCCAGAAGAATTGGTTAGCAAATTTTTAAACTGCATGCCATGTGGAAAGAACTTGGGACCATGGATGGATGGACAGCAGCTCATGTGGCATCTGTGGAAGAGAAGTCTTTCTTGAGACTTTTGTCCCTGTTGCCTGTGGTCCTTTGGCTGTCATGCTCAGTGTCCAGGATGCCAGATAGTCCTCATTGGCTGTTTTTTTTTTTTTTTTTTTTTTTTTTTCTCCCCAGTGTCCAACAAGCACCCATTTGTGGACAGCAACCTTCTCTACCAGTTTAGAATGAACTTCCGGCGGAGGCGAAGACTGATGGAGCTGCTCAATGAAAAGTCCCCTTCCTCCCAGGAAACTCATGACAGTCCCTTCTGCCTGAGGAAGCAGAGCCATGACAATCGGAAATCTACCAGCTTTATGTCAGGTATGCCATCCCAGCGTTTATTGGAGCTCAAGTGTTTGTCTTTTGAGAAATAGTGGAGCCTTGACTCACCTTTGTGAAACTCTGTTCTCTATGGGAGAGTAGACTTTTTACTTATTCATGGCCGGACGTGGTGGCTCACGCCTGTAATCCCAGCACTTTGGGAGGCCGAGGCGAGTGGATCACGAGGTCAGGAGATTGAGATCATCCTGGCTAACACGGTGAAACCCTGTCTCTACTAAAAATACAAAAAATTAGCCGGGCGTGGTGGCGGGCACCTGTGGTCCTAGCTACTTGGGAGGCTGAGGCAGGAGAATGGCCTGAACCTGGGAGGCGGAGCTTGCAGTGAGCCGAGATCGCGCCACTACACTCCAGCCTGGGCGAAAGAGTGAGACTACATCTCAAAAAAAAGAATTTTTACTTATTCATAACCAAGAAGTATGAAAAAAATTCCGAAACCCTAAGTTTTTCTTGGACAGCCAACTTAGATGCCAGGAATCTGTTTTATAAAAGTGTGTATTTGAATTATAGAAGGCCTCTCATGCTCTCACTCATACCTTATTTATTTTTCATTGCAAGCCATTCGTGCCTGGCATGATGGCGCACACTTATAATCTCAGCTACTTGGGAGGCTGAGGTGGGAGAATCACTTGAGGTCAGGAGTTTGAGACTAGGCTGGGCAATATAGCAAGACCTCGTCTGTCCAAAAAATTTAAAAATAAATAAATAAATACAAGTTTTTGTTTGTTTGGTTTTTTAGATGGAGTCTCACTCTGTTGCCCAGGCTAGAGTGCAGTGGTGTGCTTTTGGCTCACCACAACTTCTGCCTCCCAGGTTCAAGCAATTCTCCTGCCTCAGCCTCCCAAGTAGCTGGGACTACAGGCGTGCATCACCATGCCTGGCTAATTTTTGTATTTTTAGTAGAGATGGGGTTTCACTATGTTGACCAGGCTAGTCTCAAGCTCCTGACCTCATGATCCTCCTGCCTTGGCCTCCCAAAGTGCTGGGATTACAGGCATGAGCTACCATGCCCAGCCTTACAAGTAGTTTTTACATATCATTTAATTATTCAGTTTTGTAAATCACAACTTCAAAAAGCTATCTATTTCAAAGATGAATAAGAAGATTATTTCTGTGGGCATTTACACTGGTAACCACAAAAAAGTGACTGGTTATCCACCCATTATCAGTGGGCGACAGAGAACAAAGAAGAACAATGCAAAGCTGATGCAAGTCTCGTAGAGCATAGCAGCCGGGGGTGTTACACAGTTAAAGTCCGACAGTCTCAGATGTGCAGTTAGCTGTGATGGAAATGATGGTGATTGGATGTAAAGGTGACCTGGCTGTGACAGCTGTCCCTCCATTGATTATGAGTGCTGATTTGGTTGATCTGTCTGTCCAGGAGGGTGTAAGAGGAGAACGAAAATGATGTGATTGGTGTTCACAAATGAGTGCATCCAGAAAATGTGAACTTGAAGTAAGTGTCCATCTGTTTAAGAGGGTGAGGTGCTTAAAGGGGTATCTTGAACTGCCCTGAAAACTTGGTGTTATCTCGAGAAATTGGTTGGTTTAAGGTTTGAAACTACTGGGCTTAACCCAGCACAATATGAAAGTGTCATGACTTGGTTATGAACAGGAGATGACAGTGAGAGCACTTACAACTATATGTATTTTTTTTATTTATTTATTTATTTATTTATTTATTTATTTATTTATTTATTTTGTTTTATATTTTTTTGCGATGGAGTTTCGCTCTTGTTGCCCAGGCTGGAGTGCAATGGCGTGATCCTGGCTCACTGCAACCTCCGCCTCTCGGGTTCAAGCGATTCTCCTGCCTCAGCCTCCTGGGTAGCTGGGATTAGAGGCATATGCCACCACACCTGGCTAATTTTGTATTTTTAGTAGAGTCAAGGTTTCTGCATGTTGGTCAGACTGGTCTCGAACTCCCAACCTCCGGTGATCCGCCTGCCTCAGTCCCCCAAAGCTCTGGGATTATAGTTGTGAACCACTGCACCCAGCCACAACTATATGTATTGAGGCCAGGTGTGGTGGCTTATGCCTGTAATCCCAGTACTTTGGGAGGCCAAAGCGGGAGGATCACCTGAGGTCAGGAGTTCGAGACCAGCCTGGGCAACAAAGTGAAACCCTGTCTCTATTAAAAATACAAAAATTAGCTGGGTGTGGTGGTGGGTGCCTGTAGTCTTAGCTACCCAGGAGGCTGAGGAAGGAGTATCACTTGAACCCGGGAAGCGGAGGTTACAGTGAACAGCGATCTCGCCACTGCACTCCAGCCTCAGTGACAGAGCGAGACTCTGTCTCAAAACAAAACAACTGAATGTATTGAGACATTTCTGTGCCCCAGGCCCTGAGCCAAGCTTGGTTGTATGAATTTTCTCATTTAATTCTTACTGTAACCCTAAGAGAAAGGACTTTTCTTATCCCTATTTTACAGTTGAAGAGATTAAGATACAGAGCAATTAAGTGGCTTACGGAAAGTTAGGAAGTGGTGGGCAGAGCTCAGTCCACCAGCTGTAGCTAACACCAGCTTAGCTCCCAGCAGTTTTGTTTACTCCAGTGCTTTTAATATGCCACCACCTCCCCGATCCCCCACACCCAGGTTCCTCAGACACAGCCATCTGGAGGAGAGAAAGAAGCATAAGCTTCTGTGGGAAAAGAAAGACTGACTGAGGGTCAGGAGGCTAATCCTGTGCTCCCAGGCCAATCTGGTCAGGTCAGGAGGACACACTTGATATATGTCTCCTTAACATTGTAAACTTCTGCAGAGTGATTTTACTTTCTCACAAACAAGGGTTTGCCTGTTTCTTGAGTGGGCCCGATAGACCTGAACAAGTGATAATGATGAGTAGAAGGATATAGTAACCATGGTAACCTGTATTAGTCCATTCTTGAATTGCTATAAAGGAATAACTGAGATTGAGTAATTTATTAGGTTGGTGCAAAGGTCATTGCGGTTTTTGTTGTGAAAAGTAATGGCAAAATTGCAAAAAGTAATGGGGCACAGAAATGTCCTATAGTTGTAAGTGGTCTCATTGTCACCTCCTATTCTGTCCACCAGCTTTAGCTTACATCAGTTTAACTCATACCAAGCTTCATGCACCCAAGCTTGGCTCGGTGCCTGGGGCACAGAAATTACTATTAATGGCAAAAACCGCGATGACTTTTGCACCAACCTAATATCAAGAAAAGAAGTTTAATTGGCTCACCATTCTGCAGGGAAAACAGGAAGGATGGTGGTATCTGCTTTTGGGGAGACCTCAGGAAGCTTCCAATCATGGTTGAAGGTGAAGTGGGAGTAGGGGTCTCACATGGCACAAGTGGGAGTGGCAGGGGTTGGGGGTGGAGGTGCCACATACTTTCAAACAACTAGATCTCACAAGAACTCACTTACTATGGTGAGGACAGTGTAATGGGGATGGAACCATTCATGAGAATCCACCCCCATGATCCAGTCACCTCCCACCAGGCCCCACTTCCAACATTGGGGATTACCTTTCAACATGAGATTTGGGTGGGGACATATATTCGAACCACATCATGACCATGAACACCAGCATTTATTTTGGGCTTCCCACGTGCCAGGGTCTCCATGATTTCTTTCATTCAGTCATATACCCTCCCCATGTTGAGAGCCAGCTTACTCCATGACAGAGAACCAAATCAGAAAAGTAAAGACATACACGCTCAAAGCCTGAATGTGTGCTCTGTATTTTAAGCTCCTTCTTCCATGGCTCTGGATGATTAATCCTTCTTTGTTTTTGTTTTTATTTTTTCTGAGACAGAGTCTCACTCTGTCGCCCAGGCTGGAGTGCAGTGGTGCCATCTTGGTTCACTGCAGTCTCTGCCTCCCAGGTTCAAGCAATTCTCCTGCCTCAGCTTCCCAAGTAGCTGGGATTACAAGTGCGTGCCACCATGCCTGGCTAATTTTTGTGGTTTTAGTAGAGATGGGGTTTCACCATGTTGGCCAGGCTGGTCTTGAACTCCTGACCTCGTAATCTGCTCACCTCGGCCTCCCAAAGTGCTGGGATTACAGGCATGAGCCACCGGGCCCGGCCTGATTAATGGTTTTATTTGAAATCAGAAGGCATTTATTTTCACTGTTGATTCATCCCGTGTAACTAGCAAGTCATTTATATCCTAGCAAGGACTGCTCAGCATGGATGTGGTAGTTCTTGAAATAATATCATCTTTTCATGCTCATGATATAACCCACCCCTTGCACAATCCTATAAGACAGCATTGTTCTCACTTTACAGTCAGGGAAATTTAGGCTCAGAGAGCTTCCCTGAGGTGACCCCAAGTTGTGCTACAAGTGGCAGAGCTGGCCAGGCATGGTGGCCCACGTCTGTAATCCTAGTGCTTTGGGAGGCTGAGATGGGTGGATCACTTCAGGCCAGGAGTTCAAGACCAGCCTGGCCAACATGGTGAAACCCAATCTCTACTAAAAGTACAAAAATTAGCCGAGTATGGTGATGGGCACCTATGGTCCCAGCTACTGGGGAGGCTGAGGCAAGAGAATTGCATGAACCCAGGAGGCAGAGGTTGCAGTGAGCCCAGATTGTGTCACTGTACTCCAGCCTGTGCAACAGGGTGAGACTCCATCTCAAAAAAATAAAATAATATAATATAAAGTAAGAGTAGAGCTGCAACTCAAGCTCTTGTTTTTCTGCCACTAAGACCAGTGTGCTTTTTCCTGGCCTCCCTGGACGTTGCAGCTGAAAGCCTATGTGCTCTAGTGAGCCGAGACCATCCCCTCGTTGACTGTGTGTGTTCTCTGGCCTACGCAGTGAGCCCCAGCAAGGAGATCAAGATCGTGTCTGCAGTGAGGAGGAGCAGCATGAGCAGCTGTGGCAGCAGCGGCTACTTCAGCAGCAGCCCCACCCTCAGCAGCAGCCCCCCTGTGCTCTGCAACCCCAAGTCCGGTGAGTACCCAAAAGGTGGCCCCACTCCTAAGACTGTGGGGACTTGGGCAGGTCCCTGGGAAGCAGAATCTGAGATAGCAGGAGACTAGCGTGCGGGTTCTAGTAAGTTAGAGCATGCTCTTGGGGTCCACACATGTTGAATGAAGGGAAGGAAGAATTGGGCTGAAGGAGAAATTGGGTTGTAGCCCAGTCTCAGTGAAGGCTGTCATTGACCCAATAAGACCTCAGGAGCTGGGATGGCCCTTCCAAGTTGCCTGGAGTTGTGTTGAGGGGCTGGGCCTTTAGATCCACGTGTTGGCCACTTACTAGATATTGGCTGCCCCTGGGAGGAGGGCATGACCTTGGGCGAAGCAGCTGTCTTCAGAGAGATGGTCCCCAAGACAGCTGAGGGCCGTTGCCATGCCATTAGCACTCCCTGAGCTGGGAGGAGTTCCTGAGCCCTGAAGGGGGTTTTGGGCAGTGTGTGTAACAGTGTTCACAGCAGGGGAAACAGCACTTCCCCCGAATGCAGCCGATGCAAAGATCTGTTGGGGCCCAACACCCTTAAGGAAGAAGCATGGATGTGTGCAAACCCAACTATCCCTGGAATTGACCCTGGGTGCCTTGTGGTTTCAAACTCTGCTCCTCAACCTCCATGGCCTTTATATTCCAGGAAAAAAATCTAGGCACAAAGATTGTTGGTGAACATGTACTTAGAAACAATCCTTCTTCCACCCAATCAATTAACCCCCCAGGAACTGGCAATCCATTGAAGCTACCCTTTCTCAGCATCCCTTACCCATCTCATGTCCTCACTGTTCTCCTTGCCAGGATGAGGACATGTGGTCCATCACTACAGCAACTGCCAGAAAACACTCTCAGACCCATTTGTTTAAGGCCCTGTCCAGTTTGTCACCTTCAAGGAAGAGGCTCTGTTCCTTTTGTTCATGTTGTTTCCTCATCATCAGATCCTGGGGATACAAAGATGACAGGTCATAACCCCCAACTCAGTGAATACACCACCTCTTTGGAGGACAAAACAAAATATTTCACGTTAGTAAGAATAAGGACTAATCGATGAGGTTCAAAAGGCTTTGAGAGAAAACTCTGTCATCTAATGCTATTATCTAGGAAGGTGGCTCTTTTTCCTGATCTAACTTTTTTTCTTTTTTTGCTGCCTTCTGGAGAGTTAGCGGCAGGAATAAATGTAACCTGTAAGTGAATGAAGAAACTGGCTTCCACACTGTACTGGCTGAAGAGTCGTTGAGTGCTAGGTTTTTCAATTCCTGGAGTTTGCTGATAAAGCAGAATGAAAAAGGAGAACTGAATTCTTAGAAATGGGATGTTTGAAGCCTTCATAGAAATCTGACAGGCATCCTCAAAGTTAAAAGCAAAAGATCTCAGTTTCAATAAAAGGGTCAGTGGTGCCATAACCATTTTACATGTTTTTGATTGCTTATGATGGAATACGAAAAAAGTGTGAATTACTGAAATTAGCAACAAAATCCATGTTCTCTGAGGTAGGTTAGTATTGTTTCCTCTTTCTCCTTGCCTCTGGGTCAAAGGCAAGAGTTTACTGTTACGCAGGCAGAAGAGAAAGGTCTTGTTTCCTTCCGTGGGTCTCCAAGGACGAGAGCTGTCAGGACTGAGCTGTGGTTTGTAAATCCCCAGTCTTACCCATAGTTTGACAAGCTTCTCTCTCACTCTTGAGAGGGTTCCCAAGACCTAGTGAGCTCATCTGTGATTTTTTTTTTTTCTCAAGCAGATGATCAGGCCTTCACAGTGATGCATTTAAAAATTAATTATCCTAAAGATACCAGGATATGTTTTTTAGTACTGTATACAAATGCCCTAAGCCAGACACAAAAAAAAAAACAGTACTAAAGACATTGATGTTATCGGTATCATTGTAATAAGCAAATAAGCTTCCAAGGATATGAAAAGAAAAAAGCTTTTCCTGGGCCTCAAAGTTTCTACAGTTTTCAACATAATAAAGAGGAGAAGTGCATTAAAATGAATGGTCAGCACTGCTGCCAAAGAGTACAGTGTGATTCATGTATCCAAATCCATAAGCCCCTGAGGGTTTATGGGGAGTGGAGAGAGAGTTATCTGACGGGGAATAAAAAAGATCTCAGTCCTCAAATATTGACCACTTTTCTTCTCTCCCATCCATCTGCTGAGAGATACTATTTCCATCTTGATGTTTGACCTACTCCCTCTTGTTTAGCGACCATAAATTAATTTTCACTTTCATGAGATTTCTGAAAGCAAAGGTGATAAGATCAGCGAACTGTCACCTCAACGAGAAGCACTGGATTGCCTTTCACTGAGAGGGTGCTGGTCAGACCAGAAGGCCGCGCATGTAACCAGCGGGCAAGGCCCAGCTGCCTGGTGGATCATCAGACCTCTCCCCACGCTCCCTTTCCTTGTCTGCTGCACACTCATTCCAGGACTGGTATCTGACCTCTGACTGTCACTAGCAAAGGGGATCGGAGGATGCCACTTCACCAGGTTAGGCCCCGTGGCTGGGGCCTTTTCTGTTTGTCTGTGGCACTTCAAGTTCACGATGTCTACAGAGCTGGATTAGAATGGTCCCTGTCCCCTGACCCCCTGGCTATTTGGGGAGGATATGACAGCCCCTCTCCAGTTCTTAGTGAGCACAGGATGGATGGGGAGGTTCATTTCAGTGGGTTTTAGGCAGCCACAAGTCAGGAACTGGCTGCTGTCTGCTATCTTGGTGGGCAACAGCAGCGAGCTGATGTGAGGAGGACGGCATGCCACTATCTTCCTGAGCTTCTAGACCCTTTCTTTTGCTTGCAGGACAGCATGGCCCAGAGTGAGTGTGGCACAGTAGCTGAGAATATGGGCACTGGTGTCTAATGCCTGAGTTTGATTCTACTTCTGCCACCCATTAGCTCTGGAACCTTGGACACAATCAATTTAACTTTTCTAAGGTTGTTTTTGCAGTTATAAAATGGGGATAACAACGATCCTAACTCGTTCATTCTTGTGACGATTAAGTGAGTTAATATATTCACATCACCTCGCATGGTGCCTCTTTAGCACATGTTAAATACTCCGAAAAGCTCACTAGCATTATTACTCAGGGCAGAAAGCAGTGTGTACATGCAGTCCTAGGTATTAAGAAGGAAATGAGGCCGGGTGGCTCACGCTTGTAATCCCAGCACTTTGGGAGGCTGAGGTGGGCGGATTGCCTGAGGTCACGAGTTCAAGACCAGCCTGGCCAACATGGTGAAACCCTGTCTCTACTAAAAATACAAACATTAGCCAGATGTGGTGTTGGGTGCCTGTAATCCCAGCTACTCAGGAGACTGAGGTGGGAGAATTGCTTGAATCCAGGAGGCGGAGGTTGCAGTGAGCCGAGATCGCATCATTGCATCATTGCACTCCAGCCTGGACGACAAGGGCAAAGCTCCGTCTCAAAAAAAAAAAAAAAAGAAAGAAAGAAAAAAAAAATTGACCTGTCCTCTTATCCCCACCCCCGCCACTCTTGCTTTCCTTCCCTTTCTTTTTTTCCTTAGCTTTGTAAGGTAGGTTTAGGGTTATGTATGTTTGCTGCTATTTTCTGTCTCCACTCAGCTAAAATATAAAGTGTGAGGCAGGGATCTTTGCTACTTTTTCTACCGATGGTCACCTATGAGATATCAATAAATAGCTGCTGAATACATGGATGGAGGACTTGGAAGTGCTTATGTCTTGACATTATGTTTGTCTGACAGTGCTGAAGAGACCCGTCACCTCTGAGGAACTCCTTACTCCCGGGGCTCCGTATGCAAGGAAGACATTCACGGTAGGCTGATGGTCTGGCCTGTTTCTCCTGTGCTGCCCATTCTTCTGCGCCGTGTCCATGTGTCAACGGGTAGCTTATAGACTGACCTGAAAACTGTTTTTCTAGTTTTCTTTTTGTTTTTAGCATAATTATGATAATAGGTTTTCTTGACCTTAAGGCACTAAGATGCATTAGGACTTCACATGCTTTATTATTCATACAGCATTTAACATTTTTTTGATGTGTTGTTTGTTAAAGAAAAGATTTCCATTATACGCTTATTCTAATTTAATTGCAAATTTTAAGATTGGCATCATTTGCACTTGCATTTGCCTTAAAATCTAATAATTTTAGATTTTATTTCCCACCATTAGTAATTTAAATTATTATTAATTTTATGGCAAATGGAAGTGCCAATGATGCCAATAATCCCTTCTGCATTATAATTAATTCTAGACGTTATTTAAAACATTAGGGGAGTGTTAAGGTAGAGAAAGGAAACTGTGGGATAAATTGTTCTACCGTAGGCAGGGTGCTTCGACAATGTGAGCATGCCTTGAGGTACACAAGCCTCTGACTTGCTGTGAGCAGCTCCGGACCGCCTGCCCCTTCTTGGAGGTCCCTTAGGTTCCTTCTGCCTGCATTGGATTTCTTCAAATGGAATGAAAGTGCTCCTCTCAGCATCACCATCCCCACTCCCCTTCCCGTGTCTCCTTCTGTCAATCTCCTCAAATTCACGTTCATACCCTCTTCAAAACACTTCTACTTCTCCTTCATCTTCTAACTTAGTGGCATTACCTCAGGCTGGGGGAGAATTCTATCCACACTCGGTCACGCAACAAACATTTGCTAAGGGCCGCTTCACATTCTGAATGCTGAGGAGTTAATAGGAGAAAGGCACTGATAACACGTCTGTACCAGAGGAAAAGATAAACTGTACCTTCGGAAGTGAAATTGAGTATAATACACAAATAACAGCAAACTGTAAAGTAATGGAAGTGCCTGAAAATCTTGAGCATTTCCACAAAAATTTTCGTTTACCTCCCTGTTTCTCCCTGTTTTTCCTCAGTCTCCAGCATTGAAGAGAGAGCAGATTGTATTTTGAAAGTATTTGTTTTTGATTTTTAATTTAAATGCCAACATTGTTAGTAATTGATTGTGAATGTGTTTCAGCTGTGTTTTAGTTGGGCTATGTGTGAAAGACGTGGCTAGGAGCTGTCCAGGGAATGAAACTGTCAGCTCTAATAATGATTTCTATAGAAAAGGCCTTCTCTAATTCCAAACAACTTTTGGTTTACAATCTACTTGTACATTGTACATTGTGAACTTTATGTACTTTTTCAATTTTTTCCCCCCTTGGTGGAGAATATTGTGTTTTTAGAAAGCCAAGTCTAACCTGGGCATGAGGGCTCACGCCTGTAATCCCAGCACTTTGGGAGGCTGGGCGAGCAGATCACCTGAGCTCGGAAGTTTGAGACCAGCCTGACCATCATGGTGAAACCCTGTCTCTACTAAAAATACAAAAAATTAGCCAGGCGTGGTGTTGCGTGACTGTAATCCCAGTCACTCGGGAGGCTGAGGCAGGAGAATCACTTGAACCCGGGAGGTGGGAGTTGCAGTGAGGTGAGATTGCACCACTGTACTCCAGCTTGGGTGACAGAACAAGACTCTGTCTCAAGAAGAAAAAAAAAAAAAGAAAAGAAAGCCAAGTCTCTTCATTTCCCACCATTAGTAATTTAAATAATTATGCTAGACTTTAATGACATTGCAGGATCAAGAGTGTATCATTTGGATACTGGGGAAAAGAACAAACTTAGAGTAGAAATTGTATCCGGAGAGACATTTCAACCATGTTATGACTTTTTCTAAACCTTCTATTGGAGTCTGACATTACATTGTATAACAGCCTAAGAAAGAGAAAATCTTCCAGTTGTTTATTGAATCATGCCCTCACGGGAGCATCTTCTTTCTGCCAAACAGGTTAGATTTTTTTTTACCACCTTTTCTACAGGGAGATGCCTGGGTTTGTGATAGAAGCAGTGTTCCAATCCCCTGGCAGGGGAGAGAGAAACGGGGGAAAATATGTCACGGTGCATACTTAATCCTGGGCTGGTCTTCTCTCCCTCAGAAGAATAAGCAAATTGCCGGAGACAGTCGGCTGCTTGCTAATTGTGGTTTTCCTCTCCAGATTGTTGGTGACGCGGTTGGCTGGGGTTTTGTGGTGCGAGGAAGTAAGCCATGCCACATCCAGGCTGTAGACCCCAGTGGCCCTGCAGCCGCAGCGGGAATGAAGGTACTAATGGGTCTTTCTCACTCTCTTTTATAACTGTCTTGGGTTCTTCATGCCAAATTGGCCATGATTCTTACTAGGGATCCAAACCCATCTTATTTTGTGTCCTTTTCTATTTCTGCCCTCTCTTTCTTGTTCCCCAAAATCTTTAACCTTTCCTTGGGTCTTCCCTCTCCTCTAATAAACATTTAGAAGTATCTAGCCAGGCGTGGTGGCTCACACCTGTAATCCTAGCACAGGAGGCCAAGGCAGGCAAATCACTTGAGGTCAGGAGTTCAAGACCAGCCTGGCCACCATAGCGAAACCCTGTCCTTACTAAAAATACAAAAATTAGCCAGGTGTGGTGGTGCACACCTGTAATCCCAGCTACTCAGGAGGCTGAAGCAGGAGAATTGCTTGAACCCAGGAGGCAGAGGTTGCAGTAAGCCAAGATCGTACCACTGTACTCCAGCCTGGGTGACAAAGCGAGACTCTGTCTCTAAAACAAAACAAAACAACAACAAAACAACATTTAGCAGTATCTAAATACCTCTATCTTAATTTCATTATTTGATGCCATGTGTGCTTTTTCTCCCTAAGTGTTTTGGCTTCACTTTTGTCAAATTTCCTTTTCCCTTTCTGAATGGGGTTAAAATGAAGTCAAGCACGTATGATATAGGAACCAGGAGAGCAAATTTTCCTACCTCCCTGGTGTTTGGAGGTTTGGTCTCCAAACCTCCCCTGGTGTTTTACATGTTCCCCCTCAACCAATACTGAGTTTGAAAAATTATGTATTTCCCTTTGCTTAAATCTTTGTGTAAGAACTCCAATGCTTCTATTCTGTGCAAGGTATATTCCTGTGGGGTTTATGTATCTAGTAGCACATACTAGACCATACGACATAGCCAATATTGAGAAAAAGAAAATAAAAGCCATGAAATTTGGAAGAGATCTGGAGATCTAGATCTTGGTCCTGTTAGTTACTAGCTTGTTGACTTTGAATAAGTTTTATAACATCTCACAGTCTGTTTTCTCCTCTCTGAAATGACAGTCGTACTATTTCCCATTGTTTTATGGATTAAATGTGTGGAAACCTTGATAAAGTACAAAGAGCTACACAAACATCAATTCATTATTGAATGAATTATGGAAGACTTTTGAAAATAACTTTTACATATTTACTGAAATGATACATATATGTGCCAGGTATGGTGGCTCATGCCTGTAATCTCAGCATCTTGGGAGGCTGAGGCGGGTGGATAACTTTAGGTCAGGAGTTCAAGACTAGCCTGGCCAACATGGTGAAACCCAGTCTCCACTAAAGATACAAAAAATTAGCCAGGCGTAGTGGCTCACTCCTGTAGTCCCAGCTACTCAGGAGGCCGAGGCAGGAGAATTGCTTGAGCCTGGGAGGCAGAGGTTGCAGTGGGCTGAGATCAGACCCGTGTACCCCAACCTGGGTGACAGAGCCTGAGACTCTGGCTCAAAAAAAAGAAAAAAAAAGACACATATACAGTCAAGAAAATTTGGAAAATATATGCGAGCAGGAAAAAAAGTAAAATTACGTCTAATCTTCCCTAATTCAGAGATGACTACTGTTAACATTTTTTAAGCAGCTTTGAAGTGTGTAATTGGCATCCTATAAAATGTAGCCATTAACATTTTGATTTATATTCTTCTAGACTTCTTGTGTGTATATATATTATATATATTGTTTTTATTTAAGAGGATGTTGAGGTTTTTTGCTTTGATATACCTTTATATAGCACAGCTTTGTTCTATTGTCTGTGAAATGTTTCATAAGAGGATATTTCTGTCTTGATTATCTGAAACCATAAGAGGATGCAGAAGGCTTAAAAGCTAAAGATCATTCCCCTGTTCATTTATTCGATACTTTCATCCTCTTCCATCAGCCTTTTCTAGAGTAGCAATAAGCATGATTGGGATCTCCGCCTCTCGAATTTCCAGCATGAGCTCTCTGGCATTGGTTTGCATGCTGGAAAAAATAAGTGGGCAACAGAACATGGCTCAAGGAAGCGAAGAGCACCTTTACTGCCTGCCCAGGTATCAGCACAGGTGTGATTAGGGGCTGCCTCCGCCTTTTGATTTGAACACCTCACTCATGTCGGGGAGGCACAGGCCCTGGGATCCTGTGCTCGGGGCCAGCCATGGAAGCCCTGCTGGCTAAGGCAATGCATGGCAGAGCCCTTTTACCTTCCCAAGACTGCAGCGGGCACAGCACCAAAGCAACTCAGAGTAGGAATGTTGGCCGGGCTCATAAAAAAGCAAGCATTTGCATCCATGCCGAGGCTGAATTTTTCATTTTCTAATGGAACTCTTGGCTGGGGAAGGATTTTATATTTTATTTCCACAATAAAGTACCTACTCTAAATTTATTTTGGCACAGTGCTTCTGTTCTGAGTATGTACTCACTAGCATGATGCTTTGGCTTAAAGAACATTTCTTTTGAGGAAAGCAATGAATTTATTTACATTGCAACTAAAGACCTTGTTTTGTTTAGCCAAGTGTACAGTGAAATTAATTGATTTTAGTTTATCTTTGTTGATGTACATACATAACCATTCTGGGCAATGTCAACTGATTAACTCTTTAATGTATATACCCTGACTGATGTTTTACCTTATATATTTTTTCAATTTCATAAGTTAATGCTTCATATGGTTTATATGTTTAGTTTCTTCAGAGGTACACAGTGGTTTTCTTATGTTATAGAGCTTTACAGAGTTCATTAGAGCAGCCTTTCCATCATTGTATTATTACACAGCTCTCTGGTCCAGCAAAACATCTGTTCTGAGGTTCTCTGATCAAAGCAGTTTTGAACTGCCACATACTTTATCCCCCTCTTAGAAATTCACAAAACACATGAGTATATTGAAAATTCTCACAAACCCGGCAAGAGGAAAAAAATGCTTATTTAAATTGTGTAACATAACATATTATCATTTAAGAGAAACACACAAAAGGAATCTTTATCAGCGTTGTTGTTAAGATATAGCCCTAAAACTCTTCTAAGAAGATGGTTTTGGCCAAACTGCATTGGAATTCATATAAAGTCACCACTTAATGACAGGGTTATGTTCTGTGAAATGGGTTTTAAGGCGATTTTGTGATTGTGTGACCATCATGGAGTGTACTTACACAAACCTGGGTGGCATAGCCTACCACACACCTAGATATAGCCTATCGCTCCTAAGCTATAAACACTGTACAGCATGTTACTGCACTGAATACTGTAGGCAATTGTAACACAATGGTATTTGTGTGTCTAAACATAAAAAAAGGTCCATGACAACTATGATGTCACTGGGCAATGGGAATTTTTTTTAAAGCATTCTCTCTCTTTTTTTTTTTTTTTTGAGACAGAGTCTGGCTCTGTTGCCCAGGCTGGAGTGCAATGGCACAATCTCGGCTCACTGCAACCTCTGCCTCCCGGGTTCAAGCGATTCTCCTACCTCAGCCTCCCAAGTAGCTGGGACTACAGGTGTGCACCACCATGCCCAGCTAATTTTTGTATTTTTAGTAGAGACAGGGTTTCACCATTTTGGCCAGGATGGTTTTGATCTCTCGACCACCTTGGCCTCCCAAAGTGCTGGGATTACAGGCGTGAGCCACCATGCCCAGCCAAATTTTTCAGCTTTATTATAATCTTAAAAGATGATGGGGGGCCAGGCTCAGTGGCTCATGCCTGTAATCCCAGCACTCTGGGAGGCTGAGGTGGGAAGATCACCTGAGGTCAGGAGGTTGAGACCTACCTGGCCAACATGCTGAAACCTAGTCTCTACTAAAAATACAAAAATTAGTTGAGCATGCTGGTGGGTGCCTGTAGTCCCAGCTACTCAAGAGACTGAGGCAGAAGAATCGCATGAACCCGGGAGGCGGATGTTGTAGTGAGCCAAGATCACGCCATTGCACTCCAGCCTGGATGACAAGAGGGAAATTCTGTTTCAAAAAAAAAAAAATGATGGGACCACCATCATATATGCAGTTCGTAGTTGACTGAAACATCATTATGCAGTGCATGACTATACAGAGAATACACTTTTAGTATTACTATTTGTTGGTTAAATTAAAAGGACAGCAAATACTATGTCCTTCCGTATAGTTTAGCTGTTTATATTCATTAGAAATTATTTTGTACATTATTTTCTTACCTAAAACACTGACTCAGTTTTTTCCTATTTTACCATTTGTCATAGAATAATTTCACTTACAAAGAAGCCATTTGTATAATCTAATCGTAAAGGCTTGTTCCCAGAAACCTGTCATTGCTGATACCTTCAACTCGGAAAACTACAGAGTTTGAGGTGTGTAGTCCTCAAGAGGGTCCTGGGGTGCCCTGTGGGAAGGATCCTCCCAGTTGGGCACTGATTAACCTGCGAGGTCTGGGTGGTGGAAATTGTCCAACATTCTGAGCACATGCCTCCTTTTGGCATCTCTGACTGTCCAGAGCTAACCTAGGATAGCGTAAAGTGCCTCCGTGTCCCTTCCTACACTGAATGTCAGGCTCTTCCTTTAGTCAGAGTTCTCATTTTCTCTAGGTTTTGAATGGGGGCAGAGCCCTGTATCTGGGCCTATGTGGCTGCTCCATCCAGGGAAATCTTTATACTTCTGCTATGACTACTTTTTTTTTTTTTGAGATGGAGTTTCACTCTTGTCGCCCAGCCTGGATTGCAGTGGTGCCATCTTGGTTCACTGCAACCTCCACCTCCTGGGTTCAAGTGATTCTCCTGTCTCAGCCTCCCAAGTAGCTGGGATTACAGGCATGCGCCACCATGCCCGGCTAATTTTATGCATTTTTAGTAGAGATGGGGTTTCACCATGTTGACCAGGCTTAACCCAGCATCTTTGAATTTGAGTTATTCTTATTTTGAAAGTTCTTTTACTTAAAAAAATAAAATCTGTAAACCCTGGGCTTGGAGGACTTTTGTTTGGCACTACAATTCTAGAATGGAGCGTGAAATATAGAAATCATCAAAAGTTTCATCAACCTATGCAATGCATTTACATCGAGAAGTTGTTTCCTGCATTTTTCCTTTGATGACTTTTCACTCATCCTTGAAGAATTTTATATCCAGGGCTTCTGATTTCCTTTCAATGCAAAGGGGAAAGGAACAAACAAGAGAAGGAACTGTCTCTTCTATGTACCTGACCCTGTGCCGTGCGAGGCTCTTTCTCTACAGGAGCTCATTTAATGTCAGCATCCAAATACTCATGTCCTAGAGGAAGAAATCATTCCAGGAGGAAAAAATTCTGTCTCTTATCTCTTTGCTGCTACTTTGAAAGAGAAGCCAGTTCCTTCCCCAAGCTATTTTTTTTTTCCTTTTCTTAGACGGAGTCTCACTCTTGTCACCCAAGCTGGAGTGCAGTGATGTGATCTTAGCTCACTGCAACCTCCACCTCCCAGGTTCAAGTGATTCTTCTGCTTGAGCCTCCCGAGTAGCTGGGACTATAGGCATGTGCCACCGCACCTCATTTTGTATTTTTAGTAGAGACAAGGATTCCCCATGTTGGCCAGGCTTGTCTCAAACTCCTGACCTCAAGTGATCTGCCCACATTGGCCTCCCAAAGTGCTAAGAATAGCTACAGCTATTCTGTAGGTTACAGTATAATGAATATTGTGTAAGCATTGGTTTCATGTTACAACCTTGAATGATATAATCTTTTTTTTTTTTTTTTTTAATCACATCAAGTCTAAACCCATTTCTGGACCATACTATCTATGATAACCTTATTTTACATGATCCTCTAGAAGACATCCTCTGCTTTAGTCAGGAAGAATTTTTATATTTCAGGAGTACATCATGATTATGCCTATGTCTGCCTATTAAAGAAAATCTAATTAAGTGACTCAGGCACTCAAAATACTCTAATGGCTCCCCATTACAATAAGAATAAACTCAGATGTTTTCTGTGGTCTACAAAGTCTGTAATCTGGACCCTACTTATCATGTCTTTATCTCCTTCCCTGGCTTTATCTCTGTTCCTCCCAGACACTGGGTTTGCTCTTGCCTAGGGCTGAATAGCTGGTTCCATTGTTGTCCTTCAAGTCTCAGATTAAATGTTAATTTTTCAGAGAAACCTTCCTTGAATACCCTGTGATATTCCTCCTGTCTTTCTCCAATTACTTCTCCTCGTATCACCATGTGGTCTTAGTCATTTTAGGCTGCTATATAGAATTGATGGCTTAAATGACAAACATTTGTCTGGGAAGTCCAAGATGAAGGTGCTGGCAGACTCGGTGTTTGGTGAGGGTCTACTTTCTGGTTTGCAGTTGGTCATCTTCTCGCTATATCCCAACAATGATGATATGGCTCCAATGAGTGGAGGAACACCAGGTTCTTTGTCTTGAATCAAATTGGAAAAAACGACATGGCCACGTGTGGAGTAGTTTTAAGGAGTAGAGAGTCTAACAGGCAAGAAAAATGGGAGGATGCCAAAAATAGATGCTCCCCTGTGCAGAGACAGAGGGAGGGGGGCTCCACAGCCGAAAGAGGAGACCCCAGGTGCCACAAATACCAGCCAGTTTTATAAGAAGGTGGGGGGAGGTGGTGTCTGATTTGCACAGGGCTCAGGGGATTGGTTTGACAAGGCATGTCATTCACGTAGCCCGAAAAAGCTGGCCCTCCCACCCTAGTCTTTTAATATGCAAATGCAGGGCACCATGATGTTCTACACACATTGGGATAGGTGGGGGCAGCCATGTTGCCAGGAATGTGTGTCGCAAGGGCAAGAAGGCCAGGGAATCGCCATGTTTGGATGGACCCAGTTTCTAATGGCCGCCATTTGCATATTAAAGATTGCTGGCCTGGCTCTAAGAGCTGCTTTAAAAACGAAAACTTCCCTAGGACCCCTTTTCCTCTCTATCTGCCTAAAATAACTTCTTAATAACTTACAACAGTGATATAGTACAGAGAGAGCAAGAGCAAGTTCTCCAGTCTGCTTATAAAGGCACTAATCCCATTCATCAGGGCTCAACCCTCATGACCTCATTTCCTCCCAAGGCCCCACCTTCTAATACCATCACACTGGGGGTTAGAATTTCAGTGTATCAAAAAAAAAGTTTGTTGTTTTTTTTTCTGAGATGGAGGTTCGGTCTTGTTGCCCAGGCTGGAGTGTAATGGCCCGATCTCAGCTAACTACAACCTCCGCCTCCCGAGTTCAAGTGATTCTTCTGCCTCAGCCTCCCAAGTAGCTGGGATTACAGGTGTGCAACACCACGCCCAGCTAATTTTTTTGTATTTTTATTAGAGACAGGGTTTCACCATGTTGGTCAGGCTGGTCTCAAACTCCTGACCTCAAGTGATCCACTTGCCCCAGCCTCCCAAAGTGCTGGGATTACAGGTGTGAGCCACCATGCCTGGCCATGGAATTTTTATTTATTTATTTATTTTTTTAAAGAAAGAGTTCCACCTTGTCACACAGTCTGGAGTGCAGTGGCCTGAACATGGCTCAATGCAGCCTCCATCTCCTGGACTCAAGCAATCCTCCTGTCAACCTTCCAAGTAGCTTGGACCACAGGCACATCATGCCACCATGCCTGGCTAATTTTTATACTTTTTGTAGAGATGGAGTTTTGCCATGTTGCCTAGGTTGGTCTCAAACTCCTGAACTCAAGTGATCTGCCCACCTCAGGATACCAAAGTGTTGAGATTACAAGCTTAGGCCATCACAACCAACCTCAATGTATGAATTCTGGGAATACACAAACGTTCAGTCTGTAACACCTGTCTTATTGTCTCCATCATATTTTTTAGAATCTGATTGTATATATGTTACTTGTCCATCTGTTTTCAATGACTGTCTAAATGTAGAGCCCTTGTCTGTCTTAACTACTATATTCTCAATACCTAGCACAATTCTTGGCATTTAGTAAGTGCTGGAAGCAAATTTACTAAATGATTGAATGAACTGATACTTTCAAAGAAAGGCTAAGGGAATATACTTAGTGACCATCAGCATTGTGTCCCCATGAACTCTTACTGTTCCAACAACTGCTGAAGGTGGGTAGGTAGTGTTCTCCTTACTTTACAAATGAGGAAACCGAGACCCAGTTTATCCTTTTCCCTAGGTCACCCAGCTTGTAAATGTCAGAGTTAGATTCAAATCTGATATATCTCCCCCAACACCCACATGCTTCCTATTGTATTATTTCAAAAAATGCAAACCCATGAGGTGGAGGCCAATAGATGACATATTCTATTAAACCCTGAAATCCCTGGCAAACTGCTCATAGATGCATGACCTTTTGTGTCTTCCGCAGAGAGAATTTGTATTCTTGTTGGAGTGGTCACGTGTTCACCTGGGTTGACTTGAAGAAGATCAAATAAATAATTTTCATTCTTGGCATCAGCTCCTCACTTAGGTCAGGACTAGATCTACCAGGGTCATCCAAGTGAAAAATCCCAAATCCTCATTTTTGATAGTTTAATCAAACACTTGTCAGAGCAAACCATTCAGCCTTCAAGCTCTGAAGGAATTTGAGCCCTACTTAACAAATCAGGAACAAAAGATATCCTTGCTCTTTTCTGGAAAGTTTGTTTTTTCTTATGGGAATAATTAAATCCTGTGAGAAACAGTGTTCAAGTTTTCATGCTACCCTGTGCCAAGTCTCAGAGGGATTTCAAGCCTCCTGGCTTCTTTTCTTGTTTCCTGCCGTGATGAATTGATGGATGTGGACTTAACGGGGCCTTTTTTTCTCTGTTTATCTGTTTCTTTGCATATTTACATAGAAACAGAACCATCTGAGTCAGAATAAAGAGTTAGTGGCATGATGTCCTTTTTTTCCTTTTTCAAAATTTCTTATTTTTCATAGCAAGGAAAAAAAGGTCAAAATCCTACTTTTTGGTCTTTCCCTCTGATGGCAACATAACTGTCTATTTCATGGAATTTTCCTCCTGAACCAAGAGAGACCAGGTTCCATAATTAATTTGGCCAAGATAATTTGGGCACTAAAGAAGCAAATTGTGGAGTAACTATCCACACAAATGAGAAAATCCCTTCTGTGATTTTTTTTCCCCCTAGGACATAGATCCTGAGGTGATGTTTTAAAAATATGTAGTTATAGACAGGTGTGGTGGCTCGTGCCTGTAATCCCAGCACCTTGGGAGGTCGAGGCAATTGGATCACCTGAGGTCAGGAGTTCGAGACCAGCCTGGCCAACATGGCGAAACCCCATCTCTACTAAAAAATACAAAAATTAGCCAGATGTGGTAACACGTGCCCACAATCCCAGCTACTAGGGAGGCTGAGGCAGGAAAATCGCTTGAACCCAGGAGGCGGAGGTGGCTGTGAGCCGAGATGGTGCCACTGTGCTCCAGCCTGTGCCACAGAGCAAGACTGACTCAAAAGAAAAAAAAAAAAAAAGTAGTTCCTTTCCAGTGGAGTTCAGGAGAGTCACATGGGATAAACGGTGTTGTTTTGTATGCAGTGCTATGTCTCACTTTTGCAGAGTTGTAGCTTCTCAGTTAACAGAAAATTATAGGATCAATGAGCCACTGCTCACCACTGGGCATGACTGGGAGGGGAAAGATGACCACTTTGCTGTGAAGTGGTTTCCTGAGAGGGCGTCTTCTCAGGGTCTCAGCACAGAGCCCTTTTCTGCTCTGTGTCCTTCCTTTGCAGGGATTCTTCTTCTGTGCTGGCTCTGGTGCCCTCAGTAATACAGTGGTAACAGTGCACAGTTCCTTGTTAGTCACTATTCACTGACCACTACCATGTGCTAGGCATTATATTACACCTTCATGGGATTTATAGCCTAGAGAGGAAGAAAGGCATTTTTTAAGTGCACAGCTTTTGGCCAGCTGTGGTGGCTCATGCCTGTAATTTCAGCACTTTGGGAGACCGAGGTGGATGGACCACTTGAGCTCAGGAGTTTGGCACCAGTCTGGCCAACATGGTGAACCCCCATCTCTACTGAAAATAGAAAAATTAGCCTGGCGTGGTGGCCCATGCCTGTAGTCCCAGCTACTCACAAGGCTGAGGCAGGAGAATCGCTTGAACCCAGGATGAGGAAGTTGCAGTGAGCTGAGATCATGCCAGTGCACTCCAGCCTGGGCAACAGAGTGAGACTCTTAAATAAAATAAAATAAAATAAAATAATGCATACCTTTTAAGTGTATAGATTGGTAAGTTTGTCAGATGTGCACACTGGTGTCACTCTCAATCAGAACACAGAACACATCTGTCCCTCCAGAGATCCCCTTGTGCCTCTTTCAAGTCAGCCTCTTTCACCAGAGGCAACCACTGATGTGATCCTGTCACGAGAAATTAGTTTAGGCTCTTAGAGGCAGACAGAATCCTGGCTCCACTCCTCATGCCCATGTAACTTTTGGCAAATTGTCTCGTTTCTCTGGGCTTCCTTCTCATCTGTTAACTAGGGATATGTGTGGTGTCTTCCTCATAGGGTCGCTGAGGGATTAAAGGAAATAATGCATGCAGGGCCCCTCATGCCAGTCAGCCATGTCGTCCTTCACTCCTTCACCACAGTCTGAATACCTGGGCACATCTGAGGCACAACCAGCTTGTGAAATAAATCTGAATAATTCTTCAGTCTTGGAAATATGTCTTGAGTTCTCTGAGGTTCAGCTTTCCCAGATCGAGTTGCCCTCTGCCCTGTCACCCTAGAATCCTGCCTACTCCTTTCATGTCCCCCAAGTTCCTGTTCCTAACTTCATCTAAGTCACTGCCACACTGCTCATTACTGAGGACCAAGGTCCTTTCTGACTGATTTCATCGGATTTCACCTTCATCCTGGTATCCCCCATCACCAGCACTGCATGTTCCCCTACATTCCAAAATCTCCAGAAGCATCTCTGACTTCTCCTGCCAGTTCTTCTCATTTTTTTATTTGTTTGTTTTTTCTTGCTTGTTTGTTTGTTTTGAGACAGAGTCTCACTCCGTCACCCAGACTGGAGTGCGGTGGCATGATCTCGGCTCACTGCAACCTCTGCCTGCCGGGTTCAAGTGATCCTCCTTCCTCAGCCTCTCAAATATAGCTGGAACTACAGGCATATGCCAACACGCCCAGCTAATTTTTGCATTTTTAGTAGAGACGGGTTTTCACCATGTTGGCCAGGCTGGTCTCAAACTCCTGAGCTCAAGTGATCGATCCACCTCCGTCAGTCTCCCAAAGTGCTGGGATTACAAGTGAGAGATGCCACACCCAGCTTTTTTTGTTTTTTGAGACAGGGTCGCATTTTGTCACCCAGACTGGAGTGCAGTGGTGCGAACATGGTTCACTGCAGCCTCCACCTCCTGGGCTCAAGCGATCCTCCCACCTCAGCCTCCTAAGTAGCTGGACTACAGGCATGAGCCATCACACCTGATCTCCTTCTCATTCTTTTCATCTGACACATCACATTCCCTTTGCCTTATAGCCCATGTTTGTGTTCATTAGGGCTTGAGTTTCTAGTTTGTGACTGGCAGGAGGGCCACTGCCGAAGAGCCCTGCCTTAAGTGTCAGACGTGGGGGGTTTGAGTCTTAGCTTCACCCCTTTTATAGGACCAAAAATAATTACTTAAACTAATAATTTTTATATTATTAGTTATTTTAACTAATTTTAAATAATAATTAAAATAATTACTTAATATAAGCCTCAAATTCTTCACCTTTAAAATGATGCTGGCCAGACACGGTGGCTCATTCCTGTAATCCCAGCACTTTGGGAGGCCAAGGCAGGTGGATTACTGGAGGTCAAGAGTTTGAGACCAGCTTGGCCAATGTGGCGAAACCCTGTCTCTACTAAAAATACAAAAAATAGTTGGGCATGATGGCATGTGCTTTTAATCCCAACTACTCAGGAGGCTGAGGCAGGAGAATCACTTGAACCCAGGAGGCAGAGGTTGCAGTGAACTGAGATCACACTACTGCACTCCAGCCTGGGTGACACAGTGAGTCATAAAATAAAATAAAATAAAATAAAATAAAATAAAATAAGGCTGGTAATAGTCATGATTAAACGGAATATGTGGGCTGGGCGCAGTGGCTCACGCCTATAATCCCAGCACTTTGGGAGGCCAAGGTGGGCAGATCACCTGAGGTTAGGAGCTCGAGACCAGCCTGGCCAACATGGCAAAACCCCATCTCTACTAAAAATGCAAAAAATTAGCTGGGCGTGGTGGCAGGCACCTGTAATCACAGCTACTTGGGAGGCTGAGGCACGAGAATTGCTTGAACCCAGGAGGCAGAGGTTGCAGTGAGCTGCGATTGCACCACTGCACTCCAGCCTGGGCGACAAGAGCGAAACTCCGTCTCAAAAATAAATAAATAAAAAATAAATGGAAAATGTGTCCTAACTCAGTAGCTGCTTCATAATCAACAATAAATATTTCTGAGTGTCTTTTATTATATTGCTTATTATCAGCAATAAATATTTCTGGGTGTCTTTCATTATATTGCTTATTATCAGCAATAAATATTTCTGGGTGTCTTTCGTTATATTGCTTATTTAAATAATTGTGTTACTCAGAGTCTTCTGACTGATTGTTGCTTAAATACATTTATATTTGCAAATGAAACACGAAGTAACAAAACAGTCGCTAAAAGGGGATAACAGAGGGAGAGGGTCTATGTAATCACATGTTTCTGCCCTATTGCAGTATACTATTCCAATTCTTTCTAGTCTTAGAAAAGCTAAGTCTAGGTTTCTCATTTTTAAGTAGCGATAACAATTGCTTCATAGCATGGTCATGGGGATAAATAAAGATGTGTGTATGAGGTATCAAGCCCATGCCCATCATGTGATGGACATTCAATGAGCTCTGTCTACTATATTTCATCAAATACAAGATGCATGGATTGTAGCTGGGTGTGGTGGCTCAAACTTTTAATTGCAACTTTTACGGAAGCTGAGGTGGGAGGATCACCTGAAGCCAGGAGTTTGACGACCAACCTGGGCAACATAGCAAGACCTCACCTCTACAGAAAAAGTTAGCCAGGCTCAGTGGCACATAGTCAGCCACTACTGGCATGTAGTAGTCCCAGCTACCTGGGAGGCTGAAGTGGGAGGATCACTTGAGCACAGTAGTTCAAGGTTACAGTGAACTGTGATCCTGCCTCTGCAGGGTGATCCTGCCTGGGTGACAGAGCGAGCCCATCTAAAATAAAATAAAATAAAATAAAAAGATGCATGGATTGTAAGATATGCTTTGATTTCAGAGTTGCTAAAATGTGCATCTAAAAATCAGCAAATGCTGGTATTACAAGTTCAAGCCCCATTGACTACTACATTCCTATCAGTGGGTTCATTTTTGCTAATTGCTAAGTTGGTTTAACGTTTTGTTGACACTAAACATTTTTATTCACAGCAGTAGGAAAAGTTCTCTTTTCCAAAGCTGATAAATGGAAAGTTTTTTAAACATCTTAGTACAATCCTGTGCTTCTCCTGAATTGATCTGCTATGGGTTTTTAACTCTGCCTTTTAACTCTGTGTTGGATCCTTAAAGACAGTAACAAGGGCCAGTTCTGAGAAAGGGGCAGTCTTGAGGCTCCTAAAGCCTCAGAAGCTTAGGCAGCTACTCCATATTTCCAGGTCATACCCAAATAACTAGTGTGAGGCCAAATCTGTCACCCCTTTGGAGGACTCTTCAAAGCTAGATAAGTCCTAAAATTATCCTCACTTTTTGTTTTTTAATTTGTTTAATCTATTTTATTTTATTTTATTTTCTAGAGATGGGAGTCTCCCTATGTTGCCCAGGCTGGTCTTGAACTCCTGGGCTCAAGCAATCCTCCTGCCTTGGCCTCTCAAAGTGCTGGGATTCCAGGCGTGAGCCACTGCACTCAGCTGAAACTGCCCCCACTTGTAAAGTCAGGGACTACCCTCGACTGACCTGTACCTGGAAGAGATTCAAAGCTGATCCAGCCCAAGCTAGGCATCTTTTTTCAAAGATGTACTCTTGAATTCATCCATGACAGTATCGGTCAGTTAGGAATGCCATAATAAACCACAGGCTGGATGGCTTAAACAACAGTTAATTTGCTCACAGGTCTGGAGAATGGAAGTCTGAAGTCAGGAGCCAGCATGGTGAGGTGAGGGCCTTTCTCCTGACTCATAGAGGGCGGCTTTCTCACTGTGCGCCCACAAGAAACATAGAGACACGGAACTCTTTGGAGTCTCTTCTCATGAGGCCACTAATCCTATAGGGACCCACCTTTATAACCTCATTAACTTTAATTACTTTTTCTTTCTTTTCTTTTTGTTTGTTGGAGACAGAGTCTCACTCTGTGGCCCAGGCTGGAGGGCAGTGGCACAATCTTGGCTCACTGCAAGCTCTGCTTCCCGGGTTCAAGTGATTCTCCTGCCTCCACCTCCCAAGTAGCTGGGATTACAGGCGCGCACTACCACGCCCTGCTAATGTTTGTATTTTTAGTAGATACGGGGGGGCCACCACACCCAGCCTAATTATTTTCTTATTCCACATACAGTCACATTGGGCATCAAGACTTCAACATCTGAGTTTGGGGTGGGAGGGAACAATTCAGTCCATAGCAGTGACCAACCCAAGTATCTTGGGAAGTAAAGATAAACATGATAGTGCCTTTACTATATCTGCTGCAGTGTTACCTAGATAAGATTCTATGTATCAGTTACAATTAGCTTCATTTGTGAGTGTCATAAATGCTCCAAAACAATGACTAAGATTAGTATTTTAGTATTTTGGGTGTTTTTGTTTCTTTGTTTTGTTTTCATGTCAAAGCCAGAAGGAGGCCAGTTCAGGGCTAAGCTGTGTCTCCAAGGTTTCAGTCACCTATTTTGTTTTTTTTACTTTTCTTGGCTTCCATTCCCAAGGTTACTTCAAGGGCTGAGACAGCTGCTGGAACTGTAGTGATTAGGTCTGCATTCTAGCCACCCAGAAGGAAAGAAGGGAAGCAGAGGGAACTATCCTTTTTTAAAAAACCCATCTCCCTGGTCATGGTTGCTCATGCCTGTAATTCCAGCACTTTGGGAGGCCGAGGCAGGCGGACCACCTGAGGTCAGGAGTTTGAGACTAGCCTGGTCAACATGGCAAAACCCTATATGTACTAAAAACACAAAAACTTAGCCAGGCGTGGTGACATGTACCTGTAGTCCCAGCTACCTGGAAGGCTGAGGCAGGAGAATCGCTTGACCCCGGGAGGTGGAGGTTGCAGTGAGCCAAGATTACTCCACAGCACTCCATCCTGGGTAACAGAGCAAGACTGCATCTCAAAAATGAATAAATAAACAAAAATAAAAGACACCTTTGGAAGTGGCACACGTGACTTCTTTTACATCCCATTAGCTTCCGACATAACCACACATGGCTGCACTTAGGTGTGAGGGAATCTGGGAAATGTAGAATTTATTCTGGATGGCTGTTAGGGATTGAGTTGGGTCCCCCTAAAAAGATACGTTGAAGTCCTAACCCCCAGTGCCTCAAAATCTGACTCACTTTGGAAATAGGGGCCTTACAGAGGTAGTCAAGTTTAGATGAGGTCATAAGGGTGGGCCTAATCCAGCATGACTGATGTCCTAAGTAGGTGAAATTGGCCACAGGACAGACATACACAGAAGAAAGATCATGTAAAGACACAAAGGGGAATTGTCCATGTGACTGGAGTGGTGCATCTATAAGCCAAGGAGTGCCAAGGATTGGGGGCAAACTCCAAAAGCTGGAAGACACGAGGAAGGATGCTCCCCTAGAGCCGTCAGAGGGAGCATGGCCCACCCTGCTGAACCTTTGATTTCATACTTGTAGCATCCAGAATGTGAGATACAAAAAATTTCTGTTTTTAAAACCATCCAGTGTTTGGTACTTTGTTACTGTAGTCCTAGGAAACGGACACAGTGGCCATGTGTCCAGAAAAATAATGGGGGTTCTATTAGAAAAGGGGGTGGGGCGTTGGATATAGGGGAGAAACCAATAGTTTCTGTCATTGGCCAGAAAAAACTGTACAAACATCTTTCAGCAAGTATTTATTGAGTACCTACCGCATATAGTACACTGTGACAGGTATTGAGGATCCAATTGTGAGCAAAGCCAGTGAGGTCCCTGCCCTCAGGGAGCTTCAGATCTAGTGACAAGACAGATATTAATGACTTGCAAATGTTTAATTACAAGCTATGTTCATACACACAGATTTTAATTAAATGTAATGTTTAATTACAGACTGTGATATGTGCATTTGGCAGGAACGTTACTGGGTAAAAGACAGATTCTCAAATACATATTTTGGCATATTTGGACATTTCACTCAGTTTCAGAATTTCGTGATGAAGACTATAAAGTCAAGTGTTGGGTCTGTCATTTTGCCTTTAGCTTCAGAGTCTCTTAATTCCACCCACCATTTTTTTTCTGCCAGATGAAATCAAATATTGTTGGCATTCTAGTTACAGCTTATGGTTCTCCAAGGAGAGTCTGTGAGAGAGAAAGAAATGATGGAAAGCCAAAATGGGAACACATTTGTTTGGCAGAGGGTCAGATTACTGGAACAGGAATTATGGAGCTTCAGTTGATTGAATGCTTTGTTTTGCACATTCCTGTTCTTCCTCCAGTCTCTTCCAGCTCAGTAAATATCATCGCCATCCACTCAGTTACTGGGGCCAGAAACCTAGAAGTCATGCTTGCTTTTCTCTTTGCCCTCCGATTATAAGTACTTCCAAAATGCATCTCAAATGCATCTTTCCTCATTTTCCTAAATCCAAACCACAATCATCTCTTACCAGTACTACTGTGGCTCTAGCTGGCCTCCTTTCATCTACTCTTGCACCCTTATCATCCATTTCCCACCAAGCAAACAAAGCAAATCAGGAAGTGATGCCACCCTCCTAGTTGAGATCCTTCATTAGTTTCCCACTGCATCCTTACCTTGGCCCAAGCAGTCCTACCTGACCTGCCCTCCTCCTTCCTTCCTTCCATTCTAGCTTTTTAGCTCCTGAAACCAGTGGTAGCTTTCCCTCTTAGGGCTTTTGATTTTTTTTTTTTTTTTTTTTTTGAGACCGAGTTTCACTCTTGTTGCCCAGGCTGGAGTGCAGTGGTATGATCTCAGCTCACTACAACCTCTGCCTCCCCGGTTCAAGTGACTTTCCTGCCTCAGCCTCCCAAGTAGCTGGGATTACAGGCATGCACCACCATGCCCAGCTATTTGTTTTGTATTTTTAGTATAGATGGGGTTTTGCCATGTTGGTCAGGCTGGTCTCGAACTCCTAAGCTCAGGTGATCCGCCTGCCTCAGCCTCCCAAAGTGCTGGGATCACAGGCATGAGCCACCGTGCCTGGACTCTCTTAGGACATTTGTACTTTTTGTGTCTTCCTCCTGGAATTCTTGTTTCATGGCTTTTCACTGAGTTTATATGTTTTACACCTTAAACGTCTCCTTCTTTTTAGTTCAAATGGTACTATGGTCTGAATGTTTGTGTTCGCCTCCCACACCCAAATTCTTATATCAAAACCCAATCCCCAGTGTGAGGTATTAGAATGGGGCCTTTGGAAAGTGCTTAGGTTTTGAGAGTGGAGCCCTCGTAAATGAGATTATTGCCCTTATATGGAAACCCCACGGAGCTTCCTGGCCCCTTCCTTTATGTGAGAACACAGCTAGCAGTCACCATCTATGAAACAGAAAGTGGGCCTTCACTAGACTCCAAATGTGCTGGCACCTTGATCTTGGACTTTGCAGCCTTCAGAACTATGAGAAATAAATTTCTGTTGTTTATAAGCCACCCAGTCTATGGTATTTTGCCATAGCAGTCTGATGAGACAGATGGAAAATTTTCATAGCATTTCTGCTCACAGCTCGTTGGTTAGAATTGTGTGGCGTGGTCACTTTAAGGGGGGCAGGGAACTTGACTATTTCAGTTTTCATTTTATAGGGCAAAAGAAACAGAGATTGAAGTGGGGTAAGGTGAATGACACCTAGGGTATCTGTAGAGCCCCTTGTTACTCTCCTCTCTTTCATAATCCTTGTATATTCTTTCCTCACAAAAACAAATACTTATTTTTCATCTTGCTTTTTTTTTTTTTTTTTTTTTTTTAAGACATAGGGTCTTGCTCTCTCATCCAGGCTGGAATGCAGTGGCATAATCACAGCTCATTGCAGCCTCAAATTCTTGGGTTCAAGGGATCCTCCTGTCTCAGCCTTCCAAGTCACTGGGACTACAGGTTCATGCTATCATGCCCAACATTTAACCCCTCTAGAATATGTGCTGTACATCTGTAGAAATAGTATCTAATTTTTTTTTACTATATGTCCAATAAATGTTTGTTGCATGACTAAATTAATACTTCTGTGACTAGAGACAATGTATATTCTACTCTAGACACTCTACCTTACTAGAATAAAAAGGCTTGTTGTGATAGCAGATAGCTGGCGGAATTTCATTCAAGTGCCTGTAACACTACATGACATTTAAGAGGTGCTGAAAACTTTAAAGAAAAGATCAGTTGATTGAATCTATTTATTCACGTCTTACTATTTCTAATATATGAATTAAATTCTTAAAAGTTTATCCTCAAACCACTATCATTATAATCTAAGACAAATATAAAATGTACTGCCACTCAGCAATAACAAGATAATTTATATGAAAATCCCTACCATTTTACCTGGTACTAAGTGGGTACTCGCTTTTATGTTCTAAAATAATTTGAGCATGTCAGTGAATGTCCAGACAATGTATTATTTCAGTCAGATACCAAGGCAGACAGCACCGAGCGTGTTTGTATTCCTAAAAAGGTAGTTTTTTCATGGAATCCTCCTCCACCCCTTTTGGTAGATTTCATGGATAACTGGTGAAAATAGTTCTAAGATATATTAGGGCAATATTTATTGAGTGATCTCATGTTCTAGGCACCATGCTAGGTTCATTATCTCTATTTTATCATTTATAACAATCCTGGGATGTAGGTATTAGCTCCATTTTTGCAGATGAAAAAAACAAGGTTCAGAAATTTGCCTATCATGTATGAATTCAGATATGTCTAGACCTTGATCTTATGCTTTGGAATTGTTATTGTACACCTGTGGAACTGATTATCTTAAGAGAGGGTATTGTCCAAAATTACCTTTCCTATGATAGGAGTTCAGTTGATCTTTAGTTGATCTTGTGGTGACAAGCATATTACATTTGGGTTCACTCTGCATTGGCTCTTGCTGTGTAGGTATATCCTCTGAGAACATAATGCTCCTAGATGGTGTTTTGGGGCAGTGAAAAATTCTAGTCAATAACATTTTTAAAACTTAAAGGACTGCGCTCTAGAAACTAGAAAGACTCTGTCCTTGTCCTTGAACTTTCTGTATCCCAAGGATCTCAGCAGCCCAAATCTGTTGACCTTTAGGATGTATGTGATATTCAGAATTTTAGCCTGTCTCCTGAATGAGTATCTTCTATTGGCATGAAGTCCACAAGCATGAACTCTAGTGTCTCATGTTACCAAGTGTAGATCCTGAGGATGTGGTTATAGACAGCCTGCAGCAAAGTCTGTACTGAGCCTCATCGGACACCTTGTTCCACTCTGGGCTTTAGGATCTGTTTTTTGCTTATTCTGTGTTTTGTCTGACACTGATTCAAGTTCTTATTCTGACTGAGTTCCATAGTTAGACTTGTCTCCCTTTGCCCTAAGACTTCATTTCCTTTCCCATCCGTCCTCCAGTCCCCATGCATAAATATACTCTTCCACCAGTACCACTGTGGAATGAAAGGTCATAATCTGCAAAAGGCCTCCAGAGTGGGAGGGGACCAAGGATATCTTGAATCCAGCAGGCCCAATCTGGGCTGATGTGAATTTTTTGGTCTTTTGAGATCACCTGCAAACTAACTTCTAGGAAATGAAGGAAGCCATTGACAATGCTTAATGGGCATGGGGTCAGCTTTTATTCTTGGCTCTTATCTAAGATTTTGCATTGGATTGCTTTGTACATGAAATACTGGGATAAATATAGTTTTGTCAAAAATGTGTTTGAAATCCATCCATAAATAAATATGTTTTGAGTTCTCAAAGTACTGTTTGTTTCTACTACCAATAATCAGAAACTTAGAACTGGAAAGATTCTTCTGGTTATTAACATTATTTGGGTGTCATATGCTTCCATGGGAATCCAGTAACAGCTATGGAACCTAGTCTTAGGAAAAAGGTGGGCACATGTATGTACCATATTTGCATAATTTTTTTTTTTTTTTTTTTTTTGGAGACAAAGTCTTTCTCTGTTGCCCAGGCTGGAGTGCAGTGGTGCAATCTCGGCTCACTGTAAGCTCTGCCTCCCGGGTTCATGCCATTCTACTGCCTCAGCCTCCCAAGTAGCTGGGACTACAGGCGCCCGCTACTATGTCCGGCTAATTTTTTGTATTTTTAGTAGAGACGGGGTTTCACTACGTTAGCCAGGATGGTCTTGATCTCCTGACCTCATGATCCACCCACCTCAGCCTCCTAAAGTGCTGGGATTACGGGTGTGAGCCACTGCGCCTGGCCTCAACTGTTCTTAATAATAATAATGCCTACCAGGTGTGGTGGCTCACGCCTGTAATCCCAGGACTTTGGGAGGCGAGGTGGGTGGATCACCTGAAGCTGGGAGTTCGAGACCAGCCTGACCAACATGGAGAAACCCCATCTCTATTAAAAATACAAAATTAGTGGGGTGTGGTGGCGCATGCCTGTAATCCCAGCTACTTGGGAGGCTGAGGCAGGAGAGTCACTTGAACCCGGGAGACGGAGGTTGCGGTGAGCCGAGATTGCCTCATTGCACTCCAGCCTCAGCGACAAGAGTAAAACTCCATCTCAAAAATTAATAATAAGAATAATAATGCCTTTCTTTTGTAAAACATTTGTCAAAGGATGTCACATTTCTCATTGTATTTTCCCAACTTTCTGAAATAGAGGTGAGTAAGTACTACTAACTCAGTTTCACATGTAACATGATGAAGACCCAAAGAGGTTGTTCAGGACCAAGTTAAGAGTAAATTCTAGTCTGGACACAGTGATTCACACCTGTAATCCTGGCATTTTGGGAGGCTGAGGCAGGTGGATCACGTGAGGTCAGGAGTTCGAGACCAGCCTGGCCAACATGGCGAAACCTCGTCTCTGCTAAAAATACAAAAATTAGCCGGGTGTGGTGGTGCATGCCTATAATCCCAGCTACTCAGGAGGCTGAGGCAGGAGAATTGCTGGAACCTGGGAGGTGGAGGTTTCAGTGAGCCGAGATCGCGCCACTACACTCCACCCTGCGCAGTGGGAGTGAGACTCCATCTCAAAAAAAAAAGAGTAAATTCTAACCCTCGCATGCCATGAATTCCATTTTCAGGTACTGGGCTGGAATAGAATCCTCTTATTTAAAACCAGCATAAACAAGAACACGGAGATCCTTGAGTGAATGCCCAGACTAGATTTTCTCAACTTTTACTATGTGTTGGAATCACCTGGGAAACTCCTAGAGAATATCCAAAGATGCAGACTCAGTTGGTCTGCGGTAAGGCCCAGACATCAGCACTGTTTGGAAACTCCCAGGCAATTTTAATGTGGAGCTTAGAGGGAGCCTACTGGCCCAGACCTCTTAAAGATGGATGTGATGCTGCATAATCTGGTCATGTTGTTGGATAAAGGGCTGCATTGATTTTCATGCCTCAAATTCAAATGGAAGGTGGTGTTCCACAGTTTGCTTATGAAATACACTGTGAAGGTATTTAGATGATGTACTTCTTTTTTTCTTTTTTCTTTTTTCTTTTTTTTTGTGGAGATGGAGTCTTGCTCTGTCACCCAGGCTGGCATGCAGTGGCATGATCTCGGCTCACTGCAACCTCCACCTCCCAGGTTCAAGTGATTCTCTTGCCTCAGCCTCCTGAGTAGCTGGGATTACAGGCACAAGCCACCACAGCCAGATAACATTTTTTGTACTTTTAGTAGAGACAAGGTTTCACCGTGTTGGCCAGGCTAGTCTTGAACTCCTGACCTCAAATAAGCCGCCCACCTTGGCCTCCCTAAGTGCTGGGATTACAGGCATGAGCCACTATGCCCAGCCTAAATGATGTACTTTTGACATTGCAGTATTTCCTTGCACAGTATCAGTTGCACACACATTTGGGAATTTCTTAGCTCCACGTGATATAAAAATTTTCATGGGCAAACCAAGCAAAGAAACAGCTCCAAATCTTTTTTTTTTTTTTCCTGAGATGGTGTCTCTCTGTCACCCAAGCTGGAGTGCAATGGCATGATCTTGGCTCACTGCAACCTCCCTCTTCCAGCGAATCAAGCAATTCTCTTGCCTCAGCCTCCCAAGTAGCAGGGATTACAAGCGCCTGCCACCACGCCAAACTCATTTTTTTGTGTTTTTAATAGAGATGGGGTTTCACCATGTTGGCCAGACTGGTTTCGAACTCCTGACCTCAAGTGATCCACCCACCTTGGCCTCCCAAAGTGCTAGGATATAGGCGTGAACCACCATGCCCAGCCCCTCCAAATCTAAAAACAGTTTTTGAAAATCAAATATTGCAGCCAGGCACAGTGGCTCCTGCCTGTAATCCCAACACTTTGGGAGGCCAAGGCAGGAGGATCACCTGAGGTCAGGAATTCGAGACCAGCTTGACCAATATGGTGAAACGCCATCTCTACTAAAAATACACAAACTAGGCAGGCATGATGGCATGTAACTATAATCCCAGCTACTGGGGAGGCTGAAAGAGGAGAATCGCTTGAACCTGGGAGGCGGAGGTTACAGTGAGCCGCGATCGCGTCATTGCACCCCAGCCTCGGCAACAAGAGCAAAACTCCATCTAAAAAAAAAAAAAGAAAAAAATCAATATTGCTCGTGCACTCGTCTTGGTTACTTTGAATCATTATACCTGTGCCATGTGACATGCAAGACACCTGGCCTGACTAACTGCCAGTGTAAAACATAGCTCTTGTTTCATGTACCCTACCTAGTGAGCGCCCCCATGAACGGCTTTGGTCTTGTACCCTAGAAAGCCTCTACCGTTCTCTTTGAGCAACGGACACTTTTTTAAAGAACAGGAAAATATCCTTCATACTGTCCCAAGGAAAGTTCAAGGAGGGCAATATCTTGTTAATTCAAATATGCTTTGAGTCTTGAGTTTTATTTTATTTATTTATTTACTTATTTATTGAGACAGAGTCTCACTCTGTCACCCAGGCTGGAGTACAGTGGCGTGATCTTGGCTCACTGCAGCCTCCGCCTCCTGGGTTCAAGCGATTCTCCTGTCTCAGCCTCCCGAATAGTTGAGACTATAGGCACACACCACCATGCCCGGCTAAGTTTTGTATTTTTAGTAGAGACAGAGTTTCACCATATTGGTCAGACTGGTCTTGAACTTCTGACCTCAGATGATCCACCCACCTCGGCCTCCCAAAGTGCTGGGACTATAGGCGTGAGCCATTGCACCCAACTGAGTTTTAAAATATGGATTTTTTTTTTCTGCTGAAAAGAAAATGTTTACTTCTCCCCACCCCTCCTCATAATACCTAGACCCGTATCCACTCCATTTTGGCAGGAGTTTGTGCTGACTGATGGAAAGTTCACAGAGCAGGGTGTTAAATGGGCCTTACCCTTGCGATGGAGAGAGTGCAGAGTGCCAGCTATCTGCGTAAGGGAGGCCCAGAGAGCCCCTCTGTGTCTCTGAGGAGAAAGCTGTCTTTATCTTGGCCACATGTGGCCAGCTGTGTAATTGCTGGGGCCTTAACTGCCCTGTGTTCTGGGCAGGGTGACCGCCTGCGTGTACCCACAGCTGTGTTAATGAGATCAAGTTTCACTTTCTAGAGCCAGAGTAATCAGGACCAGGCGCAAATCATATCCTCGTAAGCCTGGGGGTGCATGGGTGTCCCCTGCCTGGGCCAAGCCAGGGAGGCCAAATACCATGGCGGACCGTCGTCTGTGTAAGTTGGAATCCTGGGCTCTGATGTATCTGCAGAAAACACTTTAGTGTCTCCAATCCTGCGGGAGTCAAATGTCCTTTCTCTTCAGTTATTTCTGATATTGTGGAAATAGGATAGGTATTAAAATAAATTAACTAGAGAAAGTACCTGTTCAAATGTTTAGGGCAGGGACACTACTCTGTCTGATACTATAATGGTGGGTGCATGTCATTATACATTTGACCAGAGCCATAGCATATGCAACACTAAGAGTGACCCCAGTGTAAACCATAGACTCTGGGTGATAATGATGTATTGTGTAGGTTCATCAAATTTTTTTTTTTTTTTTTTTTAGCTGGAGTCTCACTGTGTTGCCTAGGCTGGAGTGCAGTGGTGTGATCTTGGCTCACTGCAACCTCCGCCTCCTTGTTTCAAGCAATTCTCGTGCCTCAGACTACCCAGTAGCTAGGATTAGAGGCGTGCCACCACACCCGGCTAATTTTTGTATTTTTAATAGAGATGGGATTTCACCATGTTGGCCAGGCTGATCTCGAACTCCTGACCTCAAGTGATGCACTAACCTTGTGCTGGGATTACAGGTGTAAGCGCCATGCCCAGCCTCATCAATTTTTTTGTTGTCAAGACAGGATCTGGCTCTGTCACTCAGGCTAGAGTGCAGTGGCTGGATCTAGGCTTACTGCAACCTCCAGGTTCATCAGTTGTAACAAATGTACCACTCAGGTGGGGGATGTTGATAATGGGGGACGCTGTACCCATTTGGGGCAGGAGGCATATAGGAAGTCCTATAGCTTCCTCTCAATTTTGCTATGAACCTAAAACTACCTTAAAAAATAAAGTTGATTTAAAAAATACTAGTGACTCCTGCCCATAATCCCAGTGCTTTGGGGGCCCAAGGTGGGAGGATTACTTGAGCCTCAGGAATTTGAGACCAACTTGGGCAACATAGTGAGACCCCATCGCTACAAAAAATTATTTTTAAAGGCCACGCATAGTGGCTCATGCCTGTAATCCCAGCACTCTGGGAGGCCGAGGCGGGTGGGTCACCTGAGGTCAGGAGTTCAAGGCCACCCTAGGCAACATGGTGAAACTCCGTCTCTACTAAAAATTCAAAAATTAGCCAGGTGTGGTGGCATGCACCTATAATCCCAGCTACTTGGGAAGCTAAGGCAGGAAAATTGCTTGAATCCAGGAAGCAGAGGTTGCAGTGACCCAAGATTGCGCCACTGCACTCCAACCTGGGACACAGAGTGAGACTCCATCTCAAAATAATAACAATAATAATAATAAATGCATATTTGCATTTACTTACATGCTCCGTCCTGCTGTAAGGATTTCATGCCTATCCCTCCCATTTTATCCATCACCTCCCAAAGCTGACTGCACCCCATGCTTCCTCAGAGCTCCTGCCCATATTCCATCCCATCCCAGATACCAGTGCCAGCACATCTCATCAACACAGTGATGCCTCTAAGTCTCTAATCATCTTTACCTTAAACTTCCTTCTCCTGTTAATCCCTTCCCCCATTTCCATCATTGCCAACATTTTTCTTCAAATCAGGCAGCCTTGATACTGGGAGCTCTGTTGCCTCCTTAGCCTCCCTGCTCAAACCTGGGGAGCTTCCATTTTTACACCTTTCAGTTCCCACTGCTGTGACTTGAGATCTGCCTCTTTCATCCTCTGTCTCAGGCCTGAGGGAGGAGTCCTTTTTTACCAGTCTAGGAAAAAGAAAGGGCCTGCTGGTGAGCTGAGGCTTCTCCCTGTTAGCAGGGCTGGCGGTTAGGATGAAGAGCTGGACACAGAGTGCGGGAGAGTGAGAACAAGTTAGAAACTAATAGCACTTCCGCCTTTACCTCTCATTTCAGAGAACAGGTTGTAACCCATCAGCATCTAGCCTCTGTATTAATAACTTCCTTTTCTAATATTTATCCATATTCCCTGAGCCCTCAGCAAGCTCTTCAGTTACTTATAGTTCCCAAAACTTCTCATATGACACTAACTTTCTTTTTTATTTTGAGACAAGAGCTCGCTCTGTCACCCAGGTTGGAGTGTAATGGCATGATCTTGGCTCACTGTAACCTCCACCTCCTGTGTTCGAGCAATTCTCCTGCCTCAACCTCCCAAGTAGCTGGGCTTAAAAGGTGCCTGCCACCATGCCCAGCTAATTTTTTGTATTTTTAGTAGAGATGAGGTTTCACCACATTGGCCAGGCTAGTCTCGAACTCCTGACCTCAAATGATCTGTCTGCCTCTGCCTGCCAAAGTGCTGGGATTACAGGTGTGAGTTACCACACCCAGCCAACACTAGCTTTCATTCCTGAAGGTTCCAGAGTGGGACCACAAGTGAAGCTAGTGATGAAGGCTGTGACCTTGTTGGCTGGCGGGGGCCTTGAGTCCACTGTTGGTCAGTAGGGCCATCAGCTGGGGAGCAGAACTGCATGTGGAGCGATAGAGAGCAAAGCCGAGCTGAAATCCTTCAGCACCTCTGCCTCTACCTCTCACTGCATTTAACCATAACAGCCATGAGTCATGGCGGCTGCTTCACTTCCACCTTCCAGGTATTATGGAAAATTCTTTTCTGGCCAACTGGAATCTGGAACTGTGCAGGAAAGGGAATCTGAAAAATGTAGCTCTCACTTCAGAGAACTGGTTCTGCCAAGTTGACACCACAAAGCTCCACCCTCTTATTTAATTCATGTTCTTTCTCATAAATGGTCCAGAAAATGTGCTCGGTGCAAGTGTGAGCCAGGAATGGGGAGAATGAATGTGAGATTCATCCAGTAAAGGAGAAGTGAGGAAGGCCTGATAAGGCGGGTAGAGAGCTTCTGGTGAGTATCATACCTAATACATGCTACTGGATATGTAATTCTTTTTTTTTTTGAAACAAAGTTTCACTCTTGTTGCCTAGGCTAGAGTGCAATGATGTAATCTCAACTTACTGCAACCTCTGCCTCCCCAGTTCATGCAATTCTCCTGCCTCAGCCTTCCAAGTAGTTGGGATCACAGGCATGCACTACCACGCCTGGCTAATTTTGTATTTTTAGTAGAGACAGTTTCACCATATTGGTCAGGCTGGCCTTGAACTCCTGACCTCAGGTGTTCCACCCACCTCTGCCTCCCAAAGTGCTGAGATTACAGGTGTGAGCAACTGTGTCTAGCTGTGAGCTATATTTTATAGTTGAGGCTGAAAGAGTTTGAGTCACAGCCTCTTGTTGTGTAACTACATGGCAGAGCCAAAAGCCAAGCTAGCCCAGGTCTGTCTGGCTCCAGAGCCCTTGGTCTTTCCATTATATCACAGCACCCTTCAAATGTGTGATATTACCTGACTTTTCTGATCCTCAGTTTTCCATCAGGCTGATATTGGCAAAATGTTATTCACTCTGCCAGAGGTTAGATGTTCTCTAGGAATGAAGATTTGGAGGGATCTCAATCTCCAAATCCATAGATTTCTCTGACTGGTGTGCTAGGCTCCTAAAGATGACAAGACACAGATGGCTCACTGGCCCACATTCACTTTTTAATTGCCAGGCAAGGATTTACTCCCAATCTTTAGCCAAGTCAGTATAGAGCACTCTCTTAAGCCTTTAGCGTGACTTCTTGAACTGTCAGTCCAGAGTAGCTTGATTGGCAACCCCAATCCCTGTCCCACAACTTGCTTGGTCCTGAATATGGCCATGTACTGGTAGACAAAGGAAGGGGCTGCTGACTCATGCCTGTAATCCCAGCTCCTTGCAGGGCTGAAACAGGAGACTTGCTTGAACTCAGGAGGTGGAGGCTGCAGTGAGCCAGTCACGCCATTGCACTCCAGCGTGGGTGACAGAGCGAGACAAAGGGGCTCTGGGGCAGAAACCAGCTACTTGGCACTCTTTCCTGGGGGCATCCAGCAAAGGATGTTGAAGTTTGCTTAGTCCCGATCTCATCACACCCAAAAAGAGGTTGCTCCATGCTCAGTTCTATTTATAATCCTTTTACTTTTCCCACCAAAACACTACCAACAAGATGGTGGTATAACTGTGTGTCTCTGCAAAGCATGTACACACACACACACACACACACATGCATTGTATTCTTATCTGAGATGAGAGCAGCGCCACCTTGGAGGAAGAATAAGGGGAATGGGATATGTTGACTCACCCTTATAAGTTAGATAATGTCACTAACACATCCTAAATCACCCCCTACGAATGAGATATAAATATGAAAAAATGCACTGTATTTATAAAAACAAAGCTGTAATGTGATTAGTTGCATGATTAGTAACTTGTTTTTTCTTTTTTTTCTTTTTCTTTTTTTTTTTTTTCTGAGATGGAGTCTTGCCCTGCCACCCAGCCTGGAGTGCAGTGGCGCAATCTCAGCTCACTGCAAGCTCCACCTCCCGGGTTCAAGCAATTCTCCTGCCTCAGCCTCCCAAGTAGCTGGGATTACAGGTGCCAGCCAGCACGCCTGGCTAATTGTTTTGTATTTTTAGTAGAGACGGGGTTTCTTTGTGTTGGCCAGACTGGTCTCGAACTCCTGACCTCAAGTGATCCACCCGCCTCAGCCTCCCAAAGTGCTGGGATTATAGGCATGAGTCACCGTGCCCGGCCATGATTAGTAACTTTAATACTGCATCTTGTTTAGTACTTAATCTTTTAAAATCTTTGTTATATTAATTTTGCAATTTTGGCATAATCCAGAAAAAAGAAAAATAATTTCTGGGTGTTAGTTATTAATAAACATTTATTAAAGCCAAATAGATAATTGGGCAAAAGATTCTTACGGAGGAAAAAATTTGAGATCAAGGAGGAAGTTTGTCCTCGTGGAACCTCTTTCCTCTTTGCTATAAGCTTGTGTGGGAGTGATATATGTGTTAAGACTGTGTCTCTTGGCCAGGCACAGTGGCTCATGTCTGGAATTCTAGCACTTTGGGAGGCCGAGGCAGGCGGATCACTTGAATCCAGGAATTTGAGACCAGCCTGGGCAATACGGCAAAACCCTGTCTCTACAAAAAATACAAAAAAATTAGCCAGGCATGGTGGTGCATGCTTTTGTAGTCCCAGCTACTCAGGAGGCTGAGGTGGGAGGATTGCTTCAACCTGGGAGGCGGAGGTTGCAGTGAGCGGAGATGGTACCACTGTACTCCAGCCTGTGAGAGAGAGTGAGACCCTGCCTCAGAAAAAAAAAAAGAAAGAAAAAAGAAAAGAATGTGTCTCTTGCTGTTGGAACCGCTCCTTCCCATCCCATTCAAAATTTTGGGGTATTCTAAAGAACTTCCTATATTCACAGTAAAAGCAAATGTTGCATGAAGGTATAGGAATGTAAGAGCGAGAATTTGTTCTTAGGTGATAGATACCTTTCCTTCAGTGGTAGAGGAGGGAGTCCACAGAACCTTGTGGTCATAGCGTGTAAATGTTGCCTTCTTTTCAGCAACTGGAGTGCAGTGGCGCAATCTCGGTTCACTGCAACCTCCGTCTCCCAGGTTCAAGTGATTCTCATGCCTCAGCCTCCCAAGTAGCTGAGATTACAGGTCCCCACCACCACGCCCGGCTAATTTTTCTATTTTTAGTGGAGATGGGGTTTCGCCATGTTGGCCAGGCTGGTTTCGAGCTCCTAATCTCAGGTGATCCGCCCGCCTCGACCTCCCAAAGTGCTGGGATTACAGGCATGAGCCACCGCGCCTGACCGTGCAACTGAATACTTCTTATAATGTTCAGAAACCACCAGATGAGAGAATGCTGTCTGTCCTTAATGCAAGCAGCCCTTGGAATTATTTCTAGAGTTGTTATGAGCTGCTGATGGGAAGGTGACATGAGCCATCAGTGTCAGTCACAAATTCTCCGTTCAGCCTGATCTATGCCTCTAGAGAGAATTCCCAGGAAGGCAAGTTTTTGCCATAACCTTGGGAATCCAGTATGTATGGACTGAACCAGGGTTCCCCATACCTCCCCCTCTTTTATGTACACTACAATCACCCTGTGATTGACGCACTCTGCTGAGCAGAGCGTACCAAGAGGGAGTCTAGATCTTAAACAGAGCTTTGATTGATTGGGGCTGAAAGGGGGCAGATTCTGTATGGGATCAGCAGGCACTATGAATTTCTCAATTTGAAACAAAAATGCTTTAATGCTACTTATTGTTGTTGTTTTATTGTGAAAAGTAGTCGTTCTCACATATGGTTGGCTTTCTTTCAAGGCCAATTGCACAGTCTGTTCTTTGGGGGCACCGCATAGCCCTATAGTATGCTTAAAATGCGTAAAGCTTAGAGGAAGACTAGTTCTCTGGAGAGAATCCTGTGTTTGTCCAAGAACTGGATCCCTGCCTCCTCCCACACAGTCGCTCTGCAGCCAGTTGCATACTTGGCGGAGAGATTTATGGGGCTGAACATACAGCTGCAAGTTTTCTTTTCTTCTACTTTTTTTTTCTTCCAAGAACAGTGTCCTGCTGTCAGGGCTGTGTGCACTAGACGCAAACACATAACTTATTTACTACAGCAGTATCCAAAACCCGTAAGTAGTGTCCTTGCTGAATGTGAAAGTTTTCATGAATATGAAACATTCTACAGATGTGAGGAATTCCTAGATACAAGCCAATCTTGACTCGGTTTACATCTCTGTCTAATATTTTGGTGAAGGACCATCCAGGAGTCTAGTTACACTGTACAGCTGTTTCAGTTCTAAAGCAGCTTGGTTAATGTGGATACCTTATGGTCAATATCAGAGATTCCTTAACAGAATCTGACTGCTCTGTTTCCTTTAAAAGTACACTGATTGTTTATAGTGGCTTCTGGATTCTCTGTCCTTGGGAGGTTCTCTGAGATTGGAGCAAATTCCCTCTCATACCTGTGTTGGTTTTGTTTTTATTTTAATTTTTCCTTTTTGATTTGAATGAATAACATCATCTCTTAACACCTATTGCCATCTCCAAGACAGAATCCCAACAGGCTTTTCTGGGTATGGACCCATGCAACGGTTTGTCCGCCTTTCAACAATTTGCGTTCTCTTGGCTGTTTGGGGGAACAGGGATTGTGCATGAGGAAGGATGGAAGAGGAAAACCAATATTTATTTAACATTCAGTGGTAATAAACACTGGGATTAGTGTTTAATTAGAGTTAATCCTCATAATAAACTTGATCCCCATTTTGCAGATGAGTAAATTATAACTCGGAGAATTTCTAGCCTGCCCAAAGTCATACAACTAATAAATTGTAAAGGTGGGAGTTAAAGCAATTTTTTATTGAACTATGTAGAAAATGTACAAATTATTTATACACATCTCCAGTTATTACAAAGTGAACTGCTAGGCCGGGCCTAGCTCACGCCCGTAATCCCAGCACTTTGGGAGGCCAAGGTGGGCGGATCACCTGAGGTCAGAAGTTCGAGACCAGCCTGGCCAATATGGTGAAATCCCATCTCTAAAAAAAAATGCAAAAGTTAGCTGGGTGTAGTGGCAGGTGCCTGTAATCGCAGTTACTTGGGAGGCTGAGGCAGGAGAATCGCTTGAACCAGGGAGGTGGAGGTTGCGATGAGCCGAGATTGTGCCACTACACTCCAGGCTGGGCAACAGAGCAAGACTCCATCTCAAAAAACAAAAAAACCAAAAACAAGCAAACAAAAAAACAAAGTGAACTGCTATTGTAAACACTACCAAGAAATTCTAAGATCATAGATTATTTGTATACTCTTGAACTTTACATAAATTAAGTATGCTAGAGTTATAGTATTGAGTACATATTTAGGAGTATAATTACTGGTCATAGATAATGTATACGTATTATATATCTAGAGTGATCTTCTGCCTAGCTGTCCTATGCTTTATTGAAAGTGGGACCAAACTATTATGTCAAAATACTTGTTTATCTCTTAGATTCTGTGAGTTTTGTTTCATGTAATTTAGGGCTTTTTTGTTGGGTGCGTGTATGTTTTTAATTTTCATATCCTTCTCATGGATTGGACCTTTTATCATTATAAAAGTTCTCTTTTCTGCAGCTGCCTTTATCATAAGTCAAGTGTCTGTGTATGGGGTTTAGTTTCTGGATTTTCAATTCTGTTACATTCGTCTATCTGTCTATACCAATACTACACTGTCCGGAAATAATATAGCTTTATGATATATCTTTTAGCTTTTTTGTCTGTGTGTGGGCATGAGAGAGACTCTCATCTTACATTCTTTCATTTGTACTGTTCTGAACCTCAGTTTACATATCCAAAAAGAGTGTTTTCTTTGCAAATTTAATATAAACAAATGCCTGGTCTAGTTCTTATAAACAGTAAACCAAAGCTGTTGGTTGTTGTTAATAGTAAATGAGTTTTTCAATTGCTAACAAGTAGAAGTTATTTTTTTCACCTAAAATTTAAGAACTGAAATACACTTTTTTTTTTTTTTTTGAGACAAGGCCTCACTGTGTTGCCCAGGCTGGAGTGCAGCAGTTTGATATTAGCTCACTGCAGCCTCCGCCTCACTGATTTAAGTGAGTCTTGTATCTTAGCCTCCTGAGTAGCTGGCTAATAGCTGGGATTACAGGCATGCACCACCATGCCTGGCTAACTTTTTTATTTTTAGTAGAAATGGGGCTTCACCATGTTGGCCAGGCTGGTCTCAAACTTCTGGTCTCAAGTGATCTACCCGCCTCAGCTTCCCAAAGTGCTGGGATTACAGGTGTGAGCCACTGTACCCGGCCATGAACTGAAATATACTTTAAAGTTCCTAGTAAGTATAATTTTTTTCTGCCCAATTTATCAGATGGAGAACGAACGCTTTGCGAAGTGAAGTTGCATGTTCACAGCAGCTTAGCTCATGAAATCCAGGGCTGAGACTAGAGCTTATCTCCAGTCTCCTGATCCAGTGTTTTCTTCATTACCCTATACTTAACTTTAGCCTTGGGGGAACCATCACTGAGGAGAGAAGAAGGAAGAGAATGAGAGTATTCCTGAAGATAAACCTTTTTTTTTTTTTTTTGAGACGGAGTCTCACTCTGTCACCCAGGCTGGAGTGCAGTGGCGCAATCTGGGCTCACTGGAACCTCCGCCTCCCGGGTTCGAGTGATTCTTCTGCCTCAGCCTCCTAAGTAGCTGGGACTACAAGCACATGCCACCATGCCTGGCTAATTTTTGTATTTTTAGAAGAGACGGAGTTTCGCCATATTGGCCTTGCTGGTCTCAAACTCCTGACCTTGTGATCTGCCCGTCTCGGCCTCCCAAGTGCTGGGATTACAGGCGTGAGCCACCGCACCCAGCCGAAGGTAAACTTCTTAAGGAATTCATTTTTGCTATGAAGGGTGCCCCCATTGAACATAGTAACATTCATGGTGTGTTGATTACCTCATACCGAATTTCTCACCCACCTACAGAAGACAGATGGTAAATTATTTAATCCTCCGCTGTCCTGTTTCTATTATGAAGCAAAGATTGCAATAACAACAAAGAAGGAATGTGAGTGGAATGGATAATGTCAGTTAAAGGCAGAGATTAGGGGATGCCATCAGTCACTGTGATGAATGGTGTGTGGGGGGAGCTTGCTGGCTGAAGCATTGTTACCATGGGTAATTATACACTTTATATTCATGTGTTATCCTTCCTCTTGGAATCTTTAAACTCTTCATACAGGAGACACTAATCTTCACCTTATTATTACGTCCTAGTGTCACTCTAGCAGAAGAACGGGGCTGCCAACAGGGAGAGGGAACTTTCTCCTTCTCCTCCAGGTTGTAAGAAACATGATTGTTATTTGAACTCTGGCTGAAGAGAACACCCTATATGCCCCTGCCAGATATGGCCCAGGTGTAGAGATTAGTCCAGGTTATTGTTAAAAGAGTGAAAATGCCCCTGTCACATTCCCCATCATTTTCTTCCATCTATCAAGATGATGACAATGGTGTTGGCAATGGTGGTGATAATGCAGATTATCAAGTGAGCATTATTCCATTTTCAGGCATGATGGAAGGAAAAGTCAAATGCAATGTTCTTAAGAAATTTGGCTGGGCCCAGTGGCTCACATCTATAATCCTAGCACTTTGAAAGGCCGAGGTGAGTGGATCACTTGAGGCCAGGAGTTCGAGACCAGCCTGGGCAACATGGTGAAACCCATGTCTCTACTAAAATACAAAAAAATTAGCCAAATGTGGTGGTGCACACCTGTAGTCCCAGCTACTAGGGAGGCTGAGGAGTGAGAATTGCTTGAACCCAGGAGGTGGAGGTTGCAGTGAGCTGAGATTGTGCCACTGCACTCCAGCCTGGGTGACAGAACAATACTCTGTCTCAAAAAAAAAAAAAAAAAAAAAAAAGGAAAAAAAAGAAATTCGCTATAGGCTGGCACAATGGCTCACACCTGTAATCCCAGCACTTTCGGAGGCCAAGGCAGGTGGATCACCTGAGCTCAGGAGTTCAAGAGCAGCCTGGGCAACATGCCAAAACCCTGTCTCTACCAAACTTAGCTTGGCGTGATGGCACACGCCTGTGGTCCCGGCTACTCAGGAGCCTGAGGTAGGAGGACATAGCTTGAACCTGGGAGGCAGAGGTTTCAGAGAGCTGAGATCGCACCACTGCACTCCAACCTGTGTGACAAAGTAAGACCCTATCTCAAAAAAAAGAGAGAAACAAATAAACAAATAAATAAATAAGAAGAGGAGAAAAGAAAAGAGGTGCTTAGACACCAGGCTAGGATGCTCATCTACGTGGTATCTGTGCCAATTTGGGGGAAGCTGATTATCCATTGCTCCGGGGGCAGAGTAGCGTAGGTCTTAAGTGTACAGGTTTCGAGTCAGATCCTGGTTTCACCACTTACTAACTCTGTGAACTTGGGCCAATTACTTTACTTTCTGAATCTACCCCCTCAATTGTGAGATGGAAATAAAAATAGTAGGACCTGCGTTGGGAATTTTTAATGAAATTACACATGTAAAAAGTTTTGGAAAATGGTTAGATGTTCTTATTAGCTATTATAGCATTGCCCATGCTGCCTGGCAAGTTGTGACCTAAGACGTCATCTGGGGATATGAACTACTATGGTCTGAATGTTTATATCCCCTCCAAATTCATACGCTAAAATCCTAACTCTCAAAGTGATCAGGTATTAGAAGGCAGGGACTTTGGGAAAGGATGAGGTTGCTGGGTCAGAGCCCTCATGAGTGGAATTAGTGCCCTTATGAAAGTGGCTGGAAAGAGATTCCTTGCCCCTTCTACCATGTGAGGACATAGAAGGTGCCATCTATAAAGAGGCAGCCCTCACCAGACACCTGCCAGCACCTTGATCTTGGACTTAACCAAGATCCAGAAAAGGGAGAAGTAACTATTTATTGTTTATAAGCCACTCAGTTTATGGTATTTGATATGTGTTGTAGCAGCCCAAATAGACAAAGACACAGATGGACCCAATGGCTAGGCTTCCTCAGGTGTAGGACAGAGAGGAGACATAACAAATTATAAGAAGATAGTGCTTTATCTCAATGTGTATGACATTGCTTTCACAATCTGATATCAGGTTATGAAAATCAGATGTATGATTTGGAGTAAAGTTTAAAGAAATAGGAACAATCAGAATAATAACTTTTCTTTCAAAAATCTAAATTTCAACAGCTTTCAAATATTTCTTAATCTACTCATGATTTTTGTTGCTCTGCTTCACTCTCAGTCTTTTTCTTTTTGATGTTTTGGCTGCCAAAAAGCCTGACTTCTTATTCTCAGGAGGTCTGATTATTATCTCCGATAATGGTTCTAAACTTAGTCATTTTTTGTCCATCATTATTATTATTAGTGTTGAAGTTTAAAAAATAGCAAAATTTGGCTCTAAAAATGAAACAGACTTCCATCAATAATTTTATTGTTTTTTGTTTGTTTGTTTTTTGTTTTTTGAGACAGAGTCTCGCTCTGTTGCCCAGGCTGGAGTGCAATGGTACAATCTCGCCTCACTGCAGTCTCTGCCTCTCAGGTTCAAGCAATTCTCGTGCCTCATCCTCCCAAGTAGCTGGGACTACAGGCACGCACCACCACACCTGGCTAATTTTTGTATTTTTAGTAGAGATGGGGTTTCCCCATGTTGGCCAGGCTGGTCTTGAACTCCTGACCCCAAGTGATCCGCCCGCCTCGGCCTCCCAAAGTGCTGGGATTACAGGCAAGAGCCACCATGCCCAACCTTTAGGCAAGCAATAATTTTAATAACTAAAACATCAGCCTTCTTCTTGCATGAGGCAGTTGATGCTCATGGTCAAAGAAGGCTCTCTTACAATACTAACAGGTATGGGATGAGCATTTAAACTAACTTTTGGTAGAAAAAATCCTAGCAGATAATTATCGGCACTGTTTCTCAATGTAGTTCTGTACACAAATCACCTGATATGCTCAATGAAATTGCAAATCTTGGGACATACCTCCAGAGGGTCTGATTTGGTAGGTCTTGGGTGAGGTCTGAGAATTCATACTTAGAATGGGATCCCAAAGGTGACTCATATTTACGCTACGGTTTGAGAGCCGCTTTTTTGTGTGTTTGGGTGTGCTTTTTCACTTGAGCAATTGAGCAGTGACAATGGCTCAAATAATATTAACCGAACGCATAGCTAGAACTTCTAACGCGCAACTGGACTCCAAAAGTCTTCCTCATTAAGTGGTGCATTTCCTAATGTAAGTATTCCAGAGAGATGGGCTGGATACCTAGTAGGGATGTGTAGGAAAGAATTCCACTTTTTATGGGAGCTGGATCAGGATGATCTCTAGAACACAGATGAGTGCTCTACTTGATTAAGGTTTTAGTCATGGCTTGCTACTTAACATCTTATTCTGCTTTCTGTATCATTTAATTGGCCAGCCTTTCCTACTCTACTAAGCAGATCTCAGCTCGCCCTGGTCATTTTCCACATCTATTTGTGTGTATCTTATCATTCTTTTCTGTCTGACTCTTTCTCTGTATTGTTAAATGTTTTATGTTATTTTCAGGGATAGTCAGAAGCAGCCTTCCCCTTCAATCCTTCGTTCTCCTTCAAGATCAGAAAGAAAAAAACAAGAAGGCATTGACATGAATGCAACAATTTCTGGGATGCAAATTTCTTGGTGAATACAGACTTCCATGGCAGTGAGAAGACAATTATGTAATCATAGGTGTAGGGTTTCTCCCCAAACTCACTCCCACTGTGGATGAAACAATCGAATCATTGTGATGGGACGCCAGCCTATAGGAACAAATGTGCAATTGAACAATCCCATGGGCACTCAATCCATCCAGAGGATTATCGTACATCTGCCAGGACTGGCACAGGGAGAGGAATTGGAGGCAAGATTATTTAGTGAGTTTGGCTTACTATCAGGAGGAAGGCTGGAGTTCAGCCTAGGTATTTATCCCAACCTGATCACACCCTGAAATGTGCTGAGTCCTGCCTCCTGCTTCCTGTTAACTCTTACAAGGCTAACTTTGGTTCTTATAACTTTTTGTTTTAATTATTCAAACAAGGTCTCACTCTGTTGCCCAGGCTGGGGTGCAGTGGCACCATCTCAGCTCACTACGACCTCTGCCTCTTGGGTTCAAGCAATTCTTGGGTCTCAGCCTTCAGAGTAGCTGGGATTGCAGGCGTGCACCACCATGCCCAGCTGATTTTTGTATTTTTGCTAGAGATGGGGTTTCACCATGTTGGCCAGGCTGTCTTGAACTCCTGACCTCAGGTGATCCACCCACCTCGGCCTCCCAAAGTGTTGGGATTACAGGCGTGAGCCACCACGCCCAGCGGTTCTTAGAACTTTCCTCCACTGCCCACTTGCTTGGAGACATTACTTACCAAAGCTTCATATTACTTGTGAAAATTTTGTTCTTCCTTTTCATTAGAGAATTTGCTCCTTATCCCTTCATTTGAAAGTGAAGGTACTACCTCCTTGTGGGAGATGAGTTACAGAGCAGTTATGTGAGCTCATGATTGATCCCTTTTCCAAGAACTAGGGAAATGCAATCCCATCTTTGAAAACAGATCCAATAAAGATAATTATAAGGGGAACAAAAAAGTATTGCAACCTTACTTGAACTCTTGTTACCACCAGTGGGTGGCACCTAAGTCACCCCACCTCAAGTAGAAGGCCTCCTAAGGTGGCCCCCCGCCATTCAGAGGTAGTCACGCGTTCTGTGTGTTTGTGCCTGTGTGCTTTTGAATACAGAGGAGAAATAATTTCCCTCAGGCTGAGTGCTTCCTGTGGTTACTCATAATGTGTGTTGATTTTCAACACATAGTGTACCATAGATGTTAATTGAAAATTCATCATAACTGAATGTTTTTCCTTGTAATACCTACATTTCTAGATCGTTTTGTACATTTTTACTAATAGGACATGGGAATTGCTGGAACCACAGCAGTTGTTCAGACCACTTAGGGAGAGATGACATCTTTCCTAACAGCCTAAATCTATTTTTATTTTATTTTTTATTTTTGAAACCGAGTTTCACTCTTGTTGCCCAGGCTGTAGTGCAATGACACTATCTTGGCTCACTGCAACTTCTGCCTCCCAGGTTCAAGCCATTCTCCTGCCTCAGCCTCCCAAGTAGCTGGGATTATAGGCATGCACCACCATGCCTGGCTAATTTTTGCATTTTTAGTAGAGACAGGGTTTCACCATGTTGGGTCAAGCTGGTCTCGAACTCCTGACCTCAGATGATCCATCTGTCTTGGCCTCCCAAAGTGCTGAGATTACAGGTGAGAGCCACTGTGCCAGAGTATTTTTTATTTTTATTTTTTAAATTTATTTTATTTTATTTTATCGAGGCAGAGGGTCACTCTGTTGCTCAGGCTGGAGTTCAGTGGTGCAATCTTGGCTCACTGCAAACTCTGCCTCCCAGATTCCAAGTGATTCTCCTGTCTCAGCCTCCCGAGTAGCTGGGATTACAGGTGTCCAACACCATGCTTGGCTAGTTTTTGTATTTTTAGTGGAGACTGGGTTTCACCATGTTGGCCAGGCTGGTCTAGAACTCTTTTTTTTTTCTGTAGGTAATTGGGGAATAAGTGATGTTTGGTTACATAAGTAAGTTCTTTAGTGGTGATTTGTGAGATTTTGGTGCACCCAACACCCATGGTCTCGAACCCCTGACCTCAAATGATCCGCCTGCCTCAGCCTTTCAAAGTGCTGGGTTTACAGGCATGAGCCACCATGACTGGCCCTAACAGCCTAAATCTAAAATTACTACCTTGAATATTAACATGATAAATATTTTGAAGGCATTGTTTTTTGCCTTATTCAAGGAAAAAGTTTGAAATAAGTATCTAAGTTTACATATTATTCAGAGTTTTTTAGTGACACAAAAAGCAACCCAAAACCTTAATTGAATAAAAAGCTTCTTAAGAAGCTGAAAGAAGCTAAACATCAACACCGTAAGATATTTGAGTGGACCTAGGGACTGATTAACAGTTAAAGAGAAGAAACGTTTGTCATCCACTATTCTGTGCATGCCTGAGAACTTGCATATACATATTGTACTTTATAAACTTGTACTCATGCAGAGCTGTGGAGTATGGAGGTCAGATTCCAGATGCAGCAGTTAGTCATGTGACCTTGAGCAAATAATTTAACCTCTCTGACATTTAGTTTGTTTATAAAGATTGCATTGGGGGCCAGCCATGGTAGCTCACACCTGTAATCCCAGCACTTTAGGAGGCTGAGGTGGGTGGGTCACCTGAGGTCAGGAGTTCAAGACCAGCCTGGCCAACATGGTGAAACCCCATCTCTACTAAAAACACAAAAATTAGCCGGGTGTGGTGGCGTGTGCCTGTAATCCCAGCTACTTGGGAGACTGAGGCATGAGAATCATTTGAACCCAGGTGTAGGAGGTTGCAGTGAGCCAAAATCCTGTCACTGCACTCCTACCTGGGAGACAGAGCAAGACTCTGTCTTAAAAAGAAAGATTGCATTGGGGATGGTGGGTTGCCAGTGACAGAAATCAGCTAACCTAACAAAAAAGAAAAAAAAAGAAATCGATTAGAAAGATATTCAGTACGTAAAACAAACAAAGGCAGATCCAGAGAACCAGGCAGATCCAGAAAACCAAGCTTTTTTTTTTTTTTTTTTTTTGAGGTGGGATTTTGCTCTTGTTGCAACCTCCACCTCCCAGGTTCAAGCGATTCTCCTGCCTCAGCCTCCCAAGTATCTGGAATTACAGGCATGCACCACCATACCCAGCTAATTTTTTTGTACTTAGTAGAGACGGGGTTTCACCATGTTGGTCAGGCTGGTCTTGAACTCCTGACCTCAGGTGATCCACCCCCTCGGCCTCCCAGTGTGCTGGGATCACAGTCATGAGCCACCGTGCCTAACCTGGAGAACCAAGCTTGATAAAGGACAGGAACCAAGGCAGATTTGGGGACCCAAATACCAGAGCAAATGAACTTTCCTTTGTTAGCTCCACAGTCCGTGGTCCAGGAGACAGAGTCTGATTGGCCAAGCTTGGGGTCAGGTGACCTGTGAATGGGGGAGGGCAGGGCATGTTGGTTGACATTCCTATCCTTACTACCCACAGCAGAGGAAAGGTGATACCTGAAAAGGATATCAAGTCAATTGTAGTGAAATGAAGCTGGATAACCAAAAACCAATAGATGTCACCATATGACTTTTAGGACAGTTTTTATTAAGTGTGTAAAGTACTTGGATTGGCACTTGAGAAATAATAGATTTTTCAATATATGACTGAATCGATTGAGAGGTTGCCTGCTGTTTTGAAAAGGATCCTGCCTGTGATACTCTGCCTCCTAAACTAAATTGTAAGCTTCATGAAGGCAAAGATGCTGGTATTTATTAGGTTGGTGCAAACGTAACTTGCAATTGCTTTTGCACCTACCTAATAAATCTTTAAGTTCTCCACACATTAGTTGGTATAAGATGTTGTGGGCTTTTTCTCCAGAACACCTGTGACAGAGGGTCTTCACCTGATAATCTATACGCCTAGAGATGTGCTCAGGTGGCAGCACAAATAAGAAGGTTTGTGGGAAATGAGCAGTTCACGGTGCGCTTGCTCTGATGCCACTCTTGACGGACTGCTCTGGACAGCATGTGGGAATGCAAGGGAGTGAGGCTGTCTTTATGCCTAGGGTAGCCTTGAAGCACCTTACTTTATGAAAGACTGCATTCGTCACAAACTTTGGCATTTGAGAAATGTGTGTGTGCATGCACTTACACAACAAAAACAAGAAATGACCTTTTTCTGTTTTTCTAATTTTTTAAATTTTTTTTTAGGCAGGATCTCACTTTGTCACTCAGGCTGGAATGCAGTGGCATGATCTTGGTTCACTGCAGCTTCAACCTTCTGGGTTCAAGTGATACTCTTGCCTCAGTCCCCCAAGTAGCTGGGACTACTGGCGGGTGCCACCACACCTGGCTGATTTTTTATTTTTATTTTTTGTGGAAACAGAGTTTCGCCATGTTGCCTAGGCTGGTCTCGAACTCCTGAGCTCGAGTGATCCTCCTGCCTTGGCCTCCCAAAGTGCTAGGATTGCAGACGTGAGCCACTGCGCGTGCCCGGCCTGTTTTTCTAAAATTAAATTCAGTTGAAGTGACCATCACCAAGCTTCATGACAAGTTCAAGTTCAATGTCAGATCATTTTGGTGTCCCTTGCCTGTGTCCTTCCCACTTAAGATCATGTGCACCACACCCCACCCCAGCCCCCATCCCAGGGCTTATAGGCAGTCCAGTGAAATGAACCCCGACCAGTATTAGTGACTGGTGCCCCTGGCCCTTGGCCAAACAGCCCTGCTGACTGCCCTTTTCCTACCCCTGAACACCTGGGTAAAGGTCCTGCGCAGAGGTTACCTGGTACTCATCCTCCCACACATACAGCCTTGACGATCCTAGCTTTTGAGGCCTCTAAGAGCTCCTCAGTCAAGAGGTACACAGGACCCCATCTTTAAGCAAACCAGCCTCTCCCTTCTGTCTACAAGGATCTACCCACTGTTAGCATCAGGGCCCTCTTCCCTTCAATGTTTATTGTTTTGTTTTGTTTCATAATTTAACTAAGAGCTTTATGGAGGTATAGTTCACATACCATGCAATTTTTCCATGTAAACTGTAGAATTCAGTAGTTTTTAATATATTCACAGAGTTATGTCACTATTACAGCAATTTTAAAGCATTTTTATCACCCCTAAAAGAAACCCTGTACCCATTACCAACCACTTCCATGCCTCACCCCACCACCCCTGCTCCCAACCCTAAGAAATCAAAAATCCATTTGCTGTCTCTGTGGATTTGCCTATTCTGGACATTTCATATAAATGGGCTCTTACACTCTATGGTCTATTCTGATTGGCATCTTTTACTTAGCATAATGTTTTCAGGGCTCACCCATGTTGTAGCATGTTGTATATTCCACTTTATGGCTGAATAATATTCCACTGTACGGATATACTGAATTATATTTCTCCTTTCATCTGTCTTTTAAAATTTTTTAAAACATATATATATGTTTTTATATATGTTTTTTAACATATATATGTCAAAAACATATATATAACTATATATTATATATTTTTATGCAAAGATTTTCTAAATTTTATTTTAATTTTTGAAATGAAGTTTCACTGTTGTTGCCCAGGCTGGAGTGCAATGGTGTGATCTCGGCTCACTACAACCTCCACTTCCCGGGTTCAAGCAATTCTCCTGCCTCAGCCTTCCAAGTAGCTGGGATTACAGGCACCCGCCACCATGCCCAGCTAATTTTTTTGTATTTTTAGTAGAGATGGGGTTTCACCATGTTGACCAGGCTGATCCACCTCAGGTGATCCACCTGCCTCGCCCTCCCAAAGTGCTGGGATTACAGGCATGAGCTACTGCACCTGGCAGATTTTCTAAATTTTAAATGCTGGTCAATTAAAACAAACACAATGTCCGACAGAGGACACAAAATTGTGGTTAAGACTAAATGCTGAGTCCAGGTGCTGTGACTGACATCTATAATCCCAGCACTTTGGGAGGCCAAGGTGGGAGGATCACCAGAGGTCAAGAGTTCAAGACCAGCCTGGCCAACATTGCAAAACCCCGTCTCTACCAAAAATACAAAAAATTAGCTGGGCGTGGTGGCACACACCTGTAATCCCAGCTACTCGGGAGGCTGAGGTGGAAGGATGGCTTGAGCCTGGGAGATGGAGGAGATCGTGCCACAGCATTCCAGCCTGGGCAACAGAGTGAGACTCCATCTCAAAAAAAAAAAAAGAGTAAATGCTGAATGTGATCCCTGAGAGATGCGGAGACATGACTAATTTCAGGGAGTCTTCAAAGGGTCAGCTGGAGGGGACACTCACCTGGCAACTCCTGCCCTCTTATTTGGCAGTGCAAAAAGGCTCTTCATCTTTTTGGAGAAGGAAATCCCTGTATCTATGGAAAAGACAAGGGATTTGAAAGGCCCAAGTCTGGAGTCTAAAGCTCTGGATTGGGAAGGAGGTGAAATTCTTCTCATTCTTTGGCTCATGAGTCTGCTGCAGCAGAATAAAAACAAACCCCAGGCTGATGCCTACATCAAATTACTGCTAAATTGTCCTGCAAATTACTGTAGCCTAGTTCAGGATAGATTGTGACCTGCTAGCGTGACCTTGATTATGACTGTGACCTCCACCACGGTTGAAAACTGCTGATTTTGTATAAGATGTGCCCTGAGGCCGGGCATGGTGGCTCAAGCCTGTAATCCCAGCACTTTGGGAGGAAGAGGCAGGCAGATCACTTGAGGTCAAGAGATCGAGACCATCCTGGCCAACACGTTGAAACCCGTTGGTGAAACCCGTCTCTACTGAAAATACAAAAAGTAACCAGGCGTGGTGGCAGGCACCTGTAATCCCAGCTACTCGGGAGACTGAGGCAGGAGAATTGCTTGATCCGAGGAGGTGGAGGTTGCAGTGAGCCAAGATCGCGCCACTGCACTCCAGCCTGGGCGACAGAGCGAGACTCTGTCTCAAAAAAAAAAAAAAAAAAAAGATGTGCCCTGAATCCGTGAAGACAAATTTGTGGAACCAAGAAAGAGAAACAGTAATAGTGTGATCTTACGTGGAGAAAACACCCTCGTCATGTAGGTTGGGGAATGGAAAGTATCTAAGTTTATGACAGCAACAGCAAGTGTTTATTGAGTAAATAAGCAGTCTCTGTACTACTGCCCACTTTTCATTTTGTTTTGCCCGTGACCATGAAGGAAGTGGGTATTTTTTAAAAGGAAAGAAATGAATAGAACTCAGCATCGGTGTAGTGCTTGGTGTTTGCAAAGAGGTTTCAAATGCATCTCACAGTCTGAGCCTGTGAGAATAGGCGTTTTCACCTGTTTTACAAATGAGGCATTTATATCATTGAGACATAGAAGAGGAGAAATTACTTGATTAAGGTATTCCACCAAAAGGACCTATAACTGAAATCTGTATCTTTGATTCTAAGTACCCCATCTTTTCCACAGTGACAGTGCTTTCCAATCCTCTCTCCAGTACTCTCCAATTTTGTTGTATCTAAGTAAAAAGTATAGATATTTTTGAACTTAATACCATGTTTAAGTTTATATTGATATTCCCCACATAGAAAACAATAAAAGGAAATGATGGTTCCCAAGGTGTTTTGGTATTTTTTACATTCTTTGGTTGAGTCTCAACACCAATAATTAATAATTGGGAGCAAGTGTGCCTGTGAATTACTGCAAGTAGAAACTCTATATATGTCATTAATTCTTACAACAGTCTTACAAGGTAGGTATTACTCATTATTATTATTAATTCCTATTTTAGAGTTGAGGGAAATAAAGCTCAGAAATTTAAATACCTAGCTAAAGCTAGTATGTTTCTGAGTTAGGATTTAAGCCCAATTTTGTAAAACACTAAGATGATTTATTATTATTATTATTATTATTATAATGCTGCCTTCCAGAAAATGTGTAGCTCCTTGGAAGTTATTGAATTTTGGAGTCGTCAGCTGGATACATTTGGATATTTTAAGAATGAAGTTACCTGCTAGGACTACACACCGTCTTTATTAAAGCTTTGTGCAAAACCAGGTGCTACAGTAGATGCTCTTTCTTTGCATCTTTCCTTTAGGTCTGTCAGTTTGTCGTCTCTGTCAATGGGCTTAACGTCCTGCATGTAGACTACCGGACCGTGAGCAATCTGATTCTGACGGGCCCACGGACGATTGTCATGGAAGTCATGGAGGAGTTAGAGTGCTGAGCTCCTGGGCCTCCCAGCCCTCCAGCGGCCTGTGGGTGATCGAAGCCAGAATGACACAAAGCAATGCAATGGCAAGATTTCCATGCAAATGGATGGTTTTGGACATACGAATCTTCTCCGCACATACATGTCTAAAGTTGAGTTTTATACACTGAATGTGGAAGAACCGGGTATCATATCTTTTTTAAAAAATGTCAGTGTAGAAAACATTTGGGAAACCGTTTTCCTACATGATAGAACTGCCTTACTAGATTTCTATTTGTAGTTCTCATTCATTGTTTTTTATCTTAGTTTGCATTGTTTTGTATCTTAGTGTGTTGAAATGCTTCTCTAGCACAAACAGCCACATCTAAAGTCCCCTTCCTCAGAGTCAATAGAGTAGTTGTTAAAGGTTTTAAATTGTACTTTCTCCAAAATTAGCATGCAACTATTTAATAGGGAGTCTAGATTTCACCAAGATTCAAATCAAAGCAACATTTAAAGGAATAAGACCTGCTCACTAGCATTTTCAAGGGGATTCTAAAGCATTCAAGTGCTTAAAAGCCATAAAAGATGACTTCTTAATTCCTGCCTTTAGTGTCAACTTTTAAGTTAATACAGGTTTCAATTGTGGCATTAGCAAAAAAAAAAAAAAAAAAAAAAAAAGAAACAAACAAAAAAAACTTTGTGATGCTATGGGTGGGGGTAGTTAGAGAGAGACTACATAAAATTGTGTGCCCCTATTTTCTTTCTGATCCTAAATCATTTTGTTTTATAAATCAGCTATAGCATCTTTCTAGAATTAATCCTGAATATGTTGAATGTTAAAATAGAGAAGTTTGTATATACACATTATTAAAAATCAACCCTTCTGGCAAGATTTCACTTTGAAGGTGTCTGTTTTTAAAGGAAGTCTAAAACTTTGCTGATACGTGATAAAACTTGAACTCTAAGTTGCCTCCTTAGCCTGAATTTTTACTAGCTTTCTAGGGTAACATATTCTAAGGACATGACATGCTGCTTATCTGGGGGGATTATTTTTCACCAAAATGATCATCTTGTGTTGTAACTTTTCAGCTCACTTGTATATATGCATGTTTTCATTTTTGGTCTAGAAAATAGTGCATTTTGGGGCTTGGTGTGCAGAGGAAATTCCTCAAAGTGCCAAATTAGGGAGTCAGGGAATAGTAAATTCTTCATTCCAAATAATGGATCTGAATTATGAGGTTAATTTTTTATCATGCATTAACAAAATAAAATATGAGAATTGTACCACAGTCATTTTTTTCATTATGTTATCATAATGTATACGTACTGGTGGAATGGACCTACCATGCTAAATATGTTATATATATATATTTCTGGTAATCCAACTTTTCTGATTTGTAGCTTTAGTCAAGAATAGGATTTTGGAGTGACAGAGAATGTCTTAACAGTAATACTGTTGATATACATTTGAGAAATACTGTCACCTCTGTGTGGGTGTGCATTTGTATGGTATGGCAGACTGTGCATTTAATATATATGATATCCTTTAACTCTCATTACAACCTTGCAAGGTAGATATTAGCATCCACATTTTTCAGATGTGGAAGGTAAGTCAGAGCAAGTTTTAAAATGGTCTGTAAATTCACACGGCTGCAGGAACTACTAAGTGAAATAGACTGACTGTAAACACAGTTTAACGCTAAATCCCGTGTTACTCCCCTCAACTTTTCCTCATTTAAGGACCTTATATTGAGGGTTTATTCTGAGCCAGGCTCTGTGCTAAGACTTTACGCCATTTGTCCTTATTGACCTATGAAGTCAATAAGGTCATTATCTCCATTTTACAAATGAGGAAACTGACTTGTAAAGTGGTTAGTCATATGCCCAAGGCCACAAAACTAATAAAGTGGGAAACTTTACCACTGGCTTAAAAAGTTTTTTATAGCATCTTTAAAAGATGAGTCTTAAATGCTTTCTGTGCTCAGGTATTCATTAAGTGACAAAAGAAGAAGGAACACCTTTCGAGAAATGGTATCTCCTTTTGAGAAATGGTGTCTTCTTCTTGCCTGCTTTACCCATTATCTTGGACCCTGGCATAATAGAACTTCCCTTTACCCAACCCTAAGCACCAGAGAAGCATCTCTCTGTATCTATTGCACACAAATCTCCTCTTGGCCGTGAGGAAGGAAGGAAAGAAGGGAGACAGGATTTCCTTCTTTGGTTCCCTTCACCCTAGGTTCAAAAGCCAAAGGTCATGGGAGCTTTCCCTTAGCTACTCCTCCAGCCCACCCCTGACATCTTTACATAGCAATTAAAATGACTACCCTTACTTCCCTGGGGACCCTGTCTCACCCCCTCCAGCCTTTGCACACATACTTTCTTCTTCGTGGACAGAAGAATGTTCTGTCTTACTGTTTCCTGGAAAATTCTTTCTTCATGTAAATTCCCTTTAGAAATTGTCTCCTCTGAGAAGCCTTCACCGGCTCCCCAGTTCTAGGATTGATGCCTCTTCTCTAAATTTACATGGATCCTTAAGTCCTCCCTGTGCCCCATTAGAGCACTGATGACATTTACTTTGAAATTCCCCTGTTACATGTCTGTTTGCCTAAGTAGACTCTAAACATCTGCAGAACAGGGGCTGTGTCTTAGTATCCAGGGTATTTTCTTCACCTAGCACAATTCCTGCCACAGAGTAGTGTGTCAGCTCTCCACTGTTGTCTAAAAACCCACCTCAAGGGTGGGGCGCAGTGGCTCATGCCTGTAATCCAGCACTTTGGGAGGCTGAGGCAGGTGGATCATTTGAGGCCAGGAGGTCAAGACCAGCCTGGTCGACATGGTGAAACCATGTCTCTATTAAAAAGTAGAAAAATTAGCTGGGTGTTGTGGCATGCACCTGTAATCCCAGCTACTCAGGAGGCCGAGGTGGGAGAATCACTTGAACTCACCAGGCGGAGGCTGCAGTGAGCCAAGATAGTGCCATTGCACTCCAGCTTGGGCAATAGAGTGAGAGTCCAGCTCAAAAAAATAAATAAGTAAATAAAAAATAAAAACCCAGCTGGGCACAGTGGCTCATGCCTGTAATCCCAGCACTTTGGGAGGCCGAAGTGGGTGGATCACTTGAGGTCAGGATTTCGAGACCAGCCTGGCCAACATGGTGAATCCCCATTTCTACTAAAAATACAAAAAATAAGCTGGGCGTGGTGGTGCACGCCTATAATCCCAGCTACTTGGGAGGCTGAGGTGGGAGAATTGCTTGAACCAGGAGGTGAAGGTTGCAGTGCGCCAAGATTGTGCCACTTCACTCCAGACTGGGCAACAGAGTGAGACTCTGTCTCAAAAAAATAAATAAATAAAAATAAAAAAATAACAACAAAAACACATCTCAAATCATGACTTAAAAAAAAAAAAAAAACAAACCTACCTCCAATAATGGCCTTTAGCAACACCATTTATTTGCTTATAATCCTGTGGGCTGGCAATCTGGGCAGAGCTCTGCCGGTGTGATCCACCACTGCTCCATGGGTGCCAGTTGGGACTCCACACACCTTTGTGGTTAGTGAGCAGATTGGTTGGAGGCTGATTGACCTTGACTGGCCTCATGTTTGTGTCTCAAAGTTGGCTGGGGCTGTCAGCTGAGATTCCTTAGTTCTACTCCCCATGGCCTTTCCCCATGGCCAGCCCAGGCTGAGATCTGAGATTGAAGACGGTGAGAACAGAAAGTACAAGGTCTTCTCTTGACTTGAAAGCTAGTCCAGAATCAAGGGAAATAAAGCCCACCTTTTGATGGAAGGAGCTTCAAAGAATTTGTAGTCATTTCCAATCCACAAAGAGTAGGTACTCACTATTTGTTGAATAAAGTCCTAAGAGTAGGTACACACTAAGCGTAGGTACCCACTATTTGTTGAATAAAGCCCTATCGAAAGCTTTTTAGCTATCCAGATGCAAATTACTGGCCACCCTTTGGGCAGAATTATAAAATTCTACCCAAAAGTCTACCAAATTACTCATACTTGTAAAATTCTACCAAATTACTGGCCAACTTTTGGGTAGAATTGTACAATTAAGTTGTGAATAAAGCTTATTGCCTAATAAGAACTTCCAAGTCAGAGAATCCCAAAATGATTGTGCTACACAGGGCCACATAGAGCACAGCTTTGTCTTTTTTATTTTTTGAGATGGAGCCTCGCTCTGTTGCCCAAGCTGGAGTGCAGTGGCGCAATCTTTGCTCAAGACAACTTCTACTTCCCAAGTTCAAGCAATTCTGTTTGAGCCTCCTGAGTAGTGGGACTACAGGCATGTGCCACCATGCCCCATTTTGTATTTTTAGTAGAGACGGGGTTTCACCAGGTTGGCCAGGCTGGTCTCTAACTCCTGACCTCAAATGATCTGCCTGCCTTGGCCTCCTATAGTGCTGGGATTATAGGCATGAGCCACCATGCCTGCCTGCTTCGTCTTTTCACTGGGCTAATGAAGATACAGGTGTGGAATGGTTTCATGGCATGCCCAACCTCATGAGGCTTGTTGGGTCAGAGCCTGTGCCAGATGCCAGTCTTCTGCCTTCCAGTCTTATAGTTGTTACACTATAGCCTTCTGCAGTGGATGGTAATGTGGCCAAAATAAGCCTTTGGTTTTGGAGTATTCATAAGCTGAAAGTGGGGCCATGTACCTTGACGCTGGGGGAATATATTTTAATTGACTCAAGCCTTTCGTTGCTGAATATCTTTAAAAAAAAAAAAAGTATTTTGCCTGATATTTTCACAATTGTTCTGCTTGAAATGTAAAATTCCAATTTCTAAATGTAATACCAAGATTTATCCTAAATTAACAATAAGCAGTGTTTCTAATAGCTTTTATTTCATATATATGTGTGTGTGCCTAATCTTCAAATAGGAAAGTGTATTGTGCATGAGGTTTCACTCACTGAGAACCTCTGAAATGTCTTTATTTGCCCCCTTTAAAAGAAACCATGATTTCCAGGCATTTGTGTTTATGTTTTTGCTATGGAGATGAAAGTAGTTTCTGTTTCTTCATTAGCATAGGATGTGCACATTGAAAGCCATGTTCCCTTGTAGAAAGAAAAATGCTGTTGCCTTTTGGGTTGATTCTATTGTCTGATGTTTTATTAATCTCTGTGAAATAATTGTGTAAATTAATATAGAGACTAGTTGAGAAACGGTGGATAACATGAAGAAGATACCCATTTTTGCATAGATCAGATGTGATCAGCTTCACACTATCATGTGAAAGGTGGCTGCATCGGAGAGACAGGAATTAATATTAAAAATGTTTTCTATTCAGACTGGTATCTTACATTTCCAAATATTATTTTCTTTTGAATATGCGGTATAAGTAATCTGCTGTAAGTCCTATTTTAGGTTGGGTGCAGTGGCTTACGCCTGTGATCCCACCATTTTGGGAGGCTGAGACCAGGAGTTTGAGACCAGCCTAGGCAACAGAGTGAGACCCCATCTTTACAGAATGTAAGTAATTAGCCAGGCGTGATGGCACATGCCTGTAGTCCTAACTGCTTGGAGGCTGAGAAGGGAGGATAGCTTGAGCCTGGGAGGTTGAGGCTGCAGTGAGCTGTGATCACACCACTGCACTTCAGCCTGGACAATAGAGCAAGACACTATCTTGAAAAAATAAAAAGACCAGTTTTAAACTGATGATAATTACTATTCTCTCCTGTTGACTATTAATCTTGTTTCATTTTTATTATAAATAAATCAGAATGACTAAAACATTTCAATTTTGCTAGTTGACTGAAATGTATTGATGTAGTTGGCCATGGTTTTACTCACTTAAGGCAGAATTTCAGGTGTAACATGTTTTTTCTTCAGTTCAGTACCAAAAGGACAAATCTGCCATGTACCAAAATGAAACTTGTCATCAAAGACAGCATATGGTATTGTCAAATGCATTAATAAATAATAAAGATACTTAATATATATCTTTATTTTAAAATTATGTTGAGATTTACTTGCTTCTCTTATGAAAATGTATACCATAATACTTAAAATTATTGTATGAAAACACATAGGTGTATAGCGTGAAATAAATGCTTACTTTTTTTTTTTTTTGAGATGGAGTCTTGCTCTGTCACTAGGCTGGAGTGCAGTGGCATGATCTCGGTTCAGTGCAATCTCCGCCCCCCGGGTTCAAGCAATTCTCCTGCCTCAACCCATTGAGTAGCTGGGACGCACCACCACGTCCAGCTAATTTTTTGTATTTTTAGTAGAGACAGGGTTTCACCATGTTGGCCAAGATGGTCTCTATCTCTTGACTTTGTGATCTGCCCTCCGCGGCCTCCCAAAGTGCTGGGATTACAAGTGTGAGCCACTGCAGCTGGCCCACAGTTTTTAAAATAATGACTTTAGGGTTTCAGATTTTCCTGTCTTTCAAAACAAATTAGCCATTTTTTATCCTAAGAAAGGGTTGCATTATAAAGCTGACCTACTACTAGCTTATCAGAAAAAACACATGGGTCTCATATCTGATTCTCCTATGTAGCCAAAAGTGCCATTTGTAAGTCTACTTAATGATGGATATTTTCTGAAGATCTTTTGCCTGGAAAACAAATAGTGCATTAAAAAGCTTTTTTGGTACTCTGCTGGATTCAGAATTATTTTCTCCCTACCTAGGTCAGTATTGATGGGTATAACAGAATATTCTATGTGGAAAAATACTGTGTGATTGTCTGCTACTCTGGGAGAATGTTAAATTTTTTCCCGATATTTCATGTGTGTATGGGTTACTGTAAAGTATTGGGGTGAGAGGTTATTCAGACTACACTCAACATTAACCAAAAATATTTTTGAACTTTCTGTAATTTATTCACTCACTCATTCATTCTTTCATTCAGGAAACCTTACTGAGGACTGGGGTTGTGCTGGACATTGTATACAGGCACTATGAATAAAAAATGAGTAGACATGCCCTTGGACCCAGATAATCCTTCGAGAGTCACCTTTTAGCCTGAATCCTAGAATTCTCCACATATAGGAGGAAATAAAAAATCATGGTGTTAAAACAGGTGGCTTAATGCTAGAAAACTCTATCCAACCCGAGCACCAGAATACAGATAATAATTTACACTTACCTGTATTCTTTTTCCCAGCCACTTTTCCTCATCCAAGGAAAACACAGTGATGAACATTGAGTTTATAAGTTTCTTGCTTTTTTTGTTCCTAAGGGTTGTTTATGTTTTTACAAAATGAACTTCATTAAAACAGCACCAAGTTTTATATAATCTTCTAGGACTTGGTTGTTTTCATCCAGTATTAATATTATTAAGTTTCTTTCAGATGTTTGTGTATAGTTGTGATTCATTCATTTATCACAGCTTCATAAATTTCCAGACCACCAATTATTTATCTGTTTTCTTGTCTATGGGCTTTTGGGTGGTTTCCATTTTTGTTGTCATAAGTGGGGTTACTGTGAACATTCTCATAGCATCTCCCGGGGGTCCAAGTGAAGGAGTTTCCCTTAGGAATCCACTTAGGAGAAAAATTGCTGAGTCGTAAGGAATGTGAATGCTCAGCTTTACAAAGTCACATCTAACTAGCCTCCAAATTGGTTGAAGTAAAACATAAAAGTGATGCATAGGCTGGGCGCGGTGGTTCATGCCTGTAATCCCAGCACTTTCGGGAGGCCTCAAGTGACTCAGGTGGGTCGCTTGAGGTCAGGAGTTCGAGACCAGCCTGGCCAACAGGGTGAAACCCCGTCTCTATTAAAAATACAAAACTTAGCCAGATGTGGTGGCGGGCGCCCGTAGCCCCAGCTATTCGGGAGGCTGAGGCGGGAGAATCGCTTGAACCAGGAGGAAGAGGTTGCAGTGAGCTGAGATTGGACCACTGTACTCCAGCCTGGGCGACAGAGTGAGACTCCTTCTAAAAAAAATTAAAAAGTTGGGCGGGGGGGGGGAGATGTATAGTAATCAATATCTTATCCAACACTTGAGATTTGAAACTTCTTAATTTTGATCAAATGGGTGTTTATTTTGTCATTGATACTAAGGATTCTACATTGCTGCAAAGCTAGTAAACTTGAAAGCACAGAAACCCTAAGAAGTAGTTTGCCATCCTAACTTACTACATCACTGTCTTTATAATACCCAGGATGTCTTGAAACGTTTATCTTACAGCTCTGTGACTAGAGTGAGGCCAGGATTATTAGGAATTGGTGTGACATATTCAGGAACATGCAACAAATGATTTATTAAGTGCCTGCTATGGCCAGTCACTTAATGTTTGGCCAACAGCAGTAAGTAAGACAGATCCCTTTCTTTATGAAGTTTGCATATTATTGGGGGAGACAGACAATAAGTATGTTATATAAATAAAATAATTAATTTTAGATAGGGGTAAGTGCTAAGGAGTAAATGAATCCAAATGAGTGATAGAGAATGACCAGGCTTCATCTGAGAGGTGAATGAAAAACGGGGCTTCTGGGTCTCCGATTCCAACAAGGCACCATTCACATTACAGTCTATAAGAACCGCACCTTCTGAGTTATGGAGGGCAACAGCCCTGAGCAAAAGCCTCTGCAAACCTGATGTTCTGAGTTAATGTCTAAAATATGGGAATGAGCCAGCCCTAGAGAAATCTGGAAGAAGAGCACTGCAGGCAGAGAAAACAGGAAGTCTAAAGGAACCAAGGGTATAAAGGTCATTGTGGTTACGAGCGTGGGCTCTGAGAACATAAAGTCCAGGTTCAGGCCAGGCACGGTGGCTCACACCTGTAAACTATGGGAGGCTGAGGCGGGTAGATCACCTGAGGTCAGGAATTCGAGACCAGCCTGGCCAACATGGTGAAACCCCATCTCTACTAAAAATACAAAAATTAGGCCAGGCATGGTGGCTCTCACCTGTATTCCAAGCACTTTTTGGGAGGCTGAGGTGGGTGAATCACGAGGTCAGAAGTTTGAGACCAGACTGGCCAACATGGTGAAACCCCGTCTCTACTAAAAATACAAAAAATTAGCTGGGTGTAGTGGCGGGCACCTGTAATCCCAGCTACTCGGGAGGCTGAGGCAGGAGAATCACTTGAACCCGGGAGATGGAGGTGGCAGTGAGCTGATATCACTCCATTGCACTCCAGCCGGGGTGACAGAGTGACTCTGTCTCAAAAAAAACAAAAACAAACAACAAGAACAAAATACAAAAATTAGCCAGGAGCAGTGGCAGGCACCTGTAATCTCAGCTACTCCGGAGGCAGAAGCAGAAGAATTGCTTGAACCCAGGAAGTGGAGGTTGCTGTGAGCTGAGATTGCACCACTGCACTCCAGCCTGGGCAACAGAGTGAGACTGCGTCTCAAAAACAAAATAAATAAATGAAGTCCAGGTTCAGATTCCTGCTGTAACACAGGAGCACATCCAGTTACTCAACCTCACCAGGCATCAGTTTCCTTATGTGTAAAAGGGGATAACAGTACCTACTCCATTTGACTACTGTGAAGGTTAAATTGGATGATGCGTGTAAAATGCTTATCCCTGTCTCTGACCCGTAATAGCTAATCAACAATTGAATGTTTTTCTTGTTTTCATACCTACTAAACAAAAGAGAAAATGCACTCTGGAGAAGTGATTTGCCCCCAAACTCATACCAACTAATGTGTAGCTGGGACTGAAATGCATGCTCAGAAATTCTCAGTCCAGTGCTTTTTATCCGCACATCTTTCTGCATCTCAGTTTTCTCATTTTTAAGTGGAATAATAATCTCATATGAAGTATTATAGTAATCTGTTATTAAGGCTAATGAATTGATACATGTAAAGCTTTAGTACAGTATCTGGCACACAGTAGGTGCTCCAATAACTGTAGGTATTGTTATTACTAATACTATATTATGTTAATTACCTGTCTTCTTGGCAGGCCCACACAAATGCACAAGAACATTACATTGTCTATACATTTACATCTTCACCGGCAATATGCATTTGAGCTGTTCTAATTATCATAAGACAATAATACAAGTGTGATATGGTTTGTCTCTGTGTTTACACCCAAGTCTCATCTGAATTTGTAATCCCCACATATCAAAAAAGGGAGGTGATTGGATCATGGGAGTGGTTTCCCCCATGCTGTTCTCGCGATAGTGAGTGAGTTTTCATGAGATCTGATGGTTTTATAAGGGGCTCTTCCCCATTTGCTTTCTCTTCTCCCTCCTGCCGCCTTACGGAGAAGGTGACTGCTTCCCTTTCCGCCATGATTCTGTTTCCTGAGGCCTCTGCAGTCATGCTGAACTGTGAGTCAATTAAACCACTTTCCTTTCTTTATAAGTTACCCAGTCTCGGGTAGTATCTTTATAGCAGTGTGAGAACGGACTAATACACTGGCAATATGCATTTCAGTTGTTTTAATTGTCATAAGACAATAATACGAGTATTAGAAAAATACATATAATAAACTCCATATTCAATTGAGTAAGGTAAAGGAAATCATCCATTCTGTTGCTTTCCCTATATTCCTCAGGTACTGAGAAAGAGATTCACGGGTTGGTAGAAAATGTAGCTCTGCTGGCCAGGCGCAGTGGCTCACACCTTTGGGCAGGCCCAGCACTTTGGGAGGCCAAGGCGGGTGGATCACCTGAGATCGGGAGTTCAAGGCCAGCCTGACCAACGTGGAGAAACCCTCTCTCTACTAAAAATACAAAATTAGCCGGGCGTGGTGACGCATGCCAGTAATCCCAGCTACTCGGAAGGCTGAGGCAGGAGAATCACTTGAACCCAGAAGGCGGAGGATGCTGCGAGCCGAGATCCGCCATTGCGCTCCAGCCTGGATTTCTGGCTGGAAATTGGCAGAAGGCAAAAATAATTTTGCAATGGATCCTTATTCAGCTACCTAGCTTTTAAAACTAGAAGTTATAAGTAAATAACTTCCCAAACAACCTTTAAAACTTAAAATTTCATACAGAATAATTTTAAAACACTGCTTAATATTATCTACTTATTACCTTATCAGACTCTCAGCAGTTTTACAGCCTGTTAGAAAAGCAATCCAAGTAATCAACATTTATGTACTGAGTATTTTATACAGCAAACACTCTTTCTCAGGATATATTGGAGACTTAGTTTTGATGACAAAGGAGGTTCTTTTCCTAAACACACCTTAATTAAGACATTATTTGTCTTTTGAGGGCAGCCTCCTAAGTCTACAGGTTTTAGAGATTCATGCCAGAATTAAGTAAGCAACACCACCCCCTGCGCTTCTGTTAGCACAAGCTTTCTGCGGTCAGAGAGTGGAAGCACAGACTGCTGTCATGTACGTCTGACGAATGCACTGAGCAAAATAAAGGCGTGCTCTGTAAAGAACTTGGCTGAAGTGTCTATTTTCTTAGTTCCAGGACCTGACAACTCTCTTTTTCTTTTGCATGTCATTCTGCTTATGTGAATTTTTCTCTTTGCCTCTTGGGACTCCCTATCTTATACTAAAATGTGCTTTTCTCCCTTGGAGTGAAATACTAAATTTCTTGAAGTCTGAGATGATTGGGTCCACAGAGGCCAATTCATAATCGAAACTTAATATAGGTGGCCACTGACACCTCTTGAGATGCAATCCCAGAGGATGGAAGAGAGAGAGAGGGAAGATGTATGCTCTGTTACCTCAATGTTTGTTGTTGTTTATTTGTTTGTTTTTTGAGACTGAGTCTCCCTCTGTTGCCCAGGCTGGAATGCAGTGGCATGATCTCAGCTCACTGCAATCTCCGCCTCCCAGGTTCAAGCAATTCTCTTGCCTCAGCCTCCCAAGTAGCTGGGATTACAGGCACGTGCCACCGTGCCTGGCTAATTTTTGTATTTTTAGTAGAGACAGGGTTTCACTATGTTGGCCACGCTGGTCTCAAACTCTTGGGCTCAAGCGATCCATCCACCTTGGCGTCCCAAAGTGCTGGGATTACAGGCATCAGCCACCGCACCTGACCGTTACCTCAATTTTGAAAATGTGCGGGTAAGTGTGAGCCCAGATTTTAAAAGATTTGGATATTTCTGCAGCTGTGAAAGGTAAGGAAGCAGAATACTAGCCCCTACTTCTGAACCCAGAAAACACATGGATGGTGTGACCTGGAAATATCAAGACTGGTTAATTATTGAGCAGAGTGTCTCCCAGGTCTGGTATGTAGCAGCAGAAAATGAGGGAAACAAGTGTGAGAAGCTCTAAAGAAGATGGCACTCACCAAATGTCAGACCAGCCTGTCTGTGTTAAAGAAAGAACCCGTTTTTTCAGATTTTTCTGTTGGCCATCCTGGACTACACAAGATGTTAAAAACTTTCCAGTGTTTTCATGCTTCATGTATACCATCTCATGCCATTAAAGTATGTATTATTTTTTATTGTGAGCACAGGACAATCCACTCATTCAATTCCCTACTTACCCATCCACCTTCTTTGCTTTCCTTCTTCTCATCAGTACTTCACACCCTCCCAACTTATTATTTTTGTTTGTTTGTTTTCTACATATTTTCCTGCACACAGTAGGTGCTCACTTCCCAACTTATTACATAAATGGAAATAACAATATGAAATCATAGAACATTTTTTAGATCAGTGACTTTTTTAAATCAGTAAGTGTTCTGTTTTGCTGTGTCCTTATAAACACAGAAACAGTCTTTGAAATAACTCATAGTAAAACCTAATATTTATTGCACTCCAAATATATGCCAGCTCCTCTACTAAATGTTTTCTACAGATAATCTCATTTAATCCTCACAACAAGTCCATGAGGTAGGTTATAATAAAATCCTCTTTTTATAGGCAAGAAACTCAGCTCTCTAGGAAGATTAAGTCAGTGGTACGAGGTCACATACTGGACAAGCCGTGGGGCCAGGCTTGGAACCCAGTCATTGACTACTGAGGGCATCTGCCTCCTAGGACTATCCTGTTTGCCCAGAAGCACAAGGTCACTCATGCACATGCTGGAAGAAGACAATCTAGAGCAAGAGCTTGCTCTTTGGAAGCACCCCACTTTCTTTTTCTTTTGTTGTTGTTTTTGAGACAGAGTCTCACTCTGTCGCCCAGACTGGAGGCAGTGGCACAATATCAGCTCACTGCAACCTCCACCTCCCAGGTTCAAGTGATTCTCCTGCCTCAGCCTCCTGAATAGCTGGGATTACAGGCATGTGCCACCACACCCGACTAATTTTTGTATATTTAGTAGAGATGGGGTTTCACCACGTTGGTCAGGCTGGTCTTGAACTCCTGACCTCAAGTGATCCCCTTGCCTCAGCCTCCCAAAGTGCTGGGATTACAGGCATGAGCCACTGCGCCTGGACCCCACTTTCTCGGTGTTGCTGTTGGAGACCACACCCAGCCCCCTCCTGAGCAGCAGGGATCTAGGGCTCATTCCTGTAACTTGGTGGCTGCCATTACATCCTTGCTTTTCTTCTGCAGGCATTGGTGATTCCACCTGCTTTCCTCTTTCTTCTCAACATCACTACCTGTCATTTGGTTCATTGCTGGGTTTTCCTTGCTCCCAAACTGGGAGTGTAATAGCTTATTTTTCAGATTCCTTTGTAGGTTTTATTCTGGAAACCAAACAAAGACCCTTTGTTTTTATCCATGTATTTTGTTTCATTTCATTAAACACAATGATTGACTCCTTGATTTGCTGGAGACCTTTGCTATGGTAGATATTAAGTTGTAACACCACAGGTGGGCAACCAAAAAGTAACCTGGCAAGTCGTGGAGCTCTAGAGGATTGGAACTACATCAATGAATCCTTATATGCCCAGGGCCTAAAAAGGTCAGCACAAAGCCTCTTGATGAGCATTTGTTAATGAAAGTATATGTTTGTAAACATTTCTGCAAATTTGTAAATATCCCCCGTCCTTCCTGAAATGTTAGTGGGCCTAGAATTGAAGTCTTGCTGAAGTCTGTTTCTTGCCTCCTTTCTCAGATGGCCTGTAAGAGACATTCTACTCTCTTTTCATTCATTCCTGGAAGCGAGCTTGTGTCATCTCTTTCCCTAGGTCTTTCTTAAGATACCCACAAGGCCGGACTGACATCTGGTGGAGGACAGGAGACCTTTAATCTGGTGTCTTTCTTGGAGTTCAGAAGGAAGAAAGTATGGGTTTACCCCAAGGATGGAGGAGAGGCAGAGACCTTTTTTATTTTTTTTTACAAGATCTGAGGTCACTGAACCACCATAAAATGAATCAAGCCAAATCCTCAGGATTCCAGACTCTAGAAAGTTTCTCACTGACAATATCAATAGTTACGGAATGTCTATGATGTGCCACACACATGCTAAGTGTTTTATGTACTGTGAAAGGAAGATATCTTGGGCCCCCCAAATCGCTAAGGAAAACTCAAGCTGGAAACTGCTTAGGGCAAACCTGCCTCCCATTCTATTCAAAGTCACCCCTCCGCTCACTGAGAGAGATGCATATCTGATTGCCTCCTTTGGAAAGGCTAATCAGAAACTCAAAAGGATGTAACCATTTGTGTCTCACCTATCTGTGACCTGGATGCTCCCTCTCCCTTGGAATCTTCCTGCCCTTGCTTTGAGATGTCCTGCCTTTCCAGACCGAACCAATGTACTTCTTACATATGTTGATTGATGTCTCATGTCTCCCTAAAATGTATAAAATCAAGCTGTGCCCCAACCACCTGGGGCACATGTCGCAAGACCTCCTGAGGCTGTGTCATGGATGTGTCCTCAACCTTGGCAAAATAAACTTTCCAAATTAACTGAGACCTGTCTCAGATGTTCTGGTTCATACTACATTATGAAGTATATTACTTACTTTGTGTACATAGTCCCATGTAATCATTTTCTAATACCTCTCACAATGCTTCATCAATTTCACCTTAATTTTTTTTTTTAGACAGTGTTTCTCTGTCGCCAAGCCTGGAGTGCAGTGGTGTGATCTCAGCTCACTGCAACCTCTGCCTCCCGAATTCAAGCTATTCTCCCACCTCAGCCTCCCGAGTAGCTGGGATTACAGGCACCCACCGCCACACCTGGCTAATTTTTGTATTTTTAGTAGAGACGGGGTTTCATCATGTTGACCAGGTTGCTCTCAAACTCCTGTGATGAGATCAACCTCAAGTGATCCACCAGCCTCAGCCTCCCAAAGTGCTGGGATTACAGGTGTGAGCCACTGCACCTGGCCCAATTCCATCTTAAATTTTGATCTTTTACCTCCCCTTTGACCTCCAACATGCAAACAACTAGTCATAAGGTCAGGGCTCTGTATTACAGCTGGACTTTGCACTGACACACATGTGCACACACACACATACACACACTCATACACACACATTTGAAGGAAAAAACGCATTCATCTTAATTCAGGATGTGAGAGTTGCTGCTGTCTTTTAATTCCTGACAACTGCTTCATTCTTGGATGTGTTATGCCTTTCTTATGTAAGTTAGAAGTCCAGAAGAATGTTTTGGAGTTTTTGCTTAGGTGAACGTGTCATCCAGCCAGCTTAGAAAGACTGCCTAGCCAAGTTACTGACTACCCCAAAGTTTTATCAGGAGAGAAAGTAGCTGTGAACAATTCAAGATCATTAGTGCTAGAGCAAAAACAGCTCAATGGCCGTGCATATTTATAGTTGCGTAATACAATGCCCATAATTGTTAGGGGGCTTCCTGATTCCAACTCCCTCCCAGTTGTCTGAAGGGGGAGCAGAATGCACACACCACCCTTTAGCCAATTTCAACCAGGGGCTGAAGTACTCTCTTACTAGTTGGAAATGGCTTCTGTTCACATCAACTACATCATGGATGACTTTGGATGATGTAAACCTCTTAACATGAAAAAGATTAAGTCCAGAAACAAAGAATGCATTGGTTCATCTGGCAACTGGTGAGGTCAGACAATTGGAGGGTCTGTAAGGACTGATTACACTCCTTGCGTGAACAGAGACTGCCTCTCATTTTCCCCCGCTCCTAACCCCTGCCACTCCAAAAAGAATTCTACCACAAAAATAAAAATAGTGCTCACACAAGTTCTCATTCAATACCCTCCTTTTTTTTTTTGGTGGAAACATTTCTTTACAGTTAATGTCTAGACTCTAGATTAAGTTCACGTAAAGCTTCCTTTTTAAAAATTCATGCTCACTAGGAGTTAAAGTTCAAGGCTATTTCCTTTTGATCTCCTTGCCATTTGTTCTCCATGACCACCAACTGACTTTGCCTCTCTTTTACTGTTTCCTTCCCCATTTTTACTCACAATCTGTTATGTCTCCTTATCAGCTTCTGGCAGCCTCTTCCAGCACTCATTGAATGCTGAGCTCTCTCTCTGGGATGCTGGCTACAATGGGGGCAAGCATAAATATGAGTGAGGATGCAAAACTATACATGGAAGCAGCACTGTGGAGCCCATTGGGAGAGGTTGTATCTGCTGGGGGGGTTCATGTAGGATGACAGATGGGAAATACAGCCAAAAGTCAGCACCTGGGCAGCAGAAAGATATATCCACGAGCAAGTCCAGGTGCTGGTATTGGACCTGAATTGGAGATGGAGCCAAAAAACATAATCTACACAATGCATTTGGAGGAAATACATTAGGAGACAAAATGAAAAATGGAAGAGGACAGGGCATGGTCGCTCACATATGTAATCTGAACACTTTGGGAGGCTGAGGCAAGTGGATCACTTGAGACCAGGAGCTGAGACTAGCCTGGCCCATATGGTGAAACCATGCCTCTACTAAAAATACAATAATTAACCAGGCGTGGTGATGCATACTTGTAATCCCAGCTACTCGAGAGGCTGAGGTGGGAGAATCACTTAAATCTAGGAGGCAGAGGTTGCAGTGAGCTGAGATCATGCCACTGCACTCCAGCCTGGGCAATAGAGTGAGACTTCATATCAAAAAAAAAAAAAAAAAAAACACACAAGAAAAAAACAACAACAAAAACACATCTGCAAAACTGTGTGCAGAGTTTCTGGAAAGCTACAGGGCATTATTCTGCTGAAAGACTAAGTTCCAGGTTTACACGGTGACAATGATGGCAGACTTGGAACGTGAATCAGGTGTTTCTGACTTCAGGACTAGTATTTTTGTTCACTACATTTTTCATCAGCTTAGGGCAAAGCACTGAAGGTGCCTCCCGCAAGGGTCAATGCTAAGGTACAAGGACTCAGGATTGAATTATGTATTAGCCTCCAGCTTTTACAGATTAAGGATGTTGGGAAATTAGAGAACCACACTATGAAGCTCTAGAGGGAGTGCTGGAGGGTCAGAGTGGTGAGATGTGCTGTAAATAGGAAAACAAATCATGAGGTCAGAAGCCAAAAGTAGAGAACAGAAGCCAAAAGTAGAGAAAGGGCAGAAGTATAGAGTCACGGAATTTACACTAGGAAAAGGGCACAAGCTGGAGACTGAACCACAGGAGGATGTTAGAAGCCAGCTTTCATGTGATGTGTGTTAAGGGGGCCACCTAGGATAGAGAGGATGCAGCAGGGTAGACTTGAGGCAAGGGATGAGGATGTCAGAGAAACCACCAAAACTTCCTACAAATACTAGCCCAAAATGTCTTTGCCATTATTATGAAAAGTGGAAATGTACAATAGATCAAGACTAGCTCGGCTGGGCGCGGTGGCTCACGCCTGTAATCCCAGCACTTTGGGAGGCCGAGGTGGGCAGATCACTAGGTCAGGAGATCGAGACCATCCTGGCGAACACGGTGAAGCCCCATCTCTATTAAAAATACAAAAAAAAAAAAAATTAGCCGGGCATGGTGGCGGGCACCTGTAGTCCCAGCTACTTGGGAGGCTGAGACAGGAGAATGGCGTGAACCGGGGAGGCGGAGCTTGCAGTGAGCGGACATCGCGCCGCTGCACTCCAGCCTGGGCCTGGGAGACAAAGCAAGACTCCATCTCAAAAAAAAAAAAAAAAGAAGGACTAGCTGAATTATCACTCGGGGTGATAATATTTGAGATTCTTGGTTATTCCAGAAAGATCAACTCCAATTCTTCTGAGCACCAATCATATATATTTTAATTGTTCACTCAACTCTCATTGGTATAGACATACAAATAGCTGGCTATACTATTGAATTATTAAATACACATTGTTGAATATATTTTTCATCCCCCAATACCTATTCCTATTATTTTGCTAACACCTGTATTTTGGGAGCAAATTGCCTCTCCTTCATTTTGTGTAGTTCTTGTGAGATGTCTATCATGGTAGTCCAGTCTCTCCTAGTGAAAATAGTGAGTCCCATACCCAAGCTATACCAATTAACATTCCCTTCCAGGAGTTTGAATTTTCAGCAGAAGAATAGAAAGGTATAGAAAAGAGTTGAAGTTTATTCACCCAGGTGGTTCCCCAGGCCTGTCCTGGTTGCTTTCCTCTCTGAGCATGGCCTTAGAGCCTTTGGATGAAATCTGTGGACGATAGTGGCCTTTGGTGACATAGGGAGTAAAGAACTCACGATTAGGACATGGTGGTTGAGTAAGCTTGGGAGAGCCCACGGTATCAGTTCCACAGAGGAAGTGGAGACCAAGCACCAGACACAGAATCAGGCATCTGCCAAAGAATTCAAGCAAGAGTGCAAGCAATCAGATTCAGAAGGTGTACTGTGGAGAGGATTGCCTGATTCATTCAGAAAGGAGTGGTAGGTCAGTCATAATGTTTCTTGCTTGCGTGTGACAGAAAACCAGCTTGAACCAGTTTTAAGAGAAAAGAAAAAGGCTATATTGCTTTAGTTAACCACATTGCAACAGGAACAATGATTAAATAATTTATCATCCACCTGGGGCACTTCTGAGACTGAAAGAGCTACACTTCTGAGGTAGAAAGTTAATGATTAAGCTGGGATAACAGGTGTAAACTGGGACAAATGGGCCCTGTACCCATTTGGATGTCTTCTCATCCTAGTATAAGGAAGTTATGATGAATAAACCTGAAAGGCTGCCTGCCAGGGGTCTGTCTCTCTCTCTGCCTCTGTCATCTTTCTCTCTGTCTTTCTCTGCCTCTCTCTCTCCCTGTGTGTATGTGCAGCTGACAGAAGCTCTGGGCTCAAATTCTTACAGGTTACCGATTAGAAAGGAAAGCATACTTCTTTTGTTTGCTCCAGTGTAAAATATCTTGTCCAAGAATTCCAAGCAGTCTGACCTACATCACATACTATCCCTGGGCCAATTTCTGTCGATAAGGAGATGGATTCCTAACTTACCATGGGTCTTCTGGGTCATATGTGTTTACTGTGTTGAAGACATAGGAGTCCTGTGAATCAACAGTCCCAATAATTTGGAGCAGCACTTCCTTGAAAGAAAGGCTTTTCTGGAAGACAAAACCATAAATATCCACTCAGGCAGCCTTTTATAGTGTCTCTGCCAAGTCCACTTGCAGTATGGGAACAGTTAAATGTTACATAAAACACTCTGGAGCTACCTGGGAAGGGTTTGAACCATGAACCCTGTGACCTTGGAAGCCCTTTGCAATCTGCTTTAACAAAGAGCCATGGGGCTGCTCTATCCGTTTATAGTCTTCTATGTAATTGCCTACTGGGGGTATGTGAGGCTCCAGGGCTCAGTGTTCCTATAAGCCACTAACACCTCTCAAATGAAATGATGGTGGTAATGTAGGGAGAGGAATAGATCTGATTTTGTGGTGCTCTTCTCATTTGGCTTTGCCCTGAAAAGCCACTGGCAGAGCCAGAGCACCCTGGGCACCTTAGGCTTTCACTGAGGAGTTGGGGAACAGAAAGGAAAGCAAGGACTCCATAGAAAAAATTTGAGAAAGAGGACAGCTAGAGGCAGACTTCCCTTCTATCCAAGATTAGCCAAGCTCCCAGTTCTGCCTCCCTTGGCTCCTATTTCAACTCCGTTGTTGGAAAGCACAACTGTGATGGTTAATACTGAGTGTCAACTTGATTGGATTGAAGGATGTAAAGTATTAATCCTGGGCCTGTCTGTGAGGGTGCTGCCAAAGGCGATTAACATTTGAGTCAGTGGGCTAGGGAAGGCAGACCCACCATTAATCTGGATGGGCACCATCTAATTAGCTGCCAGCAAATATAAAGCAGGCAGAAAAATGTGAATAGGTTAGACTAGCCTAGCCTTCCAGCCTACATCTTTCTCCTGTGCTGGATGCTTCCTGCCCTCGAATATTGAACTCCAGAGGTCTTCAGTTTTGGAACTTGGACTAGCTCTCGTTGCTCCTCAGCCTGCAGATGGCCTATTGTGGGACCTTGTGGTCATGTGAGTTAATACTTAATAATCTCCCCTTTATATATACGTGTGTGTATGTGTATATATACACTCCATTAATTCTGTTCCTCTAGAGAACCCTGACTAATACAGCAAACGTTTATGATGAAACTTGGAACAAAGAGAGACGCTACTTTTTGCCACCGTGATATGATCCTCTCCACCTTGCAGAAGAATTCTTGGTGGCTAAAACTCACCAACAATCTGCTTGTCCCCAGCCCAGCCTTTCCCTGTGAGAAAAAGGAGTGGATAAATGTATGGAAGATTGATTGAGTGACTGTGGGGTCCCACCCAAAGAGATGATTCAGTCCAGGGGCAGGGAGAAGAGCAAGACCCAGTGGAACGTGATTTCGCAATGGGCCCCTTGCCACGACAGGGAACACACTGTTTACTGAAGAGAGCTCTTCAACCTCTCAGTCATCTGTGCCTTCCAGAAAACTGCAGCCTCAACTCTAGTAAATAATCCACCGGATCAGCCCAAGTCCTTTTGGAGCACATGGGGCTATCCTTGCCACAGTACTGAACAGCAGGAATGTTGCTTGCAAGCCCTGCCCTTTGGAAGTAGCCAGCAAGGCTGAAAGTGCTCGACCACTCTTTGGAATGCCACATTGTATATGGGAAATTCCACAAAGCGCTACTAATAAGTAAAGTCTCTCTTGCTGGGTTATAAGTATCTGGGCAAGTCACAGGAAATTCTTCTTGAAACTAAGCCGTATGGGAATAAACACACATATTAGAGTCTGTTCATGATAAGTAGCTAATGAAATAGCCCACTTTGGCCCAGAGTTCAGGATAATGAAACAAATGACTGGTGGTTGATAGAACCGCTTCAGTGCCAGTATATGGTCACTGTACATCTTATGTGTCCCGTATGTTCATTTGTTCTTTCAATTGATTCTTCTTTCATTGTCCAAGACACAGTCTTTGTTTTTAAACTTTTTATTCACATTTGCACTGGTTGCTGTGGCCTCCTTCTGGACTGAGGCACTCATTTACCTGGCTGCTAGGAGTGCTGGTGGTCAGTAGCTCTCATCTGAGCCTCTCTCCATAGATGACCTCTGCTAAAGAGAGCTACCTGGTTCAAGGTCATGCTCCCTTCCCCGTGGTAGCCCACAATTTTAAAGAAAGGACTGACTAAATTGCAAATACTTGAAGACACTTCTTAAAACATTGATATGTAATCAATGTGGACATGTAAAGACCCAGTCCTTAAAGCCCAAATTAAGATAACCTGGAAGGGTCATTTGCTGGCTACTTCCACAGGGCAGGGTTTGTAGCAGAAAAGCCATCACAGCTCCCGAGTTCCCAGTGAGCTTGGCTGAGGCCTTTGACTGTCTCTCAGTTCACCTGCTTGCTGTGCTCATCGCTGCCTTTCTTCTCTCACAGATACTGTTCCTGAGAGCATCTGTCCCAGTCAACTTCTCATCCACAGATATTAATCTCAGTGGACCTCCAGGTTAGCTGACTCCTGATGCTATATAACATAAACCCTGAAAAGTGGCCAGGAGCAGTGACTCACGCCTGCAATCCCAGAGCTTTGGGAGACTGAGGCAGGAAGATCCCTTGAGGCCAGGAGTTTGAGAACAGCCCGGGCAACATAGCAAGACTCTGTCTCTACAAAAATAATTAAAAATTAGCCAGATGTGTAGGTATGTGACTGTAGCCCTAACTACTTGGAGGTTGAGTGAGGAGGATCACTTGAACTCAGGAGTTTGAGGTTATGGTGAGCTATGATGGTACCACTGTGCTCCGGTGAGACCCTGTGTCAAAAAAGAAAACAATGAAAGTGCCTTGATTATAATGGTACAACTTGATGGATTTTACAAAATGAACACACCTGTACGACCAGCACCCAGCTCTCTTCTCATAAGTAAGGGTAACCACTGTTATAACTCCTAACAGTACAGATTTGTTTTTACCTGTTCTAGGGCTTTATGTAAATGATATTACATAGTGTACATTGTTTTTGTGTCTGGCTTCCATTACTCAACATCTTGTTGGTGAGATTCATTCACATTGCATGAGGCCATGCATAATTCATTCCCGTTTCTATGTAATATTCCATGTGAAAATATAATACCATTTATTTTTCTATTCTTAGGTTGATGAATATTGGGTAGTTCCAGTTTGAGGCAATCATACATCTGCAATGAACATGCTAGAATATGTTTTTAGATGGGCATAAGCACTTGTTGCTGTAGGGAACAGCATATGTTTCGTTTGTGTAGATACTACCAAACAGTTTTCCAAAGTGGTTGTACCAATTTATACTGCCACTTGCAGTGTATGAGCATTAAGACCAATACCTGGTGTTCTCCACCCTTTTAATCTCAGCCACTGTGGTGAGTGTGTGGTGGTAGTACATTGTGGTTTTAATTTGGACTTCCCTGGAGGCCAGCAACACTAAGCACATTTTATATGTTTATTGGTTATTTGGACATTCTCCTTGGAGGATGTCTATTCAAGTATTTGCCCATTTTCTGTTGGTTTGTCAAGACAGTCCTTTCTTCACCGTTGGCTGCTGGGAGATCCTACAGGGCCATCTCTGGTAGAGAAGAAAAGAGGAGTCATATTTTGTTTAAGGACAAAAGTAAAAAACAGATAAATAAAACATACAGGGAAGCATTAGGAAATAATAAACATGGGCTTCAAAGCTGCTGGAGAAGGAAAGAAATGAGATTCATCTACAACAGCAAAGTCACAGACTTGAATGGGGAAAAGTAAATTGAGGTGGGGTCGAGGAAGCCACAGAAAAAGATGGGATCCAGGCCAGTCACGGTGACTCATGCCTGTAATCCCAGCACTTTGGGAGGCCGAGATAGGTGGATCACCTGAGATCAGGAGTTCAAGACCAGCCTGGCTAACATGGTGAAACCCCATCTGTACAAAAATACAAAAATTAGCCAGGCATGATGGTGGGTACCTGTAATCCCAGCTGCTTGGGAGGCTGAGGCAGGAGAATCACTTGAACCCAGGAGGCGGAGGTTGCAGTGAGCTGAGATCACATCATTGCACTCCAGCCTGGGTGACAGAGTGAGACTCTGTCTTAAAAAAGAAAGAAAGAAAGAAAGAAAAAAAGAAAAAGAAAAAGAAAAAGATGGAGTCCAGCTATAGGACTCAGGATAAGACAAAGTGGTAGCTTTGGGTGGTTGCCAGCAAGAATCATGAAAATCCACTCAGCTAATGAGACTCTGTGATTGTAAGAATAGTTAGAGAAGGCTGTGTTTACCAGCTGGTATCCAAGAAAGAAGTTAGAATAAAACAGAATGGCCGTTATTGGTCTTGTGTATCCAGGCAGAGTCATGAGCTGAGTAAATAGCATGACTTTAGAAGGGAAGGTGCATCTTTTTTTCAGGCTCACTCAACATTTCATGTGAGAAATAATAAGGGCAGAGTGACCTGGGACACAAAAGCATCATTATCCATGAAGCTCTGCTCCTGGGGAGTAACCCAGAATCACGAGCAGCAGGAGGGGACTGGAGTCACATCATAGTGGCTTTGCAATCTTTTACTGCCTACTGCAAAATTGGCCCTCTTCACACCGCATCTTCAGCATGGGACCTGTCCTTATCCTGGAAATAGCTTTTCTTTGTGTGCTAAATATTGCAGCCTGGCTCGACCCTGAACATCCCCTTGGTTCAGTCACTTGGGGTTTCCTTCTTTCTGCCACACCAATCATCTGCTCCTGTTGTATCAGTGAATGTGATTAGAATTAGCTCCCTTTGTTGAGAAGACAGACTCTAATGGCGTAGAGTTCTATTTTGTTTCTGTTTTTTCCTTGAGCAGAAACATGGGCACTATGACATTTTCTGTGAAAATCCAGCATAATAATCTTCAATTGGCTGAAGTTAGGATTTATTATTAACTGTTTCACTTCCACTTGGTTATAAGCCAGTGATTTCGAAGTTTATGCCTATGACCCATGGGAGAGTGTTCAATATGGGACCTGTCCTTACTGCCACAGGGAAGTTTGAAAATACTCTGGATCTTACGTTTCTGTCAGTTTGTCCTGAAAGGAGTTCCTCATGTTGGAATACTATTGGGAGTTCCATATAGGGTCATCAACTTGGGTCCTCATAGCTGACCCCAAAAACTAGGATTCTCTTTAACCTTTCCAAATCCCCATCTGAAGACTTGTGCTCTGGACAAGACCTTATTGTTTGCAAGAATACACTGCCTTGAGACAACCTTTTCATTTTAGGGATGGAACTAGAAAAAAGTTACTTTCCACAAACCTAGTCTAACCTATTGATCCTGCAGGAACCGTTTTCCTATTAGTAGGAGGGACTGCAGAGAAAAGTTACTCTCTCATTTACTCATTTGGTGATTTATTTTTTTATTTTTTATTTTTTAGACAGAGTTTCGCTATTTTGCCCAGGCTGGAGTGAAGTGGCATGATCTCAGCTCACTGCAACCTCCACCCCCTGGGGTTCAAGCAATTCTCCTGCCTCAGCCTCCTGAGTAGCTGGGACTATAGACACCTGCCACCATGCCCAGCTACTTTTTTGTTTGTTTTGTATTTTTAGTAGAGACAGGTTTCATGATGTTGGTCAGGCTGGTCTCGAACTCCTGACCTCAGGTGATCCACCCGCCTCGGCCTCCCAAAGTGCTAGGATTACAGGTGTCAGCCACCGTGCCCGCCCCATTTGGTGCTATTTTTATTGAGCATCTGCTATGTGTCTGGTGATTTGCACCCTAGAGACACAGCAGAAAAGAACCAGACATGGTACCTTTATGAAGCTTTTATTCTAGTGGGTGAGATAGACATTAATCAAGTGGCTTCAATAAAATGTAACAATAGGGAAGCACAGATACCTTTCTCTTAGAGGGGTTAAACTCGTTCTGTGTTTTTGCTTTTGTTGTCTAATAGGAAGCAGTAATTCTCTTTTCTACCAATAACTTGGAGAAAAAAAAAAAAAAGAAGTGATTGAAAAACTCTAAGCAGAGGTTCTGCAGCAGTGGTCCGCAAGCAGGCCTGATTTTGTCCCCAGCGGCTGTTTGGCAATGTCTGGAAAGACATTTGGTCATCACAACTGAGTGCTATTAGCATCTAGTGCGTTAAGCTTTTTATAATGAACAGGACAGCCCAAAATGTCAGCAACACAAGGGTTAGAAACTCTTATCTGTATCATATGGGTAATACTTTAATATCTTTTTTTTTTTTTGAGACGGAGTTTCGCTCTTCCACCCAGGCTGGAGTGCAGTGGTGCGATCTTGGCTCACTTCAACCTCTGCCTTCCAGTTTCAAGCGATTCTTCTGCCTCAGCCTTCCGAGTAGCTGGGATTACAGGCTCCTGCCACCACGCCCAACTAATTTTTTTGTAGTTTTAGTAGAGATGGGGTTTCACTATGTTGGCCAGGTTGGTCTCAAACTCCTGACCTCGTGATCCACCTGCCTCGGCCTCCCAAAGTGCTGGGATTACAGACATGAGCCACCACGCCCAGCCCAAAATGAATCTCCTACTGTACATTGTAAGCAAGAAGTTTGATAGCCACTAACATAGACTGTATTTTTATCTTACGTCATTTGTCTTATATATCATATTTATCATATCATTTTTTATTTATCATAAAAAATAGATTCATTTTGTATGATGACATATAAAACTGAAATACAAGTTTTATGGAGTATACTGACACAGTCAGATCGAGGTTATGCTGCAGTAATAAACAACCCCTAAATGTGAAAGTGACCTGAGAAATCGTTCTAGTTCAATGCTCTGGTTTTAGAGATAAGACTACCGAGGCTAAAAGATGTCTAATAATTTATCTGAAGCTGGGCCTGGTGGCTCATACCTGTAATCCCAGCACTTTGGGAGGCTGAGGCAGGAGGATCATTTGAGATCAGGAGGTCAAGACCAGCCTGGCCAACATGGCAAAACCCTGTCTCTACTAAAAATATAAAAAATTAGCTAGATGTGGTGACACACACTTGTAGTCTCAGCTACTTGGAAGGCTGAGGTGGAAGAATTGCTTGAACCAGGCTGGTGTGCCACTGCACACCACACACCAGCCTGGGTGGCAAGAGCAAAACTCTCTCTCAAAAAAAGAAAAAAAGGATTCATTTTTTATGATGACGTATATAACTGAAATATAAGTTTTACACAGCATACTGAAACAGATCAACTAGGTAATAAACAACCCCAAATCTCAGGGGCTTAAAACAATAAAAATTTTGTTCTGGCTTGTGTTGTGTGCATCATGAGGTGGCTGGGAATCCTGCTCCATTTTTTTCTTCATCCCAGGACTCAGGATGGAGCAGCCTCCATCTCACAGGTCACCAACATCAGCAGTAGAGAGAAAGGGAGCACAGCCAATCTATAATGGCTCTTAAAGCTTCACCTGGAGTGATACACATCACTTCTCACATGTTATTGGCTAAGTCATTTGGCCACACCTAACTTCAAGGAGTGGGGAAATGCCATCCCATCATGTGCCTGGGACAGAAACTGAAAACATCTGATGAACAGCACGAATGACTGCTACAAGCATATACCCTTTCCATGTAGATACATTCTGATGTTTTCTTTTTAATTCAACTAGGTACTAATCTACTCTACCCTACTCTATTCTATTTTATTCCTTTTATTTTATTTTTCAAGACAGTCTCACTCTGTCACCCAGGCTGGAGTGTGGTAGTGCAATCTTGGCTCACTGCAACCTCTGCCTCCTGGATTCAAGATTTATCCTGCCTCAGCCTCCCGAGTAGCTGGGACTACAGGTGCGTGCCACCACACCCAGCTAATTTTTGTATTTTTAGTAGAGATGGGGTTTCACCATGTTGGTCAGGCTGGTCTCAATCTCTTGACCTAGTTATCTGCCTGCCTCGGGCTCCCAAAGTGCTAGGATTATAGGCGTGAGCCACCATGCCCAACCTAAAACATTTTTTTAAAAAAATTACACTGGCTTTCAGAAAATGCTAGTCGTAGCCCTATATATTGATTTCAAAACTCTCCTATGGGTCACAGTCACAAACTTCAAAATCACTGGCTTATATCCAAGTGGAAGTGAAACAGTTAATAGTAAACCCCATCTTTAGCCAACTGAAGATTATTATGCTGGATTTACACAGAAAATGTCATAATGCCCATGTTTCTGCTCAAAGGGAAAACAAAACAAAATAGAACTCTATACCATTAACAAGGCTGCTTTCTCAACAAACGGAGATAATTCTAATCACATTCACTGATACAACAGCAGCAAATGATTGCTCTGGCAGAAAGAAGGAAACCCCAAGTGACTGAGCCGAGAGGGATGTTCAGGGTGCAGACAGGCTGTAATATTTAGCAAACAAAGAAACACTATTCCCAGTCAGGCTCAGTGGCTCACACCTGTAATCCCAACACTTTGGAAGGCCGAGGCAGGCGGATCACCTGACGTCAGGAGTTCGAGACCAGCCTGGCCAATGTGGTGAAACCCTGTCTCTACTAAAAATACAAAAATAATTAGCTGGGCTGTTGGTGTGTGCCTGTAATCCCAGCTACTCAGGAGGCTGAGGCAAGAGAATCACTTGAACCTTGGAGGCAGAGGTTGCAGTGAGCTGAGATTGCGCCACTGTACTCCAGCCTGGGCAACAGAGCAAGACTCTGTCTCAAAAAAAAAAAAAAAGAGAGAAAAAAAAAGCTATTTCCAGGAAAATGGGTATTATGAGTAGAATTGCCTCTCCTAAAAAAGAGATGTTGGAGTTGTACCCTCTGTACCTCCAAACATAATGTTATTTGGAGATAGGGTCTTTACAGAGGTAATCAGGTTAAAAAGAAGTCATCAGGGTGGGCTCTAGTCCAATAACTAGTGTCCTGATAACAAGGACAAACTTGGATACAGAGACAGAAATGCACAGAGGAAAGACAGTGTGCAGAAACACAGGGAGATTGAGGCCACCTACAAGCCAAGGAGAGAGACCTGGACGAGATCCTTCCCTCACAGCCCTCAGAAGGAACCAACCCTGCTAACACCTTAATATTGGACTTCTAGCCTTTAGAACTGTGAGACAATGAATTTCTGCTGTTTAGGCCACCCAGTTTTTAGTACTTTTTGTCATGGCAGCCCTAGGAAGCTAATACAATGGGGAAAGATGGCTCCAGCAGTAAGCAGAGCATATTGGAGGTAAGCAAGACCTCACTGGCAATATTGTAAGAGGGTATATAAGATTTTTTCTGCAAATAGTGATGAGGGCACTGACATAAGAAAGTTATATGCAAGCAAAGAACACTGTGGGACACATAAAACAGTTTAAACAAACCCTGGGCAATTCAAAGAAAACAACGTGGGCCCAGTGCGGTGGCTTATTCCTATAATCCCAGCACTTTGGGAGGCTGAGGCGGGTGGATCACTTGAGGTCAAGAGTTTGAGACCAGCCTGGCCAACATGGTGGAACCCCATCTCTATTTTTAAAAATACAAAAATTAGCCAAGTGGTGAACACCTGTGATCCCAGCTACTTGGGAGGCTGAGGCAGGAGAATTTGTTGAACCCAGGAGGCAGTGGTTGCAGTGAGCTGAGATCACACCACCATGCTCTAGACTCTTGGGTGACAGAGCTAGAACCGTCTCAAAAAAAGGAAGGAAGGAAGGAGGGAGGGAGGGAGGGAGGGAGGGAGGGAGGGAAGGCAGGCAGGCAGGCAGGCAAACGAAAAACAGAGGAGAATCTGTACCACAGCGGAAAAGGCCAGTATTCTTACTAACATAAACTAATGATTTTCAGCATTTCCTGGTTAAGGAGAGTAATTGACATTCTCTGGCAGAATACCATGGAATAGTAACTAGAATTTGAGCTTCCTAATTACGGTATATTAATTGCACGGTAAAGTATAAATAATTTGTGTTCTAGAGTGTAGGTTCAGTTTATCTCAACAAATTCTATTGTTGTATAAAGCCCCAAGTTAAAAAAAAATACTATGTAGCAATTATTGTAAGTAGATTTATGTAACGGATAGAACTTACCTATTTAAAACAGACATATTTAGATGCAGAGCAGGTAATACCACATTTTACATGGCCAGCGTATGCGGGTCATGCTGGTTGCATCCTGCACAGCTGTAGGGGACAATATTCACACAAACTGTGAGGAATGATGCTTCCTGGAATCAAGCCCCATGGTGGTCTTGCCCAGACAAGCAATCTCTCTCATAGGCCTTGTAGGACTTTTATCTATTTATTTATTTTTAAATTGTTTTCCCGACTATACCAGGTAACAAAAGCTGTTACCACAAGATAATGGATTCAAAATTATTAGTTGACTCTATTTCCATGTTAAGGAAATGAGACTTTGTGAAACTGTTGTGGGGAATACCATCAAAGTGTCACAGCTGAGAGCTTAGATACATTAACCTAGATACATTACGGTAACTTAGATACAATAAGGAACACACATTACTGTAACTTAGAACCGTGCTCTTCTATCTGCGCCCCTACCTCACTCCTTCTGGTTGAAGAGCAAAAAAACAAAAACAAAAACAAAAAAAAATGCAAAACCCAACAATATTTGAGACGATACAATAATTAAACAGGGAATATACAGTTGAATGTAGGTATATAAAGATAGAAGAAATGTTAAAATTTCAGCAAATTTAACAATTCCGTTCCAGGGAACTTGCCATGACCTATGATACATGAATACAAGAATTAAAAATGGTGTCACCAAGAGCTTTGGCTCTATATGAAAAATATTGAAGCAAAAAAAAAGGAGATCTAAAATCTGGAAGCTTCTCCCATCCAGCCTGCACCCTGGGGTTGTCTTTGTGCCGACAGCTGCCCTGTGAGTCAGAAGATACCTGAAGGCTTGGATCTCCCCGTTGCCATGTTGTTTACTCAGGAAAAGCCCCAGCCAAGAGTCACATCTTTTAGGAACTGTGAAAAAAAAGCAAGTAATTCGTCTTGCCTATTTAAATGGTGAGAAACATTGAAAAGATTGATAGGAACGCCCCCCTTCTGCTGAATCCAACTCTGCAAACTAGTTGGAGAGCTGAAAGGGAAGTGCGAAGAAGGGAAAGAGGGAAGGAAAGGCAGATTTGGGAATTGGCGGATCGCTGTTGTATGTGGATTCTGTGTATGAAAAATAGTCCTTCTGCAATAAGAAGACTGGTTATAAGAATTCAAGTGGTCCCGGAATTTTTGTTGTTGTTAATTTCTGGTTTTTTTTTTAGAGGTGGTAAACTCAAATGCTGTGTTGGCATGTGGGTATGGAAACGTGCAGAGGCAGGGGCTAAGGCGAGGGTGAGTGGAGGGACTGTGGTTAGCTGCAGACAGCATGCTCCTCCTAAAGCATTCAAATTCGCAACAGTGTTTTGTGTTAAAACAGAATAGAACCAAACCACTGCCCTCGTGAAACAAACACGTCTGCAGGCCCAATGATTCCCTTAACCACACCTTTGTAATCCCGGATTGAAAGGATCAGAAGCTGGCAAAAGCTGTGCCTCTGCATCTTCTAAAGGTCACAGTTCATCCATAGAGTACTGTTTTTTGTTTTTTATTTGCTTGTTTGTTTGAGTCAGAGTTTCACCCTTGTCACCCAGGCTGGAGTGCAATGGCGTGATCTAGGCTCACTGCAACCTCTGCCTCCCAGGTTCAAGCGATTCTCCTGCCTCGGCCTCCCAAGTAGCTGGGATCACAGGCATGCGCCATCACACCAGCAAATTTTTGTATTTTTAGTAGAGATGAGGTTTCACCATGTTGGCCAGGCTAGTCTCAAACTCCTGACCTCAGGTGATCCACCCACCTCAGCCTCCCAAAGTTCTGGGATTACAGGCATGAGCCACCACACCCGGCCTGTTTTTTTTGTTTTGTTTTGTTTTGAGACAAATTCTTGCTCTGCTCCCCAGTCTGGAGTACAGTGGTGTGATCTCAGCTCACTACATCCTCTTCCTCCTGAGTTCAAGGGATTGTCCTACCTCAGCCTCCCAAATAGCTGGGACTACAGGTGTGCACCACCACACCCGCCTAATTTTTGTAGTTTTAGTAGAGATAAGTTTTGCCATGTTGGCCAGGCTGGTCTGGAACTCCTGGTGATCTGCCTGCCTTGGCCTCCCAAAGTGTTGGGATTACAGGTATGAGCCACAGTGCCTGGCCTGAATCCTGTTTTACTAATAATTTGCCACCTTAGTTATAAGTACAGTCTTGATTAGACAATTTACCAAAGAACATTGATAATTCTTCCTGGAAATAAGGGTAGAGGGAATCATATTATTTACATACAGACTTGGCTGTTTAGTAGGCTAGGGTTTAGAATCTGTGCCCGTAAATTTTAATTAAGTATAATTTTGTGTTGATTACTTCTATCTGGATATGAAGATATGTTGCTTTCTAGAGTTTATGTAAGCTTTCTCTCTTTAAGGAAACTAATACCATTAAGCTAATAATAATAACAGGTAACATTTATTGACCTTCCTATATGTCAGACACCATATACTTTACGTGGAATATTGTGTTGTGTCTCACTTAATTCTTCCAACAGCCCTCTAAGGCAGATAGTGTTACTAATCTCATTATACAGATGAGAATGCCAAGGCACAGAAAGGTTAAGCAAGTTTCCCAAAGTCACCCAGTAAGTGGCAGAGATGGGGTTTGAATTCAGGAGGTGTGGCCGAGTTACCAGTCATAAATCTAACTAACTAACTAACTAACTAACTAACTAACTAACTACTAACATCAAAATCTCTTGTCCTCTCATGAGACTGCTTTACGAAGTCTCTTGAATTCTTCCTAGGCCAGTGGTTAGAGTTATCCCAGAGCCTCAGACCTGCAGGCAATACCGACTCCCACTGCCTTGCAGAAAGAGGTTCAGGACTAGCGTTCTTGGTAGTGGCTTGAACTCCGCTTCTTCAAGAGGTTCAGGAATAGTGTTCTTGGTAGTGGCTTGAACTCCGCTTCTTCTGGGAATATCATTATCTCTGTTGTGATTCCTCAGAATTATGGTCTCAGAATAAAGGCGTCACTGCATACTTGTGGCCACTTATCTCACTGGGCCTGTGACAGAATGTCCAGGTTACGCAAGACAGGCTGATGAGCGTCCTATTAGCACGAAAACATGATGCACCCTGGGTGGATGAGTTTGGACTCATAGCTGGTCCCCAGGCCTAAAATTCCCAGAAGAGTGGGAGAATCAGTGACTTCTCTTTGAATTCCCAGGCAGTGTGCCTGGTCACAAGGCATTGCTCGGGAAGGGTGAAGCTGTCTTGGGATGCAGAAGTTTGGAACACCATCTGGGAATTAACAGAGAGATAAGTTTTTCAGTTCAATGTCATTCAAACTGATTTCTGCTTCAGTACCAGGGACTTGATATCAAGTCCCTAGAGAAATAGGGACATAAGGGGACTATTAGTGAATCAAATAGAAAAGAAGAAGTAGGCTAATAGGCACCCTTAGGAAAAGGAGGGAGGAAGGCTGTCCTGCTTTCAACTTAATGAAGGAGTTTTTCCTAAGTAGGAGGACATTTCTCTATGTTCAGCTTTCAGCAAGACTGTAGCTGTTGTAATCTGTTTTCTCTCTACCTGGCTAGGGCCTGGGCTCCTCTTTGTCTGTCTCAGTCTCACTTTGGCTCTTTCTGGCCCTACAGATACCCTGGTTCCACCATGTCTTCCTCCTGGCCCTCTGGCTCTGCCGCCCACATTCGGGTTCTGCTTTGGGGCAGCCCTATCCTTTGCCGCAGTGGGCACATGGGACACCTTCAGGGTCTCCACACTGCTGCCTTCCAGGGTCTCTTGGAGCCTCAGGATCTCATGGACCCTCTGCAGAAAATTGTCTGGGGAAGCTCAGAGTCATTTACTTTCTCTACTAACCAGGAAGGACAGTCAGGTTTACTTTGATGTGGTCATTGCCAAGTTGGGCAGCTAAGGAGTGGCCATCACTTCTAGAGTCCTGACTGTGAAGAAGGGTAGAAATCTCTCTTCCCATTGGCTTTCTTCAGCCTTCAGGCTTTATTTCCAAGAAGAAAACCCAAAACAAACACACCCACCACTTCATCCTCCTTTTTTCTTTCTATATACCTTCTTCCCACAGTCCCTTCAGTTAGAAGAGGCAAGATTTTTTCCTACTTCCTGACATTGTAGCCACCTTTAAGCATGGAGCAGCAAGCCCCAGGGCCTGACTGTCATGAGCAGAAAAGGAAGCTTCCCTACATTACAAAAAACTGCAAATTCATCCACCAGCCCTGACCTTGATTTGAAGACGGGCTCTACAAAGTGCTATAGCAAATCCTTATTTTCTTTCCTAAGAAAGCCTGATTTCATTGTCTTTCTAAAGAGGGCAGGTAGGTAAGAGAATGCAATAAAACATGATTCAAGAGAGAAATGAAAATGCACAATTTTAACATTTGCAAAACACCTTTTAAAAACTGTCCCAACCTAACTGTTCCCTTAAGGTCTCCTCGATGTTGAAGATTAGTGCATAATTACATTGAGAGCATAGGTCTGTTCTGGAAGTTGATTCATGTTTTACTCCAATTGAACTATTCATCTTTAGTGACAAGGTGTCAGTCACCTATGCCCTACTCGGTGTCCACAGAAAATAGAAACCTTATCCATGGGTCTTTTGGTGAGAAGTCAGTCATTTTCAGCATGTAGCAGGGATCTTTAATCCAGGAAGACCGTATGAGACAACATGGGGTGGAAAAATACTCAGGCCAGGCGTGGTGGTCCACACCTGTAATCCCAGCACTTTGGGAGGCCAAGGAAGGCGGGTCACCTGAGGTCAGGAGTTCAAGATCAGCCTGGCCAGCATGGTGAAACCCCATCTCTACTAAAAATACAAAAATTAGCTGGACATGGTGGTGTGCGCCTGTAATCTCAGCTATTCAGGAGGCCGAGGCTGGAGAATTGCTTGAACCCGGGAGGTGGAGGTTGCAGTGAGCCGAGATTGTGCCACTGTTCTCCAGCCTGGGCAACAGAGTGAGACCCTGTCCCAAAAAAAGAAAAAAAGAAAAATACTCAATTGAGAGTGGGAAGCATTAGTGATGGTCCTTGTTTTGCCACTCTTGAGCTCTGTGACTTAAGGTTACTTAGGGTGACTCACTTGATAACTTCTTTGTTTGTCTGTATATATCTTTACCCCAAAAAGCTGATTCAGCATTTATTTGTAACGTTATGAAATGCTGCCCCCTTGTGTTTTTGCAGGGTTCACTTAGTTTCTGTTTTGATTTTAAAATAGATTCTTAATTTAAAACGTATTGACCTGTTACAACTTTTCTTTGTTTTGATCATTTCTTTTTTGGCTCACTCATCTTCCTAACTGCCAAAATCAAACGGGTAGCTACTACTACACCTCATGAAGTTAAAAGCTCTCATAATATCCTTGGAGAAATGTAAGTATCATTTTAACGATAAAGAAAGACAATACTTGCTGTTTCTTATTCCTAAGAGAATCATTCCTGGACCTGGAACATGGACTTGCTGGCCCTGCTCAGCTCCTATTGGACTAAATATTCCTGACTTTTCATGTAAGGAAGAGCAAAGTCTTCATCTAAACGCCAACCCCATTCCCTTAAAGTGGTCATCCTTTTATCTGGAATGCTGCAGCCTCTCAGACAAATTGCCCTGTAATAGCCCAGGTGTCACTTGGGGATACTTTGTCTCTTGGAGAATTGTGGAAAACATGGCCCAGGCACAAATTTTAGTGCCTAGGATCTTAAAGACTTCAAAATGATTTCTATTGCTTGGTTTCCCGAGCCACATCAAGTGTGACGTTCCATCCCTTCCTTTCTTCTTAAAAAAAAAAAAAGACCAAAATATTTTAAAAATACCGCCCCCCCCCTTTTTTTTTTGAGTCGGGGTCTCACTCTGTCACCTAGGCTGGAGTGCAATGGCTTGGTCTCAGCTCACTGCAGCATCTGCCTCCTGGGTTCAAGCGATTTTCCTGCCTCAGCATCCCAAGTAGCTGAGATTGCAGGCATGCACATCCATGCCTGGCTACTTTTTGTATTTTCAGTAGAGATGGGAATTCACCATGTTGAGTAGGCTGGTCTCAAACTCCTGACTTCAAGTGATCCACCAGTCTGATAAATACGTATTTTATTTATTTATTTATTTATTTATTTTTATTTTTGAGATAGGGTTTTGCTCTTGTCGCCCAGGCTGGAGTGCAATGGCGCAATCTTGGCTCACTGCAACCTCTGCCTGCTGGGTTCAAGCAAGTCTCCTGCCTCAGCCTCCTGAAGTAGCTGGGATTACAGGCACCTGCCATCACGCCCAGCTAATTTTTTGTGTGTGTGTTTTTAGTTGAGATGGGGTTTTACCATGTTGGTCAGGCTGGTCTTGAACTCCTGACCTCAGGTGATCCACCCACTTCCACTTCCCAAAGTGTTGGGATTACAGGCGTGAGCCACCGTGCCCGGCCTAAATATGTATTTTAATATTTTATATAGTGTATATGTATATCAAATATATATATATGTATTTTGTGTGTGTGTGACAGAATTTCACTCTTGTTGCCCAGGCTGGAGTGCAATGGCATGATCTCGGCTCACCGCACGCAACCTCTGCCTCCCGGGTTCAAGAGATTCTCCTGCCTCAGCCTCCCGAGTAGCTGGAATTACAGGCATGCGCCACCATGCCTGGCTAATTTTATGTTTTTAGTAGAGATGGTGTTTCTCCATGTTGGTCAGGCTGGTCTTGAACTCCCGACCTCAGGTGATCTGCCTACATCGGCCTGCCAAAGTGCTGGGATTACAGGCCTGAGCCACTGCACCCGGCCTTACATAAAAATATTTCGATGCAATAAATTTTAATGTAAAATTTGCACATTTTGTGGCATACAAATTATACCTCAATCATTTATTCCAGTTTTTAAATTTGTTTATTCTCAATGGCGGGGTTGGCCCCAAATAACCTTCCTCTTAGGCAAATACCTTATATGACCATAGTACAATTACCAAAACCGGGAAATTAAAATTGGCACTATACTAACTAAATCTAGACTCTATTTCAATTTCATTAGTGTTTCAACTGTTGTCCTTTTTTAGTTCCAGGATCCTATCCAGAACTCCATATGACATTTAATTGTTATTTCTCCTCAGTCTCCCTCAGTCTGTAACAGTTCCAGTTGGGAGCAGAAGTTTCCACATCTTCTACTTTAGGCACACAAATTCAGCCACACGTGGAATTTCATGATGTTTAGCCGCTTCTTGGGAGATGGGACCCTAGATGTCATTATCTCTTTAGGTTCTCTCTTCAAGCTCCACTTTGTCCCCACATAATAATCCACTGTCACCGAGGAAATGTGGCCCCATCCCCAGGTCTCATTGCTTCTCTCATGGAGTAGCTGTGCCAGGTTAGGCTGACTCCACTATTGGAGCTCAGAAAATGACGCCCCAAAATACAATGCTTTGGCTTGTTGAGTACTTAGAACTAAAGGAGATTGGAAGGCCTCAGAAGCAGCCTCAGAAGCAAAGTCTGTCTCTCCAACATTCTCCTGCCCTGAGGTCTCCTCTCCTTTCTCCTTGATGGCAAGTCATAGAAATTAGAATTTGGGGCCAGGCACAGTGGCTCATGCCTGTAATCCCAGCACTTTGGAGGCTGAGGCAGGCGGATCATCTGAGGGCAGGAGTTCGAGACCAGCCTGATCAACATGGCAAAACCCTGTCTCTACTAAAAATACAAAAATTAGCTGGGCGTGGTGGTGCACACCTGTAATCCCAGCTACTTGGGAGGCTGAGACACAAGAATTGCTTGAACCCGGGAGGCAGAGATTGCAGTGAGCCAAGATTGTGCCACTGCACTCCAGCCTGGGTGACAAGAGCAAGACTCCATCTCGAAAAAGAAAAAAAAAAATGAGAGAGAGAGAAATTAGAGTTCTTCTTCCCCAGGGCAGGTTATAGAAACCAGCTATATTACTGTAACCTTCCCCTGCCTTCTGTGTAGGAGCTGGCCATAAGAAATACTCTGACCTACCTTGTCTGATAGTAGATCGTAAGACCCTCTTTCTGGAGGGCTTCTGTCCTATACCAGGAGGAAGAAGTGCTACACAGAGAGGCCAACAAGAACCTGAACAGACAGGCCTTGTTGGGTTAACTCTCCCCCAGTCTATCACCATTAGATCATACCCGTTTTGTCCAATCACATTTCCACATGACTGTCTACACTTTACTAAATCTAAGGATAAAAATGAACCATTTTCTCTGGGTCTTTGGGTCTTCATTTCTGAGGGCTCTTATGTCATGGATAACTTTGATTAAATAAAGTTGTTATGCTTTTCTCTTGTTAACCTGTCCTTTGTTATGGCATGTCAGCTTTGATCCTTATGATGGGTGAGGAAAGGTCACATCTTTCCTACTTCCTGGAATATTAGTCATGACATTTTCTCTATCTCATAAGCTTAGAAATTCAAGAGACGTCTTTACTGTCTCTTCAGGGCTGGCTACGTGGTGGCCCTGGTGTACTGCCAGCTGCACCACTGTTTACCTTAGTCAATTCCTTTGACATATGGCAGGATGCAGTGAGTTTGGAGTGGTTGAAGCATTATTATTGTAGCCAGAAACCGTCCTGTTGTTTATGGCCAGGTTAAATAAGATAATGGGAAGGATATACAGGGGTGTGTGTGTGTGTGTGTGTGTGAGACAGAGAAAGAGAGAGAAAGAATGGTAAATATGTTGCAGAGAGGAGGGTAAGATAGGAAAGGCAGCAGCTTGGACATAAAAGGAGTCCATGCTGAACATCTGCTATGTAATGTACCAGGCACTTCAAGGCACTCTCTCATTTAACCCTCATAGCAACTCCACTTTAGTTTTGTTTTTGTTTTCGTTTTTGAGCATCTCACTCTGTAGCCCAGTTGGAGTGCAGTGGTGTGATCTTGGCTCACTGCAACTTCTGCCTCCCATGCTTAAGAGATTCTTGTGCCTTAGCCTTTCGAGTAGCTGGGACTACAGGTGCACCCCACTACACCCGGCTAGGTTTTTGTATTTTGGTAGAGACCAGGTTTCACCATGTTGCCCAGAGTGATCTCAAATTCCTGAGCTCAGGCGATCTGCCCGCCTTGGCTTCCCAAAGTGCTGGGATTACAGGCGTGACCCACCATGCCTGGCCTTCCCTTTAGTATTTTATTATCCATTTTGGAAATGAGTAATCTGAAAGAAACTAGATAGTTTAGGGTCAGACAGCTCATGAGTGTCAGAATTTGAGACCGAAGACATGTGTGTGCAGACTCCCCATTATGTGTGTGCTCTTGCACCTCTGCACTTCCATGAATGTAATGAGAATAACAGTGTAAGAATAAGAAGAGGTAGCTGATCTTTCTATGAATGCTTACTATGTGTCATCCAATTTATAAACATTCTCTTAACTAGTCTTCATGACAATCCTATAAATTAAGGACTACCATTACGGCTGTTTAAGAGACCCTGAAACTAGTGCTCAAAGGCTTTTGTAATTTTCCCAAGCTTACACAGTTATTAAGTGGTGGCACAGAAATTCAAATTAGGTTACATGATACCCAACACTAGGTGGTTTATTCTCACTCTTTAGGGTAGTGCCCCGGCCTGGAGAGGCCACAGTGCAGGTGTCAGGAGGGTGCCGTTAGAAGGGCCGTGTCTGTGCATGGAACACATGGCCACCGATGGCTGTACCACAGTGGGCAATGGAAACTCAGTTCCAACCCTTCCATTAAAGCTCTCATCTAGTTACTCCTGTCTCTTGTAGGATAGGCTAAGGTTTACTGCAGGAAAATAATCTCAGTGGTTTAAAACAACAGAAGCTTATTTCTTTTGAACACACATTCAAATCGACTATCAGCTGGGAAGCGCTGTTCTGTGTCGCCCCTTCTCAGGCTGATGGACCAACCGCTAGATGGAGCCACATTGGTCATCACAACAGAAAGAAAACCCTGGAACTGGACTGTGCTTTACACAGCTTGGAGCCACCTGCAGTTACTTGGATTTGATTCAAAAGTAATTAAAATAAAATGGAAATTTCAGTCCCTTCATTGCACAAGCTGCATTTCAAGTGCTTGATAGTTTTTTCCACATGTGGCTACTGGCTACTATATTTTGTAGCGTGGATTCTGGAACATTCCCATCATCGCAGGCACTTCTGTGGACTTGACTGACCTGGTCTCTCACACTGTCCAGATCAGAAATAACACATGTTTACTTCCACTCAGAATTCATTGGCCAAAATTGAGGGATTAAGAGGTTGACATTTTAAAAACACTGTCTTAGAACTGAAGATAATAGAAGTTAAAGAAAACAAACATAAAAACATTCTTTTTAAAAATTATTTTTCTGACCTAGTGGTATGACTTATTCCTTTCCTCTGCTCTCTCCTTCGATAGTGAAATCCTACAGGGCTGGCAGAAATTTATAGATGCCTTGCCCAGACATCTAACTCCCTGGCCCCTAAGAAACCTTTACGTGATTCAGACTATCATACGTGCTCTTGTCATTGTGCGTGTCGAGCTAGACTGACCTGGTTTCGAACCCTAATTCCTAACATGAAGTAGCTTTAAGCTCTTGCTCAAGCGCGTTAAGCTTTCTGAACCCTAGGGTTTTTTTTGTTTTGTTTTGTTTGTTTTTTGTAAAATAAGTCTAACAAAAATATTTCTCACGTATTTACTTTAACCTTATATATAAAATTAGAATACCTGGCTGTATCAGGCAGCCAGTAACTGTTAGCTACTGTTGTTGTTGTTATCACAAAGAAATTTATTTCCTTGTCCATTCATTTCAAGTCCAAGAGTTCTCTCTCTGCTGGGCCGCATAAGGCCATTTTAGTGTATCTTAATGATAACAGCATTTTACACCTATTCATTATGTAGGTATATATATTTGATTACGTATATAATTGATTTTTAATAATATGTAGCATTCCACTGTGAGACCGATACATTTCTTTAATTTCATTTAGTATTTATTTCATTATAATTGGCAATTATTAAGAAGCCCAACAAAACCGAGCTCTAGAAAGATGTAATCATCAAAATCTCTTACATCTCTTATAAATTGCCGGAGGAAGAGTAAATTGGCACAATCACATTGGAAAGGAGTTTGGCAGTATCTCACAAGGTTGAATGTGTTCCTAACCCCTATGGGCCAACATTGACATTCCTGTACTGGCATCACTATTCGTAAGAAGAAAAAAAAGGACAACAATCTGAAAACCCATTGCTTAGCTACTGAGAACATAAATGCAATTCAGTCCCACAAATAATGCTATGTATCTTTGAAAATCAATTATAACTACATGTATCAATATGAATAAATCCTTTAATATTGAATTAAAAAACAAGTTCAAAACAACTAAAGCCAAATATACAGCATATATATGTATTTATGTATATGTGTATATATATTTATGTACATACCCACGTGTGTAGATATATATTTGTAATTTATTATCAGTATTCTAGTTCTCAGCTTAGTGATAGGTTCACAGATATCATTTATCTTATTGCATCATAGTAAGAAAAAATGAGGCCAGGCATGGTGGCTCACACCTGTAATCCCAGCATTTTGGGAGGCTGAGGTGGGTGGGTCACTTGAGGTCAGGAGTTCGAGACCAGCCTGACCAAGATGGTGAAACCCCATCTCTACTAAAAATACAAAATTAGCCAGGTGTTGTAGCACATACCTGTAATCCCAGCTGCTCTAGAGGTTGCGGTGGGAGAATCGCTTGAACCCAGGGGGAGGAGGTTGCAGTGAGCCGAGGTTACACCACTGCAGGCTGGGTGACAGAGCAAGACTCCACCTCAAAAAAAAAAAAAAAAAAAAAATCTGAACACGTACGGAACAATGATAGCAGTGTGTCATGAACGAAGGGTTGAGAGGAGTCCAGTGAGAACACTTGAAGTGCACTGAGCCTCAGACCTTTCACGCTTGCTTACATACTATCCTCAGTTGCCTCTAATTTTCTCTCTCCTAGTGGTACCTCACCTCAGACGGGCTGGTTTTCCATTTTAAGACTGGGATGAGACACCACAAAACAGGGCAGGTGATACGGTTTGGATATTTTGTCCCCTCCAAATCTCATGTTGAAATGTGATGTCCAATGTTGGAGGGGAGCCTGGTGAGACGTGTTTGGATCATGGGAGCAGATTCCTCATGCATGTCCTGGTGCGGTCCTCGCAGTAATAAGGTGAGTTCTCACTCCATGAGTTCATGTGAGATCGGATTGTTTAAGAGAGCCTGGCAGCTCCTCCCTGTCTCTTGCTCTCTCTCTTGCCATGTGACACGCTGGTTCCCCTTTCACCTTCCACCATGATTGCAAGCTTCCTGAGACCCTCACCAGAAGCAGATGCTAGCACCATGCTACCTGTACAGCCTGCAGAACCGTAAGCCAAAATAAATGTTTTTTTCTTTATAAATTGCCAGGTCTCAGCTATTCCTTTACAGTAACACAAACGGACTCATCCAGCAGGGATCTGACTTCCTCAGCAACTGCCAAGGGGTTAGACAGGACAACACAGAAGTACAGAGGAGTTAGCTTCTTACAGAGTGAAACATAACCAATGGGGGAAAAAAAGAGGGAGATAGAGTAGTAGAGTGAGTAGATTTCCTCACCATTGTGTCTTCCATAAGCTACTCCGAGATGCAGTTCCTCCTGGCAACCCTTCTAGAGAGGTTCTGTATGCAAGGCAAACTTGCTTTGTTCCTTTGCAATGTGTCATGAAATAAACAGCAGAGAGCATGGAATACATCTTCTTGTGTTGCTTTGCATCTTTCTTTGCCTTTTCTCCTCTTTTCTTCCACTCTCACTGCTCTAGGTTCTCACTTTCCCAAAACAGTTTTAGGATCTTAATTCTTCTTTCAGCCTCTGTTTTCTAGAGGACTTAGTCTAACACAAGGGATTCATTAATAGTAATAATAATAATAATAATAATAATAATAATAGTCATGTCTCAAAATGAACTTATGTTGTGCCTGGTGCTGAGCCACACCTTTCTCTGGATTATTTCCTATAAAGCTCCCAATAGCCCTAGGAGATTGTATGATCTTGCAGGTGAGGAAGCAGTCACTCAGAGATGTCTTCCTTAAGTTCACACAATTATTGCAATGCTTTATCTGTAGAAACATGCATATTATTCAAAGAAGAATGGACCATTTCTGGATACTTGTAAAAAATAGAAACGTGCTATTTTCAGACTGACTTTATATAGCATTCCTTGGAGAACTAGCTTCTCCCCTGCTTCACAAATATTATGACTCAGAAATGCAACGGCTGTGATAGCACACAATAAAGATTCTTCACAAGCAGTTAAAGACAGGATATTTAATAACAGAAGGTTGAGAAGGTTTTGTCTGAATAAGAAGCTTACTAATAATGTACATGGATAAACACAGAACGCCTCTCTTGCCCGTAAGTAGTGATAATAATAGTATTGGAAAATGTTGGCCAAAATATAATTTTATGTAAAAAATAAATCCATGAAAATTTAAAAGCTAATTTCAGAAAAAAAAACCACTTAAAGCAACTTATATAAATAATGTAGGCAGGTTTGGATCTATTAATGGGTTGTGAAATATATTTCACAGGTTGAAACCAGCCTACTCTTGAAACCAGAGTGGGTTGAAACCAGCATGATAAAAAGTAGAAATAGGACAGAATAGTAATGATCCAACCGCATTTAGGAAAGATGTATGTTGTTTTGGGAAGATTTTCCTTTTAAATGTGTTTTAGAGTATATGTGAGTGTATGCTAGGGTTATGATGTAAATCTCTTTATTGTGGTAGAAAAGAGTTGTAAAAACACTGATACAGTTGCTGACAATATCACAAGGTTTATAAAACAAAAAGAAAACATATTTTTGGAGTCACAGACATCTACATTGAAATACCTACCCAACCATAATTCCTTCCTTCCTTCCTTCCTTCCTTCCTTCCTTCCTTCCTTCCTTCCTTCCTTCCTTCCTTCCTTCCCTTCCTTCCTCTCTCTCTTTCTTTCTCTCTCTTTCCCTTCCTTCTTTTCTTTTCTTTTCCTTTTCTTTTTCTTTTTCTTCTTCTTTTTCTTTTCCTTTTTCTTTTCTTTTTTCTCTCGAGGTTTCACACGGTCACCCAGGCTGAAGTACAGTGGCCCTATCTTGGCTCACTGCAACCTCTGCCTCCTGGGTTCGAGCAATTCTCCTGCCTCAGTCACCTGAGTAGTTGGGATTACAGGTGTGCACCACAACACCCGGCTAATTTTTGTATTTTTAGTAGAAATGGGGATTCACCATGTTGGCCAGGCTGGTCTGGAACTCCTGGCCTCAAGTTATCCGCCTGCCTTGGTCTCCCAAAGTGCTGGGATTACAGGTGTGGGCCACTGTGCCCGGCCCCAGCCATAATTTTCTTTTGAGTCTAAGTCGAGTCTGTTTACTCATCAGCTGCCCACCAATGAGAGAGTCTTCTGGAAAAGCGTTAGAGGCCCTCCTGTTTTGTTTTTTGTTGTTGTTGTTGTTGTTGTTGTTTGTTTTTCAGACGGAGTCTCTCTCTGTCACCCAGGCTGGAGTGCTATGAGGCCATCTTGGCTCACTGCAACCTCCATCTCCCGGGTTCAAGCAATTCTCCTGCCTCAGCCTCCTGAGTAGCTGGGATTACAGGCGCCATGCCCAGCTAATTTTTATATTTTCAGTAGAGACGGGGTTTCACCATTTTATCCAGGCTGGTCTCGAACTCTTAATCTCAAGTTATCCACCCACCTTGGCCTCCCAAAGTGCTGGGATTACAGGCCTGAGCCATGGTGCCCGGTCCCATATTTTCTTGTCTTAAGGAAACCCATGTCTCTTAATGCTTAGAAAACATATGGAAATACATCTCTTGGAGGCTGTGCTCCAATCATGCTTCTACCCGTGACGGGCTGGACCCCACTGACCTTCCCACCTGATTCTCCCATATCGTCCATTATGGCAGTTTTCTCATTCTCTCAACACCTGGGGGAAATCTTAAGGTTGTTGAGGGCTCAGAGCTAACACTTAACTCAGACACATTTTTGGCACAGAAAATGTTTATTCTCAAAAGGATTTCTTTCCAGATGGTTCACACCTGAGACCTGACTAAGTACCCAAGCTTCAGGAAGATTCTTGGGATGGAGAAGACAAGGAAGAAATCTAGGCATGGTGAAATGGAAAACAATTAAACTCAGAAGGAATTTGAATTCGTTTTTGGCAAGGACCCTCCACGTTTTCCTAGGCTTGCTGCCTGAACATCAATTCAATCCGCCTCTTGCAGGTGTGTGTATGACACAGAGGGAGTCATTTCATGGCAGAGGTGTAAGCTGGAGAAGACCTGGCTAAATTTCAGAATAGATGGGCTGAGGATGGGGAGGGAACTTTACTTCCCCTCAGTGTTTCTCCATCTCTGTCCTTTGCAACTAGCTGCTTCCTCTCTGAAATTTTAACTTCTATTCCTGGAGCAGAGAACATTTTTAAATTCTATCAAACTCAGTAAAGACTCCAACACAATTTTTTAAAATAAAAATTACCTCCAAAAATGATCAAAGCAAGGCACAATAATTGTAGACAACATTAGCAATAAAGAGAAACAAAAAAGAATAAAATTCATGTGACTATTACCTCATCACACAGAGGAAATTATGATTTATTCCTTGGTCTATATTCTTCCAGACCTTCTTAACACATATAACACATACTTTGTCCATTTTGTTTTGCTGTTTTGATTATCCTTGTCCTTAAATTTCAAAAATAACCATGCTAATTCCTTAGGATAATTCTAGAAGTAAGTATCATAACTCTATTTTCTGAGTCAAACAGTACACGTATTCCAAAGGTCTTCTCTTCAGTTTCCATACACATTCCCAGTCTCTCCTCTCCTCTCCAATCTTCATAGGCAGCCCGGAGATGTGACAAGACTCACAGTACTGCTGTTCTGGTTTACTCTGTCATATCTCCATTTGCTGAAGAATTATTTGATAAAAGACCATGTCTGGTTATTCTCCCAAATGCAAATATTTTTATCCATCTGCTATATGATTAAAATGAGTTCATGGGATAAACTTGATAAATCTTAGATACAAATATTATGAACTGAAGTTTATTGGTATGAGTGTTTACAAGTATAAGCACAACCAGGAATCATAGAGGAATTAGCTTTTCCTGTGCTTAAACATGACTAATGGCAAGAGAGTCAGGGGAGCTTGTCTTCTAAGAGGTATCATTAAAAGGGCAACATTGGAGCAAGAAAAAGTTACAAAGTAGGAAAAGCAATCTTTTAGGCCATATTAAGAATGTTTGACTTTATCCTGGCCGGGCGCGGTGGCTCAAGCCTGTAATCCCAGCACTTTGGGAGGCCGAGACGGGCGGATCACGAGGCCAGGAGATCGAGAGACGATCCCGGCTAACACGGTGAAACCCCGTCTCTACTAAAAAATACAAAAAAACTAGCCGGGCGAGGTGGCGGGCGCCTGTAGTCCCAGCTACTCGGGAGGCTGAGGCGGGAGAACGGCGTAAACCCGGGAGGCGGAGCTTGCAGTGAGCTGAGATCCGGCCACTGCACTCCAGCCTGGGTGACAGAGCAAGACTCCGTCTCAAAAAAAAAAAAAAAAAAAAAAAAAAGGAATGTTTGACTTTATCCTAACAGTAACAGCAAACTACTGAAGGAGAGGTAGAGGGTAACCTGTTGGGATTGACATTTTGAAAAGTTTACTTTCACTTCAATATAGAAAATGGACTGGTAGAGGCCGGGTGTGGTGGCTCACACCTATCATCCCAGCACTTTGGGAGGCTGAGGCGGGCGGATTGCCTGAGATCAGGAGTTTGAGACCAGTCTGCCCAACATGGTGAAACCCCGTCTCTGCTAAAAATACAAAAAAATTAGCCAGGCGTGGTGGCGTGTGTCCGTAATCCCGGCTACTCAGTAGGCTGAGGCAGGGGGATTTCTTAAACCAGGGAGGTGGAGGTTGCAGTGAGCTGAAATCACGCCACTCCACTCCAGCCTGGGCAACAGGGGGAGACTCCATCTTGGAAAAAAAAAAAGAAAAAGAAAATAGATTGGTAGAGTAAGCAAGAGAGGATGTTGGAAGGTCTTGGTGATTAATAGGACTATGGAATTCAACAGAGACTGAGGCATTGAGGATGATCCCTAAATATACAATAGTGCTAACTTTTCTATGAGAGTAGGAAAAAATAACAATAGGTGATAGGTGCGTGTGTGTGTGTGTGTGCATGAGTGTGTGTGTGTTTCTGCATACTTACATTTTTCTTTTTGCAAAAAAAAAAAAAAAAAACCCAAAACAACAAAAAATCCTCACAAACACTAAGAATAACCAGAAGCGAGGAAATTGCTTACCCATAGAGAAGAACTGTGAGAGTAATAGGGGAGGGTGTGACTTCTCAAATATACCTTTTATTATAGTTTCTCTTAATTTTTTTTTCTTCTTTTCTTTTCTTTTTTTTTTCTCTGGCAGGGCGTGGTGGCCCACACCTGTAATCCCAGCACTTTGGGAGGCCAAGGTAGGTGGATCACTTGAGGTCAGGAGTTCCAGACCAGCCTGGCCAACATGGTGAAACCCCATCTCTATTAAAAATACAAAAATTAGCAGGGCATGGTGGCGTATGCTGATGATCCCAGCTACTTGGGAGGCTGAGGCAGGAGAATCACATGAACCTGGGAGGTAGAGGTTGCTGTGAGCCGAGATCACGCCACTGTACTCCAGTCTGGGCAACAGAATGAGACTTTGTCTCAAAATAAATAAATAAATAAATAATAAATAAATTTAAAGAAAGCCCCCCCCCAACCCTTTGTTTTTTCTTTCCAACTTTTATTTTAGGTTCAAGGTGTACATGTGCAGGTTTGTTACACGGGTAGATTTTCACAGGAGTTTGGTATGCAGATTATTTTATCACTCAGGTAATAAGTGAAGTACCCAATAGTTAGTTTTTCAATCCTCACCCTCCTCCTACTCTCCATCCTCAGCTAGGCCCCAGTGACTATTGTTCCCTTCTTCGTGTCTGTATGTATTCAATGTTTAGCTCCCACTTATAAGTGAGAACATGTATTTGCTTTTCTGTTCCTGCATTAATTTTGTTAGGATAATGGCCTCCAGCTCCAACCATGTTGCTGCAAATGACAAGATTTTGTTCTTTTTTTGTGGCTGTGTAGTATTCCATGGTGTATATGTACCACATTTTCTTTCTCCAATCCACCATTGATGGGTATTTAGATGGATTCCATGTCTTTGCTATTGTGAATGGTACTGTGATTAACATGTGTGTGCTTGTGTCTTTAAGGCAGATATTTATTTTATTTTTGTTTGGGTGTATACCCAGTAATGGGATTGCTGGTCAAATTGTAGTTCTGTTTTAAGTTCTTTGAGGAATCTCCAAACTGCTTTCCACAGTGGCTGAACCAATTTTCATTCCCATCAACAGTGTATAAGCATTCCCTTTTCTCTGCAACCCTGCCAACCTCTGTTATTTTTTGACTTTTTAATGATATCCATTGTGACTGGTGTGAGATAGTAGTTCATTGTGATTTTGATTTGCATTGATTAATGATGTTGAACATTTTTTCATTTGCTTGTTGGTTGCTTATATGCCTTTTTTTGAGAAGTGTCTATTCATGTCCTTTGTCCATTTTTAAATGGGGTTGCTTTTTGCTTGTTACTTTGTTTAAATCCCTTATAGATTCTGGATATTAGACCTCTTGGATGCAGAGTTTGCAAATAGTTTTCCCATCCTGCAGCTTGTCTGTTACTCTGTTGATAGTTCCTTTCACTGTGCAGAAGTTCTTTAATTAGGTCCCATTTGTCAATTTTAGTTGTGGTTACAATTGCTTTTGGAGTCTTTGTCATGAAATTTTTGTCAGGTCCTATGTGCAGAATGGTATTTCCTAGGTTTTCTTCTAGGATTTTTATAGTTTTAGGTTTTACACTTAAGTCTTTAATCCATCTTGAGTTGGTTTTTGTATATGGTGAAAGGTACGGGTCCAATTTCAGTCTTTGCATATGGCTAGCCAGCTATCCCAGCAGCATTTATTGAATAGGGAGTTCTTTCCCCATTGCTTGTTTTTGTTTACTTTGTTGAAGATCAGATGGCTGTAGGTATGAGGCTTTATTTCTGGGTTCTCTAACCTGTTCCATTGGTCAGTGTTTCTGTTTTTGTACCAGTACCATGCTGTTTTGGTTGCTGTAGCATTGTAGCATAGTTGGAATTCAGGTAGTGTGATGCCTCCAGTTTTGTTCTTTTTGCTTAGGATTTACTGGCTATTCAGGCTCCTTTTTGGTTCCATATTAATTTTAAGATAGCTTTTTCAAATTCTGTGAAAAATATTGGTAGTTCGATAGGAATAGCATTGAATCTATACATTACTTTGGGCAGTATGGTCATTAAACAATATTGATTCTTCCTATTCATGAGCATAGAATGTTTTTCCATTTGTTTGTGTCATCTCTGATTTCTTTCAGCAATATTTTGTAACTGGTGTTGTAGAGATCTTTTACGTCGCTGGTTAGTTGTATTCCTAGGTTTTTGTTTTTGTTTTTTGTTTTTTTTTTTGGCTATTGGGACTGGGATTGTGTTCTTGGCTTGGTTCTGAGCTTGGATGTTGTTGGTGTATAGAAAGGTTACTAATTTTTGTGCATTGATTTTGTATCCTGAAACTTTGCTGAAGTTGTTTATCAGATCTAGGAGCTTTTGGGTAGAGACTATGGGGGTTTTCTGGATATAAAATATTATCTGTGAAGAGAGATAGTTTGACTACCTCTTCCTGTTTGGATGCCTTTTATTTGTTTCTTTTGCCTGACTGCCTTGGCTGGGACTTCTGGTGCTATGTTTAATAGGAGTGGGAAGAGTGGGCATCATTGTCGTGTTCCAGTTTTCAGGGGAAATTCTTCCGGCTTTTGCCCACTCAGTTTGATGTTGGCTGTGGATTTGTCACAAATGGCTTTTATTATTTTGAGATGTGTTTCTTCAATGCCTAGTTGTTGAAGGTTTTTAACGTGAAGTGATGTTGAATTTTATTGAAAGCCTTTTCTGCGTCTACTGCGATAATCATGTGGTTTTTGTTTTAACTTCTGTTTATGTAATGAATTACATTTATTGATTTGCGTATGTTGAAGTAACCTTGCACCCAAGAGATAAAGCCTACTTGATTGAGGTGGTCTAGCTTTTTGATGTGCTAGTGAATTTAGTTTGCTAGGATTTTGTTCCTGATTTGTGCATCTATATTCGTCAGGGATAATGGCCAGGAATTTTCTTTTCTTGTGTCTCTGCCAGGTTTTGGTATCAGGATGATACTGGCCTCATAAAATGAGTTAGGGAGGAGTCCTTCCTCCTTAATTTTTTGGAATAGTTTCAGTAGGGCTGGTACCAGCTCTTCTTTAAATGTCTAGTAGAATTTGGCTGTATCCATCTGGACCAGGGCTTTTACTGGTTGGTAAGCTTTTTATTACTGAATCAATTTTGGAACTCGTTACTGGTCTGTTCAGGTTTAAATTTTTTCCTGGTTCAATCTTGGGAAGTTGTGTGTTTCCAGGAATTTATCCATGTCTTCCAGATTTTCTCGTCTATGTGCATAGAGGTGTTTATAATAGTCTTTGAGGGTTTTTTTTGTATTTCTGTTGGATTAGTGGTAATAACCCTTTGTCATTTATGATTGTGTTTGTTTGGATCTTCTCTCTTTTTTATTTGTTAGCCTCACTAGAAGTCGATCACTTTTATCTATTCTTTCAGAGAACCAGTTTTTGGTTTCATTTACCTTTTGTATGTTTTCTTTGCATCTCAATTTCATTCAGTTCAGCTTTGATTTTGGTCATTTCTTGTTTTCTGCTACTTTTGGGGTTGGTTTGCTTTTGTTCCTCTAGCTCCTCTAGGTGTGATGTTAATTGGTTAATCTGAGGTCTTTCCAACTTTTTGATGTGGGCATTTAACACTGTAAACTTTCCTCTTAACACTGCCTTAGCTGTGTTCCAGAGATTCTGGTATGATGTATCTTTGTTTTCATTCGTTTGAAAATGTTGGAACTCATTATTGGTCTGTTAAAAGTTTCAATTTCTTCCTGGTTGAACCTTGGCAAGTTGTATGTTTCCAGGAATTTATCCATTTAGTTTAGATTTCTTCTAGAGTGTGCATGACAGCACATAGTTTTGACTGTCAAAGAATTTCTTGATTTCTGCTTTGATTTTATTGTTTACCCAGAAGTCATTAGGAGCAGGCTAACTTCCATGTAATTGTATGGTTTTGAGAGGTTTTCTTAGTATTTTTTTTTTTTTTTATTGTGCTGTGAGAGTGTGGTTTGTATGATTTTGGTTTTTTGGAATTTGTTCAGAACTATTTTATGCAGAGCATGTGGTCAACTTTAGGGTATTTGCCATATAAGAATGAGAGGAATGTATATTCTGTTGTTGTTGGGTGGAGTGTTCTGTAGATGTTAAGTTTGGGTCTTGAATATCTTTTTTTGTTAGTTTTCTGCCTCAATGATTGGTCTAATACTGTCAGTGGAGTGTTGAAGTGGCCCACTGTTATTGTGTGGTTATCTAAGTCTCTTTGTCGCACTCCAAGAGCTTGCTTTATGAACTGGGTGCTCCTGTGTTGGGTGCATATATATTTAGGAAAGTTAAGTTTTCTTGTTGAATTGGATACTTTATCATTATATAATGTCCTTCTTTGTCTTTTTTGATTATTCCTGGTTTGAAATCTGTTTTGTCTGAAATTAGAATAGTAGCCCTGTTCTTTTTTGTGCTCCATTTGCTTGGTAGATTTTTCTCCAATGTTTTACTTTGAGCCTGTGGGTGTCATTGCACGTGAGATGAGTCTCTTGAAGACAGCATAGAGTTGAGTCTTTCTTCTTTATCCAATTTACCACTCTGTGCCGTTAGTGAGATGTTTACCCTGTTTACACTCAAGGTTAATACTGATATATGTGGATTTGAACCTGTTGTCATGTTGTTAGCTGGCTGTTATGCAGACTTGATTGTGTAGCTGCTTTACAGTGTCAAGGATCTATGTACTTAAGTGTGTTTTTGTGGTGACTGGAAATGTGTTTTTATTTCCATGTTTAGTACTTCCTAGGTCTCTTGTAAGACAGGTCTGGTGGTAACAATTTCCCTTAGCATTTACTTGTCTAAAAAGGATTTTATTTCTCCTTCATTTATCAACTTAGTTTGGCTGGATACTAAATTTCTGGTTGGAATTTATATTCTTTAAGACTGCTGAATATAGGCCCCTAATTTCTTCTGGCTTGTAGGGCTTCTGCTGAAAGATCTGCTGTTAACCTGATGGGTTCGCCTTGTAGGTGGCCTGCCCCTTCTCTTTGGCTGCCTTTAAGATTTTTTTCTCTTACATTGACTTTGGAGAATCTGATGACTGTGTATCTTGGGGATGGGTGTCTTGTTTAGTATCTCACAGGGGATCTCTGAATTTCCTAAATTTGAATGTCAACCTCTCTAGTGAGGTTGGGGACACTTTTGTGGACGATATCCTTAAATATGTTTTCTAAGTTGCTTGCTGTCTCTCCCTCTGTTTCAGGGATGACAATGAGTCACAGGTTTCGTCTCTTTACATAATCCCGTATGTCTCAGAGGTTTTGTTCATTCTCTTAAATTTTTTTCTCTTTATTTTTGTCTTTCTGAATTGATTCAAAGAACTGGTCTTCTAGTTTTGAGATTCTTTCTTTAGCTTGGTCCATTTTGTTGTTAATACTTCTGATTGTATTATGAAATTCTTGTATTAAGTTTTTTTTCAGCTCAATTTGGATTTCTTTCTTTCTTTCTTTCTCTTTCTTTCTTTCTTTCTTTCTTTCTTTCTTTCTTTCTCTCTTTCCTTCTTTCTTTCTTTCTTTTTTTCCTTCCTTCCTTCCTTCTTTCTTTCTTTCTTTTTTTTTTTGTCTCACTCTGTTGCCCAAGCTGGAGTACAATGGTGTGATCTTGGCTCACTGCAACCTCTGCCTCCCAGTTCAAGCAGTTCTTCCTCAGCCTCCCAAGTAGCTGGGATTACAGTTGTGTGCCACCACACCCCACTAATTTTCGCATTTTTAATAGAGATGAGGTTTCACCATGTTGGCCAGGCTGGTCTCGAACTCCTGACCTCAAGTGATCAACCTGTCTTGGCCTCCCAAAAGTGCTGGGATTACATGCGTGAGCCTCCATGCCTGGCCAGTTTGGTTATTTCTTAAAATGACTATTTCATATTTCAACTCTTGTATCATTTTATTGGATTTCTTAGATTCCTTAGATTGGGTTTTGATTTTCTTCTGAATCTTGATGATCTTCATTGCTCTTCAGTGTCTGAATTCTGTGCCTGCCATTTAGCCATTTCAGCCTGGTTAAGAACCTTTGCTGGGAAGCTAGTGTGGTCATTTCGAGGTAAGAAGATACTGTGGCTTTTTGAGTTGCCATAGTTCTTGTACTGGTTCTTTCTTATCTCTGTGGATAATCTTTGAAGTTGCTTTCCTTTGGATGGGTTTTTTTTATTTTATGGGTTTACTTTTATATTCTTTGATGTCCTTCAGAGTTTGACTGTGGTATAAGTTGGGTTTAGTTGACTGGCCTTGTTTCTGGATGATTTTAGGGGGTCAAGGCTCAATTCAGCACTCCTGGGCTGTGTGCTCTAACCTTGCAGGGCTAAGACCTGCCCCACAGGTTTGCTCTCTTGCCCCTCGAGGTTAAGTGCCTGCTGCATTGGAGGGGCTGAGGAGTGTTCCTGATTTGCTGGCAACCACACTCCAATGGGGTGGGGGAGCGTGCCAGCAAAAGTGCTTTGTTGGGGTGGTGGCAGCAGGATCCATACTCATGTGTGTGCCAGTAGTGGCAGTGTGAGGCAGTGTACATGGCAGCACATAGTTTTGACTATCATAAACTATGTAGTGTTTTGCATAATCAAAACACAAAATTAAAGCAACATGGATGGGCATGAAACCTAAATCTTAATACAAACAGAAACAAACATTACCATATTTCTATTGAATAATATATCCATACCCTAAAGGAAAATGAGAATAATCCAAATAACTTATCTACCTCATCCTCTGATTAAATATCACCAATGTAAAGAGAAAATAACTACTAAGAAACCCTGAATTGTATTTAGTGAGTTTATTATTGGTAATGGTATGAGTGTGGCAATTCTGAAACTATCTTGTGTGTGTTGTATGATCGAGCAAAGGAGGAATAGATTGATGTTTTGGGGAGTTATGTTTCTGATTGTGGAGAAAAGAGAGAGAATAATGTTATAAGAGAAGCCCTGTAGTAGCGAACTGCAAAGGGCCTAGAGGCAACATTGTCCCAAGAGGGACAATGTTCAGAGCTTGGTTTCTAGATACTCTCCCCCAGTGAAAGGAACCACTTTGGAGAAATAGCTGATTCCAGGACTGAGAAAAGGAAAATACAAGATAAGCCTGGGACATCTTGTTCCAGAAAGTAAAAGAACTGCTCAAAAATGGATGAGGTCATGTCAAAAAGGACACAGAGCCAGTTTGAAGCGGTTCCACTGGCCAAATATGGAATAATTTGAGAATCAAAATAAATTATTATAGTAATGTATTATAGTTCATTGAAAAAAATAAAAAATTCATGGATCTAGAGGTAGATAGATAAATATATATTAAGAGTATAGCCTTCCTTACTGTAGAATGCGAAGCAATGAATATAGAAGGATTCCAAACATAGTAAAAATTGACTTAGGCAAGAATCATTACTGGATGCTAAAGTTATTAGGTGGTGGAACTTTATGGGAAACAAGATATTACACAGTAAAAATCGTGGTATTGGCACACTTGCAAGTCAGTGAGAAATAGGAGAACAATTGGCTGGAACAATTGGCTATTCATTAGGGGCCAGGAGCATGGATTCCAGAGCCAAAGTGTCTGGGATAAAATCCTGGGCTCTACTGCTTACTTCCTTTGTGACCTTGGGTAAGCTACTTAACCTCTCAAAATTCTATTCTCTCATCTGTGAAACAGGGATAAGCATGCTATGTATTTATGAAAATTTAATGTTACTATTTGTATAATGCAGAAAGGTGCCCACACACATAAAATACTGTATATGTATTAAGTAAATAAATTTGGAGAAATAATTGTAAAATTTAATCGCCACATCATACTAAAACTAGTTTCAGATTAAAGACAAACAAAAAATAATTTTAGAAGGCATTATTTTAATATGCATTATTTTAATAGGCATTACTTTAAATACACTTTAAAGAATTAAAGTGTATTTTAATTCTTGTGCAAGATACAAATAATGTAAACCATAAAGGAAAATATCAATAAATTAGGTCATACTAAAATTAAGAATTCAAAGGCATCTGAAGCTTAATTAGTTCAAAACAGTTTTTTTTGTTTTTTCTGTTGAGACAAAGTTTCGCTCTTGTTTCTCAGGCTGGAATGTAATGGCATGATCTCAGCTCACTGCAACCTCCACCTCCTGAGTTCAAGCAATTATCGTGCCTCAGTCTCCCAAGTAGCTGAGATTACAGGAATGTGCCACCAGGTTTGGCTAATTTTGTATTTTTAGTAGAGACAGGGTTTCACCATGTTGGCCAGGCTGGTCTTGAACTCCTGAACTCAGGTGATTCACCAACCTTGGTCTCCCAAAGCGCTGGGATTACAGGCGTGAGCCACCGCTCCGGACCCAAAACAGTATTTTTAATTTCCCTCTTATTCTAGACTCTTTTGGCATTTTCGATCTCAGAGAACGACACCTTTTCCCATTCAGGCTTTTGTATCTTGCTTATTTTCTTTAAAAATAAATCGGGCCACGTGCAGTAGCTCATGCCTGTAATCCTAGCACATTGGGAGGCCAAGGTGGGCGGATCACCTGAAGCCAGGAGTTCGAGACCAGCCTGGCCAACATGGTGAAACCACATCTCTACTAAAAATGCAAAAATTAGCTGGGCATGGTGGCCGGTGCTTGTAATCCCAGCTACTCGAGAGGCTGAGGCAAGAGAATGGCTTGAACCTGGGAGGTGGAGGTTGCGGTGAGCTGAGATCACGCCACTGCACTCCAGCCTGAGTGACACAGTGAGACTCTGTCTCAAAATAAATAAATAAATCATGGAAATCATTTTATATCAGTTCATATAGGTTTTCCTTATTGTTTTAAAAAAGATGCACAGTATTGTGTTGCAAGGATATATCATTCATGCAATCAATTTTCTATATACCAATTTTTGAGTTGTTTCCAGTATTTTGGCAATTACAAATAATGTCTTAATAAATAACATTGTATATATTTATTTTCATATTGTTGAAAGTAAACTTCAGGGCAAATTCCCAGAAGTCGGGTTGCTGGGTCAAAGCATAAAATGTGTATGGAGTTTTGTTAGATATTGCCAAATTTCAATCCACAGAGATTGCATCATTTTGCACACTCATCATCTATATATTAAGAGTGCTCATTACCCTACAGAGTATATCATTGTATATACTAATTTTGACCACTTTGATAGATGTGAAATGTTTTTCTCGTTTTCATTTGGATTTAATTACGAATGAGATAGAAGATCTTTTCATAAGTGTTAGGAACATTTTGTATCTTTTTAGGGGGTATATTGTCTACATCATGTATTTTGCCCATTTATCTATAAGGTTTTGGTCCTTCTTTAATCTTGATGTTTACAAGTTCTTTACAGATTAATGATTTTAGTTCTTTATTTGCAATATGTGTTGAAAATATTTTCTCCCAGTTCATCATTTGTCTATGTTTTTGTTTACAGAGTTTTGTGTCATTCAAAAGTTCTTTAAAATTTTTTAAAATTTTTATAGAGTTGAGTTCATGAATCTTTTATTGTATCTAGATTTTTAGACATGTTTTGAAAGCCTTTCATCACCAGATTTCAAAGGTATTTATCTGTGTTTTCTTCTAATACTTGCATGGCTTCAGTTTTATAATGAGTTTTCTTATCCATTGGGGTTTTCTTTCTTGTGTGGACTATGAGGATACAATATTATCATCTATATGGCTTTTCAATTGTCCTAACCTAACATCATTTACTAAAAGTCTATCTTGGCCTCAGTAATTAGAGACATCGACTTTATCATGCATTATACTTCCATATATACTTGTGCCTTGTAATCTATTCCACTAAGTAATCTGTCCATGCACTAGTACAATAATCTTGTAATTATAATGGCTTTCTGGTATATTTGAGTATGACAGAGATTTCTGCCTCCACCTGTCCCTTGAGGGCTCTTTTTTTTTTTTTCAGTGTTTTCCTGACCATTCATGCATGTTTATTTTTTTCATATAAATTTTAGTATTAAATTATCTCATTTTAAGATAATCAAATCTTTTTGGCATTTTTATGGGGACTTTATTAAATCTGAAAATTAACTTATGGAGAACTGACATTTTTATGACATTGAGTCATTCTCCGCGTATTTGTTTAAGTTCACAAGTTAAGTTTTTGGAAGTGTTAACTTTCCCCTCATGTAGATTTTAAAAATTTCTTAAGGCTATTTCTATTGTAATTGTTATTGTAAATGGGATTCACTCTTCCATTGTTTGTTTTTATATGATGGATATTCTATTGATTGTTGTATATTCATTTTATATCTTGCTATCTTTCTGACTTGTAAAATCATAGGATTTATTGTCTATTCTCTAGATCCATTAAACTTTTATTTTTTTAAGTACTAGGTTTTTCTTTTCTAGAAACTTCCTTTTTTCTTCCAGATATGCTGTTATTTTAATAATCTTTTATTCTTACTCATATTTTCAATTTTCTCTCTTTAAATATTTTAAACATAACTTATTGCATGCTTATGAATCTTCTTATCTAAAGTCTTTGTAGATATGAGTCTGTTGTCCACTTGCTTTATTTCCGTTGGCTATTGCTTATAGTGTCTTACTTCCTTACGTGGTTTTGTGATTTTTTAAAACATCACGTTATTTGTATATCTTGGAACACTATACTTGGAATTGTTCAAGGCCTATGTTTAAAGTGAGCTCCTCTAGAAAGTACTGAATTTGCTTTTGCTAGGTGTTTAGGACCAATATCAACCTGGAACCCATTTAAAATAATTCTTAGCCATGAGCTGTTGAAATTCACACACATCATATGAATTCAGGCTACAAACCTGGATGAAGGCTGTGTTAGGGTTGTACATCTCAGAAGGAAATCTCTCCTCATTTATTTATCCAGGTCAGAGATTAAAAATAAATAAATACATTATTTACTGTTTGCTCTGAGAGCAGGTTTATTTCTGGATCTCACTTTCATGGAAGGTATGACTGTTTATGTTGCCAGCTTTCTGTAGGGATCTCCTGGAAAAATTCCTTTTTAGGAGGCCCTAGCCTTGAGCTTGAGATGCTGTCACAGCAAAACTCAGTCTCTAGGGTTTTGCAGATGCCCCAGGACAAAAGCACGCCTGAGTGTTTGTGCACCTTTCTGGATTCCCGGGAGACTTTTACTAATTTTTGACCTTTATGGATTTTTAAAAACTTTCTCACTAGGTTAACAATGCATCTAGAAAGCACCTATTTAAATATGTTATATAGCTTTTTGGTTGCTTCAGTGGAGAAGTCGTTAAGGGTATGCAGACTGTCCTAGTTTCACCAGACTTGGAAGTCTAAAGTGATTTCTGAAACATCAAATACATTTAATTTAAAATTAATTAAAATTATCATATAGATATCTATTTCTAGCTATCATTTTTAAATTTTCTTCCCTTCTTTTCACAGGTGTTGGTAGATATCTATTTTTAAACATGGAAAGATGGTGGTGCAATGGCCAGTGAGTACAAAAAGTTAAAAAATTGTAAAAAGTATGAGCCCATCCTTACAAACCATTCATGGAGATTTTTTCATAGAGAGGAAATTGTTTTATACAAAAGTGATTATTAACAGTAGCTGCTTGGGAGGTTGAATTATGAGTGATTTTTTTCTTTTGTTTTCCCTTTTGTAATTTTCCATAATAAACATGGATTATTTGGCTGAAAATATAAAAACCTATTTAAAAATCATATAAATCTGAATGAAGCATTTCGATACTAAGCAGGAATAGTGTTAGTCTTTTTCAATACTATTTCAGTATCTTTTTAAATTCATCAACTTTGACTTAAAGCCATATTTTATATATAGACAAGCTTTTTTTTTTTTTTTTTTTGACCTCTTGGCAAAATCAGTCTGGTGTAGGTTTCTGTCTTCTGTAGAGCTATCTGATTTCCCAATAATGAGGCTGTCAATGGAAAGGGAGCAGAGAATGTGGTTTTGTTTCATTGGAGCCTTCCAGAACTTTGCAAGTAGTTTGAGGAGTTGAAATGGCTTAGATGATGTCTTGCCTGGAAACAGAAAATAGAGATGATCTCCCAAACACTTTCCAGTGGATGATTCTATTATTTTGAATGAGTGTCCTCTGGCTGGAATTAGCTCTTATTTTTTCCACTACCTCATTATAGAAAACTTAACTAACTCCAGATGAAGAATCTTACAGCTTCAACTCTTTTGGAATTGATCTTGTTGACGGGTCTTTCTAGAAGTGACCAGGTAAAAATATATACAAAACTTAGTGTGGATACCAAGAAATTATGAACTCTGAAGACATCACAACAGCCCCTTTTCTGGGCAAATTTGCAAGAAAATGCCACACCAATAAGATCAACTGTGTGTAGAAGTGGTTGCTGTTGTACAATAAAAAAGTTTGGAAAAACAAAAAGAATACCCTTGAGACTCCAGGAAAATTCCACTTGCATACATCATAGAATTATTAAAACAGGAAAGACTGTGTAAGGTCATCCAAATCAATTTCTTTCTTTCAATTAGCCCCCCAGACTTGGTGATGACCAACAGTCATTTTCATTGTGAAGTTCAATTGTACCAATATGTACACTATACTTACTATTTTGAAAGACAACTTTTTTTCTAAAACATGATTCAGGTTTAGTAGAATCCTACATCCTCATCAACAGAATTGTTTTCTTCTCCAAGATACAGTTGTGTTTAGGTGTTCAATAAAATAACTGAAAGTCCTTCCAGTGTTACAAATGAATACTAATTGGTCCCTAGTAGTTAGTCAACTATGCTACATGTAACTCATTCCAAAGATCAGACGGATACATTTATTTCAATTGTTGATTTGAAATCTCTCGGTTGAAAGTGCATTTTTGTTCTGTGTAGTAAGGAAAGATTTTTAAATCATGTTCAATTCTATCATCACAGACCCTCATAAATTATTTCATTATCACAAGTGCTGACAGATCAAACTTGGCATGTTCACTTCACAGAGGTTTGGAATGAGCTGAAGGTTCATCATCATCTCTCCTCTAGTTTCAGGCCGAGTCCCTGTGCAGAATACCTCTAAGCAAGGAATATATCTAACCCTTTATGGTCCTGGGTCCTCCTCTGGATTTCTGAATGGAAATGTTTTGTGTCATTTGAGATATCAAGCCAATTAATTATGCTGCACGTTGACCCTCATACTGGTGAGGTAGTGCCTCCTAGGGACTGGCTACATCATCACAAGTATCCTTTTTCTTATTTAATTTCTTCATGCCTCCATTTCTTTTTCTAAATGGATGATACTACATGCTCTTCCTATATTTATAGGTTTGTGACAAAAATCATGCATGATAGTTTATTTCAGGAAGCTTTGAAAGTGAAATGGCTATCTCATAAAAATTATTCTTATTATCACTCCTGGAAGTAAGACTTTCGTAAGAAAAACTTCTGAGAAAGTCAGATATGGATGCTTGAGTGAGCATCTTTATTTTTATTCTTATTTTTAAGACCTAGTCTCTCTCTGTTGCCCAGGCTGGAGCACAGTGGCACGATCTTCGCTCACGGCAACCTCTGCCTCCTGGATTCAAGCGATTCTCCTGCCTCAGCCTCCTGAGTAGCTGGGACTACAAGTGCGCATCACCACACCTGGCTAATTTTTTTTGTTGTTGTTTTTTGAAACCTAGTCTTGCTCTGTTGCCCAGGCTGGAGTTCACTGGCACTATCTTGGCTCACTGCAACCTCCACCTCCTGGATTCAGGCGATTTTCCTGCCTCAGCCTGAGTAGCTGGGATTACAGGCGCCATGCCCGAGTAATTTTTTGTATTTTTAGTAGAGATGGGGTTTCACCATGTTGGTCAGGCCGGCTGGTCTTGAGCTCCTGACGTCGTGATCTGCCTGCCTCGGCGTCCCAAAGTGCTGGGATTACAGGCATGAGCCATCACGCCAGCCTTGAGTGAGCATCTTAATAGTTAAATCTGACCATATCATTGTCCGGTTCAGAAATCCCTTACTCACGCAGAACAAAATCCAAAGTCTCTCTATGCTATCTGGACCCAGCTACGATACTTATGACATCTGGACCCTCTTCCCACTCTGATCTCACTCTTACTCTTTCCTCTTATGCCCCACAGGCCTCCTAGCTGTTCCAACATCCCTAGAGACTGTGTTTTTGGCTCCCTGCACTCTTCCTCCAGTTAATTCCAAGGGTGGCTGCCTGCTTAAATGCCCTCCTCAGTCACCTCGACCCCCCCCCATCTAAAAGGGCAGCTTGTGTCCACTTTCACCCCTGGGTCTTAACCTTCTTTCCATCACTAACCAGTGACGTTATATTATATATTTCTCTGTTACGTGTTTTCTGTCAGTCTCTTCCATGAGTAAACTCCAGATGGAAGGAACTTTTTTGCTGTGTATCCATGATACCTAGAATTTCATCGGGCAGGTCAAAGGGGATGGATGAACACGGAAGTAAGTGAATGGTCCCTGAGCCTTCTGCCAGCTGCTCTCTTGGTTGCAGCATGTGGCACACAGGTGGACTTAGGTAGATGCCTTAAAACTGATGACAGCCACATGGGAAGGATGGAAGAGGCATAACTAATTAATTTTGTTCAATTCAACGTAGCAAACATTTACCAAGTCCCTATTATGAATAAGATCTTATGTTGGAGTTGATAATTTGCACATCTGCTTCTCTAAAAAAGGCTTATAATAGGTGGTTTCCATACAGACAAAACTAAAGCAGAAAGACTTCCTCAGCCAGCTAAGACCCCTTCTTTTGATTTCTGCTGAAATAAAATGTAAGTTGACAAGCCTTTTTGAAACCTCTACTATGAGCAAGGCACTGTGCTGCTTATTATCTTGACTAAAACATTTCACAAGGATGTCACTCTTTCAGCTTTAAATAATGGCAATCTAGTACTCAGGATAAAGAATGTGTGCAGTACTACAGCATCAGATTATAGACTTTTGCAGAGCTACATTAACCTGAGTGCTTCTAAGGGTACAAATGTCAAAGTTATTAGAATTCTGTTAATTCTGATAATGTACCCACAGTGTTCATTGATGTGAACTTTTGATGGAGATGAGAATAAAAGTGCCATTACAAATTAGTCAGAAACATATATTTTTCTTCTTCTTCTTCTTCTTCTTCTTCTTCTTCTTCTTCTTCTTCTTATTATTATTATTATTATTATTATTATTTTGAGATGGAGTCTTTCTCTGTCGCCCAGGTGGGAGTGCAATGACATGATCTCGGCTCACTGCAACCTCTGCCTCCTGGTTTCAAGTGATTCTCCCGCCTCAGGCTCCTGAGTGGCTAAGATTACAGGTGTGTGCCGCCACACCCAGCTAATTTTTGTATATCTAGTAGAGACAGGGTTTCGCCATGTTGGCCAGGCTGGTCTCGAACTCCTGACCTCAGTGATCAACCTGCCTCAGCCTCCCAAAGTGCTGGGATTACAGGTGTGAGTCACCATGCCCAGCCTTTTTCTCATTATTAGCTGAACATTTAGGACTCATTTTTGTGCAAATATTCATACAATTTATTTCTGGTATATTTACCTATACAATTTCATAGGAGTGAATTTTAAATGCACACATATATTAGGGCCTCATTACCCCAAAGTCCTGGAATAAAAATAGTGGAAGATACAGAACAGTATCTGGCACAGTTAACATTAGTTAACTGTGAGGACTTACTGTGTCCCTGACACTCTTCTGGAGGCTCGAAGGGATTAATTAAATTAGATGGATTAATTCATTTGATAGTTACACATGCCCATGAGTACCATGGTGGGTACTCTTACTATTCCCATTTAACATACTAAGAAACAGGCACAAAGAGGTTAAGCATCTTGTCCCAAGGTTAGTAGTGGTGCCAGAATTCTGCACAAGAATCTGTGCTTTTAATCACTGCGTTATGAATGAACATGCTCCAAGGAAGCATGCATTCCACCTGGGCAGACAAAAAAGAAACACTCTAGGCCCCCTTCTGCGTGGTCACGCGGAGCCAGCGCCTGGGCCTGGAACAGGGCCGTAGTCCCCCAGCTGCGCCCACCACCTCTCTACCATGGACTCCCGCAAAGTGAACGAGCTTGGGGCCTTTGTGAAAATGTGTAAGCAGGATCTGAGCGTTCTGCACACCGAGGAAATGCGCTTCCTGAGAGAGTGGGTGGAGAGCATGGGGGGTAAAGTACCACCTGCTACTCAGAAAGCTAAATCAGAAGAAAATACCAAGGAAGAAAAACCTGATAGTAAGAAGGTGGAGGAAGACTTAAAGGCAGACGAACCATCAAGTGAGGAAAGTGATCTAGAAATTGATAAAGAAGGTGTGATTGAAACAGACACGGATTCTCCTCAAGAAATGGGAGATGAAAATGCAGAGATAACGGAGGAGATGATGGATCAGGCAAATGATAAAAAAGTGGCTGCTATTGAAGCCCTAAATGATGGTGAGCTCCAGAAAGCCATTGACGTATTCACAGATGCCATCAAGCTGAATCCTTGCTTGGCTGTTTTGTATGCCAAGAGGGCCAGTGGCTTTGTCAAATTACAGAAGCCAAATGCTGCTATCTGAGACTGTGACAGAGCCATTGAGATAAACCCTGATTCAGCTCAGCCTTACAAGTGGCGAGGGAAAGCACACAGACTTCTAGGCCACTGGGAAGAAGCAGCCCATGATCTTGCCCTTGCCTGTAAATTGGATTATGATGAAGATGCCAGTGCAATGCCGAAAGAAGTTCAACTTAGGGCACAGAAAATTGCAGAACATCGGAGAAAGTATGAGCGAAAACGTGAAGAGCGAGAGATCAAAGAAAGAGTAGAAACAGTTAAGAAGGCTGGAGAAGAGCATGAGAGAGCCCAGAGGGAGGAAGAAGCCAGACGACAGTCAGGAGCTCAGTATGGCTCTTCTCCAGGCGGCTTTCCTGGGGGAATGCCTGGTAATTTTCCCAGAGGAATGCCTGGAATGGGAGGGGCCATGCCTGGATTCAATGCAATTCTTAGTGATCCAGAGGTTCTTGCAGCCCTGCAGGATCCAGAAGTTATGGTGGCCTTCCAGGATGTGGCTCAGAACCCAGCAAATATGTCAAAATACCAGAGCAACCCAAAGGTTATGAATCTCATCAGTAAATTGTCAGCCAAATTTGGAGGTCAAGCGTAATGCCCTTCTGATAAATAAAGCCCTTGCTGAAGGAAAAGCAACCTAGATCACCTTATGGATGTCGCAATAATACAAACCAGTGTACCTCTGACCTTCTCATCAAGAGAGCTGGGGTGCTTTGAAGATAATCCCTACCCCTCTCCCCCAAATGCAGCTGAAGCATTTTACAGTGGTTTACCATTAGGGTATTCATTCAGACAATGTTTTCCTACTAGGAATTATAAACTTTAAACACTTTTTAAATATTCAAAATATTTAAAACAAATTTAAGGGTCTGTTAAGTCTTATATTTTTCTTTACTAATCATTTTGGATTTTTTTTTCTTTGAATTGGGCAGGGAAGATATGTATGGAAGATTATTGCTCTAATTTGAGTGAAATAAAAGTTATTAGTGTGAGGCAAAAACAAAACAAAACAAAAAAACACCAAAACAAGAAATACTCTAAAAAGCAGAGTTGAGAGAAGCGCTCTCTCAAATTCATACGTATATATTTTCCAAAATACACAATAATGACTATAAGGGATCAAAGGAGCCAAAGATAAGTACTACCTGGGGTAGTATTGAGCAGGAACTTGAAGGAGGGGTGGGTTCTGTTTAGGTAGATGGGAATAGAAAAGTGTTCATATGGTTTAACATCAGACAAAGGGCAGAATTAGGAAAATTCTATTTGGGGATCAGGGAATAATACAAGAGCAAACTTTTAGGAAGTGCTTACTAAATAATAGGTGAAGAGCTTTCCAGATATTATAAAATTAAATCTCCTAAACATGATAAGAGGTAACTATAACTACCACGCTACAATGTGGATAAAGTAACATGTCTGGCTCTGTGTGATGTCAAAACTCACACCCTTAGTCTACATTATAAAGTTTGTCTAGGAAGTTGAGTGGACATAAGACAGGAAAGTTAGGCTAAGGCAGACATGGAGGAACTTGATAACTAAGCCAATATATTTACACCATATTCTGTTTGAAGGAGCCACCACTGGGAGGATCAGAGCAGGTGAAGGATGTGAGTAAAGCAGGTTTGCTCCTGCAGGAATATAGAGACTATTGATCTCAACCTTGGCTGTGTGCTAGAATCACTGAGAAGCTTCTAATAAAATACCCGTCTGCCCCTGCTCCTGGTCAGCTAAATAAGAATCTCTGGGTTGGCCAATTCCCTCATTTACTTAAAACTTTCCATTGCCAAGATAAAGTCAAAATACTTACCTTGGCATACAAGGTTGTCCAAGGTCTGATCCTTGTTCACCTCTTGTGTCTCATACCACCCTTCTTTATTTATTTATTTATTTATTTATTTATTTATTTATTTAGAGACAGGGTCTTGTTCTGTCACCCAGGCTGGAGTGTGGTGGCGCGATCTTGGCTCACTGCAACCTGTGCCTCCCAGGCTCAAGCAATCCTCCCATCTCAGCCTCCAGAGTACCTAGGACTACAGGCACGTGTCATCACGCCTGGCTAATTTTTAATTATTATTTATTATTTTTTTTGTGTGTGTAGAGATAAGGTCTTACTGTATTGCCCAGGCTGGTTTCCAACTCCTGGACTCAAGTGATCCTCCCAAAGTCTTGGGATTACGAAGTCTCTGATCCACTCTACCTGGACTTAAGTCTCTTTCCTCTGATTTCACCAAACTCTGCTCATTCAAAATAATTTGGGCCTGTGCAAGCTCTCTCTTGCCGAATGACTTTGTTTTCTTTTTGTTTTTTTCAATTGTTTCATTGAAAACCCAAGGACTTCTTAAAAGCTTTTCTTTCTTTTCAGAATACTTTTGTTTCATATCTTCTCAAGGCTGACTGTCTCTCTTTTTGTCAGCCTAAAGGTCACCTCCTCACCTATGTACTTCTTGATCATTCTACCTGAATAAGTTGCATAATACCTGCACTCTCACGCCTCAAAGCGCTACCATCAGAGCACTTCATGTTTTGTTAGTGTGTGTTTGTGTAGCTGGACTCTAAACTCCACAAGGCCAGTGGACTTGTTTTGCTCACCCCATGCATACTCAGAGCCCAGCAGTAATATCTGTGGCATAAATTAATGAGAAGGCATATCTTAAATAACTTAGTTAATGTCACCCAACTCATGAGGGCAAAGCCTGGAGACGAACACAAGCTCTAAACCGTCGTGGTGCTCTGCTGGAATATGGTGGTTTGCTCATTCATTCTTGCTTTTGTTCATTCATTTGGAGAACATGTTTTAGATTGATAATATGTGCTAAGCCAGTTGCTAGGGACACAAATAAAATGGTCATTGATCCTGAGAACATAATCTGGACAACTTTAAGTGAATACAGTCACAGAGGGAGCAGGGCACTGCCAACTGATTTCAGCGCTCAGCTTGGTTTCCTCTAAGCTTCTGCACTGAGGCTACTGCAGAGTAGAGAAATTCTCAGTCTAGTGGCCCATGGTGAATTTTCAGACAAATCTGAAGGTTTTGGATTGAAATAGTAAAAAGTTTGAGAACAAAAGTTTCATCAATTAATTAACACGTCAAAGGGTATAGATCAGAAGAGACACTATGAACCACAACTTACATGAATAACAGCTAAAAACAAAACAAATAATAATTTTCGCAGAACACTTCACTGCAGCATAACAAACAGAATTTTCCAAAACCCAGACCCATACAAGATTTTCTATCTCATGCCTTCTGTGTCTCTCTGCTCTTTCAATTCTCTAAGAGAAGAGATCTCTGTGGTTTCCTCTCTATTTCTAGCTCTGTGTGCTTCTCATTTCTCTGGAAAATCTAAAATGCCCTCAGTGAAGACTTTCTGGCCCTCTTCAATCTTCCCAAGGCTGATCCTTGAAATGTTGCCTTAGGATGTCTTTCCTTTGGTTTAAAGTTTGGCTCCTATTAATATTTTAAGTGTCTCTTTAGTCTTAGTGGATATATCTTGGTGGTTATATATTACCCCAAATTTTTTTCTAGGGTGTAAGTTCTTGGAGGAAGTCTCACCAGAGGCCTGAGGCTAGCCTTGGTGAATCCGTGAACTATGCTGTATATGGGAGCAACAGCATGAATAGCAGGATATAATCTGAGACATAGCTTTAGGCTCGATGTACAATGCAATCACCACTTCTTTTCCTTTAGCAACATATTGGTTTGACCAATAGGCAACAGGTAACAGGTAACAATGCTTCATCCTTGTCATCAGTTTTCACTGTTTTTTGGGGGGTGTGTTATTATTGCGGCTTCTTCAGAATAGTCAAGTAATTTTCCTTAAAAGACGGAAAAAATAGGCAACATGAAAATAAGCTGATTAAAAGAATGTGAATGGGGAAATAGATCAGCATAGTGTTAAGGATATTAGCTTTGGTGACATTTGAGTTCTTACTCCATTTGCAGACGCCATAGTAATCTTGGTAATCTCCTCTCTCCACCCTAGTTCCCTCTTCTGAAAATAAAGAGTGTAATAGTACCACTCTATAGACCCCTAGAGATGCTTCTCAGCTGGCCTACTCTTGTGGTAAGGGCATGAGTCCCATCAGGAGTGCTCGACCCTCATGACCTCATTTATACCTAATTACCTACCACAGGCACTACTTCCAAATACCACCATATTGGGGGTTAGGGCTTCAACCTATGAATTTTGGGAGGACACAGATATTCAGCCCAGAGCTGTGGGATAAAAAGAGTTGGTGCTAAAATAAGAAGGATTGGGTGGAAGATGTTTAAGAGGGCAAATTTCTAGTCCCTCTCCTTAATGCTACACTCCTGTATGTTGGTAGAAAACTGAGGTTTATTCTTTGGAGAAGGAAAAACGTGGAGGTGTGAGCCTGAGAGTGAACCCATGCAGTGGAGAGTACAGGTGTGATACTGACAATAGAGGATTAAGAGGCCGTATGCATAAGGAGTGCTGATTTCAAAGTCCTCAAGCCGACTTGTTCAGTCAGAACTCTGGCAGCCAGATTTATCCTTGAGGCAAGGGACAGGAAGTGCACTCTTTGAGAAAGCTGCCCGCCCAAGAGGAAAGAATAAAGACACTGACCCTGGGGCTTGTTAACAAAGGGCTACAGTGAAGGTCACCCTAAAAAGCAGGGGCTCACGTTCAGCTTCCAATCCCTTTTTCAATCTCCCACTCTGCATTTGCTCTCCTTTCTTTTTATATCTCAGAAGTTTACTTTGAAAAATTAAATTCTTGGGGTGGGCATGGTGGCTCACACCTGTAATCCTAGCAGTTTGGGAGGCCAAGGCAGGCGGATCACTTGGGGCCAGGAGTTCGAGAACAGCGTGGCCAACATGGTGAAACCCTGTCTCTACTAAAAATATAAAAAGGAGCTGAGCATGGTGAGCGCCTGTAATCCCAGCTACTCGGGAGGCTGAGGCAGAGTAATCGCTTAAACCCGGGAGGCAGAGGTTGCAGTGAGCCGAGATTGTGCCACTGTACTCCAGTCTGGGAGACAGAGTGAGACTCTGTCTAAAAAAAAAAAAAAAAAACTACAGAAAAGTTGAAAGATTAGTGCAAAGGATACCCATATAGTCTTTACATAAATTCAACTGTTAACATTTTGTATACCTTCTCTTGCTCTTTCTCTACACAGACTTTTTTTTTTTTTTGAAACAGAGTTTCACTCTTGTTGCCTAGGCTGGAGTGCAATGGCGCAATCTCGGCTCACTGCAACCTCCGCCTCCCAGGTTCAAGCAATTCTCCTGCCTCAGCCTCCTGAGTAGCTGGGATTACAGGCATGTACCACCACGCCCGGCTAATTTTGTATTTTTAGTAGAGACGGGGTTTCTCCATGTTGAGGCTGGTCTCGAACTCCTGACCTCAGGTGATCCGCCCGCCTCGGCCTCCCAAAGTGCTGGGATTACAGGCGTGAGTCACCGTGCCCGGTGACATTTTTTGTTTTTTTTTGTTTTTGGAACCACACAATACTTTCTCATACTCAGGCCACCAAGGAATAGCAGAAATCTAAGTAAAGTTCCTAATGTGGAGATGGAATTCAAACAAACAAGGAGACGAAGTCTTTTGGAAAATAAAGTCTATGCAGAGAGAAAAAAGCTTTAAAAAACACAATTGTTAATATCTTCAGAGAGGTTGTGCCTATGAAACAAGGATAGGATACTATTATAAAAACCTTTAAAAAAACACAAAATAGATGTATTGGAAATCAAAATGTAATAACAGAAATTAGAAACTAAAATATAAGACCAGGCACAGTGGCTCATGCCTATAATGCCTGCACTTTGGGAGGCCAATATGAGTGAATCTCTTAAGGCCAGGAAATCAAGAAATTAAAATAAAATTTAAAAGTAAGGTGATAAAATCCATAAGGCAGAACAAAAAGACAAAAAAAACAGTAAAGAAAAAGTAATAACATTACAGTATCACTCTTAGAGGTCTATTATCTGAAAAATAAAATCCAGACAAAAAGAATAGAAAAATAGAAGGGAGGATTTCATTAATAAGATGCTTAAGGAGATTTTTCTGGAAACAAAGCATGTGAACTGCTAGATTGAAAGAATCTATGGAGTACCTAGTACAATGGATGAAACTGGACCCACATCAAAGCATACCATCAAGAAATTTCAAAGCATAGGCGACAAAAAGATTTTATAACCTTGCAGGAGGAGTAGGTTGTTGGGGAGACTGTTCACTCAGAGAGGACCAAAAGTCAGAATGGCTTCTTAATCATAGCAACAATGCAGGAAGCAAGAAGGAAGGAAGGGAGCAACACCTTCACCATTGTGAAGGAATATTATTTCTAAGCTAGAATTCTGTGCCCCTCAAACTTGTAATGAAACGTGAGGGTAAAACACAAGATCTGAAAAATGTGTCTCCTCTCATCACGCACCTATCTTAGGATACTACTGGGGAATATCCTTATTCAATATGAGGGAATGACGTACAACTAGGAAGACATGTACAGTTGAAAACAGGATATCCAGCACATGAGAGAAATAGAGAGAACCTGTGGAATGAGAATTGCGCCCAGGTATAGAGGTCAGTGGCAACAGGCTGAATATTTTTGGCCCCCATCCCACAAAGAACCATATGTTGCAGACTAAATCCCCAATGTGGTGGTATTGGAGGTGGGACCTTTGGGAGCCGATTAGGTTCTGAGGGTGGAGCCCTCATGAATGGGATTAGTATTCTTCTAAGACGAGAGGCAAAAGAGATGATCTCTCTCTCTCTCTCTCTCTCTACCATGTGAGGACACATGAAGACAGCCATTTGCAAACCAATATGTAGGCCCTCACCAAGCACTAGAGCTGTTAGTGTCTTGACCTTGGATTTCCCAGCCTTTAGAACTGTGAAAAGTAAATCTGTGTTGTTTAAGCCACCCAGTCGATGGTATTCTGTTATAGCAGCCTGAACTGACTAGGACAGCAGCCATTCAAATGGAAGCAGCCTGGCGCAAAAGACAGATAGCTAAGAGCTGTCATCACCATGCCTGCTACTGTAGAACCAGCTTTTTAACCAGATCAAACTCCTGGAGGATGTACTCAACCAGAGCAAGGGCATGTGCCAGGAAAGAGCGAGCCGTCATATCCAGGAAATCAGAATCCAGTCTTGGAAAAAGGCAAAGCAACTTCTAAGTACAGTAGAAAAGCAAAGGCCAGCATGACAACCAAGTAGCGGCTCTAAGAGGGAAAACTGCCCAAAGAAGGAGAAATGTCTAAAAAAATTTACCTGATGTAAATTATGGAACCCTGTACTGAGAGGCTGTTGGAAGTAGTAGGAAGAACTAGCAAAAAGCAAAGAGAAAAGTAAGAAAATGAAAAAGCAAGGTCATTTATTAACTTCAGGAAAAACTAAATGTAGAAGGAAAATAATCATTGATGCTTCCATATGAATAATAATTGCATAGCATATGAATGAAAATGCTGAATATAGATTTACCCAAAATTGTAATCTAATCACATTGGGATGATAGAAGAGGAGAAAGGGGGATGGCAGCATAAGAGAGCCTATTCTTTTTGCCATAATAGGAAATATATAAATGATGTTTAAAATTGATTAATAGGGCTGAGCCTGATGGCTCACGCCTGTAATCCCAGCACTTTGGGAGGCCGAGGTGGGCGGATCACCTGAGGTCGGGAGTTCGAGACCAGCCTGGCCAACATAGTGAAACCCTGTCTCTACTAAACACACAAAGGTTAGCCAGGCATGGTGGTGGGCACCTGTAAACCCAGCTACTCAGGAGGCTGAGTCAGGAGAATGACTTGAACCTGGGAGGTGGAGGTTGCAGTAAGCCAAGATCGTGCCACTGCACTCCAGCCTGGGTGACAGAGTGAGACTCCATCTCAAAAAAAAAAAAAAAAAAAAAAATATATATATATATATCTCTCTCTATATATCTATATAAAAACTGATTAATAGACACATAGCAGTACATGTGTGTTATTTAGAAGTATGGAATTTTTGAAAGTCTCAGAAAAAAACTGCTAAAAGGGTAAAAAATACTTCTAGAAAGCAAGACAGTATTAGTTTTACAAGTTTTCAGTATTATATAACTTTAAAAATTACATGTATGAATTATTTTAATAAAATAATTTAAAAATTGAAATAGTCCATATCAGTTCTCCCAGCATGTCTGGAATCCAAAAGCCTCTCGATAAAAGTTCTTTTTCTTATTGTGATATTGTTATTATTGGAAAGAGTCTTGGCTTTTTGTCAGATGATATTTAATCTAGTAATATCTGACACTGACTCTTTTTGGGGATTTAAATGGGGCATTTAATTCGTTGGATCTCAGTTTCTTCATTTGTAAAGTGAAGGGGGTTTGGCACATACAGTCATGCATTGCTAAACGACAGGGGTACAGTCTGAGAAATGCATTGTTTGGCAACTTTGCTACTGTGTGAACATCTTAGGATGTACTTACACAAACCTAGATGGGATAGCCTATTGCACACCTAGGCTATATGGTATAACCTATTGCTCTTAGGCTGCAAACCTGTACAGCATGTTACTGTACTGAATACTGCAGGCAACTGCAACACAATGGTAAGTATTTGCCTATCTAAACATAGAAAAGGTACAGTAAAAATGTGACGTTATAATTTATTCTTATGGAACCACCGCTGTATATGCAGTTCTTTGTTGACCAAAATGTTGTCATGCCACTCGTGACTGAATATATAATCTCTTAGACCTGATCCATCATTATTGTGCTATGAATAGGATCTTTTATGCAGAATGCATACACTGATACGACGCTGTCACACATGAAAAACTTGGCTGCTGTTAGGGTCATGACTTTGATCTGGGCCATGGAGCTGAAAAGATGAGGAATGTCTTAATTATTGGTTCAAGAACATGAAAGGCAATTGTGAGAAAGGGAGGGCTCCAGCACCCTAAAGGACAGAAGAAGACAATGTGATTTTCAACTCTGAATAAGTCTTAACCTTGCAGAGCTAATGTATTAAATAGGGTGATGGACCTCAATGCAGTCGTAAAACAAAAACCCTACAGGAGCATGGGAGGTATTGCTGTATTGTTTGGAAAGAAGTCAGCACACTACAGTGGAAAAAGCTCTGGCCTTGGAGTCAAATCACTTGAATTCTAGTGTTCGTTTTGTTGTTAATACGCTAGGTAAGTTTGGACAAGCTGTCTCATGGCTTTTGTCCCAGCTTCAGGACTGGTGAAATAAAGGTTGGTTTGGTTGAGTTTCTTCCATTAACAGGGAAATAAATCAAATCTGGAGCTAATGGGGATGTTCACGGACTGAGACAAAAGGTTCAGAAAAACACGAGCCAGATGTCCTGGAGCTCTGAGCAGGGCTGGTATTCAAAAGATTGAGCAACCAGGGTGGCACAGGGACAATCCAATCCGAATGAATGCTGGAAGCTACATTTGAGCGCAAACTAGAGGCCTGCAGCAAATCTACAGGCTACCTCTTCAATTGTGGGATCAAAAGGGAGATCTGAGGTAGAGGTCCCAGGGAGGGGTGGGGAAGAGGACATTCAGGGTGTTGGGGTATTGGAGAAGCAGCTATTTGCCAACCAATATGAAAATATTTCAATATATATATATTTTTTGAGATGGAGTTTTGCTCTGCTGCCCAGGCTGGAGGGCAGTGGCGTGATCTCGGCTCACTGCAACCTCTGCCTCCCGGGTTCAAGCAATTGTCCTGCCTCAGCCTCCCTAGTAGTGGGGATTACAGGTGTGCACCACCACACCTGGCTAATTTAAAAAATATATATTTTTAGTAGAGAGAGGGTTTTACCATATTGGCCAGGCTGGTCTTGAACTCCTGACCTTAAATGATCTGCCCACCTCAGCCTCCCAAAGTGCTGGGATTACAGGTGTGAGCCACCACGCCTGGCCACATTTCAGTATTTTAACAACTGGTATAACTGCAGTGGTATGCTCCTGCTGAAGGTGAGAGCGCTATCTGGGTATCAGGAGACAGTGTTCCTTCAGACATCATTGTTAGGATAAACCGAGATAAAAATTCAGGAAACATTTTTTTCTGCCCTTGTGTCCCACCACTTAATACTCGGATTTAAGGGACAGAGTATCTCTTTGGCTTAGTTTAGAGTCTATGCCCACTAACTAGGGGAATAGGTAAAAAAAAAAAAAAAGGCAAGCTGAATGACAACCTCCCTGCAGCTGCATACAATGGATTGGAGGTAATTTTCTAAAGGAATTCAGACTTCTGCTACCAAGGGTGAGATACGAAGTACTTAAAGCTGGTACATCAAAGACATCAGTCAGTTAGATGGGACATGGGCCCTTGACTATGAGGCACGGTCTGGAAGACACTCTGCTGTGCTGGCCATCAACCCTCTGTTACCAGCTGTGCTACTGTAAGATCGGGGCAAATACAGGTGTCCCAGAAGCAGGAATGGGGTAGTCAGCATGGATAGGGGATCATGAGAAAGGAGGTCCAGGACTTGGGCCATGGTTATTGCTCATAAGTATGGCATATTATTATCAGCTGGTGCCTGCTTACTGGCTGAGTATGAAGGTAGAAAGGACACCAGACTGGGGGAAAAGAATCACAGCTGGGTATTACAGCGAGGTTGGAGTAGAACTGCAAATAATTTGTTCAGCTGAAACTGGGGTTTGCTACAGCTTGTGTGGTGGTATTTTTTGGTTATCACAATGCCCAGGAGATGGTTGGGTGCTATTGGAATTTGGCTGATGGGGCCAGGAATGAGGTAGTCATGCTGTCCCGCCCAGAATGTCAATAGTACCTCTGTTGAGAAACATGGAAAGGAGAATCTTCCAGAAGGGGCAGCTAAGAGAGTACAGTCCTGTGCAACGGGCAGAAGCGGGGGCAGGGGGATAGTACCAGTTTGGGTAACATAGCTGCCATTTATTAATTGTTGGTTATGCATTAGGTCCATAAACACATCTATTATTTAATCCACATGACAATCCCTTAAGATATAATTAATTACCCTCTTTTTTTTTTTTTTTTTTTTTGAGACAAGGTATCACTTCGTGACTCAGGCTGTAGTGCAGTGGCCCCATCTCAGCTCACCGCAGACTGGAACTCCTGGTCTCAAGTGATCCTCCTGCCTCACCCCTTCAAGTAGCTGGGACTACAGGTATGCGCCATTACACCTGGGTGTTTTTTGTTTTTTGTTTTGGTAGAGACAGGGCTTCACCATGTTGCCCAGGCTGGTCTCGAACTCCTGAGCTCAAGTGATCCACCTACCTCGGCCTCCTAGAATGTTAGAATTACAGACATCGGCCACTGCACTGGCCATCCCCTCTTTTTTTTTTTTTTTTTTTGAGACGGAGTCTCGCTCTGTCGCCCAGGCTGGAGTGCAGTGGCCGCATCTCAGCTCACTGCAAGCTCCGCCTCCCGGGTTCACGCCATTCTCCTGCCTCAGCCTCCCGAGTAGCTGGGACTACAGGCACCCGCCACCTCGCCCGGCTAGTTTTTTGTATTTTTTTTTTTAGTAGAGACGGGGTGCCATCCCCTCTTTTTACACACGAGGAGTTAGGTTCAGGGAGGCAAAATAACCTCACCAATGTGAGACAAGAAAGGGGCAGAGGTGTGTGTGCAGTCCTTAGAGAGAAATAGCATCACAGTCAGGTCACAGACTTGGAATGAGACTCTGGGGAAGAGTTGTTGTGTCCTGAAATAAATTAGAAGCTGGAATTTTTGGTTATCTTTGAAAAGGCCCCAGATATTCATATGCAGGTGTTTTTTTTTTTTTTTTTTTTTTTTTCTAGATTGAAGGAGGGAAACTTCAGTGGGGTTTTCTGGTCTTGTTTCTGTGATTCAGTTCTCAGTACTCCACCAGACTCTGAGGACTGGCCTTAAGATCAGCGTTGAATAACCTCTCTGGAAGCTGACACTTCACACACAACTGCAACTAAATGGAAAACTGATTGAAACCAGCCATTCTGATTCAACATTAACTGAGGCTTCTTTACATTTAAAGTGAAATGCAAGAAGTCAAAAGTTAAGGAGAGGAAGGAAGGATGAGTTAGAATTCTTGAAAAGGAACCCATTTTATATGATTACTAAATCAATACAAATCATCACATAAGATTTTTATCAAGCAAATATGCTTATCTGTGGGTTTTTGCACACATATTTCACATTTTAAAATCATCAGGCAACCTCCCATTCCCAATTTTCTGGGGTTTTTTTTTTGAGTTGAAGTCTCGCTCTTGTCCCCCAGGCTGGAGTGCGATTGTGTGATCTCGGCTCACTGCAACCTTCGCCTCCCAGGTTCAAGAGATTCTCCTGCCTCAGCCCCCCGAGTAACTGGGATTACAGGCGCCTGCCACCACGCCTGGCTAGTTTTTATATTTTTAGTAGAGATGGGGTTTCACCATGTTGGCCAGGCTGGTCTTGAACTCCTGACCTCAGGTGATCCACCTGCCTCAGCCTCTCAAAACGTTGGGATTACAGGCGTGAGCCACGGCGCCCGGCCAGTTTTCTGTAATTAAATGATTGGAACTATCCCCTATCTTTTACCTAAACTTTGTGCTAACATTGCAACTACCTCCCCAAAGGGAATTATAAGAAAAACTTATGCTAGTCATCTTCATGTTGGTAAAAATGAACACGAGAGTAAATTTTTATTAGTGAGAAGGGGAATCAGAATATGAGGATTGTAGACACTTGGATGGGGGCAGAGGGAAAGAGACCTAACTGAAGTGGTGGTTGTCTTCAGGAATAAATACTGCATTTCAGGAATTCTAGTCCCTACGTGTGGATCTAGGCTGAATGGGTGCCTTTCCAGATCCCGCCTCTCCCAAGCCCCGCACAGACACGAGGTGGCGCTCTCCCTTTGCAGTCCTTGGAGTCGGAGCGGGTCTCCTAAAAAGCTGCGCCGGCTTCCTGGCCCGAGAGAATTGCATTCAGTGAAGCGCGGAAGCCGAATGGCGCCTTGCTCGGGCCGCACCCTGTGGCTGAACTGAGGCCAATTCCTAGCGACACCGAAGGACGCGGGGCGGCGGTGGGGCTGGAAGGGGCCTTCCACTCACTCCAGCCGCAGGACCCCTGCTGCAGCTCGGAGCACGCGCGGCGATGCAAATAACACATTCGAGGAGAGCAGAGGAGGTGGCTAGCCGCAGCTTGGACAGTTGGAATGTCGCAGGGACCACCTTGCAAATCACAGTCCTTCTATAGGGATTCTTACCTGGGCATGATGGAGGCAAATTTGGAAACCTAAGAGTACCACTTGCTTTCCTCTCTCTTTGCTCCATCACCAGCCTTTGGTGGTGGTGAAATATTCTTTTCAGTTTTCCAAGGCAAGAAAATATTTTCTCACAAAATAGGGTTCTGCAGAATTTTCAGTTTCCACCCACCTTCCCACTAACATCTGTGAAAAATCGGGCATGGACGGTGGGGACTACGGGTCAAAAATAAGTAAAGGTGTTGACTTTTCTAGAGGCCCCACCCAGCAGGTGAGCTCGCGGGACCGAGTCTCCGGAGAGCCAGCGCAGGGCCCTGGTGGCCTTCTGTTCTTCACATCTCAGGGTAGAGCCTCTCAAAGAGTGGCCTGCAAAGATATGAACCACCAGCAGGTGTGAAAATTGCAGAGTCCCTGGTCTTACCTCAGGCTCCTTGAACCAGAATCTTTGTGGGTGGGGAAACGGCAAGTTATGAGGTACAACCACACGAAATTGCCTACATTCGTCCTTTTGTAACCTACAAAAATGTCCGTTTTGATATCTCCAGCTGGTTCCCCTGCACCTTAAAGTCTGAGCATGGCTGCTTTGGCGTTTTAGAGCCCTTGGACTTGTGGATACCTCTTTCCCTCGGAGCGCAGGGTCTTTGACGCGGGAAGGCAAGGTCTGTCTTTTGGGAATGGGGAAGTGGGCACAAAGCACCTGAAAATAGGAAGACTCGAGACCTCCCAAAGCGAGCAAGGGGCCTGGTTTGGGAGCTTGCACTAGCTTCTGCCCCAGTGGAAGGGAAAAAGCCCGGTTTGCTCTCGGCGCGCCACAGCCGGCTGCCGCGCGCACCTGGGGTACAGCCAGGTTCGGGGTAGGCGAGCGCGCGGGCGGCACGGGCTGGCTTCACCACATCTCTGGTAGGGCGGGGATGGGGGAGAGGAGGAGGAGAGAACGTGGGGGGCGTTATGGGTTTAGGCCTGCCTCCCACCTCCCCACCTCCCGCCCCCGCGGCCACCCTCCGCTCTATAATTGGCTGCCGGCGGGCCTTCCTTTCTTCTTATCTGATCCTGGGCGCCCAGCTGGAGAGGCGGAGGCAGCTACAGGAGGCTGGGAGTGGAAGCTCAGCGGGAGCAGAAGGGGAGGGAGAGAGAGAGAGAGAGAGAGAGAGAGAGAGGCTAATTAAAAAAGGGTACTCCGAGGGAAGAGAGCAAGGGCGGTGCGCCGCCAAGGACCAACTCGCGGCGGAGCTTCGATTTTCCGTAGGCGCGGAGAACTCCCAACCTGGGCTGGAACCTTGCCCAGCACAGGTCAGTTCGTCTTTCTCTGCTGTTCTTCGGCTCGGCTTCGAAGTCCATGCATGAACAAGGAAAAGGGGAGACAGCGAGCCACCTGCAGATGCAATGCAGTTCCATGGACTTTCTTTTCACGCGCGCGCCCAGGATGGCCTGGGGACCTTTGGGATGGGATGGGATGGGATGGGACGGGTGCACCTGGATGCCTTTTCGTGAGGCTCACGGTGCAGGGAGATTAGAGGCATTGGGTGATGAGAGCGCAGAGATATTGGAAATACCATGTGCTGCTCCGGGAAGCTTTTCCCAGTGTTTGGGTGACGTGAGCATGTGGCGGGAAGAAGCTGCGTTTGGCTGCGGGACAGTGGCGGCTCCAGCATTTCCATATAAGAAGGGGCTTAACAAAGGCGGTAATTTGGGTGGGATCCGTCTTGAAGGGCTGTGTGTCCATAAAGAACACGCAGTTTTTATTTAGCTTGTGTTTGTGATAACTTGGAAGAGCTGCTGACGGAGATCACAGGGGACGAAACTCACCCAGTCACCTGTTGGCACTTCTACAGATTTGGGTAGCTGAGGACCGGGCGCTGGACGCAAAGGGAAACAGCTAGGCAGAGCGCGAGGACGGAGGATGGCGGCAGTAGGCGCTCCTCCGCCTCTTTGCGCCGGGAAGCTGGGATGCTTCGTGCGTTTTGCTTCGGTGCCAGAAGCCAGGAGGTTGCAGTTTTGAGAGAGGCACCGACAGGTTGTAATGTTGGAGAATCTTCTCCGATTTAGCTTGCCGACCTCTCACTTGCCCCCTTTTATCTCTCTGACATCCCCCCGCACCCCGCGTCCCCTCAAGCCTCCTTTTACATAGCGTCTGGGCGGATAGGCATCCGGGGCAGCTGGGCTTTGGCGCACGGAGCCTTTACAGTGGCCTCAGTCCCAGGGCAGAGCCTGGAGGCCGCCGACAGGTCCAGGACCACAGGTGCTCAGATCTTGGTGCTGGGTTCCTGTGTCCTCTGTGGCTCAGGGTTGGTCTGCTAAGGACCAGGAGAGTTTTGGACCTGCCCTTACGGAAAGTGTCCAAATGAAGCTTGTGTTCAGCTCTCACACGGGCCAGGATTTCCCCCCAAGCATTGCTTCTGGAGCTGCTGCTGAGAGCCGCATTACTTCTGCAAGTTCTGGAGAGTCCTCTGTTGACAGCAGCTGAAGAGGGTGGGAGTGGGGGCAGGCAGGAACAAGAGAAAGATGGGAGTAAGTCTTTGGTGGCTGTGGAGAGGAGAGCAGAAATGAAAATGGATTTTCCTGAAACTCCCCTGTTAAAGGCCTTGGGGCCCTTCCTCTACCGAGGGACAGGGAGGGTACTTTTTATAATACTTGCAGTACGTGATGGGCTCTATTGAAATCCAGCAAACAGACTTTAAGCTGGATGCAATGAAGGACCTGGTGTTCTGTTTCTGACAGCGTGGTCCAGTCTGCACGTAGAGAACTCACTGGTAAATTTAGAATGAGTAAAGGAATAAATGAATGAATGAGCAGCTTGTGGATATTTGGTTTTTCAGAAGAGTAACTTGGATTCCTCTGAACTCAAGTGCTTCACTATTATGAGGTAAACTTCAGGATAGTTTTGTTTACTTGTTTTTTAAACAGCTTTATTGAGATATAATTCATATACCTCTCAACCCATTTAAAGTGTACAGTTCAATGATTTTTAGTGTTTTCACAGAGTAGAGTAAATCCAGAATTTTAGAATATTTTAGCACCCCCAAAAGAAATCCTGTACCTATTAGCAGTAACTCCCCATTTCTCTCTAACCTGCTGCCCTGTCTGTATGGATTTGCCTATTTTGGACATTTCATATAAATGGAAGTACACAATATGTGGTCCTTTGTGGCTGCTTCTTTTACCTAGCAAAATATTTTCAAGGTTCATCCATGATGTACAGGCTATCTTTCTTACTCTCTCAGTAAATACTGTGTATCCATCCTCTCCTTCTCCCTGGGGAACCCTGAGCCAGGATAGACCTGAACCTCCACTGCAGCCCTGACCTCCTGTGGGTCCCTTTGAAAGGACAGGCGCCCCACTGGTAAGGCCTCTTAGTAATTCCCTGGGAAGTATTCCTTGGAACCCATCAGGATTCCTGGAGCAGTTTTGGATGGATCCCAGCCTTCAAGATTGATGGGAGGAGCCTCTTGGCACTTATCCTGCTGTGAACCGTCCAGCTGAGGATTTCAGAGAACTCTTGGGGCCCTCCACGCGTGTCTTGATTTTTCAGAATCAGCCAGGGCTGGTCTTAAAAATGGGCCGAACAAATCGATCCGATTTGAGGGGCTCTAGGGAAAGCCCCTAGCTCATTAAGAAGACCTCTTGGGGAGTCGTCCTTTCAATCTTAAATATTTCCTAGTGTCATACAGTAAAACACAAATGTCTTTTGCCCGTTTTCAGTCGACAGCCTTTGCAGTGATACGACTGTAAAGCCACATTTGCAGTCACTTTTATCTAAACCCAGCCAAATGACTGTTGTTTTCCTGGCCTGTCTAGTGTAACCTAAGATCCCTTTAAAGGACAAGAGCCTTCCTGAATTGCTGCATGATGGAGTGGTGCTGTTTGAGCACCACTGAGCTAACAAATTATCTGGGATTATGATAGTCCATTGAGAACAAAGTTGTTGGTAAACGAGGTACTAGTTGATTCCCCCAGGGAACTGACAGTGGAGTGGAGGGAGAAAGTTTAAAGGAAAGTGATAAAAATAAACTTTCTTCTTGGCAGATTTGCCCCTAGATAGTGCTGGCTGTTAGGAAAATACTCATTCTTCTTGACTCCTTCTGTGAGTAAATAAAAAATGGCGGGGATCCAGTTACTTTTCTGTATACAGCAAACTTTTGTTGTAGACCAAACTGCATCCTATTCCTGTGATGTGATATGTGTGTGTGTGTGTGTGTGTGTGTTGGAAATGTTGGCATATTTTTAAAGTACGTACTGGGTATCTGCCTTTTTCTCTTTTAGAAACACACTTAAGTCTCCCAATTACTTGGGGAAGCAAATAATATTCCTCCTTTAGTGATCATTGAGCTTCAAGGATAAGAAGTACCTTGTATGGGATCACAAAGCCAGCAAGTGACAGAAATATGATTAAGAAAAGTTTATATGGGGCCAGGTGCAGTGTGGCTCATGCCTGTAATCCCAGCATTTTGGGAGACCAAGGTGGGTGCATCACCTGAGGTCAGGAGTTCAAGACCAGCGTGGCCAACATGGCGAAACCCCATCTCTACTAAAAATATAAAGATTAGCTGGGCGTGGTCGTGGGCACCTGTAATCCCAGCTACTTGGCAGGCTGAGGCGGGCATTGAGAAATAAAAGAGCATCTATGGGAAGTTCTGAGCATTCTTTAAGTCAAAGTTTAGAGCCTAGACTCCCCATTTCCTCCAGGTAATTTTTTTGTTAGTGGTCTTGTTGCACTCTTCTCTCTATGGGCCTTTGTCGGAGCTACCCTGAAAGGTGTCCCTGTGAATTTTAGGGAGCAATGTTTTCCCTCATTTCTCCTAGAAATTATCTGAGTTGCTTACAAAAATTGGTCCAGAGGTTGGTTGCACTTTGCTAAGTCCATTGCAATGTCTTAGGGTGTGTCTTTATCTAGGAGCAGTCAGAAGGCCCTTTATTGGATAAAGATCTATTCCTGGGTGGTCTTTTGTCTCTGGCTTTTGCAAAGAGGAGCACATTTAATTGATGTCTAAAAGTGATACTTTGCTGTGGGTTGTTCGCTTCTGTTCTTCCTTCATTTCCCGGCCCTGCCTCCTGCCTTGTGCTGGCACTGTGCTAAGCATTCAAAATACAATAGGGAATAATATGCTTTGGCAAATGGAAATGCCAGTAGCTAACTACAGGGTCGTGTTCAATGCTACAGAGTGGAAAATAGAGATTACTACCACAGGAAACAGGAAGAGCATCTGACTCCAGACTTGGAAGATCAAGGAAAACTTCCTGAAGGAAAGGATGTCTAAATGGAGATGTAAAGCTACCCTTTATACTGATTACAGATGTACATTGTAGTTAAAAACAATCTCCCATTTCTTTGACAGATGAACTATGTCAGTGTTTGAAAAAAATGAAGGGAGAAAAAAAGCCAGGTGAAGAACATTCCTGTGTCAAGGAGCTGTCATTCCAATTTGCCATATTTTTGGAATGGCTCTACCTTCTATCATTTAGAACATACAGCATCAGTTTAATATTGTTTGAGCAGCTGTATAACTGAGGCTAATTTTCAGTCAAATTCCTTGCATTTGAGTGATTCACAGGGGTGCTGCTAACCTAATAGAATTTTTCTGTAAATTAGAAAAAGGTAGCCCCTCTCTGCAAACCTATGCCATTGGGAGAAGAAAACAGTTCTGTTTTCTCTGGATAACACAGCTTTGCACTGGGGCACATAACTTGGAAGCAGAGTGTCTGCCAATTTCAAGTGTCATTGACCCTATGCCAAGTGTAAATTGTTCATTGCAGTTCATTAACTGCAAGCTGTACACACATCAGCCTTGATCATTCAGTCATCAACTATTAAGTCAATCAATATTTACTGATTGCCTGTATGTGTTGAACTTTTTTGAATATGGGTTAAACTACCCATCTAGATGTCTGGTAGTACCGAAGATCTAGAAGGTTAAAACAGTGAGTGAGCCCATGAAACTAGCTGGAGAATCTCAATAAGATGAGGGACAGATGCAGTTCATTGGAGGCCTGGTTGGTGAAGGATCAAGTTTGGTGCTACTGCTGGCTGGTGCTCATCCACAAACTGTTACCTGCCTCTGATAAGACAAAAACTACACGATGATGTAAATCAAATATGTCAATAAGCACACTGTTCACTAAGCACACTGTTAGTTCACCTGAGATTATTATTATTTTTTCATAGCAAGGCTTTTCTGTTGAAGGAAGCAAAACAATACATAGACTTGCATATTGGCATAAGCTCCTTATCTCATTGAGGATCAGTAACAGTTCATAGACGAGCTACTTTGAGTAGCACCAGTCTAGGCAACATTGACCCACATTTGGCCAGAGAGGTCATCTTGGATCCATTCTGCCTTTATACTATTTTCTTTTCTCTCTTTTCGCCTTAGTGTTTCTTTTTTTCCTCTGCCTCCTCATCTTCTTCCTCTTCACCATTTTCCCTTTTCTTCTTCCTTCCCTTATTCCTACTTTACTGTTGCTTTCCCCTTCCGTTTGTTATTTCTCTCTTAAACAAAAATCACTGTGAATTTTATTCAGCTTTTTGTCTTTTAAAAAGCAAAATTAAAAAAAGCCTACAGTGTACAAGGTAAGAAATAAAAATGGAAACAATCACTAACTTGGATAAAATTAAAAGAATTGAATGGTAATTAAAATAAATATATGCCAATAAATTAGAAAGCCTGGATGAAATGGATTATTATTTTTTTTCAACTTTTATTTTAGTTTGGGAATACAAGAACAGGTTTGTGACACAGGTATATGTGTAATGCTGAAGTTTAGGGTATGAATGATCCCATCACCCAGGTAGTGAGCATAGTACCCAAAAGGTAGTTCTTCAGCCCTCACCCCCTTTTGTTCTTTCCCTCACAATTAGTCCCTACTGTCTGTTTTCTCATCTTTATGTCCATGTGTACTGTTTAGCTCCTACTTATAAGTGAGAATATGTGGTACTTCGTTTTCTGTTCCTCTGTTAATTCACTTAGGATAATGGCCTCCAGCTGCATCTATGTTGCTGCAAAGCACATAATTTTGTTCTTTGTTATCGCTGTGTAGTATTCCATGGTGTATATGTACCACATTTTCTTTATCCAATCCACCGTTGATGGGCACCTAGGCTGATTTCATGTCTTTGTTATTGTGTATAGTGCTGTGATGAACATACGAGTGCATGTGTCTTTTTGGTAGAATTATTTATATTCCCTTGAGTATATATCCATTAGTGGAATTACTGAGTTGAACGGTAGTTTTTTAAGTTCTTTGTGAAATCTCCAAACTACTTTCCACAGTGGCTGAACTAATTTACATTCCTACCAACAGTGTATAAGCATTCCCTTTTCTCTGCAAATCTGTTTTTTTTTTTTTGTCTTTTTAATGATAGCCATTCTGATTGGTGTGAGATAGTATCTCATTGTGGTTTTGATTTGCATCTTTCTGATGATTAGCAATGTGGAGCATTTTTTCATGTTTGTTGGCTGCTTGTGTATCTTCTTTTGAGAAATATCTGCTCATGCCCTTTGCCTACTTTTTTAATGGGGTTATTTGTTTTTTGCTTGTTGAATAATTTAAGTTCATTATAGATTCTGGATATTAGACTGTTGTTGGATCCATACTTTGCAAACACTTTCTCCCATTCTGTAGATTGTCTGTTTACTCTCTTGATAGTTTCTTTTGCTGTGCAGAAGCTCTTTAGTTTAATTAGATTCCACTTGTCAGTTTTTGTTTCTGTTGCAGTTGCTTTTAAGGACTTAGTCATAAGTTCACTGCCAAAGCGCATGTCTGGAATGGTATTTGCTAGGTTTTCTTCCTTTTTTTTCTTTTTCTTTTTCTTTTTCTGTTTTTTTTTGAGATGGAGTCTCGCTCTGTCGCCCAGGCTGGAGTGCCGTGGCACAATCTCAGCTCACTAAGCTCTACCTCCTGGGTTCAGGCGATTCTCTTCCCCCAGCCTCCCTAGTAGCTAGGATTACAGGCACATACCACCAAGCCCGGCTAATTTTTTGTATTTTTAGTAGAGACATCGTTTCACTGTGTTAGCCAGGATGGTCTCAAACTCCTGACCTCATGATCCACCTGCCTCCGCCTCCCAAAGTACTGAGATTACAGGCGTGAGCCACCGTGCCCGGCGGGTATTTGCTAGGTTTTCTTCTAGGATTTTTTATAATGTTAGGTCTTACATTTAAGTCTTTAACCTGTCGAGTTAATTTTCATATATGGTGAAAGGTAGGGGTCCCATTTCATTCTTCTGCATACCGCTAGCCAGCTATTCCAACACCATTTATTGAAAAGGGAGTCCTTTCCCCATTGCTTGCTTTTGTTGACATTGTTGAAGATCAGGTAGTTAGTTGTAGGTGTATGACTTTATTTCTGTGTTTTCTAACCTGTTCAGTTGTCTGTGTGTTTGTTTTTGTACCAGTACCATGCTTTTTTGGTTACTGTAGCCTTGTAGTATAGTTTGAAGTTGGATAATTTGATGCCTCCAGTTTTGTTCTTTTTGCTTAGAATTGCTTTGGCGATTGAGTCTCTTTTTTGGTTTTGTTTAGAATTTTTTTTTCTATTTCTATGAAAAATGATATTGGTAGTTTGATAGGAATAACATTGAACCTGGATATTGTTTTAGGTAGTACTCTTTTTTTCTCTTTGAAACAGAGTCTTGTTCTGTCGCCCAGGCTGTGTTTTGGGCAGTATTCTTATTTTAATGATCTGTTATTAATTATTTCTAAACAAAGTACAGATTACTGAAACTGATTTTTTATTATACAGGAATTATGAATAAAAGATTAGGCACAAACATGTTGAAAAAGTTGTTAAAAAGTAACCTCTCCAAGAGTACCGAACTCTCCCCATGGTTTTGCAATTGAATGCTAATGAAAATGTAAAAAATCAAGAACACTGTGCTATTATAACTGTTTCAAAGCACAGTATAGAGAAAGAAGAAAAAATTCAAAGTTATTTTTTATAAAACCAGAAAAAATAATACTGATATCAAACCTTGACACAGCATAATAAAAAAGAAAAGCTACAGACTAATTTCACTAATATTGATGTACTTATTGATATGAATAGCATATTGGTAAATAGAACCCAAAACAATAATTCACAATGATCAAGTTTGGCTCAAATTTTACAGGTAAGTTTAGCATTAGAAAATAGATTAATATAATTGTCATATTAAAAAGTTAAAAGAAAAAAAGTTAGGTGATCTCCTTCATAGCTACCACAATAATTTAACATTTTATTTCAGATTAATAGCTCAGTAAAGTTTACACAGATGGAAATTTACTAAACACGATACATTTATGTCAGTATATATGTGTTTGTCTTCTCTAACAGTCTGTCTAGCCATGTCTTCAAAACCAAAGTCATGCCAAAGAAGCATTCCTGTTAAAAATAAGAACAAGACAAAATTTCCAGGATAAATATTCTGGAGATAGTAACCAAAGCAGTAAGAAAAGGGAAAGAAATGAAAAACATAAAATTTGGAAGGTAAGAAGAAATGTATCATCTACAGAAAAAATTAAGGAAATCAATTATTACAAACTTTAAGAGTCTGAAAAAATGTTAAACTATTCAAGGTAGGTTACAAAATTAATATAAAAATAAAATTGCTTTACTATAATTAAGAAACAACTTGGGCTGGGCGCGGTGGCTCAAACCTGTAATCCCAGCACTTTGGGAGGCCGAGACGGGTGGATCATGAGGTCAGGCGATTGAGACCATCCTGGCTAACACGGTGAAACCCCATCTCTACTAAAAAATACAAAAAACTAGCCAGGCGAGGTGGCGGGTGCCTGTAGTCCCAGCTACTCGGGAGGCTGAGGCAGGAGAATGGCGTGAACCCAGGAGGCAGAGCTTGTAGTGAGCTGAGATCCGGCCACTGCACTCCAGCCTGGGCAACAGAGTGAGACTCCATCTCAAAAAAAAAAAAAAAAAAAAAAAAAAGAACTTGTTCAAAAGTGATTAAGAAAAATCCATTAACACAGGAAATAAAACATATATGTATATAATATGTAGAAATAAACTCAAAATGTCAAATTTATATAACTCTTTAAAGTGCTTATGAAGAAATGGAGATGACTGACTTGAATAAACAAAGAATATATTCTTTTTTGATGTAAAGATGGACTATTATATAAAAAAGGTCAATCTACCTAAATCAGTCTACTAATTTAACATCCCAATTTGAGTAGTTTTGGTACCTAATCAAAAATAATCAGAAAGAAAACTTAAAAGAAAATATTAAAACATATTGTAAAGTTTTGATACTTACAATTACTTAATAGTCACACATAAATAGAAAATCAATAGATTTGAAAATAAAATATAGCATTACTAACCTGTGAACAAAAGGTAAATTATTCTGTAAGTGGTATGGGACTAATTGGATAGACATGGAGAATAAAAGTTAAAACTTTCCCATTTACATCACAATAAGTTTTAGATGATCAAGGATTTCAATTTAAAAATTGAAAATGTTATAATACTAAAGAAAATATAGGAAAATGCTACAATTCCAAAGGAGAAAGAGACTTATATGCATGTCATAAACCATAGGAGATAAAAAACAAAAAAAATAAATGTTGGGCAACATATTTCATTATATATGATGGAAAAGGAGCTACATATTAAATGCAAAAATTTCTTATAAAAAGATGAACACTCCTAGCTGGGTGTGGGGGTTCATGCTTGTAATCCCAGCACTTTCGGAGGCTGAGGAAGTCAGATCACTTGAGGGAAGGAGTTCGAGAGCAACCTGTCCAACATGGCGAAACCCTGTCTCTACTAAAAATACAAAAAACAGCTGGGTGTGGTGGGGCACGTCTGTAATCCCAGCTATTTGGAAGGCTGAGGCATGAGAATCGCTTGAACCTGGGAGGTGGAAATTGCAGCAAGCCAAGACTACATCACTGCACTCCAGCCTGGGTGACAGTAAGTGAGACTCCGTCTCAAAAAAAAAAAAAGAACAATTCTATAGAAAAATGACCAAGGATATGCCTGATAGTCCACCAAACAAAAGACGTCTTAAGTAAATGAAAGATGTGCACGGAGATGTTGTATGTTGAACTACAATTTTTTCATACATGAAAGAATTTGCAACTGTTAGAGCCAATGAGTTTATGGAAAAATAGACACATATACTTTTGGTGGTATATAAACTGGCATAATCTCTTTGGAGATCAATTTGGCAGTATCCATTAATACTTTTTTTTCTTTTTGAGACAGGGTCTCACTCTGTTGTCCAGGTTGGAGTGCAGTGGCACAATCTTGGCTCACTGCAACCTCCACCTCCCAGGTTCAACTGATTCTCCCACCTCAGCTTCCCGAATAGCTGGGATTACAGAAGCGCACCACCGCAGCCTGTCTAATTTTTCTATTTTTAGTAGGGATGGGGTTTCGCCATGTTGGTCAGGCTGGTCTCGAACTACCAACCTCAGGTGATCTGCCTGCCTTGGCCTCCCAAAGTGCTGGGATTACAGGTGTGAGCCACCGTGCCCAACCCATTAATACTTTCTAAAAGGAATAAACATACCTTATGACCAGCAGTTTCACTTCTAGCAAACTGTCTTAGAGAATATTTGTCTGTGACTTTTTTGAGATTTTGATTAAAATTGCTTTGTATCTATAGATTATCTTAAGAACATTCTAACAGAATATATATTTTTTTTAATCCATGAACATGATGCACTGCTCTATTTAGGCTTTCTTTCATTTCTGTCAGTAATACACTTTTGTATTTTTGTATTCTGAAGAGTATAGAGGCCTTGCATGTCATATTAATTTCTAACTATTTTATGTTTTTACTATCACTGTAAATAAATTTTAAAATTTTTTCTTTTGATTTATTTTCTGCTATTATATAAGAATACAATTGATTTTTGCCTACTGATCTTGTCTGTCAGTCTTTCTAAATTATTAGTTGAAGTAGGGTTTTGTTTTTGGTAGATTCCTTAGCATTTACTGGTAAACAATCATGTTGATTGTGAATACAGTTTGTTTACTTCTTCCTTCCCATTCTTTCTGCCTTTTATTTCTTTTTCTTGCCTGATTGCACTGACTAGGACCTCTAGTACAATGTTGAGTGGAACTAGTAATAGTTAACATCCCTATTTTATTCTTGATCTTAGGGGAAAAGCATTCAATATTTTACCATTCAGTGTGATACTAGCTATGGTGTTTTCACTGATGCCCTTTATTAGATTGAAGAAGTTCCTTTCTATTTTTAGTTTGCTGAGTTTCTTTAAAATCCTGAATGTGTATTGAATTTTCTGAAATACTTTTTGTCCTTCTATTTAGATTACACACACACACACACATCCACACCCACACACACACAATACATATATATGTATAAAATCTCATGCTAAATGATTAGTGGATATTATCTTGATGGTTAGCTTTTTTCTCCCTGAGGGAAGAAACATACTAAACATGCTAAATGATTTAAAAATATTAAACCAATATTACATTCCTGTAGTAAACTACTTGGTCATTATTATTATTATTTGTATAAATTGTTAAGTGCTATTTGATAATATTTTGTGAAAGATTTTTGTATCTGTGTTCATGAGGGTTATTCTGTGATTTTTATTTTTTGTGATGCTGTCTAGTTGTGATAAAAAGGTTATGTTAGGGCCGGGCAGCACTTTGAGAAGCTGAGGTGGGCAGATCACTTGAGGCCAGGAGTTCGAGACCAGCCTGGGCAACATGGTGAAACCCCATCTCTACCAAAAATACAAAAATTAACCATGTGTGGTGGCATGCGCCTGTAGTCCCAGCTCTTCGGGAGGCTGAAACAGGAGAACAGCTTGAACCTAGGAGGTGGAGGTTGCAGTGAGCCAAGATTGCGCCACTACACTCCAGTCTGTGTGACAGCGAGAGTCTGTCTCCAAAAAAAAAAAAAAAAAAAGGTTATGCTAGCCTTCACCTGTGCTTTCAGAAAGAGTTTGTGTAGAATTGGTATTATATTTTCCTTAAATATTCCATAGAATTCACTAGTGAAGCCATCTGGGACTGTAATTTTCCTTGTGGAAATATTTTTTAATAACAAATTTAATCTCTCTAATAGATACAGGGCTATTTGGGTTTTCTATTTCTTCATGTGTCTGTTTTAACAAGTTGAGTATTTGAATAGTTTATTTTCAAGTAAGCTAAATTGTTGGGATTATTGGCAAAAAGTTATTTGTATTTTTCCTTTTTAATTGTTTTTTAGTTTGTGAAGTAGGCAGTTATATCCTCTGTTATTCCTGGTATTGTTAATTGTGTTTCAATCTTTGTTCCTTGACCACACTTCCTAAAGGTTTGAAAAGTTTATTAATGTTTCAAAGAAGCAAATATTGGTTTTGTTAATTTCTACTAATGTTTTCCATTTCTTTAGTATTTGCCTTTATCTTTATTAATCATTTCCTTCAACTTAATTTGGATTCAGTTTGCTCTTCTTTTTCTAGCTTCTTTAGGTAAAAAATTAGATCATTGATTTTAAATCTTTCTTCTTTTTTATATAAGCATTTAAACCTATAAGTTTATCTCTAATTCTTTAGCTGCATTCCACAAATTTTCACACATTGTACCTTTATTTTCATTCCCTTTCAAACATTTAAAAATTTCCATTGTGATTTCACCTTTGACCCATTGATTATTTAGAAGCATATTGTTTAATTTTCAAATATTTTGAATTTATAAAGATATTTTATTATTCATTTTTAAAAAATTAGATGGGGTCTTTCTGTGTTGCTCAGTCTGTTCTCAAACTCCTGGGCTCAAGCCATCTTTACACCTTGACCTCCCAAAATGCTGGGATTATGGGTGTGAGCCACCACACCCAGGCTATTATTCATTTCTAATTTAAATCTGTTGTCAGAAAATATACTCTGTATGTTTTCAATCTTTTGAAATTTATTGAGTTTTATTTTATGGCCCAGAATATGGCCTATTTTGTTAAATTTTACTGATACACTTAAAAAATGTACATTTTTGCAGTTGTTGGATGTAATGCTCAATAAATATCAACTACTTGATAAGAGTTGTTCACATCTGTATACCGATATATTGTCTAATTGTTCAACCAGTTCTTGAGGAGTGCTGAAATCTTCAACTTTGCTTATTGCTTGTTTCTTTAGTCTTATTAGTTTTTGCTTTATGTATTTTGAAACTCCATTATTAAATTTATACACATTGATGATTAATTTTTCCTAATTAAGTGATCTTTATCATTCTGAAATGTCCAGGATTTGGGGGCAGTTTTATGCAGATTTTACTCCCCCTGCCCCCACTTTGTGTCTCATTCCATTCTGACATTTCCCTTCTCAATATCTAGTTTCTCTAGTATTCCTGAATTCTGTTCCCTGATGCTTTATGCCAGTAAGACAGCAGCTTTCCCCCTGATTTCTGATCACCATGCCATGCATAGTGGGGAGTTCCCTCAGAGAGAAAAAAGCTAACCACCAAACTAATAGTAACAAAACTAGGTCTTCTTTATTCCTAATTTAGAGTTTTTTCTTCTTATGTCATGATGCTAACAGATAAGTGTAATAATTGCTCACTTCCTCTAGTACTTTTTAAGTAGATCTCGTTAGCTAATCCTGAAAATCCTTTTTTTATGATTCTGGATGTGAGGAGGGTAGTATTTCAATAGTGAGAAGAAGTAAGGAGGGTAGTATTTCAATAGTGAGAAGAAGTAAGGAGGAATACCCTCAAAGCCAACACACTGGATGATACATTAAGCCTATCTCTTTTGTTGTTGTTTTTTTGGTTTGTTTTTTAATCTACAAAAATATGTGACCTAGATTATCAATTGACTGTAAAATTCTCTTTCTATAAAGTAGATATTAACATATATATAAAATGTGGAGTTGAGGAAGGCATCCTAGAGATCATTTTATCCAGTTCCCTTGCCCCAAATTCAGGAATCCCTCTGATAACATCTCTTATGGGTAAAACTTAGCTAGTTTCTGCTCCAGAATTTCTGGTGACAGAGAAGCAATGCTTCTAATTGTTAGAGCTGTTACAGAACTTCTGTGGGTTGGGAGCATCGCAACTGATTAGAGTTCTGTTTTCAGACGCTACACAAAATAATACGGTTTTATCTTCTACATAAAAGCTCTAATATATGAAAACCTCTGTTATGTGTCTCTGATTCTTATTTTTCTTTGGTATAAAATATGCTTAAATATCACCATTTCTTTCAAGTCTTCTTTGCATAAACTTGTCAACGGTTAACTGCTGAGTCTTTTTCTAAGCCTATGAATTACTCAAGTCAAGTCGTCCGTGTCTTCATATGATTGATCGTTTCAAATCTGTATAGAGCTATCATCTGGAGAATGATAAAAATGGCTAGAAATTTATTTTGAAAAGTCTAAACTGGTTCACTCTTGCAAATAACTGTTGCCTCTGTCATTATCTGGATATTTAGTTTTTGCCTAAATGTTTTTGCCAAGTTAGTCCCACAACCTTAATGTGATAGAAGAGATAAAGGCTTCTTGTTTCTCCTTCCTTTTTTAGCATCTGCTCAAGTAGCAAATTCATTTATTATGATTCCCCTTTCCTTTTTTGTTCTTTCAACATGTTGTGAACATGCTACTAATTAGAAATTTTTGAGAGTTATCTGTGTTCTAAGTAAGTTAACTAAAATATCACGATCATCTTAAAAGGTAGACATGGCCAAGTGCAGTGGCTCGTGCCTATGATCTTGGCACTGGGAGGCGGAGGTGGGAGGATTGCTGGAGCCCAGGAGTTCAAGACCAGCCTAGGCACCAAAGTGAGATCCTGTCTGTATAAAAAAAAAATTAAAAAAACTCAGCCAAGTGAGATGGCATGTGACTGTAGTCCCAGCTACTCAGGAGGCTGAGGCAGGAGGATCTCTTGAGTCTAGGAGTTTGGGAATGCAGTGGGCCATGTTCATGCCACTGCACTCCAGCCTGGGTGACAGAGAGAGATCCTAAAAAGAACCCAAATCAAAATAACAACAACAATAAATTAATGAATTAAAAAATAAAAGATAGATATTATCTCACACATTTCATTCATAAAGAGCAGAGAGTGGTTAAACCAGCTAGCCAAGGACCTATAGCAAATGATCACAAGTGGCTTCCTCACTCCCAGTTTTCTATTCATACCACCACCTGTGCTACCTTTCTGTTCTGTTTCATACTTATTTCATTCGGTTTTGCAATATGATTGCTGACGATCTTGCTTTTCAAGTAAATTGTAAGTGAGCTCACCTAAGGTTCCCTTTTCAATTAATCTCTTTTTTTCAATTAACTATAAGTGAGCTACCAAGGGGAAGATATGGTATAAAGTTTTGTATCTTTCTTATTACCAGCTACAGTGCTTTGGTTGTATAGTAGGACTCTTAATAAATGATTGTTGAAATGAACATTTAATACTGTAAATAACAATCTCTCTCAGGGCATGGAGTTGCTGGATATATGGTATATCAAATAACTAACAAGAATTTCATTAAAGTTTGTGGTTTATTTTTTGTAAGTCAGCAACAATCGAATACAATATTATCCAAGGTTTGTGTGTATATATGTGTATAAATCTTGGCGAGAGAGAGAGTGTGTGTGGTTTACAAAAATGTTAGGATAAATATTTAAGGAATTTTAATAAAATTGGCTGTATGTTAGTCTGGGAATTTTGTGGGTGCCTGTAAGCATTGCTGAATGCTTACGCTTAGGGCCTTTGCTTGTTATCAAACTTATCTGGACAAATGAGATTAAATAAAACAAACATATGAGTGGAAGGGCAAATTAGCACTAATGGACCTAGTTTTATGTTACTGATTGTAAAATTATGACAGTGTTTTAAGAGCACTTGTATTAAACATTATCAACTTTCCGTAAATTTGGCTTATACCTTCTGAAGAGAGAACTAAGTAGCCATTTCTAACATGATGTTTTTAAACAACAGCAAAAAATCAAGGCAGAGTTATTTGTTTGGTGCAGGCTTTTGGGCAAAATTTTAACAAATTAGGCTTTGACATTTTGGTAAATGTTAAAATATCTCATGGCATTTTAATAGGATTGGGATTTTTCTTGCCCTTACTTTACTGTCCAAAAGTTTGGGGACTTGGCAGAAAAGCTTGGGAAAACTGAAATTTCACTTCTCCCAATGTGGTATTGCTCATCCTAACTTAAAATAAACAATAACTAAAGAAGAATTTATGCTGGGCACAGTGGCTCATGCCTGTAATCCCAGCATTTTGGGAGTCCGAGACGGGGGAATTGCTTCAGCCCAGGAGTTCGAGACTAGCCTGCACAAGATGAGGAGACCACATTTCTACAAAAAAAATTTTTTAAATTAGCAAGACATGGTGGCACATGCCTATAGTCCAGCTACTTGGAAGGCGGAGGAGGGAGAACCACTTGAGTCCAGCAGATTGAGGTTGTTGTGAGCCATGATGTCACCACTGCAGCCCAGCCTGGGTGACAGAAGCAGACCCTGTCTCAAAAAAAAAAAAAAAAAAAAAAAGTAAAAGAAAAAAGAATTTTGAAGATAAACTATGGTTACAATGCTTTTTCCATATAAACAATGCCCAGTTTCCAAAAAAAGTTGCCAAGACTAGCATAGCATTTATTTAGTTAGTTAAAAAGTACATGAGATGCAGAGTAACCTCCAATATTACATGTTAAGTATTGCTTCAAAACACTTGGATGCAGGAACTGCTTTGATGAGAAAAGAGAAAGGCTATTTGGTTGTGGCCTTTCACAATAGGAGAAAAAGGTTCTTGTCTCCTATGTTAAAGAGGACCTTTTTCTCCTACGTTAAAATATTATGCGATATCTTTTAACATTTTTAAATTTAATTTTTAATTTTTTTGTAGAGCCAGAGTCTCACTGAGTTGCTCAGGCTGGTCTCAAGCTCCTAGGCTCAAGCCATCTTCCTGCCTTGGCCTCCCAAAATTCTGGGATTACAGGTGTGAGCTACCATACCTGGCCAGGGATATCTAATGTAAGTCTCCTGATCTGAAAAGGAGATTTTTTTTTTTCTCCAAAAAGACAAATGTGGCCTGTTTTTTTTTTTGCCTTTCTTTTCTTTGCTTTGTTCTGATTGAAACCTCTGGTTATAATGTCTGGAGAAGGAAATCTTAGAATATTTTATTGGAGTTGAGAGAGTGATTCTGCTGCAATCTGTTTCTTTGGGTGTGGTGGACAGCTATCTGTGTAACTGGCAGGTTTGCTGAATGTTTTGATTTGATAAGGCTGAAGCCTGCTGCCATATCTTTTCAAATTCCCCTGCACTCATGCCTTCTGTCTACAGAAGAGCTGCTTATACTCGGTTTGGATAATCCACTAATCTTGTTTTACCTGACTTTGTAGGGTTAGGGTTTTATGTATACCCTGGGGCTTTTCCTCCTATATTTCATCAACATTTACTAACCATTTTCCTAATGTCTTCTGTGTCCTGACAAATTAATCCAGGCTATAATGCTATGTAGATGGTAGTCACTTAATATGTTGACTGTTCTTTTAGCATATACACTGAATGTATTGCCTATTCCATTAGGAATTTTAAGGATTTTCCAGTATGTGAATGTGTTAATCTAAGAAAATATTCTTTACTAATTAGCGTTTTGGTCGTAGGCTGGTAGGGGAAGATACATTTTAGACCCCTAAGCACAAATTAGTACATTCTTTAATTTTTATTGCAGGACCTTAACTTGAATATTTGTATAATGACCAAAGTATATGCGCCTCTCTTTTAGTGGCAACATGAAAGAGTTGTATACTAGACTGTGATTGGATATTTAAAAAAAGCTTAGTTGTCAACATTTTTTTATGAATAGTTGCTTGAAGGAAATATAATTAATTTATTCCTTTAGATATACCATATTATTCTGAAATAAAACCCAAGTATCAGAGATTTAACTACATGAGTCATATTACTTTGAAAGTTTATATAACTTTGCTTTGCTGCATTCATCAGAGGCTTTTGCACTTAAAGCTACTACCTGAAGGCTGTATTAATCTACCCCACTCATTCCATTCACAGAATTGAATGATTGTAGGAGTTATAGAACCCAACATCCCACTTGATACAGTTTTTCCTTCATACTCTCCAGACTGAAAGGATGCAAACAGGATTGTTTGAAAATCTTCAGGCCTAGCTCCAGTCTAAAGCCTGATTGGCATATACCTTACCAGATTATAGATGTTGTTTCAAAGAACAGACTAGTGCAGTATCTCTCAAAAGAACAGCATCCAGGACTGGGGGAAGTAGCATAATAGCAACTAAAAAATACTTGGGATTGGCCAGGCACGGTGGCTCACGCCTGTAAACCCAGCACTTTGGGAGGCCGAGGCTGGTGGATCACAAGGTCAGGAGTTTGGAACCATCCTGGCCAACATGGTGAAACCCTGTCTCTTCTAAAAAAAAAAAAAAAAAAATTAGCCAGACGTGGTGGCACATGTCTGTAATCTCAGCTACTCGGGAGGCTGAGGCAGGAGAATTACTTGAACCCAGGAGGCAGAGGTTGCAGTGGGCGGAGATTGCACCACTGCACTCCAGCCTGGGCGACAGAGCGAGACTCCGTCTCAAAAAACAAAAACAAAAACGAAAACAAAAAACTTGGAATTTAAATAAGCAATATGGAGTATTTTTTAAAGCATTCAAGGGGATCAGAGTCTCCAAGCTTTGTAACCTAAGAGACAGCTTGTACTTTGCTAGGTATAATCCCTGTCATGGTGAGAATTTTATCCGGACATTTCATTATCAAAGATCTTGAAATTGTAATAGTATGGAGATACTAGATAAATGTAATGTGACTTAAAATATCATTGTAATAATAATTTTTAAAATCCCATACTCTTCCATTTAGGGGTAAATGACACCTAGAATAGTATTCTCATTCTTATCCCTCAAGAAGAATTAATATTCTTTCGAGTCCTGTAATCAGTCATACCTAGTTTTGATTTGCAATTAGGAAATGTCAATTGATGTGTTTTTATTGTTGCCACTGGAGACATATATCTATAGTAGAGAAAATTATAGGAATTTAAAGCTTAACACATTTTGATAAATGATCAGCATATAACAAAGAGTATTTGCACTTGATTAGTTTCTTAGGAGTTGGACAGAATCAGTCTTGAGCTGTCTCTCTTGTTGTTCAAGAATATAAAAAACCAGTAGCGCAAATGAAGTATCATTATTAATGGGATCTTATTTAAAGAATGGTATGTCATTACTATCTCTATTTAAAAATGGCTTGGCCTGAAAGCCAAAGCCATTATGATTATATTAATGTTTTAAAAAAAGCAATATTGCCATTAATAGGTAGGACTTATTTCTATATTGCAAAGATAGATTAATACTAGACATATCAAAATAGTTAATTACACTGAGAGGTCAGGATAAAAATATGGACATTCCAATGAATGAATTGTCATAAAGGCAAGGTTCAGCATCCATTCTTGATTGAAAAAAATATTCTTAGTAAAAAGACAAGAAGTTTTAAAAGTTTAACATAACACATCTGAACTCAACTACCATTAGTATTCTTAATGGTAAAATATTTCAGGCATCTCTAGTAAAATAATTGTTTTTAAACTACTAACCTATACAGTAAGAAAAAAACACATTGGTTGCAAACAATGCAGCTGTCAACTTGGAAAATCCAAGAGATTAAACTGAAAAAATATAAAGGTAGCAAGAATTCAGAATGGTGGTCCATTAATATAAAAAATCAATATCTTTTCTATATTAAAAACAAATCTGTCAGATAACAGTATTGGAAAGAGTCCATTAATAATAGGGACTAAAAAGTTAACTAGAAATATACTTTGGGGTAAGAAAGGCCATTTTACCCATGACACTGAATTAGAAACCATAAAGAAAAAGATCAAGTCAGATTTCTGAACTTTAAAAAAAATTCTTAACCCAATAAATGAAATTGTCAGGCAAAAAACTGGAAAATTACTAAATATATATGAGTTAAAATTAACATATAAAGAGTTATTGTAGATCAATAAGAAAATGGGTAAAGGTCATGAACAGGTATTTTGTTTAAAAAATTTAAATAGCCAACAAACACCAAATGTCACATTTTACTGGTTGTGAAAAAATCTGATTAAGATGCTAATCCCATTTTACCTATAAAATCAGAATATATTGAAAACAACCTCTGTGATGGTGGAATTGATGTGACCTGGTACTCATATGAGATGCAGGTGGAAGTGGAAATCAGTGTTATTTTCTGTAGAGCATTGTGTACCTATATTTGAAAAACCTTAAAAACATGCATCTTGGGCTGGGCGAGGTGGCTCAGGCCTGTAATCCCAGCACTTTGGGAGGCCGAAGTGGGTGGATCACCTGAGGTCAGGAGTTTGAGACCAGCATGGGCAACATGGTGAAACCCCGTCTCTACTAAAAATACAAAAATTAGCCGGGCGTAATGGCACATGCCTGTAATCCCAGCTGCTTGGGAGGCTGAGGCAGGAGAATCGCTTGAACCCAGGAGGCAAAGGTTGCAGTGAGCAGAAGCCCTGGGGACAAGAGTAGGACTCTGTCTCAAAACAAACAAACAACGCATTTTGTTTTGCCTAACAGTTCCACAATTGGGAATTTAGCCAAAGTAAATAAATTATGTATTAAAAGAGATGTGAATTAGGATATTCATCGTAGTGTTATATGTATAAAGCAAATTTGGAAACAACCTGTATTTCCAAAGAAAGGTAGGTAAAGAAGTTGTGATACCACTATATATATATAGTAAAAGGGCATTTACTGTCATCAGAATACACTTGAACAAGGAAATAATAACAAAAGGTGTATTCTTTTTGTTGTACTTTGTTGTAGTCTGAATTTTTCACTATGAAAACTCTTTGTTTTTGTAAGAAGAACAAGGTATTTCTAAAGTGGAAAGAAAGTGATGTGAAGCCTGATCTTGCAGAAATGTTTTCCTAAGATGCTTCTACCATGTCTAATTATGCCTATGTGGTTAAAATCCTGGCTCTACTCACTAGCTTTGTGACTTGGGCAACTTCTTTGTGCCTTGTCCATCGGGAATATGTAGTAGAATTGTGCCTACTTCAAAGAGTTGCTGTGAGGATTAAAGGAATTTATATGTGTACTTAGAGTAGTCTTTACATATAGCAAGGGCTCAATACATTTTATGGTGAATAAAGTAAGATGACTTTTTGGCGTGAACCATGGGAAAAATTCTACTCAGCTTTTGGTGTCAGAAAAAGCTACGTATCTCCTGAAAAATATGTTTTAGTTAATCTAAAAATATAGTAAGCCTTAAAGCTTATTATGCTTCCTTCTTGCTTTAGCTGCTAATTCATAAATTTGGAGCCAAATTCATGGTTACCTTTACCAGTTATACAAGACCAGATCCATTTTCTCTGTGCTCATTTAACTCATTACTTTATTGTTTTATCACCAAAATTTCCTCTTATATTAGGATTGCTGGATCAAATATATGACACTCAGTTAAATTTTAATTTCAGATAAACAACGATTTTTTAAAAATAGTATTTTTCAACTATTGCATAGAACATACTAACATTAAAAAATTATTTGCTGTTTATCTCAAATTAAAATTTAACTATAGTCCTGTATTTTATATGTTAAATCTGGCACTCTTATCTTATCCATTAGGTTCATTTATTATTTAGTTGCTTCAGATCCTTTGTGGGATGATATTGGGAAATGAATGAATGAATATATTAATGAAAAAAATGAATTAAAAATATGCCTTGAGTAGAAGAAAACTTTGGAGATATTTTCTTAATCTCTGAGGGAAAGACTTCAGAATTTCTCCTCTGTAATGACCTATTAATAGAATTATAATCTATAATTTGTAGAATCATCTTTTAAAGTAATACCAAACATTCATTGCTTTTCACACTCCATTTCTGCCCCTCTCCCTTTCTCCCTCCTTCTTTCCTTTCCCTTTCTTTCCTTTCTTTTTCTAAAAGTTTTTTAATGGTAAAATTTTTATTATTAATTATTATGGATATATAATAATTATACCCTTTCTTTTTTTCTTCTTCGTTTTCTTGTCTTCCATTTATCTTCCTTTCTCTCTTTTGCTTGTAGCTCTTCTTTCATTGATATCCCAATGGAAATGAACAATTTGGAAGAGTTTTATATTCACTTATGTTAGGAAAAAGAAGAACTATGAGAAAAGATGAAAGGATTAGGGGTTATTCAACCCAATGAAGGGAAGTCTGAGTACTGCAGTCTTTTAATATTAGTACAAAGTGGTTTTTCAAATTCTCTTGGATCACCAGTAGAAAGGTCCTATATATTTGTCCTTTGTAGGCAATATAAGGCAACAGTAGGAGTTTATGTGAACTTTATGTGATAAATATGAGAGGAACACTGGCAAGGACATTGGGATTGATGATAATGCTAATTTCAGGTAAAATTATGAAATTTATCCATTTGGGAAATTCAGTATGTAATTTATGTCCATAGGGAAGAGTCACAAAGTACATTCTGAAGCTCTCTCCCAAATATTTCAAATCATTCTCTCCATTTACAGCATCTTCTAAAAAGTCTTTTCCTCATCAGTTTGTATTTTAGAGCGAAATGCACGATGCTCTAGGGAATTAATTACTTCCTGACAATACTAATCCATGTTAGCTTATTTGCCTGTCCTAAATGATTACATATACTTTATTTTCAGCCTTCTCAAAAATGTCCCCGTTCTCTCTGCTTCTAGGTGGCTGCTACATCCCATGTAAAAAGCAGAAAATAAAATGAAGATTTTTCAGTGCAAGATGCGGTACTGGTTGCTTCCACCTTTTTTGGCAATTGTTTATTTCTGCACCATCGTCCAAGGTCAAGGTAATTGAAAACTTGGAGAATCAGTAGGGTCTGGGACTCTAGCCTTCTTGTTTCTGATAATCATTCTTATTTTATTTATCCTAACAATATATTGGCTTTTACTGAGTTTTACCAACTGTTTGCACTGTAGGAATATACACATCTTTGATGAGGATTACAACCTCACCAGCGACTGAGCATAGTGATTTTGTGGCAATTGGTTAAACAGGTCATTCTTTTTTTTTTTTTTTTTTGAAAGAGTCTCGCTCTGTCGCCCAGATGCGATCTCGGCTCACTGCAACCTCTTCCTCTCAGGTTCAAGCGATTTTCCTATCTCAGCCTCCCAAGTAGCTGGGACTAGAGGTGTGCACCACCATGCCCGGATAATTTTTGTATTTTTAGTAGAGACAGGGTTTCACCATATTGGCCAAGCTGCTCTCGAACTCCTGATCTCGTGACCTGCCTGCCTCAGCCTCCCAAAGTGCTGGGATTACAGGTGCAAGTCACCATGCCCGGCCTATTCTTAAAGTGCTTCTGAAAAGCCTGTGCAAGTTTAGCCAGTGAAAGTCGCATTTTTATGTTACAATATCAGTTATATTAATAACGCTATATTAATTAAATTGCTTTATGAATAGAGCCCTATTTTTACAGCTCTATTAATAAAGAACTGTAATGTGAGTGTGTATGTATCCTAATCATGTCTTGTCTCTTACATAGTGTACAGGAGATTTCTATCACTTCATACCTGGTCCTTGATTTTGCTCCCTTTCTTAAAAACTAAGCACATAGTCTGAATGTTATAAGGGCCTGATAGAGCCTGCCAATATGCCATTTCAGGCATTCCTAATGATTTCTAGCTTTGTTTTAATTAAACTTAATGTGTGAAATCTACTCTTTGCATTCCTGGGATGGGAACTTTTATTTTATTTATTTATTTTGAGACAGTCTCACTTTGTTGCCCAGGCTGGAATGCAGAGGCGCAATCTCGGCTCACTGCAAGCTTCACCTCCCGGGTTCAGGCCACTCTCCTGCCTCAGCCTCCCGAGTAGCTGGGACTACAGGCGCCTGCCACCACGCCCGGCTAATTTTTTTGTATTTTTAGTAGAGATGGGGTTTCACTGTGTTAGTCAGGATGGTCTGGATCTCCTGACCTCGTGATCCACCCGCCTGGGCCTCCCGAAGTGCTGGGATTACAGGCGTGAGCCACTGCGCCCGGCGGGAACTTTTATTTTTGATTTCTATTCATTTTTATAAAGTAAGTCTAGGGCTGAAAAACTACTACCTGTGGGCCAAATCTGGTCCACTGCCTATTTTTATAAATAAAGTTTTATTGGAGGACATCATGCACCTTTGTTTACATATTGTCTGTGGCTACTTTCATGCCACAGTGATAAAATTAAATAGTCATGACAGAGACTGTGTGTCCCGCAAAGCCAAAAATATTTATCTGAAAAAAAATGTGCTAACTTCTGAAGTACATATGCACAACTGTGCAAAGTGATATTATTAGACAAACATGGGAATCTACAGAGACTGAAGTGTTGGTGATGAAATGTTATCAGCTGAGCAAGGAAGTGTAAGTGTGATAAAGTGATTTTAGGAATGCTAATGTCTGATGTTTGGCATTGAGGGTTGTAGGAAAGATCAATGCATGAACCACCACACACTGTTTCCTTAAAGGGAGGCATACCTGTTTGGAAAGGAATGGAACTTGACTTTTTGCATCCACACATTTGCTGTTATACACCTGGGGTTAAGGAACTGTATTTCCAACTACTTCATTGAACACACAGCAGGCAGTTTGGTAGACACATTCTGCTTACGTTATTTATGTTGATGAAAGAATGATTTCAGCTGTGGCAATTAGGAAATTCTAGATCACTGATCTTGATCTTCTAAACTCCAGGATACAAGACATAGATCCTTAGAAACAGAGGGCAGGCAAGTTGCTAAGCCCTCCAGAGTTTCTGTCTCAGTCTAGCATAATTCAGAAGTGGTCATTCATGGAATAACTGATCACATAATCACATATAGCTCTTACGGGATGATTTCAAGGATGCTGTCTACCAGATGAACATTGTTAGCCAAATTCTGGGTTTCTTTTTTTTTTTTTTTTTTTGAGACAGAGTTTTGCTCTTGTTGCCCAGGCTGGAGTGAAATGGCAAATGGCACAGTCTCGGCTCACTGCAACCTCCGCCTCCTGCGTTCAAGCGATTCTCCTGCCCCAGCCTCCCAAGTAGCTGGCAATTACAGGCATGCGCCACGAAGCCCAGCTAATTCTGTATTTTCAGTAGAGAGGGGATTTCACCATGTTGGTCAGGCTGGTCTCGAACTCCTGACCTCAAGTGATCCACGCTGCTTGGCCTCCCAAAGTGCTGGGATTATAGACATGAACCACCGTGCCCAGCCACCAAATTCTGTTTTAAGTGAACACTTATGGGGCACATTCTGTGTGTCAAGTTCAAGATACAAAGCTAAATAAGACTTATTTATTTATTTATTTATTTTTTGCCTTCAACCAGGTTACCGTCTACTAGGGAGACAGGGCTGTAAGCAAATAAATTGCAATATAAGTTATGTTGGGGGTGAAGTGGGGCAAAGACAAAGACGGAAAGATAGATTGAAGCCAGATTATGGAAGATTTTAAACAACTCTGTTTTTGAGAAAAACACTCTGATAGCAATATCGATGATTCTCATATTTGTGACTCATGGGGGCTTGAGGGTTAGGAACAAACAAGGTATGAGAAATCGTTAAAATATATTAAATTGTCCATGAAATAGGTGTTGAAGGCTGGAAGTAGGCAATGTGAGTAGAGAGAATGCATCTAAGAATCCTTTAAGGAGTACAAGAGATAAAAGTTGTCTGCTGATTAAAAGTGGAGACAGACAAATGACAGGGAAATATTGAAGATGAATCAAGTTTCTTGATGGAGACCTGAGCAGATGGGGCCTTTCATCTTGACCCCTGTGTCATTACTGCTTCTATATCTTTGCATTGTAGTTGTTTATCTACCTCAACTCATAAAAGCTAATCGTTCTCCCTTTAGTGTCTGTATCTCTAGTACAGAGCAATGTTTCAGTCATAGTAGACATCTGTTGAAGAGTTTAAACAAGTAGAAGACAATGAGTTCAATTTTAGACAAACATATGGTGTCTCACGGTGTCTGTGGGACATTCAGGTGGAGGTGTCTGGTAGGCAGTTGGTGGTCTGGAGTTTAGGGAAAAAAGATCAAGGCAGGAGATTACATTTGAATTGTATTTTATGTGGGAATTCACTTATAGGGATTTTTGAAGCCTTAGAAGTACAATTGGGGGGGGGATATCAAAGTGGAAAGAAGTGAGGATGAAGTCAGCCAAACATCAATAGAGTTCAATAGAAGAAAAATGACTGATTTAAAGTGTCAAAAAAAAAAAAATCCAACATCAATTATAAGGAGAGTCAGGGGAATGTAGTGGATGGTAAGTGAAGGCTGGAGAAATTTTCAAGAAGGAAGATGGTGGCTGCACCCTGGAGGAAACCTCAATAAGAAAAGCTTTAGAGGTCTTTGGTTTTGGTGATTAGGAAAATATGTGATACCTTTGAGAAACCTCATCTTATTCCCACCATGATGCCTCTTATTTACATGACTGATTTTGAGCAAGGAATAAAGAATATGAATTGCTTTACTGGATTGATTTTCTGCTTTTAAAGCAAATTTAGTAGTGAGTTTCTGTGGGTTGGCCAAATTTGTCATTAATTTGCAAAGCCATATAGACATTTTTAGAGAGAAAAAAAAAAGTCTGGTGGCTCATGTCTATAATCCCAGCACTTTGGGAGGCTGAGGCAGGTGGATCATGAGGTCAGGAGTTTGAGACCAGTCTGGCCAATAGGGTGAAACCCTGTCTCTACTAAAAATACAAAAAATTAGCCGGGCATGGTGGTGCGTGCCTGTAGTCCCAGCTGCTCAGGAGGCTGAGGCATGAGAATGGCTTGAACCCGGGAGGTGACGGGTGCAGTGAACTGAGATTGCGCCACTGCACTCCAGCCTGGGCAACAGAGCGAGACTCCATCTCAAAAAAAAAAAAAAAGAAAAAGAAAAAGAAAAAGAGAAACAAAGTCAGTGTGGCAGGTAGAATAATATGCCTGCAAAGATGTTGACATATGAATTTTCAGAACTTGTGAATATGTTATATGGCAAGGGGAAATTAAGATGTCAGATTGAATTAAGTTTGTTAATCAGTTGACCTTAAAATAGGGAGGTTAGCCTGGCTTATCTGGGTGGGCCCAATGTAACTGCAAAAAGCTTTAAATATGGAAGAGGGAGACAGGGCAACCAGTGTCAGCGGCCAGGTGAGAAAAACTTGACTGGGTACTACTGGCTTTGAAGATGGAAAGAGGCCACAAGTCAAGGAATGTGGGAAGCCTCTAGAAGCTAGAAAAGGCAAGACAATGATTGAGTGATTCTCCCCCACAGAAAGAAATTCAGCCTTTCCAACACCATCCTTTTAGCCCCGTGAGATTGATTTCAAACTTCTGACCCCTAGAACTGTAAGATAATACATGTCTGTTGTTTTAAGCCACTAAGGTTTTGAAATTTATTACAGTAACAATAAACAACGAATACAGCTAGTATTAAAAGACATACAGGATGGCTCATGTCTGTAATCCCGGCACTTTGGGAGGCCGAGGCGGGCGGATCACGAGGAGATGGAGACCATCCTGGCTAACACGGTGAAACCCCGTCTCTACTAGAAATACAAAAACAAATTAGCCAGGTGTAGTGGCAGGCGCCTGTGGTCCCAGCTACTCGGGAGGCTGAGGCAGGAGAATGGGGTGAACCCAGGAGGCGGAGTTTGCAGTGAGCCGAGATCATGCCACTGTACTCCAGCCTGGGCTACAGAGCGAGACTCAGTCTCAAAAAAAAAAAAAAAAAAAAATACAGGAAATTAATTCTCGGCCGGGCGCGGTGGCTCACGCCTGTAATCCCAGCACTTTGGGAGGCCGAGGCGGGCGGATCACAAGGTCAGGAGATCGAGACCACGGTGAAACCCCGTCTCTACTAAAAATACAAAAAATTAGCCGGGCGCGGTTGTGGGCGCCTGTAGTCCCAGCTACTCGGGAGGCTGAGGCAGGAGAATGGCGTGAACCCGGGAGGCGGAGCTTGCAGTGAGCCGAGATCGCGCCACTGCACTCCAGCCTGGGCGACAGAGCGAGACTCCGTCTCAAAAAAAAAAAAAAAAACAACAACAACAACAAAAAAAAGGAAATTAATTCTCGCTCCTTAAATTGCTTATCCATTTAGTCTCTCCATGGAATATTTTATAGAAAATGTTCCCTCTCCAGGACCTGTGAACCTACATTGGCTCAAATAACTGTTTTGTTTTGTTTTCTTTGTTTTGTTTTTGAGACAGAGTCTCGCTCTGTCTCGCAGGCTGGAGTGCAGTGGCCTGATCTCAGCTCATTGCAACCTCTGCCTCCCGGGTTCAAGTGATTCTCCTGCCACCACCACGCCCGGCTAATTTTTGTATTTTTAGTAGCGATGGGGTTTTACCATATTGGCCAGGCTGGTCTCGAACTCCTAACCTTGTGCTCTGCCCGCCTTGGCCTCCCAAAGTGCTGGGATTGCAGGTGTGAGCCACCACGCCTGGCCTCAAATAACTGTTTATACCTGGATTATTCCAGCATCTTCTTTTCAAGACAAGTTGTTAAATGAACTAGAGTACAGAAAAAGTAATATGATGGCTGTAGGAGAAAAATGTGTACAGCAATAACAGAGTGATGGGATCCATACTTTCTTAGAGTTTCACAGTAAATATGTACCTGGTTCTAGCGATGTTTGTTTTGGACAGTTACAGGAAGGAGCCACTGAAGGTAAAATAACTGTCATTTAAAAACCTCAACACGTGGAAAATTGGAGACTTTGCATAGGGGCTAGCTTTAACTTTATAAAGACCTCTGTGTTCACACGTTGACACATATTTCTTGCTGTTGTTAGTAGCCAAACACATTTAAAAAGTTGAGAATGTTTTCCTTACTGCTGTTTTCAGCATCTTTATAATGGATTATGAAATTACAACATATGAGGTTCTAAACCACATTAAAAAAATATCCCCGTAGCATATCCTACAGTAAAAGTCTCTCAAAATTTTATTGCTCTGATTTATAAAACATTTAGGCAGCACATTTAAATGAAAAAATGACTAACATAAAAAGCTAAAGTTTTTGTATTTTATTTTATTTTTTTGAGCCAGAGTCTTGCTATGTTGCCCAGGCTGGAGTGCAGTGGTGCGATCATGGCCTCCACGTCCTGGGCTCAAGTGATCCTCCTACCTCAGCCTCCTGAGTAGTTGGGACCATAGGTGCATGCAACCACGCTCAACTGATTTTTGTATTTATTTTTTAGAGATGGGGTTTTGCCATGTTGCCCAGGCTGGTTTCAAACTCCTGGGCTCAATGAATCTGTCTGCCCTGGCCTCCCAAAGTGCTGGGTTACAGACGTGAGCCACTGCACCCCGCCAATAATCTAAAAACAATTTTTTTTTTAGATTACTTGGAAAAATAGCCAAATACTTCTCTGCTGTTTAAAAGTCTTTTAAAAATAAATATAATTGGTTGCCCTATCAACTTAGCACCCTAAAATATGTTTTAAAGAGGTAAAAACTCTCAGTGTGATTTCATGCTGCATTATCTTTATCAGCCAGACATTTTTGGTTGCAAATAAAATAAATTTTCTCTGGTCAACTAAGCAAAAATGTATTCACCAGTAGGTAATGCAGTAGCTCATATAATCAAAGTAAAAGTAAATAATCAAGCTTTGAAAAGGACAGGAATCTGGGAAACCCTCTGGGATACAGTCTGTAGAAACTAGTGACCATTTTCCTTAGGGCATGTCATTGGAATGACTGGAACTATTTTCCATCCTTGCATCACTGGAGTCAAGTTTCAGATTCTTGGGAGAGTCTGCTTGACCTGGTTTGAGTCATTTTCCCAGCCTTTAGCCAGGGGAGGATGGCTGGCCCTATGCAGTGGGGGGAGGCGGTGTTGTTCCTTGGAAGAAAACCAGGATGCTGTCATATAAGGAAGAGGAGATGCGATTAAGGGTAGGGAAGAATACAAGATGTCCATTTCAGTGCCCCTGTGTAAAAACTAGCGTTTTAATAAACAAATGTGAATGTTTTATTAAAATAATTATCTTTACGTAGAGGGTTACTTGACAAAACCATAACCGTTCAAATTCAGATGAGAAGAAAGGAAAGAAAGAAGGAAGAAAGAAAAGGACAGCCAAAAGTCAACCCTTTAATAAATAGATTATGAAATAGAATTTCCTAAATGCTTGATAACAGTGAGACTTCAATGGCATGACATAAACATTTCTCTCCTGCCTATGAGCCTCTATGGGAATGATCGCAGTGGTATTCTTTGAGCTTAAAGAAAATCTTCCTTCACAAACAAAGCACAGCACAGCACAGCAGAACAAAAATGCCTCTACACTTTCAGTGACAAGCCTAACCCTGCAGTGGAGTGGAAGATAATGGGTAGCCACTCCTCAGTCTTCCCCCTCAGTCTCCCTTTGGGATGATGTTTATGTATTCACAGATCTTATATCAGACCTAATTTCATGTGCAATCTCATCCTTTACACTTCACCATGCAAAAGATGAGTCTGTTGGTTTCCTCTGGGCTCTTGGTGTGTGCTGGAAATAAAACTTTACACTTGATGTTTGTCTTTTTGAAAAGATTAGGATTTGAACTGACATAAATTTTGAGTCAAGTTCATGCAAGCATTTATAATTATTAATGGAAGTTAAGCATATGTTAAAAAAAGTACTTCCTTTGTGCTTGCAAACAGAAAAATCATGGGTCTGGTATAAAATGTACACAAAGGTTTGTTCCATGAGATAAGAGCAATGATTTCTCCACGGCACTTACAGCGTTTCTGTCAATCGTGCTGCCCTTGCTTTGGTTCCAGTCCCAGTGCCTTCTAAAAGGGGGGAAAAAGCTAACTTTGAAATCCACAGGTGTGACCTTAGGCCTCTTTCTTTGTTAACTAGCATTTCTTCTTTCCAATATTTTTTTACCCTAAAGGCAAAAACCTAAAGAAAATGTGAACGTTATGTTTAACGAAGATTTCCTTTTAATGACTGTGAGGGTATTTATGCTTCTATAGACAATAGATGTGGTCTATTGATAAAAGGTAATAATGATATTGCTTTTGCCTAGCAGTTGTAATGGGACTGTAGACAGTTTAATCACTTGTAAATTAATAAAAGAGTTGAGTATTGATGGATTTGGTTGTTGCATTTGCTTCAATGGTTTTGCACTTCGTTTTCTTGAGCAATCGAATGGAAGCCGATGCCTCTCTTGGTTCTAGAACACCATCCAGATTATCTGAACATGGTCCACATTGCCCTCATTTTCTCCTGGAGATTTAGAAGCCTATCTATTGACTAAAAGATGTTGAGGGCTATAAACTCAGACAACATTTAAAGAATAGTAGCATGGATATTAAAATTAAGACTTTTTAACCTAGGAATCCTGAATGTTGTTTGCTGTTTTGAGATGTCAACACACCTGGAGTGCTAATGGAATCATTGACTCTCTTGGAATTTCCTAGATTGAAGCCTCCATCCTATTTGTACTTTTCCACTTGATGGTTCCCAAGGCAGCTTTTTTTTCAGCAGCTCATTCATGCAAATACTTTGACAATGACATTTACTAGTCCACTGACTTGATTTGAGTCAGAAACTTGCATATATTTTGTAACGTTTTAAAATTCTTACTTTTAATTTTCTTCCATAAGTAATAAGAATCTATCTATTAATAAATTTTCTTCTCGAGTTGATGACTAAACAAAATAGTAACAGTTTTTCTGTTCATTCAAATGTTAGGTTCAGGCACCTTCCTCTTCCATTTGAAAAAAGTTATTCTTATGACAAATTTATGTTCTCTCATTAGCCAGAGAAATGTAGACTATTTCTTCCATTCATGTCACGTTGAGAACAGGAAGCTAATGTTTTTATTCTGCATGGCTAGCATTCTCTACTTAGAGACAGTAAAGGACAAATAGAAAGAAAATCTATTCTTAAGATTGTGTCTTTCAGTGCTTACTGATTTCAGAAGATTTCATCTGATTTCGGTTTGTGGAGTAGTAAATTATTCATTCATCTAGCTCAATGAAGGGTGACTTCTTTTTTTTTTTTTTTTTTTTTGAGATGGAGTCTCGCTGTCTCTCATCCAGGCTGGAGTGCAGTAGCCTGATCTTAGCTCCCTGCAGTCTCCACCACCCTGATTCAATTGATTCTCCTGTCTCAGCCTCCCGAGTAGCTGGGACTACAGGCGTGTGCCACCACACCTGGCTAATTTTGTATTTTTAGTAGAGATGGGGTTTCACCATTTTGGTCAGGCTGGTCTCAAACTCCTGACCTCAGGTGATCCACCCGTCTTGGCCTCCCAAAGTGCTGGGATTACAGGCATGAGCCACCATGCCTGGCCGAGGGTGACTTCTTAATATGAATCATCTTTCAAAGAAACAGTGCATTTCATCTGGGGTCAGTATGTGAACTTGGGCAAGTGCCTTAGTTGCACCTTGGTTCCTTTATCTATCAAATTGGAATAGCAATGTATGTTTTGAAGATTAAGTGAGCTTTTAAGCTGAATCATTACATGAAGTAGGGGAAAGTGAACAAATATTTATTGAACCCCTATTATAATGCATTATATTCATGATATCCATTATCCTATTTACAGTTGTCATCTCTCCTTTGCAAAAAGTATCGCCATCGGCTTTTCTAAAAATAAAGAAACTAAGGTTTTGGAAGAAACAATAACCTGCTCAGGGTTATTAGCTAAGTGGTAGAACTGGGAATGAAACTAACATCCATATCCCGTGTTCTGCCCCATGCCTATGTAGGAGAAAGTTTGTTTCTTTTCTCTACGCTCTGTTTTTTTTTTGTTTTGTTTTTTGTTTTTAAATGAGAAAGAGAGGCTGGGCTTAAAAGTGGATAAAAAAGGTTAACTTTTCCATTAAGTATTAACTTTTCTTTTCTAACAAACTCATTTAGAGAGTATGTAATAAAAACCTTCTTACTTTTTTTGAAATACTGGAACATTTGTGTAGTGTTCCAGAAATGTGTTTTGAAGTTTGAATGACCTACACAAAAAGTAATACGGCTCTACTCATTTTTGTAAACTGTCAGAAAAGATAAAACATTCTGGGCTGATTCATGACCATGTGCTTTGTATCTTTCTGATAGATATAAATCAGCTATCCTTGAAAACTGGATCCAAGTTTATAAAACATAATTATCTTTTACTTGGTCCTGAATGCCTTTACAATCATTTTCTCCAATGTTTTTAAATGAATATCTTATTACCATAATATATCCATAATAGCACTCTCAAATTATCATATAATCCATCAAAAATATTGAATTACCAAAGTGAAAAACCTAAGGACATACAACAGGTCTCAGTAGAGTAGATTATAGAAGCTCACATGTTTCAAGGAGAAAAATTTATCCTTGTAACATAATGAAAGCATTTTACAAAATTGGCTTCAATTATTAAACTAGGCTAGAGTATTACATTCTAACAGTTGGTCTTAGTTCTTTGTCATAAGGTCACTACTGTTTGACAAATGGATATCCCTTGGGTAAGAAACAAATGCCCTTAGGTTTGTGTTATCTTGCAAACTGATCAGTTCATTAATGGGGTTTAAAAAATAATATATATTATGGCTAGGCACGGTGGCTCATGCATGTAATCCCAGCACTTTGGGAGGCCGAGGCGGGTGGATCATGAGGTCTGGAGTTCAAGACCAGCCTGGCCAAGATGGAAACCCCGTCTCTACTAAAAATACAAGAAAATTAGCTGGGCGTGGTGGCACGTGCCTGTAATCCCAGCTACTTGGGAGGCTGAGGCAGAGAATTGCTTGAACCCAAGAGACAGAGGTTGTAGTGAGCTGAGATCCTGCCGTTGCACTCCAGCCTGGGCAATAGAGTGAGACTCCGTCTCAAAAAACATATATATATATAAAATACATATTTTGAGGCTGATGTAGTCTTTTGTGTGTATTTTGGTTATACTACTTTGACTTTATGATTTAACAAATAGAAGCTTAAATGTTACAATGTTTACATCATTTTTGTTTTTCGTTTTTAGTGGCTCCACCCACAAGGTTACGATATAATGTAATATCTCATGACAGTATACAGATTTCATGGAAGGCTCCAAGAGGGAAATTTGGTGGTTACAAACTTCTTGTGACTCCAGCTTCAGGTAAAAACAATTGACTGTGTTTTGTAGAGCATTAGCAACTTTTCATGCACAGGTAACTAAAAACATGTAGTGCCAAGCATTGTGTTGGGATTATTTGAAAGCTTTTTGTTTTATCTTTAGCGTTTAAAATCTTACCATCTAATCAAGGTAATAATGTTCCCCAAAGAGTAAAGAGTGACTCTTGGCTCTAGTTCTTTTTAGACCAAATTATCAGACAGTCAACAAGTTTTATTTTCTCTGTTTAGACATAGAAATGAATACTTTGAATTCATTGGAACTTAAATATACAATGCACCTGAGTGTCCAATAGTTTTGACTAGTTGAATAAACTATGATTAATTAACTCAACAGAATAATATTCAGCATTATACATTAAAATTATAAAGGCTAAGTGGATATTGTGAAAATAAGTGATAAGGCAGGAAAAGCGTAAGATGAACACATTTTTTGGTCATGAATAGTTATTTAAGGACGCTTTAGATTAAGCATCTTTATTTTAAAGTTGATGCTTAAATGATGCCTAAAGATACTTCATTATTTAAAGACGCTTTAAATTAAGTGTCTTTAAATAATGAAGTATCTTTCAGCATCATTTAGTTGAATTTTTCTTTCTCATATTTTACGTTTTTATTATACGAATATAATAAGCTAAAATAATACAGACCATGTAGGGAAACTGCCTCTGCTACCTGGTTGTTAGGAAGATGAAGATGGGATCAGCAACTGGATTGCTTGAATTCAAAACTTGATTCTGTCACTTATAAGTGGTGTGATTCAGGCCAGTCGATCACTCAGTGCCTCACGTTTCTTCTATGCAATGAGCAAACAATATTTGTACCCACCCCGTGGAGTCTTCTATGAATTTGCACCTCAAGGTTGATCTGGGATCAGCAGCATTGGCATTACCTGAGAGCTTGTTAGAAATGCAGATTACTGGGCTCCACCCTCAACCTCTTCAACCAGCATCTGAATTTTAAAAAGATCCCCAGGTGATTCCTATGCACAGTAAATTTGGGAAGTACCAGTTGTGAAGACTAAAATAAATATAAAGCCCTTAGAACAGTGGTGCCATATAGTAAGTGCTCAGTAAATGTTACCTATGATTATCATAAAGATGCTTTTAGGTCCCATTACTTCTCCAAGGATCCATTTTCGCACAGTACATAATAAATACTTAATAATACATATTTGTATAATATATATTTATGTAAATATAGTAATTATTTATTCTTTTTCTTGGTGATAAAGAGGGTTATATGGAACTAGACTCCTTTCAGTGGTAGACCTTTTCCCAAAAGATACGGTGAAGGAGACATGCTGTATTGTTCATTAATGTGGACGTCTTACTCAGCACTTGATATAAACATTCCAAAAAGACAAGCAGATGAAACACCTGGTTTCTTGCTTGGTCACCAAAAGGCCATATCTTTCATTTATTTTTAAATTTTTAAAATTTTTTGAGACAGAGTTTCGCTCTTTCTTGCTCAGGCTGGAATGCAGAGGCGTGATCTCGGCCCACTGCAACCTCTGCCTCGTAGGTTCAAGTGATTCTCCTGTCTCAGCCTCCTGAGTAGCTGGGGTTACAGGCACCCACCACCATGCCTGGCTAATTTTTGTATGTTTAGTAGAGATGGGATTTCACCATGTTGGCCAGACTGGTCTTGAACTCCTGACCTCGGGTGATCCACCTGCCTCAGCCTCCCAAAGTACAGGGATTACAGGCGTGAGCCACCGCACATGGCCTGACGTATCTTTTATTAAGAAATATTATCCGTAGGCTTATTAGAATGACTTCTGGTTGAGCAATGCCAGATGTCCACTTTTCCCATGGTGGCGTACAGAAATGACTTGCTTATGGAAAACAATATTCTCAAGCCTGGGTCAGAGTTTTCATTTTGGAGTATGACTCAATTTTGGAATTTCTTTGATTTTTAAAAATATAGCTTATTTTTAAAAATAAGCTATCATGGGAAATTTAAATTTAAAAGATTCTTGAACATTTGTGAGTCTAAAGGTCAAAATACAAGTTACTATTTTTCAGTACCTCTGAGAAGCCCCTATGTCTGATCTTGAAAGGTAATTTTTTTCCTTCAGGTGATTGGTAGCTTAACTTTTTCTGATTAATTGCTGATAATACCAAACTATTAAGTCCCCCCAAGCAAGTGTTATTGAGGAATCATAGAACTGTAAGAGTGACTTGGGTAGCCTCTGAAACAAACCTTCATCTGAATCCTTCAATCCCCTCTTGAAGAGTGCACCCAAGAAGTAGATGTCTAGTTCTTGCTTAGACATCTCCCATGACAAAATAAAAATTGGGAATGTAAGCAAAATATTTCTTCGTGAACGCTAAGTTTATTTTCCACAGTGTCCTTACTGCAGCAATCCAAGATAATCAGGCTTGACAATCTGGCATCTATTTGATTAAACATAGTAAATAAAAAGTAATAAATACATTTAGCCACAAAATGTTTATAGCTGTTTCAACACTATGAGACATGATCCAACTATTGTTTATGCCAGCCTTTCTGAAAGCGTGTTCCATGGTATTCTGTAGGATGCTAATAACTGTTTTGCAGCTAAATAGTTTAATGGTCAAATAAATTTGGAAATTCTAGTTTAAACAGAGGTTTAAAGCTTTTTTTGTTTGTTTGTTTCAGGAATCTCAAAGCCTTTAATAAAACAATACACTCCATAACTCTCAAAGAGGGACTGCAATATACAGGGTTTGTTTTTCGAGAAACTTTTTTTAGTGAAACACACATTGTGAAAGATATATTAGGTGTACTTTGCAGTAGATGAGTTTTTTTTTTTTTTTTTTTTTTTTTTTTTTTTTTTTTTGAGACGGAGTCTCACGCTGTTGCCCAGACTGGAGTGCAGTGGCGCGATCTCGGCTCACTGCAAGCTCCGCCTCCCGGGTTCCCGCCATTCTCCTGCCTCAGCCTCCTGAGTAGCTGGGACTACAGGCGCCCGCCACCGCGCCCGGCTAATTTTTTGTATTTTTAGTAGAGACGGGGTTTCACTGTGGTCTCGATCTCCTGACCTTGTGATCCGCCCGCCTCGGCCTCCCAAAGTGCTGGGATTACAGGCTTGAGCCACCGCGCCCGGCCAGCAGTAGATGAGTTTTAAATGACAAGTTCCTGAAACCAGATTTAACATCTTGAGCATAAACGCATATAAGGAAATGGGTTTTGGCAAGAGAAAGACTCCATTTTGCCCTCCAGTAGTAGGCAGCGCAGATAATAGCAGCATCAAATTTCAGAATTAAAAATATTAATTTTATTAGCATATGATTAAATTATAATCTGTATTATGTTTGACTAATTCAGCAAATTTCAGACTTCTCTTGCTGGTACTGCTAGAGAGACAGAAGTTTTAAATTAATTTTCCTTTTCTCAGACACAGTAATTGCAGGCAAAAATTAGAGAAGAAAAGTAAAATTTGGAATTCTGCATAAAAGTTGAGTATTTAATCATCAGCACTTTCAAGAAAGCCTTAGATGTCAGTCTAATTTGATGGAGAGGTAGTGGGATTTTGAAATCTTTTCATGAACCAAGCCAACTTTTAAGTAGCCGGTCAATGAGTGGTTCCTTCAGCATCCTGAGCCATTTGTGGTCAGATTTAAGATAATTAAATGGCTCATGTTTCAAGGATGCTCTGACTCACTTTAGAGAGGCCTAGAAAAAAATTCCAGTGTCAATAATTACCTTCGGCCTGCCCATATCTCCCCCTTCACATTTTTTTTTTTTTTTTTTGAGGCGGAGTCTCAGTCTGTCACCCAGGCTGGAGTGCCGTGGCGCGATATCGGCTCAGTGCAACCTCTGCCTCCTGGGTTCAAGGGATTCTCCTGCCTCAGCCTCCTGAGTAGCTGGGACTACAGACCAACACCACCATGGCTGGTTAATTTTTTGTGTTTTTAGTAGAGGCAGGGTTTCACCACGTTGGCCAGGATGGTATAAAACCCCTGACCTCAGGTGATCTACCCACCTGGGCCTCCTAAAGTGCTGGGATTACAGGCATAAGCCTCTGCACCTAGTCTCTCTCTTCACTTTTAAGTGAAATTCTTTCCTCAAAGAGTGTATCTGATGCTGAGGGCTTGCTGTCTTGTAAGCTTGTACTATGGCTTTTCCTACTATATAAAAGCAGTAGAGTGTTATGATGAAATATTTTCATGAATTTGATTTTCTCTAATTCTGACAATTGTTAGTTGTCTAATATGAAAAGAGTACAACTAAAAATAAAGATGGAAACTATATTATAATTAGGTGCAATACACATATATACCATTGTATCTATTTTTAAATATCTTCACCTCTTGATGTATGTAAAAAAATCATGATATACACTCTAAATATATACAATTTAAAATATATACAATAAAACACATTTCAAAAAATGCCTTCACTGTTTAACACCTTTATTGCTAACTAATAAAGTTTCTTAATGTTCACAGTGAACCTTATTTCTTAGAACTGATTTATTTTTCTCTTTTATTATAGGTGGAAAAACTAACCAGCTGAATCTCCAGAACACTGCAACTAAAGCAATTATTCAAGGCCTTATGCCAGACCAGAATTACACAGTCCAAATTATTGCATACAATAAAGATAAAGAAAGCAAGCCAGTTCAAGGCCAATTCAGAAGTATGTATTTACAGTTCTGAAAGTACCTCTGCAGGACTCTGTCCCAGCCTTGGATTTGAGTCTGTGATATATATTCTACAACTTAAAATTCTAGATTTTTCAGATTTATAGAGATCCTAGAAGACCTTCAGTCTTACCTTCAACAAATTCCTCTGATCTCTAATACTTTCCTACCCTTCCTTTTCCCCCATTTTGCTGTATTCCTACTTACCCTTTGTGCTTTAGTTTCCAATGAACTTTTTAATGTTGGCTCCTGAACCTTACCCAGACATCTCTCCTATGTGATTTCTTAGCATCTAGAGCTTCCCTTCTGGTACTATAATACCATATTGTAATTGCTTATTTACTTCTCTGTGACCCCCACAAGCCTGCAAGTTTTGCAAAGACTGTAACTCAATGATTTTTATTTCTCGTTGTATCACAGTTGCATATTATAGGCCTGGCATATAATGGGTGCTCCATAAATATGAATGTCTGAATGGATAATGCCTGCATCTCCCCTATAGGATCCCCAGAAAGTGCCAGTCGAGCCTCTACTAAAACAACCTACGCAACAGGGAATTTAATTCTTTCCAATTGTTAATCAGTTGACATAGGGACCGTTCTATGCCAGTCTCCATGATAAGCTGGTTTGTCAATAAATACAATGTGAGAAGTATTGGAGAGAGTACATACAGGACTCTGTGAAGAGAGGTACTCTCTCTGCCCCAGTAACGGGCTGTGGAGAGGATAGACATGGGAAAGCTTCACGTTTGAGCCAGTTCTCAAATAGTAAATTGGGAATTTGGAGAAATGACAGGGTGTGCAAAGGACATTCTAAGCGGGAGCGAAAGCTCTGCAATGGTCCAATCAATGTCCACAGAGTTCGTTAGGAAACATTTCTTTAGATTGAGTTTAAAAATGGTCTACACAGGCTGGGCACGGTGGCTCATGCCTGTAATCCCAGCACTTTGGGAGGCTGAGGCAGGTGGATCACCTGAGGTCAGGGGTCCGAGACCAGCCTGACCAACATGGAGAAACCCTGTCTCTACTAAAAATACAAAATTAGCCAGGCGTGGTGGTGCACGCCTGTAATCCCAGCTACTCAGGAGGCTGAGGCAGGACAATCGCTTGAACCCAGAAGGTGGAGGTTGATCTTGGTGAGCCGAGATGGCGCCATTGCACTGCAGCCTGGGCAACAAGAGTGAAACTCCGTCTCAAAAACAAAAAGTAAAATAAAAAATAAAGATCTACACAGGCCCTGATTCTTCTGTCTCTCGGGAGACATTCATTAATTCTTTTCTTTTTTTTTCATTGAACAAATGTATTTCACATGCCTATTAAGTGCCAGACTGTTTTCTAGGCACTTGGGCACAGGACAAATCCCTGCCCCATATGGACCTTATATTCTAATGACCAGAGACTACAGCAACACCCTTTTCCTGAAAGTGGTGTTTCAAACGTGAAGGATGAAATTTTTTTGTATTGTGAATACAAACAGAAGAGGCCTAGCCTAGTTAACTTTCTGTTATGTCATTGCTAAAAGAAACTCTTCTTAAAAGCCCAATTTATTATTCAGGACAATTTAAAGCATAATAAAAAATCATCAGAATATTTTAATGAACTCCTAAGTAGCCGTCATCTGGCTTCAGCAATTAGCTGCCCATGGCCAGTCTTATTTCTTCTATCCCTCAAACCCTTTTCCTTATTATTTTTTGAGCAAATTGTAGACATTATTTCAAATAGATTTTTTTTTCCAAATTCTAAACAATAGCTTTTAAAATCCTACGATAAGATGAATCCATAAATCTGTGTGGTGGTGGGTCTGGAACTTTGTGTGCAGCAATGTTCTATCTAGATTTTTTACACCTCTTCCCTCCCTTTTTTCTCTTCCTCTTCTCTGTAATGTTTTGTGAGACATGTAGGCTGGTGCAAAAGTAGTTGTAGTTTTTGCAATTACTTTAAATTGGAAAAATTGCAATTACTTTTGCACCAACCCAATATTTTGTAAATCTTTGAAAAAATTAAAAGCACACACAACTTTGTTACCTCTTGAAACTTCTGAACAAAGACATCTGGCAAATTCACCTGTCAGCAGGGCATACACGTGTTGTAAATGTTACATTCTTTTGAGATTCACATTGTCCAGGAGCTTTAGAAAAGCTTTTTATGTTATTTTTGGTATAAATTAGCCTTCTGTCTCATTTTACTGGCACTGCACTTTAGTTTCTGGCCTCCAAAATTCCTGCATGAGTAGCTGAAATAACTTCACTTAAAGTTTGTGAGAAGCAGTAAAAGGGATAAGGAGAAAATACTCATCTTTCTCTAGTCTGAGGTTTTGCAATTGATTATTTCAAATATTCCACCGATTGAAAAGTGGAAGAAACACAGAGTCATATAAATCTTCCCAGGCTACTTCTTCAAAATGCTTAAAAGGAAATTCATTTGTTTCCATCATGCTTAACTCTGCTAAGATAGCTGTAGAGAAACAGTATAACTGGTTAGCTAGATAAATAATATGCAAGCGTGTATTTTTTATTTTTTATTTTTTTTGAGATGGAGTCTCGCTCTGTCACCCAGGCTGGAGTGCAGTGGCGCGATCTCCGCTCACTGCAACCTCTGCCTCCCGGGTTCACGCCATTCTCCTGCCTCAGCCTCCCGTGTAGCTGGGACTACAGGTGCCCGCCACCACGCCCGGCTAATTTTTTGTATTTTTTTTTTTTTTTTCTTGAGACGGAGTCTTGCTCTGCCGCCCAGGCTGGAGTGCAGTGGCCGGATCTCAGCTCACTGCAAGCTCCGCCTACCGGGTTTCCGCCATTCTCCTGCCTCAGCCTCCCGAGTAGCTGGGACTACAGGCGCCCGCCACCTCGCCCGGCTAGTTTTTTGTATTTTTTAGTAGAGACGGGGTTTCACCGTGTTAGCCAGGATGGTCTCGATCTCCTGACCTTGTGATCACCTGCCTCGGCCTCCCAAAGTGCTGGGATTACAGGCGTGAGCCACCGCAGTCGGCTAACTGTGTTATTTTTATTGGCAGGATAGAGGGATTTGTTCTGCCCAAATAGCAGTTTGTAAGAATAAAATGAAAATTGCTTGGATAGCTTTCTTTTTCCTTTTGCATTTCAGTTATATGCCTGCTCTCTGTGAGATGGAGCTAAAACCTAGTCTCTTCCTAGAAAACTTTCGTGGTTGGATCCAGGAAAGTGGTGATCAAGATAAAGCTTGTGGCTCTAAGTTTGCTTTTAGTGCAGGGATTTGAATTCTTTATGAGTTCATATATTGATACACAGTAAAACATAAGAAATGATCTTTGAATTTCTAAGACAGAAAGGCAGATCTGATCTAATAGGTGTTATGACTCCAGATTTGCCACAAGCAGTTCAACCACTTCCAGCCTCAGTTTCTTCACCTGCAAATGAGGGTGACGATATGCCTATTACTGTGCAGATGAACTTACTTCACCACATAGTAGAGCATGGTAGCTATTGTTGTCGTAAGAAATACCATTTTGCTTGTTAACTATCTGTTTTCCAATTGATTTTGCCCCTACATGAGGAAGACAGCACCTTGGTCAACATACATGTTTACATCTTATATGTGACATAGTGGATCAGCTTCCATAATGGCTGTTATTTTTTCTTGTTTATTTATAGACTGCTTTTTATTGCTCTGTGTTTTAATTTAGTACCTTTAAATATGGAGGGCACCTCTCCAATGATTAGGAGAGACATGAGATGGAAGTAAAAGTTTTATTACTTACAGGTCCTGAGAGTTATATGGTATGCCTGGAGGCCACACCCATGGAGGTCAGGGAGCACAAGAAGTGGGGGCACCCATAAGCCAGGGTCTTTATTGGGGTCCAGGGCATTATCCTCAGGTTTCTTTGAGGAGGGTTTTAATTGGGGCATTTAAATCAAGCAGGCATGAGTTCTAAGAGGTCACACTGTGACTGGGAGGCAGTCAGTGTGGCATATCTCACAGTTCATGCAGAGAATGAAGGCCAGTGGCGCCAGTCAGGTGGGCTGTATGCGGCTCTCTCATAGGGAGTAGAAGGTAGAAATAGATCTAGGGGAGACTAATGAATAATGAATAGTAAGAGTAACTCCCAAATAGAGACTGGCAGAAACTCCACTGGAAAGGTGACGTTTGAACTACACTTTGAAAGATGGGCAGGGAGCAGTTGTTTAAGTCGGATAATCTGGATTAACCACATTTAGGAACTAGTGCTTTAGGGTATGTTGTAGGACCAGAAACTGTGTCAAGGGTGATTGAGCCTGTTTCTAGTATGAGTAAGTCCAACTTACATTTAAAATGGATGCTGAGGCAACATGAAATTTGTAAGAATTCACCACATTCTATGTTGGAAAATTTTTTTCTCTTTTAAATGTGTTTTGTCAATCTTTGCCTGCAAATTCCTGCCTTTCTTTGGAAGTCTGACTCAAAAGGGAAGTTTCTCCAAGTCTCTACCTCTGAATTTATTACTAGTCTTTCCTAGAACTGTTTCTACCTCCAGCATCACTCAGCACGATCTTTCTCATATTAAAGTTGCAGACATATTTTGTTTTAGAAAATGCAAGTAATTTGGGGTGACAGCACATGTGTGGGTGGGATTGAAGATACAGATTTGGGAATTATTTATGAAAAGGTGAGAATTTAAATTGTGGGATGGTAAAATTACAGCGAGTTGTACAGAGACACAAGACACTCTTAGTATATGATTGTGTTTCATGAATAGTAATAGAGAAAGAGCCCAAAGAATGAGAATGAAAAGGAGTGGTCAACAGGAGAAAACCAGGATAAAGCCATTGTAAAAACTGAGAAAGAAAAGAATTTAAGTGTGTATGTGTGTGTGTGTGGAGGGGGGGTGCGGTGGTGGTGGTGGGGGTGCTCCAAAGTGCCAATGCTTATAGAGAAGTCGGTGAATGAAGTTTTAAAAAAATTGTTATAAAAATTTATACATATCAGGATCACGGCATCTTATATTTTTATTTTTAAAATGTTTTAAAATTGTGATTTAAAATTGTGTTTTAAATCCTGGAATTTAATCTCTGGGTAGCAGAAAGTCAAGGAAGGTTTCTAAGAAAAGGAATAATAGAGTGACCTTGGCAAATGACAAATCTCAAACCATTTCAGCAAAGCGATGGAAGACAGTGGAAAGAAAGAGGAGGAGGAGATGATAAAGACAGGATGAATGGAACAATGTCCTGGAGAAGGCAGCAAGGGTGGTTCAGAGGAAATCATTGCTTCTCCTATGTAGCTTACCCCCCAGTACATTTGGCGATTTCCATGAAATGAATGTAGCAATTAAACGAAATACCTTGGCTCACTTCTGCATTTTCACGGGGTGTTTTATTTGTGCAGAAACCGCTGCCATTTGGCAGGCTCTTGGACTGCTTCAAACAGCCTAAGGTGCTATTTGGCAGAAAAGCAGCTGTGCAGTTTTAAGGAGAGAATGCAGTGGAAAGTTAAGCTAATGGTGTAGGTTGATACGAATTTATTAAAAGGCCATGGGGCATTTTTTGGTCCCTGAACATTTTCTAATTAAAACCATAAAAAACCACCATTTATTAATGGGGAAACTTTTTTTTAAGTTTGAAAAGGAATTATTTTAAGGCTCTTCACTTTTTTTATTTTTTTATTTTTTTGCTGATGGAGCAATTCCAAATGAGGCTATTTATGGTTAAGATCTTTCTAGAATGGGGACCAAGCTCACAGGCTAAGTCCAGAGACTTGAAGATACAGCTTTAACCCCATGCCAACACTTAACTGGTTTTATGAAATAGGTTTTAGCTTTCTGGTTCTTCATTCCCTCATGCATAAGCTAGGGATAATTATGCTGATTTTACAGCAGTTATGAAGGATTAAATATTTGTGACACATCTGCCCATAGTGCATACTCAGCCAAAGTAGTTCCTTAGGTGTTTCTGTGTCTTCTCATGACATAGTTGAAAAAAAAAAAAAAAAGAGCAGTTCTAATATTTGGGGATGAGTTTGTACCATGGAGCTCATTTCTGTAAATACTTTTAGGGCTCTCAAGGGTTTTAGTAAAACTCTATGAACATTTTCTTTTAGACTTTAATATAACACGGTGCTGTCTCTCTACTTTTCTTCCAGTTAAAGATTTAGAAAAAAGAAAGGATCCAAAGCCCAGAGTCAAAGTTGTGGACAGAGGAAATGGGAGTAGACCATCTTCACCAGAAGGTCAGAGACGATTTTGATTAACTCATGTTGGGAGTTGGGTTGTTTTAGTTACACAGGCAATTCTCATGTATGTGGTTGCTGACCCCATCTGAGAAGTGCAGGTCTAATATGAAGATCGCCTGTGGCCTCTTTGTACTCTTCCTTCCTTTCCCACACAAGATGACCCTCAACCCTTTGGCATGGCAGGTGACCTTTAGGGCACCTTTCTCAGAATGGTGCATATATGTATAGCCTATCATAGTTCTTGTTCTGTGCATACCTTTTCACTTGGAAACCTATCCATGCCAATTCATATAGGAGGCAGGATCACCCAGTGTAAATTGCATGGGCTCTCCCACTTGCCTGCCTAAATTCAAAGCCTGCCTTTACCACTTTGAGTGATCTTATACTAGTTATCCAAATGTCTATGTCTCTATTTCCTTATCTGCAAAATGTGGAGAATGGGATTCAGATCATAGAGTTCTTTGGGATAAAATGCATTGATATGGGTAAAATACTTAGAACATTGCCTGCCATTGAATAATGTTAGTTATTATTGTTAGTCTACCTCATTCTTTTTAATAGCCAGATAGTATTCTATGGGATAGACTATTATAATTTAGTGATTAGTCCCCCCCAACCCCCTTTTTTTTGAGACAGGATCTCACTCTGTCACCCAGGCTGGAATGCAGTGTCACGATCTCGGCTCACTGCAACCTCCGCCTCCCGGGTTCAAATGATTCTCTTGCTTCAGCCTCCTGAGTGACTGGTATTACAGGCGCATGCCACCATGCCCAACTGATTTTTGTATTTTTAGTAGAGACAGGGTTTTGCCATGTTGTCCAGGCTGGTCTCGGTCAGGTGATTCACCTGTCTCTACCTCCCAAAGTGTTGGGATTACAGGTGTGAGCCATGGCACCCTGCTGGTTATTCCCCTTTTGATGAGCATTTAATGTTGTCCAATTTTCACTATCACAAACATGCTGTAACAGCATATTTCTAACTGTGGAACTGCGAAGTTAAAGGATAAGCAAATTTTAGCCTGCCAAATTGATAGATGGCAGGCTCTATCAATATCGACTTAAATTTTTTTCAGTGATTTGTACTTCTGCCAACAATATGTAACAGGGATTATTTCATATGTTCTTTTCAACATTTGAAATCCCTAATATTGAAAAAATTCCCCAATTTTATATCATTTGCTTAATTTACATCTTTTTGATTACTAGTGAGGCTGAATATTTTTTCATATCTTTAGTGGTCATCTGTAATTTTTCCTGTTCATTTTTGTTTTGTGTTGTCTTTATTTCTTTAATGAATATATAAAAATTTTCTAAATATTTTGAGTATGAAACCCTTTTCTACATATTGTTGTAGTTTTGCAAATATTTTCTCCTGGTGTATAATTTGCCTTGCAACTTTATTCATCTTTTTGATAATTTTTAATACAATTTAAAAAATCCTTGACAAATGTTTTACTCTGAATTTTGATGCATTTCTTGGTTTTCTAATATTTTAACATAAGAAACATTTGCCTATTTTTCTTCTAATGATGTGCAGGTTTATATTTATATTTATTACAACTTATTAAATATGTTAGATATAAAATGTATAAAAATAATGTCATAAACATGTTTGTCCAGATTAAGAAAATAAACCTATTACCATACAGTTAAAACTCATTACTTATCCCCATAAATTCCCTTTCCTCTCTTGTAGGAGGTTGCTGAAGTCAGTTTTTAACATTCCAATATGTCTTTATCATTCTACTTCATATATATTTGCAAGCTTAAAACATATTATACAAAGTTCAAATTTATATGTAGTTTATTATAATGGATGTATACCTTTGCAACTTTTAAATCTAATGTTAAACTTTTTTGAGTTATCTGTTGATTTATGTAGAGCCAATTTATTCATTTTCTTTACTGTTTAGAATAGAATGCCACTGGATAAATATATTCCAATGTATTTAGCCCTCCCACTCTTGATGTTACCAGTATTTTGCTATAATTAATTTGTTGTAAGTATCTTTGCTTATGTCTCCTGTACATGTGGTAGAATTTTTCTAGAGTATATACCTTGGAATCAAGTTATTTAGTTGCTGCATATATATATTTTTATAGCTTCTCTTGATATCTTTTTATGCTTTTATATCCAGTACTTCATTGTATTTTCTTTTTCCTAACATCCTGAGTTGAGTGTTTACACCTTAATTTTTAATTTTTCTTTTCTATTATATGCATTTTAAAATATCCAAGTACTACTTGAGCTGTCTCACATAGGTTTTGATATGTAGTGTTGTTATGCTGTAGTTCATACTATTTTCTAAATTTCACTAGATTTTCTCCGTTAATCCATGAGTTACTTAGAAATATGCTATTAATTTCTAAACATCTGGAGATTTGAAAAGAAGACATTTATTTATTATTGATGTCTAATTATTGCATTGTGGGTAGAGAATGGGGTGTGTAGAAATATTCTTTGAAATTTGTTGAGGCATTTTATTACTTAAATGTGGTCAGTTTTTAAAACCATTCCATGTGTCCTTGAGAAAAATGTGCATTTCAATTTCCCTTGATGGTATTTGCCCATTTCTATTTGTAACTCTGGCAATTTTGTTTTAAATACCTAAGGCTAGATAGAAATAAAATAAGAGTTACTATATTTTTCTAGTCAATTTTTCTTTTTCATATTTTGTAATGATTCTTTTTATTCTTAGTAATTCAATATTTGCCTCAAGGACTATTTTATCTAATATTAATATAGCTACATCACCTTTATTTTATTTAGTACTCACATAATGCATTGATTCTCTATTCTGTAACTTTCATTCTCTTTGTGTCTCAAGTTCAAGGTGAGTAATTTGTAAAGTAGTTTAATTTGCATTAAAAAATTATCTTACAATCATTGTATTTTACTTGATAGCTTTAGTTTACTTAAATGTGTTGATGTTACTGATAATTTTGGACTTACTATTTATTTTATGCTATTATCCTACATTTTTCTTATCTTTTTTCCCCCCATTATACCTTACTTAAAATTGACCAAGTTTCTTTTTAAATCCATTTTATCCCTTACTGACCTGGAAAAGCTAACATAGTCTAATCCTAATCAATATCTTTACTATTTCCCTATAATATAGAATACAGAATTTAATTATGCTTTATATTCAACTATTACTCTCCTGTCTTACACATCATTTTTGAAAAATACATTAACTTATTTTTTGCCTCACAAATATATTATTGAATACAGTTATTATAGATATTCTTTAACAATCAGTGTGTGTCCAGATTTGCCCACGAAGTTGTTTTGTTCACCATTTCATCTTGCATCTCAGACCTTCTCTATGTATCCACTTTCCTTCATAGAAGATCTGCGGTGATAAATTTATCTTTATTCGTGCAAAAATATCTTCACTCTGTAGTCACTATTGAGAGATTAGCTGGGTACGAGATTGAGAGTTGTCTCCAATCATTTCAAAGACATTTTACTATCTTCTGGCTCCTGTTGCTTTGTTGAGATGTGTGTTTTCAGTCTAAGGGTTGTTCCTTTGTAGGTGACCTCTCTTTTCTCTCTGGATGCGTTTCAGGCTTGCTGTCTTTTATCTTTGGGGTTCTGCTGCTTCACTATCGACAGCCCAGATGTAGATTTCTTTGTGCTTCCAGATTTCAGATTTATATCTTTCACCAGGATTGGAAAATTCTTGACCTTTAACTCTTTAAATATTATTTTTCTCAATAATTTATATTCATATTCTTTCTCTCAATTAGATTTATGACAGTTTCTTTGGACAATCTATGCTTTTAATACTAATATTTTCTACCTCTCTGATTTTACGAATGATATTTTGGGTTCCTTATATCTGTCTTTTAGGACACTAGATCTCTTCCCCTCTCTAATCTACTCTTTAGCCTGTTCTTTTCAATGGGGAAATCTTTTATTCCTGGAAATTACATGTGCTTCTTTTTCAAGGTTGCTAGGAATTTTTTATGGTGCTTGGTTCCTTTTTAATTGTTAATCATTCTGATATTTTAATCATGATTGTTTTATATTCTGAATTCAATAATTCTATTATTAAAGCATTTTAGGGTTAAATTTGTGTCTGTGTGTGTGTGTGTGTGTGTTTGTTTGTTTGTTTGTTTTGTTTTGTTTTTTAGATGGAGTCTTTCTCTATTGCCCAGTCTGGAGTGCAGTAGTGCAATCTTGGCTCACTGCCACCTCTGCCTCCTGGGTTCTAACGATTCTCCTGCCTCAGCCTCCCAAGTAGCTGGGATTACAGGTGCCTGCCACCATGCCCGGCTAATTTTTGTATTTTTAGTAAACATGGGGTTTCACCATGTTGGCCAGACTGGTCTCAAACTTGTGACCTCAGGTGATCTACCTGCCTCCATCTCCCAAAGTACTGGGATTACAGGCATGAGCCACCACACCTGGTTAGGGTTAAATTCTTGTTACTTGTTTATACTGACTTTCATTCATGGGGCTGGTTTCTTTGTATGATGTGTTACTTTGGCTTGTGGACTCGTGTGGAAATTCTTCACAGCATGTCTTAAGGGTGAGCTCCTTCAGAAGGGGGCATTTTGGTTGCTACCAACCTGGAAACGCTTTATGTTAATTTCTTGTCTTAAGATACTCAGGGCTTGTCTATGGTTACAAATTCACAGGAGAGACAGTTTTCCTCCACATAGAGCTTAGACCAATGTAAACCCTTTCCTTGTCATCTCCCTTGCTAGAAAGCAGTTATTTTTCTAGTCCAACAATTTGTAAGGCTATGGCCCTGTGAGGGTGCCTCCTTTACATAAGAACTATCACGTCCAACTTCCCACCTTGAATGCATTAAGGTTTTGTCTCCCATTCCAGCATGACTATTACAGCTTAATGTCTTGATTGATAAATTTCTGGTTAAGGTGAAATCTACCAGATATATATTTTCCCTTGCAGTAAGTAAGTAGCTTATGATGAGATATTTTTGAGACATGTAAATACTCTGTTTCTCATTAAAATTTCACCTACTTGCTTTAGCGTCTATTAATTCTTGCCTGAGTCAGTAACTATTACGATGTTTCTCAAATGGTAATTTTTCTAACTCCATTTTTCATTCTACATTTATTATTTGGCATTCTACTGTAAAGAAGATTTTTCCCTTCTCCCACACTTGTTTTTCTTTTCATATGAGTATGGACTGGTGGGTTCTTAGTTTATTTGAGTGGGTTATAATCATTACTGTCATTGTTTATTATGATGCTCAAATTGTTCCAGATTTGCTAGGTGGGAACTATTTCACGCTGTCTCTTATGTCTTTTAAATATGTTCCCATCATTCTTTAAGTTATTTCTTACTTTCTGGCACAAACTTTACATTCTGAGCTCTTGTATTTTTTTTACCTGGCCCCAAAATGAACCATTTCTTCCAAGAATCATGGCTTCTTTTTGTGGAGAATAGTATTTTGCAACCAAAATGTGGATACTAACTGTGCCTCTTGCTTCTGGAGTGTCATACCATTATCTCTCTGTCTGTCTCTCATTCTCTTGCTCTCTAGCAATCAGTCATCTGTCTATCTATCATTTACTTATCATCTATCAATCATCTATCTGTTGTCTATCATCCATCTATCTATCATCTTTCTATTATCTGTCATCTATCTATCTATCTATCTATCTATCTATCTATCTATCTATCATCTATCTATCTTACTGCATCTTATATCTATCTTTTACCCATATCACAGGGTTTACTTTAGCCCTCCTTCTTCTAATATTTATAACTCCCCTTTCAAGAGAGTGAGAAACATGACTCCCAATATTCTAAATATATCTACTCAAATGGTCAATCATAGAAATAGTTTTAGAACTGCTAATCTGTGCATACTGCAAAAAGACAAACAATTCTATTAACTTGAGTTCAATGTTTGCTTTTATTCTAGAGTATATCATATCTGTATTCAAAAGGATCTTGGATTAGTTCTTTTCTTCCCTGTTCACTGTGATTTTGTTATTTATTTTAATAGGGAACAGTTAAGTTAATCCGTGAGTATGTAAAACATTGGCACATTTCCAGAAGTTGAAAAGTCTACAAAAGGATGACACTGAAAAAGAAGTATCACGTCTGCTATTCCTTCCAACCAACTTTACTTGCCCCTCCTATATAATCAAATGTGTTAGTTTCCGTCTTATCTTTTGTGTGTTTCTTTGTGTAAGAACAAACAGATTTGTTAATATTTTTAAGGGAGAATTTTACAAGGAAGTTTGCGTGTTTGGATTGGCATTTTTTTTTTTTTTTTGGCCACTTGATGCTTAGACAACAGTATTTAAGGTGAAATCTATGGAAGCATTTGTGGATTAGAGTTTGGCTCCAGAATTTATTAGCTATAGCTATGTATTTCTAAAGTGTCTTAACTGCTGTATTCTTTCCCCTGATGCACCTTCCTCTTTCCTTTCCAAAACCTAGGATTGAGTGAAACGAATTAAAACTAAGAAGTAGACAATGGAAGAGTGAGGCTACTATTGGCACATGTTCTAATAAATACCAATACACATTTGGAGAAGGAAGATTCATAAGCAGTCCATTTCCTTCCTCACTGAAGATATGTCTGAACATATGTTTACGGAAGAGTTCTTTCTGAGCCCACTTTCAGGCAGGCGCTGTCTCAAAGGGTTTATTGTAGTGATGAGGACTTGGGGTAGGGCAAGAACTTTCAGGAGGTTTGTGGAAAATAGGTATCTTCCTCTTTCAGGTGAGGGTTTCTGTGAGGTGTGTGCCAGGGCAGTGAGGACTTTGTGAGAGCGCTGGTTATGTGGGAGAATTGTCTTAAGAAGTAAGTTATAAACAATGGTGACAATCCAGGACAGAGTTACAGCTCCTAGGAGGTGGAGGGGGATGCATTAGTGTGACCCAATGGAGATAAAAGATGACCCCCTCCACCCCAACCAGGTCGTTTATGCAACCCTTAGCATAAGCCGCTCCTCCAAGTCGTGGTGCTTTCATGATCCACATTGAACTATACTGCTCTTTGTTTTCCCTGAAATCTGCGATTTTCTTGTATAAGCGTCTACATTGATAGTGGCTCAGATACAATCAGATATATTATACATATTTTACAATTTTAGTTTAAATGCACAGAGTTAAGATCCTTAACAGAAGTGGCTGTGCAGTTAAATACTTAACTTGTTTCCAATCTACTGTACATGTTTCTTTAATAATCCAAAATTAACTCACAAACAAAAGTGGTATTTGCCTTTGAGCATAATATTGGCACATTTGCATTAATGGCTATTTCTCCATCATTGTCCAAACAGCTTTCTTTAATCATTTTTGGAGTTTTGCACAAGAATGCAGAACCTGATTGGAAATGATTAAGAGATTGATAGGAAAAACAGCATAGGGTTTTTTTTTTCTCTTCTTCTTTTTCAGTGATTTTTAAAATTAAGATGACCAGCCTTCTTTGTTTTGTTTTTAATGGATTTTTAAAAATACTGTAGTCCCTACACTGTCGGGGTGAATCTCAGTGCTCTCATTTTCTGGGGGAAAAATGAGATGAGCTTAAATTATTCTTTCCAGAAATCAGCAAACTATGGCCCATGGGCAAAATTCAGTCTTCTATTTTTTAAAATAAGGTTTTATTGGAACACAGCTATGCTCATTCCTTTACATATTGTCTGTGGCTGCCTTCCCACAATATCAGAGTTGAGTAGTTACAAGAGAGATCATATGACCTGCAAAGACTAAAATATTTTCTGTTTTGCTCTTTTCAGAAAAAGTTTGCTTATCTTTGTCTTAGGATGTTTAAAAATTTTTGAATGTGTTGGCACACAATCCTTCACTAAAAAAGTAATGAAATGCTTTTCTGAGGACAACTGTTCTATTTTGCTATTTCATAATTGCATAGGCTATACTCATAAAAAATATACGTAGATATAAACACGTGCCTACCTTTGAACATTTCTACCTCTTATACTCCCACAGTTGATTTTTTTTTTTTACCTGAAGCATGAGAACTCTCAAGAGTTAGCTTTGAGGACTGAGTTAAAATGTGTAAAATGCCTAGTACATAGTAAGTGCCTCATATTTTATATATAGCATTTACTACATGCGTAAAACAGTTTAAATACATATATAAATAGCATAGTATTTGCTATTAATAATAACATGTATATTTTGCAAGAGCTAAGATCATCATGGGCAATGGTTTATATTATTGATTTAATAATGAATGCATAGAAGAGCTGGTAATTATCCCCTAGTATGAAGCACTGAATTAGTTTCTGGGGATTAAGTGGTGAGCATGGGAAGCAGAATTCTACCCTCATGGAGCTTACATAGTCTAGCAGGGGCTCAACACATGTGCCCAATGCCTTCTCTGGGAGAAGGGCCAGTTCTGAATTATGCAGTCATTATGGTTGAGTGTAGCCTGGGGACATGATTATTTTCGAGGTATATTTTCACTGACTGGGATCTCTCACCTCCCATTAATACTTTTATGGTTCTTGGCTCACAGTCAAGAGATTGATTTGAAATGTTGACACCTTTCCACTAGCTATTGTGGGACTTAGATCTGGCAAACCCAGGACTGTGAGTTCAAGTTGGTAAAAATGGGACTGTTAGGGTTTTAATTTCCGTTAGGTAGGCACTAGAAGGTAGCTAAAGTACAGGGAACTAGAGGGGTCCTGTAGGTTAGTGCTGGCAAGAACCTGACTCTACTCCTAGACTAAAGGGGAAAGAACTGGGTTCAATCATAAACAGGACATTGGGGTTAAGTGTGGACTGGAATTTATGCATTAAGGGATTTGAAGGATACCTGGATCGTAGAGTATGCTCCATTAGTGCTTCTTCCTCTTCTTGTTTCCCAGTTTCCTCCTCCTCACTTTCCTTTTCTTCCTCTCACTTTCTCTACCTTATTCTCATTGTTATTATAATTATTATTATCTAGACATTTGATGTGGTGTTTCAGCAACAACATCAGGGTGAACTAGAAAATTGCTCCTTATCCATGCAGGGAGTCCCTGAGGAAGCCACTCTGTATATGCCTGTGCCCTGAGTGAGGGAAGAGTCTTGAGAATGCATAACTTTGGGCCTGTGCCACACACAGCTTAGGTATCCAAATTTATGTTTACCATGTGCTCTGAGGCCTGCCCACTCAGGAAATTAATATAAAAATGGCTTCAGTTGGTAAAAGCAATGGAATGACTAGCAGAAGCAAACACAAAATCACATTTGAGCCAAGACCTGATAAAACAATGCCAAAAGAGAGTTCGCAATTCACAGTTTCAAAACATAGAACTAAACTGTGTGCCATAAGTAAGAATCAGAAGACACAAAAGTGGCCATAAGTAAGAGTCAGAAGACACAAAAGTTCACAGAAATCTATGAACTTTAATTATGGAATCATTACATAAAGACTATATAGTAAGGGCCTGGTGCAGTAACTCATGCCTATAATCCCAGCACTTTGGGAGGCTGAGGAGGTTGGATCACTTGAGGTCTTGAGTTCAAGACCAGCCTGGCCAACATGGCGAAACCTTGCCTCTGCTAGAAATACAAAAATTAGCCCGCAGTGGTGGTGCACATCTGTGATCCTAGCTACTCTGGAGGCTGAGGCAGGAGAATCACTTGAACCTGGGAGGTGGAAGTTACAGTGAGCTGAGATCGTGCCACTGCACTCCAGTCTGGGTGACAGAGCAAGACTTTGTCTAAAAAAAAAAAAAAAAAAAAGAAGAAGAAGAAGAAGAAAAAAGGCTATATAATAAATAACAATATGATTACTAATGTCAGAAATATTTGAAAGAAGAGATGAAAAACCATGACAAGGAAAATAGGTAGATTAGAAAAGGTACCACATGAACATACAGAGTTCTGAAGAGCATAAACAAAAAAGATAGTCACAACCATAATCATGCTGGTAAAACTGTAGCACACTAAAATTTCCAAAGATCAAAGGGGAAGAAATAGGAAGAAAAGAGCCAAATAAGAAGAAAAGGACTTGTTGAACCCATTTCTAAATGATTGAGATCTCACTGTGCATGCAGTTATTTGTTCTTCAGTGCTCTGGAGTACTAAATAAAACTTCTGGGGTTTTTTGGTTTGTTTTTTTTTTAAATTTAAGTTCTGGGATACATGTACAGAATGTGCAGGTTTGTTACCTAGGTATACACATAGGTGCCAGGGTGGTTTGCTGCACCCATCAACCCGTCATCTACATTAGGTATTTCTCCTAATGCTCTGCCTCCCCAACCCTCCCATCCCCCGACAGGCCCCAGTGTGTGATATTCCCCTCCCTGTGTCTATGTGTTCTCATTGTTCAGCTCCAACTTATAAGTGAGAACATGTGGTGTTTGATTTTCTGTTCCTGTGTTAGTTTGCTGAGAATGAGGGTTTCCAGCTTCATCCATGTCCCTGCAAAGCATATGAACTCATTCTTTTTTACAGCTGCATAGTGTTCCATGGTGTATATGTGCCACATTTTCTTTATCCAGTCTATCTTTGATAGGAATTTGGGTTGGTTCCAAGTCCTTGCTATTGTGAATAAACATACGTGTGCATGTGTCTTTATAGTGGAATGATTTATAATCCTTTGGGTATATACCCAGTAACGGGATTGCTGGGTCAAATGGTATTTCTAGTTCTAGGTCCTTGAAGAATTGCCACACTGTCTTCCACAATGGTTGAACTAATTTATACTCTTACCAACAGTATAAAAGTGTTGCTGTTTCTCCACATCCTCTCTAGCATCTGTTGTTTCCTGACTTTTTAATGATTGTCATTCTAACTGGCATGAGATGACATCTCATTGTGGTTTTGATATGAGTTTCTCTAATGACCGATGATGATGAGACTTTTTTTTTCATATGTTTGTTGGCTGCATAAATGTATTCTTTTGAAAGGTGTCTGTTTATATCCTTCTCCCACTTTTTGATTTTTTTTGTAAATTTATTTAAGTTTCTTGTAAATTCTGGATATTAGCCCTTTGTCAGATGGATGCATTGCAAATTTTTCTCCCATTCTGTAGGTTGCCTGTTCACTCTGATGATAATTTATTTTGCTGTGGAAAAGCTCTTTAGTTTAATTAGATCCCACTTGTCAATTCTGGCTTTTGTTGCCATTGCTTTTGGTGTTTTAGTCATGAAGTCTTTGCCCATGCCTATGTCCTAAATGGTATTGGAATTTCTGGCCAGGGCAATCATGCAAGAGAAAGAAATAAAGGGTATTCAAATAGGAAGGGAGGAAGTCATATTGTCTCTGTTTGCAGATGACATGATTGTATATTTAGAAAACCCCATCGTCTCAGTCCCAAATCTCCTTAAGCTGATAACCAATTCAACAAAGTCTCAGGATACAAAATCAATGTGCAAAAATCACAAGCATTCCTAGACACCAATAATGGACAAACAGAGAGCCAAATCATGAGTGAACTCTCATTCACAATTGCTACAAAGAGAATAAAATACTTAGGAATCCAACTTACAAGGGATGTGAAGGACCTCTTCAAGGAGAACTACAAACCACTGCTCAAGGAAATAAGAGAGGACACAAGCAAATGGAAAAACATTCTATGCTCATGTATAGGAAGAATCAATATCATGAAAATGGTGATACTGCCCAAAGTAATTTATAGATTCAGTGCTATCCCCATCAAGCTACCACTGACTTTCTTCACAGAATTAGAAAAAACTACTTTAAATTTCACATGGAACCAAAAAAGAGCCTGTATAGCCAAGACAATTCTAAGCAAAATGATCAAAGCTGAAGGGATCACACTACCTGACTTCAGATTATACTACAAGTCTACAGTAACCAAAACAGCTTGGTACTGGTACGAAAACAGATATATAGATCAATGGAGCAGAACCGAGGCCTCATAAATAACGCCTCACATCTACAACCATCTAAACTTTGACAAACCTGACAAAAACAAGTGATGGGGAAAGGATTCCCTATTTAATAAATGGTGTTGAGAAAACTGGGAGCCATATGCAGAAAACTGAAACTGGGCCCCTTCCTTACATCTTATACAAAAATTAACTCAAGATGGATTAGAGACTTAAACATAACACCTAAAACCATAAAAACCCTAGAAGAAAACCTAGGCAAAACCTCTGTTTTTAAAAAGTGGTATTAATTGACTTAGTTGAAACCATGACAGTGCAGATAAGACATGATTCCTCTCCACTGGGAATACTACTAGTCTGTAACATATTTTAAAATGTTTTCACTGAAATGTAAGAACCCAATTTACGTTATAAAATTTGGAATTCCCACCATTTATTTATCGGTCCTCAGTAGAGCTAATTGAAATACTGTTTTATTTCTCAGAGTCTATGTGCGATTCATTTCTCTTCTTTTTTTATACTTCATTTCTCCTTAGTTTATGACCTACCTTTACTGAAAAATTCTAGGCAGCATATTGGTCAGGAATCCTTCGCTTCAGTAGAAACACACTCTAACTAGTTTAAGTACAAAAAGAATTGTACTGGCTCATGTAACTGAAGCATGGCTGGACCTAGGGTCTCAATCTAGTATCAGTTACTCTCTCTTGCTTCTCCATCTCCTGGCTCTGCCTTCCTCTGAGATGGCTTTATTTCTAGGTAGGGTTCCTACAGTGGCAATGAAGACCCCCACAGAGTTCCAGGTTCCCGAATTACATAATAGTGAGCAACCCCAATCTCATGTGGTAGGAAGCCTTTTTTTTTTTTTTTTTTTTTTTTTTTTTTGAGGCAGGGTCTCACTCTGTTTCCCAGGCTGGTGTGCAGTGGCACGATCTCTGCTCACTGCAGCCTCCACCTCCCGAGTTCAACAGATTCTCCTCCTGCAGTCTCCTGAGTAGCTGGGACTACAGATGGGCCCCACCATGTCCAACTAATTTTTTTATTTTCAGTAGAGACAGATTTTCCCCATGTGGCCAGGCTGATCTCTAATTCCTGACCTGAAGTGATCCACCTGACTCAGCCTCCCAAAGTGCTGGGATTACAGCCATGAACCACTGCATGGTGGGCCATGAAGCCTTTTTAATGTTAGTTTCAGAAAGCATCTCAAGAACAGTTTTGATTGGTCCAGCTTGATTCATGTGCCCGTCTCTGATCCAGTTGTGGTGAACAAGGAAATGAAAGAATCTGCCTGGCCACACCAGGAGCTGCAAGGATGGTATTAGCCCTAACTGAAATATCTGGATTGAGAATGGAATTGGGCAAACACATTTAAGTCAACTATGGGGAGCTTTAAAATGTTTTACAATTCTCTTTAGATTATCTCCGAAATGTGCACTATTAAGATGAACTTGTTTCTGCCACATCATGAAAAAATTGAAGTATTTTTAAAAAGTAAAGTTTCAACCATATGGAGTATAATTTGACCATTAAGATCACCTTTAAAATAGTGCCTTAAGTTGCTGTGCATTTCAGGAAAAAACAATTTTCTTTTACAAACAATGATGTAACACATGCAGTTTCAATGGGAGTGATATCCTTGAATGGGCAAAAATTTATTTTGGGAGTGAAAGGGGAAAATATTAATTCTTTTATGTGTTAAGTATAAATATACAATACATATATAAGCAGCTATATGGTATACCTGTGGTTTTAAAATTTCATGAGGAGGTGATGAGGAAAAAATATCTAAAGACTCCTTATGGGAGTGATAACTAAAAATGGTTGCGAAACATTGATCTAATGCCACACATGTATTACAGAAAGGTTGTCCTGCAATTTTAGCCCCTTTCTCCCCTCACTTCTGCTCTCTGAGCATTCCATAACATTTTCTTTTTGAAACATGACCAAAAAAAAAAAAATACAAAAATTAGCCAGGCGCGGTGGCATGCACCTGTAGTCCTAGCTACTCGGGAGGCTAGGGCAGGAGAATTGCTTGAATCTGGGAAGTGGAGGTTGCAGTGAGCCGAGATCGCACCACTGCACTCCAGCCTAGGAGACAAAGTGACACTCTCCCCCGCGCCCCCCGCCAAAAAAATTTTTGCTTATGCACTCCTGACAACAATTGGATGAAATTCTCCTAGCATTAGACCTGCAGTTTTCCTCTAGTTCCTCCCTGACTGCCCTTGATGAGATAGTTTTGAAGAATTTTGACACTTTTCCTCTGGCCTCCAGCAAAGTTTATTATTCTCAACTTGTTCTCCAGTGGTAAGAATTCTTAACTCTGTCTGAAATAAGTTTTCAAATGTCTTAATTCTTAAAAGAACTTGTAACATATCATTTTTAAAACAATTGGATACCTTATAGCTATGAGGACTGCTATTGATTTTGGCAGAGTGAGTCTCCCATAGGAATGCTTGGGCTTCTCTGACTTGTAACTTCCTCCTTGTCTAAGAATTTTCTACTGAGTATCTTGTCTCTGTACCTGCAGGGATGACTGTTGTCAAATTAAGCAGATGTTGTGACTTCAGAAATTGCAAAATGTCAGGATCAGTTCATTATTAATGGATTGGAGTAAGCAGGATAATTGAGTTGAGTTTTGTGAAAATCACCTTAAAAGACCAAAGTAAACATACAGCCAGATCATGTAGTATTATATACAGAGCTGAAAATAAATGGGAATATAATACACTGGCTCCTGAAGTTGAGCAAATTTCATTTTAAAATAGAAGTGATCAGCTAAAATAGCCTTTGTTGGATCAATATTCACTTCAGGAAATCAGGAAATAACTAGGCAACTGTACCAATAAAACTTTAAAGCAAACTTAATTTTTTTTTATTTTTCTTCTTTTCCTTCTTCTTCTTCTTTTTTTTTTTCCTTGGGTCAATATTCACTTCAGGAAATCAGGAAATAACTAGGCAACTGTACCAATAAAACTTTAAAGCAAACTTATTTTTTTAAAATTTTTCTTCTTCTTTTTTCTTCTTCTTGGGTCAATATTCACTTCAGGAAATCAGGAAATAACTAGGCAACTGTACCAATAAAACTTTAAAGCAAATTAATTTTTTTTTTCTTCTTCTTCTTCTTCTTTTTTTTTTTCCTTGGGTCAATATTCACTTCAAGAAATCAGGAAACAACTAGGCAACTGTACCAATAAAAACTTTATAGCAAACTTAATTTTTTTTTCTCCTTCTCCTTCTCCTTCTCCTTCTTCTTCGTGGAGTCTCATTCTGTAGCCCAAGCTAAAGTGCAATGGTGCGATCTCAGCTCACTGCAACCTCCGCCTCTGGAGCTCAAGTGACTCTCATGCCTCAGCCTCCCGAGTAGCTAGGACTACAGGCGTGTGACACCACGCCTGGCTAATTTTTTTGTATTTTAGTAGAGACAGGGTTTCACCATATTGCCCAGGGTGGTCTCAAACTCCTGAGCTCAGGTGATCCTCCTGACTCCGCCTCCAAAAATGCTGGGATTACAGGCATGAGACACCACGCCTGGCCTAAAGCAAACTTTATATAAAAATATATAAGAAGGATCACATATTTTCAAAGGAATTAAAATCCGTTTTAGGTATCTTGTATTGTGGTAGGGTAGGAAGAGTTTGGAGAGGGTACATTACAGGAGATGGGGGAATAAAAATTGAGTCAAAAGTTTCTGAGATGGGAATGTTGTTGGGAGAAAGAAGACTAATTGTATTGGGAGGAATTGAGAAATATACATGGACGGGTCAAGTGGAGAGCTTTGGAAAGTACAATGAACAGTTTAGGCTTAATATGGTAGGTGAGGAAGGAAGAAATAATCTTAAAATTTAGGTCACTTTGAGAGTCCTGCAGTTCAACCAGTCATGGGAATGGTGGAGGCTCCTGAGCCATTTCTTCAAGGGTTGTCCTGCATCTGCTGTCTTTAACAGAGATTTTAATATTTCCCAAGACAGTCATCTTTGGACATTGTCTAATTGAGTTGAAATCTGTCACTTTACACACTCCTTCTGGGCATATAGAATCCTCCTAATCCCTCTTCTATGTGACAGCCCTTGACATATTTGAAGACAGCTGTCATGTCTTCTTCCAGTTTAGAGCAGAGGAGAAATGTGATGCCTGTGGTGTTTACAGGATTGTTAGCTACTCTTAAGCTATAGGGCTCTGAGTGACAGCTGGAATGTTGTTTCGACTGTGGCGCAGCAACCAGGCTTCACATTCCTGTAAGTTGTCATAGTGTTATTCATCCCAGGTCGAATGTAGGACAAATGCGTATGGCTTTGATTCATGCTATCTTTAATTGCAAGGCTTGTCCACATTTTCCTTCCTTTCTTCCTTCCTTCTTTCTTTCTTCCCTCCCTTCCTTTCTCCAAAATACTTCTCTTCTGTGATGGGAGTTGAATGGTTCAGCCTTTGGAGTTAGTTCTGGGTTTGAATTTGAATCAAACCCAGATTCAAATTGTTGGTGGGCAAGTTATTTAACCTATATAGTTACTTAACCATTTTTTCTCTGTGAAATGGAAAGAACATCTACCTTATAGGATTAATACTGGACTTAGATGAAAACGATGTATGCAGAGCATCTGATGAAAGCTATCACTAAATGGTAGGCTTTTCATAATTACTAATATAAAAAAGGAAGCAAAGGAAAGTGTGTGTTTATGTGTGAGATGTGTTTGTGATGTGTGTGTGTGTTTGGAGAGATTTATTTATTTATTTATTTATTTATTTATTATTTTAGACAGAGTCTCGCTCTGTCGCCTAGGCTGGAGTGCAGTGGTGTGATCTTGGCTCACTGCAACCTCTGCCTTCCAGATTCAAGCGATCCTTGTGCCTCAGCTTCCTGAGTAGCTGGGATCACAGGTGTGCATCACCACACCTGGCTAATTTTTGTATTTTTAGTAGAGATGGAGTTTCACCATATTGGCCAGGCTGGTCTCAAACTCCTGGGCCTCAAGTAACCTGCCCACCTCCACCTCCCAAAGTGCTGGGATTATAAGCCACTGTGCCTGGCTTGAGATATTGATTTAATATAAAGAGTTGGTTCATGTGATTATGGAGGCTGGGCAATCCCAAAATCTGCAGTCATCAAACTGGAGATCCAGGAGAGTGACCATGTAGTTTCAGTTCAAATCCAATGGCCTGAGAACCAGGAGAGCTGATAGTATAAGTTCTAATCCAAACACTGGCAGGCTCAAAACCCAAGAGCCAATGTTTTAGTTCAAGTCTCAAGGCATGAAAAGACAACGTATGAGCTCAAGGCAGTCAGGCAGGCTTCTCTCTTACTCAGCATTTTTGTGCTCTTCAGTCTGCAATCCCTTAGAGGCCCATCCACATTAGGGAGAGGAATCTGCTTTATTCAGTCTACAAAAATCAGCCAGAAATACTCTCATAGACACATCCATTTGGTCAAATGTGTGGGCACCCCATGGCCTAGACAAATTGGCACAAGAAATTAACCACACACTGTATAATATATTTCTAGGAAGTCAGAAGTTCTAGGAAGAAAAATAAAACAGGGATAAAAGGAGTGAGTCATGGGAATACTGTTTTAGATAGGGCAGGCATCTGTCACTGTCAGGGGAGGCTTTGAAAGGTACATTTCCACCCACGATTGGATTAAATGAGTATTAACCTCACTCAGATTAATGCAAATTCCAGACACAGCTGAAATGAGCCCCTTGCTGCACATCCCCTACATAGATGGTTTCTGATGTTATCTCCTGTGAGGACAACTTCCATGGTAGTGATAGTGTGATATGTTGGAAAATGCATATTGGACCAAACATTTAGAAGACCTGTCGTGGCTGGGTGCAGTGGTGGTGGCTCACACCTGTAATCCCAGTGCTTTGGGAGGCCAAGGTTGCAGGATCGCTTGAGCCCAGGAGTTCGAGACCAGCCAGGGCAACATAGTGAGACCCCATCTCTACAAAAATTAAACAAACAAACAAACAGACATTAACTGGGCATGTGATATGTGCCTATTGTTCCAGCTACTCAGGAGGCTGAGGCAGGATCACTTGAGCCCAGCAATGCGAGATTGTAGTGAGCTAGCATTGCGCCACTGCACTCCAGCCTAGGTAACAGAGTGAGACCCTGTCTCTAAAAAGAGAAAAAGAAGAAGAGAAAAGTACCTGTTATCCAATCCTAGCTCTGCTAGTAACCAGTAAGTCAGTCACTTGTTCTCTCTGAACCTCAATTTCATTTTCTTTTTTTTCTTTTTTCTTTTGAGATGGAGCTTCGGTCTTGTTGCCCAGGCTGTAGTACAATGGCGTGATCTTGGCTCACTGCAACCTCTGCCTCCTGGGTTCAAGCAATTCTCCTGCCTCAGCCTTCCGAGTAGCTGGGGTTACTGGTGCCCGTCACCATGTCCAGCTAATTTTTTGTATTTTTAGTAGAGATGGAGTTTTACCATGTTGACCTGGCTGGTCTCAAACTCCTGACCTCAGGTGATCCACCCACCTCGGCCTCCCAAAATGCTGGGATTACAGGCGTGAGCCACCACACCCTGCCCTCAATTTAATTTTCTGAAAAATGGAGACAACATGGCTTCTCATGGGAATGTTGTAAAAGTCAGAATTTGCCAATGTATTGAAAAACCCTTTCAGAATGAAGGTTTCTCGTTGAGTTTCGGCGATGTAAAATGATGTTAACTCTTTTTATAAAAATACCTTCAGTAGTGTGGCTGGAGCCAATCTCTACATGGTAACAGTGATCTTCCAAGAGTTCTACTGTACCAAATTCTTAGGGATTTTCTTTTGCTCTTGGTTTGGAAACTTGAATGTAACCTCACAGGAGACTTAAGTGAAAAATCGTTCTGTGGCCACAGTATTCCTTCAAATGTCTTGTGTAATGAATGGCTGAGCCTGATATTTTGCCAGTGGCATAGAACAAAATAATTCAAAGCCCCTAAATGAATCCTAGACCAGTTGTGGTGAAATCACTGTGAGGTTTTCTCGCTGAGGTTAAGACAGGGTGAATAAAAATAGTACACACTCTCCTTTCATTCAGCTTAGCCTCCAGTATTAGGAAAACATCAAGGAAGGCAGGCCACTTTGATACGATCTCCCTGATTCCTAAATAACTGTAATCCACTTTCCCAATGCGGTAGTGGGGCAGGGCAGGAGGAGAGAACACGTTTAATTGAGCCATCATGGCTCATTTCTCTAGTGTCCTACTGGAAGTGTGAACTATGTGAACATAGGAATTATTTTTTAACAACACAATTCAATGTACTTTAGCTACACCGATGTACTATATGTCAAGAGTGGAGCCAGATAAAGTGGCTAAAAAGGCAAGTTACAAAAGCGCTCCCCAGTCAAGGAGTTCACAGTCTAGTCAGGGAGATAGAAATGGAAGCCAATCATAATATTCCAGTGTGATGGGCACAACAAACAGTGTACAAATCCAGAGTCAATAAAGAGGGGCAGGTAATGAGTCCCATCTGAGGAGAGTGGGAAAAGATTCATGAAGTTGGTAAAGTGTGACCTGGATTTTGAAGGATGAATAGGAGTTTACCTGGCAGAAAAAGTTATCTTCTGTCAGCTCCCTCTTTTTTATCTTCACTGACTATGTTGATAAATACCTTTATCTAAGAATGCATTGTAAACATTTCATTATATAAACCATAATTGGGACTTTAATTTGAATGCCATTAGAACAAAAACAACATGGTTTAAAAGGAAGATTTTTAATCTGGTAATTTCATACTATTGCCATTACAGTAACATTACCCCTTGCCCCCACATAGAGTTACTCTTTGTATGATTTTGTTTACTTTTATAAAGCGCTTTTTTACATCTGAACCTATGTTGCTTTATTATAGTCTATTTCCTTTCACTAAGAATTGAATCACGGAGTGGTGTTAAGAGTCAAAAATAAATAAATAAATAAATAAAATAATTTAAACTGCAAGAAGTTGGGGGCTTTGTTGTGTTTCCGGTTGCTCAGAATAGTGCTTGGTACATAATAAACACTAAATAGATTTTCAATAAATAAGTAAATTTCATCCAGGAAATTAGTTGCATAACATCAGATGAATAAACATGGGTTTGGAGTTTCTCGTGATGTCAGTAACACAATAAAATTGGTGTAAAATTTTTGGAAGAAGGATGCTTTTCACATGGGCAACTTCAGTATGAAAGTGCATTTATTTGGGAGGGAAAAACGTTCTAGAAAAATAATTGGAAATGTTAGCAAACAGCACAGATTAGCTGTGGACATAGCAGGGGCAAGCCCAGCAGAGACACTGCTTTATGTTACAAGCTTTTCCCCCTTGCTTTCTAAATTTATGTAACATAGAGTGCCTTCCTGAAGTCAGTATACAGCCCTGTGGTTAAAAACATAGGTTGTGGAGACACATTGCATAGGTTGTGGAGACACATTACTTGGGTTTCAAATCCCAGATTTGCCACTTCTTAGCTGTGTGACACCCTGGGCAAATCACACAGTCCTTGTATGCCATACTTTTTGACTGCAGATGGGAATGATAATAATGGTACCTCTTCCATAGAGTTGTTGTGAGGACTAAATCAATAGATAAGTGTGGAAGACTTAACTTTTTTTTTTTCTTTTTTTTTTTTTTGAGATGGAGTCTCGTTCTGCACCCAGGCTGGAGTGCAATGACGCAATCTCAGCTCACTGCAACCTCCACCTCCCAGATTCAAGCGATTCTCTTGCCTCAGCCTCCTGAGTAGCTGAGATTATAGGCACCCACCATCATGCCCGGCTAATTTTCGTATTTTTGTAGAAACGGGGTTTCACCATGTTAACCAGGCTGGTCTTGAACTCCTGACCTCAGGTGATCCACCCATCTTGGCCTCCCAAAGTATTGGGATTACAGGCATGAGCCACCACACCCAGACTTAACATTTAATATAATAATGTACATCATTTCCAAATATGGAATGTTAAGAAATCACTAGTTCTTCCAACTCTTCTCATCACAAAACTCCAGAAAATATAGAAGAGAAAGGGGATCATTTCTCCTGGACTTGTGCAATTGTTCCTTTTGATTCTATCTGTGACATCAAATTGTTATTATCTTTGTAATCTAGGCCATATATTGAGTGCTTTTCTTTAAGTTCAGCTGTTTAGGCATGTTTTAAAACACCACCTATATTTTCAGAGTTGCATTTTAGATAAGACCCATGTAAAGTTAAGAGCTGAATTAAAATATGATTCAAGAGGTCATTTCCTCTGTCCCTTTGCTTTAATTTTAAATACAGGCTTGTAGACAAAAAGGATTGATTTTATTTTACAAATTAATTGGGAGTATTGTCTTAGCAGTAAAAGCTTATGCCCTCATTTCTTTATATTATAGATTTAAACTACATTTAGCTGCTGGGTTTTACACATTTACCTGGGCTCCCAGGTGTGTCTGGTTTTCTTTTCTACCACTTGATTTTTAACACATTTTGTGGTACTTAATATTTTCTTCCTGATTGGTGTCTCTCTAAGAATGGTGAAATGGGTAATGTGTTTGCCAGTGGAGAGTAATGTTGTCTTCAGTTTTGAATCTGGGCTCCTGCTTATAGTAAGACAATGATTTGAATGCATTTCTTTAAAAAGATTCACCATAACAGCTGGAATTATGGTTAAGATATATGATTATGGAACTTGAACACAGCGGCTTTTAAATTACCTCTTTGTACCAAGTATACGAACAGCTGTTTGCCCCTGGCACAGGAAAACCTGTTGATGGGACAAACATTGCACATGTGTACATTTTGATGGAAATAGCCATTAGGGTTCATTGTGTTTATATAAGTCTTAGAGCCGATAACCAGGATTTAGGACACAAGAAAAAATATTTTTTTTACAGTTCTCAAGTGAGTGTGTACTAATCTTCAACAAAAATCATACTTTGTAGTACAAAACCAATGATAGATTTTGACTTTTGAAATTGTTGAAAAAAGTATCTTCCTATGAGTCTTAATTTCAAGTGAAATATGCCGAGTTGTAGTTTGCTTTTAAGGTTTTTGGTGCTTAAATTATGTGACATAAACATTCAAATTATTTTTCTAGATAATGCTTTCTGCATGCTAGATAGGATTATTTCTCTCTTCTTTTAATTAGTTACTTAATTAGTAATTTTTAATGGTGTTGTAAGCACTCAAGCTCATCTTACCCCCAAAATCTATGACCTTGACCATAGCCCATACTTATGCTTTTATTTTCTTTAAGATGTCTTTTGATGACCAACTTAAACATTTTTAGTCTTATTAAAGTTATCAATCTTTTGACTTGTAGTCAATTAGTTCTATATCTTGCTTAGGAGCTATACGGAATTTGTGTTTCCAAGTCATTTCTGACTTGAAAGAGCTAAATAAACAGAACATGTCTATTGGAACCAGAAAATACCAATTTCATTAGCTATCTTTTAAATAAGCAGAAAGGGTTCCCTTTCTAAGCGCCTATCCATGTGGTTCCCAATTAATTTATAAGTGAAATAATATCCCCAGTAGTTTTGGAAAATAAAGAAAACTACTCTCCATTTGAGAGTAAGTTTCCCCCATAAAAACAGAGAAAAATGGGTTCTTGAAGCTTAACCAGACTTCAGTGTTCCCTGGTTATGTCCAAAAACAAATTAATTTTTATCCCGTGACTTTTTGTGGTATTCCATTTTAGCCTTTTTCTTAGTGTGGTACAGTAGGGCTAACTCCCAAATACAAAGTTACCAGCTGATGGCTCTGCATTTGGTGATTAAGAAAGGGAATCTGGTGCCAGAAAGTGAATATATAAACTTTGGATTGAGTTGTACTGTTTAGCTTCCATAATGAATACTGGAGTATTTCACTGGCAAATTCATTTTTTTCCCATCTGGTAAAAGCATCTAGGTATCCCATAAATATTTATATCTGGAAAAAAATCAAGATCCTTTAAGCAAAATGTGGCCTGGTAGGTGCAGAGACACGTATATTAAACTGCCTATGCCAACCATAGTAGTTCAACTATCTTTTATTTTTTTTTTAGGTAAAGGCATATTCAACTTATTTATGAACACTTCTCTATTTTGGTTTTCATTATACATGTTAAAAAAAAAAAAACAAAGATTTTTCTAAGCCAGCAAGAAGTTAAAAAGGATACAAGAAACCCACCCCCAAAACCCCTCTGCCCGCCACACACACTTAATGATCTCTAGTCCTAATATGAAAATTCAGCAAAGTTAAGCAATTCTTTGGAAGCACAGACTAGAGTACAAAGCAATGTTACAGTAGGTACTAAAAGTATTAGTCTGTTCTCACGCTGCTAATAAAGACATACTCAAGGCTGGGTAATTTAAAAAGGAAAGAGGTTTAGTGGACTCACAGTTCCACATGGCTGGGGAGGCCCCACAATCACGGCAAAAGACAAAGGAGAATCAAAGGCACAGCTTACATGGCGGCAGGCAAGAGCGTGTGTGCAAAGGGAATCTCCCTTTTATAAAACCATCAGATCTTGTGAGACTCATTCACTATTCTGAGAACAGCATGGGAAAGACCCCCCATTATTTAATTACCTCCCACTGGGTCCCTCCAATGACACATGGGAATTATGGGAGCTGCAATTCAAGATGAGATTTGGGTGGGGACACAACCAAACCATCTCGATATTGTTAAGGCTTTGTGAAACACTTGGAGAATATTCCTGTGTCTTGGCTCTGTGTGAATAGAAATGGTGAATTTCCCCTAAAGAAGCACAGATCTATCCTAGATCAGGCAGCCTCCTCCATCTTTGTAGAGGCTTAGCCATATGCCCTTTGCATTTCCACAGCATTGCTGTGAGTGGGGCCTTCTCTGATGGTAAAACATAGGTATCATGGCCACTGGGCATCCTCTTCTGAATCTTTGTCCTGAATCCTAATTGAGCCATTAAAAAAATCAATTATTTACATGATCTTTAGGAACAAAATTTACTGTCACATATACATAATATGCAAAAAACGTTTGACTTTCGGGAAATTCTTTGGCCTTTTTCCAATTATCTTGTTCCAAAAGCCCTTCCTTTTTAAGAAAAAGTCTCTGTACCTTTCTTGGATTAAATATGCAGCTGTGACATTTCCTTGAATTCAGAAAGCCCGTATTTCTCTTTTCCTATCACTTCCTCTAGCATAAATTTATCAGGATAGGAGAGCTGTCTTTTTGCCTCCTGGCTGTCTTCCCATCTCGGCTGACTGGCACACACTGGTGTTGCTAAGACCTTTCCTGGAAAGAATCAACAGGCGAAAGCCCAGAGCTGGATGCTTTTGCACAGACACTACTTTCTAAAATACACAGAAGGCTGAGTTGCCAGGATGGTGTGAACCTGCCCAGTATTTTCCTAACTATTTCCAGAGCACTGGCTCTACTGCCAACCGTTACCACAATTTTTTTTCTAGTAAAATACATTTAAGGGAAGAGTTGTAAAAAATGGCTGCTCCTATGGGAATGTTTTTGTATTCTTAGCACTAAGTTGTCTAAAAGACGTTAAGATGAACTCTTTTTGAAGTTACTGTGACAGTAACACATGCATTTTTCTGGTTTGTGCTTTGCAGAAGTGAAATTTGTCTGTCAAACTCCAGCGATTGCTGACATTGTAATCCTGGTCGATGGTTCATGGAGTATTGGAAGATTCAACTTCAGACTGGTTCGGCTTTTCTTGGAAAACCTGGTTACAGCATTCGATGTGGGCTCAGAGAAGACACGAATTGGTATAATTTCTATTATTAGCAGTAGCAGTCAGCTGTCAGTGCAAAACCGCTGGGAAGTGTTTTAAGAAATTTCAAAAATTCCTTACAAAGTGACTTTCAGGATTGCAGGATACTCATCATCTCCAAAGCACATGTTTCAATCAATAAATATTTATTCCTTCTAATTTTTGCAATGACAGTGTCATTCAATTAATTATTGAACATATTTTAATTTTCTGAAAAGTCAAGATCTTCTCTGTTAATAATAAAAATAAAACTTTAAAAGTTACAGCTGGTTTAAGAATTTATTGCATAGTAGTTTTCTTTTTATTTAAAAGAAATAACTAAATCTAGGAAAATGTTGAACTAGAAAATTGGCAGTCATTTTATACTACAAGATAATCTTTGCCAAATTAATTCTAGCCCAGATAACAAGCAAAAAAGTTGTAAATCTTTGAGCAATATTACAAATAATAAAAATAATAAATCTTTGTTAAACAAAGTCTCCTAGTTTAACTTTTAAATAGCCATTAAGAAAAATCACTCCGGCCGGGCGCGGTGGCTCAAGCCTGTAATCCCAGCACTTTGGGAGGCCGAGACGGGCGGATCACGAGGTCAGGAGATCGAGAGACGATCCCGGCTAACACGGTGAAACCCCGTCTCTACTAAAAAATACAAAAAAATAGCCGGGTGAGGTGGCGGGCGCCTGTAGTTCCAGCTACTCGGGAGGCTGAGGCAGGAGAATGGCGTAAACCCGGGAGGCGGAGCTTGCAGTGAGCTGAGATCCTGCCACTGCACTCCAGCCTGGGTGACAGAGCAAGACTCCGTCTCAAAAAAAAAAAAAAAAAAAAAGAAAAATCACTCCTTTGAGAATAAATCAACAACAAATAAATCTAGGCCTTTTGTCTACAAACATGATCAGATTTTTTTTTTTTTTAATGTCAAGTACCTAATTGGGTACTCATTTATAAATGGCTAGAAAATATGTCCACTCCCTCGAACCCCGTATATGTTTAACTTGATTCCTTTAATTCATCTTACTCAGCAAGTCTTTCTGAAAATTTATAGCCGGGCCAAAAAAATATATATATATTGCAAAGATGAGGCCTTTCGTCGTTCTAGTTTCTTGAGTAGCTCACTACATTTTTGAGTAACCCATTATTCCTGGTGAATTTCCTAATCTTTTTTTCCAGGTCTTGCACAGTATAGTGGCGACCCCAGAATAGAATGGCACTTGAATGCATTTAGCACAAAAGATGAGGTGATTGAAGCTGTCCGAAACCTCCCATATAAAGGAGGAAATACACTAACAGGTATATTTTGTTCAATCCATGTTATAACAACATATCTTTTTGAAAAATAATTGTATTACCTCATTTTGCCACTTTGTGTTATCATAATGTTTTAATTAAACTAGCACTTAGGATTCTTTGATGACGGTTTTCCCAAATTCAGCATTGAGATAAAAGCCAGATATCTCATTCCTTTTACTCTATGACTCATGTTTCAGGAAGGGCTTGGTTGGGTTGGGAGAAAATGAAGCAAGCCCTGAGACCAACAGAGTGGAGTAGCTGTCTGACTTTTGTCAGCTACTCTCTTCACTGCTTTTCTCTTCCTGCCATCCTCCACCCTGTTATTTAAATAGAAACAAATCTCTTCTTATTTTCAAAGGAGATATTTTCTTTGCCCTTATTCTGCAATCAGTAGTTATCATGAAGATATTATGATATAATTTTCTGAAAAGTCAAGATCCTCTCTGTTAATAGTAATATGGATCTTTGGCTCACCAGTATTTTTGATGAATGATGAATATAAGAATATTTACATTATAATCATCCATGGCACAGTCACAAAGGGTTTGTAAAAATTTTAACCTTGAGACATGCTGCAAGCTGAGCATCCCAACTCTGAAAATCCAAAATGTTTGAGTGCCAACATGATGCTAAAAAAATGCTCATTGAAGCATTTCAAGTTTTTATTGTTTAGATTTGGGCTGCTCAACCAGAAAATATAATGCAAATATTCCAAAATCCAAAAATACCTGAAATCCAAAACTATTCTGGTCTCAAGGATTTAATAGTGGATATTCAACCTGTATTGCCTACCACAGGTACATATTAGAGATGCTCAGATGAAACAATGTAAATGTTGTTATTGATTTTTATGCAGCAAACAATTTATTAAACACAAATCCTATAACAATATTGGACCATTTCTTATTTTTTTCTGGATGGAAAGTGTCATACACACAAGGCAGGAGTATGATTAATGATTTTAGATCTGTCCCTTCTACTCCTAAAAAACAAAGAGAGGGATTTTTCGGTTCCTTAGAATATCACGAACAAATTGAAAACCTAATGATAACGCACTACTGTGTGAGTATTCTTGCTTCATCCTAAATTATAAAGGTTCAGATCTGCTTGTACACAATATCTATTATCATCCATTGGCCATGAATTCAGAGTTCTTTATAAATGCTAGTTTCTGAGAGAATGCAGTGTTTAATTGTTTTCATTACCTTTATTCCAGTGGATTTTAGTTCCTTGTTGAATCTGTGAAAGACAAGGTTATTATAACAATGAAGATTCACATGTAATAAAAACTCCTGTGGCTCAATAGGTTACCCATCTTGTGGTTGTATTTTGGAGAATTTGGAGACTTTTTATTAGAGATGGCTGGTGTTTACTTTTCCTTGTTTTCTACAAGGTCTTGCTTTGAACTACATTTTTGAAAATAGCTTCAAACCTGAAGCAGGATCAAGGACTGGAGTATCCAAAATCGGTATTTTAATCACAGATGGAAAATCCCAGGATGACATTATTCCACCATCTAGAAACCTTCGTGAGTCTGGTGTAGAACTGTTTGCCATAGGTATGTGCTCTTTTTAGTCTTGTTTCAACTAAGGTCATAGACCCACAACCACTTAAAACAATATGTAATGTGAAATACACTTCACTGAAAGCCAGGAGACCTGAGCACTTTCTAGTCTTGGCCCTTGCCATAGGCAGCCCTGTGATCTGAGCCCAGCTTCCTTACAGTTAAAATGGGAGTGATGCTAGCTGTCATGTATCCCATGGTATGAGGATTTCTAAGTGAGGTGTCATGTATAAAATGCTGCAAAAAGCATAAAGTGGCATGCAAAGGCCTGGTATATGTTTGTTACTGTTTAATAAGTCAAGACTTTCCTTAAGGGTCACAGCTATCTCTTTTCTGGCAGTATAGGAAGACTCTAATTTATCATTTTCAAGGAATTAGGGTCCTGCAACTACATAAAGAAGACACAAAGTTCAAGATTTGTAGTAGTTCTTTTCGGAAACTAACCCTTTATAAGGTATCCTTCTTGTGTGAAAAAGCATATATATACACATATATATACACATATATGTGTGTGTATATATATAGCATACATTTGGAATAACTACAAAATATTTAGATGATGCAACTTTGCTGTTGATTAAAATGTTAACATTTTCTTTGGCAACGGGAAGGTCTTCTATTTAGTAGAGAACAACAAACTTTCTCAGCAGAAAAAATGCCTGATTCCCATGCAACACTGAAATACAAACCAAAATATAACAGCAAATTCCTTAATAGGGCTCTGAAGACATTTGAAATGGGTTATCATGAATGCTCCCTTTTATTATGTTTTACATATTTATTTTATTTGTGATAAGTCTTTAGTCCAAATAAAATGCATTTATCTTCCTGCATTTATCAAGAAGATGGTGCATGTTTCTTTTTGTGAACTTCCCATGAGATGCTTCTTCTATCAAAAGAGAGTAATCTCTACCCTGGAGTTCCATACCCAGTTATAGTGGGTGCTGGCATAAAAACTACATATTTCAGAGTACTTCTACTGCTGTGAAATGGAACTATCCAGGGAGAAGGGGCCTGGGAATACGTGTTTTGAAACCATACCCAGATCTGTATCTTAAAATCATTCTCCAGGGTTGAGAACTACTGGTAAGCCCACAGGAATATCTCCTCTGTGTATATTGGTTAAATTTCTCTCCCTTAGAGAAAGATCCTAAGAAGTTTTCATATATATATATATATATAAAATTTTTCATCAGAGGATGTTTCTGATCATTTATTCAGAACTTGTTTCCTACTAGTATGTAGCCAAGTACAGTCTAGGAACAGCTGCAGAAGCTGTGGGAACTATGGTGTTCCCTCCTGTTTCTTTGCCTTATTCCTACAGCATCTCCAAGCAGTGAATTCCCGGAGGTTCAGGTTGTATCTTCTTCACCTTTTCATCCTGATCGCCTATCCCAGTGCTTGACACTTAAAAAGTATCCCATAAATGGCTGTTTAATAAGTTAGTGCTCTAAAGAATTTCTAAGATAGCATTATAACCCATAGTATTAAAAATAAAAATATCCATGAAACATACATGTAAGAGAGGTGTATTATTATTATTCAAGTAAGTGATGTGTACAGCCATTACTGCTACATTTTTCATTTACAGAAGAAAGAACAAAGAAATCCCAGGAAAAAATTAAAAATGTATTATGTTCGAACTTTGTTTTGGTGAATTAGAACCTTGTTATTTTGTGTGCATGTGTGTGTGGTGCGGGAGGAGCTAGGTGTTATAGCTCAGTGGTGTGCAGGAGCCAGCTCATGCCAGTTTGCAAGAGCCAACTGTGCACATCTCTTCCCAAGTCTGCATTCTGTGACCTCATATTGGTAGTCTGGAATAAGCTACAGTGGGGGTATTTATTCTACAGAAATTGGCAAACACTATAAATTAGGGCAGAAATCTGACTGTTAAATATTTACCACATTCACCAGCACACCCCTGGAATTTAAAGGGGCAGTAAATGAATTTAACCATACGGTGCTTCACTTGTAAAGAAAAATGTGAAGTTGGTCCTAGGAGTTGAGTTAAATTTGCTCTGTAGGAACATTTCTTACCCTGAAATTTAATAGTACATCTTTTAGAGTTATCAATGAAAAAAAAAAATCTTAAGACCCTGTCTTAGATTTGCTACTCACAATGTGGCTTATAGAATGCTTAATTCAAGAAGCATTAGCTTACATACTATGCACCAGGCATTGTGGAGGTTGTTGGGGTACAAAGATGAACAAGGCAAAATCCTTACAAAACAAATTCCTCCAAAGTCATGATGACCATTTCCTCTCTTTTTCTGTGCAATTGCAACAGTCAAACTATTTTATTTGGGAAGGTGAGGGAGAGGCAAAATTGGGTCTATTTTTCCCAGAATATTCCTATATAAGTCCAGACTTGTCAGTTTCAACTGAATATCACAAAAAAAGCATTATTGGCACTGCTCCAGCATGCATTCAATGTTATATTCATTCAGATGTACATTTTAGAAGCAATTGTAGAAGTCCTTCAGGCAAGAACCATCAGAGATTTATTTTCCTGTACTTTTGTCCAATAAAGGAAATCTCTGTCAAAGACTTACCCTAATGGAGGATTAATTTATGTGTTTATTCTCCATTTTCTGCTCTTGTTAATGATAAATAAGCGATTTTTAAAGCAAAGCTTTAAGTAAATTCATCCAGATGGGATTTAGACTTCTCTGAAAATTACCTGGAAATCAGCAGTATTTATTATCCTGCAACCTCCTAAAGCAAATAGTTCAGAGACAACTAACGCTTTGTTGCTCAATATGTTGGGGTTGAAAGATAAATCAATTGGCACAGGCAGCCATCTAAGAAGTAATTCATGTTGCCCCAGGTAATTTCTCTTCCTTGCTTCTATAGAACCTCCTTTTAATGCCCTCTGATGATTGAAACGACGGGGATTATAAAGAAATCCTCCTTGTTTGATGAAGCTTGGGGAAGGGAAATCTACCTTCCCACCCAGAAAACGTGACCTTATGCCTCTCCTTTCATATCTCTAACATTGTTGGTAAATATTTAGTCATTTTAATGTACAGTCTTCTGAGAGGCAGTATGAAATAGGGGAACAATAGTTCTAAACTCATAGGATTGTTTGTGAGGATTAAAGGTGTTATTATATGGAAAACACTTACTATGGTGCTTGGGGGCACGGTGATCAAACTCTTTTTTAAGGGTTTGTGTTCACTGCTTTCTGTCCTATTCTAGTCCCTGCTGTATTCCAGACACCCAACTTTGTGCTTGACCATGGCATTCAGTAGATACTGTGGAAGGACCAGAAATTTTCTATTTACATTAGTAAAATTGCAGTGGTTACTAGACAGCAAATTGTATTTGAGTATGTTAAAAAATAATTTTCCCTAGCTTTCTCCTTGGCTTAATGCTATAGAATCATAATTTCAAATATATATATATATGTATATTTGTTCTAGCAGTATTTCTCAATTTCAGTAAACTTATTTTATAGAAACTTAAACCTGAAGCTTTGATAGTTTAGGATGCTGGTTTAATTACTATTGCTTCGCAATATTCATGCAAAACAGAATTTAGTTTTATGAAGTCATCTTCCTGTTACGATGTATTGAGTAAAATTAATATCTAATCATTTAAAAATGATTCTGCAACTGACTTTTTGTAAAAAGCAATCTGATATGAAATGTTCCTCTTTAAAGTGGCAGATGCCTATAACCAAATCCAAGACTGCAAGTCCACCAGAACGAGGGAGGGTGACTGAAGCAGCCTCTCAGATGGGGTTGGGGGAGTCCCAAGTGTTGTTTACTGGGACACAAGCACATAATAGCTTTCATCTTGTCAATGGTACATATGCTCGCTCTTCCCTTTTTTTGCTTACTTTCTTTCTACATGAATAATTTGTTAGAATCAGAGCTATTGTTTTGTGTTATATAATAGATATAAGACGATATTTTTTCATTTCATCAGTTTATTTCATGTGTGTGCATTTTAAATAAAATTTTAAATATATACATATACAAGTAGCAGATGATGCTTTGACTGCAGTGAAGATTGACTGACTGGGTCAGATCAAGCCCACCACAGTCACTCTTTCCAAGGGGGCATAAAGGTCACCATTCTCCTGCTTTCCTCCGTGTAAGGGGTGAAAAACGCGGATGTGAATGAGCTGCAGGAGATCGCCTCTGAACCGGACAGCACTCATGTGTACAATGTTGCCGAATTCGACCTGATGCACACAGTTGTGGAGAGTCTGACCAGGACTGTCTGCTCTAGAGTGGAAGAACAGGACAGAGAAATTAAAGGTAAAATGAGTGACAGAGCAGTCCTGTGTATGTCAGTATTACGGTGCACAAGCCTATCGTGAATTGGGAAAATTCTTTTCATTTTCCATGTTGGCTTTCTGAAGACCCCCTATTCCCCTAAGACCCGAGCCGTCAGAGTAGAAAAGGAAGTATATTAGCAGGCTTTGTGGAGGTGAAGGAGAGACTGTTTAAATACAAGATGATTTTCTCCATAATGTAACGTTTACTTTTATTTAAAAATTAAACTTTTTAATTTTAAGATAATTATGCATTCAAATACAGTTTGTAAGAAATAATACATGGAAAGATTGTGTGTTCTTTACTCGCTTCTCCAATGGCAAAATCTTGTAAAGCTAATTGCATTACTACAAGCAGAATGCTTGCCATTGATACAGGCAAGATGCAGCACGTTTCCACCACAAGGATCGTTCCTGTTCCCTTTTATAGCCACCCTCACTTATATCCCTCTCCCTCTCTCTATGATCCCAGACAACCACTACTCCATCTCCAATATTTTTCATGTCAAAAATATTATGTGAACGGAGGTATGTGGTATGTAACCTTTGGGGATTGAGTTTTTTCATGCAGGAGAATTCCCTGGACATTCATCCAAGTTGTTGCACGTGTCAACAGCGCTTTCTTTTTAATTGAGTGTCAGATTCCATGATGTGGATGTGCCACAGTTTGTTTAACCACTCACACGTCGAGGGGCTCCTGGGTTGCTTTCAGCCTTTGGCTATGATGAATCAAGCTGCTGTGAATGTTCATGTAGAGGTTCTTGTGCAAACATAAGTTTTCATTTCTCTGGGATAATGCCCAGTAGTACAATGGCTGGATCATATCCCAGTTGCATGTTTTGTTTAGTTTGGTTTTCATTAAGAGTGGCCTCCTTGCTACTGGACAGTGGTGAAAGTCCTGACTCACTGCTAGGTCTCCTCTGACACCATCACAGAGTGAGGGGGGATGGTGCCTTATTACCCCCAGGTGGGGTTGAGGGTCCAGGCAGTCTCTTCATGTGGTCTCCCTTGATATCACAGATAGGATTGTAGGGGAAAAGATTCATTACCCTCTGCTGGGGATGAATATCTCTCCTCTGCTTGACCTCTCACACCACCCTAGCTGGCATGAGGGGCTTGGGGTGGATATTAGGGCACCCTATTACAGCCAAGAAAGGCTGGAAATTTTGGCTTCCCACTAGGCCTTTGCTGGCATGGGTAAAGATGTGGCCACAGTGTTTTTCTGTGTTGATTATCTGCAGTAGAACAGTTATTGCCAAAAATGTTTTAAAAGTTTCAGTCTTGGTAGGCTGGCCATTTCCTGGTCCTTTGCTAGAGGGAGAAGATTTTGTTAGCAATTTTTAGTCTGTATCTGTTGGTGTTTCTAGGTTGCCAGATACTTTAGCTCCATGTGTGGGATATATGAGTAAAAGGAAGTGGGAGCTCACTACTGGGAGCTCCTGAGCCCTGTAGTTCTGCACTCATTGACCTTCTTCTCTCTACTTTTCAGCGTCTTCTTATGCTTGTCTTTGATATAATTTCCAGAGTTTTTAGTTATACTCAGCAAAAGGAATAGAGTAAAGCACAGCTCTTCTCTTTCTTGGAGCAAATCCATCATAGATTGTTAAGCCTTGCCCCTCACAATATCACTGGTCTGCAGGTTGCGCTTGCCTTATAGAGTTGTAATCTGAGAAGAGGGTAATATCCAAGTCTTCTTTTAAGAGTCTGGTTTTATTTGCTGCCTCTGTTGTAACCAGCGTGAAATGGTTCTTTCTGGCTACATGTCCTTCTCTCTGTCATCATTCGCCTTTCCCCAGGCTAGATCTCATGGGGCTGGGCTGGGCATCCAAGCAGTATGATCCTGAACACATTTCCCTGAGCTTCAAAGTGAAGCTACTTTAGAGCTCAGTTTTTCCAAAAAAAGTCTACATGTGGTTGATGATACAGCATGTAATAAAGTTCCTGGCCATAGTTTGTGTTCAAAACAGTATTTTAAAAATTGAGATTATTAAAGTCCCTTTGAGTGAGTGCCCTTAAAGTGTGAGAAATTCTAAAGTTTCACCTTGTTATTATCATTTACATATTGTATCCCCCCTCCACTTAGATTCTGCATGTCCCAAATTTTTATAGAATCATTTGCTTTAACATGTGTAACACATACGAAAAAATGCTTATGTAGTGTTGAGCTCATAGTGGGCATTTAATATATGTTAGTTGCTTTTTCTTCTTTCACATTTTTAGATATTAGTCACTTGTTGAACTGAAATTTTTACTATAGAGCCTGTGTTCTCTGATGCTTAAAAACACAGACTCTCGTGTCAAGCCCAGATATCAATGTCAACTCTGATACTAATTGTGAGACCTTGGTCATGTTAGCTAACTTCATTGTGCCTTGATTTTCTCACATACGAAGTGTGAACAGTAATAGGAACTAGGGAGAAGTAGATGAGATTAAAAAAAAAAAACTTCTAAAGACTCTGAAGAGAAACTTTCAATACACACATGCTTAGTTCATGTTTGTTTGTGTGTTTGTTTGGAGGCAGAGTCTCGCTCTATTCCCCAGGCTGGAGTGCAGTGGCACGATCTCGGCTCACTGCAACCTCCGCCTCCTGGTTCAAGCGATTCTTGTGCCTTAGGCTTCTGAGTAGCTGGGATTACAGGCACCTGCCACCATCCCCAGCTAATTTTTGAATTTTTAGTAGAGACGGGGTTTTGCCATGTTGGCCAGGCTAGTCTCGAACTCCTGATCTGACCTCAGGTGATCCACCCACCTTGGCCTCCCAAAGTGTTGGGATTACAGGCATGAGCTACCATGCCCAGCTGTTAATGTTTGTTTTTATTATTTATTAACAATGACCTTAATTTGAGAAAGTTCTCTAGAGTCAAGAACTACATCTTATTTAAGTTTGGTATCCTCAGAACTTAGCGTAGTACCTGGCACCTAATAGACATTTAAATGTTTGAATGAACAAATGGATAACTGAATCAACTTATCTAAAGAGGAAAATCTTAGAGGCAGCATAAAATCAGTATTTATTTCTGTCTAATGAGATGTCTTAGCTTCATAAGAAATAACTTTGGGTAAGAGGTTTATTTGATGTGTTTCTTTAATTTAGCCTCAGCCCATGCCATCACTGGGCCGCCTACGGAGTTGATTACTTCTGAAGTCACTGCCAGAAGCTTTATGGTTAACTGGACTCATGCCCCAGGAAATGTGGAAAAATACAGAGTTGTGTATTATCCTACCAGGGGTGGAAAACCAGACGAGGTAATAAGGAGACAGTATTTTCAACCATCCTTTTTATTCTCTCAAGTCTTCTACAGTAGTGAGAACAAGGCAGAAATTTATGTATAAGATTATTCCGTCACAGACATTTTAAAGAATTTGACTGAAATGCATTTCCACTTGTTCATATTGTTCTCCCATATCTCTGAGTTATGGCAATTACATCTTTCATCTCTCCAAATAACGCTCAGAACTGGTCATGTATGACTTTCTAACACAACGTATTTTTCTTCTTCAAATTAGTAAGTTCTAAAGTAAAAGGTATCAGTAGCTAATTATCTGGCCAGGACCCCTTTTGCTATTTGTGCATTTTTTCTGCTTGGGAGTGATCTGAGCTTTCTGCCTCAGTGAAGTCTGTGCATTCCAAAGTACGTGGTCATATACGGACTAGTCCTCCAAGCCTTGGAGTTTCCTGGACATTTGTAGGGATGAGTGCAATGGAAAAGCCAATAATAAAGCAGCTGTGGCCAGCATTTTTTATGGCTTGGCTAACACAGGCAAGAACACCTATTGCCAGATGATTGGATCCTTCCCATTTCCTACCTTTGATACCACAATTCACAAGGAATATGTTAAAACACAATGAAATTCTTTTTTCTTTTTCTTTTTGTTGTTCTAACCTCTGACTGACCTCAGCATATTTCATAATATTCTGTGTTATGGTAGGATTTATGATATTTTTTAAGCGTTAGAGAAGTAGATTGTGGAGTCTTAAATCATTTGGACCAAAAAAAAAAAAAAAAAAAAAAAAAGGAGAGAGATCTGAGTGCTTCCAATGATTCTTTTATTTTTCACGACTAATAAATCTTTTAAATGCTTCCCAAAGCTCTATGGAAAAATATCATGTTTATTGTTATTAAGTGGATGTAAATAGGATAATAATTAGCCTGGTATCAACACAGTTATTTCTATTAGATATGAATTAACAAGGGACTTCTGGACACGTTCCATAAAAGGTGCATCACTTCATGTAGGCATTCAAAGAGCGTTTGACTGCCACAGTGGAAAGGAGGATGTGGCACAAACAAGAAAATATTCAATGAAATATTCTTGCTGGAGATATTTTCGCTTTTTGATTTCAATTCTGTGTGTAAGATATTCCGTGCTCTCATTGCTCGAACTGTTCTTTAAACAGGTGGTGGTAGATGGAAGTGTATCTTCCACAGTGTTGAAAAACTTGATGTCTTTAACTGAATATCAGATAGCAGTCTTTGCAATCTATGCCCACACTGCTAGTGAAGGCCTACGGGGAACTGAAACTACACGTATGTATTTAATTCTACCCCACTTCTAACTTTGTGGAGTGCTGCTTAGGGGGCCTTTCTTAAATTGAAATTCTGCTCAGGTCGTGTTGATAGACATCCTGAATCAAATTCAATCAAATTCACGGAAGACATTTGTCGTGCTATATGTGGTACTTGTCCATGCTAGAGCTGTAGTCTTGCAGGTGCTATGTCTTGAAAAAGTTGTTATAAATCTCTGATAGGTTTAAGAGCAATCTTGGTGGTGAAAAGTACAAAAACATTCATTCATTTATTAAGTATTTAATAAATGCCTACTATGAACCAAGAATTGTCCTTGAATTTGTCAGTAGAAGTAGAGAAAAAACTCCATAGCTCTCCTGCCCAGTAGAATGCCAAGGCAATTATGTTACTGCTATCTTCATTGTTCATATCATTGTAGGTAAAACAAGCTTCTGAATACTAATAATTCCCTTCCTGGGTAGGATCATAGTAACACACAATGACAACATACACACATAATACACACACACACACACACGCACATGCACATGCACACAGAATCATGAGAAGAGATAATCTTTTTAAAAAGATCGAACATCTTGTAGTCATTTCTAATATTAACTGAGTTCCTATTACATGCGAGGCACTATGCAAAACTGCTCTAAAAAATCTGCCTCTGATAGAACAATAACAGGGTAAACAACACTAATCACAATGCGCCACGCACTGTGATCATCACTTTCTGAAATCTGTTGGATTTATCCCTGGCAACAATCTGTCAGATAAGTGTTAATGCCCTCACTTTGCAGAAATATTTTAGTGACAATCCTTATTCTCAAGGATGTTTTAGTGAGCCTGGGCAACATGGCGAAACCCGGTCTCTACAAAAAATACAAAAATTAGCCAAGCATGGTGGCACGCCACTGTGGTCCCAGTTACTTGTGAGGCTGAGGTGGGAGGATTGCTTGAGCCCAGGAGGTGGAGGTTGCAGCCAAGATTGCACCACTGCACTCCAGCCTGGATGACAGAGGAATAACAGGTCTCAAAAAAATAATAAATAAAAGTAAAAGGATGTTTTAGTGTAGTAGGGGGTGGGAACGCAAACCAAGGATGTGCAAGCAGATTAGTGCAATGAAAGACTGTAAGCACTCTCATAGATCTGTGTACAAGGAGCTGGAAATGTCAGCAAAGTCCTGAACTTGACATTGTGGTTAGAAGAGTAGGCAGGGCCACATTAGGGAGGGTCTAGAACCATATTTGAAAACAACAATGTTTCCTGTTTTTCATCAGCATTGTTTAACGCAGGAGCTTGCAATTTATTCTTAACCCCTTTCTCCCTTCTTATGGTCAATCTTATTTCTTGATAATTTCATTTTTCTCAAGGACACATATGTAAGTGGCTCAACATTAAAAAAAAAAAAATCTCTTGCAGTTGCTTTACCCATGGCTTCTGACCTTCTACTGTATGATGTGACTGAGAACAGCATGCGAGTCAAATGGGATGCAGTACCTGGGGCCTCAGGTTACCTGATCCTTTATGCTCCCCTAACAGAGGACCTGGCTGGGGATGAAAAAGAGGTAACCACCTGCTACCTACTACAGTCCTAGAATCTTTTATTTCCTTAAATAAAATAAAATTTTTATTGTAAAAATTTAATGTAGAAAATTCAGATTAGCCAAAAGAAAAAAAAAGCACGTATAATCCCACCACCGAGAGATAGCCGTTGTTAACAGTCTTTGCCAATGCATTTTAAAAGCAACAAATGGAAGTGGTTTTGTAGCCTGCTGTTTTCATTTTATTTATTGTGAATCTCGTTCCATGTCATTAAAGAAAATTTTACGAAGTCATTGTATACACCCATAGTATTCTACTGTTGGTTTGAACAGGTCATGTTTAATTAATCTATGATTTTGGATATTTAGATAGCTTGCTATATAAATAATGCTTTTGTGAATATTCCTAACATACATCTTTGCATAATTGTTTATTTCCCTAGGATAAATTCCTAGAAATAGAGTTTGTTTTTCAAAGGGTAGGCAAATTATTAAGGTTTACATTCAGTATTGCCAAATAACTCTAGAGGAATGTTATATATTTTGCTTTATGTGGTGCATAAGTGACTATTTTCTCTGTATGCACTGAATTAAGTTTTTTCTTACTAATTTGAGAGGTAGATAGACATACCTCGTTGGTGCAAATTTTTGAATTTATTCCATTTTAAATGATGAACCTTTGACCTTCAAATGACTTTCAAACATTTTAGTACTCATTTTTAATTTATAGGGGACAATAGCTATAATGCAGACATGTAAGGAATGAAGAGGATGAATCTGACACTTGGAAGTGTAATGACCAGGCAGGGGCAGTTAATAAGCAAAGCAGTTCAGAGAACTTGGTTGTCTAAAATTGTGTAAAGCCTGTCTCTGATGACGGAAATCTTTAGGATCGAAAAAATGGTGAATCTGAGTGTCAGGAATAGAGTATTGGTGACATGTGTCTTTTTATTTCCAAGGCTTAGACGGCTTTTGCCTATTTGAATTTAAAGTTGATCTGAATTATTTTGACAAAAGAGAGACTTACAAATGGTGCTGAGAAGATGCTCAGCCTCACTATGAAAGAGAAAGAGAATTAAAGGAATAGTAGTTTATAACCAATAGATTAGCAAAAAAAATTTAAAGTCTGATAATACTGTGTATTCATGAGCACGCAGGAAAAGAATCACTCCTGTAACTGCTGGCGGGCATGTAGTTTGGTACAGCTGCTTCGGAGGATATTTTGAAATATTTCATCCTGTTGAAGATATATACTATTTTTTGGAAATGTATCATAGGGAAACATCTTGCAGGCATTTTTCAATGCAGGCACTTGGTTGGAATAAGACATTGCAAACAACTAACATGCCTATTAATAGAGGAATGGAAACTAGTGATATATTTATAGAAAAGAATACCATAAAGAAATTAATGATGTCAACTCTGTCCTTGTGTATCAACATGGATAAATCTCAAAATGTAATATTAACGCAGAAAAAAATAGCAAGCTGCAAAAAGATTGTGTTGATATGATCCCATTATGTGTGTTGTTAAACATACAGGATCATATATTGTTTATAGATATATCTATATACATACAGAAGTACAAAAATGCAGCAGTAAGATATACATCAACCTCAGGGTGGAGGTGGTGAACAGAAAGAATGAGAAAGACCTTTTATCTGTATATATTAATTTTTAAAAAAATAAAATCTGAAGTTGATATGACAAAAATTTGATATTTATCCAAGTTGAGTAGTGGGTACATCAGTGTGTATTATATTATTTTCTGTGGGTTTATGTTATATATGTTGAGCTAGTTCAAAATTCAAAATTTTAATTTGATGATTAGCCCTGGCAGTCATGTGCCTGTAGACTGTCTATGGAGATTTTTTTTTTCCTTCCAAAACATAAAACTATCCCATCACTCTATTGTCGCACAACTGAGAATGTTGGATAGTTTGACTGAATCCAAGGGTCAGAAAACGTGTTCAAGAATCAAAAAAGCAAATTGCCAAGTTGGGTGTCAAGGTGATTGGATCTCTTCTGAATACTGGAAGTAACTTGCAATTCAACTGCGTGGATTCTGTTGTTGAATGGGGCCGCAAAACTGGCCCAGTTTCATTGAGTTTGAAGCAAAAACTGGGCATGTGGCCAGAGCACTGGTTAGAATTAGCCAAATAGTGAAAGGTGCCCACTTGGCCTTGCCTCCAGCACACTGGCCTGGAGCTCACAGTCTCTAGAGAACATTCCTGATTCAATCTCACCCACCCTCTCCTGGGGAGCGTATACTCAACATTGTTATTCTGGCTGGAGTTGCCATTTGTCCAGATGTAAAGAGTTATCCTAACACAGTTCACATGGTACTTTTAGACTTATATGGTTCCATAATATCTGTTCCTAATATAAAATGACACGAGACGATTTAAAAGTTATGACCGAAGCCTGTTTGATGGAGGGGTTGTGAGGGGACGTAAAGTCTTATCCTATGAAGTCTCACCTTTGTTCTGTCCCACTCCGATCAGCATGAATAATATGTATTGGCAAACGATCTAACAACATGTGTTCTTCTCAGATGAAAATTGGAGAGACCCACACGGATATTGAATTGAGTGGGTTGTTGCCCAATACAGAATACACAGTCACAGTTTATGCCATGTTTGGAGAAGAGGCCAGCGATCCTGTTACGGGACAGGAAACAACATGTGAGCAGCACAGCCATTCAGTTGGGATGCTGTAGTAAAAGCCCGCATGAATGTGGGGATTCTGAATTGGAACTACTAGTTTGGGTTGAAACTTCTTAAAAGCTAATTGTAATTTTAAAAATCTCATATTCTATTTAGGACAGGAAAATGTATTTTTAATATATTGTATTATTATAAATGATATAGTTGCCAGAACCGAACTTCAGCATCCTCCAGATAATTCCACCTGTGTCTTTCTTTGTCTAAATTCAAATGCAGGTCAGAATATAGAGGGAAGAGTGTGGGCTTTGCAAGATAGTAGTTGAGATGGGAATCTCAGCTCAACTCATATTTTAGCTAGGTGACAATGGGTGAGTGATAAAACTTTTTTGGTTGTATAAAAGGAGGAGCAATAATTTTACAGCATGTAGTTGATATAAGATTAAATACAGTAGTATATGTGAAAACACTCAGCACATAGTTACTGAATATCTGTTTATTTTCCACTCATATCAAAATTAACAAACATTTTTCCCTGAAAATCTTTGCTGTATTTATCTGAGCCTATTACTATTGTAATTCATTTTCAATTGAGCAAAAATTTTATTGGTAAGGCTAATTTTGGCTAGATGTAGGGAATTCCTAGTACTTTTTGGGAAATGTATGCATTTATTTAAAAAATATGATATAAACAAAATATTACTATGGCATTCTAATAATACCACATACTATTAAAATATGGCTCTATTCATGATCTTTTGAAACATAAGAAAGTGCAGAGAGACTTGAGGTCTTGCTCACCACTCTTCTCCTGGACTTGGGAGGAGATGAATAGCACAATTTCTACAATGCCTTTCTCGTTAAGATTCCATTTGGGAAAACAAAATAGAAGTTTAATGATAAAGAAGTTTGCACACATCCATTCTGTGTTAGTCAAGGCTATGTTATTCTTGCTCTTCAGAGAAAGACCAATGTAATTAAAACAACAAAGAAACAAACAAAAGCTCTGGGAGAGCCCAAGAAAGAAAAAGAAAAGAAATGAATCATGCTAGAAAGCATCTACCACATAAGTGAATTCTGGGACTCTAACTATTTGAAAGAAAAGCTTTCCCCAACAGCCCATCTCTCTTTCACTTAGAGTGTTCACTTATTTATACTTATTAAAATATGTACAACTCCTTCCCATGATTAGCAAAAAGGTCCTGAAAAATGATATCCTAGATACTTGTTCCTGAGGCTGGCATTTTTATGTGCAAAGTAAATTAGACATTATTCCATTATATTGCCAAATGTAATGGAATTCCAGAAAAATTTAGAGCCAAATGTGCATACTACTTAATTATATTGCTTTTTTTTCTTTTCTACACTTCCTCTCTGGCACCTTAATTATTAAGCGAGTCATTAACTCCTACAAGATCTTTATTGTCAAAAATCAGTATGTATTGAATTAATGAAAGGACTGGGCTTTGAGGTTAGGAAACATGCTTCATGGCTATGGCTCGTAATTGTCATTATTTGTCTTCAAGTTTTTTGCTTTGTTGGCTCTATCAGCACTGAGTTTGTGGGATGAGAGAGTGTGAGTAAGAGAGAGAAACAGTGAGAGAGGAGAAATTAGCATCCTTCTTAATATCATGGGCTCTGGAATCAGTTAATCAATTTCTTAGGTTAAATTCGAATTGCTCTTCTGTTCCTACTAACTGGGATGTTGGACAAGTTACTTCAATTTTGTGATCAATATAATGGGGATAATTCAACTTTATCCTTGCATTCTAATGTAAGAATTTAATAAGTTAACATATGTTATGTGTCAGACTCATGGAAAACACTCAGTAAATGTTAACAATTATTTTTACAATAAGCCTGTAAAGAGCTCATGAAACTGTCAAAAATTATGGAAAATTTTTAATTTATTGAATTAGATAGCGGTCCTTAAAGAGGTTCAAAAAGCTATGGAATTGACAGGAATCTGCAGAAATACCAATACCTCTTTAAATAATTTTAAAGCAATAGTAAGATGTTTATTTTTATTTGTCTCACAAAGCCACTGTGATTTATTCAGGTCAAATAATTACCCATTGATTCAATGAATGTTTATTGAGTACTCGCTATATTGGGAATAGATCTGAGAACAAAATGAAACCAAATTATCTAACCCCCTGAGATTACAATATACTGGGGAAGAGAGACAATAAACCAGAAATATACAGTGAAAAAAAATAGAGCAGAAGAAGGAGACTGGTAGTATGGGGGTAGAAGAACTGTTTTACATAAGATGATCATAGAAAGCTTCATCGAGAAGGTGGCATATGGTCAGAAACCTGAAAGAAGCAAAGAAACCAGCTGTGCGGATATCTGGGGGAAGAGCCTTGAAGGCAAAGAGAAGGCAAGTGCAGTGGCCTATGAATGAGCATGCATGGCAGGTTCCAGTCACAGCTAGTGGCATGGAAAAGGCACGGAGTAGTAGGAGATGGAAGCAGTGAAATGGCAGCAGGCCAGTCATGTAGGGCCATAAAGACCACTCTAGGCTGGCTGCGGTGGCTCACGCATGTAGTGCCGGCACTTTGGGAGGCCAAAACAGGCAGATCACCCGAGGTCGGGAGTTTAAGACCAGCCTGGCCAACATGGTGAAACCCCGTCTCTACCAAAAATATAAAAACTAGCAAGGTGTGGTAACACACGCATATAATCCCAGCTGCTCAGGAGGCTGCGGCATGAGAATCAGTTAAACCTGGGAGGTGGAGGTTGCAGTAAGCTGAGATCCCACCACTGCACTCCAGCCTGGATGACAGAGTGGGAAAGGAATGGAAAGGAAAGAAAGGAAGGGAAGGGAAGGGAAGGGAGGGGAGGGGAGGGGAGGGGGAAAGGAAGGGAAGGGAGAAGGAAGGGAAGGGAAGGGAGAAGGAAGGAAGGAGAGAGAGGGGAGAGAGGGGAGAAAGAGAGAAAGAAAGAGAAAAGAAAGTAAGTAAGAAAGAAAAGATCGTGCTAAGAACTGTGGGTTTATGCTGAAGGAGTTAGGAGCCATTTTGAAGATTTTGTGCAGAGAAGTGAAATTACCTGACTGACATTTTAAAAGAAGCACTCTGGCTGCTTGCTAAGGAATAATTATATTAATAGTAGGGGAAAGATGGAAGTTGGGAGATTGGCTGGGAGACCATGGCAAGAATCCAAGCCAAGAGGGGATAGTGGCTTCTACCAAGATGGTAGCAGTGGAGGTGAAGAGAAGGGGTCAGATCTGGATGATGGATTAGAAGTGGGTTGCGAGAGAAAGAGCAATCCAGGAGGCTCCAAGGTTTTTGACCTGATCAGTAGGAAGGATAGAGTTTCCATTTGCTCAGAGGGGAAGATTGAGGGAAGAAGAATTAGGGGAAGGCATCAAGAGTCACTGATTCCGTTTGGACCGGTTAAGTTGGACTTGCCTAATAGATACCAACATGGAAATGGCGGATGGCCATCCCCTCATTTTACATGTGGGAAATTGTGGAGCTTAGAGGTAGAGTGGCTTTGCCAGAGTCACATGGTAATTGAGTGGACTAGTTAAAATTTTATTTCAAGTTACTTTGTTTTTAATCCATTAGGTTTCTTACTTACATCAGGTAGAGTGATAGGCACAGAAAATTTACCTAAATCTTATTTCTAACCATGTGTAACTTATTACTGCTATTTATTCTCTACAAAGAAAACTTTTTTCTTTGCTAATTAGAGAACATTATTGATTTTTATGAGACAATACATTGGTTATTTCAGTGTTATAAATTATTATCTGGGTGACACTTTTCATATGTAAATAGAAGTCAAAGACACAGTTTCTTTTTACGTGTATGTAATCTGACATTTTAATTATTTTCTATTCCATTTACGGCCAAGTGGCTTTAAGTCCACCAAGAAATCTGAGAATCTCCAATATTGGCTCTAACAGTGCTCGATTAACCTGGGACCCAACTTCAAGACAGATCAATGGTTATCGAATTGTGTATAACAATGCAGATGGGACTGAAATCAATGAGGTAAGTTCTGGGACATACTGTATATTTTTTAGGTGGTGGGGTGCTAGTTATTGATGACTACATAACCTATCATCTCAAAGCCTAGTGGCTTAAAATAATAGTAATTATTTATTGTCTCTCATAGTTCCTGTATGTAGGTCAGGAATTGGGGTGTGAATTGCAGTTATCACTGGAGGAGGGGTGCTCTCCAGTGAGGTTAGAGCCAGATAGTGACTGGAGCTGGAGCCATCTCATGGCGTCTTTACTCATGTATCTGGTGCCTGGTCTGGGGAGACTGGAACAGCTGAGATCTGGAGCAGGTCTCCATATCTCTAATTAGACTCTTCGCACAATGCCTTCAGCATGCATCTTCAGGGGAGTTGGCTCAGGAGTCCCATGACACATGTCCAAAGAGAGAGAGAGCTAAGTAGAAGCTGTATCGCTATTCATGACCCAGCCTCTGAAGTCACTTGATATCACCTCTGTCACACTTCATTGGTATGAGATGTCACCACCTTCGCCCAGATTTATAGGTGGGGAGAAACACAGATCCTACCTGTGGTGGGAGACATGTCAGTCAGAGGATAGGAGGAGCATATAGAGAAGAAGATATTCACTGATGTGGCCGTCTCTGGAAAATGCAGTCTGCCACAGGGGATGGGAGTGGGGAGGGTGTATGTTCATGGAAGCATCGAACTAAAAATAATGTCACTGTTCTCTAGTTTATCCTTCTGCTTTTGAGTAAACTGGCATCTGAAAGGCTCTAGTTAGATGAGCCTAAATTTAGCAAATAATTCGAGTTTTATCTAAGAAGTACTTTTAAATAATGGAACTTGTTAAAACCTGTGAAGATACAGTATCTTGCATGCAGTGACTAATACTTTCAAAAAAGTGTTCCCTTGGAAATGTGTTTTAGCAAAACAGCGAGGTTATTTTTATTTTATTTTCCCTTATCTTGGTCCAGTAAGCTAAGACAAAGAGGGAAATATGTTAGATTGCATCATTTCTACTTTCTGACCAAATAAAGCAAGTGTTTTTATATGCAGAGACAAATTTTTTTCTAAAATTAAATCCAAGCAATATTTTACAAAATGCATCCTCATAAGGGACATTGTGTAATGGACAGGCAGTAAGTACACATTTGCTAACATATAGAAATACTGTTCGATATGCTTCATTAAACCTTCGTAAATCTTGAGAGTAAATAGTCCTGAAGAGTCTGGTCATTTGGATGAGTTGCTTTGTTTTTGAAGAGAGTAGCCTGGAGCAGTAAAAAGATTGAAATAAAAAAACACTGAGCTATAGGTGTCTCTTTGTCACTGGTAATACGTAAACTGCTTTCCCAAGGGTTGTAAATTCAACTGTGTAGGAGGATGAGGCAGATACTATAAATGATTGAAGCATACCATTAAATCTGTAGAAGCAGACACACCTGCAAAGAAATACTGTCATGTTTTGCTTGACACATGAGGCTAACTTAGGCTATATATATAATATATATAAATATATATATGTGTGTGTATTATATATAATATATATTTATAAATATATAACATATTATATTATGTATTACATATAAATATATATTATATATACATATTTATAAATATTATAAATATATATATTATATATAAATTTTTGAGATGAAGTCTCGCTTTGTTACCCAGGCTGGAGTGCAGTGGCATGATCTCGGCTCACTGCAACCCCTGCGTTCCAAATTCAAGCAATTCTCTTGGTTCAGCCTCCTGAGTAGCTGGGACTAAAGGCATGCGCCACTGTGCCCAGCTCATTTTTGTATTTTTAGTAGAGACAGAGTTTCACCATGTTTCTCAGGTTAGTCTCAAACTCCTGACCTCAGACGATCTGCCCGCCTAGGCCTCCCAAAGTGCTGGGATTACAGGCATGAACCACTGTTCCCAGCCTAGCTTAGGCTATATTTTGTCTTCCCATTTTGAGGACATGAATGCAGAAGAAATTCTCTACTGAAAGAAAGACAACGAGCAAGACTAATGATAAGTGACAATGGACAGTGGGTTTCAATGACAGGGATACTAGGGACTGGTGTGATGGGAAGTGTGTGCATCTAAGATGCAGCCAGTCTCAGCTTCTACTGATTGCTGCTGCATAGAAATCCAGGCATGGGCTGCCAGATCTTAAGACTCTTGGAGAGATACCACTGATTTCTATTTTTATATAAAAACTACCAATTTAAAAGAGTTGACTCATTGAACAACGAAAGTAACACCTCTATATTCACCAGTAAATATTTGTTCATTGTAGAGCATCCTCCTTTGGCAATAATTTTTAATAAAACAAAAACAAACTTTCTTATATATCCATTACATTTATAATATAATTATATAATAATGATTATAACCATGTCTTAGTCCCTTTGGTTTTCTGTAACAAAATACCTTGCCTGGGGAAGTTTTGTTTATTTATTTATTTAGAGACAGGGTCTCTGTTGCCTAGGTTGAAGTGCTGTAGTGTGATCATGGCTCACTGCATCCTCAACCTTGCAGGCTCAGGTGATCCTCCCACCTCAGCCTCCCGAGTAGCTGGGACTACAGGCACATGCCACCATGCCTAGCTAATTTTTGTACAGACCAGGTTTTGCCATGTGGTCCAGGCAGGTCTCAAACTCCTGGGCTCAAGGGATTTGTCTGCCTTGGCCTCCCAAAGTGCTGGAATTACAGGAGTGAGGCACTGTGCCCAGCTTGGGAAACTTATCAATGGCAGAAATTTATTGTTCACAGTTCTGGAAGCTGAGAAGTCTAAGATCAAGGCACCTGCACCTGAATTTGCAGGTGTATTCCTCATAGTTGGAGATTTCTACCTATGTTCTTACCTGGTGAAAGGAGCAGACAAGCTCCCATGGGCCTCTCTAATAGGGGCATTCCTCCCTCATGACCTAATCATCTCTCAAAGACCCCATCTCTTAATACTACTGCATTGGGGATCAGGTACCAACATATGAATCTGCAGGGGGACACAACCTTCCAGACCATAGCAGCTGCTGTAGCTTCTTCTACTATTTCTGTTATTTGTCTTTGCAGAGAATAGCCCCAGACTAACATATTTGTTGAGAACATATGTTTGGGGGTTTTTTGGTAGTGTTTTTCAATCTTGGGGAAGCTGCTAGCATTTGCTGTTTCTGGGAAATTAGAAAGCTATGTTTGGTAAAACCGAACTTAAAATATGAGAAAATGGGCTATGAATGAAGATTTGAGAAAATTTGATTTGAGTAAAATGCATAAGCCATGCATGGATTTTGTAACACCAGTTTTGACTAGAGTGTGTGTGTGTGTGTGTGTGTGTGTGTGTGTGTGTTTCTTATTTCTTAATTCATAGCCATGCTATAGATACTTGAGGTTGCTGGATAAGTATCTTTTATTGAAGTATTACTGTACCTAACTTTAGAATATATAATTTTAAGGATGAATACTTCTATTAGATTTTGCTTTAATTTCTATGAATTTAAGCTTCTATTTATAGACAATGCAACGATTTTTTCCTTTCTTTTTTTTTTTTTTTTTTTTTTTGAGACAGAGTCTCGCTCTGTCACCCAGTATAGAGTGCAGTGGCACGATCTCAGCTCACTGCAAGCTCAGCCTCCTGGGTTCATGCCATTCTTCTGCCTCAGCCTCCCAAGTAGCTGGTACTACAGGCGCCCACCACCATGCCCGGCTAATTTTTTGTAATTTTAGTAGAGATGGAGTTTCACCATGTTGGCCAGGATGGTCTTGATCTCTTGACCTCATGATCTGCCCACCTCGGCCTCCCAAAGTGCTGGGATTACAGGTGTGAGCCACTGTGCCCGGCCCATGCAATTGATTATTAACACTTTTGCTTTACACTCAATATTTTCTGCTTCATTTCCTCTCATCTTCCTTCTCTCACTTCCTCTTCCTCCCTCTGTATCTTTTCTGCATTATCCCTCTCCCCAACTTTTTGGAGACCAGGAAGAAAAATGAAACAAGTATTTCAACAAATGTCCATGCTGCTGCTGACCATGATGATGATAATGATGGTGATGATGGTGATGATGATGATGGTGATGATGGTAATGGTGATGATGATGATAATGATGGTGATGATGGTGATGATGATGGTGGTGATGATGGTGATGGTGATGATGATGATGGTGATGATGGTGATGATGACGGTGATGATGATGATGATAATGATGGTGATGATTATGGTGATGATGATCATGATGACCATGATGATAATGATGGTGATGATTATAATGGTGGCTAACATTTGTTGAGTGCTTCCCATGAGCCAGGCACTGTTCTGAGTGCTCTAAACCTCATGTAATCCTTACAGAACCAAATACTGACAAAGTATGACTTATCAAACTATGGACAGAAGTCATCTCAGGTAGCATTTACTGTGAAAGGATTTTGGAAGTACGCAAACATGATGGAGAATTAAGTGCTGCCATTTGAGTTTTATAAATGCAAAGGCCACAGTTTTTGGACTTTGAGAGTCCAGTTCCTAGTAGCAGTGACTCAGCAGTAGAGCCTGGAGTTGAGCCCAAATCCCTTGTTCCTCATCAGGGCCTTTTTCTACATCCCTTCCAAAATTAGGCTGAAGTTAAACTTTTAGCTAGACTGATTGAGGATATTTCTCAGAAATAGTTGCATAACAATGAGATCATGGTTATTTGTTATTATTTCCTCAAATTTTTCTTCTACATCTTAAAATACTACCAGCAAAATTAGTTCTGGGACTAATCATTTAAAGCATGATATTTTAACTAATATAAATAAATGATACCTAAAGGCCTTTATTTGATGAAATAGAATAATCAATGCTGAAATTATATAAAATATAGTCTATTCAGCATCAAATATTTAATAAACGAGATCCTTTTTAACAGATACACACACACACACACACACACACACACACACACACACACACACACACACACACACATTCTTTCTTTTAGTCCTTTCTCCTGTTTGGTGGACCTAAGAATCCAGTACCTATATTTTAACTGCTTTTGTGTATGTTTGATATCTTTGCAAAATTCCTATTTGTCACAGATTTGAAACTTAGAAACAAGATCAAGGCCTAACTAGACATTCCAGTTAATAATTTTATGGCTCAGGGCAAGTTAGTTAAGCTGTTTGGGCCTAGATTTTCCTTCGGAAAATAGTTGCGAAAGCACCTAGGGTTTGGTGGGTGAAGGTGGGTGGGGGAGACTCTAAATAAGACAATGAGTATCAAGTCCCTGACTCTGTAAGTGCTCAATAAATCTCAGCCATGACAATTCAAAACAACAGAAAGCAATATGTAACTAGAGGTTAGGAAAGTATGTCTTGAACTCACATTTTTTAACATGGGTTTGTATTTTCTGTGAGCTTAAATAATGAAGCCATACTTTAAATAGTGTTTAAGAGCATATGATTTAGAGCCTGAAACACCTGTGTTTAAGACCTGTGTACTAGCTGTTTTCCCCTTGGGCAAGTTCCTTAATTTTTGGAATCTCATTTTTCCATTTTCAAATGGGGAGTAATAATTAGCTCCCCCACAGGATTGTGATAAGGATTAAATAAGTAAATGCATATAAAGCATGCAGATAGTTCACAGGCTGCAGTAAACAGTAAGTGCTAAAAATGACCTATAATGTTATCAATCCCTGATTTAGAAGAAGATAATCCATACTTTCAATTAACCGTTGCTGTGTAACAACAGTGCAACTTAAAATATAGCCTAGGAGCATGTAACTTGGGCAGAACTCAGCAGGGACAGCTGGGCTCTGCCATGTGGCGTCAGCTGGGGTGATTCATGCATTCATCTGGGAATCTGACTGGACCAGAACTTCTAGGATGACTTCATGTCCATGTGTGACCCCTCAACTAGAGTGTCTGGGAAGGCTGGGATTCGCTGGCCTTCTCCAGAAGAGTGGCCCAGTACAGCACAATGGTACAGTACAATGACAGCTCTTTTTTTCCAGGGTTGGCACTCTTTTTTGACCTACAGAGGTGTAGATTCTTTAAAGGTGTGTATGGCTTCTGTTCTGGCCCTTAGTTTAGAGAAGACCTTTCTCACCTCTTTTAAGAAATAGTTTTTTTGGTGCCTTCATCTTCATTTTAATTTACTTATTCTATTCACTCAAAAAATATAATTCAACATACAGTGGTGAAGAAACTAAACAAGTTCTTGCCTTCAAGGAGTTTATACTCTATGCAGGAGATAGACAATAAACATGTAGGTAAATAAAGTAATTTCACATTGCCACTGGTACCAAGGAGGAAACAACAAGGCCAGTGTCAGTGAATAACCCCACTAATAGGTGGAAACATAGGTGGAAAAAGAACCCTCCTCTGCGGAGGTTCTAGTTAAGCATAGTCATGATAGAGGAAGAAGGCCTAATTTTGACAAGAGCTGGAGAATGGGGTCACAGACAGAGTGAACTGCATGTGCTAAGGCCCTGAGGTGGGAAAGGCAAGGACCTGAAAGGAGGCCAGTGTGGCTGGAGCCCAACAGGCCACTGGAGTATGACAGAAAGAAAAGGTGCTGCCCCAGATTATGAAGGCCATGAGGTATCTCAGGGTGCTTGGTTTTGATTCAGAGTGCAACAGATGGCCAATGAAGGTTTAAGTAGGGAGGTGACATTTTATATTTTGCTAAAGGTTACTTTGCCATGAGCAGACACATACAGTGTTGAGCTTAGTGACCTTCCCCTGAACCTCAGGTAGCATCAGGATTAGTCACTGATAGTACCATACATAAGAGATCTTGGCTGGGTGCAGTGGCTCACACTTATAATCCCAGCACTTTGGGAGGGCGAGGTGGGTGGATCACTAGAGGCCAGGTGTTTGAGACCAGCCTGGCCAACATGCTGAAACCGTGTCTCTACTAAAAATAAAAAATTAGCCGGACCTGGTGGTGCACGCCTGTAATCCCAGCTACATGGGAGGCTGAGACAAAACAATAGCTTGAACCCTGGAGGCAGAGGTTACGGTAAGCCAAGATCGTGCCACTGTACTCCCTCCTGGGTGACAAGAGCAAGAACCTGTCTCCAAAAAACAACAACAGAAAAAAGGATCTTATTGCTCTGCTCAAATGTCTCATGAGAACATTTTAAGCAGAGCTTATTTTTTGGCAGAGGGTGCTCTCAGGTAAATATGGTCATTTCTTAAATTTTCCAGAGTATCACCACAGTGGGGGCACCTCATTATGCATTATTATAAGTGCTTGTGAGGATTAACAGAGAATATATGTGAAACACCTAGGTGTGGGCCCCATATACATGGTCTACAATATGCACCCGGTACTGTGCAGCGCTGTAGCCCCATGCCCAACCCCTCAGTGACAAAGCTTCATCTGTTCTTGTTCTTTCTCTTGCCTTGAGGGTGCCTTGTAGACCCTGCCCTCATCTCCTTTTTTTTTTTTTTTTGAGACAGAGTCTCACTCTGTCATCCAGGCAGGAGTGCAGTGGCATGATCTCAGCTCGCTGTGACCTCTGCCACCCTGGTTCAAGTGATTCTCCTGCCTCCGCCTCCTAAGTAGCTGGGATTACAGGTGCGCACCACCACGCCCAGCTAATTTTTAAATTTTTCGTAGAGATGGGGTTTCGCCATGTTGACCAGGTTGATGTTGAACTCCCAACCTCAAGTGATCCACCTGCCTCGGTCTCCCAAAGTGCTGGGATTACAGGCATGAGCCACCACGCCTGACCCACCCATCTCCTCTTACTTTATGGTTTCCTTTTTCAATGTATGTTTTTTGTTGTCAAGTTCTCTTTTCTAATCCTTAATTTTTCTTACACCCTTGATCTCTATTCCTCGAGATTTCATCTTTTATATGCCCCAAAGAAGTTGAAAAATATTTTCACCAAATATGTCTTTCTGTGGAAGATAGAGTAATGTTTCAAATATTTACTATTTTCTTTAGTATTAATGTTCCCCAGTTCTTTCCCAGCATCGTTGCTCACCTGTACGACTCTTATAGGAGTTATCGTGAATTACTTAGCTATGGGGCCAGCAGAGCCCAGGCAGTGAAGCAAAAAACTGATTGCTACTAGCAGATCTAACTGGAAACATTATCTGTATTTATGTCCGCCTCTTAAGTTGTCTGCACTTTGTGTCTGGAATGAATGGAAAGAATATTGATTGCAAAGTTGTCCTGAGAATTAACTGGTGGGTTATCTAAGGGTATAAGATCAGAAATGTTCATACATAAACTGTCTGGTTTTATAATTCAATAATTTGTTTTATAGTGTTTATAACTTTGCTGTCAGCTAAGCGAGCTACAGACAGTAATAAAATGATTCCTGTACTTAGAGAGCATTAGATAGAGCTGTTATTATGACTTCTTTCTTTGACAGGTTGAAGTTGATCCTATTACTACCTTCCCTCTGAAGGGCTTGACACCTCTCACAGAGTATACTGTTGCTATTTTCTCCATCTATGATGAAGGACAGTCAGAGCCTCTAACTGGGGTTTTTACCACCGGTAAGCAGCCTCATTGTGGTGTGAAAAGTTTCGAGAATAGCTATTAATATATAGAAACCAGAACCCAGAGCACCTTCTTTATTTGTGATTTTGAAGAGATTGAATTTTAAGTTTGATTTCTTTTATGTTATCATTAAAAAATAAACAACCAGATGACTGATGTGTGTACTGGCTAGTTATTTTTTATCAAAGCAAGGAAGAGAGAGAAAAGACCACCTAAATTCAAAAGGTCCGTTGTTTAAAAAATGTATGTTTTTCTCTTCCTAATCTTATTCCTTTTACTTTCATTCCTTAGTTAAAACTTCTACATCCTTCTTCCATTCAAATGAATGTGTGTATTAGGTTGAATTTCCAAAATTGCTGATAGCCAACAGTTTTTGACCTATAAAAATGACAGTCTCATACTATTGAGCTCAATATATCAGTCAATGATTTTCCTGGAGCCTGAAATCTTCATATAATAATAAGTAATATTTTAAACCCTAAAATTAAATGTAAGACATGTATACATTATTTTTCTTTTCTATATGTATCCTGTAGCCACTTTTTGTCTCTTGGTGGCAACAATTCTGTTATTTGCTTTCTGAACTTACCACTGATTGCACTTGGAAACAAATGTAGTCTTTACTGGGAAGATGAGAAGGTGATTTGGAGAGAGATGAAAAAGAAGCTGGATTGAGAAATAATGTTCGTGGAAAAATTCAGTAATTTAACCAAATCTCCAGAAGGCTAATTCTAGTTGGGATTCTCATGGTGTCCTATCAAAAATTTGGATTTTTCTGTTTTTGTTGTTGTTTTTTTAAGAAAAACTCTGGCTTCAAATAATAAAAACCAATTCTTTGACTATTTATTTTGGGTGCAGTTGGGTGTTATACTTTCTGTTGTACATCCCAGAAGTATATAAGCTCTGAAACAGTGGAAGGCCTGATTAATTCTATTTCATTTCTGATGACCACCATATGCACAAGTTAAAAGATTGAAGATTCTTTTCCAGGATTAATATTAGGGAGCGATTTAGCTACTAAAGCAAAACGAACTAAAAGGGAAGCTTTCTTAGGCCCCTAGAGGACTATTTTGTTAATTTCCTCAAGATACTTGGAAAATAATATTTTTTAAAAAATGAATATGCCACTCTTGTTTTTTATAGTTAATGAAAACAGCCAAATAGAAAAGCTAAGAGTTTTAGAAATTACTGGAAAAGTTTTAAGATCTGTTATTTCCATGGTTTCCCTAATTTATGATATTGGTGAATGCTGGAAACAGAAATGGAAGGCCACCCTGGACTGATGGGCCCTGGTTTTCCTTCTTCCCTGTGCTTTCCTAAAGCAAAAGATTCCTCAAAGAGTCTTCTACACCCCTGGGAGATACTTGGGTTTGGCTTTCTTGCCTTCTCATTTCCCTAACAAAATCTCCTTCCTTGGTTTACAGAGGAAGTTCCAGCCCAGCAATACTTAGAAATTGATGAGGTGACGACAGACAGTTTTAGGGTGACCTGGCATCCCCTCTCAGCTGATGAAGGGCTACACAAATTGATGTGGATTCCAGTCTATGGGGGGAAGACCGAGGAGGTGAGTTGTCTGAAACAGACTGAAAATTAATCCGGAGCATTAGTGAATACCTACTGCTGCTGGAGTTGGTCTTCACTTTAAAATATATTAAGAATCACAGAAGTAATTAGTATTTTACATGGCTTGGAGTTTTAGAAATGTCAAATCATATGATTTTCCTAATATTATGATATATTGTTGCCAGAGCTTTAGTTATATACTTTATATATTTTCAGATTCTTTGACTTTAACAAATGACATTTAATACAACTGTAAAATGTCACTTTTCCAATATTAATAACTTATTTGCTGAGGGGATCGAAAGGAATAAAGTCTCTGACTTGACCTTAAAATGGACTTTGACAGCCTTGGAGTTCTTTATGGTTGGTTGTTTCTTGCTTATGCTCAGAATAACACTTTTTCTTTTCTTTTCTTTTTTTTTTTCAAATAAGCGTAGTTACTAAGCACCAAAATACATTTCAGGTTGTCCTGAGAGAAGAACAGGACTCACATGTTATTGAAGGCTTGGAGCCCGGTACGGAGTATGAAGTTTCACTATTGGCCGTACTTGATGATGGAAGCGAGAGTGAGGTGGTGACTGCTGTGGGGACCACACGTAAGTCTTGGTCTGGCCACGATGCGTTTCAGCTGCTCCCACAATCCCTCTTTACCCCATCAATTTCCTTCCCCATCTGCTTTATCCTTGGCTATGGAAACTTCAGTTTCTCTTTTTCCCCCAGAATTCTTCATATATCTTCACCTTCAATGAAACCAGTATGTGAAGTATCTTAGCTTCCTAGATAATGATCAACATGAAGGCAGGGACCACATCTGTCTTGCTCACCATTGTATTTTCCAGGACTTAGCACGGTACTTGGCACATGTTAACTGTAGAATAAATACCCATAGAATGGATGGATGGGTGGATAGGTGAATGGATGTATGCATGAATGGATAAAATAATTCACAAATGAATAGATTGCCAAACAAATAAACCTAGGGCCAACATGTCAAAGAGTTTCTGGAATTTTCCAAGTTGATTTTGGTTCCAAGAATCTTGTACAAAATTTACTCGCTGATTCATTCATCTCTTCATTTTTAAAATATGAGGTATTGACCACATATTAAATTGCCTTAGCCTGGGTTCCCTGGAACCAGATTCTAGACGGAAAATTGCAGCCAGAAAGTTTATTGAAGAGTGCAGTTGGGAGATGCTTATGTAAAAACCTGAGGACAGCAGGACAGGACATGGGAAGAAGTTGAAACTGAACCCTCAGCTAATCTTATTATAACAGAGGTCTAATGCTGGGGTGACCCTTCTGAGTTGTCCCAAATAGAGGCAAAGGGGCTGAGACTTCATACTCTTGCATCCCCAGTAGCTGGAGGTGAGCCATTCCCTGACAGAGGCCATGAACTCAGGCGAGACAGTTCTCAGAGCTGTGAACTGTTGGCAGGCAGTGTTCCAGCACAAGGTGAATGGGTGTGTTGACCCTAAAAAGAGGATCTTCATCTCTGTACTTCATTCTGCTGTATGCCCATGGTGGCTGTAAGAAATAGAAGATGCACTGCTTGTCCAAGCACATTGCACTCCGTGGTGGTCCTGTTTGGCAGCCTTTTCACAACTTGGTCTACAGCACTGTCTAATTTCCCTTAATTACCACGGCTATGCCCCTATTTCAAAGTAATTGGGTGGTTTCACAATGTAGTTCAAATGTTTATGTGAAGCCTGGTATCTGTGATGAGAAACTTTAACATTCTTCGGATTTCAGTCTTCCTATCTGTGGAACAGGTATGTCTGCCTTACTTACAATTCACTTCTTTGGTCTTCTAACCATAGTCATGTTTGTTGTGGGAGGCAAGTGAGATAATATAGGTGAAATGTTCTTTGAAAGCTACAAAATGCTATATAAAAATGGACAGTTATTATTTTTACAGCATTTTTAAGTAATATATTGCTTTTAGTTGACAGTTTTTGGACAGAACCAGCTACAACCATGGTGCCTACCACGCCTGTGACGTCAGGTAAGGTCAAATAGTAGCCTGTTTACCCACTTTAAAATTTTTATTTAAACAGATATTATGTTATCCTGGTTTTATTTATTATTAAATAGGAAAATAGATGACCCTCCCTTCCTTTTCTGGCACACTGGTTCAAATTTCACACCTCTCAGAGCCTCTCAACATCTTCCTTGCCACTATGGATCTCCTAGTCAACTGATCTCACTGATATATCACTCTACTTCTTTCATCTTTGCCTTGGATGCTCATGCCCCTTACCTGGAATGTTAACATAGCTGCCTCCTCAGAGGTCTTTGCCTTCCTCTTTATCCCAGTGACTTCTGTTGCTCTCTGTTGAGAATTCCTCTTCTTTTCTCTTTTTTTCTTTTAGAGATAGAGTTTCACTCTGTCATCCAGCCTGGAGTGCAGTGGCATGATCAAGGCTCACCACAGCCTTGACTTCCTGGGCTCATGCGATCCTCCTGCCTCATCCCCGCAAGTAGCTAGGACTACAGGCATGTGCCACCATGCCTGGCTAATTGTTTTGAATTTTAGTAGAGATGAGGTCTTTCCTGCCATATTGTCCAGGCTGGTCTTTAACTCCTGAGATCAAATGTTCCTTCTTCCTCGGCCTCCCAAAGTTCTGGAATTACAGGCATGAGCCACCATGCCTGGTCTTGTTGAGAATTATTCTTATCATGTTTTCCTTGCATTTCTGTGGGTAACTGAGACTTGGCTGGTCTATTGTTTTTCCTACATTAGTTGTTTCCTGTCTCAGCTTAGCTTTCCCCTTCACTGTAATATACCTCCCAACTAGCTGTCAGAGTCAACTTGGTAAAACACAAGTTTGATAATATCATTTATTTACTTCTGTAAGACACTTCAGTGGCTCTCCATTACCCATTCGTTGATTCATTCATTCCTCAATTAATCCTTATCAAGCCTTCTTTGTGCTCTGAAGTCTTTTTCATAGCATCCAAGATCCTTCCTAGTTGGGTCCTGCTTCCCTTCCTGGCCTCAACCATATTTCCTATGCTTCCCCCATTTTTCTCTTTCCATCCCAAACTCCTTGCCCTGAATGTGAGAAGTTTCCTCCCATTCCCATTGCCTGGTAACCCCCCTGCAATGTTGCCAGGTAAATGTCAATCTCCTACCTCCCCTGTGACACTTTTACTATTTTTGTTGAGTTAGTAACTGTATGAAAACCAAAGCCCTAACAGTCTGACACACAGAAAAAGTTCAATTAATATTTTCTAAATGAATTAATACATGAATGAAGAGAAAGGAGAATGAGATGAGATGGACAAAGGGAAATGAAGTTGGGAGTAGAAGAGAAAAGAAAAAAAAATGTGACAAATAAGGGAGGAGACACCTTGAGATGAGCATGAATGTGCCAGGAAACATGGGTAAAGGAGATTGGACAAGTATCAGAGAAAAGATTGTGTCTGTGTGGGCTGAATGGATAAAGGCAGCCTAAGCGCAGATTTGTGCTTTGAATGACAAGTGTTAAAACAGAAATGGGGGCTAGGGCAGGTGATTGTGATGTGTGTTGGATGCTAGATTGCACACAGAGGTGGACAAGATCTGGCCCACTGTGCCCACATGTCCACAGAGCACTAGTGTGAGGTTTTCATGACCACACTTTCCTTTGGGTTCCATGGGCTGTTTTTCTAGTCTCAGGGCTTCTTCCCAGTTCTTTTTACTAGTGCATATACAGAACTGACAGTTTTGAGAGCTCCATGGTCTCATCTTGTAAGCATCTCTTAATCCTACTTTTATTTGCCGCTAGTAGGTATCTTGCCTCCCCATTAAGCACCATAGCTGAGCTCTTCTCGCCTCATATACATCTATATTACAGGGATACATTAAATGATGCTTGCTGTTACCCCACAGGTAGCCTCTGTGGCTCATTTTGGAATATGATGGGTTAAAAGTTTTTAAATCTTTGGTTGTGTTTATTCCAGTTTTCCAGACGGGAATCAGAAACCTGGTTGTAGGTGATGAAACCACTTCTAGCCTGCGGGTAAAATGGGACATTTCTGACAGCGATGTGCAGCAGTTTAGGGTGACCTACCTGACAGTTCAAGGGGACCCCGAGGAAGAAGTGGTAGGAACGGTCTGTACAAATTCAACTGACTAGAAACTGTGCAGATGTTACTAACACAACTAACAAGACTGTCTTTGGAGATCAATGCAAACTTTACTGCTCGTTTCTTAGTGAGTCTACCATCTCCAGAAACTAATGTTTGCTGTTAATCTGACTCCACTACTGGCTTCTTAGTGACCTTTATATATCCAAAACTTGCTCCATGTACAACTTGCTTTAAGTTAATAACCTCTGAACATTGTTTCAAATGTTGCTTCTCTTCTGCTGCCTCAATCACCTGTTCAAGCACCAAAGTTGGATCATAAAAGGCCATATGCACTTGTATCTGTATATATGTATGTATAGATATGTGTAAAAGTTTAATATAGGAAGTAATTTCTTCTGCCCTTGGAAATCTGATAAAAAACTTTTAAGCAAAGGACACAGAAAAGGTCTTCTATATGGTATAGTGAAAATATTCTTAATAAAATACCATCCATTAACTAATAGTTATATTTTTCATTGACGTCAATTCATATTGAGCAGATTTATAGTCATTTCTAATTATTCTTAACATGGGTGTATCCCCTCAGGGATTTAGATTTTTATACATTGAGTTTTCTTTGAGTTGTTTTATCTATCTTTCCTTTTTCTAAATGATACACTGTTTTTTTTCTAATTTGTTTGTCATTATTATTACTATTTTTATTATACTTAAGTTCTGGGATACATGTGCAGAATACACAGGTTTTTACATAGGTATGCATGGTCCATGGTGGTTTGCTGCACCCGTCAACCCGTCATCTACATTAGGTATTTCTCCTAATACTATCTCTCTCCTTGCTCCACACCCCCCAACAGGCCCCAGTATGTGCTGTTCCCCTCCCTGTGTCCATGTGTTCTCATTGTTCAGTTCCCACTTACGAGTGAGAACGTGCGGTGTTTGGTTGCCTGTTCCTGTGTTAGTTTGCTGAGAATGATGGTTTCCAGCTTCATCCATGTCTCTACAAAGGACATGAACTCATCCTTTTTTATGACTGCATAGTATTCCGTGGTGTATATGTGCCACATTTTCTTTATCCAGTCTGTCATTGATGGGCCTCTGGGTTGGTTCCAAGTCTTTGCTATTGTGAATAGTGCTGCAATAAACATGTGTGGATGTATCGTTATAGTAGAATGATTTATAATGCTTTGGGTATATGCCCAGTAGTGGGATTGCTGGGTCAAATGGTATTTCTACTTCTAGATCCTCCAGGAATCGCAGCACTGTCTTCCACAATGGTTGAACTAATTTACAGTCTCACCAACAGTGTAAAAGTGTTTCTGTTTCTCCACTTCCTCTCTAGCATCTGTTGTTTCCTGACTTTTTAGTGATTGCCATTCTAACTGTCATGGGATGATATCTCATTGTGGTTTTGATTTGAGTTTCTCTAATGACCAATGATGAAGAGCTTTTTTTTTTTTTTTTGTATGTTTGTTGGCTGCATAAATATATTCTTTTGAAAAGTGTCTGTTAATATCCTTCTCCCACTTTTTTATGGGGTTGTTTTTTGTTTTGTAAATTTATTTAAGTTCCTTGTAGATTCTGGATATTAGCCCTTTGTCAGATGAATAAATTGCAAAATTTTTCTCCCGTTCTGTAGGTTGCCTGTTCGCTCTGATGATAGTTTCCTTTGCTGTGCAGAAGCTCTTTAGTTTAATTAGATCCATTTGTCTATTTTTGCTTTTGTTGCAATTGCTTTTGGTGTTTCAGTCATGAAGTCTTTGCCCATGCCTCTGTCCTGAATGGTATTGCCTAGGTTTTCTTGCAGGATTTTTATGGTTTTAGGTCTCTTGTTTAAATCTTTAATCCATCTTGAGTTCAGTTTTGTATAAGGTGTAAGAAAGGAGTCCAGTTTCAGTTTTCTTTCTATGGCTAGCCAGGTTTCCCAGCACTATTTATCAAATAGGGAATCCTCTCTCCATTGCTTGTTTTTTTTTTTCAAGTTTGTCAAAGATCAGATGGTTGTAGATGTGTGGTGTTATTTCTGAGGTCTCTGTTCTGTTCCATTGGTTTATATATCTGTTTTGGTACCAATACTAAGCTGTATTGGGTACTGTAGCCTTAGTTTGAAGTCAGATAGTGTAATGCTTCCAGCTTTGTTCTTTTTGCTTAGGATTTTCTTGGCTATATGGGCTCTTTTTTGGTTCCATGTGAAATTTAAAGTAGTTTTTTCTAATTCTGTGAAAAAAGTCAATGGTAGCTTGATGGGAATAACATTGAATCTATAAATTACTTTGGGCAATATGGCCATTTTTATGATATTGATTCTTCCTATACATGAGCATGGAATGTTTTTCCATTTGCTTGTGTCCTCTCTTGTTTCCTTGAGCAGTGGTTTGTAGTTCTCCTTGAAGAGGTCCTTGACATCCCTTGTAAGTTGGATTCCTAGGTATTTTATTCTCTTTGTAGCAATTGTGAATAGAAGTTCGCTCATGATTTGGCTCTCCGTTTGTCTATTATTGGTGTATGGGAATCCTTGTGACTTTTGCAATTGATTTTGTATCCTGAGACTTTGCTGAAGTTGCTTATCAGCTTAGGGAGATTTGGGGCTGAGACGATGGGGTTTTCTAAATATACAATCATGTCATCTGCAAACAGAGACAATTTGACTTTCTCTCTTCCTATTTGAATACCCTTTATCGCTTTCTTTTGCCTCATTGCCCTGGCCAGAACTTCAAATACTATGTTGAATAGGAGTGGTGAGATAGGGCATCCTTGTCTTGTGCCAGTTTTCAAAGGGAATGCTTCCAGCTTTTGCCCATTCAATATGATATTGACTGTGGGTTTGTCATAAATAGCTCTTTTTATTTTGAGATACGTTCCATCAGTACCTAGTTTATTGAGAGTTTTTAGCATGAAGTGATGTTGAATTTTATTGAAGGCCTTTGCTGCATCTATTGAGATAATCATGTGGTTTTTGTCATTGATTCTATTTATTTGATGGATTATATTTATTGATTTGCTAATGTTTAACCAGCCTTGCATCCCAGGGATGAAGCTGCCTTGATTGTGGTGGATAAGCTTTTTAATGTGCTGCTGGATTCGGTTTGCCAGTATTTTATCAAGGATTTTTGCATCAATGTTCATCTGGGATATTGGCCTGAAATTTTCTTTGTTGTTGTGTCTCTGTCAGGTTTTGGTATCAGGATGATGCTGACCTCATAAAAAGAGTTAAGGAGGAGTCCCTCTTTTTCTATTGCTTCAAATAGTTTTAGAAGGGATGGTACCAGCTCCTCTTTGTACCTTCATCAGAATTTGGCTGTGAATCCATCTGGTCCTGGGCTTTTTTTGGTTGGTAGTCTATTAATTACTGCCTCAATTTCAGAACTTGTTATTGGTCTATTCAGGAATTCGACTTCTTCCTGGTTTAGTCTTGGGAGGGTGTATGTGTCCAGGAATTTATCCATTTCTTCTAGATTTTCTAGTTTATTTGCATAGTGGTGTTTATAGTATTCTCTGATGGTAGTTTCTATTTCTGTGGGATCAGTGGTGATATCCCCTTTATCATTTTTTTTTTTTTTTTTTGAGATAGAGTCTCACTCTGTTGCCCAGGCTGGGAGAGTAGTGGTGCGATCTCAGCTTACTGCAACCTCCACCTCCTGGGTTCCAGCGATTCTCCTGCCTCAGCCTCCCGAGTTGCTGGGACTACAGACACCCCCCACCATGCCTGGCTAATTTTTGTTTTTTTTTTTAGAGACGGGGTTTCACCATGTTGGCCAGGCTGGTCTCGAACTCCTGACCTTGTGATCTGCCCGCCTTGGCCTCCCAAAGTGCTGGGATTATAGGCATGTACCACCCCTGCCCCCTTTACCATTTTTCATTGTGTCTACTTGATTCTTCTCTCTTTTCTTCTTTATTAGTCTGGCTAGTGGTCTATTTATTTTTTTAATCTTTTCAAAAAACGAGCTCCTGGATTCACTGATTTTTCGAAGGGCTTTTCGTGTCTCTGTCTCTTTCAGTTCTGCTCTGATCTTAGTTATTTCTTGTCTTCTGCTAGCTTTTGAATTTGTTTGCTCTTGCTTCTCTAGTTCTTTAAACTGTGATGTTAGGGTGTTGATTTTAGATCTTTCCAGCTTTCTCCTGTGGGCATTTAGTGCTATAAGTTTCCCTCTAAACACTGCTTTAGCTGTGTTCCAGAGATTCTTGTACGTTGTGTCTTTGTTCTCATTGGTTCCAAAGAACATATTCATTTCTGCCTTGATTTTGTTATTTACCCAGTAGCCATTCAGGAGCAGGTTGTTCAATTTCCATGTAGTTGTGCAGTTTTGAGTGAGTTTCTTAATCCTGAGTTCTAATTTGATTGCACTGTGGTCTGAGAGACTGTTTGTTATGATTTGCATTCTTTTGCATTTGGTGAGGAGTGTTTTACTTCCAATTATGTGGTGAATTTTAGAATAAGTGTGATGTGGTGCTAAGAAGAATGTATATTCTGTTTATTTGGAGTGGAGAGTTCTATAGATGTCCGTTAGGTCCTCTTGGTCCAAGTCCTGAGTTCAAGTCTGGATATCCTTGGTAATTTTCTGTCTCATTTATCTGTCTAATATTGAGAGTGGGGTGTTAGAGTCTTCCACTATTATTGTGTGGGAGTCTAAGTCTCTTTGTGGGTTTCTAAGAACTTGCTTTATGAATCTGGGTACTCCTGTGTTGGATGCATATATATTTAGGATCGTTAGCTCTTCTTGTTGCATTGATCCCTTTATCATTATGTAATGTCCTTTGTCTTTTTTGATCTTTGTTGGCTTAAAGTCTGTTTTATCAGAGACTAGGATTGTAACCCCTGCTTTTTTTTTTTTTTTTTTTTTTTTTTTGCTTTCCATTTGCTTCGTAAATATTCCTCCTTCCCTTTAATTTGAGTCTATGTGTGTCTTTGCATGTGAGATGGGTCTTCTGAATACAGCAAACCAATGGGTCTTGACTTTTATCCAGTTTGCCAGTCTGTCTTTTAATTGGGGCATTTAGCCCATTTACATTTAAGGTTAATATTGTTATGTGTGAATTTGACCCTGTCATTATGATGCTAGCTGGTTATTTTGCCCGTTAGTTGATGCAGTTTCTTCACAGTGTCAATGGTCTTTACAATTTGGTATGTTTTTTGCAGTGGCTGGTACTGGTTTTTCCTTTCCATATTTAGTACTTCCTTCAGGACCTCTTGTAAGGCAGGCCTGGGGGTGACAGAATCCCTCAGCATTTGCTTGTCTGTAAAGGATTTTATTTCTCCCTCACTTATGAAGCTTAGTTTGGCTGGATATGAAATTCTGGGTTGAAAATTATTTTCTTTAAGAATGTTGAATGTTGGCCCCCACTCTCTTCTGGCTTGTAGAGTTTCTGCAGAGAGATCTGCTGTTGGTCTGATGGGCTTCCCTTTGTGGGTAGCCCGACCTTTCTCTCTGGCTGCCCTTAACATTTTTTCCTTCATTTCAACCTTGGTGAATCTGATGATTGGGGTTTCTCTTCTCAAGGAGTATCTTTGTGATGTCTGTATTTCCTGAATTTGAATGTTGGCCTGTCTTGCTAGGTTGGGGAAGTTCTCCTGGATAATATCCTGAAGTGTGTTTTCCAACTTGGTTCCATTCTCCCTGTCACTTTCAGGTACACCAATCAAATGCAGATTTGGTCTTTTCACATTGTCCCATATTTCTTGGAGGCTTTGTTCGTTCCTTTTCATTATGTTTTCTCTAATCTTGTCTTCACACTTTATTTCATTAAGTAGACCTTCAATCCCTGATATCCTTTCTTTCACTTGATCCATTTGGCTATTTATACCTATGTATGCTTCACGAAGTTCTTATGTTGTTTTTTTTCAGCTCCATCAGGTCATTTATGTTCTTCTCTAAGCTGATTATTCTGGTTGGCAGTTCCTGTAATGTTTTATCAAGGTTCTTGGCTTCCTGGCATTGCGTTAGAACATGCTCCTTCAGCTCAGAGGAGCTTGTTATTACCACCTTCTGAAGCCTACTTCTGTCAGTTCATTAAACTCATTCTCCGTCCAGTTTTGTTCCCTGGCTGGAGGAATTGTGATTCATTGGAGGAGAAGGGGCATTTGAAATTTTCAGCCTTTTTGCATTGTTTTTTTTTCTCGTCTTCATGGATTTGTCCACCTTTGGTCTTTGATGTTGGTGACCTTTGGATGGGGTTTGAGTGGTCATCCTTTTTGTTGATGTTGATGCTTTTGCTTCCTGTTTTATAGTTTTCCTTCTAATAGTCAGACCCCTCTGCTGCATATCTGCTGGAGTTTGTGGGAGGTCCACTCCAGACCCTGTGTGCCTGGGTATCACCAGTGGAGGTTGCAGAGCAGCAAAGATTGCTGCCTGTTCCTTCCTCTGGAAGCTTCATCCCAGAGGGGCACCTGTCAGATGACAGCTGGAGATCTACTGTATGAGGTGTCTGTCGACTCCTGCTAGGAGGTGTCTCCCCGTCAGTAGGCATGGGGTTCAGGGACCCACTTGAGGAGGCAGTCTGTCCCTTAGCAGAGTTCAAGCACTGTGCTGGGAGGTCCACTACTTTTTTCAGAGCCAGCAGGCAGGAACGTTTAAGTCTGCTGAAGCTGCGCCCACAGCCACCCCTTCCCCCAGGTGCTCTGTCCCAGGGAGATGAGAGTTTTATCTATAAGCCCCCGACTGGGGCTGCTGCCTTTCTTTTAGAGATTCCCTGCCCAGAGAGGAGGAATCTAGAGAGGCAGTCTGGCTACAGTGGTTTTGTGGCACTGTGGTAGGCTCTTCCCAGTCCAAACTTCCAGGCAGCTTTGTTTACACTGTGAGGGGAAAACTACCTACTCAAGCCTTACTAATGGCAGATGCCCCTCCCCGCACCAAGCTCGAGCATCCCAGGTTGACTTCAGACTGCTGTCCTGCCAGCGAGAATTTCAAGACAGTGGATCTTAGCTTGTTGGGCTCTGTGGGGGATTGGATCTGCTGAGCAAGACCACTGGGCTCCCTGGTTTCAGTCCCCTTTCCAGGGGAGTAAATGGTTCTGTCTCGCTGGCATTCCAGGCATCACTGGGGTATGAAAATAAATTCTTGCAGCTAGCTCGATGTCTGCCCAGATGGCCACCCAGCTTTGTGCTTGAAACACAGGGCCCTGGTGGTATAGGCACCCAAGGGAATCTTCTGGTCTGCAGGTTGCAAAGACCGTGGGAAAAGCATAGTATCTGGGCTGGATAGCTCTGTCCCTCACAGCATGGTCCCTCATGGCTTCCCTTGGCCTAGGGGAGGGAGTTCCCCAATTCCCTGTGCTTCCCGGGTGAGGTGATGTCCCACCCTGCTTATGCTCACCCTCCATGGGCTGCACCTACTGTCTAACCAGTCCCAATGAGATGAACCGGGTACCTCACTTGGAAATACAGAAATCACCTGCCTTCTGCATTGATCTCACTGGGAGCTGCAGACCAGAGCTGTTCCTATTTGGCCATCTTACTCGGGCACCAAAATCAATGATACACTCTTAATCATGGCCTGGTACGCTTTTAATCATGGCCTTCCCATGTATTCTAAATTTACACTATATCATTGCTTTTTGTCTAGAACCTGAAAATTCTTTCTTAGACATGTTTCTGATCAAACCAGGTAACTCCAGTATGCATCCAGAAGAATTTTTCTTTTGAGTCATGAAATATGTTTATTTAGCTCATTTCCTGCATTTCTTGCCCTCTGTTGCATTATTTCTGACACTCTGGGAAAGAAGTCTACAAGATTTATTATTGCTCAAGTATAACATTATCATTCCTTTGCCTTCCTCTCTCAAAAAGGCTTCAATGGGAAGTTATTTTTGTTTATATGCTTACACAAACAACTATTTGAGCCCAAAATCCTTTAAGGAAAGTACTTCATTTCTGACTGATGGAGGAAGTATTTATAGGACGCAGTGATAGACCACACCTACTGTGAATAGCCAGAAGGCCATTATAGTGTTCTGGGAGTATACTTTTGAAAAGTTAATGGATTCTTAAACAAAATAGGTTGAATTACAAATTCACTCAGACCATACACTTCAAATGGTCCATGATTGGCAAATTCAAAAAAATAAAATAAAATTTTGGTTAGGAATGGTAAATTAAATATATAAGTTGTGATATTTTATTTTCTGTGTTATTTTTCTCATATTGTAATTTAATTCCTAAAAATGAGACCCATGGAAACTTCCCAGAGTGAGAGGCTGGTTTTTATTTATTTATTTTTTTCTGGTTTGTTTGCTTTTTGTTTTTCACTCTTTCTAAGAAATACATTAAGCTTCTTAGTGAATTATTCCTGTTCATTTGGAAAGAATAACAATTTAATCTCATGCATGCACTCGTAAGCTATGCAAGGTAAAATAATAATAATATTTACTTTGGGTTGTCTCTAGATAATTTTTCCTTTTCTACTTTCTTTCATTTCACACTGTTTATTTTTGAAATAGTTGGACACCTAGATGAAGGGAAAAAAAGATCAAAAGTCTTAAGCACTCTGACCCAGTTAAACAAACCTGTAGTAAAAATGAAAAATAATGATAAATTTGGTGGTGCTTATTTGCTGCACAAAACTGTCTTTTTTCCTCTCTCTCTCTTTTGCTATACAGAAGAACCTACTGTAGAATTCTTTAAGTATCAAGCTCCTTTAGAGGATTTTAATTAAATAGGATATGTGCACACTTGATTTACAGGCACCCTCTCAGGGACTCACCTGAGGGTTCTTTGAAAATTTGTATCAGTGTTTTATGAACTGTTACTGCAATACAAATGCAATGTGTTAAGACTGGAGACAGAAAGTGGAGTGCATGTAAATTTAGATTATGAAACTAAGGTGGACAGGCAGAGGCACATCTGTATTAAAGTCCAAGGGTCTTGAAATCACATGGGCCAAATGACATCTTAAAATAATAACATATGGCACAGAAAGACAGATGGCTAAGACATATTATGAAAGCAAGAAAGGAAATGTGTCAAGATAAGAGGAATACCAAACCTTCCTTAACTCTCAAGGCTGATTAAATTTACACAAAGAAATGATAAGCTTGTGTAATGAAGTTGGACAATAGTGTATGTATATGTTATACACTGTGTATTATAACATCGTAGACCAAAGTTCAGCTTAAATATATGTAAAACAAGGGGAATTTAATTTACGTTTCCAGTTGAGGTAAATGAAGTGTTTCTATACGTTCTAGATATAATTATACCTATCAAATATTTCTAGGTTAAAAAAAAACGTTTGAATTCTTAGAAATAAAACTATAGTACCTGTCACATATTTTATAAGGATTGACTTTCAACTCTGTCTTGGAATATGGAGGAGTGGCAATGACATTGCTATACATTTTGTTTTCAGGATAGGAAGGTCTCTCATTTATTTTAAAAGGCTAGTCAGGATTTCAGAATTTTCTAGAGCCTAAGTATAAAAATCTGTAGCTCTAACCTGAATCTGGGTTGCAAGAATATGTCTAGAGGAAGAATACTCAAAGTGTGACTCAGTTTCCTACATGACTACATGATAAGTTCAGATATTAAGATTAACATTTTAGAAACATTGATAGCCATTTGACATTACTGCAACAACCTGAGAACACGATCACTTTTCTAACCACTTGGTTTTATCGTATTTTACAAATACTGATCTGCAATGGATGGGAATTAAAATGACACCACCACCACCACCACCACCACCACCACCACCACCTAGTCCTTCACCACAAAGAGTTTGAGAATCACTGTGTAGAACTGAACTTCATAAGACGGGAACACAGCAAGATACAGGGAATCCTCTTTCTACTACAGGAACAGCTGGTTGGATGTGGTCCAGGTTGTACTGAAAAGCTTTGGGTGATATTAGAGCCAGACATGAACATCCATTTCTGAAAAAAAATAAAAGCATGAAGCTCACTAGTTATATTTGCATCCCACCTAACCATGAACACTTTTTACAGAATTGTTTTATAAATAAAACCAGCATCTGTTCTGACCTGTAGCATTTGTTTTTAGTAGGAGCACATTTTTTTACTTTGCTTTGTCCAAACAAGCAGAGGCCAGGCAAGAGGAACTTTGCATACCCAAGAGGAGACTGCTTTTTACTCTTGAGAATGAGTATCAATAGGGTAAGAAGGTTCAAGTGGTGCAGTCGTGTGGAGTAGAGGACAAAGGCCCAGACAAGATTCTTGGGGTTTTGGAATGGCTCTTTTACTCAATAGCTCTATGGGCCTCAGTTTCCTCATCTGTGAAATGAGTGTGACGATACCCCTTATTTCAAAAGGAGGTAGTGAAGATTAAGTGAATTACAGATTGAGAATTCCTAATCTTAAAATTCAAAATCTGAAATGTTCCAAAATCTAAAACGTTTTGAACACTGACATGATGCTACAAGTGGAAAATTTCACATAGAAGTAATTAACACAAACTTTGTTTTATGCACACAATTATTAAAAATATTGTATAAAATTACCTTCAGATTATATATATAAAGATATATGAAATGTAAATGAATAGTGTGTTTAGACTTGGGTCTGATCCCCAAGATACCCCCTTATGCATCTACAAATATTCCTGAATCTAACAAAATCTCAAATCCAAAACACTTCTGGTCTCAAGCATTTCTGATAAAGTTTACTCAGTCTGCATATGCTATATCAGAATGCTTACAGCAGCACCTGGCACATAATAATTGCTAGGTAAGGGAGACCTCTTACTATAAATCACAGCAACTACTCCTGGCAAGCTAATGAGTCTTCTAAAACAGTCACATTGCTTTTTAGTATTCCATGTGCTAAATTTAATTGGTTAATTCCAAGACCGTGTGCTTCTCAGTTTGAAAGAAGACATTATTTAACATCAACATGGGTGGTTTGCTAGATGGACAGATTGAAATGAATGCCCAGGCTCTGCTTCAGCGGGGTTACATTTAAAAGAAACACCCTGAGGGAAGCTATGTTGATGGAGTAATACAAGTCAGGGCAACCTCAATTCTTCTCTTACCCTTTCTTAGTGCTAGGGCCGTCTAACTCATTCTGGAATAAAGCAGAGCTCCTTTGTAAATATCTCCTTCTCAGGACCCCGAGTTCACACATCAGTTCAGACCTATACATTTCAATGGCCCTTTCCGATGAGGAGCAAAATCATATTAATCTCACATAAAATCACCTAATTTAGATTTCCTTGTTTCATATTTAAAATATTGCTTTTAAAGCTTAGCAATATCTTAGCAACAGCTGCTTCTGGGTTCAACTCGAGGCTTTCTAGGGCTTATTCCATGATTTATAGGTTCCTTCCTTCATCCAGAAAGAGACAGTATCGCCCTTTGCCTGCTGGCATTTTACCCAGCACTTGAAAAGTAACTCCAGCTGTCCTGGTCTTGTGACTCCCTTAAACCCGTTTGAGTCAGTTCTTACATCCTAGCACTTTTCCAGCCATGATTAAGTTCTTTAAATGGCCCGGTGATGGGCCAGCTCCTCACTCCTGGAGCACAGACAGAAAGTTTTGTGGTTTTAGCACTGAGAACATGTGGTTTCTGGTCCAGACGATTCTTTTCGAGGTGGCAGAGTTCACACAGCCTCCACATGGCGCCCTGCACTCACTTGTGCGATGTCAAACCCACTGCTCCTTTTCTTTTTGTGGGGACAGCCTTTTAGACACAGAGTGATAGTGATTCTAGACTGAGGAAGACAACTCCTTTCAGAAATAAGAAAGCTGCACCATTTTTTAGTGTTGGTGGTAAATATGCTTCAGCTCAAGAAAACTTGGCTTTAATGTGTGGTTCTGTTGCTCTTGGCTAGGGTCCATCCTTTCTAACTGAAAGAAGAAAATGCTGGGGTCTGATTATCTCTGAAGGAGGAAAGAATGGAAGGCTGACTTTGCAAGAGGATACTTAAGTAAAACAAAAAATGATAAGCAGCAGGCTGGATTATAGAATGAACTCTCCTAATCCATAAACACCTGCTATCTAAACAGACCATTATTCTCTCTTCTGGATACTTTACAAATGCCAAGAAGATGTTGAGAGAAGAATATTCCTTAGAGCTTAAGAGCATCAAATTTAAACCTTCTGTATTAGTGATTATAAACTAAGGGTTACTATGATGGGAATTTCAGGGAGAAATGTTTTTTTTGCACGAATGCCTTTTCTTTTCTCCTCACTCTCAAAGCACATCTCTTTGCTTTTGATTGTTTCAAAATGTGTAAAGTTATGCTTCATTAGCAAATCAGTGGAAACAGGTCTCACTAAGACTGTGGTGCTTTGCTTTTTTGTTCAGATTATGGTGCCTGGAAGCCAGAACAATCTCCTTCTGAAGCCTCTGCTTCCTGATACTGAATACAAAGTCACAGTGACTCCCATCTACACAGATGGAGAAGGCGTCAGTGTCTCTGCTCCTGGAAAAACCTGTAAGTGAAGCTTTCTCCCTTTGGATACAGACTTGTCCCCTGTAATGCACCCTGAAAGATACAGTAGATTGCAGTGAAGAAACTAAAAGATTTGGAAACAGGAAATCTGTCTGCATCCTGTCTTTACATACACAAGTTATGTGACTTTGAGCAAATTGCTTAAATGTTCTGGGCTGCAGTTTCCTTTTCTGTGGAAGTGAAGACTTAAAAAACCACTATATCTTTCTCTTCCAGAGTTTAATTCATCAAGGTCCTGTTGATTCATCAAAATGTATTCTGAGTGCCTAATTTCTCTTTACCTAACAGGTGTGCTCTAGTCCAAGCCACACTCTCTCTTTTATTTTTATTTTATTTAATTAATTTACTTTTATTTCCATAGGTTTTTGGGGAACAGGTGGTATTTGGTTACATGAGTAATTTCTTTAGTGGTGATTTGTGAGATTTTGGTGCACTCATCACCCGAGCAGTATACACTGAACCCAATTGGTAGTCTCTTATCCCTCATCCCCTTCCCACCCGATCCCCTGGAGTCCCCAAAGCCCATTGTATCCTTCTTACGCCTTTGCATCTTCATAGTTTAGCTCCCACTTATAAGCAAGAACATACAATGTTTGGTTTTCCATTTCTGAGTTACTTCACTTAAAATAAGTCTCCAGTCTCATCCGGGTTGCTGAAAATGCCATTAATTCATTCCCTTTTATGCAAGCTACACCCTCTCTCATCCAGATGCGTGTACTAGCCTCCTGTCAGGTCTTCCTGCTTCTACTCATGCCATCTCCTATTCTTCTCATAGCAGCTTGAGGAGGTTTTCAGCAGATAAATGATCTGCACCTCTGTTCTAAGCCTCCCAATGGCTTCTCATTGTACCCAGGATAAAATCCCACATCCTTCTGCGCCTTACAAAGATGAACCTACCACCTGGATCCTGCTGATCTGTTTGATCTCCCCTCCTGGCCATTTCCCCAGTCACACCTCCCCTTCTGCCCTCCGCTGGACTCTTTGAAGTTGTTCCTGCCCTAGGCCCCATGCCCTAGCAATTCCTTCTACATGGACTATGCTTTCCCAGATGTTTGCATGTCAGAATTTTTCTGGTCATCCTGGTCTAAGCTCAACATCACCTCCTCAGCTTTTTCTGGCCACCCCATACAAAGTAGCCCCCACTGTCTGTGATATTATCATTTTTTGTTTGTTGCTTTTGGTCATATCATGGCACTAATTACTCTCTGGTGTTTTCTTATTTATTCATGTATTTGCTCACTGTCTGTCTCCCATCCCTGGAAGGCAAGCACCGTGAGAGCTTGGGGCCTCATCAATACCGTTCACTTCTGCATGCCAAGCTCCTATGGTGCTGTGTGGCACAGAGGAGGCGTCACGCAACACTTGTTTAAGAAGGATTGACCATGGTCCTCAAATGAGAAAGATGCATGAAAACCCTTGGTTAAAGCGTTACAGAGTCTTAGTTGTCTTCATTGTTGATCTGATTGTCTATTCTTGCATAAAGACTGCTCTAGAACTTAATGGTTTAAAACAGTGACCATTTTTTTTTTTTTTAAATCACATCTCACAATTGTGTGGGTCAGGAAATTGGGCAGGACTTGCCGGGAAATTCTGCTCCACATGGGATTGATCCATGTCACCTGGTGGTATTCGCTTGAGGGCTGGGCTGGTGTGGAGAGTACAGGACAACTTTACCCACATGTCTGGCATCTTGGTGAGGGTGGCAAGCAGCCTGGACCCAGCTGAGTCCCTCTCTCTCTCCATTAGTTGCAGAGCTTCTCCATGTGGTCTTTCCAGCAAAGCAGTCATATTTCTTACATGTCACCTCAGGACTGTAACAGCAAGAGTTCCAAGAGGCATAAAATGGAAACTGCTAGTGTATCTTCTGCTGCAGTCTATTTATTGGTCATGGTAGTCATAGAACCCACCCAGATTCAAAGAAACAGTCATAGCCCCCCCTGTCAATGGAAGGAGGGTCAAAAACTCTGTGACCATCTTTATCCGTCATAATTACCAATGGTGACATGTGGTTAGGTTCTAAATGGTGTCAAGGGCTGAATTCTGTACCTGGGCACCGAAGTGTGGAGTTTTCAACTAAGTTTGTGAAAATCATTAAAATTCTGAAGCCCAGAGTCCTGATTCTACTCAGCTAGGCAAGTAAGTATCATCTCCTCGTTTAAAAGTGCTGGCATCACTCCCTCCTCCCATGCTTATGCCATGTGCCTCCATCCAGACTCCCACCAAGCCTGCACATGTTGCTAAACATCACCCAGAGTATTGTGAGTCCTCAGATCTGCTATAGTTGTTTCCTCAGGGGACATGAGGAAGGACAGAAGGAAAACAGAAGAGCAGAGCTATAGGGAGATTTCAAACTTTTCACTCCACCTTTACCGGTATATTGGCCTCTTGATTTGGTCTATGCACTGGAATTTCTAGCATATGTTGGTATGTTGCTGCTCAATAAATGTTTGAAAACCAAAACCACAGATTTAAGCAACAATTAAAGAAAACATCAAGTAGTATTTTACCTAGCAAGGTAAATACTTGCTATTATTTATTTATCTTTAAATAAAAATTATTTAAAGATTATTAGTATGAAATTAGGGCCTAAATCTTATTACAGAAATGCCATTACATCTTAACAATCTCTATATAGTGAAATTATTTTGAAGTATTAGTGGATGATCTAAGCATGATTAAGCAGTGGCCGACACAACTAAGTTTTATCAACAACGAAATGATAATGACAAAACGCATACAAATTTATAATAGTGCCCCATATAAATGACTGTGATGTTTTGATAAAAAATGGATAAGTAATAATATAAAACTTCAAACAATATAGGAAATATGAAGATGAAAGCAAAAAAAATCAGAAACTTACCTCTGAGAATAATCACCATGAACATTCTATGAACACGCCCCCAATATTGCTATTCACATATACTTAGTGGAACAGAGTGGCATGGAGACAGACATTTCTAATAAACATGATTGAATTCAATTATACCTAAAATTAACTGATGAAAGGGGAATCAAAATAACAATGAAAGACTTCTACATTTCAGATAAAAGTGTTTTATCCTGAGAGCAGTTATTTCCCATATATTTAATATTGAAGGCCAGGCGTGGTGGCTTACGCCTGTAATCCCAGCACTTTGGGAGGCCAAGGCGGGTGGATCACAAGGTCAGGAGATCAAGACCATCTTGGCTAACACGATGAAACCCCGTCTCTACTAAAAATACAAAAAATTAGCCAGATGTGGTGGCGGGTGCCTATAGTCCCAGCTACTTGGGAGGCTGAGGCAAGATAATTGCTTGAATCCAGGAGGTGGAGGTTGCAGTGAGCGGGGATCATGCCACTGCACTCCAGCCTGGGTGAAGGAGTGAGACTCTGTCTCAAAAAAAAAAAAAACAAAACAAAAACAGAAACAAACAAACAAACAAAAAACAACCACAGACTCTCAAAGGCTTCTCATTGTGTGTTTCAGTGCACTTTCACTTTTAAATATTTTTAATTTTGTGGGACGATGTCTTATATTTTGGTGGCAACAGTGTGGGACATACAGAAGGAAATTACACTGAATCCCTGTTTTTCCCTTTCTTTTCTGCTCAGTGCCATCCTCAGCGCCCCAGAACTTGCGGGTGTCCGAGGAATGGTATAACCGGTTGCGCATTACGTGGGACCCCCCGTCTTCCCCAGTGAAAGGCTATAGAATTGTCTACAAACCTGTCAGTGGTAAGTAAGGCTTTGTAAATAATATTGATACCATGAGTAGTCACTTAAAATGTCTTTTAAGATAAATTGTTTTCTGATAACACTTTATGTTTGGTTGTATTTTTTAAAGAAGTAGGGAGAAACTCTTACTTGTTTTGGAAAAATAAAGTGTTTTAGTATGGTTAGTGATAAGGTAGATATTATCAGGATGATGAAGCTATGACATGACGTAAAAAACTACTGGGCACATCAATTAGAAGAATGTGTATTGGGTATATACTTGACCTAATCATACCCTAGACCAGGAACCAATCTAAGGAGACCTTGACTTTATAGGAAGCTTTTATGCTCAATGAACATATAAGTTCTAAACATTTGGAATTTCTGATTTCAAAGTTCTCCTCTACCTCTTACTTCTTGGATTAGTTGGAAAAATTTCATTTACCAACTTCTTAGTCTCCCCAGTTTGGAAATGATATGGGGGGTGGGGGACTCATCACAGTAGTAAAATGCTTTTCCACCAGTCTCTTAGCCACCTCTATAAGAGGATCCCTCTCACCTCTACCTCCCACATAATTATATCTTGAAGGCATGAAAACGATCGGAGTAGAAAGCAATTGCACCCTTGGTCTGTATGCCTGTGAAGAGGAGACTGTGTGCACCAGCACCTCTTACAGTGCCATCTCTCCATTCTTAGCAATCTCACGAAGTTTAAACAGGAGACTAGAATTGATGTTATTAGGGTCTTCTCAGTTTTCTAGACCTGGGCCTGCAGTACTCTAGTTGTTCAGCAGAAAGGACATCTCCAATCATTTTTCTTAATTTGGCAGGAAAATTTTAAAAACATTCTTAGGGTCATGAAAACATTTTCTGCTATCTGGGTGTGGTGGCTCATGCCTATATTCTCAGCCCTTTGGGAGGCTGAGGAGGGTGGATTGCTTGAGTCCAGGAGTTTGAGACCAGCCTGGGCAACATAGTGTGACCCTGTCTCTACAAAAAATACAAAAATTAGCCACGTGTGGTGGCATGCACCCATAGTCCCAGCTACCTGGGAGGTTGAGGTAGGAAAATTGCCTGAGCCCGATAAGTCAAGGCTACAGTGAGCTGTGATCACACCACTCCAGCCTGGGCAACAGAGCAAGACCCTGTCTCAAAAAATAAAAATAGAATGTAAGCCCTTTCTGCCTTCAAAAACTCCATTAGTCTCAATTTTTCATCTGAGATGTGGTTCTCGCCCCATATCAATTTTCAGCCTTTTCTATTGTGTCCCATTATCCATGTGATATTGTCTTCAGGCCCATAAGACTGAAATACTCCCACCTCCAGTTTCTGCAGACAAGCATCCTTATAACCAGGAAAATAAAATAGCAAGACTAGAACATGGATGCATGAGCCTGCTCCAGGCTCATTCTTTGGGACGCATCACCAGTGTTTTTGTCTCTTTGTTTTAGGCCTGAAGCATGCGTTAATTTGTAAGACAGCCTTACTTAATTTGTTCTTTGGATCATTTTACAAATATTGATCAGGCTTTCTAAGCACAAAAGGCTTTATTTTGGACCAGTGGTTCTCAGTTGATGTCATTTGCCCCCCAACGGAGACATTTTTTATTGTTACAACTGGTGAGGGAGGACTTGCTCCTGGAATCTAATGGGTACTGGTAAACATGCTACCATTGACAGTACTCCTCTGCCCCAGAGTAAAGAATTTTTCAGTTCAAGATACCAGCAGTGCTGAGGCTGAGAAATCCTGTTTTAGGTCAAGTGGGAGAAATATACATGTATGGTCATTTGCATTGTACGTGTGGGGCATGGGACTGTCGCTACTGAGTTAACACATACATAGAGAAACATATAAATGTATTGTTGGAAGGGGCCTTCTGGAGGAAAGTGATGAGTATTTTGAGAATGTGTCACTAACTCAAAGCTCTTAAAGAATGAGCATGCATGGGAAGAGGCAGGAGGTAAATAAATTTGTATAGGCTTTAGCAACGAATGTTTTAAGGCTTCATTAAAGACCCCACTAGATTGAAGAAGAGGTGAAAACATAAAGGCCTGAAAATGCTAGCTAATCAAGGGCCTTGGAATAAGAGCTTAATCTGTCTGGTATTAAACATCCTGAAAGGAGTAGATAAAACTAAAGTGGTAACACTGATGCTGGTTCAGAGTGTGGCAAGGTTTGGCCTGGTCTCCATGATAAAATTTGCTGTGACTGCCGCTTGCATGTCTGCTGGGAACAAAGTTGGTTACCTTAGAAGGGACAATTGAGAATTATTTCTTTAATTGGACAAATTCCTCAATTGCCTATCACGACATAGTACATAACAATATAGCAGATGGTAGACTATGAGGTGGACCAACTTCTTTGAATAAGCACAAGGATAAAACTATATTTGGGGAAAGGACTAGGTTCCTAAAAATAACCTTTAGTGCAGCAGTTTTTAGAGCTAGATGAGACCAGATTGAAACCTTAACCCTGCTGTCTGCTTGCTGTGTAATCCTAGGCAACTGAAAAGCAGTCAAGTGAGTACAATTTGATCTAAGAGTGCTTCTATTTTCCCATATTTTGTTGTAATTAAAATATATCCTCTTTCTTCTTTAGTTCCTGGTCCAACACTGGAAACATTTGTGGGAGCTGACATTAACACCATTCTTATCACAAACCTCCTCAGTGGAATGGATTACAATGTGAAGATATTTGCCTCCCAGGCCTCAGGCTTCAGCGACGCCCTGACAGGCATGGTGAAAACATGTAAGAGCCATCTCCAGTGGCCTCAACCGTACATGGGTTTTGCTCTGTTTTGTTTTTTGAGATGGAATCTCTCTCTGTCGCCCAGGCTGGAGTGTGGTGGTGCGATCTCAGCTCACTGCAACATCCGCCTCCAGGGTTCAAGTAATTCTCCTGCCTCAGCCTCCCGAGTAGCTGGGATTACAGGCACATGCCACCACGCCCAGTTAATTTTCATATTTTTAGTAGAGATGGGGTTTCACCATGTTGGCCAGGATGGTCTCCATCACTTGACCTCGTGATTCAACCTCCTCAGCCTCCCAAGCACACGGGGTTTTGCTGTTTTGTTTTCACTGTAACTTGTCACTCAACCCCTGCTTCCATTTGGTCATTCATTTTTCTTTTCCTCCGTGTTGCCCTTTCTGGATGGTGTTTCAGGGAAAGAAAGGTGTGCTGTATATTCGGGGTAGTTCGGAGTCCCGGTTGACAGGCGGGATGTCAGTACCTGGCTTTCAAATAGGCTTGATGATTGCAGATAGGATTTCCTTCTGGAAAATCTGTGTTGGCATTTTTCAGATTAGGTGAAATTTTCCAAACAGCCTGTAGCCCGAGATGGCCAATGTCAAAGTTGGAGCAGAAGGAGGTTTGTCTTTTCTCAGGGGGGTCACTCCACCCCCTTGCACATGCACACATGCCATCCATCAAAAGTACATGCTACCCCATTCTCAGCACTTCCTTCTCTACTCCTTTGAAGGTTTTCATGTTGTCTGCACACCATCTGGGACTTCTCATTGACGTACACCACTCCCAGACACCCACGCATTAATCAGTGTTTTCCAAATTCCAGCATGTATGTTCCATATTCCTGAAGTTTGTTATACCTCTGCACGATCTGTTTATTTATTTGAATTGACTTACAGTTTTTGGCCTAAATACTTCTCAAAATCCATGTAATTACCCTAAACAGAAAATTAGTATTTTTATTTTTTAATATATTAAAAAAAATTTCTGCTCTACTAGCTTTTTAGTTAAATATTCTAAATTTTCATAGATACCCTAGAGATTTCAATGTGAATCCTTAGCTTATTCCAGTCTACCTTAAATTACTGCTTTTTGGCTTAAGAATTTTTTACCAATGTATAATACCATCTTCGTTTTTGCTACTCTTTTTCTATCTGTTTTGTAATTCTATTGTTATAAACCCCTCAAGATATTGTTGTTGTTTCAAATAATCACTATTCTTTCATTTTTTTCTAGCTTTATTGAAGTATAATTGGCAAATAAAAATTGTATATGTTCAAGGTATAGATACACAGATCTGCAATCTTCAATGTGATGATTTATGTTTACAATGTGTAATGATCACCACAATCAAATAATTTTGATACATTTATTTTCTTTTTTGATAGTCAAATGACATCTTTATTTTTTTTAATTTTATTTATTTTAAAAACTTCAATATCTCTTGGGATACAAGGGGTTTTTGGTTACATGGATAAATTCTCTAGTGGTGAATTCTGAGATTTTACTGTACCCATCACTGGAGTACTGTATACTGTCCCCAATCCATACTTTTTTATCCCTCACCCGCCTTCCAAACCTCCCCCTTTAGTCCCCAGAGTCCATTATATCACTCAAGATTTTTAATCACATTTTAAAATACACATTAAAGATAACACATAAATGACCAAAATACAAGTGGTTTGGCTATGTGCTAATAAAAATAGTCCTGAGTGCAATCAGCACTGAGTGCAATCAGCAACACATGCGCCACTCTTGAGATCGTAGTCATGTTATTATCGAAAGAATAAGCCTCAAATCTGCTACTTGTTAGCGTGGCCTTGGGCAAATTGCTTAACTTCCCTCAGCCCAGGCTTTTTCAATTCTAAAATGAAGATAATAATAACCATTGTTCAGGCAAATTGTGAGGATCACAGAGAAAAAATGTATGTAACGCGTTTATGATGTGGCAAATACTCAATAACCACTATTATTATGGTAATGATTGGGCTTTATGCACTTGGCCTATATCTTACCCTCATCCCTAATAAATTAATCTAATCAATACTGTCAGGCAAAAGTGAGCCGTATATTAAGCCAGACCCCAGCATCCCCCAATTGCGTGTAGGGCCAGCCCTTTTACAGAAGAGGTGTCCTGAATTCTCTGTCGTGGAATATCTTGAGACCTTAAAGGCTAGCTAGTGAATAAATGTATCTTAAAATAAATAGTCTCTATCTTCAACAGACCTAGGAAGCCGTTGGCTGTGGTTCTGATCTTGTGCTTGGCTATTGATGTGACACTGTTGTGGCTTCACTAATGAAACCTCCAAGTATTTCCTCTGTTTTGCTCCTGTAGCAACCTCACAGCCTTCCTTAGTTACACCACAGCATCCCCTATAGCTGAGATTACAAGCATGCGTCACCGTGCCTGGCTAATTTTCTCTTTTTAGTAAAGACAGGGTTTCACCATGTTGGTCAAGCTGGTCTTGAACTGCTGACCTCAGGTGATCCACCTGACTTGGCCTCTCAAAGTGCTGGGATTACAGGACTGAGCCACCACGCCCAGCACTATGATTTTTTATTAGTCTCTCTTCTCCCCAGTCTTTCTTGTCTTTTTCCATCCTCTTTTCTCTGCTCCCTCTTCAATTTTATTTCCTCTTTCTTCTCTCCCTTAATAAATATATTGAGCATTACAAACATCTTTTAAAAGACTGAGATTGTTGAATTGTTTTACATTCTTGTCCTTAAAATATAAATTAAGTGGGTTTATTATTTATTCTCTTTCTCCCAAGCAAAAGAAAACCTCCCACAATGGTAAATAAATTAATATAAGATATTTTAAAAATATTTTGTGTGGTTATATAAATCATTAACATTCATAAAAGTTATATAAATCAGGGCCGGGTACAGTGGCTCACGCCTGTAATCCCAGCACTTTGGGAAGCTGAGGCAGGTGGATCACCTGAGATTAGGAGTTTGAGAACAGCCTGGCCAACATGGCGAAACCCTGCCTCTACTAAAAATACAAAAGTTAGTCGGGTGTGGTAGTGGGCGCCTGTGATCCCAGCTACTCAGGAAGCTGAGGCAGGAGAATCGCCTGTACCCGGGAGGTGGAGGTTGCAGTGAGCTGAGATTGTGCTACTGCACTCCAGCCAGGGTGACAAGAGCAAGACTCCATCTCAAAAAACAAAACAAAAAAAGTTATATAAATCAATTAACACTCATGTCATTTGTTTTTGTTAGGGGAAAGAGAGATTGTATAATTGGCTTTAGGAAAAAAGTCTTCTTTTCTTCTGTAACAGAAAGGAACAGTGTAAATGTACAAATTGTAGTTAAACAAGATTTTTACCATCTTGAAAAGATAATTTCAAGGTATTTTTATTTTGTGAGTAAGCTAAGAGAGAGAGAGAGAAATAATAGAAAATGATATGAATGGAAGTCAGAGGTCATTAGGAAAAGTAAATATGTTGATTTTCTGCTTGTATCCAAATGATAAACACTGGCTACCTACTTTTCTATTGTCTTGTAGAAACAATATTTTATTGCCTCCCCAGACAACCATTTTTGCATATCACAGTGCCTAAGATTAATAGGAACCTATGTATTTTTAAAATAATTTGTGTTATCTGTGTAAAATCTTTTATTTTTAAATTTTCAATAGTGTTTATTCAATCGTGTTTTGAAGACCAGTCTTTGTAAAACTGCTCTTGTTGGCAGAACACTTCCATTTTGACTGTTTTACTCTTCCCTTTTTTAAGCCATGGCTGTCTCATTGGTTGATAAGTACATACTGTATTTACTTTTTTATTATACAAGTATTACATGTTTATTGTGTAATATTTAGAAAACACAAGTATATAAAGGGGGTAAGATTGAAAATTACCCAAAATTTCATCATCGTTTGCATCTGGTCTTTTTGCTATGACTATGTACTTCCTCTTCTGTTTAAAATGCAGACAGGGCCAGATATGGTGGCTCACACCTGTAATCCCAGCACTTTGGGAGGCTGAGGTAGGCAGGTGGCTTGAGCTCAGGAGTTTGAGACCAGCCTGAGCAACATGGCGAAACACTGCCTCTACAAAAAAAAAAAAAAAAAATTAGCTGCGTGTGATGGCACATGCCTGTGATCCCAACTACTCAGAAGGCTGAGGTGGGAGGATTGCTGGAGTCCAGGAGGTCAAGGTTACAGTGAGCTGAGATCATGCCATTGCACTGCAGCCTGGGCTACAGAGCAAGACCCCGTCTCAAAATGAACAAACAACAAACAAATAAGAAAAATAGCAGACAGACCACATCATGCATAATGTTTTGCAATCTGTTTTCTCAAGTCATAAAACAGTTATCTTTTGTACACTAACTCATTGTAAATTGATGGATTTCCCAGCTCTCTGAGTATGCAGCTTTGAATGAAAATTGTTCCAGAAGTTAATTTCAGATTCAGGGATGTTTGTGGTGTTGTCTGCAGTGTGATACAGTTATGTTTCCATTTCATTCCAGTGTTCTTGGGTGTTACAAATCTCCAAGCCAAACACATTGAAATGACCAGCTTGTGTGCCCACTGGCAGGTACATCGCCATGCCACAGCCTATAGGGTTGTTATAGAATCTCTCCAGGGTAAGTACAATCCATCACTTATGTTTCTGTCAAGCATTTGTGTATTTGGTTCTTTGCACACCACTGTGTACAACACACAAGTGGCATTAGACAACAGCCCTCTTGTCGAGGAAGCAATTTGTACTGGTCAGTCATGCTGCATATGGAGTCTGACTGGTTGGGTAAGCGAATTACTAACCCTCTGCAAACCTCCGTTTTCCTTATCTGGTAATGGGTGTAACCATAGTGCTGATTTTTTAGAGTTCTGTGAAGATAAAACTGAGATATTCCACAGGAAGCATTTGCAACAGTGCTCTGTGCACTGGAAGGACCCCAAAAATGTTAGCAGCCAGATAGCCAAGACTAGCATACATTAAAATTATATTGTGCTCTAATTTGGGTAATCACTCTCTAGGGATCAAGTTTAAATCTGATGTTTTTCTTAGTGTTTCTTTTTCTTTTGGGGATAACTGGTGAACAACAAACCCTCATTACAGAGATTTAATGTATCTATACCATCATGAACAAGTTCTTCGGCGTTACAGTTCTCACGTACATCCACAATTTGGGACTTTGTTCCAAACTGAAACAGTAAAAATGTCTCACTGTCTTCATTAAAAATATTGAGAACAATAACAAATGACTGATTACCCAAAAATGAGTATCTAGAGCCGGTTTATCATCTTTTCCCAATATCAGCATGGACACTATTCAGAAGATGAATCAAATAATATACTTAATCAGATTTATAGAAACAATAGAAAAGATATGTCTTGTTATTTTATGGGATTATAGGAGATGCTAAAGAATCCCAAATGATTTTTTAAAATCTTCCAAACTTGGGAGTAAAATTGTTAAAAATGTAGCCTATTCTTTCTGGACAAATGATCTTGGTTTTCCCATTTCCGAAAAGCAAAATGACCTAATTATTTCTAGTCCAGCTAAGATTGGGTTTAGTAGCCCATATTCCTGACTATAGATACATTCAAAATCCATAAATCCCATTTTTGATCCAATCCATAAAGTGGAAAGCGTACTTTAGGAGAGCACTGAGAGCATTTGGAAATATGTCCCTTGTAGAATAAGAACTGAGATAGGTGGAACATACTAGAAGAAACTCCTGCGAATCCCAGGCAAGATATCATCATGATAGACATGCGGCACCACTGCTTCCTTAAATCCCTCTATGTGATGTAAGGATCCTTCCAGCCTGACATTGGCTTGACATTTGGGAGTGGTATTAATCTGGAATAAACGTTGAGGGAGAGAAAGTCAGGATAAGTCACATGGATTTTGTGGTTTTGTTAAATATGATTGATGGGATGCCAGAAGTAGATGAAGCACAGGCAGCAATTTGAGAAACAACTATGAAATCTGGAGGAGTTATGTTTCCTATATTTCTATAAGTCACACTTTAATATAGAAGGTTGACATTTAGTGGTATTGGCTAAGCCTAAGAAAAAATACTAAGTATAATAATAATCACCCTCCCAAACTAACCCACAATTCTTTTATGTGATTTATCCTTTTATATGATTTAGGAAATTGAAATGAAGGGACGTGGGTTCCAGTGGATATTTGTTTCCTTTCATAAAAATTTATAACTATATATGTTGACACAACAATGTATAAAAACTGGCTTTATCAATGGAATCAGTAATATTCGTAGCTTTTTAAATTAAATGCTTTTAGTTTAGCATATTTGCAAAGCAGCCTTGAGAGTTTTATCAGAGGATATGATTGATTTGTCTGATAATACTGATCCGGTCATCTAAAACCACATAAGCTCTTTCTGAAGCCAAGATCTTTGCTTGCAAGCAAATGAGTCCACATTTGCTTTTTATCTTCAACTTAAGTGAACTTGTACTCCCTCAGTATTATTTTCAGGCTGCCAGAAATGTTTTCAGCTGAACCTTTATGGTCTTAATTGAACAAGAATGAACAAAAGTATTGTTCAGTTTACTTCTCATCAACATTTGTTGCTGAGAGATTAGATTTATGAAAAAAAAAAGCCCACCTCTCGTTCACCCAGTTGTCTTACTGAATATTATTTATCAGCTGGACAGCAAAAGATTCTAATTGACAACTTGAAAAGGAATGTTTGATGGAGGAGTGAGTGTGAGGGTGGCAGTAGGAAATGTGTTTAGATATTTTAACTTACACAATTCAGATCAAGGAATAGTCTTTCTACTTTGGAATGGAGAAGAATTAGGTTGAGTTTCATTATTTTACAGAGGAATGTGATCACCATCCTGATTGACTGCCTTTAAAGGACTTGTGGTAAGATGCCCATTCTTCCACGGGCAGATGAGTCTCAGACCCTCAGGTGTTTTGACTGTAATATTGGCTACATATGCTGTCTCTGTGGAAATTTCAGTCTTTCTACCCCAGGCAAAGGAGATACTAGGAATAAATGAGACCCAGTTTCCCCATGTGTTGGAGTAAAGCTTTATCCCAGTTGACCTCTTTCTGAATGCCTCGGTCAAATCCTTACAGTTTGATGGGTAATTTTTTCCGGTTTTTTTCCACATATTTTTTCATAGCTTGAGCATGTGCATTTTTATTCTGAGATTAAGTCAGTGATGAAGTCTCCACTCTAACCACAACCGCTGGTCAACTGTCTTCTCCGGGCTTCAGCTTCTGTAAAATTATTTCATTTGCGTCTATTAACTGAGGCAATAACTGCAAATTTGCAAGGTTTTGTAAGTAGAATAGCCACACTGTTTCATTCAGGCTTGTTTATTAATATTCACAGAAATCTAGATAAACTTAAGCCAAAGGGTCCATTTATTGGCTAGTATACTAAGAAGTCCAAAGTCTCTGGCTCCAGGCACATCTGGACCTAGGTGTTCAATGTTCTAGAGATAAAGTCTTGCTCCTTCTTGTATTTTGCTTTCCTCTGCCTTCATTTTCAGTCAGGCTCAGTGAGTCAGATCCAGAATTACATTCTCCCAGCTTCCAGCTTTAACAGTCTTGGTGAAAAGAGAGCTTCTCTTTCTCAATAGTTCCAACAGAAGTCCAGGAACTGAGTCATATTGGCCTGGTTTGGGTCATATGCCTCTAAATCTGTCATTGAGTGCAAGGGCATGAAATAAACTGCCTGTTTGGACCTGGTTGCCTTCCACCCCTGTATCTGGTGGTGGTGGCAGGAGGTAGGGGTGTTATTCAATCCTCCCCAAACCATAAAGACCAAGAGTGTGGAGGAATGGATGCAAAGAAAGAGATTTCAGATACAAGACAGGCAAAAGCAACAGATGTCCTTTACCCATGTAAATATTATGACATTTTTATGACCAAGAAAAGAAAGATTACCAGAAGGACAAGGTCTTCTCAAGAAAGACTGAAACAAAATCTGCTTTTGACTCAGTCATCCATTTGCCAAATTAAATGATAGATTTTTGGTTAATTCTAGGACAGTCCAAAGTGAGAGATTTTTGGTTGGTCTTGGGTAATTCAGAGCCCTGTGAGATCCTCCATTAGTTCTGCAGATGCTCTGGGATTTTATCCCTCTCTTCAGCTGTTTTTGAGTTGCCTTGGCACCTAAGGTTGCCTTCAAATGCATTTATTTATTAATATATGCCACATAGGCCCAAACGCTTTATTCCCACCCTAATCCCCACAGCTTGATGAACTTCTTTGTAACCTGCTTAGATCAGGGTTCAGAGGATGCTCCACTTGTCCCTATTTAGGTGCTGAGATGTCAGCTTTGCAGTATTATTTATTGAAAAGGATAGAGAATTGCAGCATAATGGAGAGCCTACCTTACCAAAGACCAGGTCCACAAAAAAACGCCATATGGAACAAAACCTATGATCAAAATTAAACCTTTTGGAGCAGTGACGTTATGATATTCTTTGCTTGTGGAGCTCAATAACTACTTGTAGGACATTTTGGTAAGTCAAGCTGGTGGCGTTATTATCAACATGATTATAATCTGGAGAATGGATTTAGTCTTGCTTCCTAAGAATGGTGGACAAATAAAGACAGATTTTTTTCCCTCTGTTTCAAAAAATAAAATTAACTTCCTGCTTTTGGCATGAGGGGTTGAGGAAATTAGTCACCATTTGGTCAGTTTGAATGTTTTCCTTAAGGCAAAGCCAATAGGCCTGAATTGCATATGCCAAAAGCAACATGGATACACCCCCATTCATGGAACCCCTCTTTGTTAGTATTGGGAACCAAATTGATACTCTTTGCCATTAATCTTATAGTGCTTGTTCCAGTTTTCCAATATTTATAGCTGTATTATTTTAGCAGTAAGATCTACTTATATTCTATTTTCAAGGGTCTTTGAAGTACATGAGTTTCTACATGAAATAGGAAATGTGACAGAAAAGCGCATTTCTGGATTTGACTCATGGAGAGTCCTCGGAAGGTTTGTGGAGGTAGATCAGTGTGATCCATGCATAACATTCAGGAAATGTTTGTATTACAGGTGGCCCACAGAAGCTTTTAGGAGGCTCTAACGGATAGCTAAGGGTCAAACAAAACAAAACAAAACAAAACAAAAAAACAGTTGTTGTGGGATTCTCAGCCTGGAAACCACAGACTAAACTTGGACCTAAGCAAAGCAAAACACTGAGTTCACTAAATTTTACTGTCAAACCCATTTCACATAATTTATAATCTCACAAACACTTTAACAATTTTTAAATGTTATCATTTTTCATAATATATGAACAAGAAATGATTAAAGTTGACAGTATTTTACTTTGAACAAATATATTAATAAAAATTCTATTATAAAGTTCACTTCTGAAACTCTCTAATATTCACAATATATAAAAATAAATTTAAAATTCTATTTAACAAATGGCTTTAATTCAATTATATTTTTAAAAGTCTATATTTGTCCATAGACAAAATTTAAGTAACTATATCATGTTTATTCTGATATATACATATTATAATATGCATATATGTGCTTCAATATATGCATATCAAAATATAGTTAGAAATTTAACTAGGTTTGATACTTATAAAATAGACAAAAATTGTGTAAAATATTTGCATTTTATAGTTGAAAAAGCAACTGGTATGCTTTTATATTTTCTAGATTCTGTTTATTCTTCATAAACTGCTCTGCAAATAACATTTTGAAGGAGTGGATAGTTCTTTTTAACCACTAAATAATGCGTGTAATATATTTAATCAGTGCTGTTTTTCAACACTAGTTTTTCAATCCCTAGAAATAAAGCTTTATGAAGCTTTGATTAAACACATGCAATTTATGGATAAGATGATCAATCTAGAGGGAAATTTGAATAATTGTTTTTTCACGGTAGCAATGATTCCTCCTCTTAATCAGTTGTCCATTGTGGTAAAAACCACAACAACAACACTCTATGCCTGTGAGGAAAACACTTGAAACTCTTCAGTAATGAAAGCCGCCCAAGTAGGCTCTGTGGAGTGATAAAGCACTGAGTCATAAAGATTCCTCATCTGATCTCTAGCCGTCATGTTCGCACATTTCATATGCACTCAACAGCTCTCAGATGGTTTCATTTTGGAAAACTATTGATTTCATTTACATTTGCTTAGAATATACCAGTGGAAATTAAAGCAACATCCTCTGAAACTGAGCTTTGGAGTTCTGAATTCAGGGGAATGAGCAGAAGTGGGTCAAGGGGTAGAATAATACGCTTAGGTAGAAGGAGTAAGTTTTAGTATTTGATAGTACTATAGTAGGGAATAGTAGGGAAATAATACTTAACAATAATTGTATATTTCAAAATAGCTGGAAAAAAAAGAATTGTAATATTCCCAACACAAAGGAAAGATAAATGTTTAAAGTGGTAGATATTCCAATTACCTGATTAGATCATTATACATCGTATAGAGGTATGAAAATATCACACAAACCCCCAAAATATGTACAACTATTATCTACCAGTTTAAACAATCTCAGTTCTGCTAATTAGAATAAGGACTTGAAGAAGTTATTAACTTTTCTGACCTTTAGTTTCATCTCTTTAAATTGAGAATAATTATAAATGTTATAAGAATCAAACGAGATAATGCATATGAATTCCTTAGAATATTGCCTGGCACATGATAAGCACTCATTAAATGTTGGTTGTTATTATCTTTATTGCTGTTGTTATAATTAAATAGCAGGCACAGAATCTGGATATAATAAACCCTCAAGAAATGATGAATGTAATTAATCCATATTCCTGTCTCAGGACCTAAGGGCCAGCACTAGTTCTTCCAGGAGATGCACATAATTTTGCTATGGACGTGGGAACAAAGAAAGGAGCCAATAGTTAGTCAGGTCTCCAGAGTTCTTTGTGCCTCTGTCATGGTGGAGAAAAAGACAGAGGAGGTGCCATGTGAATTGGCTGTGTATGACATGTCTCCTTGGTCGATAAAAAAAGAACCAGAAATTGAGAGACTGAGTTCTACAGCATATATGGCCCGATGCTATGTAAACACCATGTCCTTTTTCCTCAATTAAAGGATTTTCAGAGTGGATGCCGGGAATTTGAAGAGGCCCCTCTGAACTCCCTGGGAATGTCTTTTGCGATTGAAGGAAATCATTGGTGTCAGTTAAAAGTCAAGGCTGAGAGGGAGATACTGGGCAGTGTGAGGACTCCTTGGTGATCCCAGTGCTGCTGCAAGCTCTTGCCTGCAGTTGTGGCAGCTTTGAAGACAACCTGGACCCATGGACCAGGGCTTCTGAGATCCATACCTGTATCTTTAGACCACTGCCTAGAAGGGTATCCTCTTGGGTGGCAATAAGTTATATGAGACCAAAAGGAAGTATCTGTTTATGTTATGTAACATTGGACTGTGTTCAGAAAATCATACTGAATAAAAGGGAGTTCAGGTTTTAAAAAAATAGGCCAGGGATGGTGTCTCATGCCTGTAATCCAAGCACTTTCAGAGGCCAAGGCAGGTGAATCACCTAAGGTCAGGAATTCAAGACCAGCCTGGCTAACATGGTGAAACTCCACCTCTACTAAAAACACAGAAATTAGCCGGGCATGGTGGTGCACGCCTGTAGTTCCAGCTACTCAGGAGGCTGAGGCAGGAGAATTGCTTGAACCCGGGAGGCGGAGGTTGCAATGAGCTGAGATCGCACCATTGCACTCCAGCCTGGATGACAGAACAAGACTCCATCTCAAAAAAAAAAAAAAAAAGAAAAAAGAGAAAAAAACATGCCCTCACATCTGCACCTGTCCAAAAGATCAGTTAGGATGTGTGCATATAATTACATGCATTAATAGTTCTCCATTAAGTACAGAGTTGATCTCAGAAGTCTTTTAATAGTAAACATCATTTGTTGACATACAAAATGTGATATTTCATAGAAAAATACCAGTGAGTGTATTAACTCTTTGGAAGAAGATACAATACTTCAAACAAATATAACTCATTCTGGCTTTATCTGATGTGGGCTACACATGTGAAGTATTTTAGAAGCAAATCATCTGCCAATGGCTGTGTTTCAAAAATTTCATATGCGTATGTTTTTGTTTTGTTTTGTTTTTATTATAGATACAAAAAAGCAAGAATCAACTGTGGGTGGAGGTACAACCAGGCATTGCTTCTATGGACTTCAGCCTGATTCTGAATATAAAATCAGTGTTTATACAAAGCTCCAGGAGATTGAAGGACCTAGTGTGAGCATAATGGAAAAAACACGTAAGGCGTGTGTGTTCTCTCCTGATCCCTCTCCCCATGAACAAACAGAATTTTAGGCATCCTGTTTTGAAAATACCTTATCCCGTTTAGAAAAATATTAGCTATTGCTGTTCAGGAATATGCACAATACAAGTTTTGTTCCTCTTACTCAGTCCCAGAATTCATTGCCTATGGCCCACTGATGTCATCAGTATGGGTTTTTTATTTCCATTCTCCATATATGTTTCACAAGAGACTAGAAGTCCACACGATAGTAAAGCAATTGAGACAATGACTTACATTGTGATCCAGATCCATAAGGAACTGTTGTGGTATGTGGAGTGTCAAATGCAGTTTGAGGACTTGGCTCTGACATTAAAACAATGGCATATTACCACAGCCATGAGGATGGGAAGGTAGCCAAGATGTTCCAACTAGCTGACCCTAGAGTTACTGCTTGCCTAAGAAGCTCTTGCACTTTTTCCAAGCTGACTGCAGATGTGATGCACTAAAGGGAAAGGCAAAGTATAAAATTAAAACAAACCTCTTTTAACATGTTCCAAAGAGCAAGGAGAGTGTCAACTTCTTGAAAAGACTTCTAGTCAAAGATTCTTGACCCTAGGTGCACAAACATTAAAATGGTTTGAAATGTAGTGAATTCTGGGGGACATTTGTGGGCTTAACTCAGTATCTTGAATTTAAACTTGAAATTCCAGGAGGATTTGTGTCTGAATAGGTGTTGGGCAATGGGCTTTCTTGGTGACCCCTCTATCACGTACATGGCATTTAGAAGGGATTACTGCCTGTGTATAGCTCTTCCAGCCTCTCCGGCACTTGCAGAGGGAAATCATGCACGTGTAACCTTCAAAAAGAGAGGATAAAAGTATAATAAATCATCTTCTTTTATGTAATACAAAGACTTTATTTCAGGACACTTAAATATGCAATTTTTCATATTCCATTTGTATTTTTGAGGTATAATTTACATAACATAAAATTTAAGTACCATTTTAAGTGTGCAGTTCAATGATTTTTAGTACATGTAATGAGTTGTATCACCATCCCTACAATTAAATTTCAGGACATTTCCATCAACCCAAAGAACCCTTCCTGCTGTTTGCAGTCAATCTCCTTTCCCACCCTGAGCTTCAGGCAATCTACTTTCTTTTATTGTACATTTTCCTTTTCTGGACATTTCACGTAAGTGGAAATACACCATATGTAGTCTTTTGCATCTGGCATCTTTCACTTAGCATATGTTTTTGTGGTTTATCCATGTTATAGATTGTGTCAGTAGTTTGTTTCTTTTTATTGCTGATTAGAATTCCATCTTATGGATTGTAAATCATATAGTTTTGAAGTTAATAGGAACTTGGTAGTACACAAGACTTAGAGTCAAATGGTTGGTTTGAGGATCTTGTTCTGCCCCTTTCTAGCATTATGGCTTTGGGCAATTCAGCATCTCTGAGCTTTTCACTCATCAATAAAATTAACTACTCTCTTGCCTCAAGTGGTGGCAGTAAACAACCAATAAAAGAATACTCATTGAAGAGCTTTTCAACCTGTATGTCATTGAGCAAGTACTGTCTGTCGTTACCATTATTATCTTCTTAAAAGTCATAAACTAAAGGCTAGATCTCACTATCAGGCATGTTTTTTCTGGGCCATACTTTTCTAAGTTTTAAAGTAGTTTTTGAAAAGTCAGAATATCTTGCAACACTAAGTGTCTATCTTCATGGTGCCAATCTGCTGGAACCAAGTGCTGTCTGTTTAGACAGTGCATGTATGCTTAAGTTTGCTACTGCACCTTAATGTTTACACTTTCTTTGTGCTTATTGATTGCTCACCTGACCCCTAGAAACATTTGTGTTTAGAACCCCTGATCTACTTCAGCTTCTCCTGTCCTTGACCCCACACTGGTTAACTACTAACCTAGGGTTAAATCCAATTTGGATAGCTCTGTTTTATGTAAATGTTTTCCTTATGTTGGAGGCATCTGTCTTCTTGTAGCTTCCACCCATTGGCTGTGGTTCAGCCTTTCGAAGCAATGCAGGTAAAGACTATTCCCTCTCTGAGTGACAGCCCCTCACATCCTTGAAGACAGGGACAATCTGTATGTCACATATAGAATATAAACATGTGTCCCCAGTTCACTGTGGTTCTTCTTACCTAAGAGATTCTTTGGCCAGATGTTCTGCCCAGTCATATTAATCTGGCTGCCATACTCTCTTACTGATTTCATTCTTGATTTATTGACCAGACTTAGGAGATGCCTTGATTTTCCCTATTAAAGAAGATGCACAATTATTAAGATGACTACTTCCACAAATTTTAAAATTCTTTAAATGGCTTTAGAAACATTTTGTGGGGTTTTTAAGAAAGTTTTGCAATCCTAGTTACAAAAAAAATTCTCAGTTTTTAAATTTTGAGAGTTTTTAGCTTCAAAAATTACCTTTAAAAATAACAGTGATATATATTCATAATAGTAAAACAGAAATATATAAAGTGCATTGTCAACCTCCCTCTTTTCTTGTTCTTCCTTTTCAGAAATATTTCCTTTTCACACACATACATATATACATATTTCTGAAAAATAAAAAGCACATATATATAAAATGTAAAAGGTGTGTGTGTGTGTTTGTGTGTATAAGTTTTATTTTTCACAAATGGGATTATGCCATGGTATTCTGTGACCTATTTCACAAAATAATCATCTTGAATATTTTTTCATTTAGTAATATATAGTTACCTCATTCTTTTAATGTTGAATCATTTTATTTAAATTATTTTATTTTATTTTATTTTATTTATTTGTTTATTTTTTTTTTTGAGACGGAGTCTCGCTCTGTTTTATTTTATTGGATCTTAAAGTTGGAAGAGACCTTACAACTCACCTCTTAGCCTTCCTGACAATGGAGAAACTACCGTTTATAAAATTCTTGGCAAATGATCAGTCTGCCTGAGCTCAAATCCTTCTAGCTATTTGGTGCTCAGTATCGCCTGAGGCTAGACTTCCCCTCTGTGAATGGCTATGATTAGTGGAGGGTTTTCCTGAGTATTTAACTGGGATAACTAGAAGAATTTTCTTAGTTTTTCTTAAGTCTTTAGTGTCAAATAGGAATTAGAAATGAATACATAATAACATTGTGTTTAATGTTTGCCTAATGACACCAAAACTTCCTGGTGCTTTGCCACATGAGCTGGAATGAGAATTGATAATCACTCCTCTGATCTAACTGTCCCCAGATCCTTTAACCAAGCCACACCTCTGCAGAGTACGTGGACTTCTTTTCCCACATAATCCAGGTTGAAAAGATCCAAACACACTTTAGCCTGCCAATGTTACATTTGGTCCTCAAAACCAAAAGACATTTCCAGATGCAGTCTGAGCAGAGCAGAATGAATCAGAGTCCACTGGTGACCAATATCCTGGGGGATGCAGGATGGAAAGGGAAAAGTGCTATTGAGCAAGGATTGATGGTCAATCCTTAGGCAGAATGGAAATGAAGTTTATTGTGTGTGTGAAAGCAACAGGAGATGAACTTTCAAATGAGTTGGCAGGATTCCTGCCTTAAATCAACATTAGAACCACTTTGTAGTTGACAGTTTGATTTCATTGACTCCTGCTGGGTAAACTGAATGGTGGCAAAATGGCATTTCAAGCCTTCAGTGTGAGGATGAGAGGATAGATGGAGTCAGTTTTCACAGGCTATGGCTGATTTATAGTACTCATTAAATTCTCAGGGAAGACAGTTATCAAAATCATTGACTCCCCTGAATATTTAGTACTCCATGACCTTGTTCTCTTTCCCACAGATGAGATGGCGAACTGATGTCCTTTCTCCCTTTCCTTTACAGAATCACTTCCTACACAACCACCAACTTTTCCACCAACCATTCCACCAGCAAAAGAAGGTAAAATAATAATAGAATAATGATCTGATTTTAGGTTTAGGATTTGTGTTGGTTTTGTTTGCCTGTTCATTTAAAACCAGGGTATTAATAAAGTATATTTATTGTGCTACCTAATTTTCTCCTTAATACAAATGCTTATCAACCATGATGGGCTTAAATAATATCCATTTAATATCAGTTCTGCACACAAAGAGTGGATTTACTAACAGAATGCTTAATACTAATTTTTTGAAATATGAGAGCAGTTAACATTCATTAAGGAAGAATAGTTACATAATTTGTAAGTGAAAATCCAGTCTGTAATTTCTCAGGTACAATAATAGTTTCCCAGCCGACCTCTGAAGTGTCTTTTTCAGTTGTTTTTTCTTTCCTCATCACAACAGTTCCTCATCACCTTTTACCTAAGCTATTAAGGTAACTTTAAAAAGGCCCCCAACAAAGTAGTGATCATTATTTTTTTCATTTCAGTAGTGAACATTTATTAATCCTACTATTTATTCTCAAATCTCTTATGGTAGGCGTGGGAAATACAATAATAATACGTGATTGCTGCCCTCTGCTTATTTTTAGTTTTAAAGAGAAATGGGTGCTTGCCTAGATAAATACCAGTCAAGTTTATGAGTTATAAAATAGCAGTTGTATTATGGTAGTCCAGAAGTGGTAATGGTTAATGTTGCTGCAGATTAATGAATCGTAAAGGAAGAGGAATTTGATCTACATTTTGAAGAATGAGTTTGAGAGACAAGTAATGGGATGAATAGCACTCGTAGTCAAGAGTGATCCAAGTGCTTAATGGATTTAGGGAATCATAAATGCTTTAGTGTGACACTAAAGAGAAAAGAATGAGGATAGAGTTATGGATTGGTTAATGTGACAAAATTAGGAATTTGGGCTTTATCCTGTGGGTAATGGCATGTCATGACAATCTGTAAGAAGGAAGGGTGATCTGATGAAATCTATGTTTAAGAATGGTAACTTTGGCGAAATAGGGAGGATGGACTGGAAGAGTGAGAGGAGAAAGTGGAACACGTTAGAAGGTTGTATTGGAAGAGTTCTTCCATTCATAATGCATCTTAAAGTGCCTGTTACGTACCAGGGAAACAATAAAAAATAAGTTATTCGGAGTTTAAAGTCAGTGAATTCAAATGCTGCAGAGAGTGGAAGACACAAAGAAACAGGCAATTAAGAACTCTAATAAAGCTCAACATTCATCCTAGGATGGCATGCAAAGTCTTCACGAATCAATCTATTTTGCAGTATTATTTCCCAGAATACATTATATAATAGCAAAATTGTACAACTCAGGGTTCCCCATACATGTCTTATGCTGTCCTGCATCTTTGAATGCTATTCACTCTACCTGGAATGCCAAATTCTTTCTTCTTCCAGCTTCGTATCTAGCCTTCTTTAGTCTCAACATCTATGGTTATTCTCATTATTGGAACTGGAAACAGAATCCTAATTGATAAATTTACTAATTAGGCACCTCTGATGCAGATATTACAGAATGCTCTGAGGTCAGAATATTTTTATTTATAGCTGAGTATGGATATTATTCTATCAACATTCATGAATTCTTATAGAAGATTTATGTGATCTGGAAGGGTCTGTGGGATTAAGCATTGACAAAGTAGAAACATTGGTTCTGAGATTTTCATTGTGATGGTTTTAGATGGTGCTTTTACAACTTGAATGCACTGTGTATTTTAGGCTTTGTTTGTCCTGGGTATATTTAATTTAAAAGCCAATAAATTTGTATTATTAAACTAATACTAAATATTTATTAAACAAATATTAAAACAGAAAAAACATAAAAGAAGAACATTAAAAACACAACTTTTTACCCCAGAGGTAATTCCTTCTTGCATGTTGATATATTTTCTTTCTTTGATTTACTAACTAAATTTTTCGTTTTGAGTGTATTTTTTAATAGAATTTGCTCTCATTTTGAAAGTGAAACGTAATTTTCACTTTTATCTTTCCATGGAAACAGAGGACCTGTTTATAAACTCATAATTAGCAGATCTTGTTATTCCTTTCAGCTTTAAGTTCAAACCACAAATTTGTAAAATTTTATAAATCGCAGAACTCATGAGAACAACCTCACCAGATCTGTACTGCCCCTAGAGTATTAGCTCACTTGGAGATGGTTTATTTTATATTATAAATAGCTTTAAGGCAATAAAGTTGTACTTAATAAAATAAAAACTAAGTGAGGTTTTCCTTAAAGCAAGGAGAAAGGCACATTATCTCATAGAATATTTGTGTGCAATTGGCATAAGATTAAAAGATTCAGATTATTGAAGAGCAAATTGTTTGCTTCATCATAAAACAGAGTCAACTGCAATGATCAACCCTAATGAAGAGGAGGAGAGGCATAGATAATCTGAAACAGCACATGATAACATAATAGAACTTTTAAAAAATGTTCTCAGTAGAGTAGGTTTTTATTGGTATAGTTTGCTTTGTTTAATTCTTTTTGCTTGTTTGATTGCTTTATTGATATCTGTAATACCTGCTGATAATACTTTCCCTTGGCTAGCATTAGTGTACGTTTCTTGACATGTATCTGTGGGCAATAGAAGGACAGAGACAGAATTTTTTTTTTTTAACCAAGATTAGAATTTGTTTGTTTAGGGCCTCAGCCCAAATGAATATCAAATTATAATTAGATTAATCTGTTTCCATTTTAGCACATGCTTTTCTGCTGAGATTGAATCTCTCTGACATTAACTTGCTAATTCAATAAGAAAAGGACGGTGCACAGAGTGATAGCGTGTCCTTTTTTCCGATCAGTTGGCACTAGACAGTGTTTGCTGATACTTTGATCTCTGAATCCCCTTAGTCCCATCTTTTCCTAGTCTTTCATTTTCATTCTTTTGGGCTGTGGTTGGTGGACACTTTTTTTCTTTCTGTTTCCACATGCATAATAGAAGCTTCTTAGTCATGAATAAGAATGGGGCTTTGAATATAAAGGAGTAATTACAGCAAAGAAGCATAGTGAACAGGAGTTTGTAATATGAACATTAAGAAGTTTATATCTTCCCTTTGAAAAAGAGCTTCACTTATCAGAGGGCAACTATTATTTGTCTTACTGGTTTAATAACTACTAAATTTTCCCCTTATCTCTGACTCAAAATTCATTGTTGGTCTTCAGTATGTAAGGCGGCCAAGGCTGACCTGGTATTTATGGTGGATGGATCCTGGAGCATTGGAGATGACAATTTCAATAAGATCATCAGCTTTCTGTATAGCACTGTTGGAGCCCTGAACAAGATTGGCACAGATGGAACCCAAGTAAGGCTAATAAATAATTCATTCATTCTATGTATTTAGAAATTATTTCTCCAGCTCTTATTACAGCTACTTGTCAGGTACTGTAGGTCAGGAACTATCATGATTGGACTCAACCTTAAATGAAAAGATAGACAGGTATGTGTTTAGAAGCAGTTTATTGATGCCTGGTGAAGCTCCAGAGGATGCTTACTCTTAAAAGGTGCTGAGTTCAGCAAACTAAAACAAGGTAGAAAGTCCATGTCAGGGGATTATATACTAGGGTAGAATGTCTCTTTTAATGATACACACAATATTTTCCCTGCCCTTAAGGACTTTAAAATCTTGAAAGGAACACCTTACTATAGATCATGTGGAACATGAAACTAACTCATTCATTTAACAAATATGTATCAAGGATTTGTTATGGCCATGTACTATACTGTCATAATGAATGTCAATCAATGTCTCTAATTTTGTGGGGCTCGTATTCTTAAAAGTAAGGACAGAAGACATACTGGTCAGAATGGCTGTTATTAAAAAGGCAAAATACAACAGATGCTGGCAAGATTGTGGAGAAAAGGGAACACTTATACATCGTTGGCAGATATGTAAATTAATTCAGCCATTGGAGAAAGCACTTTGACAGTTTCTCAAAGAACTTAAAACAGAATTCCCAAACCCGGAATCCCACTGTTGAATATATACCCAAAGGAATATAAATCATTCTACTATAAAGACACATGCATGCACAAGTATGTTCATTGCAGCACTATTCACAATAGCAGACATGATATCAACCTAAATGCCCATCAATAGTAGACTGGATAAAGAAAATGTGGTACATATACATCATGGAATATTATGCAACTATGGAAAAGAATGAGATCATGTCCTTTGCAGCAACATGGATGAAGCTAGAGGCATCCTAAGCAAACTAATACATAAACAGAAAACCAAATACTGCATGTTCCCATTTATAAGTGGGAGCTAAACATCAAGTATTTATGGACACAAGGAAGGGAAGAACAAACACCAGGGCCTACTTGTGGGTGGAGGGTAGGAGGAGAGTGGGGATTGAAAAACTACCTGTCAGGTAACATGCTGAATATCTGGATGATAAAATAATCTGTGCATCAAATCCCACGACTTGCAATTTATCTCTCTAACAAACCTGCACATGTACCCCTAAACCTAAAAGAAAAGTTAAAAAACAAGAGAAAAGGGACAGAGACAGATATAAACAGGCAAGCAAATAGATTCACAAGGTAGGGATGTATGCTATGAAAACAGAGTGATGTGATTTAAAGATGTCAGGGGATTACTCTAAATTGTGTGTGACAGTTATTTTAAATTGTATGGTCACCAAACCTCTTTGAGGAGGTGCCTTTTGAACTGAGATGTGAATGATGCAGACTTGAAGATCTGAGAATGGAGTTTCCAGACAGAGAAAATGATAAGTATAGAGGACCCAAGATGAGAATGAGTTTTGAAACTTCATACACCAAAACTTGTGGCTAGAATATAGTAGGTGAGAGTGTGAGGATAGAACAAGTGGAAGAAGCAGGCAAAAGCCAGATCATCTTGAGTCTTGTGGACCATCAAAGGAGTTCAGTATCATCATAAATGCAACTGGAAGTCACTGGAAGGTTTTAAGGAGAGCCAAGATCTGATGTGTTTCAGAAAAAAAGATTACCTCAACTGCTTTGTGGCATGTGAATTACTAATACGGATAAGAGTGGAAGCAGATAGACCAGTCAGGAAGGTGCTCTCATGGTCCAGCAGAGTGATCATGGTGGCCTGGACTAGGGTGGTAGCAATGAGGTACACTGAAACAAATGGATTTGGAATATATTGTGAAAGAATGGCTAAGAAAATTTGGGCACAAGAAGTATCGTAAGAGGATAATGGATACTTTGCAGAAAGCATACAAGACAGAAAAGATTAGGGTCCTATTTTTAGCCTCCTTAAACAAAATAACTGTCAGCCAAGAATTCTGAATCCAGCAAAACTAAGTTTCATAAATGGAGGAAAAATAAAGTCATTTTCAAGCAAACAAATGGTGAGAGAATTTGCCACTACCAGACCAGCCCTATAAGAAATTCTAAAAAAAGTTCTAAATTTGGAAACAAAAGTTTGATATACATCAGAATGTAACCTCTTGAAAGCATAAAACTCATTGGGACTATAAAACAATAACACAATGAAGAAAACAAAGTACTTAGGTAACAACATGGTGACTGGGACCATACCTCACATCTCAATATCAATGTTGAATGTAAATAGCCTAAGTACTCCACTTAAAAGATACAGATTAGAAGAATGGATACAAAATCATAAACCAAATATCTGCTGTCTTTAAGAGACTCACCTAACATGTAAGGATTTGTGTAAACTCAAGGTAAAGGGGTAAAAGAAGATATTCCACGCAAATGGAAACCCAAAGCAAGCAGGAGTAGCAATTATTATGTCAGATAAAACAGACTTTAAAGCAACAATAGTAAAATAAAAAGACAAAGAAAGTCATTATATAATGATAAAAGGATTGATCCAACAAGAAGATATTACAATCCTACATTTATATGCACTTAACTCTGGAGCTCCCAGATTCAGAAAACAATTACTACGAGACCTAAGAAGACAACAACACAATAATAGTGGGAAATTTTAACACTCCACTAGCAGCACTAGACAGATAGTCAAGACAGAGAGTCAACAAAGAAACAATGGACTCAAACTACACTCTAGAACAAATGGACCTAACACGTATTTACAGAACATTCTATACAAGAACTGCAGAATATACATTCTTCACATCAGCATATGGAATATTTTCCAAGCTGGACCATGATAGGCCACAAAACAAGTCTCAATAAATTTTTAAAAATCAAAGTCATATCAGGCATCTTCTCAGATCACAAGGGAATAAAACTAGAAATCAGCTCCAACAGGAATCCTCAAAAGTATACAAATACATGGAAATTAAACAATTTGCTCCTGAATGATTTTGGGGTTAATAATAAAATTAAGAAGGAAATTAAAAAATTCTTTGGAATGAAAGATAATACTTACACAAGTTGTCAAAACCTCTGACATACAGTAAAAGAAGTTCTAAGAGGAAAATAAATAGCACTCAATGCCCACATAAAAAAGTTGGAAAAAGCACAAATTGGCAACCTAATATCACACCTCAAGGAACTGGTTCAACAAGAACAAACCAAAGCCAACGCTAGCGGAAGAAAAGAAATAACAAAAATCGGAGCAGAACTAAATGAAATTGAAACAAAAAGCAATAAAAAAGATCAATGAAACAAAAAATTGATTCTTTGAAAAGATAAAATTGATAGACCATTAGCTGGATTAACCAAGAAAAAAGAGAGAAGATTCAAATAGTCTCAATTAGAAATGAAAATAGAGACATTACAACCAACACCACAGAAATACAAAAGATTATTCAAGACTATTACGAACACCTCTATACATAGAAACTACAAAATCTGAACGAAATGGATGAATTCCTGGAAAACAGCAACCCTCCTAGATTAAATCAAGAATAAGCCCCGAGCAGACCAGTAATAAGCAGTGAGATTGCATCAGTAATTTAAAAACATTTCCCAAAAAAAAAAAAAAGGCCCAGGGCCAGATGGATTCACAGATAAATTCTACCAGACATTCAAAGAAGAATTGATACCAATTCTATGGAAACTATTAGATTGGTGCAAACCACAATTACTTTTGCACCAACCTAATATTCTAAAAGATTAGAAGGGGAATTCTCCCTATGTCATTCTGTGAAGCCAGTATTACCTGATACAAAAACCAGTAGAGGACATAATGAAAAAGAAAATATGCCGGTATCCCTGGTGAACATAGATGCAAAAATAATCAACAAAATACTAGCTAAACAAATCCAGCAACACATCAAGAAGATAATACGCTGCGATCAAGTGAATATCATCCCAGGGACACAGAGAGGGTTTAACATGCACAAGTCAATAAATGTAATACATCACATAAGCAGAATTAATAACAAAAACCATATGTTCATCTCATAGATGCAGAAAACATTCAATAAAATCCAGCATCCCTTTATGATAAATACTTTCAACAAACTAGGAAGAGAAGGGACATACCTCAAAATAATAAAAGCCATATATAACAACCCCACAGCCAAAATTATACTGAATGGAAAAAAGTTTATAGCATTCCTTCTGAGAACAGGAACAAGACAAAGGTAATCATTTTCACCACTTCTATTCAAGATAGTACTAGAAGTCCTAGCCAGAGCAATCAGGCAAGAGAAAATAATAAAGGGCATCCAAACTGGAAAAGAAAAAGTTAAATTATTGCTGTGTGCCAATGATATGATCATATACCTAGAGAACTTAAAGACTTCTCCAAAAGACTCCTAGATTTGATAAACAAATTCAGTAAACTCTTAGGTTACAAATCAATGTATACAAATCAGTAGCACTGCTATACACCAACGATCAATTCTCAGATAAGAGATAAGTCCTGAGGATCAAATCAAGAACACAATAGCTTTTACAATAGCTGCAAAAAAAAAAAAAAAAAAAAATTGACATACCTAGGAATATATTGTACTTAACTAAAGAGATGGAAATTCTCTTCAATGAGAATCACAAAACACTACTAAGAGAAATCAGAGATGACACAAACAAATGGAAGCATCCCATGTTCATGGATTGAAAGAATTCTTATGAAAATGACCATGCTTCCCAAAGCAATCTACAGATTCAATGCAATTCCTATAAAAATACCAACATTGTTTTTCACAGAATTAGAAAAAACAATCCTGAAATTCATATGGAACCCAAAAAGAGCCCAAATAGCCAAAGCACTCCTAACCAAAAAGAAAAAAATCTGGAGGCATCACATTACCTGACTTCAAAGTACACTACAAGGCCATAGTTACCAAAACAGCATGGTACTGTTACAAAAGTAAGCACATAAACTAATGGAACAGAGCAGAGAACCCAGAAATAAAGTCAAATACATACAACCAACTGATCTTGGACAAAACATTCAAAAACGTAAATTGGGGAAATGACACCCTATTTAATAAATGGCACTGGGAAAACTGGATAGCCACATGTAGAATGAAACTGGATCCCACCCTCTCACCTTATACAAAAATCAACTCAAGATGGATCAAAGTCGTAAATCTAAGACCTGAAATGATAAAAATTCTAGAAGATAACCTGGGAAAAACTCTTCTGGACATTAGTCTAGGCAAGGAATATATGACTAAGACTCCAAAAGCAAATTCAACAAAAACAAAAATAAATAAATGGTACCTAATTAAACTAAAACCTTCTGAACAGGTAAAGAAATAATCATCAGAGTAAACAGCAAACCCAAGAATGGGAGAAAATGTTTGCAAACTATGCATCTGACAAAGAACTAATATCCAGAATCTATAGGAAACTCACACAAATCAGCAAGAAAAAAACCAAATATCTCATCAAAAAAAAAAAAAGGGAAAATGGCATGAATAAACATTTCTCAAAAGAAGATATACAAATGGCCCACAAACATATGAAAAAATGCTTAACATCACTAATCATCATGGAAATGCAGATTAAAACCACAATGAGATACCACCTTGTCCCTGTAAGAATGGCCATTATTATAAGTCAAAAAACAATAGATGTTGGTGTGGATGTGGTGAAAAGGGAATACTTATACACTGCTGGTGGGCATGTAATTTAGTACAACCTCTGTGGAAAACAGTATGGAGATTTCTTAAAGAACTAAAAGTAGATTTACCTTTGGTTCCAGCAATCCCAGTAATGGCTGTCTACCCAAAGGAAAAGAAGTCATTATGTCAAAAGATACCAGGAAACATATGTTTATTTTAGCACAATTCACAAATGCAAAGATATAGAACCAACTTCAGTGTCCGTCATCCAATTAGTAGGTAAAGAAAATGTAATATGTACACACATACACACACACACACACACACACACACACACCATGGAATACTACTCAGTCATAAAAAAGAACAAAGTAATGTACTTTGCAGCAGCTTGCATGGAGGCCATTATTCTAAGTGAAGTAATTCAGGAATGGAAAATCAAATACCATGTGTTCTCACTTTTAAGCGAGAGCTAAGCTATAGCTACACAAAGGAACACGGGGTGGTATGATGGACTTAGAGACTCAGAGTGGGGAGGGTGGAAGGTGAGTGAAGGATAAAAAACTACATACTGGATAGAATGTACACTACTTGGGTGATGGGTGCACTAAAATCTCAAACCTCACCACTATACAATTCAACCATGTAACCAAATACCCTTGTACCCCAAAAGTATTGAAAATAAAAATAGGTTCCCCACCCTGTGTCCAAGTGTTCTCATTGTTTGATTCCCACCTAGAATGAGAACATGTGGTGTTTGGTTTTCTGTCCTTGCGATAGTTTGCTCAGAATGATGATTTCCAGCTTCATCCATGTCCCTACAAAGGACATGAACTCATCCTTTTTTATGGCTGTGTGGTGGGAGTAAAGGGGAGGGATAGCATTAGGAAATATACCTAATGTAAATGACAAGTTAATGGGTGTGGCACACCAACATGGCACATGGCATATGTAACAAACCTGCACATTGTGCACGTGTACCCTAGAACTTAAGTATAATACAAAAATAAAAATAGGTTATTAAAAAAGAGGAGACTAGATAACATGCTGAGGCACGTCAGAAAGAAGGAAATTTCCTTTGAATTGGAGGAGACTTTATAAAAATGGTGACATGTCCAGTAGACTGATAAACTGGTAGCAGCTTAAGGCTCACTTAAACAAAGAAAGCACTCTAAAGATGCTATCTTTACTTCTTACATCATGCTTCTGAAAAACAAATTAAAAACAATTAATTAAAAATGGTCCAAAAGTTCCACAGGAATAAAAGCAAGTTGTAAGAACTGAAGCCAGAAAGTTTTGTATAGTAGTGGTTAAGAACATACATTTTGATATAAAATAGACCTAACTTCAATTGTTGACTCTGCCAGTGACCACTCTTGTGATGTGCAAGTAACTGGTCTTTTGCAGCTCAGTTTCCTCAAGTGTAGAGTGAGTAGAATAGTAGTAATTACTTCATAGGTTTGCTTCAAAAGGAAATCTTTGTAAAGAGTCTAACTCTGATTCTCGGACATTTGTCAAGTTACCGAGCTTACGCTGCCATTTTTAAACTGTCAAATGAGGTGGCAAAAATCCTACATGCTTGAAAAGATTTTTTGAAAACTACTTCCTGAAAGTACTTAGAGACACATGCACTCCTGTGTTCATTGCAGCACTATTCACAATAACAAACATGGAATGCCCATCAGTGGTGGACTGGATAAAGAAAATGTGGTGAACATACAGCAAGAAATACTATGCAGCCATAAAAAAAGAACAAAATCATGTTCTTTGCAGCAAGACAGGTGCTGCTGGAAACCATTATCTTGTGCAAATTAACAGAGAAACAGGAAACCAAATACTGCATGCTCTCACTTATAAGTGGGAGATAAACATTGAGTACACGTGGACATAAAGATGGGAACAATAGACACTAGGGGCTACTAGTAGGGGGAAAAAAGAAGGAGGCTGAAGGTTGAAAAACTACCTATTGAGTACTATGCTTACTACCTGGGGGACAGATTCATTTATATACCACATCTCACTGACATGCCATTTACCCATGTAACAAACCTGCACAATGTACCCTCTGAATCTAAAATAAAATTTTTAAAGAAGAAAAGACGTATTTAATTTGTCTTCAAATTTGGCATGTAACTTGTATGAAAGAAATTTTAATCCAAGGAGATTTTGTAATGAGATAATGAAGAAATTAAAACTACTGACCCAGTGGAAGTCTACATATGTGTAAAAATGAATACACCTTCTCTCTCCAGGTTGCAATGGTTCAGTTCACTGATGACCCCAGAACAGAATTTAAACTAAATGCTTACAAAACCAAAGAGACTCTTCTGGATGCAATTAAACACATTTCATACAAAGGAGGAAATACAAAAACAGGTATGACCAAAAGAAGCCCAGCTAAGGCTCAAAGTAATTCATTATTAGTAACTACTGAAGTGACCTTTTGTTTTAAGGCATAGTACTTTTTTAAAAGATTTTCTTTCCTTAATTTAGGAACTTTGTTCCCACCCTTTCCTCCCCAGAAAAACAAAAATGGGAGAGAGTGAGATCAAACTGTTGCCTTTCTTTGTTTCAGGAAAAGCAATTAAGTATGTTCGAGATTCCTTGTTCACAGCAGAGTCAGGTACAAGAAGGGGCATCCCAAAGGTTATTGTGGTTATAACTGATGGAAGATCACAAGATGATGTGAACAAAATCTCCAGGGAGATGCAATTAGATGGTAAGATACATAAACAATAGTGGCTACCAAATGTAATGTTAGAATTGTTATTTTCTAAATACAAATGTATAGGCTATATCAGCATTACTTAAATGTTTTAAAATATTTCTTCGTATGAACTAGACAGTGTAATTTTTAAAATACTTTCTGGTATACAAATCTGTAATTGTACTGTTTTGTTAGAGAAAATAGGTTATTTTCTCTAACTCTTTTGTTACATCCAGGATGCCCTTTATAAGGAACTCCAGCAACTGAGTACTGTAAGAAAAGGACAAAGGAAAGAACCTTATTACAGAAACAACTCAGCCTCTTAATCATACCCAAATGCCTATCAATGATAGACTAGATAAAGAAAATGTGGCACATATAAACCATGGAATACTCTGCAGCCATGATAAAGAATGAGTTCATGTCCTTTGCAGGGACATGGATGAAACTGGAAACCATCATCCTCAGAAAACTACAACAGGAACAGAAAACCAAACACCATGTGTTCTCACTTATAAGTGGGAGTTGAACAATGAGAACACATGGATACAGGGAGGGGAACATCACACACTGGGGCCTATCGGGGGTGGGGGGCAAGGGAGGGAGAGCATTAGGACAAATACCTAATGCATGCAGGGCTTAAAACCTAGATGACAGGTTGATAGGTGCAGTAAACCACCATGGCACATGTACACCTATGTAACAAACCTGCACGTTCTGCACATGTATCCCAGAACTTAAAGTAAATTTTTTTTAAAAAGAAAATATATTGATTGAATATATATATATATGTGTGTGTGTGTGTGTGTGTGTGTGTGTGTGTGTGTGTGTGTATACAGGGAAGGAACCTTATTACAGAAATTCCTCAGCCTCTTATTCTGTAAAATGGAGATTCTCACAGGACCGCTGTGAAGATTACATTACATAAGTTATGGCAAATAGTAGTTCTATTTACTTGCCAAGCATTGAATGGTGACCCACCTTAGGTTGCTAGGCCTATCAATGTCTCAGTTTCTACTTCTGTAAAAAAACTGAGATAAGCTCAGTGTCTCTGTTTCAAGTATATTTCATACCATAAATGTTAAAGTAACTTTTAAAAATATGCAACCATAGAGATATTACTCAAATGCAAACTATTTCATCTCAAGCACACATTGGGGCCTTGGTCTTCTTGGGTTTCTTTAAAATGGAAAATCTCTTTAGGGGATGATGGAATCATTATCACATAATGAAATATATACATGCAGAACTCTGATGAACTGTAAAGAATGGATTATCCACCCCCATGGGACTTCCTAAATAAACATATTTTAAACAGTTGGACGTGTCTTATATTACATTATTTGTGTTTTGTACAATTTAAAGTAATCAGAAATCTGTTCTCTGTCTGCCACAGGCTATAGCATTTTTGCAATTGGTGTGGCCGATGCAGATTACTCGGAGTTGGTTAGCATTGGCAGTAAGCCCAGCGCACGCCATGTCTTCTTTGTGGATGACTTTGACGCCTTTAAGAAAATCGAAGACGAGTTAATTACTTTTGTCTGCGAAACCGCATCAGCAAGTTAGTTCTTTGGAATTTGCACTTACTTATGTTGCTTAACGGCTGAAATATTTGATACTGGTTAAATAATGAGTCCCATCTTGATCTGAGAAAAGCATATTGACTTCCAGTGCTGCTTGTTATATAGACATTAAGTTTTATGGCCTTGAGCATATGGAAGTAAACCTCCCCTCCTCTGTTTAGTTTAGATTGATAAAAACCTTCCCTAATCAGATGAGAGTCTATGTTTAAAAGCAACTGTGCTTAAACAGATGCAGTAAATAATTTTCAATGTATTAAGAATGTGTTAAGATGTAAAATGTATTAAGAATTCTCATCTGGGCAACACATTATGAGGGAGATGTGTCCCAATACATGCTCTCAGGTAATAACCATTGATTTTAATGAACCCAGGAGAGAAGGAAGCTGTGACCCTTTAGTTGTAATAAGGAACCTTAGCACATTTCAATCTTTACGAAACCACAGAAATCCATAGTCACATCTGATTTGGATTCTCTCCACAATCAGCTTCTGGAAAGATTATATTAGTTTCCTGTTCTCAGGACTGGGAAAGAGTATGTTTGTGAAATATCCGAATTAGAGTTTTATTTTGTTTGTTTGGTTTTCCAGCCTGTCCAATGGTACACAAGGATGGCATTGATCTTGCAGGTATGCATTATCACAGTCTTTTCAAACACAAATATATTACATGCCTCTCATTTGGAGATGGGGTTTCTATTTTTGTTTTTAAATCCTTAATAGAAAAATATTAAAATTTAAAATTCTAAAGTGCCATATTCCCTATGTTTATTCTTTTTTTACATTTTTTTTTTTTTTTTTAGGATTTAAAATGATGGAAATGTTTGGTTTGGTTGAAAAAGATTTTTCATCAGTGAAAGGGGTTTCTATGGAGCCTGGTACTTTCAATGTGTTTCCATGTTACCAACTCCATAAAGATGCCCTGGTTTCCCAGCCAACCAGGTATGTTTCCATTGCAAGATTTTAAAGTCGATCATATGTTTATTATATCTCACTGTGAAAATGATGTCAACTTGAAATATGGTGTAATAGTCCCTGCTAGGATTTTCTACGATGTTTAGGGTAGATGATATTTACCTTTCTTTGTTTAAAAACACCAGACTCACACATAATGCGGATTGAACTTTAACATCTGCTGATCTGTGACAACGTATAAAAATGATTGCTGAGTGCTGTGGCTCATTCCTGTAATCCTAACCCTTTGGGAGGCCAAGGTGGAGGATCACTTGAGGCCAAAAGTTTGAGAGCAGCCTGGGCAACAAAATGAGAGTCTCTACAAAAAAATAAAAATAAAAAAAATTAGCTGGGCATTGTGGTGTGCACCTGTAGTCCCAGCTACTCTGGAGACTGAGGTGGGAGGATTGCTTGAGCCCAGGAGGTTGAAGCTACAGTGTGCCATGATCATCTTTCTAAATGCTTATGTACACCAACTCACTCAAATCTCCAAACACCTCATGAAAGTAGATTTCATTATTACCTAAATTTTACAGATAATGAATCAGAAATACAAAGAAGCTAAATGGCTTGAGTGAGCTCGCATAGTTAAATGGCAATGTTGAAATTTATATCCAGCAATCAAGCTCCAGTGCCCAGACCCTGAACCATTTCATGATAGTGCTATATGGTTCAAATGGTTTTTATCTTTGAGACAGTCACAACAGCAACTCTAGAAAGCTGAAGAGTAGTAGTCAGGTATATGTAAAAATCGTATTACTTAGCTACTTTATAGACACATTTGCCTTATTCTTGTTTTTATCTCTGGATCCCCAGCAAATTATATGGTGTCTGTCCACATTGAGGGTGGATCTCCGCCACCTAGTTCACTCAGACTCGCATGCTAATCTCCTCTGAAAACACCCTCACAGATATACTCCAAAATAATGCTTTACCAGGTTTCTAGATATTCCTTAATCCAGTCAAGTTGAAACCTAAAATTTACCATCACAGGACCTTTGTCAGTTTATTTGCTGATGCATCTTAAATGTCTGTTACAATGTCCGGCATATAGTTGGCATTCAAAAAATACTTACTGAATGGACAAATGAATTAATGAATGTATAAATAAATGAATATTTTTATCTATGCAAACCAAACTTTCATTTTTCAAGTGCATACTAAATTTGCACATTTATTTATTCAATTAATAACTATTATGGAGTTCCTACTACATGTAAAGGGCTGTATTTTTTTGCTTGGAGGAAGATTTAAAAAGTAAATGAGTAAAACTAACATTAGTTGTTAGAAAGAGAGACAAGGTGATATTTTAGGTTGGGCTCTTCAGGAAGCAGATTTTCCAGCAGAGATTAGTATGTGGGAAGTCGGTGAGGGTGTTCCCTCATGGAAGGGAACAGCAGGACGCAGGATAGGCCAAGAGGGAGAAGTCAAGCTGTGAAGAATCTCAGTAAAACCTCCACCCATCCAGAGGAGTTCTGAAAATGGTATGGCCTCTCAGAGCTGTCTCCCATTGGGTTCAGGGGTTCAGGTCCTTATACTTCCTCAATGACCAGTCATTGAAAAGAGGTTTCCTAATAAGGTGGCATGACCTTGGGAGAGGCATCCTTTTTCAGCCAAGAAAATTTCTGGAAGGGGATTGGTGTCTGAAATCTGTCTGCAGACAATACTCCCAGGACCAGGGGTAATGTACCCTTAATTTTTGAAGGTGGATCTGGATAGTGCAACACAGATGGGAATGTAATTGACTACAACATGTAGTAGAAAGTGATAATGTCATAAGTTATGTTTTACAAAAGGATAATAGATCAACATTGTTTATTGTATGAAAACCTTTGACACTACTAAAATGTTCAGTGAGAAGCGACTGATTAGGTGAGTGATAAAATAGCCAAACAGGAGAAGATTGTGCAGCCATGAAAATATCATGCTCTTAAAAATATTTAAGGAAATGGAAAATGGCTAATAAATGGTGCTAAGAAAAGAAAGGGACAAACTGATATAAATTGGACAAATGCACACATTCTTTACTAAATTAGATCACTACAACAGTGATCTAGTTGGTGTTAATGGTGGTCTTTTCTGTTTTTCCAAATCTTGTGTAATGAAAATGTATTTGCTTTATAATCAAAAGAGTAATTTTTTTGAGGAAGGATACAATGAGACATGATTTTCTTTCTATGTTCAGGTACATGCATCCGGAAGGATTGCCCTCCGACTACACAATCAGTTTTCTATTCCGGATTCTTCCTGACACTCCACAGGAGCCCTTTGCTCTTTGGGAGATTTTAAATAAAAATTCTGACCCATTGGTTGGGGTTATTTTAGACAGTAAGTATATTTATTGAGATCACATTCGCACATAAATGTATGAGTAATGTATGTGGCACGCCATTTCGCCTGTTTGTGTATATTACAGAGTAACTCGCTAATCTTATGTGATGTGTAAATACTAAACAATGAATTATATAGCAGTTGATTTATCCATTTATTTTCTCATTCTTTCAACAAATATTTCTTGAATTCCTATTTTGTGCCAACACTAGACCTGGCATGCACTAGTGAGGAAGGAGAAGAGAGAAAAGCAATTTTTACTGGGAGAGGAAAAACTACAGAAAGAGCAAGGTCCTTGGAGGGTCAATGGGAAGGGTGGGATCACAGTTCATTTTTTGGACATAGATATGATAAATGTGAGATGCATATTTGATATCCCAGAGTGGATGTCAGATTGACAGCAGCATATTTAGAAACAATTCTGGGATGGAGATATACATTTGAAAGTTGTGTGTCTTTGCTATATAAGCCATGAGACTGGGTGGGATCATCTAGAAAATGAGTCTAGAAAGAGCAGAGAATAGGTCTGGAGGCTGGGAAATGCCAATATTTGGAGGTTGGAAAGTTGAGGAAGAACCAATGAAAGAAGCTTCTTAACCTCATGCTCTTGGATGTTGTATATGATGATCACTTAAGCAGATCAAGTTTTTGGTTAATATCACTGAGTTTTCTATATCTAGTTTTAGTTTAGGATTCCAGTGAACCTAGGAACCAAAATTTGGAGACTATTACTCGGTGCTAGGTCAAACATTCAGATAAGGAAAGTATTAAGCTTATTTCCGACTAGTATTTGTAAAAGGATTTTTCAGTACATGGAAACTAATCAACAACTAAATATGATACTGTGGAAGCATTTTGCATTGATATTAAAACTAAGGAAAAGCTGTAGATTGAAAAGATATATGTTACTAACTCCATATATACCCGGGACTTGAAAATGAAGAATTTTCTCAAAATGATTAAGACTAGCTTGCTCCTTTTGAAAACAGAGAAATTAATTTGTAGCATAGGAATGAATTAGAAAAATATTCCTATCTTTTAAATAATAAAATATTCGTTGTAATAGGAAGAATTTAAGATTAGAAAATTTTTTGCTTGTTTGTTCATAATAAATGAAATATCTTGGGTGGCATAATTTGCACATCCTAGGAAAGTTGGTTGCTGTGGTGGGTTAAAAAGACAAAGGGCCTGGTTTCTATTCTTTAAGATTTGATAAACTTAAAGCAGCTTTGTCTGCCTCTACTCCCAGCCCCTTGGACAATTTCTCCCAAGAGAGTGATGGGGATGAGAGTCTGGGCAAGGAAGTACAGAGGAAGAGTATGTGTGGAAGTCTTTGCCTCACTGTCATCACCACGTGGCTAAATCAGTTCATGTAACCAACTAAGAGTATGCAGCAACCTGGGGACTGTAGATCACTTCCTTACCCATTACATCATTCTAAATACAGTTTCAAAACAATAGATGCATTATTTTGTTTGGTGTTGAATTTTAGAAAAAAAATTCACCTACTTTAATTATTTCTAAAATATTTTTATTTTTCTTTAAATAGATGGTGGGAAAACTCTAACATATTTCAACTATGACCAGAGTGGGGATTTTCAGACTGTTACTTTCGAAGGACCTGAAATTAGGAAAATTTTTTATGGAAGCTTTCACAAGGTCAGTAATGCTGTGTATGCATATATTCTTTATTCTGTTTGCTATTGAACAAAGCCATTTAAGAAAAATTCCATAGGGCTTTAGATCTCAAATTTCAACTGGAGTGAGAATTAACCTTTGTGATTGTTAGCAATACCCAGAGATTGGGATTTGGTAGATCTGAGAGAGGACCCTGAAATGTGCATTTTTTTTTTTTTGATCAGGCACTCCAGAAAATAAGGGGGCCACTTTCCTCTTTGAGGAAAATTGTAGTTAAGGATACGGTGTTACCAAGTGGACAGTTGCTCATTCGCTACATTAGGTGCGATGTAGAAAAGATTGCTGGTCTAGCTGGTACAACGAGCTATCTACCAGTGCAGATGAAAGCACAATCCGCCGAATCATCTTAAAATGTTCAGACAGAGACAACTGATTGCACTGATACTTTTACATATATACAAATACAACCCATCACTGTCATCATAACAGGTACCCTGTGGAAAAATTTTATAAAACCTAAGTTTACTTGTCATTATTTTAATAACTCATCACTTATGGTAGAACTATGTTCCGTAACATTTGCTTCTCAGAAACATTTATCTGTGGTGATCACTGGGGTGGACAGTTACCAACATCTACTGCTTCCTTTGTATTTGAATAAACCCGCTGACCTATGGTGTTAATCAGTGCAGCACCTACACTGCAGGATGAGCAGAGCATTTGCTAGGTGGTGTAGAAAAATACTTTGCTTCCTAACCAGGCCCTTACTGCCCTTTTAAAGTGAGAGAAGGGATGCTGCAAAGCAATTTTCTTGGCTCTTGTCTCATGGCCTAGAATGCGGTCAAATCAATCTAATTTATGCAACTTTGCTACTTTCTGTGGTTTTGAATATCGTAATTGCATACCACATAATTGCGTAAGAACAGTTGCTAAACACACACACACACACACACACACACACACTTACTTTTTTTCCTGTTTAGTAGGGCTGTACTACCAGAAGAAAAGGTATCTGAAAAGCACATGAGATACAGGTGGAGATTTATTAGTTCATGGCTCAAAGTGGTCCCATTAGCAGCTCTTAGGACTTAACATTGTTTAATCATCAAATTCCTCTTGGCATGTTTATTTTCTTGGTTATGGACAGTGTATTGCAAAATAGTAAAAAAAAAATTGTATGAGAGATGAAAAGCATTTGAGATTTCATGAGTGTTAAAAGAAACATCGTCATTTTAGCCCACGTTTTAGGCATGAACTTGTAATTCTCATTCCAAAGAATACTTTGTAAGTCTTAGGTGAAGGTTAAGCTTTATTTCCTTACCAGAAGAAGTCAAGAAGTGAGGTTCATTAAAAATTGATTTAAAATTTATAAAGCTTTAAATTTTTTAAAGTTATATAAAGGACGACTTCCCTCTAAGTGTTAAATAAAGCCAAAAAGTCAAACGAGGAAAAAAATTCATAAAAAGGCTTCTCATGTGACAAAATACTTTAAAATAGACCTATTAATAGAATATCTCAATGCAAATTCAATTTGTAGAAATCAAATTCTATTTGTCATAGACTTATAAATGAATAAATACTTTACCTTAATTTCTCATTGATTTTCAGTTAGTTTTATTTTTTACACTTTGACCATGAAGTGTGGGCCCAAGGTCTCTTTCAAAAAGCTTTAATTATATACATGGGCACTTAAGTGCAACCAAAGAAGCAAAATATCTGAAAAATTTTCATTATCTCCTTTTGTAAAAAAAAAAAAAAAAAAAAATAGAACTTAAGCATGTGAATAAGTCCCCACAAGTTAACGATTCTTAAGGCAGGGGTACTAGAAGCTAGGTTTTCTAGCTGTAATCTATAATAATGGAAAGTGTTCTACGGCTCAAAAACACGTGCTAGTTGAATTATACTCTAATAAATGATCGTAACAGAGATCATTTATAAGAAGCAAGGAATGTGGTGGTGTTTATTCCATCCGTGATTCTATACTTGGGCAATAGTTAATTCCTTTTTGAAGGAGAAGGATTCTCAAGAGTCCCAATGTTGACTTACATTATTTGTATCATAATCTAATTTAAAGGAAACATGCAATAAAAATTGGTGTAAGTCCATGTGCTTTCAATATACAACAATGAAACAAAAATGAAGTTGAACAAAACCAGTAAAATTAAAAGTAATACTATCTTAATATGAAAGAGGACATTATTTCATTGACATTCAACCTCTGCTTACAATGTGAATACACTGCTAGCTACTATAACTCCCATAACCTTGATTGTATTGCCCAAGATGTTTTTTCTTCGAACTACCATGATACCTTACCTTAAACAGATTTGTAACTTCTTTTGGCTTTTACTTAGGGTGAAACCATTATTTGCCTATTAATTTCACCGCATAACCTTGATTGTATTGCCCAAGATAGTTTTTCTTTGAACTATCATTATACCTTACCTTAAACAGATTTATAACTTCTTTCGGCTTTTACTTAGGGTGAAATCATTATTTACCTATTAATTTCACTCTTTTAGCTCATCAGTCTGCTAAAAACAAGTACTATAGTACTCATGAGGCTAACGCCATCATAAGTTACAATGCATATATAAGCACTGAAATTTTATGGCAGAACGTGGACATAGTATAGTTATCTAGTCCATCTAGAATATACCTAACTTTGACTATCACCTAAATAAGACAGACTTTTACAAGTCCTTACAAAGAATGTGTCAACTCCTGAAAATATGATCATGGACCTCCAGATTCTTGAGATTCTAGTTTGTGAAAATTGCACCATACGCTAAGCTAAGCAGCTTTATTTTATTTGAACCTGAGTTCACCAGAAAGCATTCCTTCTTCCCCTTCAGATTCTAGATCCCCTTTCCTCATCCTAAATTAAACAAATATTTTCAAAGTGTGGTTTGCCAACCACTCGTGGTACCTTGGATGATTGTTGATGATATATCAACAAGAATTTTTAATTTTAATATTTTTGTGTTTATGTTAATTTGCATTCAGAAAAGGCATAGCTAGTACAGCAGTCCTGTGATTTCAAAGATGCAATTGCTCTTGAGTGAGACCAGACTTTAAAAAGTGCATCCTTTCAAAGCCACTTTAAAAAGAAGTGTTAATTAGATAAAAATAGAGATGGTACTTGAATGTGGGAAAATCATGGAGATGATAAAAGTGGAAATTTTCTCTTCTAGCAAAATACATGGTAACAGAATTCCTTCTCTTCTCTTTCTTACTTTGTAATGATGAATCATACAATTATACAAATTTGGTTGATATTTCCTTCTCTTTCTTACCTCCTAAAACATCTTACTTTTACCTAGCTACACATTGTTGTCAGTGACACTTTGGTCAAATTGGTTATCGACTGCAAGCAAGTGGGTGAGAAGGCAATAAATGCATCAGCTAATATCACATCAGATGGTGTAGAAGTACTAGGGAAAATGGTTCGATCAAGAGGACCAGATGGAAACTCTGCACCGGTAAGTGAATAAACACATGAAGCTGTGTTACTGTTAAGGGAGAGAAATTCTTTTAAAGTACATTAGCTATTTTCCAGGGGAAAGGTTTAACAAAAAGGTGAATGGATAAATGGATGGATGGATGGATGGATGGATAAATAGATAGTGGCCTCTTTAAAAGAATTAAGACATGTACATTCAAAGCTTGTGGTAGTATGCTTCCGCTGTATTATATGGAGTATACATTAGGATTTAGGCTAGTTTATTTTCTAAATGCATTTTAAAATTTAAATGGTAAAATATTCATCACATGGTTTGGGGCATAAATGGTTTTTAGAAAAGAATTACAGCTGTAAATGAACCTCATTTATATAAGCAAATACAAATCCACACAAAATTAGTGAATATTACACACAGGAAATTGACATAAGCCTCTTATTTGGGTTAGATTTGGGCATTTTAAAACTAGGTTTTTGCTATCAATAATGTAAAGTTTACCCTTTAATTATTAGTGATTAAGTACCATACCATTCTAAGATAATATAATTTTTTTACCTTTCAACATGGAATTTAAATCTGGGAGACTTCCAATTGGCAAAGAAATCACATTCCCATCACTCATTACCCACAAGAAAAGAATAGTGCACACAGTTTTTTGTGTTAATACTGTTCATTCACAGCTAATTAGCAGCATTGTCTAATTTGAGTCATTCTATAATTGGTGAGGCATTTTATTCTTGTAAACAATCCCAACTATTCTAATCTATACTTCTCTTATGTAATAGAACAATCAAGATAATTATAGATTACTATTGTCTCCCACTTTCATAGATCTGTAGAATTAGCCAGTTATACAAGAGCTGGTAGTTCTCAAAGACTTTGAAAGCTGAAGATCACCTTGTAAAAATGAAATCCAATACTATGTCAAATAAATAAAACAGGCCCATGGTTCTAATTCCACTGCCATTCACTTAGTACACAGGAAATAGTCCGAGTTGAGAGAGTGATTTACTTTGGAGCACTTTGCTATTTTGCAGCATTTATCTTTGTGGTAACAGTAGAAGTGAATGGTAGCAATGTGTCCCCTTATGTATAGGGGTACATTGATACTTTCAGACCTTGATAGGTAGATGATGCTAAGTAGTTTAACACCTACAGTTGAAGGATCTTTAAAAGTTCTTTCGTTTCTACTTTGCTTTGGAGAATTATGGATTAGATGTTTGGAAAGAGAATGTAAAAGCTTTGGAAGGCTCTCTTGTTCTCAGTTACAGTAAGAGACTTTTGGGAATGTTTACATGATTTTGAAAAGTTATCTCCTCCTAATGTGTGGCATTTCATGATAATTAAAACACACACCATCTTCTGCTTAATGGAAGATACTGCTGTGATAGTACATAAAGGAATTTATAAAAACACAGAATTATCAAACTAAGAATATCTTGTATGGATAAATGGATATATAGATGGATACTTAGATGATGAATGAATAGACTCTAATTTAAGAAAGAGAAACCAGGCCTCGCGCGGTACCTCATGCCTGTAATTTCAGCACTTTGGGAGGCCGAGGTGGGTGGATCACGAGGTCAGGAGATCGAGACCATCCTGCTAACATGGTAAAACCCCGTCTCTACTAAAAATACAAAAAAATAGCCAGGTGTGGTGGCACGTGCCTGTAGTCCCACCTACTCGGTAGGCTGAGGCAGGAGAATTGCTCGAACCCAGGAGGTGGAGGTTGCAATGAGACAAGATCACGCCACTGCACTCCAGCCTGGGCGACAGAGCTAGACTCAATCTCAAAAAAACAAAACAAACATCAACAACAACAACAAAAAAACAAAGAGAAACCCTTCTAGGTATATGAGATTCTGGGTCCAGATCACATAATACTATTATTAATATTTTCTTAATTTTAGAAATAACAAATGTAAAATTCCTGAAAGGTAGTAGGTGTTTGCTGAAGAGTAACTATTATTATTGAAGAAAGTCAAAAACACATTCTCCATCCTCCATCCCACCTTTTCTGGACTTCTAGCACTTGATTATTGATAGTCACATGCCATTTTCTTTCTCTTTCATATATCTACATTTCACTCCTCTAACCAGATTATAAATGCCTCAAAATAGAAACCATATCATTGTCTTTGTTTAAAACCACCCTACATCACATTGTCTAATTAATACTGATGAACAGAGTAAGTTCTCAAGAAACATTTGATAGAAATTAAATAGAACGTTGTCTGTTTCAAATTGTATTATATCTTTTCTAAAAATTTTGTTTTGCATATATTCCATGTGCGATGTTGACAATAGTCCAATAATATATATCGTACCCTTTCCTAATTATTTTATAATTATAATATATTTCACAATGATAGTTGTATAATTGTATTTTAAACTATACTGTATGTAATAATTATGCTGCAAATATATGACCAACTAAATATCAACTAATTTCTTTCTGAAAGTAAAAATGCCTGCAAGTTTCAAGCCTACTGATGATCAATCTTTACTTTTAGCAATGAGAGAAATGGAATTAAACAGAGCACTCTCTGTGGTTACTTCCAACTAGTAGTAGACAAAGGAGAATTATAAAAGTCAATAATCAAAGAGTTCTTTGTAAGGCTAGTAGGAAAAAAGTCATAGCATTTGTTGAATCTAAAAGTCTACAAAGGATTACTAACTAGATTTTCAGTCTGCCCACTTACTGAAGAATTTGATTATGTTGAAATGAATGTATTAGGTTAGATCTCAAGAATGTGATTGGAAACTCAGAGTTGCCTTTTGAGGGATATTACTTAATCATTTCAGTGCAAGGTAAGAGAAGTCTCAGTTTTCAATTTTAAATTTAGAAATCACAGGCTGCCAATCTAACCTTGATATACATTTGTACTCTACTATCCAGCAAAAGGGAATGTGTGTTGTGCAAATTCTCGATTATTCTAGGAGTAATTATTATATGAGAGAGATTAGTAACTTATAGGTCTCCATTCCCTGCCAAATCCAACAATTATTCAATATATGCCAGATGGTGGAAGAGTCTAAAGATTTAGTCTTTAAAGAAAATATATTCTTTATAAACCATAATTGAGTGGAAGATAGATTAATGCATTTAAGGATACAGTAACTACTCAATAGAAATTACGTTCTTAATAAAATCAACTGGTGTTCAGCAGTGCGAGATTGTATAGGCAGTAACAGTCTCTACTGAGGCTAACCTAACAAGTAGGCTTAACTTAGCTGTCTAAATACATGTGGAATGAAACTTAACAACTGTGCTTCTCCTTTACAAACTTTTTCTCCTAAGAAGCTTCTCCTGCATTTTCTGGTACCTAATGAAATGATTCTAGAAAAGTTTTGAGCTTCTGGCATATGATCATATTTCTTAGTGCCTTTCTTCTACCTTTGCAAATCTAATACTTAGGTAATTATCCAACTGGCATATGTTTAGCTCCCTGCTGTTCAAATAATAGAGACGTATGAGTTATGCCATGGAGTTGCCTGTCATTTTAGCCACTGAGTTACAGCTTTTATATATATATCAATAGTAGACTAGGTGATGATTCTACAAACACTTGATTGAAAACAAGTGTTGTTAAATTGCTAAAAAGTATAGTATATTTTCACATGCATTATCTATTTTAAGCTTTTAAAATTATAATGATAGCTAATAGTTATTACATCTCTGCTAGGAGCTAGGCAGTGTGTACTTTCCTGGGATTATTTCATTTAATCCTGTAATAATCCTTGAAAGAGATACTTATGTCTTCTCTACTCTGTAGATAGAGAAACTGAGACTTTAAGAAGCTAGGGTCAGGTCCCCTTTCAAAAAGTGAGAGTAGTGAAATAAGAGGCTGTATCCAACTTCCATAAGGTCATCTGCCTTTCATTCCAGTGCTTATTCCATTAGGACAGACTCTGATAATTAGAGAATAAAGGCAGAGAAGGGAGTTTGGTTTGTACCAGAGACTATATGTCCTATCTGTTCATTGACAGGTTCAAAGATTTACCATTATTTGAATTACAACCTTGAGAGCAAAGTAATCAAAACTACCCCCAAGTGTGTCTATACCTGAGAATTCTAATTAATACCAACGAGTGCAATAGTTATGAATTTTTATTTTCTAATTTAATGAGTGCCTTCGTGGTTTCCCTTAAATTCAATAAATTGATTGAGAACAAGTTAAAAATAATCAGTTCAATAGTTGACAAGTGGTAAATGCACAATCTTAGTTTTGTGATGGCATCAATAAAAGTTAGACATCAAATTACAAACAGAAAATGGTTTAGTTCCTCTGTAGTCTTTCACCAGTATTCTTGTGCAGTGTAAAGCTCTCTAAATATTTATATAAATTCAGGCACAGCTTTACTTCAGATTATAAATTTATTTATAGTATGTTAGAAAAAAATTCAGAGAATAAAATTTGGCACTGAGTGGAAAATGGAGCCAGAGGTACATTTTAATTCCCATTCACAGATCAAAATGACTCAACTTATTTTCATGCTAACATTTGACCCCAAGTGACTTGCCTTTTGTGCTAAACCAGATAAAAAATGTCTAACAATGAAAAATGAACATTCGTAATTGGCTAAGTATTCCTGTGAAAGAAATTATGAAAAGTGAAAGTGGGAGGTTTTGTGTCTCTTCCTCCTTTTTTTTTTTTTTTTTTAGCAAAGATATATCTTTTATAATTTTCAGTTACAAAAAAGTTACAAAAGTAAAAGAGGGCTGCTTCTTGCATTAGTTCGCTAAAGTATTGTTTATTTTGAGCCATACTATCTTGCATTTTAAGGTACTCAAATATGAGATCTTTTGACATACCATCTTGTACTGTCTCCTGTATAATTTGCACAAATATGTATGTCATTGCTTTTGGAATAAAAGCCAGAGGCTTTGTTTTCTTTCAGTCAATCTCCTGAAATGTGCCTTGGAAAAAAAAGTCCCTAAATAAAGGCTGAGGAATCTAAACTATTACAAGTGCAAACAATTATGAATAAATTTGTTGTGCTCACAAAAGCTGCTGACATCATTTAACTTGCAAATGAATAGTCAGCCCACGTAACGTTCCTGAAATTATAATATTGGCTTCATTCAGTACTTAGTAAGCATTCAACCCCTGGAATAAATAAATTGAGCTCCTAAGAGTCCCAATAACTTCATAAGGCGGAAGTCTAGCCAAAGGTTTGTAGACATTAGACTGTTATAGGTGGTTAGGTAGTAGATTTATTTGAAAAACTTCGAGAAATCCTGATATATACTGAGGCTTGTGAAAGGCCTTTGCTTTAAGTAGGTCTTTCAATTCGTGAAAATGTTTTTGCTCTGAGGGCTCTACTTAGAAATGGAAAATTTCTTAATGGATAAATGATTTGCAGACTTAGCTGAATCTATGCAATGCTGTCATAATGGGACCTATTTAATAAATGTCCCCAGACAAAATGGCATTGTAAGATTACATTGGGCTATCTGCATTTTAAAAGTTAGATCAAAGATCAGCTTACTGGGAAAATAAACCACAAGAAAATGGGGCATGCCATTTAAATCTCAAACACAACTAAGCCTTCAACATGTGGTTATATTATTTAAACTTTTTCTTCCCCGGTTCTATTCCACAGAATGGACTTTGTTATGATCATACCCCATAGCGGCAATCTGAAGATTTAATGATATGTGCAAAGTGCTTAGGATAGTGCCGGGCACGTAGTAACATTCATTTCTCCAAATGTTTGTTGCTATTGTTGTTGTTATTTGCTAAGACTTTTCTGAATCAAAACATTTCATAGATATTATTATTGTGGAAACAAACTACTATTATATTTCTGTCCTCAATACTGTCACCGTCATTTTGATTCTATTTTTTTGGCCTTTGTATTATATGTACACCTTCTCTTTAAATCAATTTTGAGAAAGCTAATATTTATTATTTATAGCAGCTATGTTCCAGGCACTGTTCTAAATATTTCCTCTATACTAATTCGTTTAATCCTCACAAACACATGAATAGCTACTATTATTATGCTCACTTTACAGATGAGAAAACTGAGCCTCCAAGTCATTAAATAATTTGTTCAAAGTGACTCAGTCTGTCAGTGGAGGAGTCAGAGATGACACCCAGGCAGTCTAGCTCCATACTCGCAGAATCCCTATGATCTTTGAAATATTTGTTGTTATTGTTGTTGTAATTGTTTATGAAAATAAGCTATAATGTCTTTTCTCAACTGTTTTAATTCTATTAGGTGGTGCAAAAGTAATTGTAGTTTTTGACATTACTTTTGCACTAACCTAATAAAAACTTAATTTTTTATTGGACATAATTTTTTTGTTTGATTGCCCTGGATGGTCTCAGTTATCATACTCTTGGATGGTGGAGGAGAACCTTAAACCACCTAGAAAAAACAGCAGTGAGCCATGCACATATTTCTGCAAACAGCTCAATAGAGGTATATAGGATCAAAAAAAAAGATGCTTTGACTTATGGATTTGCTTTGAAAATTCAGGGGTTACTTCATTGATCAGTTGGAATGAATGTTTGCAATAAGGCATCGTTACTTGAGTATAATGACAGAAAGCCCAATTTCATTTGTTTACTATCAGAACAAGTTCTTTTGTGATAGTGCATGCATTTTTAATAACATATTTCAATAGTACTGTCTACTTGGGCATTATCATGTTTCTAGAAGATGTTTGGCGAAGGATGGGTAGTACTATTTGGGAGAAAATAAGGAAGGCACCAGGAATTTCCAGGCTTTGCTGAAAACACCACTGCTGAAAGCAAGATTACAGATTTAAAATGAAAACAATTTCATCCTTCTCCCCGATCAGTAATAGAGCACACACTTAATATTTGAAAATAATGTAGGAAGAAATATAGTAAAAATGATTGGGTTGTTAGGCTAGTGTTAGCCCTTAATGATGTTATAATTATGTTTCTGTATATTTCAACATGTATATTGACTTGTCACCAACATACATGAGTGGAGCAAGCCTGTCTAAATATTTGTGGCATGATCAATGGCATACATAAAAATACACATAGCTTACATTCTCACAATACTGAATGTGAAGCTGTCATGACATTTACCACATTGTGTACAGTATTTATGTGCTCCTCTCTCACTCCCTGTAAGTTCTTCTAGGTCAGGACTATGATTTTTTAAAAAAATGTTTATATCCTAAAAGTCTACATAGTATCTGGCTTACATTATGTACTGAAGAAAACGTTGCTGAGTCTATGTACAAAGCAATGAAGTGAGAATTAATTCAATAAGCCTTCCTCAGTGCTTTTTATCTACCACATATTATGATAGGTGACCTAAGGATGAGTTTGGAAATGTAAATAATTGTATTGTGTAGTGGAAGGTGTGCTATAGAGGAGGCACATGGAGTGTTGTGTGATGACAGTCATTTGGGAGCAGCTGTGATGGGCCTTATAAGGAAGACTTTAACAGAGGAGTTAAGCTTTCTCTTTAGGTAGAAATGAGAGAGGAAGTTGTGATAAGTAAGAGGGTTTAGATGGTGGATGAAAAATTGTAGACAAAACCTTAGATCACTGTGTGTTTGAGGAAAAGAATTAGTTTGACATTATTGGAGTTACTTTTAAATTTACTTACTGTCATGTATTATTAATGTATTGATATTCTGTTATATAATACATAACATAAAATCTGTTATATAGTACATAACATAAAATTATAACGATAATTTATTGTTTATTGAATGACAATTTTCTTTTTAAATCATAGTTCCAGTTACAGATGTTTGATATTGTTTGTTCCACATCATGGGCCAATACAGACAAATGCTGTGAACTTCCAGGCCTGGTAAGCATTCTTCCTTCATCTCTATTGATTTTTTTTTATTGTATTTAATTTTCTGGAAATGAGAAGCTATTTCTCAACATTCATATCATAGGCAACTCATTGAGATGATAAAATTAGAAAGAGATTAATAAGGAGGCATGTGTGAAATTAGCACGATTTCTCCTGCATGACCTTGGATCACATACACTGTGAACGGCACAACTCAGAGTGCTCCATTTATACATAGTCCAGATGTTCCCAGATTCCGTGGCTCATGAAGCCCTTAGTGTCTCAACTTTTTTCTTGCACCCCTAAGCCAAAAGAAACACCTTGTGGTTCCATTTATGAAATAATAGGCCCAAACATCTTACTAAATATTTATGTCCTAACAACTCAGTAGCCGTATAAAATAATAAGGCACATACATTGAAAGAAAAAAGGGATATTTATATTTTATTCTTAAATGACCGAAATAGCTTACTGATGAGATGTGTGTGCATACCTGACCCCTGCAGTATTTCTCATATCTTGGAATCATATTGGCCATTGCCATCCTCACTTCTTTTTCTACATTGCTTTTTTTCATAGTACTTACCTTTCATCACAGCAGCTGTATTTGTAAATTAGGGCGTCATCCAAAAAAGTGTTGCAAAATCTAATGTTGAAACTGCAGACCACCTTGAGCTCGTCATTCACACGAAGTCCAGTGGGTGCTGAGTATTGCTGTGCTTCTCTTAAATTTTTAAAACATTCACAGGAGCCCTGTGAGTTTAATATAGTTTCCCAGACTTCTTGGTGTACAATTTTAGAACTGTAGTCATAATCTACATAACCTGTATGCAATTCTACTAGAAAACTAAACATTTGAAAGTTATTTATACCAAGTGATAGTATAAATATTTATGTCCTAACAACTCAGTAGCCCATATAAAATATAATACACATAAATTGGAAGAAAAAATGATATTTATATCTTATTCCTAAATAACCATAATTTCTCACTGATGGGATGTGTGTATACCCATATATATATATATATATAAACAAAAAAACAGATTTATATCTTAGGATCCTAGAACAAGTGAGCTGTCATGGATGACCCTGTCATGGTTGGATAGTAGTCATGTCTTAGTAATTAAAGCTGGAATTCTCCAGAGCGTGGGGAACCCTTCATGAAGTCTGTGAGATTTGACCTTATAACTGTATTAGTCTGTTCTCATGTTGCTAATAAAGACATCCCCAAGACTGGGTAATTTATAAAGGAAGATTTAGAGACTCACAGTTTTGTACAGATGGAGAGGCCTCAGGAAACTTACAAACATGGTGGAAGGGGAAGCAAACACTTCCTTCTTCACAAGGTGGCAGCAAGGAGAAGTGCAGAGCAAACGTGGGGGAAAAGCCCCTTATAAAACTGTCAGATCTCATGAGAATGTGTTCACTATCACAAGAACAGCATGGAGGTAACCACCCCTGCGATTCATACCTGGCTTACATTATGCACTGAAGAAAAAGTTACTGAGTTGAAAAAGTCACTCCACTGGGTCCTACCTGTGATACATGGGGATTATGGGAACTATATCAAGATGAGATTTGAGTGGGGACACAGCCAATCTCTCAGTAAGACTTACTATATCAAGAAGCCAAACCATATCACTAAGACTTATCACCTCACAACATCTATTGCAAGCACCAAATTCATGGCAGTCTGTATTTGAGAAGGAAGCAACTTATTATTTCTTCACCAAAATAAGTTTCTAGTAAACCCGGGAAGAAATTACATTAGCGACACCTTGATGTTATGCGAAAGGGCAGGTAAATGGGAAATTGGCAGCAGAAACACTCAGAATCCTCTGTTGTATCAAGCAAAGATGTGATCACCACTTTTTCTGGGAAGGACCCTTCTCGTTCCTTTTCTTTTTACTTGTCTCATTGAAGAGGCGTAAATTCCATAGTAAAAAGACACGGTGCAGTAACAGTCAGCAGCACTGGCAAAGTAACAGTCAGCATCACTGAGTCTCTGGCTACAGGTGGCCTGTAATTAGCCTTATTTTGGGATCTTTCAGAATGCTTAAGTTTATGTTTCACTCTAGCTGGCCAGATTTCAGGCCAGATGTATTCACAGGGGGTTTGAATTGAAATCTTTTACTGTTGTCCAACATTTAGAGAAAAGTATACACACCATGTAACAGGCCATTTGCTTAACCTTTCTTGGGTTTCTGTTGTGAATGTTGTAGAGACTCAGATTATTTTCAATTTGGCAATTTAACTGTCATCTGTGCTCTATTTGGCTCTAATTTTATTTTCCCCCAAAGTCTTAAATAATGACTAATTTTTTCTCTATCCAAAGGAACTGATGAACTCCATGAAGTTCTATAGTATCTTATCCCAGTGCTGAGCTCATTTTGGCTGCTGTTCTAAATGGGATATTTATAAATTGTTCAATAGCTGTTAGCAGGTGCTCTGTCTTCCTCTACAGATTCCAGTAACTCATTCAGATATATTTAGCCTTCCATTAATAATCTATTTTGTAATGTCACATGATAACAATATTCCCTAAGAGAGAAGAAAAATGTTCTCCTATTCCAGAGCCTTAGATCTACACTGTGATGTTTTTCTTACTTTCAACCACAGAATGTGAGCAGTTGTGGAAACTGTCATAGGGAATTAATGATGAGTTTAAACATTGATTTTGTTTTTCTTTGTTTTAGTACTGATATAGTTGTTTTGATTGAGTACTCCAAGTTTTCTTTTATCCTTTGAAACAGAAAAATTATTATAGCATAAAAAAGTTTTCAAGACCTTTAGTTCACAGAGTACTATTACTCCAACCAACAGAATTAAATAGTAATCAAGAATTTTTTTTTGCACTCACTTCTGATTGTCTTTCCTCACCTGGATTCCCAAGCTGGTTTTAGCAACACCCATTGATAATAGTGATTATCAGTGACCAGGAGGTACCCATTCATTTTTCTTTACAGAATATATTTTGCAATCGGGAGTGAATATTCTCTGCCTTTGTAATGTGCACTTGAAAGTCTAAAAATATCTTAAATCAAATTGTTTTCTTTAAGCCAATAAAGCCATTTGTATAAACTGGTATGCTAATGGTTGTGCTTTTTTTGTTTCTTTTCAGAGAGATGATGAGTCTTGCCCAGACCTTCCTCATTCTTGCTCCTGTACTGAAACCAATGAAGTGGCTCTGGGACCAGCGGGCCCACCAGTAAGTCTTGCTGAGTTCAGCCTTAAATGTTCTTTAATAATATTAATAGCTATCACTTGTGTGTGTCTAATATGTGTTGTCTACTGTACTAAATGGCTATTACTCACTTAATTGTAGGAATACAGTGAGACACAGAGATGTTAAGTAGCTTGATTAAAGAACACAGCTTGGAGGAGCTGGGCTTCAAATCCCAGTCTCCATGACTCCTAGAGATGCTCCTCCTCACCACTGTGCCATACGATGTCTCATACTGGTCTATACTCAAAATCTTCCCTTAAAGCTACTATGGTTAATTTTCAGTGTGAATATTTCAAACCAGGACTTTACTTGTACCTGTAAGATTTGCATACACCTGCTTTGTCCACTTTCTCTCTCTTTTTTAAACTTTTACCTTAGGTTCAGTGGTAGATGCGAAGGTTTGTTATATAGATAGGTAAACTCATGTCATGAGGATTTGTTGTACAGATTATTTCATCACCCAAGTACCAAGTCTAGTACTCAGTAGCTATTTTTCTGATCCTTTCTCTCCTTCCATCCTTCACCCTCAAGTAGGTCCCCGTGTCTGTTGTTCCTTTCCTTGTGTCCATGAGTTCTTATCATTTAGCTCCCACTTATAAGTGAAATCATGTGGTATTTGGTTTTCTGTTTCTGTGTTAGTTTCCTAAGGATAATGGCCTCCTGCTCCATAAATGTTACCACAAAAGACGTGATCTTGATCTTTTTTATAGCTGCATAATATCCCATGATGTATATGTACCACATTTTCTTTATCTGTCACTGATGGGCATTTAGGTTGATTTCATGTCTTTGCTATTGTGAATGGTGCTACAGTGAGCATTCGTGTGTATGTGTCTTTATGATAGAATGGTTTATATTCCTTTGGGTATATACCCAGTAATGGGATTGCTGGGTTGAATGGTTGTTCTGTTTGTAGCTCTTTGAGGGATCGCCACACTGCTTTTCACAATGGTTGAACTAATTTACACTCCCACCAACAGTGTATAAGTGTTCCCTTTTCTCCGCCACCTTGCCCGCGTGAGTGATTTTTTTACGTTTTAAAAATAGGCATTCTGACTGCTGTGAGATAGTATTTTATTGTGATTTTGATTTTCATTTCTCTCATGATCAGTGATATTGAGCTTTTTTTCATATGCTTTTTGGCCACTTGTATGTCTTCTTTTGAAAAGTGTCTGTTTATGTCCTTTGCTCACTTTTTAATGGGATCGTTTGGGTTTTTTCTTATAAATTTGTTTAAATTCCTAATAGAGGCTGGATATTAGACCTTTGTTAGATGCACAGTTTGCAAAAATTTTCTTCCATTCTGTAGATTGTCTGTTTACTCTGTTGATAGTTACTTTCGCTGTGCAGAAGCTCCTTAGTATAATTAGAGCCCATTTGTCAATTTTTGCTTTTGTTGTTATTGCTTTTGGTGTCTTCTTCGTCATGAAATCTTTGCTCATGCCTATGTCCTGAATGGTATTGCCTAGGTTGTCTTCCAGAGTTTTTATAGTTGTGGGTTTTACATAGACATCTTTGTCTAATTTATTAATTTTCTAATTTGTCTACCTTGCATGTTCTCATTCCAGCCAGTTGGAAAGGGAGAAAATGGTTGAGGACAGCATTTGGTTTTCATTTAAGAACAACACCCAGGGTATATGCAGCACTCTTTCTCTCATATTCCATTAGCCAGCACTTAGTCATAAGGTCATACCTACTTACATAGGATTACTTAGTCATAAGGTCATACCTACTTACATAGTTTTTGTATGTGGTATAAGGAAGGGATCCAGTTTCAATCTTCTGTGCCAGTTATCCCAGTACCATTTATTGAATAGGGAGTCCTTTCCCCGTTGCTTGTTTTTGTCAGCTCTGTTGAAAATCAGATGGTCATAGGTGTGTGGTCTTATTTTTGGGTTCTGTATTCTATTCCACTGGTCTATGTGTCTGTTCTTGTGCCAGTACCATGCTGTTTTGCTTACCATAACCCTATAGTATAGTTTGAAGTTGCATAACATGATGCTCCAGCTTTGTTATTTTTACTTAGGATTGCCTTGACTATGCAGGCTCTTTTGTGATTCCACATGAATTTTAAAATAGTTTTTTTCTAGTTCTGTAAAGAATGTTATTGGTAGTTTGATAGGAGCAGCATTAACTCTGTAAATTGCTTTGGGGAGTATGGTCATTTAAACAATATTAATCCTTCCTATCCAAGAGCATGGAATGTTCTATTTGTTTATGTCATCTCTGATTTCTTTGAGCAGTGTTATAATTCTCAATGTAGAGATCTTTCAGCTTCCTAGTTAGCTGTATTCCTAGGCATTTTATGCTTTTTGTGGCAGTTGTAGATGGTACTGCATTCTTGATTTGACTCTTGGCTTGGCTGCTGTTGGTGTATAGGAATGTTAGTGATCTTTGTGCATTGATTTTATATCCTGAAATGTTGCCAAAGTTGTTTATTAGCTGAAGGAGCTTTTGGGCTAAGATGATGGGATTTTCTAGATATAGAATCATGTCATCTACAAACAGGGATAGTTTGACTCCCTGTCTTCCTATTTGGATGCCTTTATTTCTTTCTCTTGTCTGATTGCACTGGCCAGGACTTCCAATACTACATTAAATAGGAGTAGTAAGAGAGAACATCCTTGTCTTGTGCTGGTTTTCAATAGGAAATGCTTCCAGCTTTTGCCCATTCAGTATGATGTTGGCTGCAGGTTTGTCATATATGGTCCTTCTTATTTTAAGTTATGTTCCTTCAATACCTATTTTATTGAGAGTTTTTAACATGAAGGGATGTTGAATTTTATCAAAAGCCTTTTTTGCATCTATTTAGATAATTATGTGGTTTTTGTCTTTGGTTCTGTTTATGTGATGAATCACATTTATTGATTTGCATATGTTGAGCCAACCTGGCATCCCAGGGATGAAGCCTACTTGACTGTGGTGGATTAGCTTTTTGGTGTGCTGCTGAATTCAGTTTGCAAGTATTTTGTTGAGGAATTTTGAATTGATGTTCATCAAGGATATTAGCCTGAAGTTTTCTGTTGTTGTGTCTCTTCCAGGTTTTGCTATCAGGATGATGCTGACCTCATAGAATGAGTTGAGGAGGAGTTATTCCTCCTCAATTTTTTGCAATAGTTTCAAAAGGAATGTTACCAGCTCTTCTTTGTACATCTGGTAGAATTTGACTGTGAATCCTTCTGGCCCTGGGCTTTTTTTTGTTGCTAGACTATTTATTATGGATTCAATTTCAGACCTTGTTATTGGTCTGTTCAGGGAATCAGTTTCTTTCTGGTTTAGTCTTGGGAGGGTGTATGTGTCCAGGAGTTTATCCATCTCCTCTACATTTTCTAGTATGTGTACATAGAGGTATTTGTAGTAGTTTCTAATGGTTACTTTTATTTCTGTGGGGTCAGGTTAACATTCCCTTTGTCGTTTGTAATTGTATTTATTTGGATCTTTCTTCTTTTCTGCTTTATTAGTCTAGCTGGTGGCTTATCTATCTTACTAATTTTTTCAAAAAACTAACTACTGGATTTGTTGTCTTTTGAATGTTTTTTCGTGTCTTGATTTCCTTCAGTTCAGCCCTGATCTTGGTTATTTTTTGTCTTCTGCTAGTTTTGGGGTTGGTTTGGTCTTGCTTCTTTCATTCTCTCAGTTGTGATATTAGGTTGTTAATTTGAGATCCTTCTAACTTTTTGATGTGGGTGTTTAGTGCTATGAATTTTCCTCGTAACACTGCCTTAGCTGTGTCCCAGAGATCCTGGTAAGTTGTACCTTTGTTCTCATTAGTTTCAAAGAACTTCTTGATTCTGCTTAATTTTAACTTTTTATGTATCCTGAGATTATGTTAAAATGTTAAAAAAATTACAACTGTTGTCTTCCTATTGGCTTGTTATGTGAATCATTGTAAATGAAACCATTTAACTTCAGTAATGCTTTTTACTTCAAGTCTGATTTGTCTAATATTAATATGCTTCCAATATTTGTGTTTTGGATTCTTTGTCTAACTTATTAATTTTCTAATTTGTCTACCTTGCATGTTCTCATTCCAGCCAGTTGGAAAGGGAGAAAATGGTTGAGGACAGCATTTGGTTTTCATTTAAGAACAACACCCAGGGTATATGCAGCACTCTTTCTCTCATATTCCATTAGCCAGCACTTAGTCATAAGGTCATACCTACTTACATAGGATTACAAGAAATCAAGTCCCTAGATGGATGGTTATGTGTTTAGTTAAAACTCAGGGGATCATATTATTACAAAGAAGCAGTGGAAATGAATGTGAGGACAATTAGCAATTTCTGTACAACTGTGAAAACTATCTTTTTTTTTTTTCTGAGACAGAGTTTCGCTCTTGTTGCCCAGGCTGGAGTACAATGGCACAATCTCGGCTCACTGCAACCTCTGCCTCCCAGGTTCAAGTGATTCTCCTGCCTCAGCCTCCTGAGTAACTGGGATTACAGGCATGTGCCACCATGCCAGGCTAATTTTTTGTATTTTTAGTAGAGATGGGGTTTCTCCATGTTTGTCAGGCTGGTCTTGAACTCCTGACCTCAGGTGATCTGCCCGCCTTGGCCTCCCAAAGTGCTGGGATTGCAGGCGTGAGCCACCATGCCTCACTGAAAACTATCTTTTGAAAACACTTCAGATGTCAGAAATAAAAATATTTCAGATGAACGAAAACTATTAATTTACCACCAATATTCTCTCTAAGGAATATGCATAAGACATAATTTAAAATAAAGAAAAATAATACCAGAAGAAATTATGACCAAAGAAATAGCAAATATATGGGCAAATCTTAACAAATATTAATTTGTAACATATATATTTTCTTCATTGTTTATTTGCAACATTTTGATGTCTTTATATTTATATTTTAGATATTTCTCTTTAAATAGCATATGCCAAGATTTTGCTTTTAATTCGGTTTTACAATCTTTCTTTTGTAGTTTAGTCCATTTCTATTGGTTGCGATAACTGACCTATTCTGATTTACATCCACAACTTTAATTTTACTTTCTTGGTTTTTCTTGATTTCTCAATTTTTGCTTTTTTATTCGTATCACATATATATTTCTTGCTTGAGATTGTATTTATTTTTGTCTTTAAGTTTTGCTTTTATTGCATTCTTTTTTTCCCTTCCACTAGTTTGGAAAGTATACTCTATGGCTTTTCTTTTTCTTGCATTTTTTTCTATGAAATAGTAGATTTGTTTTGGTTATCTTTTTGTTGTTACTTTCCTTTTTTTCTTTTCTTTTCTTTTTTTTTTAAATTATACTTTAAGTTCTAGGGTACATGTGAACAACGTGCGGGTTTGTTACACATATATATACATGTGCCATGTTGGTGTGCTGCACCCATTAACTCATCATTTATGTTAGGTATATCTCCTAATGTTATCCCTCCCCCCTACCCCCTCCCCACAATAGGACCCAGTGTCTGATGCTCCCCTTCCCGTGTCCAAGTGATCTCATTGTTCAGTTCCCACCTATGAGTGAGAACACGCGGTATTTGGTTTTCTGTGTTGTGATAGTTTGCTGAGAATGATGGTTTCCAGCTTCATCCATGTTCCTACAAAGGTCACGAACTCATCCTTTTTCATGGCTGCATAGTATTCCATGGTGTATATGTGCCACATTTTCTTAATCCAGTCTGTCACTGATGGACATTTGGGTTGATTCCAAGTCTTTGCTATTGTGAATAGTGCTGCAGTAAACATACGTGTGCATGTGTCTTTATAGCAGCATGACTTATAATCCTTTGGGTATATCCCCAGTAATGGGATGGCTGGGTCAAATGGTATTTCTAGTTCTAGATCCTTGAGGAATTGCCACACTGTCTTCCACAATGGTTGAACTAGTTTACAGTCCCACCAGTAGTGTGAAAGTGTTCCTGTTTCTCCACATCCTCTCCAGCACCTGTTGTTTCCTGACATTTTAATGATTGCCATTCTAACTGGTGTGAGATGGTATCTCATTGTGGTTTTGATTTGCATTTCTCTGATGGCGAGTGATGATGAGCATTTTTTCATGTGTCTGTTGGCTGTATGCATGTCTTCTTTTGAAAAGTATCTATTCATATCCTTTGCCCACTTTTTGATGGGGTTGTTTGTTTTTCTCTTATAAATTTGATTGAGTTCGTTATAGGTTCTGGATATTAGCCCTGGCTTTTCTATTAATAGCTGACCCAGAAGTTTTTACCAGATATACTTAGCTTAACAAAGTTCGAAATAATCAGCATTTCTATACTTCTTTGCCAGTGTGATGAGTTGGAATTCTTTCAACTTAGATCGTCTTCTTAATAATTTACATGCTCTTACTACCCAGTGTTTTAATACTGTTTTTAACATCGCAAATTAGATGTCTTGGTTATTATTATTGCCTGTGTGAGCTCTAAAACATAAACTCTCCAACAAGTCTCAGCCACCTTTCCCATCCTTCCTGAGGGCACTTTCAGTTCACATGTGCACTATAATTTTTTTAGTTTTATTTTTTTCTTCTTGGTTTTTAAGAATAGAGTTCTTAATTACAATAGTGTTTTAGCCAGCATTAATGCATGTTTATAAGTGGGAGGGTTTTCAAGTTTTTTCATATGTAATATGCTGGAACAAGTCATAAAATATTTATTTGTGACCTAAACAGCAAACTTTCTAATGAGGAGAAGGAGCAGAGATGTGAAAGGGAAGGGTTGAGCTTTGATTTGGAGGGGAAAAAAGGTGTAAAATAAGAAAAAAGCAATTGAAATGTTATATTTCAAAAATTTCAAATAAGGAAATTTTGTATTCTAAATAAAGCATAATAATAAACTAATTAAGAAATAGTATCTTGAGCAATATGTAATAAATTCTGTTTGACGATTGAACATACTTTGATTGTTTTCTCATTCATGAATTTCACAGTAGTATGATGTATCAATAAAACCAAAGGATCTGTAGGAAGACCTGAATAGAAGAATCCTATTCTCTTTGCAAAAGCTAACCCTCTCTTATTGAAAAGATGATTGTTTTCATCCACAAGTATTTGTTGAATTCTTGTCCCATGCCCAGTGACAAGAGTTAAGGATGAGGTGGAAATTAAGTTAGAAGTATAAAATGATCCCTGGCTTTTGGACACAGTGCCTCTGACATGAATATCTGTGAGATAAACAGTCTTGATTATTATAATTTGAATAAAATCTTCAGTTGAAGATATATTTGAATATATATTTGAATAAAATCTTCAGTTGAAAACAGATCATTTAAGATGCACAAACAAAAAGTTGTGACAGACTGGGTATATTAACTGAGATAGACTAGGCTGCGAGAAACAGAAAATTTAGCTAACACAGTAGTGTAAACTGTGAGGACAATAGGACATTTATTGTTTGCTCAATAAAAGGTTTAGAGGCAGATGATCTGAAGAAGGCAAATGAGGCTGCTAGACAACTTCTTCAAGAACTTGTGCTTGCTCTAGCTTCCTATGTTGCTTTTCTTAGGTTTGCTGCTTCTTGATCAAATTGGCCAAAACTGCTTAACACAACTATTCCTGCTTGCAAAGAAAAGCCAAGACAACAAGTATCTGTCTTTTTTGGCCTTTATCGTAGGCGTGAAATGGAGAAGGGGGTCAGAAAAGGCTCTTAGGGAGCCAGCCATAGTGTCTGACACGCTGGAGGAAAAACTATAATGGAGCATGTATAGAAATCTGATATACGGCACTTGATATTGGCATTGCAGATCAAGTAGAGAAATGATTGGTATTCAGTAATGGTGCTGGGACATTTAGTTTTCCATGTAGAAAATATCTACAAATAAAAGTATATATAACATCTGAGTTTGTGTAAGTACACTCCATGATGTTCACACAATGACAAAATTGCCTAACAAAACATTTCTCAGAATGCACTTCCATCACCAAGCAATGTATGACTTCTTATGAAGAATTTCTACTCATTAAAGAGAAAAAGACATGTAACCCAATAGAAAACTGAGTGAAGTGTATAAATAGATGGTCACAGTGAGAATAAATGCAAATAAACTTATGAAAAGATACATAATCATAATAGTTTTCAGGGAAATGAAAATTGGAACAAGAATAAGGTTTTTCTTTAGCAATCTGGTTGATAAAAATGTAAAGTTTGGAAATATTCAGGGTTGATTAAGATTTAAGGAAACAGGGCCCCCCTTAAACTGTTGGCAGATCTATAAACTGGCACAGTTAGTTTAGAGTGCAATCTGATAATGTATCTGCAAATTTATCAGCTTTCACTTATGATTCTATTCTTGGTATCTTCTTCTGAGAAATAGTAAATTTTACTTAAGGGATATGTAAGGATGTCAATTGAAACATGTTTTAAATTTTTTTTAATTTTTTATTTTTTGAGACTGAGTCTCACTCTATCATTTTGGCTGGGGTGCAGTGGCATGATCTCGGCTCACTGCAACCTCTGCCTCCTGGGTTTAAGCGATTCTCCTGCCTTAACCTCCCAAACAGCTGGGATTACAGACCTGTGCCACCATGCTTGGCTAATTTTTGTATTTTTGGTAGAAATGGGGTTTCACCATGTTGGCCAGGCTGGTCTCGAACCCTTAACCTCAAGTGATCCACTGGCCTCGGCCTCCCAAAGTGCTGGGATTACAGGCATGAGCCAGCGCGCCCAGCCTGAAGCATTATTTAAACGGCTGAAAATTGTGGGAATAAAACTACTTAAATTTCCAATAATAAAAGAATGGCTAAACAAACTCTTACATATCCAAGGTTCAGACAACTATGCAACAGTTAAGAATGAATTAGATCTATGTGTGCTATAATAAAAAATCACTAAAGCATATTAAGTTGAAGTCATAGCTGTGTAAAAAGCGTGACATCACATATTTAAAACATACACAGCAAAAATACAATAATACTATAGGCAGTATTTTCTATAGATACATATGCACATGAATAAAATTACATTTTATAATTGTATTTTTAAAATCTGGAAGATGAGTAACTAATTGATAAAAAGGAAGAGTGCATGTAAATTTTTTTTTAAAAGCCAAGGAAATTTTAAATATCACCTGACCCAGTGTTTTCTTAAGCGATACAGTGTTCTGCTAATGGTGTACGGTATCCCTTTCAGTAATCCTGGACATAGCATGAAATAAATTGGAATCACACAGGCAGAAAGTTAGTCCATTTTCAAGGATTTTTCCATCCTTCTGCTCAGGTGAAAGATAAATTCTGTCTGGTGCCCACGTGGTCCTCCTAACACTTATTCGTCTCCCTTTTTATTAAAGAGCAAACTCTTGGCTCACAGATTTCAATAGAAACAGAATCTAGCTAAATTTAGTAGCAGTATTTACAGTGTATTGATTTCTAAGATTACCTTATAGTTTTAGCAAGCAATACTTTTTTTCATTTACTGTAATGCTGTATTTGCTTTTAAAATAAGTGAAATAGTCAATTAAGATATTCAGTAAATACACACATGTGTTTAGACACATGTGAATGTACATACAGGAAATATATATATAACATGTATATACATATTATGTTTGTAGATATATATCTATATAAAGAATACTGCTATTAAATAATAGTCTAGATAGGGCATTAATATGGCAAAAACTTTGAGGGGAAATATGAATGACAACTTTCAGAAAGATGAAACTAATTGTCCTTTTGTTGTATAAAGAAAATTAGGTTGTTGTTACTTTCATGTGCTTTTTACAATTTAATTGGATCATCTCAAAGTTATGATTTATATGTTATATATATGTTATATAACATATATAATTTTGATTAACTGTGTATTCTTTGGATCATTAGTAATGGTAGTCTTCTATAATCACTAAGTAAATAAAATCTTACGATTTTTCAGTATTTAAAAAAGATTTGGCAAAGAAAGTTTTCCAAAACCATGAAAGGGCTGGGGCTGGGTGGTAAATTTCCAGTGAAGGATCATGATGAATGTATACTATTACACAGTGTGTTGGCCTTTACATGAAATAATAATGAGTTAATTCATACTATTAAGGAAAATGAATGAAATACACTGTTTTGAGATTTGTCTTTGAGCTAATATTTAACATCTGTTTGCCAGGGTGGTCCGGGACTCCGAGGACCAAAGGGCCAGCAAGGTGAACCAGGTCCAAAGGTAATGTGCATGTTCTCCCTCTCTCTCTCTCTCTCTCTCTCTCTCTCTGTCTCCTCCCTCTCTCTGTCTCCCCCCGCCTCTGTCTCTCTCTGTCTCTCTCTCTCTCTCTGTCTCATCTCTCTCTCTCTCTCATAAATAGCCATCATTTTGGAATTAAGTATGACTTAGTTCACTCTTGCAATCTAAACTTCCTTCTATTTTTATGAAAGTTGTGCCTAACTCTTCTTCCTTATTTTAAGAGACTATGCTTTTTAATCCAAAAGAATATTTAATAAGTCAGTGGAAAGAAAGGCTTCTGGATCAGAAATAAGAATGTCAATGTTCTGAGTGGTTTAGTCTCCAAGGTAGTTCTCTCAGAATTTGTACATTCTTCTCTTCCTTTACCTACAACAAAAGCATATCTTTAGAGGAATCATGCAGAACCACAACTTGGCATCATTCCTTTCCAGGTAATTTCTCAGGTTTTGGATTCCTCCTTCTCCACTGCACTATATATAATCAAACACACAACTCCGTTTTTCATTCTTACTGCCCAGGGTCATCAAATATGGTGGTTCAGGTTGTACACTGTACAAAGGCACCCGCCAAGAGACCAAGCCATGCCAAGCCATGTCAAGAAACACATTTTTCTACTTTGCACAAAGGCATCCTGAGGACTGGCAGAAGCCCAGTCACTAATGAACCTCAGGCCTCCCCATCTTCTCTCCGGCTCTTGGCAAATCTTCTAACTGGTCTTCTGTCCCAAGTGGCTTAACATTTCGATTGATTCTTCACATCTGCCCCCAGATTAATTTCCTTAAAGTCTATGCTGGATCACATCATACTCTTCAAAAACCTGCAGTCACATGCTGTTGCCTTTAGAATACCATTCACCCTCTTTGCTGAGGCATTGAAGGTCCTTTATAACTTGACTCCCATTTCATTTTCACCATGTTGCTCCACATGTTCTCTTCTCCATCCATCTTGCTTGACTTACTGCTCAATGTGGTTTCTTATTAAATTTACATAACATTTATTCATGGGGAGGAGAACATTGCAAGGCTTTTTACCATAAAATTGGAAACAGATGAAGCAAGGTAGAAGAAAATATTGGGATAAAAAAGAAGTAAATGAAAGAAGGCTGAAGATAATCAGGTACTACCCAATTCAAAATTCAGAACATAAGATGTCTCCTTTTTTGTTTATTTTGTTTGCTGGGACAGACTTGATGTATCTTACTTGGCTCCATCTTTTATGGTGCTGTAAGAAGGGCAGCAGTTGGAGGCCTCCTCTCAAGCAAGGGTGCACTGGATCTTCCTCAGTTTCACCCAAAGGCAATGCCCCTCTGCTCCTATAGATTCTAGTTCCCTCCTCCCAATGCCTCTATCAGCATGACCCCGGTGTTTTCTAACATGATCACTGGATGATTGTTCTAATCATGAAGATAAATGAGTTCGTAGATGTTTGGTGGTCCCAAGACCTACCCATTTCCTCCAATTATCCATTCCCATGGGACTGCTACTGATACAGTTATTTCTGTATGATGATTTTGATGAATCACAGATCCAAATATGTAGTGGTTTTTGAAAAAAGTCTTATTGGACAACGAATGTTGACATGTCCACCAATGTGGACAGTGCGGGAATAGATACCTTCCATACAGAAGGTCTCAATATGTATTATTTTTTATTTTGTTGCAGCAAATACAGAATAAGAATTTGGAAGGACAAAGCAACCTTCTTCTTGGTCTCCCCTCATCATTTTTGCCTCATATTTTACAGGATAAAATGGGACCCCCTACTTTTTGCCCTTCTACTCTATTTGCAATTTCTTGATAATATATTATTAAACTCAGCCAGGTGCAGTGGCTCATACCTGTAATCTCAGCACATTGGGAGGCTGAGGCAGGTGGATCACCTGAGGTCAGCAGTTCAAGACCAGCCTGGCCAACATAGTGAAACCCTGTCTCTACTAAAAATACAAAATTAGCTGCGTGTGGTGGCGGGCACCTATAGTCCCAGCTACTCGGGAGACTGAGACAGGAGAATTGCTTGAACCTGGGAGGCGGAGGCTGCAGTGAGCAGAGATCGCGCCACTGCACTCCAGCCTGGGCAAGACAGAGCAAGACTCCATCTCAAAAATAAATAAATAAATAATATATTATTTAACTATTATATGTTAAAATGATATATTATTAAACCATTATAAATACTAAGTAATACATAAAAATTGCCTCCTTGCCACCTCCGTTGTATTTTTAAAAATCCCACTCCCTCCCTCTTCCTTCTTCTTATGCCATGCTCCTTGTAAGAATAGTTATCACTCAGTGCTTTCACATGCTCACCTCCCAAAGAATTCTCAACCCATATATGCTTCCTCTTCCTCTGGGAGTCCTATGAAAATTCTCTCATAAAAGTTCCCAATTACTTGCTTGTTACCAGTTCCATAGATTAGGGTTTAATTTTTCTTGAGATCTCTACAAAATTTAACACAATCAAACACTTCTTTGTTTGAAAATTTCTCCTCCTTTGGCCGTTTCTGTACCACAGTACCACTCCATCTTCAGCCTCTTCCTAATTCTCAGGCTTTTTCATTTCAGATTCTTCCCCAGGTTTCTCTTCCTTTCCCTTCTACCTGATTATCGTCTCATTTTTATCCACATTCTGTTTCACTCACTCAATATATTCTCTTTAATAACCTCACCTATAAATATATTTTCAACTACTCCAAAATCCAGACTTAGCCTTACTCCTTGGCCTGCTGGACATTTCCATGAGGTTTATCCCATGTACCTAAATCTTAACAAGTCTTAGTCTGCACTCGTTATCTACCCACACTTTACCCCCACAAAGGCTTTTTTTTTCTTGTATTCTTTGTCCCAAGTAATGAGTTCACCAATCTCACATCTAAGATGATACCCAGATGTTGGAGATCCAATTTAATAAAAGAATAGCTTTAGTTGAAGTCACAAAATGAGACAGAAGAGGTTGAGGATAGGTAGGTTTTTCTGGGTCTAAGATTTCCTACGTGGTTTAGTTTTAGTTAAACCGCAACAAGGTCCAAGCTACAGAAGTAAGGGTAACAGAAGTAAGGGTGAAAGGGATGTCTGATCCTGAAAAAGAAAGGAAGTAAAATAAGCTGGGCATTGTGGCTCACACCTGTAGTCCCAGCACTTTCGGAGGTCAAATTGGGAAGATCACCTGAGGTCAGGAGTTCCAGATCAGCCTGGCCAACATGGTGAAACCCCATCTCTACTAAAAATACAAAAATTAGCCAGGTGTGGTGGTACACGCCTGTAATCCTAGCTACTAGGGAGGCTGAGGCAGGAGAATCACTTGAACCTAGGAGCAGGAGGTTGTGGTGAGCTGAGATCGTGCCACTGCACTCCAGCCTGGGCAGCAGAATGAGACTCTATCTCAAAAACAAAAAATAAAGAAGGAAGTAAAATAATACTAAGCCTAGGGAAGGTCATTCAGTGGACATTGAAGCAGTTATAGTGTGATGGCAGCATCAAAGTAAGGAAGAAAGCAGAGGCTAGGTGCAAAGTTCTCAATAAATACAGAGGAGTCCCCCTGAGGTAGGTGGTTGACAGTAGTGAAGACAGAGAGAATGTAGTTCATCTGGACGGTGTGAACCTTCCCAGACTAGGAGGGTGGTCTTGAAGCACTTATAAATTTGTTATGGAGTGTGGGGGGTCTCATTACTTACATAATTGGCATAGCACTCTTATTTACAGAAGCAAAAGTAGTAATGATAATCATAAAGTTGCAGCAATCCCTGTGTGTTTACTTTTATGGTTTACTGATGACATTTTGCCTGGAAGGTAAATCATTTGAAGCTTGATGTCTTGTTATCCTGAGTATTTCCTATCTTGGGAAAAACTATATAAGAAAACAAATTATAATTGTCCTAAGCAGAAATATTTTTTAGATGTCAGAGAGTCTAACTTACTTTTAGGATGATACTTCTCTGTTGCCTTCCAGGGACCAGATGGCCCTCGGGGTGAAGTTGGTCTACCAGGACCTCAGGGTCCACCTGGACCCCAAGGACCAAGTGGTCTGTCCATTCAAGGAATGCCCGTGAGTTATGTTCAAACATTCAGATGGATTTTATTGTTGTCTCTTTTCCATGCGGTTACAAAGAATGAACTTTTGTCTTCTGTATCTTCATAATGAATATCAGTCCCTTTGAAAACAATGACGGAGTGTCATTTCACTAATTGTGCCCTTAGCCATTTTTTGTTCAATGATGAAGGTCTTTTAACAAATAAGTACATGCATACTATTGGAGGTAGGTCCATCCACAAGCATTGTGTCTATAGAGAAAGAACAAAGCTTAGCATATATAGCCCTTTTTCTCTTTTAACTAAATTCTTAATGGATGTGATAACATCCAGAAAGTAACAAATGTTATACAAATTTAAGTTTTTTCATTATGTGTGGTAACTGCTGATATAAATTAATAAAAGCCGTTTATTCACAATCCTTATCTCAGATGACATCGAAGTGCAGTTTATGGAGAGTGAGAGTTTTAGAATTTTAGACAGTGTACTTTATATAGCTGCATTTCTTTGGAAAGTCGTTTTGTACCATTGAAAAAAAGTTAATTCCATTCACTAATCTTCATTAATCTTCCTATAGGGGTCTACAGTTAAGAATAAAACCGATCTCTTTAATTCATGTTGGAAGCAACCAGATCCTTTTAAGCACAATTTTTGGCAATCTTTCTGCACATATGATTGTGTCTGCCTAGCTGAGAAGTTTCTCCTACAGTGTTATTTTTACATTTTAGCAAGCATTAATGTGCCAATTTGTGTAATTACTACTAATAATAAACATTGGTTGAGGTCTTACTACATGCCAGATTCTGTGTTTGCTTTTCCCTTCTTATATTCCATTTGAGTATCTTCTAGCCAAAGCAAAACAAAACAAATCTACATAGATATGAGATTGTAAAACCCAAACTGTAAATAATACTGAAATGTTCAAGTCTGCCCTCCATGTATTTACAGTATTGGCCTCACCATATTAGACTGTATATTCTATGTTAAAACTATCCTGGTATATAAATGTTCAGCTCCATATGAATGTTTACATAAATGGTATAACATATGTGGAAAGTGAAATATATTCTGTTGGCTGGGTGCAGTGGCTCATGCCTGTAATCCTAGAACTCTGGGAGGCCAAGGTAGGCGGATCACTTGAAATCAGGAACTTGAGACCAGCCTGGCCAACATGATGAAACCCCATCTCTACTAATAAAGTACAAAAATTAGCCGGATGTGGTGGCGGGCGTCTGCAATCCCAGCTACTCGGAGGCTGAGGCAGTAGAATAGCTTGGACCCGGGAGGCAGAGGTTGCAGCGAGCCAAGATCGTGTCACTGTACTCCGGTCTGGGCAACAAGAGCAAGACTCCATCTCAAAAAAAAAAAAAAAAAAAAAAAAAAAAAAAAAAAAGGATATATATATTCTGTTTAGATGTTAGTGTGAACACAATTTACTTTGGAAAATATTTAAATAATGAGAGAGGGAAAAGAAAATGCTAAGAATTTCCCTATGTGAACTTAACTCTGTATACTTTTGGATATTCAGGGAATGCCAGGAGAAAAAGGAGAGAAAGGAGATACTGGCCTTCCAGGTCCACAGGTAATATTTTTATTTTTTAAGTCTATTGCTGTCAGTCTACACCTTTGCCAAGGGGGGGAAAAAGCTGGAGCTTCTGAAGTCAGTTGTGATCTTGGTAAGTGTTTTCCATATTAAAGACTGTTTGCCTGTATTCACTTACCCTAAGCCGCTTTTGAGAGTCACACTGATGTTCCTCAGGTGAGCTCTGACAGGGAATGTTCTTTGCCCATGAATAACTTCTAAGTCTGAATTGTGGGCTACAAAGGGTTCACCATTATGCTCTTAGGTTTGTTTGGAGGCCTTCATCTCTTTCAGGGAAGCTGGGTGAGCAGATGACTCATTCCTGTGAACCTGACTCTTTTTTGTCCCTGTTCTACATAGGGTATCCCAGGAGGCGTTGGTTCACCAGGACGTGATGGCTCACCAGGCCAGAGGGTAAGGTCTTGCCCAAGGTTGGTTTTTAGCAAAGTAGACTTTTCACCAGGTCACTCTTATTGCTGACTGGCTTCTATGTAAGGGAGTCAAGCCAGTTTTTGCTTTTTGTTTTCTCCTGTTTATGTATATTTCACCTATCCTGCATCTATTTCCCTTCACTGACATCTTCTATGTTCATTACTTCGTCAAACCCTAGGAACTTCCATCAAACCTTCCCAAATTAGCACATCCCTTTCCGAGTGCTCCCATAACCTGAATATAGTTTATTGTGTGCATTGGTTTAGTAGGTTTCTCCAGTTCTTTCGAATCCTTGAGGCATACATGTAAAGGAAATAACCATATGAATTGAAATTTAAATAGAATGGCTTTCTGTAGTATCGCTTACATGGCAATCTCCGTTTATTTAATATAGTTCAATTATTGGTTCTTTTCATCTGTTCAAGTGGACAGCAGTACAATAAAGTGTAAAGATGTTCAGGAAAGGGATACATTAACATCTGGTATTTGTTTAGTCGATAAGGTTTTACTGAACCAGGTTTGAGGTTCTTGTTCTCAAAGAGTTTACAGTTTATTGGGAAGACATACAAGTAAATAAGAAATTTTTATTACATGCTATAATGGGAGCAGAGCCCTGTGAAAACACAAAGAATGGATAACCAAGCTAGACTTGGAGGCTGGAAGAAGGCTTCTCAGAGGATGTACCATCTAGGCCGAGTCTCGATTGAAAGATAGAAGTCAGCCAGGTGAACAAGGAAAGGAAAACTATTGCAAGCAGAGGGAACAGCATATACAAAGAGATAGAGGTGAGGGAAGGTGGGGCATTTCCAATATTGTATTTCATTTAGTTATGGCAGGAGATTAGAGTAATTGTGTGTGTGTGTTGAATGCATGTGCACACATACTTAGGTGTGGGGCGATTGTTAAGAGATGAAGTTAGAGAGGTAAGCATAAATTCACTTAAGTCATCTATTTTTTTCCAACTAAGGATTTTGAACTTTAACATGAAGGCAATAAGAAGTCATTAAATTTTCAGCAAGGGACACAGAGGCTGATCTTCCTTAAACTGTCACCGATTTAGACATGTGAGCAGCTCCACAGTTTTCCTCAAGACTGGATTATATAGAGTGGCAACCACTTAGATCCAAGCCAATGAAGGACAACACATCTGGCGTTCACTGGTGTTCTTGGTCAAACTTACTAGGTTAGCAAACAATTGACTTGAGCGCTCACTTCTCTACTCAAACAAGGCTTGCTTTTAGCTCAGGGTAGCTATACTGTTCAAGAATAGTGAAATTGTTCTTGTTTTTTTTCTATAGAATGTAGATGTGCAATCCTTCTACTTCCACCCCACTTTTTTTTAACACCAAACTTTCGTTTGTGTAAAATCTCAGTGTAGTCTCTGTTCATCAAATGGAATTACCTAGTCCGTGAAACATGTTTAGGTGAATGTATCTGAAGAAGGCATTCTGTAACAGTTAGATTTATGTAGCGTTCTTGTTGTACATGTGGAAGGAACGTCTAGAAATATTTATATATTTTGGCAAAGGGCGTAGGCTAAGATCCTGTGTGGTTACACACCTGGATTCCTTCGTGATTCCTGAAGTTCTGAAAATGGCAATTCTAAAGATTTAGTTTGGTGAGTTTATTTGATTTATCTGTGCATGAAGTCCAATCTTGGCAAAGAACTCACAAATCAAACATGTTGGATTAGTGTTTGAATCATTTGGTTTTGGAATTCTTTCTTTTAACACCAATATACCAACACAGACTTTTGATAAATATTTTGCTATCCCTCCAAACGTGTGTTCCTCTATAGGATTAAAAGTCTTAGAGCTGTAATAAAGTGATAAGATATCTATACTTGGATTTTATTTTACTTTCTCTTCCAATCTGGAAGTCAAACTTTTAGAGTATGTCTGATTCTTACTTTGAAAACATATTAGATGGAAGTGGGCTTGCTTTTCCAAACTAGATTTCTGAGGATACTCATTCTTTATAGGGCCATGTTTAAAGAAAAGATTATATGAATCCTGTGATGATTCTTTTAGGAGAGATATTTGAAGGCAATATCATTTCAATGTGCAACAGGAGGGGATGCCATTCACACAGAATAAAACAAAATGGTGCCCCTGAAATTGTGTAACATGGCTGCCTTGCTTGAGAGAAGGACCACATATTTTATCAATCAGCAATGTCTTAATCGAGCACATATAATATGCTGTGTACTACGCTCAGCCTGGACAGAGTTGTTCATTACTGCCTACGGGGAAGAATCCAGAAGAAGAGAGAACTTCAATGGCAGAGGGAGACAGTTTGTAGACTATTTACCTAGAGGAGATGGAAGGAAGGGATAAGAGCATGGCTATTCCCTGGGGCCAGAAAAACAAAAGGGTCTTCTCAGAGACAGTAGAGAAGGAAAGAAGAAATGAAGGATGGATTAAAAATGCCTATTTAGGTGGCTGTGATCTGTTCAGTCAACTGATCTGAGGGCTTAAGGATAGTAAAGTTCTAACACGGTTAGATATTAATAATTACTGGGCAGGATTGTAAGGTAGGAGGCCCAGGACGACTTTCATGGTGGGAGACAGACCTTGGACACGAAGCACCCCAGAAGACATGCTGCACTGGAGGGCCAGCTCTCCCTGGTTTGGCAGTAGGAGAGGAGGTACTGTTTATAGAGTAAGCACAAACACCTTGCAGTTATTCCTGCTCCACCTCAGGCCATTCTAAAAGGCAAAGCTGCATTTGGGGAAAAAAAATTACAACAACAATAACAACCATGGCTTGGAACAGACAGAGAGCAAACGCAGGATGATGCAACTTACTGCTGAAATGACTGAGAAGACACTTCCAGAAAACTCCCCAGTCAGGCTTCACTGTCCAGAAATTCAGGAAGGCAAAGTTTTTTATTTCCCTCCACTCTGAGCACTGAAATCACTTAATGTTACTGTGCCTTTATTTCCCCAGTCCTGTGTGAGTAAAGCCTACTCTAGGGAAAGGAGAAGGAAGCTGCAACAAACATTTTCAATGATGTTCAATGGGTGCTTTTAGCTCCTTGGACAGTGTAAGGAGTACGTGAGTGTGGTGTGCGGTAGGTTTGGTGGGCTATTCCTTACTGCTCATTTTTCTTTCTTTTCTATCTTTGCCTTCTCTTGTTTATTTACTTATTTTAATTTTAATTTTTACAGATAAGGTCTTGCTCTGTGGCCCAGGCTGGAGTGCAGTGTTACAATCGTGACTCACTGCAGCCTCAAACTCCTGGGCTCAAGTGATGCTCCCACCTCAGCCTACCAAGTAGCTGGGACTACAGGTTTGCACCACCATGTCTGGCTAATTTTTTGTTTTTGTAGAGATTGGGGTCTTGTTATGTTGCCCAGGGTGGTCTCAAACACCTGGCTTCAAGCGATTCTCCTGCCTCAGCCTCCCAAAGTGCTGGGATTACAAGCACGAGCCACAACACCTGGCCAAATCTTTGTCTTCTCTTATTGACAGGCACAAACTTAAAGTGCAAACCAGGTGCCATCACCTTGACTGAAAGCTTAGGGAAAGGTTAGCATCCCTTTCCTGGAGCTGAAACCAATAGTACCCCTGAATTTAACCTAGAAGGAGAGAGATCTTAACAAATAATAAAAAGGAGAAGATGAAACATCTTTTCTTCTAATGTTTCTAGCTTATTCTGGCTTTTCCCAAGGGGAATCTTTGACTCTTAGAGGTAGCTCTTATTCAACTCTGGGCCTGAGGCCAGAAGCAAGTCCGGTAAAAACTGGACTTCTTCATTGAACAAGTTGCAGCCTCTTGCTAGGCAGCCAGTAGAGTACAGGACCACACTTTGAAAAGCAATAGTGCAAGTTCATATTTCATAGCCAAGTGCATTGAGGCATTCAGTTTTCATTCCAGGTCATTCCAGAAGAAAGCGTTTTCGTCTCATCTTTCATTGCACTGTAAATCTTGTCACTGCTCTCATCTCCTTCCTCTTCTTTTCTTGGTATCTGTGACCTCAGGACCTATCCTGTGATCTTTGAGCTCCTCTAATATAGGGTGGATTTCTCAGTCCCCACCCTAGACATCAGGGTGGTCCCCAGGAAAACTAGGAAGAACAGGCAAGACATGGATTACTTCATGTTTCCAAGCCTCACTTTCCTCAGTGGTAAAGTGGAAAAAATAATATTTGACTGCAGAGAATTGTCATGGAGATTAATTCATATAAAGCATTTCTCTATAAAAATGTGATTTTAGCTAATATTAGTATTCACTATTTTCAAGGTAAACTTAAGTCTGGACATTTATAATATTTTATAAGGCTTGTACTTGACATTTCAAGATGCCCTAGAAGACTAAAGAAATACAAAAATACCTTTTTTAAAAGCAAGTTAAATTTTTTTTTCTTGGATTTCAAATGACAAGGACACCGGAAGCATGCTTCTAGATTGTGCAGGTTTTATGTCTACAAAGGACATATTTGTGATGAATATGCCATTTCTTCAAAAGTAAGTTAGACTTGACATGCACTTGAGAAACTGAACTTGAGTCAACTATCTGGATTTAATTTTTATCATAAATGTTAAGCAGTGATGAAATATTTATCTAAGGAATATTTTGTAAAATACTAAGATTCATGATAATTATTCCCTTGAGCATCTTACTCCTTCTGAAGAGGATGTGTAAATACCATCACAAAACTAGTGGAGGGAATAATTTGATTTTCTTCTTTGTGGGTCTAGATGGGTTTTATAAAATCCCAAGAAAGCCTTTGCGCAATCAGCCACAGTGATGATGGTATATGCAATTGAGACTAAGCAGATTATTTTAATAAAAATAGCAGCAACTACTACCATTAATTATTGAGTATGTGCAGGTGCTTTGCAAATATGATGTTCTGCAGTCCTCAGAATAACTACGAGTGCTAGGCATTGTTATCCCCATTTTACAGACAAAGAATCTAAAGCTCAGAAAACTGAAGAAACAATGGCACACGGCTAGTAAGTGTTAGAGCTAGGATTTTAATCCATCTGCCTGGCTCCTACACTTCACTCTTTCTTTCCACAAAATTATATTCGTAAAGATCACCATAGGATTTTGTTACTGTGAGAAAATCTTTCTCAAAAGAGATATTTAATAAGCAGGACTTCAACATGGAAGATGTCTCACTCAGCATTTTGGGGCAATAGGAACCCAGTGTGGGTAGCTTTCTTGAAGAAGTAGATACTGATACTACACCCATAAAAATATGCTTTCTTGATCTCTTTACACCATTACCTGGAGAGTGGCACACCTGGGCACATCTGAGAAGAGAACAGCTACTAGGACACATTAGTTTCCTGTTATTACTGATTCTAAGGATACTTCTGGACTGGGCACGGTGGCTCACGCCTACAATCCCAGCACTTTGGGAGGCCAAGGTGGGTGGATTACAAGGTCAGGCGTTCAAGACAAGCCTGGCCAACTTGGTGATACCCTGTCCCTACTAAAAATACAAAAAATAAATAAATAAATAAATAAATAAATAAATAAATAAATAAAATAACTGGGCATGGTGTCATGCGCCTGTAATCCCAGCTACTCAGGAAGCTGAGGTAGGAGAATTACTTGAACCCAGGAGGTGGAGGTTGCAGTGAGCCGAGATCGCACCACTGCTCTCCAGCCTGGGTGACAGAACAAGACCCCGTCTCAGAAAGAAAAAAAAAAAGATACTTCTGAAATTGTCTTTATCTGAGACACAGGCGTGGTACAAATAGTAACATCTGCTTTGCACCCTGGTTCTAACACTGTCCTTCAGCGTCAGGACTTGCATTTTATATTGGTAAACCAGCAGTTTCCTAACTTAAGTCATCAGGTTGTTGTTTTGTGTTTTAATATACAGATTCCTGGACTTCAGTCTCAGAGATTTGGAATCAAAAGGTCTTAGGCATGACTCAGGAATGTATAGTTTTTAAAAGCTTAATGATTCTGATAACCAGCTAGGTTTTGGAATTACTAGGTAGTATATTGTGTGAGACCTACCGATGTCAAAGTGATTTCTTTAATAGACTATTGCTGGTATTTTGTTTTGTTTTGTTTTAATTCACTGAAGTCATCACTGCAGGTTACTAAAAATGTACATATGTTTATATTTATATAGATACACATTGAAATTATAAACGAGTGTGTATATATTAAAAATCGTATATGTGGACCGCTTGTTCTCACTTATAAGTGGGAACTGAACAATGAGATAACATGGACGCAGGGAGGAGAACAACACACACTGGGGCCTGGTAGGAGGTGGGGTCGGGGAAGGAGAGCATTAGGAAAAATAACTAATGCATGCTGGGATTGATACCCAGTGTCAATCCCAGCTCGGTGACAGGTTGATAGGTGCAGCAAACCACCATGGCACACATTTACCTATGTAACAAACCTGCACATCCTGTATGTGCACCCTGGAACTTAAAATAAAAATAAAATAGTATGTGTGGTACATGTGCAAGATATGCAGGTTTGTTACATAGGTAAATATGTGACATGGGGGTTGGTTGTACAAATTATTTCATCACCCAAGTATTAAGCTGTTAAACCTAGTATACATCAATTATTTTTCCTGATTCTCTCCCTTCTGCCATCCTTCACCCACTGATAGGTCCCAGTGTGAGTTGTTTCCTTTTATGTGTCTGTGTGTTCTCATCGTTTAGCTCCCACTTATAAGTGAGAACATGCAGAATCTGGTTTTTCTATTCCTGCATAAGTTTGGTAAGAATAATGCCCTCCAGCTCCATCCATGTCCTGGCAAAGGACATGCTCTTATTCTTTTTTGTGGCTGCATGGTATTCTATGGTGTATATGTACTACATTTTCTTTATCCAGTCTATCATTGATGGGCATTTAGGTTGATTCCATGTCTTTGCTATTGTGAATAGTGCTGCAGTGAACCTATACATGCATGTGTCTTTATAATAGAACAGTTTATACTCCTTTGGGCATATCCCAGTAATGGGATTGCGAGATTGAATGGTAATTCTGTCTTTAGGTCTTTAAGGAATCACCACACTGCCTTCCACAATGGTTGAACTAGTTTACACTCCCACCAATAGTGTAAAAGCATTCCTTTTCTTCCACAACTTCACCAGCATCTGTTTTTGTTTTGTTTTGTTTTTAACTTTTTAATAATAGGTATTCTGACTGGTGTGAGATGACATCTCATTGGGGTTTTGATTTGCATTTCTTTAATGATTAGTGATGTTGAGCTTTTTTTTTTTATATGATTGTTGGCTGCATGTATGTCTTCTTTTGAGAAATGTCTGTTCATATCCTTTGCCTACTTTTTAACGGAGTTTTTTTTTTTCTTGTAAGTTTGTTTAAGTCCCTTAGAGATGCTAGATATTCGGTCTTTGTCAGATGCATAGTTTGCAAAATTTTTCTCCCATTCTGTAAGTTGTCTTTTTAGTCTGTTGATAGTTTCTTTCGCTGTACAGAAGCTCTTTAGTATAATTAGAGCCCGTTTGTCAATTTTTGCTTTTGTTGCAGTTGTTTTTGGCAGCTTTGTCATGAAATCTTTGCCCATGCCTATGTCCTGAATGGTATTGCCTTGGTTGTCTTCGAGAGTTTTTATAGTTTTGGGTTTTACATTTAAGTTTTTAATCCATCTTGAGTTAATATTTGTATAATATGGTATAAGGAAAGGGTCCAGTTTCAATCTTCTTCATATAGTTGGCCAGTTATCCCAGCACCATTTATTGAAAATGGAGTCATTTCCCCATTGCTTATTTTTGTCACATTTCTCAAAGATCAGATAGTTACTGGTGTGTGGTCTTATTTCTGGGTTCTCTCTTCTGCTCCATTGGTCTATGTGTCTGCTCTTGTACCAGTATCATGTTCTTTTGGTTACCGTACCTCTGTAGTGCAGTTTGAAGTCATGAAGTGTGATGCCTCCAGCTTTGTTCTTTTTGCTTAGGATTGCCTTGGCTATAAGAATGAGATAGTGTCCTTTTAAGCAACATGGATGGATCCGGAGGCCATTATCCTGGGTAAACTAACACAGGAATAGAAAACCAAATACCACATAGTCTCACTTATAAGTGGGAGCTAAACATTGAGTACATGTGGACACAAAGAAGGGAACAATGGACACTGGGACCTACTTGAGGGTAGAGGGAGAGAGGAGGATAAGGATCAAAAAACTACGTATTAGGTACTATGCTTATTACCTGGGTAGCAAAATAATCTATACAACAGACCCCTGTGATATGCAATTTACCTGTATAACAAACCAGCACATGTACCCCTGAACCTAAAAAAAAATTTAAAAATAAATGAATAAATAAATGAAATAAAAATAGTATATGTGTATATATAACATATAAATAGATGTATATGTTTATCTGTGCATATATACATATACATTTTTAATGTGTGTGTGTGTGCAAGTTTGTGTTACTGAAAATTTCCCCATGTGACCCAACACAAGGATTGATCCTGGATCTCTAGCCTGGGACAGTGTTTGCAGGGTGTGTGGCTTCTAGTTGCTTGGCCTCTTAATCTGGTGGTTGGTCTTAATCCTTTGCTGCAAGTAGCAGCCTTATTTCTTATGGCTAGCTGCCACACTAGTCTGCTTACAGAAGTCCAGAGCATGCCACAGGGTTGAAATGGTGCAACAGGGGTTTCTTCAAGAAGCATTTCTCTAACCCTGACTGCTTGAGCCTGGCTGGCCCCTTTCAACAAATTCATCTGTTGCCAGCTGCTTACAGACCCCACTCTACCCGAGGGCATAGCGTCAGTTGAATGACCTTAACAATTGGCCAGAATCTTAAGGTTAGTTATCATGACCTACCATTGTCTGCTTCAAAGAATGAATGAATGAAGAATATTATAATTGAGTCATTAGTTCTAAGCAGTATTTCTGCTGGCTACAGAAACAAGTATTCTCCCTTCTGACTTGATTTTCAATTGCAACACTATTTATGGGCAGGTCAGTTTTTGAGAGACCATGGGCACAGTACCTACAAACTACAAACTTTTAAAGAGCCTACCGAAAAATGTTTAGAAACTTGAAAAAAAGCACATATATTTGTTCTATAGTATGGAAAAGAAAACTGCAAAAATGGAAATTAAGAAGTGTTTAATTAAATGTCTATGTAACAATATGCTTTGCCAATTTCAGCCATAGTTAAATTTAGTGTTTATTCAAATATTAGTGATTTTGAAAGCAGATTGTGGGTTAGGTATACTTTTGCTGATAAATCATAGCCAACCATAACTTAATAAGTTGCTCATTGGTAAATGTTTTTAAAAGCAAATTATAAAAATCCTTTCAAGTTTTTATAGCAAGAATTATTTTTAATGTGGACTATGGGTGCATATTAATATTTTGAGGTAGGAATATTAAAAAGGAAAAATGCCTAGAGCTATTCATGTTATTTAAAAAAAATCCCTGTCTGTGGGTGACTGATTTCATGGATTTAAAAAAAAAGTCAGCCTAAGTGAATTCACGTATTATGCTTATTGTTTAACCTTCTATTTCCTAATATTCACTGTACATTGCTTAATTAAATGTTCTGCTGTTTGTTTGTTTTTGAGACAGAGTCTCACTCTGTCTCCCAGGCTGGAGTGCAGTGGTGTGATCTTGGCTCACTGCAACCTCCACCTCCTGGCTTCAAGCGATTCTCCTGCCTCGGCCATTTGAGTATCTGGGCTTACAGGTGTGAGCTACCATGCCCGGCTAGTTTTTGTATTTTTAGTAGAGATGGGGCTTCGCCATGTTGGTCAGGCTGGTCCCGAACCCCTCAGTGATCCACCCTCCTCGGCCTCCCAAAGTGCTAGGATTACAGGCATGAGCCACCGCACCTGGCCAAGTGTTCTGTTTTATATGAGGTTGCTTAATCCCTAAACACACATCTTCTTAGATTAGCTCCCTGGTGTAAAATGGAAAATTTATACATATAGAAAGGTTTGGGGACATGCAAGCACTTTTTTAGCTGTCAATAGTTGAAGATCATTCATTGAGCTCTGATTATAGTTAAGCTGAATGACAAAGCTAGAATTTGCCCATTAATTTACCCTACAAAATGCAGATACCTTACAAAATTTTTCTTTTCACCAAGTTTATTGCTTTTATATAAAAAGCTTCTGCTACTGCTGCTCACCCTGAAATGAAGATGTGAGAAGAAGGGCCTGAACTCTGCCTTTTTAAGAGTTGACTGGCTTGCCAGTGAGAGCTGTAACATGCAGTGGTGTGTGAACAGGGAGACTCATGCCATGGACCCAACCATTCTGATTACTTGACTTAAATTCCACCTCTTCTGTGAAAATGTCTCTGTCCCCAGGCCTGGGTTAGGTGCGCTTCCTACATGTTCTCATTGGAACTCTATAGTCTGAGAGACTGTGTAACACATTGTTGGTTTCTTTTCATTGTTTGACTATCCTCAAAACTGTAAACTCTTAGAAGAGTGGCTGTCTTGTTCATCATTGTTTACCTAGAGCCTAGCAGAATCCCCAGCATGTGCTACCTGTACAGATATTTCTGGATAATATGACAAATGCAAGGCTTGCAAATGAAAACTCTTTCAAAGGTAGGTTTACTGGTGTCATTTAAGAGTTTAAAAATAAAACTATTTTGAGATGGAAAATGTGAAGATCTTTAATTTTCTAGGGTTAAGAAGAAATTTTAGGAAAAATGGCTTTGTGTTTTTGAAATGGTGTTAAGGCTAATATCCTTTTAGTTATCACAATTTATAAGAAAAATTTAATTTGAGACAACGCAAACAGATAACTTACAGTAATGTTAAAAACACTTTTGTTCTTGGTTGGGTGCAGTGGTTCATGCCTGGAATCCCAGCACTCTGGGAGGCCAAGGCAGGTGGATCGCTTAAGGTCAGGAGTTCAAGACCCGCCTGACCAACATGGTGAAATCCTGTCTCTACAAAAAAAATACAAAAATTAGCTGGGTGCGGTGGTGCATGTCTGTAATACCAGCCACTCAGGAGACTGAGGCAGGAGAATTTCTTGAACCTGGGAGGCGGAAATTGCCGTGAGCTGAGATTGTACCACTGCACTCCAGCCTGAGCAACAGAGTGAGTGAGACTCCATCTCAAAAAACAGAAACAAAAACAAAACCCACCTTTGTTCTCGAACAAATTTGTTCTTTGTTCTTGAACCATTATATCTAAAAGTGTTTAGTTATTCATGAAAAAAGTGCCAGAATAAAATGCATTGTAGTGGATGCTGTGGGTGCCCTGATTGGATCCCTTTTACCTGGCAGGTGAACTACATCACCAGCTGCTATGGTGCTGACTGGTAACAACTCATAATTGTCCCCTTCTCCAGAAAATTGCCCTTGGAAATGTTATCTTGGCCCTCAGTCAATGACTAACTGATTTGGTTCATAGACTCTTACTGTGAGTCAACTCTGATGTGTAATTCACACTCCAGAGCTCCCCATGGGATCAGGCAGAAGTTTAGATAACTCACTACTCTACCTAACCTCTTCCCTGCCCCTACCCAACTTCCTTCACTACCTTACGGGTTTCTTCCAAGAACACTCCTGCAATAAGTCAAATACACAAGGATCTGGGTCTGCTTCTAGGATCCTAACCCTAAGCTTTTACTGAAATGAAATTTCAGCTTCTTGGAGTAGGATGACTCCTGATGTCTTTTCGACATGCTTGCAGAGGGTTCAAGAGCAAGGAGAATGACACCAGCATTCCCCTCACCCTATGCATTTCCAGACGCATTCTACTTGTGATTCACGCTTACTTATTCAACATGATAAGTAGAGAAGGAGTCTCAATTTTATTCAAATTAAGTATTTATTAGTGCAGTACCTTTTTTTTTTTTTTTTTTTTTTTGACATGGAGTCTTGCTTTGTCACCCACTGGAATGCAATGGTACAATCTTGGCTCACTGCAACCTCCACCTCCCAGGTCCAAGTGATTCTCGTGCCTCAGCCTCCCAAGTAGCTGGGATTACAGGCATGAGCCACCACACCTGGCTAAGTTTTGTATTTTTAGTAGAGACAGGGTTTCACCATGTTGGCCAGGCTGGTCTTGAACACCTGACCTCAGGTCATCTGCCCACCTCTGTCTCCCAAAGTGCTGGGATTACAGGCATGAGCCACTGCACCTGGTCACGTGCAGTACCTATTTTGTGTCAGCAATGTGTTAAGAAAGTTTTAGGAATGTAGCAGTGAATAAAACATAATTTTCTGCCCTCAAAAGAAGAAGAGAAAGAAGAAATTCCAACTTTTGAGGATACTCTTTAGGTAGAACTTAAAGCAAACAAACGTCTTATCCAGTCTCTGCTTTATTTATTTATTTTTTGAAACAGGGTCTCACTCTATCACCCAGACTGGAGTGCAGTGGTGTGATCACAGCTCACTGAAGTTTCAACCTTCTGGGCTCAAGCAATCCTCCAGAGTAGCCGGGACTACAGGCGCAAGCCACCACACGGAGTCATTTTCTTTTTGATTTTAATTTTTTTTTTTTATAGAGATAGGGGTGTCTCTATGTTGCCCAGGCTAGTCTTGAACTCCTGGCTCAAGTGATCCTTTTGCCTCAGCCTCCCAACGTGCTGGGATTACAGGTGTGAGCCACCACACCCAGCCACAGCCTCCACTTTTGGTTTGATCACACTGAAGCACTAGCCCTTTCACCAAATTAAGCTCATATGTAGGAGCAACATTTCATTCATCCTTCCAGATGATATGCACATCATGTCCATAAATCAAGTGAATTCAAGCCCCTTCACAAGAGTACCCTTCCAGTGTCATAGATGAGAACACTGACAGATTGTTGTTTTTTAAACTCCTTCTCATCTGATTAGGAGAGGGGAATAAATGTGTTATTTCCTGCTGTTCTTCCTTGGAACAATGCAATTTTCTGCAGTTTCTTTTCTACAGCTTGCCTCCTTCTGTGGAAAAGTTTCCCCTCACTTGTTTTTGGAATGTTTCCCCTCTGGACACAGCCTGGCAGTGACTCGGGGAGAACTCCTGCAGTAACACTGCAGTTTTGGTTGCTGGGCGGTTGCGTTGGCCACAGGTCCTCTGTGGGCTCACACATGGGTGCGTGTTCACTCCCTAGCCAGTGCTGGAAGAGTTTTAAAGCAGGAAGCAAAAGATGACTTTTTGAAAATGTCTCCTTAAGTTAATGAATATGTGCCCAGGGTCCATTTTTCTAAGAACTTCATCTCAGAAATAAGAATATATTATTATAAACTTATTTGAAAAAATTAGTAAGGTTTTCTTCTAACTCTCTCTTTGCCCCAGGTTTTCTCACTTGTAATATGAAGGAGTTGAAATGGATGAGTTCTAATGTCCTGTTCATCCATCACATATTTTGATTGATGTTTGTCCTTCTTCCTGGACATGCTACATTTAAACTCCGTTTAAAATAATTTATTGACTGGGCGCAATGCTCATGCCTTTGATCCCAGCATTTTGGAGAGTTAAGGCGTGCAGATTACTTGAACCTAGGAGTCCGAGACCAGCCTGAGCAATGTGGCAAAACCCCATCTCTACAAAACATACAAAAATTAGTATGTTTTGGCTGTGTCCCCACCCAAATCTCATCTTAAATTGTAGCTCCAATAATTCCCACATGTCATGAGAGGGACGCAGTGGGAGGTAATTGAATCATAGGGGTGGCATAGTAGCATATGGCTATAGTCCCAGTCACGTGGGAGGCTGAGGTGGGTGAATCACTTGCACCCAGGAGGTCAAGGCAGAGGTGAGTCATGATTGTGCCACTGCACTCCAGCCTGGGTGGCAGAGTAAGACTGTCTTAAAAAAATAAAATAAAATTGTTTATTTCAACTGATATCAGCATTAATTTTTATTGTTTAGTTAGCAGGTCTAAGGACCTGTGTATGTGTGTGTAATGTAATCTGTATCAGGGTTTATCAAGACTAATATTTTTGACTGAAGTGCAAGAATATAAGTAGTAGTAAAAATAAAAATACTAACTTATGTATCAGGATTGGACAGCAATTATATAAACAACCCTAAAATCTCAGTGGTTTAATGCAATAAAATGAAATAGAATGAAAGTTGATTGCTTGTTCACAATCCAGAGCTGTCAGCAAGGGTGGGTGGAGGAGTGGTGGATAGGGAGTCTCCGCTCCACACAGTCATTTAGGAACTCAGCGTCTTTTCATCTTGGAAAACTTATCTTCAACATTTGGGCTTTAAGTTTGCTCCAGAGTGAGAAAATAAAGCGTAGAATCACCCACTGGAAATTTTTTTGAGCTAAAACTCATACTAGCCCCCTGAAACTAGCCCCTTTTCATTGGCCAGAACTCAGCCATGTGACTCCAGCGTAATTGCAGAGAGAGTGCAAAACAGCTAAGCAATGTGCCTAGGCAGGAAAGGAAAATCACAGATATTGGTGAGCCCATGCATCCTCTGCCTTATCTGGTTTCTGACTCGCTAGCATTCTGAGGTTAAGAGTGTGGCGAAGGGCCTTACTGACCAGTGTTTCTCCTCCACACTCGTCCTACCCCTATGTGTTCTTCTTCTCACGCTGCTAATAAAGACATACCCGAGACTGGGTAATTTATAAAGGAAAGAGGTTTAATTGACTTAGAGTTTCACATGGCTGCGGAGACCTCACAATCATGGCAGAAGGCAAAGGAGGAGGAAAGTGATGTCTTAAATGACAGCAGGCAAGAGAGCATGTGCAGGGGAGCCCCATTTATAAAACCATCAGATCTCGTGAGACTTGTTCACTATCATGAGAACATCATGGAAAAGACTCACCCCTATGATTCAATTACCTCCCACCATGTCCCTCTCATGACGTGTGGGAATTATTGGAGCTACTATTTAAGATGAGATTTGGGTGGGGCACAGCCGAACCATATCACCCTGCCTTGGCACCACCTCTCACACTCTCCTAACTCGCACACCATTTCCTCTCCCTCAACCTTATCATTGCTGTCTTTTATTTGACACCCTGAGGTAGGGAGACATAATGTGAGTCTGGACAGACCTAAAAGATGCATTTTCTGCTGGGCGCGGTGGCTCATGCCTGTAATTCCAGCACTTTGGGAGGCTGAGGCAGGCGGATCACCTGAGGTCGGGAGATTGAGACAAGTCTGACCAACATGGAGAAACCCCATCTCTACGAAAAATACAAAATTAGCCGGGCGTGGTGGCACTTGCCTGTCATCCCAGCTACTTCGGAGGCTGAGGCAGGATAATCGCTTGAACCTGGGAAGGGGAGGTTGCGGTGAGCTGAGATTGCGCCATTGCACTCCAGCCTGGGCAACAAGAACAAAACTCTGTCTCAAAAAAAAAAAAAAAAAAAAAAAGGATGGATTTTCATGGTAAAATAAGTGGAAAAGACGGCTTACTGGAAAAGTGGCAAGAATGTCAGAAAGGGAGTTGGGAGAGTCTGCAAAGATGCCAGGAGAGGTTTGAGTTAGTCTGAGATAGAAAATAATTATTCCAATGGGACATCAATTCCGTGGTGAAAATTCAACTTCTCCCTGTAGTAACAGGTAGTGTTTGAAAAAATATTTTATGAAATTTTATGAATATGATAAAATTTAGATTGAAGATTCTCTCTTAAATTAACTGCTTTGGAAAGGCCAGCATTCATAATTAAGAGCTATAAACATTTAGGAGTAAATCATCCCAGCTCTTATAGTTTTTTTAACACTTAACATAAAAAACACACACATACATATATATTCTATAATTTAAGAAGATGTTTTTATAAAGAACATCACTTGCTTTCTGCCTTAAATCCTTCCACCAGGGAATGAGGCACAAACACGTGCTCATTTGTAAGCCCACAGTAAATCTGCCCAGTAGTCAAAGCTCAGTCATTGCTGCAGGAAATCCTCCCAAATCTCCTCCAGCTTACTCCTGAAGTTGCAGACTTTCAGATATTGCAGTACTCCTAATGAAAGACAGATCCCTCTGATAGAGATTCCTTGCCCAAGACTCTCTTAGGTCATGAAAGACACTAATTCATCTTTTCATCTGCTCATTAATGACCAAGAATGGATCCTCTTCCCATTTGCTATGCTTAGTTTAGTAAAAGCACTTTTTGGAAGCAAGTTCCTGTTTAAGTTCGTAAGTGGCATTTCTTACACCTAAAATTCTTGCACTGAACAATTTAATGGAGCCAACAGACACAAACACCTTGCCAAAAACAATTTCCATGAAGAGTTTAAAGGCAGTGAATCCTTGGTAGTCCAGAGCAAGCAGCAGGACTTGACCCCCAAACATGAAAAGGAGTTAGATGAGCCCATTCTGAAAGCCATGTAAAGCATCTGCTTAGCTGACACACTGTGTTTCTTTTCACCAGGGCCTTCCAGGAAAGGATGGATCCTCGGGACCTCCAGGACCACCAGGGCCAATAGTAAGCCTTTCCAGAAACTGCTGGAACACACTCTGTTTTAAAGCATTTCATTTCCTTTGAGAGGTTTTCTTTTGCCAGATCTTTTACTCGGCAGCCACCTTCACTATAGTGTAACAACTCATCCCTTGGTAGAGAACTCTTCTTAAAACTTTTTAGAAAGATAATGTATCCCTATTGCCCGACTATTCTATCTCAGAGTCATTTTGCCAGAAGATCACCTGCATTGATTTAACTTTTATTAAATCACAAGTAAGGCTTGAATTTGAAAGAACCACACCTGACATATAGTGAGGAGACTAAAAAAAAGTCTTCCCTCCATTTTTGGGAATTGGGAACAGGAATGAGGTCCCGGTGATGAGGGGGAGGGAAGCTATCATGGTGTGTATTTGTTACGCTTGCTTAAAAGTTGGCTGTCATTGATGAGAATGTGTGATTCCTGACTTTGTTCCATTTTCCTACCTCTCTTCTAGGGCATCCCTGGGGCCCCTGGAGTCCCAGGAATCACAGGAAGCATGGGACCGCAAGGCGCCCTGGGACCACCCGTGAGTATGCAGCCGTAGTCGCTCAGAATGAATGCCCAGTCATCACGTTTATTTATGTGTTTAAATTTACCAGCCTCTCTGCTAGTCAGAGATGTTTATTCAGCACTGTTCTCTATGGAAATTCATAAAGGAAATTGGAAAAGCTTCTAGGATAAAGATGAAGATCAGATTGTGCATATGTCATGGCTAAAGATAAATGGTCCTAACAGGGAATAATCTGTCATGCTTTTGCTTATATTTCTGTTGCTTGCTATTCTGCATTTGGCTAAGTAAGCTCAATATTATCTCTCCAGAGGTTGGGCACAACAGCTATGTGTTAATCAAGCTGGGTTCCCAAAGGGAAAAATACAAAGCTTGGGAAATTCAAGGTTTAAGGAACGTAAGATTAGATTTTTCTCTTCTAAATTCTACAAGACAGAATTTCCCATTAAAACACACACTCACACATAAGTGAGAGGTGTTATAAGTGAAAACATAAGGAACAGAACTCTTTAACTCTGATTTTTGTTCTTCTAGTCTCTTAGGTTGGTGTTTAAATGTGATCAATGGGAGGGGAAGGGAAAAGGTGGACGAAAAACAAATGAACACATCTGGGCCTGTTTCTTCATCTGTAAAATGAGGTCATTGTATTACACGGCCTCTGGAGACATGCTTGGCATCTTCTGGTGACATGCAAGTTGTTCCTTCTAGGTTAGATGTTAGTCAGCATTCTGATATTTATCTGTGAATTGCTAAGTCTGCATCCATAAACTAAAACATTGAAAAATGCAAAGATGTGTACGACTGCAAACGCGCTAAGAACGTGTGCAGCAGTGAAATCCGATGGATGAGGATGGAAGCGTCTAGTGAATTAGATTCCTGCTACCACTTAACAAATTGCCACAATCTCAGTAGCTTAAAACAACACAAATTTGTTATCTTACAGTTCCGCAGGTCAGCAGTCTGGCACAGATCTCACTGAGTTAAAGGGAAGGTGTCGGTGTTTCCTTTCTGGAGGCTAGAGGAGAGAATCTCTTTCCTGGCCTTTTCTAGCTGCTAAAGGCCTCCCATAGTCCTTGGCTCATGGTCCACCTGCATCTTCAAAGGCAGCAATGTTGCATCTCTCTGGCCTTTTTCTGCCATGGTCACTCCTCTCTGACCACAGCCAGGAAAGGTTCTCTTCAGGACCTATGTGATTACATTCAGGCTAATCTCCCTAGATAACTCCCAAATCCTTAACTAAGTCACATTCGCAAATTCCCTTTTGCCACATTAGGTAACATATTCACAGGTTCTGGGGATTAGGGCAAAGAAGTTTGAGGGGCCTTTTTTTCTGCCTACCATAGTAAACAAGATGTAACAGAAATGTTGGTTCTCATTCAGAAAGTGGCCTGTCTTCCTCTAGCAACCCAGATAGTCTTGCTCCTCTTATTCTTGAAACTCATTTTAATAAAATTATTTCATCCTCAGAATCCTTTTCTGGACCATGACTCACATGAGACTTATGTAGGTACACAAACCCATACAGGGTATGCACATAAATAATGCATCTTGATTTTAGCAAATACATCCTAATTTGCACATCCAAATAAATGCTATCCTTAGTAATCACTTTATACAGCTGCATCTTTATTCTGATTACAATGTCATTCAAAATACCTTTAGATCTCTTCTTTTTATGTCAACCTAGTACTGGGTCACAGAAGAAAATCTGATTGCTTTATCTTCACACATCTTTTTTTAATTCAAAAACATGTTGCCAAGTATGATCCTGCACCTAGAAGCATACACTGAAACCCACATGTGTGAGCACATGAAAAAATGCATGCATACACACACACACACACACACACACGTACCCACACACATACCTGTCTTCATTCTTTCACTGCAAGCTTATCTATTCATTTAATTCAAAGCTGTATCATACCAGAAAAGAAACTTAAAAACATACTCTCTGGTATTTGGCTTCAGTCCACTTTCCAGAATGTGCTCCTGGGAACCAGAGTTTTAGAATATATCCACAGTGCCAGACAGCAAGGGGTCCTGGTCAAAGAAGTGGCCCTGACCTGACCCTAACTAGCTGTATAAGCCTAACTAGCTGTATAAGCCACATGCACAGAAACTGCTTGCCTAATCTGTTTCTCGGAAATTCATGGCAAGTCTTAGGACATCAAAAGCTTTGAGGCATCCCGAAGTGCAATTAGAAAACACCCAAAACTAGTTTAATTTGGTTAGACAATAAATGTATTTGTGCATGAGGTTCTTATTCTTACTAGCATCTCCTAGAACTAGTTTCTCCTAAGCCAGGCTAGGAAAAAGCGAGGTATAGACCGATCCTGACCCAAGAGGGAGGGAATAGGAAAGAGGGAAGGAAAGAAATGCAGGCTCTGAGAGCTATGGGAGAGTTGACATGGAGCGTGGAGAGCTAGAGTGAGACCTGGAATGTTTGAGTAACTATGATAGCACCCTGCTCACCCACCTGGCCTTGGTGGCTCTGGATTAGACTCCAAATGTAGTATCTACAGAAATGCCAATAAAATTTTCCCATAAATAAAACACTTGTTCATAATGTGGTTTTCATTGTAAATCAGCAGAAAGGGGCCCTTGATAGCAGCAGGAGGGGCCTTTGTGCCATTGGCACTTCGACCAGAGGCAGAAACCATTTGGCCTATAAGCATCGGGTAAGGATACCACAGTTGGCTTGGGGATTTCCTCTCAAAAGCAAGTTGCTTTCTGAACTGTCCAGCCCAGACTTTTCTGGACCTGCTGGCTCCCAGATGCTTGCTGCCTGCCAGACTAGCATGACTGTGACAGCAGGCTCTGTGTCATGGTGTTAAGGCCTTGATTGATTTCCCATGGATGTCTGTCTAGGAAGGCATGAGGGAAAGGGACCAAGAGGGACAGGCTGCACCGCTGAAAATAGCAACATGTTTCCTACAGTGGGTGCCAGAAACGCTTGCTTTTGTGCGCTCTGCTTCCAGCTGCCGGCTCCCTAGGGCAGAACGTACATTGCTGCTGCTGAGGTCCTAATTTCTATCTAAGTTTTGAGCGTTGGCTTAGGTACAGTTCTTCCTCTGCAGCTGTTAGAGAGTGATAAAGCACACGAAAGAAGGAGCTGCTTACTGCTGGGGCCATGTGTTCAGCCAGGTAGACAGGTCCAGGGTTACATCACTGACGGAGCTTTGCATTAGAAGTCAGGATACCTGGGTTCCTGATGTAGCCCTGACATGACTCAAAGTAGCTGTAAGCCACATCACTTGCACAAATCATCTAGCCTTTCAGAATGTCAGTTTCCTAACCATTCGTTTAAAATATTTAGGGAGTGAGCACAATCCATATAAGATTAAATGGTGGGGACCGGTCATGAGGGATACAAAAGATCTCAAGACATTTTTCCATACTGTTGAGAAATCCAGAGAGAATGATGTTTTTATATACGAAGCTGTAATAAAGGGCAGAAAGTGTGAAATGCCTTAAGGGAAAGACAAGAAAGTTGCTCTGAAAGCTCCATGAAGAGAGAGACCCCTAAGCTGAGGGGTAGGAGTAGCGGCTTCAGAAGGAGGGACCATTTTGCTGAGATCTTAGAATATGGGTAGGATTCCCACCCACAGAGACAGAAAGATTGCATTACTTAGGTGACAGTTGCAGAAAAACATAAGGCAAACACAGAGCACCCCCGTCTCTGTACATTTTACTATTTTTCAATTCTTTCTCTAGTTCCATCACGACTACTGCAGTTTTGTTTCAGGCCCTGCTCGCTGCTCCCAAAGACTATCCTGAGAGGCTCTCATTGGCCCCCCGGCCTCTGCTTTAGCCCTGTTCTAGTCCATTCCCCAGCTGCCAGAACATCTTTTAGTGCAACTCCCACATGTCACTGTCTGGCTTGAATCTCCTCCTTATCCCTGGAGGAAGGAGCCCAATTGTTCAGCACAGAGCTCATGGCCCTTTAGGATGGGCCCCTACTTTCCTTTCCAACTTGGATTACCATCCTCCCTTCACTTGGATTCACTCATACATTATTTAAAGTTCCCGAAATATATGCCATACCATTTCACACGTTTGTCTTTGGGGATGCTAACAACTTACAGGATGCTCTTTGGGATGCTCGTTTGCCTTACTGGGCTGCATTCTTTTTCACTACTTGGTGAGCTCCCGGCAAATCCTTCTTTAAGGCTTCTCATCTCCCGTGTAAAGCCACCCCTCCCTTTGCAGGCTGTTAGGTACTGCATTTCAACTATTGATGTTTGTCTCTCCACTAAAAGGATAATTCCTTAAGAACAGAAATTTTATCATACTCCTGTGTAGAGTCCTAGACCCCAGTTCAGTGTCTGACACATAGAGAGTACTTAATATGTATCTATTAAAAGAAAAAAAGAAGGCTGGGTGGGGTGGCTTATGCCTGTAATCCCAGCACTTTGGGAGGCCAAGGCAGGCGAATCATTTGAGGTCAGGAGTTTGAGACCACCCTGGCCAACATGGTGAAATCTCGTTTCTACTAAAAAAGAAATACAAAAATTAACTGGGTGTAGTGGTGGGTGCTTGTAATCCCAGCTACCCAAGAAGCTGAGACATGAGAATCGCTTAAACCCGGGAGGCGGAGGTTGCAGTGAGCCGAGATCATACCACTGCACTCCAGCCTGGGAGACAAAACAAGACTCTGTCTCAAAAAAAAAAAAAAAAAAAAAAAAAAAGAAGGTGCGTTTATATTCTAGTTAGGCTGATGTTCAAAGGCATGTTAGAGGCATATTAGAAGAATATTCTTATAGATTAGGGGTCAGGTCATGGAAGACATTTCAAGCCAGCCTAAGATGTTTTGATTTAGTTTAACAGACATCTTTAATATGTGGTACTTGAACCACAAGATCATTCCTCTTCCTTCCAGCACTAAAATTCGGTGAATCTATGAATGTAGCCACTGTATTTTCCTTTCTTTACATTTCGAGTGCTCCTAAAATTAAAGGAAAGTGTGCCACTTTTTCCTGCCTACATCTGCAGGGAATATGTGTTTTCCCTCAAAGCATACTTTGGTGGAGTTATGGGCCTTCACTTGCTCAAGAATTTTTATTTTGTTTTTGTTTTAATTTGTAAAAATCAAAGGAACGATGTCAGAAAAGTTGGAATAAAAAAAATTTCTTGCCATACAGATATTTCATTAAAAAGATCTTTCACTGAGACCGCCCAGCTGCACCCTTTGGCTACTTAATAACCAGCATCATGAGACTGAGTTTGAGGAATTTCAAGCCCAATTAAACACATCCATCCCTACATACCAAAAGGTGCCAACAGCTGATGCTCTCCATTTACCATGTCAATCAGGTTTGCACTATAATTGCGTTCTCTAGATTTGAAACATTTTCAAACAAGCCAGTTTAATAAATGATAGCAAGAATAGCAGGAAAACTGTCAAAAAATGTATTGGTGCAGAAATAAAGTTATTCAAGATAAAATAGATTTTTTAAAAAATGACGCAAGTTGCAACCTAATTCTGAATTACTAGAGTTAGGCTTTAGGCATGGTATGTTTGCTTGTTTTGCTTTATTTTAATTGAGAAAATATTATCTTCCCTGGAATAGAAGATACGAGCTGGCAGAATTGCTGAGCAGAGTTCTCTTTCAACAGAGCGGTAGAGTGTACTTGGGATGTGTGTGGATTCTGGAGCCCACAATTTAGGTTCAGGTCCCCAGTTTTTTCACTTCCTTATTGCATGGCCTTGAGCAAGTGACATGACCTCTTAGTTCCTCATTTTCCATATCTGGAAAATGGGAATAATATAGGGTTGTTATAAAGAATGAATGAGTTAATCTTATAGGAGTATTATAAGCACTAAATAAGTTAATCGTATAGGAGTGTTATAAGAATTAAATGAATTGGGGCGGTTCCAAGACGGCCAAATAGGAACAGTTCCAGGCTACAGCTCCAAGCGTGAGCAACACAGAAGACAGGTGATTTTTGCATTTCCAACTGAGGTACTGGGTTTATCTCACTGGGGCTTGTTGGACAGTGCGGGCAGGACAGTGGGTGTAGCCCACAGAGCATGAGCTGAAGCAGGGCAAGGCATCGCCTCACCTGGGAAGCGCAGGGGGTCAGGTAATTCTGTTTCCTAGCCAAAGGAAGTAGTAACAGATGGCACCTGGAAAATCAGATCACTCCTACCCTAATACTGCACTTGTCCAACGGTCTTAGCAAACGGCACACCAGGAGATTATATCCTGCACCTGGCTCGGAGGGTCCCATGCCCACGGAGCCTCGATCATTGCTAGCACAGCAGTCTGAGATCGAACTGTAAGGTGGCAGCGAGGCTAGGGGAGGGGCATCTGCCATTGCTGAGGCTTCAGTAGGTAAACAAAGCGGCCAGGAAGCTTGAAGTGGGTGGAGCCCACTGCAGCTCAAGGAGGCCTCCCTGCCTCTATAGACTCCACCTCTAGGGGTAGGGCATAGCCTATCAAAAGGCAGCAGAAATCTCTGCAGACTTAAATGTCCCTTTCTGACAGCTTTGAAAAGAGTAGTCGTTCTCCCAGCATGGAGTTTGAGATCTGAGAACGGACAGACTGCCTCCTCAAGTGGGTCCCTGACCCCCAAGTAGCCTAACTGGGAGGTACCCACCAGTAGGGGCAGAATGACACCTCACACTGCCAGGTACCCATCTGAGATGAAGCTTCCAGAGGAACAATCAGGCAGCAACATTTGCTGTTCAGCAATATTTGCTGTTCTGCAGCCTCTGCTGCTGAAACCCAGGCAAACAGGGTCTGGAGTGGACCTCCAGCAAACTCCAACAGACCTGCAGCTGAGGGTCCTGACTGTTAGAAGGAAAACTAACAAACAGAAAGGACATCCACACCGAAACCCCATCTGTACGTCACCATCATCAAAGGCCAAACGTAGATAAAACCACAAAGATGGGAAAAAAACAGAGCAGAAAAGCTGGAAAATTCTAAAAATCAGAGTGCCTCTCCCCCTCCAAAGGAACGCAGCTCCTTGCCAGCAAAAGAACAAAGCTGGATGGAGAATGACTTTGACGAGTTGAGAGAAGAAGGCTTCAGACGATCAAACTTCTCCGAGCTAAAGGAGGAAGTTCGAACCCATTGCAGAGAAGCTAAAAACCTTGAAAAAAGATTAGACGAGTGGCAAACTAGAATAACCAGTGTAGAGAAGTCCTTAAATGACCCGATGGAGCTGAAAACCATGGCACGAGAAATACATGACACATGCACGAGCTTCAGTAGCCAATTCCATCAACTGGAAGAAAGGGTATCAGTGATTGAAGATCAAATGAATGAAATGAAGCGAGAAGTTTAGATAAAAAAGAGTAAAAAGAAATGAACAAAACCTCCAAGAAATATGGGACTATGAGAAAGGACCAAATCTATGTCTGACTGGTGTACCTGAAAGTGACGGGGAGAATGGAAACAAGTTGGAAAACACTCTGCATGATATTATCCAGGAGAACTTCTCCAATCTAGCAAGGCAGGCCAACATTCAAATTCAGGAAATACAGAGAATGCCACAAAGATACTCCTCGAGAAGAGCAACTCCGAGACACATAATTGTCAGATTCACCAAAGTTGAAATGAAGGAAAAAATGTTAAGGGCAGTCAGAGAGAAAGGTCGGGTTACCCGCAAAGAGAAGCCCATCAGACTAACAGTGGATCTCTCTGCAGAAACTCTACAAGCCAGAAGAGAGTGAAGGCCAATATTCAACATTCTTAAAAAAAAGAATTTTCAACCCAGAATTTCATATCCAGTCAAACTAAGCTTCATAAGTGAGGGAGAAATAAAATCCTTTACAGACAAGCAAATGCTGAGAGATTTCATCACCACCAGGCCTGCCCTACAAGAGCTCCTGAAGGAAGAACTAAACTCGGAAAGGAATAACTGGTACCAGCCACTGCAAAAACATGCCAAATTGCAAAGACCATCGATGCTAGGAAGAAACTGCATCAGCTAACGAGTAAAATAACCAGCTAACATCATAATGACAGGATCAAGTTCACACATAACAATATTAACCTTAAATGTAAATGGGCTAAATGCTCCAATTAAAAGACACAGACTGGCAAATTGGATCAGTGTGCTGTATTCAGAAGACCCATCTCACGCGCAGAGACACACATAGACTCAAAATTAAGGGATGGAGGAAGATCTACCAAGCAAATGGAAAACAAAAAAAGGCAGGGGTTGCAATCCTAGTCTCTGATAAAACAGACTTTGAACCAACAAAGATCAAAAGAGACAAAGAAGGTCATTTCATAATGGTAAAGGGATCAATTCAACAAGAAGAGCTAACTATCCTAAATATATATGTACTGCACCCAGTACAGGAGCACCCAGATTCATAAAAAAAGTCCTTAGAGATCTACAAAGAGACTTAGACTCCCACACAATAATAATGGGAGACTTTAACTCCCCACTATCAACATTAGACAGATCAAGACAGAAAGTTAACAAGGATATCCAGGAATTGAACTCAGCTGTGCACCAAGCAGACCTAATAGACATCTACAGAACTTTCCACCCCAAATCAACAGAATATACATTCTTCTCAGCACCACATCACACTTATTCCAAAATTGACCACATAGTTGGAAGTAAAGCACTCCTCAGCAAATGTAAAAGAACAGAAATTATAACAAACTGTCTCTCAGACCACAGTGCAATGAAACTAGAACTCAGGATTAAGAAACTCAATCAAAACTGCACAACTACATGGAAACTGAACAACCTGCTCCTGAATGACTACTGGGTAAACAACAAAATCAAGGCAGAAATAAATATGTTCTTTGAAACCAATGAGAACAAAGACAAAACATACCAGATCTCCGAGACACATTTAAAGCAGTGTGTAGAGGGAAATTTATCGCACTAAATGCCCACAAGAGAAAGCAGGAAAGATCTAAAATTGACACCCTAACATCACAATTAAAAGAACTAGAGAAGCAAGAGCAAACACATTCAAAAGCTAGCAGAAGGCAAGGAATAACTAAGATCGGAGCAGAACTGAAGGAGATAGAGACACAAAAAACCCTTAAAAAAACAAATGAATCCAGGAGCTGGTTTTTTGAAAAGGTCGACAAAATTGATAGACTGCTAGCAAGACTAATAAAGAAGAAAAGAGAGAAGAATCAAATAGATGCAATAAAAAATGATAAAGGGGATAACACCACCGATACCACAGAAATATAAACTACCATCAGATAATACTACAAACACCTCTATGCAAATAAACTAGAAAATCTGGAAAAAAAATGGATAAATTCCTGGACACATACACCCTCCCAAGACTAAACCAGGAAGAAGTTGAATCACTGAATAGAGCAATAACAGGCTCTGAAATTGAGGCAATAATTAATAGCCTACCAACCAAAAAAAGTCCAGGACCAGATGGATTCACAGCCGAATTCTACCAGAGGTACAAGGAGGAACTGGTACCATTCCTTCTGAAACTATTCCAATCACTAGAAGAAGAGGGAATCCTCCCTCACTCATTTTATGAGGCCGGCATCATCCTGATACCAAAGCCTGGCAGAGACACGACAAAAAAAGAGAATTTTAGACCAATATCCCTGATGAACATCAGTGCAAAAATGCTCAATAAAATATTGGCAAACCAAATCCAGCAGCACATCAAAAAGCTTATCCACTACGATCAAGTGGACTTCATCCCTGGGATGCAAGGCTGATTCAACATACACAAATCAATAAACATAATCTAGCATATAAACAGAACCAAAGACAAAAACCACATGATTATCTCAATAGATGGAGAAAAGGCCTTTGACAAAATTCAACAGCCCTTCATGCTAAAAACTTTCAATAAATTAGGTATTGATGGGACGTATCTCAAAATAATAAGAGCTATTTATGACAAACCCACAGCCAATATCATACTGAATGGGCAAAAACTGGAAGCATTCCCTTTGAAAACTGGCACAAGACAGGGATGCCCCCTCTCACCACTCCTATTCAACATATTGTTGGAAGTTCTGGCCAGGGCAATCCGGCAGGAGAAAGAAAGAAAGGGTATTCAATTAGGAAAAGAGGACGTCAAATTGTCCCTGTTTGCAGATGATGCGATTTTGTATTTAGAAAACCCCATCATCTTAGCCCAAAATCTCCTTAAGCTGATAACCGACTTCAGCAAAGTCTCAGGATACAAAATCAATGTGCAAAAATCACAAGCATTCTTATACACCAATAACAGACAAACAGACAGCCAAATCATGAGTGAACTCCCATGCACAGTTGCTTCAAGGAGAATAAAATACCTAGGAGTCCAACTTACAAGGGATGTGAAGGACCTCTTCAAGGAGCTCTACAAACCACAGCTCAATGAAATAAAAGAGGATACAAACAAATGGAAGAACATTCCATGCTCATGGATAGGATAGGAAGAATCAATATCGTGAAAATGGCCATACTGCCCAAGGTAATATATAGATTCAATGCCATCCCCATCAAGCTACCAATGACTTTCTTCACAGAATTGGAAAAAACGACTTTAAATTTCATATGGAACCAAAAAAGAGCCCGCATTGCCAAGACAATCCTAAGCCAAAAGAACAAAGTTGGAGGCATCACACTACCTGACTTCAAACTATACTACAAGGCTACAGTAACCGAAACAGCATGGTAGTGGTACCAAAAGAGATATAGACCAATGGAACAGAACAGAACAGAGCCCTCAGAAATAATACCACACATCTACAACCATCTGATCTTTGACAAACCTGACAAAAACAAGAAATGAGGAAAGGATTCCCTATTTAATAAATGGTGCTGGGAAAACTGGCTAGCCACATGTAGAAAGCTGAAACTGGATGCCTTCCTTACACCTTATACAAAAATTAATTCAAGATAGATTAAAGACTTAAATGTTAGACCTAAAACCATAAAAACCCTAGAAGAAAACTTAGACTCTACCATTCAGGACATAGACATGGGCAAGGACTTCATGTATAAAACACAAAAAGCAGTGGCAATGAAAGTCAAAATTGACAAATGGGATCTAATTAAACTAAAGAGCTTCTGCACAGCAAAAAAAACTACCATCAGAGTGAACAGGCAACCTACAGAATGGGAGAAAATTTTTGCAATCTACTCATCTGACAAAGGGCTAATATCCAGACCCTATAAAGAACTCAATCAAATTTACAAGAAAAAAACAACCCCATCAAAAAGTGGGCAAAGGATGTGAACAGATACTTCTCAAAAGAAGATATTTATGCAGCCAACTGACACATGAAAAAATGCTCATCATCACTGGCCACCAGAGAAATGCAAATCAAAACCACAATGGGATACCATCTCACACCAATTAGAGTCGTGATCATTAAAAAGTCAGGAAACAACAGGTGCTGGAGAGGATGTGGAGAAATAGGAACATTTTTACACTGTTGGTGGGACTGTAAACTAGTTTAACCATTGTGGAAGACAGTGTGGCAATTCCTCAAGGATCTAGAACTAGAAATACCATTTGACCCAGTCATCCCATTAGTGGGCATATACCCATAGGATTATAAATCATGCTGCTATAAAGACACATGCACATGTATGTTTATTGCAGCACTACTCACAATAGCCAAGACTTGGAACCAACCCAAATGTCCATCAATGATAGACTGGATTAAGAAAATGTGGCACATATACACCATGGAATACTATGCAGTCATGAAAAAGGATGAGTTCATGTCCTTTGTAGGGACATGGATGAAGCTGGAGACCATCATTCTCAGCAAACTATTGCAAGGACGAAAAACCAAACACCGCATGTTCTCACTCATAGGTGGGAACTGAACAATGAGAACACTTGGACACAAGAAGGGGAACATCACACACAGGTCTCTTTAGAGATCTGTCCGTTTGTGAAACCTGAGGAATGAGGGAAGAAGGCACAGTCAGTACATTTATTTCCAAAAAGAATTTGGGCTGGGGCGGGAGTGTGCTATGCAAATCTTACTTTTGCAAAAAAGTTTTATAATGGAACGCCTTCCAGGTTCAAGCGATTCTCTTGCCTCAGCTTCCCGAGCAGCTGGGACTACAGGCATGTGCCACCACAGGCACGCGCCACCATGCCCAGCTAATTTTTGTAGTTTTAGTAGAGATGGGGTTTCACCATATCGGTCAGGCTCGTCTTGAACTCCTGACCTCATGGTCCACCTGCATTGTGATCAGGCCTTTGCAGTCCTCCCAAAATGCTGGGATTACAGGCGTGAGCCACTGTGCCTGGCCATCTTCTTTCTTTTTTACAATCAGGGTAGTTGAAATGAAGCACAAATTGGCTTGCCATTCAAACTTGAAGTGAAATTCAGCTATCCATTCACTCATTCAGTTAGCACATGATTTTTGAAAATTTGCCACTCCCATGTACCATCCTAGGACGTGGGGGTACAGAAGTCTACAAGCTGGACACAGACTGCCTCATGGAACTCACATAAAGGTCACAAATTGTGAGGATCTTCTTTCTCTGTAGAGGTTGGAATCCTTCTCTTGGAAGCCCAGACTTTGTATTTTTCATCAGTTTCTGTTTCTTGTGCTCCCTGCTTCTGCATAATGACCGCATCATGAGAGAACAACGTGTTAGACTGATAAGAGACCCCAGAGATCACTTCATTTAGTGGCCTCATCTTACAAAGAAACTCAGAGAGTTAACCCGGCTTGCAGGTCCAGTGTCCTACATTCTTTCCAAAGTATTAGCATAAAAAATTTTTAAACACACACAAAATTGAAAGAATTTTGAGTAAACACCACGCCCATATACCCAACACTAAGATTCTAACATTACGTTAAAAAAAAAAAGTGTTGGCCAGATGCGGTGGCTCACTCCTATAATCCCAGCACTTTGGGAGGCTGAAGTGGGCAGATCACTTGAGGTCAAGAGTTTGAAACCAGCCTGGCCACCATGGTGAAACCCCGTCTCTACTAAAAATACAAAAATTAGCCAGATGTGGTGGTGTGCGCCTGTTGTCTCAGTTACTCAGGAGGCTGGGGCAAGAGAATCGCTTGAACTCAGGAGCCAGAGGTTGCAGGGAGCTGAGATCGTACCACTGCACTCCAGTCTGGGAGATAGAGGGAGACTGCATCTAAAAAAAAAAAAAAAAAAAGTGTGTGGGTATCTGTATGTGGTGTATGTTTGTGAGTGTGTGTGTGTGTGTGTATTGAATAGACATGGCAGGGCAAGGGAGAAGAGGAGAAAAGATAGAACCAGGGTGGGCTGCTTAAATATCTGCACAGGAGAGTCAATCATGCATTTCTCTTCCCTTTCCAATTCTATCTTCAGTGACAGAGCATTTGTAGCTTGAAATCAGCTGTGATAGAAACACTAAACCTCCAAAATCAGCAAACGCTACAAGTCAGGGCATTTTCTTTTTCTGGGAAGCAAGTTTACCTGCACACCATGGGATGAAACCAGAAGTTTGAATTTGGGTAACGGTTCACTGACTACAGATTTTGAAGAAGATACCGAGTTTGACTTGGGACCTGTTTGAAATAACAACTGGAAACAGTCTGACAACGTGGCAAATTCCATTAATAAATACCATTCACTCTCCTTTCAGTCGAGACTATAAAAATGTTTTTCAATGAACATTGCCTCAGAGTTTAAACAAAAATATGAAATCCTTCTGAAGACACATGTTTTTCATTAGATGTATAATTTCACTGGAGAAACCCTGAAAATATGATTTTTAAAGTAGATGCATTTTAATAACGGCAAGGTTTCTTATGAGCCAAAGAGTAGCTAAGCCACATAAGAAAATAACAAATCAATTGAGAATTCACATAAACGTGAGCTCCCATATTGGGGAGATTTAGGAAGAATTGTGCAGCATCGTGCTGCACAGAAATCAGAGTGAAGCTGTGGGATTTCACTAATCTCATCTCTGACTTGAACTCCTAAATTGAGAGGCAGTCTTTTCTATCCTTTTGGAGATATTCCTTTAAAAACTGAAACAATTTAACTATTCAGCAGAGATTTGTGAAATAAATTGTGAAGGATCCTCAGTATACTGAGTACAGTACGTAGAGTGGCGTTTAGGGTGGAAAGGCGCGAAGGACCTACTCGGTGAAAATATGTGTTACGAAGCAGTATTATTGCTGCATGATTCAAATTTTGTGGCCAAAATATACCATGTCTCTGCGTAAAAAAGCCGAAGGAGTAGAATGAGTAACAGCTTTTATGTTTGTTGTGCTTACTGGTTGCTGTCTATTTTCTGTTGTTGTGTAATGATTTTTGCTGCAGAATTACTGGTGCTAAGAAAAATGTCTTAATAAAATAAGAAAAGATGCATGATGATCACTCTTAACTAAGTGAAATATCATAAGTAACTTGACAATTTTCCATTCATACAGGGTGTCCCTGGGGCAAAGGGGGAACGAGGAGAGCGGGTAAGTATCCTGTGGCTCTGTTTTCTGGCCCCAGCTGATTGCACCCCTTCCATTGCATAAGCCTGATAAAGGATCGTCACTTACTAACATTATTATTCATTGCTATTGTACCAGTCCCTGCTTCTCCCTTTCCCCAATTCATTAGACTGTGGCCACGTTTTCCAGAGGTAAAATCCCTGTGGGCTGGGAGTCAGGAGAGCTAGTTTCTAGTTGCATATCTGCTACCATCCAGGTCAATGAACTTGGGCTCATTTCTTTAAGGATAAAATGGAGAGAATCGCTCTCATATAATTTACGAAGTGGATTTGATGAGAACATTGTATAATAGATTTGAAAAGGCTTCAGAAAAGTAAAAACTTTATACAAGTGACAAGTGGCAGCATGGCACTCCTGAGTTTTCTGATGCTCCAGCGTTCACACCCAGGAAGACAATGGCAGGCATAGAATCAAAGAATTGGCCCCAAAACTGAAGTCAGCTTGATTTAGGGGTTGTCTCTCTCCTTCCAGAAATTGTGCAGCTGCTAATATAATTGTGCCATTGGCTATAGCAGAAACAGCAGTGGCCTTGGGCTCATCCAATTACCTCTATGAAATCTTGGGCCGTGTGTTTAATGCTATTCAGCTATAAAACGGGTTTAACACCTTTCCTCTGGGTTGCTATTAGTATTAAATGAGCCACTGCTCAAGAAAGTGCAGTATTTTATAAGCTCTAAAGAGCTATAAATCAGGTATTAAATATATATGGGTTTGTTTCAAAACTATTAAATTTTTTAGAATATGGGACTAGAAATACTTATTTATGCTTGTTAATCTAATAAGGACTCCCAGGATCCTTGAACCATGAATATCAAATTGCTTACCCCTTCTCTGCATGCACCGTGGTGGTCAAACCCACCCATTGCTAGGAGCCAAAGATCCCTGATGGGAACAATGGGGCAAGTCAGATCCACATCCTGGAAGTCCTGGTAATGTGGCTGGGCTTACAGCTGAGTCAGGAGTATGCTTTTTTTTTCATCCAGGGTGACCTGCAGTCTCAAGCCATGGTGAGATCAGTAGCACGTCAAGTATGCGAACAGCTCATCCAGAGTAAGTATATAATGGTTACGGAAGTTGTTCCCCTTAACAAACTCTCATCCAGAAGAGTTTGCTTTTCCCGTGAGCGTACCACTAAGGAAAACTCCAAAGCATTGTCTTGGTGCAGACACAGAAGCTTTACAGATGACCATCACTGACCCATCAAAGAGATCATCACAGATTACCCTAGAGCTCTACATCGATGGTACAAAAGCCAAATTCCTTTGTGTCGTCGGTCCAAGAACCGCCTGTTTGCCCATGTAAATTTAACTTGACTGCCCAGATCAAATCTATTCCTTTCTCGTCTCTCCAGGTGGGTAGGATTTTTTCTCAAGTGTTCAGCACTTGAAAGCTGCCAGACTACATCTTCAGAAGCTACCTCAGAAAGACAATTTATGGTGTTGATTTTTATTAACTTGCAAGGTTTAAATGAATATTTCCTTCTTATCCATTTCACATCCATTATCTTCTGGTTAGCCTAAGGTCTTCTCATTTATCTCTTAAGATGTTTACCAAAGTACAAACACACACACATGGACAGGCTTGCTCTGACGTTTGAGATGATATTATATTTGGACTTTGTGCCAAAAATTACATCAGAACAAACTTGATATGATGCCTGTCCCATTTCTTCATTTTTCTTGAGCTTTTTGATAGCACTGTATTTCAGTGCCCATTTGCTTAGATACCCACCACTTTTGCACGTTTCCCCTCTGCCCACTGATTATATATTTTATCACAGTAATCTAATCAAAGGGTTACTAGCGTGGGCCCTTCTCTTTGCCGTAATTTGTTCAGTTCCAGGAATATCTGAGGCCAAGCAGAGGTGAACTATCTCTCTCAACCCCACCCAGCTCTCGCCTAGCTCTGCTGTCCAGCCCTCCCACCCAATAGCACCCTGGCTTCCAGGGCTGACATTCCCCAGGTGGCTAATTGGCTTGGGGTTACATTCATTTTAACTCAGGAAAGTTTGGGAGTTGGGCCAGGAAGCCCTGCAAATATCTAAGAAAGCTCTGTTGGCTAAGTCCAAAATTCCATCTTTAGTTCTGAGATAAATCCAAATCTCACCCTGGAGGAGGCATGGAGTTGAGATCTGCATAGGCTTGGAAGAGTTTTCATTAGGGCAAAAACATCAGGGCAAACAGCGTATGAAGCTACCAACTTCAGACACAGTAGTCGTGCTCCTTATATTTTAACGTTATTTAATTTTCTCTTATATTGCCCAAACGATGTGTGTGTCTGTGAGAGAGAATTTACCAGTTAAATATAACTGTTTAAGTTTAATGCCAAAATAGGATCTTTAAAAAGACATTATAAAAGAGAAATTGAACATTAATCATTTTGTACTGACATATTGTAAATAACCTGTATCTTGAATTGTTCTGTAGATTTCTGATTTCAGGTGTACATTGTAAATGAGCAGATCATTATTTTCAGAAAACTTAAGGCGTAAATCTTACTATGACTCACTGACCACAACACAAGAAAGATCTCACGATACTTGCTGTCTTATTCTACTGTAGAATAAAAATCATGTGTAAATATCTGGTTATTTAAAGCGTGCCCTAAAAATCAAGGGTTCAAAATCAATTTTTTCTCCTTACAAATTCTCAGAGTCTTGTGACTGACTTCTAGGAAGTAGAAGTCAGCAAGGTATTGGTTACATAGCAAAACTTAAACAAGTCCATAAAATAGCAAAGCCCTGCCTGTCAATATACTAGAAGGAAATCAAAAAAGTTGCATGCAACTTGATAAGCCAGGCCCAACCTACTCAGTGTCTGTATTTCTGGCACCTCAACGATCTTCCCTAACACTACTTCAGTTTCCTCTGGGCTCCTTACTGTATTCCTTCAGCTGCCACTCAAAACTGGATTTTTCGGTTAGCAAATAATTCCTCACAAGCTCACTTCTCTAGTTTTTAGTTCACAGTTGATCAGAATTATGCTAGGAAGAGTTACATGGGAAATTATTCAAGACCAAAGTCATGACAGCTGGGAAAATGGTAATGGACAGACCCCGTGTCAAAGGCAGAAGCTGAAAAAGCAAATGAGGAAATATCTCACCTTCCCAGGCAGCAATGGATGTGCCTGCTAATAGCCTTGAGTCATCAGGAGGGGATCCCTAGTTACAGTGACAATCCAATGCTTAAGAAAAGAATGCACTGAATGTATTTTAGAGTGAATTCCTTGAAGAAATGGTTACTATTTTTTATTTAGTTTTAAATATTTCAAAATGGATAAATAATAGTAAACTAGAAAATTCACTTATGTTGGGAAATCTCATCTCCTAATGATGTTGGAAAAATGAGACATCATGATATCAAGTACTTTATACTTGTAATTAGTAACATATATCTGTATATATATTTTCCAGACATAACTGAGTTAAGCGATTGTGGGAGAGAGTGCCAGATCTTTTAAAAATATAAAGCTAGTGGGAGTTTCTGCCAATGAGACCCAAGTAAAGGTTCCCAAAAAAAAGCTTCATGACCAAGAGATACTCGAGTTGAGACAGAGCACTTGTCTGGGGATTTGTGAGCAAGAGGGTGGGGAGGCTTTGTGCGTTGTAGAAAAGACAAATAACTTGGGGAGTAATTGCTAGAGAAATGGCAGCTGGGTGAGAGGGTCTAGGGGTCAAATAAATGTTGAGGGTAAAGATGAAATTTACAACTTCTGCTCAATGATGTTTATTGAGATGCTGACGTGAGCTGCAGAATTCCAAACACATGAGATGCCACTTGACAACAGTCCAACCCTTAATATCATCCAGAGTAAAACATAAAAAATGTTAAGCTGGAAATCAACGTATTTCAAAGGGGTGTGATTTTTCCCTTGGTGGGTATCTAACAGTATTGTTTGGAGCCTTAACGAATGACACCCGGTCTCTTTCCTTGTGTGACAGTTCACTGAATGCTGTCTTTATGCTTCGTGCCTCAGGTCACATGGCCAGGTACACTGCCATCCTCAACCAGATTCCCAGCCACTCCTCATCCATCCGGACTGTCCAAGGGCCTCCTGGGGAGCCTGGGAGACCAGGCTCACCTGGAGCCCCTGGTGAACAAGGACCCCCAGGCACACCAGGCTTCCCCGGAAATGCAGGCGTGCCAGGGACCCCAGGAGAACGAGGTAAACTGGGCCCCTTATCCCAGAGGAACTCCTCTGAGCTGGGTGCAGGGAAGCAGAACATTCTAGTGGTGTTTATACAAGGAGAAAGTCTGAAACAATTGACTTAAATTAATTCTGCCCCATCTATTCTGCAGTTTCTTGTTTATTTATCTGAGACTGAGAAAATTGAGCAATCTGCCAAGTGTTTATCAAGAGCCATATCTACTTACATGAAAGAGGAAGGTCAGAACCCCCAAATCACCTCTGAGAGGATTTGAGCTAATGAAAGAAAGATATCCCCTCTAGATGGATGAGGTCAAAAAGAGTGCCCCTTCCAAGGTGAAGAATTAGAAAATGATGCCGCCCTCTGACCAAACATGGCGTCACACCAATGTCAAGGCAGAGAACTCACTCTGGTGGTTTGCTGGTGCTTTATTTGTGCAGTGCCCAGACTGGGCAACAGTCAGCAGCAGTCCTGAGAAGAGTCATGAATTGTATCAGCATATAGTTCACATGTTCCTATATAGACTGTGTCAGCTCTAAACCTCAAATTAAAATAGTATCTGTGGCTCATCTTCCCATTATATCAGACAACATTTTATTTAGTAGTTTCATGGGCCAATGTTTTGTCCTTCCCACTAAAGTTTCCTTAAAATAGAGATTCTACCTTAGCCTTTTCTTCCACCATCTACAGGTCTTAGAAGTATTGTGTAACACAATAATAAAACTTTTGACTGAATCTATACTTGACTAAGATCTTCCATTCCAGAAGCAGGTAAAGGAGATGTGGGAAGTCATGGTTGTGTATCAACCATGAAGAAAGTGATGGGAAAGAGAGACAACCAATCAGAGTATTTTCTAAGATACATTTTGTAGAACATAGACCTGGGGAAAAACTAACTTTTACCTGTCTGCTGTGTGAGCGTTATTAGTTTTGTGGGATGGGTAGGATATATTCCTTTTATAAAATTTGATTTAAAATACAGATTACAAAAACAGTATTTCATATTTATTTTGACTCATGCCAACAGGCCTTGTGTATTTCTGCCTCTGCACTTTTGTACACATTGTTTTCCCTCTTTGGAAATGTCCTTTCCTTCCTTTGTCTTCCATACTTCTTACTCTTAGTTCAAGACTCAGCTGTCTTATACATGAAATTGTTATTTATCACCCCAGAACCCAAATATCTCCGCCCCCATGAACACCTGATGCCCTACTGTCTTTTCTTTCTGTTTTAGCACTCATCAGGCATTAGCGAACAGCCAGGTTGTTGAGAGAAGGTGTTGGTTCTGAATTGCTTTGCACAATGCTTTGTACTTAATAGGTACTTACTAGATAGTTGTTGCTTTAATTATGACCCAGTTCTGATTTTTCTTTCTGAAAGTTTTCCCCTGTGTCTGAGCACAAAATCAGCAGATGTAGAAAATGGCATCATTCCCTCACAACTCACCAAAGACCTGGCAGCCTGGAATCTGGCCCCCTCTGTCAGCAGGGCATCCTCTGATGCTGTCAATAATGGAGAAACTGTGACTCAGTGAGCACAGAGCCAGCACCTGAGTCACTCCCAGCAAGTCATAAGTTGTCTTTGTTCTTTTTGGAAGTCTTAGTCCCGTTCTTGCCAGACCGAGTCTCTCCTGCTCTGCAAGTGCACTTGAATGATTAGACCACAAAAAAGTCACCCAAGCGTTCTCAAAGGGCAGCCCAGATGACCTTTGGAAATATGAATTTCCATGATGTAATTTTCTTACATACATATTGATGTATATTCTAAAGAGTACAGTAGACAAGCAGAATCCTGTATTTCACAAATACATAAAAGATGACAGTAAGACAGAAAGTGAGACATGCCCTTTGAGCATGGGGGAAACGTGATTTTAGTTGATCACCACTTGAAGGGTGTGATTTTGCGATGACTATTATAGGTCAGGGCTTATAGGCCAGCATCCAAGGGGCTCTTCGTTCCCGGCAAAGTTATTTCAGCTGCAGCTGGGGTTCGCTGCTGCAAAGTAGGCAGTGATGTTTGGTTCTTAGCGTTGAGATCCAAATATCCAGGAAAGATTAAGAGAGGAAAGGTCTGTCTTTCCACTAAGTCAAAACAATAAAATTTTAAAACTGAAGTCTTCAGCTATCTTTTCTCTTTCTCTTTTTCTATAAAAGGAAGCATATGAAGATATTGAGGTAAGGCCAAAAAGGCTCAAAGTCAGCCAACATCAAGACTTGAAATAAGAGCCAGAGACTGTGGTTTTTTTTTTTTCTGCCATATAAAATATGATTATCATCATTCTTGATAAAATAATGTTATAAGGACACAATATTGTAATGAGTAAAAATAAGTACTATTACCAGGCAGTGTATGTAGCACATAATAAACTACACAAGCAAGATTATGAGAAATATGGCTGTTGAGCATTCTGGCATGAACATTGAAATGAGGCTCACTTTCTGCTTAGGCTTCCTATGAGCCTCATAGGAGTCTTCCTAAAAAAATTCACTACTGGGTCTCTACCCAGGGGAAAAGAAGTCATTATACCAAAAAGATATTTGCATATGCATGTTTATAGCGGCACAATTCACAAGTGCAAAAATGTGGAACCAGCCCAAATGCCCATTAATCAACAAGTGGATAAAGAAACTGTGGTGTGTATATATATGTGATGGAATACTACTCAGCCATAAAAAGGAATGAATTAATGACATTTGCAGTAACCTGGATGAGACTAGTATTCTCAGTGAAGTGACTCAGGAATGGAAAACCAAACATCATATGTTCTCACTCATCAGTGGGAGATAAGCTATGAGGATGCAAAGGCATAAGAATGATACAATGGGCTTTGGAGACTTAGAGGGAAAGGATGGGCAGGGGATGAGGGATAAAAGACTACAAATAGGGTATAGTGTATACTGCTCGGGTGATGGATGCACCATAGTCTCACAAATCACCACTAAAGAACTTATGTAACCAAACACCACCTGTTCCCCAATAACCTATGGAAATAAAAAAAAAGTTTTTTTTAAATTCACAGCTCCATTCAGTTTGGATAATTTTTCATCAGAAGTGCCTGCTCTAACTTTTCTATTCTAGTTTTTCAAACTTTTAAAAAATGTGATACACAGAGGCCGGATTCGGTGGCTCACGCCTGTAATCCCAGCACTTTGGGAGGCCAACGTGGGCGAATCACAAGGTCAGGAGTTCGAGACCATCCCGGCTAACAGGGTGAATCCCCGTCTGTACTAAAAAATACAAAAAATTAGCCGGGCACGGTGGCGGGTGCCTGTAGTCCCAGCTACTCAGGAGGCTGAGGCAGGAGAATGGCGTGTACCCAGAAGGCGGAGCTTGCAGTGAGCTGAGATTGCACCACTGCACCCCAGCCTGGGCGACAGAGCGAGACTCCGTCTCAAAAAAAAAAAAATGTGATACACAGTAAAAAATACTTTTGGCATCATGATGCAATATTGCTTATGCATATGCATGCATGCAAATGTATATAACTGGGACAAAAGAAATTATTTTTACCCTTCCTGTTATTCCCTGTTTTCTTCTTTTGTTAAAAGAATGAGGAGAGACCTTGGGTTTCATTCCCTTAGTTTGAAAAACGCTATCCCCGTACAATGTCTTTGATTAACCCCATCTTTATCAGAGAAATGGCAAAGAATATGCATTTTTAGAGAGCAGAAGAAAAATTATGGATTTTCCTTTCATATTCGCAATGTGATGTACATGGCTCTTCATGACTTTTCTTATTATCTAAAAGAAGATTGCACTTTTGCTCCATCTGATTGTCTATCTCTCTCTTCATTAACCCTTTGTCTCCTTTAACTTAAACTCCTTTTTGTAAGTTTGTGTGGAAGAGTTTTTAGCTATCCTCTTACACAGATTGTAATAGAGAATTCTTAGAATTTAAGGATTCAAAGGGATCCTCTGGCTAACGTTGTTCAGGTTTTCTATCTGAAGCTCGAAATCCCACTTAGATTTGTCTAATTATTGGCACCTAGCATTGAAAAGACCTCATTTGCATAACACCATGCTTTATATTAAGCAGCCCAATTTCTCACCTGCTTTTCCTTGTCACTTGTTCTTCTCTATTAATTTATGTCAAAGAAAAGCTATTTTTCCATGGGATGCTCGTTGGTTACCTCTCCCCATTAAACCCTGTACTGTCATCATGTAAATGGTTCTGTATAACCTGGCTCCTCGTTATCCCAAAATTCAGAAGAGAGGACCAGCTCTGAGGTTCCTCTTTTGATCACTGAACCATGGCAATCCAGTGCTTGACTGGACAATCCAGTGGTTGACCACTATGTGTCAATCGCTGTTCTGACCTCAACTTACTCTCCAGTCACAGTTTTGGGTGATTCCAAACCAGATTTCCTCAATTACAGATCGTTTTCTATTTCTGCTCTGTGCATATCATTCCCAGATGATTCATCTGTTTTTGTTTACTCAATTTATTTAAATGTTCATTCTCTACACTGGTATCTTGAGCCATATATTAAACAAGTCAACAATAAGTTTGTTGGTTTATAGTTCACAAAATTAAGTTTCTTTATTTACTTGAAAAGAACTAGAAAATTACCCTGATTTCAGTCTTTTTTTTTTTCTTTCTTGGAGACAGGGTCTTGCTCTGTTCCCTAGACTGGATTGCAGAGGTGTGATCTCGGATCTTGGCTCACTGCAACCTCCGCCCCCCGGGTTCAAGCAATTCTCCTGCCTCAGCTTCCCAGGTAGCTGGGACTACGGGCAGGCACCACCACGCCCGGTTGATTTTTGTATTTTTAGTAGAGACAGGGTTTCACCATGTAGGCCAGGCTAGTCTTGAACTCCTGACCTCAACTGCCCCCACCCCCTGCCCCGCCTTGGCCTCCCAAAGTGCCGGGATTACAGGTGTGATCCAGCGTGCCCAGCCTGATTTCAGTCTTTATGCAACTCCTTTAGTTTCCATAATCCCTCCAAAATTTTTGAATCAGAGAAACCATCTAATCATCTATCTAACCTAGCCATCTAAAGATTTTCGTTTTAGATTGTATAGCTGGATGGCTGGAATTTATATCTGGTTTATCTTATACAATAAGTCAGCAAATATTAAATGCAGAGTTTATGTAAGGTTTTTCAGTTTGGCAGATAGATAATACTACTATTTATAGCTTCTACTTATTGAACTCCAATTGCATCTGCCAAGTGTTGCGCTCAGTGCTGTACACACTACCTCATTTGGGTAAAGTGAAAGACCTGGTTTGGATAAGGAAGGAATATGAAACATTGCTGAGGGCACAAACTGGGAGATGGTAAATGCTAAATGAGTTATATAGAATATAAATGGTTTCAGAATGTAGAGGAAGATGTCAGTCACTGTGGTCTTTGAGAAGAACGGGTGTAGACATTTATTAAGCAACTACTATGTGTCAGTCGCTAAGCATGTTATGTGATGCTCATAAAAATCTTATGAGATCAGGATTAGTTCCATGTTAGGTGAGGAAACTGAGGCTCTGCTAGGTTGTTAATTGTCCAGGGTCACACAGCGGAACAATAGGGGTCTAGATATGTATGATTCCAGAATGCCTGTGCTTGCTAGCTTCGCCACTTAAATAACTATGTGATCTTGACCACTTAAGCTTAAAACTTAATCTCTGAATCTCCGTTCATTCATTCAGTGGTACTTACTGAGCATCTACTACATTTCCAGCTTGTGCTGGGCATTGATGACATGGTGGTAAACAGGGTATACATTTCCTGACTTGTACCTTACTGTTAGTGGGAGATGGATATTAAGCAAATTATATATGAATCATTTAATTTCAGTTGTAATTAGTGCTATGAAAAAGTACAGGATAACATATGGCATACAAAAAGAGACCGACTTGATCAGTGATGTTTTGCTGAGACCTAGAACTTTAGTAGGAACTTGCCATAGCAATAAGAGAGTTGGGGAAGAGCATTCTAGCAGAGGAGGCAATAGTGTGTGCAAAGGTCCTGAGGTGAGAAAGGGCTTGAAACCTTTAAGGCAGTGACTCTCCCTTTCACAACAAATAATTTCTCAGGTCTCTTTTACTGTTCCAAAATAAAATTCATAGATATTAAATATAACCTATCTTCACATATCATTAAACAAACAACACTAAATAGAGAAATTACAATGTTCTGTAGTGTAATACAAAGGAGAACTAAAAGGAAAGTAATTTATAGTCAAATAATTTATTCCAATATGTATTTTAATGTAAAAACAACCTCTAATCATTTCATCAACAAGAAGTTCCCCTACAAGTATCGAGAATGTCTCCTAGGGATGGCACTGCCCCTACTAAGCTCCATTGCTTTGGATAACAGAAAAAAGAATAGTATGGTTGGAGCTTGGTGAGTTAAAAGGATAGTAAAAATTCAGGAGGAGGGAGGAGTAGACAGAGGCCACAGGATGCAACCAACATTTTGTGAGTCTGGGTAAGGAATTTGAACTTATCCTAAGAACAAGGTAAACTTTCTGCAATTTCTGCTTCAGGACGCCATTATAAAGACTTAAGTCACTCTGCATTTGTCTCTGTTGTGTTCACAGTGGTGACCTACTAAGATAATAAACGCATGATTGCATTATGCAAATAAATGTAAATTATCTTGTCCTCCTTTCCCCATGTGCTCAATAGCAAACAGAACTCCCCCAGGAAAACAAAAGTAAACAAGGAATCAGCCTTCCTTTGAGCACCGTGAGTAGGTAGCATTCCCTCTCAGAGACTCAGACACGGCAGCATGGCAGGGAAATGGTGCACCCACACGAAAGCTAAACCTGTCCCCCTAATGCTCGGGGTAAGCTGTGAGTCAAGAGGACTCAGACATCTGTAGAGAAAACTGAGTTCCAGATTGATTTTAAACTGGGAGAGAGAAGTGGGATATTCCTGTGGTTAAAAAGACCATCGCGTTTCTGAGTAAAACCGTAGCGCTTCTGAGCCAGAAATGCTGCAATGGTAAATATCGTTTTTGTGAAATTTCTTAATGTCCCATGTATCCTAGCTGATTCCTGGAAAAATTATCTCTGTGGGACAGATCATCTTGATTAAAGATCGAGTGCTGGTAGAGCTTTCGTTATTATTTGCTAAATGGCACTGAAATATTTTCAGGTCTTCCCTATGATTTTGTATTACAGTGGATATTCAGTTGCATGAGATGTGTTCTTTCTTTTTATTGCTGTTAAAAATTTGCTGAAATAGGCTGGGCACGGTGGCTCACGCCTGTAATCCCAGCACTTTGGGAGGCCGAGGCAGGTGGATCACAAGGTCAGGAGTTTAAGACCAACCTGGCCAAGATGGTGAAACCCTGTCTCTACTAAAAATATGAAAATTAGCTGGGCATGGTGGTGGGCGCTTGTAATCCCAGCTAGTAGGGAGGCGGAAATAGAGAATTGCTTGAACCCGGGAAGTGGAGGTTGCAGTGAACAGAGATTGCACCACTGCACTCCAGCCTGGGCGACAGAGCGAGACTCCTTCTCAAAAAAAAAAAAAAAAAAAAAATTGCTGAAACAGGCCAGTAGCAGTGGCTCACACCTGTAATCCCAGCACTTCAGAATGCCAAGGCAGGCAGATTGCTTAAGGTTAGGAGTTCAAAGCCAGCCTGGTCAACATGGTGAAACCCTGTCCCTACTTAAAAAAAATACAAAAATTAGCTGGGTGTGGTGGCTTGCGCCTGTGATCCCAGCTACTTGGGAGGTTGAGGCAGGAGAATTGCTTGAATCTGGGAGATGGAGGTTGCAGTGAGCTGAGATCATGCCACTGCACTCCAGCCAGAGCAAGACTCTGTCTCCAAAAAAAAAAAAAAAAAAAATCTGCTGAAATACATGTTACCTTCTTCCTTCTTTGATTCTGCATCCCCTGCCTCTCATTTCCTGAAAAACGAATAAAGATAGTTTTCTCCTTCTTTTTTCCACCCAGTACTCATCTGGTAAAGTCCAATTTGAATGCCCTTCAGAACAAGACGTTTCTCTGAAGGTTTAGTGGATTGTGTTTTCCTAAAGGTATAGTCATCTTAAGGCATTGACAAGGAATGCTCTTTACTTTCTTGTTTGCATCATCTTTTATTGATTTTTTTTATTACAAAGTGACTCTTTACATTGATCATGGCTGCAGAAAGAAACTCTATGTATTAGTGATCTATTGCTGTGTGACAAATTACTTTAAAACTTAGTGGCTTAATAGCAACAAATATATATAATGTCCATTTTTGTGGGTCAGGGATGTGAGTTTTATATCGGTGCTGTTGGCTACGAGTCTTGCATAAAGTTGCAGTCAATATGTCATTTAGGAAGCCAGTCGTCTGAAGGCTTGACTAGAGCTGTTGCATCTGTTTCCAAGATGGTGCCCTCACAGGGCTGTTGGCGGGCGTCTCCGGCCCTGGCTGATGATTGGCAGGAGGATTCATTTCCTTGCTGCGGAGCTCTTCGTGGGGGCATGGTTGAGAATTCATTTTCAACGCATAGAGGCTGCTTTCCTCAGAGCCACTGATCCAAGAGAGAGAGCAAAGAGGAGTTCCCATTATAATTTTGGCATCTAGTCTCAGAAGCCCAAGCTTTTACTTTCACCATATTCTATTTGTTAGAAGGAAGTCACTAAGCCTGGCCCACACTCAAGTAGAGAGGAATTGGGCTGCACACTTTGGAGGGAGGCATTTTAAAGATTTGGTGAGTGCCTGTTTAAACCATTACACTCTTCTAAATTAAAACAAGGCCTTCTGGCTGTGCATTGCAAAGAGGGTGATGCTCTCATCCACTGAAATGATTTCCAAGCAGTATGACGTCTACAATGCTGAATAATGAAGGGCTCTTGTGAAGAGTTGGCTTACCCTGCCTGTTTTCACCATTTATGTTTGTTTTTCTCTCCTGTATTTTTAAATCATCCAAATGACAGATGTAGGTTTTCAGAGGGAAACGCAAGATGCAGGTGTAAGCACCTTTAAAAACAGTAGCAATTATTGGGAAAAATGTTTTTGAAAGCTACTAATACCTTTTGTGTTCCTGTTTCTGAAATTAATTGTAATTAGAACAAAATCCATTTTCAAAACAAACACAAAGAATGAGAGAAAAAAAAAGCCGTTGACAAATTAAAATTAGCATTAAATTATGTTTCCACGCTTTATAATTAGTAGAATATGACTGTTACAGTAATAAAAAGCTATAACTAGTGTTTTGTCTGTCTTTGTCATGGAAGCTAGTATCATTGTTTCTGTAGATAAAAACATTTTAAAACTTTAATTGGAAAGTCTATTAGTCAGTTTGAACAAATATTTGATAAATCAATGACTGATTAATCCTACTGCAATTAGTGTGTGACACGTGTCATTCAATAGGGATAGAGTATACTTTCTTGATTTGGCCTTTAATAATTTCTTTCTGTTCATCCTTTCTTACAATGAGGCTACCTTATCCCCGAAAACAAATTTTAATGTACATTTTTCTTTTATTCCTCATAATACATGAAATACAATAGTTATTTCATAAGTCATAACTAGTTTATAGTGTTGATAACCTCTTGGCTAGCTTTTTGACTGCCATTCCTCATTCACCCTTGAGCCCTGATAAAAACAAAGTCCCATGTGGATATTGTGCATCAATCCTGAGACATCATGGTGACAGATTACTGCCACGTGAACAATGTAAGCATTTCCTTTCAAGTTGTTGTCGTGTAATTTAGCCAGAAAATCATGACAAGTTTTCTGAGAAGGAGATTTGGTTACGCTAGATAATAAAAGAGAGAGAGAGAGAAAGAAACTCCTTTTTTAAAAATGTAGGAATGTATTTTGTCATTTTCTAAATTTTCAAGCCTTGAACATAAGTAAAATGGAAATATAATGTAGTTTATATGATAAAACTAAAGTTGTTTGTATTAGCTGTGATAAACCGTTTTTGGTGAATTTTTTGACATGGCTTTCAAAGCCATGACTGTAATAAGTTAATTATCAAAATGCGTTTTTAGAGGAGGGTGAAAATATGCAGAGAAAAGATATATTCATTAATCCTTTCCATTTTCATTGTTCTAGATTTGACTTTGGCATTCAATTACTACGTAAATATGGCGAAGTAGTTTGACTTTCCTGAACGTCTTTGCTAGTTTGGAAAAACATGATGAGTATCCTTGATTTTGGATGTGTTTATCCTTTTTTTTTTTTTTTTTTTTTAACTTTAACTTCTGGGATACACGTGCTGAACGTGCAGGTTTGTTACATAGCTATACATGTGCCATGATCGTTTGCTGCACCTATCGACCCGTCATCTAGATTTTAATCTCCCCATGCATTAGATATTTGTCCTAATGCTCTCTGTCCCCTTTTCCCCAACCCCCTGACAGCCCCCGGTGTGTGATGTTCCCCTCCCCGTTTCCATGTGTTCTCATTGTTCAACTCCCACTTACGAGTGAGAACACAGTAATGGGTCTTTCATGCTGATCGTGAAGGGCTGTTGGTCATAACACATTTTGTTTTACATTCTGTAGACCCTGACCTCATCCCAAGGCCTGGACACAGCTCTCTTTTCTAAGAGTGGAGAGCATCGTGTCATTTTCCAGTTCTGCAAGGAATGAAGACCAAGCTCCAATTTAAATATCATCAACTGGTTGACTATTCAAGCTGAACCTGAAATATTCATTTTTAAGCTATAGAAATTGGCTCCTTTTGCCACTAATTTTGAATAATTTATAATTTTCTTAATAGTCAAGAGTGGAAATAATATAATAGAAGGAATTATCAAATTTTATTTGATTTTTATTCCTCTTAAGAAGGAATAATCAAAATTTTGTAGCAGAAAGTAATAGATTGGCATTTGGTCTGACATTCTTATGTACCAGTGAGGTCATAGTGTCAGTGGCAACACTGGGTGAACAAAAAGCCCAGATTCCTGATGCCTGATTTAATGCCCATTTTCTCCTGCCACTCACCTGTATTGCAAATGGTCAACCTGCAGGCTACACTAGCCTAGTGTGCACTGATGAACTTTGTACCTCATCTTCTCTCTCTCTCCACCCTTCTCTTTTTAACTTCCACTCTTCCTACTTCTCCTCTTTCCTTCCTACTGCACTTCCTCCCTCTCGCTGCCCAAATTTAGGTGAGTCTGTGGGCAAAATACCCAAGAACCCTCTACCTATACTGTCCTGTCTGATAGAGACTAATAGAAAGACCTGAAGTGCTAACCCCTTTGCCTTGATCTTGCTTTGGTTAGTGGATTCCTTTGACCATTGAGTGCCCCCAGTTAATGATTCAACGTGTTTTCCTCTGGATTTTCTGTGGAACTGGCACAGGGTTTACTGGTAGAGCTGGGCTCTACAGGACTCCAGGCTGCCTTAACCAACGTATTGCCTTGTAGCACCCGGAAGGAGCAGATCCAGGTTTTGTGGAACCTGAAGCTCACGACTTGGGGTTCCTCTTGAAGAAAAAGAATACAAAGTCCGAACATAAAATTAAGTAGGAGGTACTGAAGGTGGCCCTTACAAGTTAGTGTCTCTCCATAGTCTGGCACACAAAGCTTGTTGTGCTCTGGACTAGACTATCCTTATGTTCTATTGCCTGTGAAACAACCTGAAACTGCCAAAGCCATACCAAACCATTTCTGGTCCCCCAGGCATGTTCTGTTGTCTCCAACCTGCAAGCCTTTGCACATGCAGGTTCGTCTGCCACCGTGCCCATCTGTCACTTCTTTAGCAGATAATGCCTGTTCTTCAAGATGTCATTTCAGGCTCAGCCATATTGGAAAGCCTTCTGGAGTCCCCACAGGACCCTCAGTTCCGTGCTCTCATATTCTGCTGTAGCTGTTTTCACATTGCATTATAACTACTTGTTACCTGTCCGTGTTTCCTACTCCATGACAACCTGCTACATGCAGGAGGGGTGCTTTTGACTCTGGATTCCCAGTGGTTGATGTTGGGACTGGGCTAGGCAGTTTGTGTTGTTTGCCTTCTCCTGGCTTTAGCTTCATGGTGCTGTGTGTCCAGGCCCCTTTGCCCTCTGCTCTTTGGCAAGGTCAGCCCAATGGGAAGCATTGAGGAAGATTGGAGGGTACGAAGAAGGGCAAACCCCACCCCTGCCTCCTCTGCAACTCCAGCTGTAGCCGCCACCCCTCTGCGCCCCTGCTTCTACTGGACAATCTCCCCCTCTATTTCTAGATCCTACTGGAAGTCCCTGGGCTCTGGGCTCCAGTCACATTTTTTTTTCTCAATGTCTGTACTCTCCTACGGGTAATAGTGGTTCCGTGTTGTTGCCAATTTGTAAGTTACACCTTTGCTTGGTTTCTAAGCTTTTCCGTCATCCGTGTTATCAAGTCTCTGTGTTAAATTCCAAATTTCCTCTGTCTGAAAGATCTAGAGTGGTTTGTATTTCCCTGGCTGAGCCCTGAATTATAAAGGCACAGTAGATGGCCAGTTGCTACATGAAAAAGACAATGGGAAGAGGGACCTTTAGCAATCATTTGCAAGGCTCATTTACATATAAAACAACTACGTGTTTTCCATCCCTGTCCGTCTTAGCATAAGACATGCAGCCCCAGAAACGGTACTAGTCGTACAGACCAAACACGTAGAAATAGAAGAGCTTAACAAAATGCATACAGTACTTATTGAATTGAGTCCAATTAATCTGCCTTCTTGTAACTAGGTGCTAGGTCCAGTACCTTGCACTTAGTAGGCATTCACACAAACATTGAGCGAAGAACAGACTGTACTTGCAATCCATCACCAGCATATCCCAGGCAACAGACAGTATAATAACACAGCAAGCCTTGATCTATAATCTCCGTGACTTTTTGGTACAATTACAATGGAAGCATTCCCCAGGCCTTGCATAGCTTCCTGGGCATAAGTCCTGGGAGTTCCTTAGAATGTCTGGGGATGAGGAAGGAGTGACTGTGCTCCAGAAGCAACAGAGACTCCAGGCTGGAGTGCGTGGTGTGGTCAGCGGGGCCATAAAGATGAATAAAATCTCCCGACTCAGAGGCCAAAAGGCCAAAGAAAATAGGAAACAGACAACCAAGGGCCGGTCCCTGGACATGTCAGTGTGAGCAGGATAAATCCTCTTAAAGTGAACTCCAAATCTTGCTCAGGGCAGACAGCAAGTATACAAATTGAGGAAAGCAGCTGAGGAAATGTGGTGCTAAACTGCTGAGGCCAGAGAGAGTGTACAGACACATTTGGCAGGAGGTTTTGGAAGCCATACTATAGCAAGCAAGACAAGAAAGAGCTTTCAGGTCCAGCTTAGGATGGAGAGGCAGGGAGTGCCGTGGTTGAGCACAGAGGCTTCTGCGCCAATCTGCCTGGGTTGAGATTTTGGCTCTGTTATTTCCTACCTAAGGACAAGTGACTTACCCTCTCAGGATCCAGCTCTCTTTCAGGGTTATAGTAGTGCCTGCCCTTGTGGCTCTTGTGGAAATAACATGAGTTTGTTCATGTGAAAGCAGCTGGCATCCGAAACCTAGTGAGATAATTTGTAGGCAGTGCTGATACATTCTCAGGCACATTTTTGATTTGTCAAAGTCTGCAATCAAATTTTGTATTCCATTCATTCATCCATTGCTTTAACAGATATTTCTTGAGTGCCTCATGTGTGACTGGCACTTGGAATATAAGGAAGATCTAAAACAAACAAGTCCCAGATTTTGTGGGCCAGAAAACGAAAATATTGGCAAGTCAGTATTAGGTTAGCAGTGAGGGAAAATCAGGTAACCTGAAATGGTTTCTGATGAGACTCTGAAGAATGAATGAATATGACAAATGTACCACTCTAATGGGGGATGTTGTACAATGAGTGAGGTTATGCATTTGTGGGAGCAGGGTGTATATGAGAAATCTCTGTGTCTTTTACTCGGTTTTACTGTGAACCCAAAACTGCTCTAAAAGATAGTCTATTAGAAAAAGAGAGAGAAGGAGGAGGAGGAGATGGAGGGAGGGGACTTCTTTCTGATGATTCTAAATATTATTTTTGTTACTCTACAGAAAACTAAGGGTTTTTTAATCTTGGCTAAATCATATTTTTGTGAAGTTAGATCTTTATTTATATTAGCTGTGCTCATTTAAAAAATTGCAGTACCTCAAACTTAACTGGAGCCAATTATATTCATCTCTAAGAGGCACTAGTAGTTGATATCACCACCACACAAGCAACTTGTTAGAAAAAGCAGTGTTCACATATCCGAGGTGTGTAAAAATGAAGCTTCAGCCTAAGGAATTTTGTCTGTTGATTTTTCAAAAATATGCTTGCCTATAATGGGCAGCTGAACTATTCCCAATAGCAAAGACGTGGAACCAACCCAAATGGCCATCAGTGATAGGCTAAAGCAAATATGGTACATATACACCATGGAACAGTATGCAACCATAAAAAGGAATGAGATCATGCCCTTTGCAGGGACATGGGTGAAGCTGGAAGCCATCATCCTCAGCAAACTAACACAGGAACAGAAAACTAAACACCGCATGTTCTCACTCAGAAGTGGGAGCAGTGAGAACACAGGGACACAGGGAGGGGAACAACACACACTGGGACCTGTCGGGAGGAGGGGCAAGAGGAGGAAGAGCATCAGGACAAGTAACCAATGTGTGCGGGGCTTAAAACCTAGGTGATGGGTTGATAGGTACAGCAAACCACCATGGCACACATGTACTTGTGTAGCAAACCTGCACGTTCTGCACATGTAGTCGAGAATTTAAAAGTAAAATAAAGTTTAAAATAATAATAATGGGAAGTTGAGTATTGGTCTAGGCATTCAATTCATTTAGTCTTCCAGTATTTGTTGGGCCACCTAAGAGTGGCTATGGACTGACGCTGGAGAGATAAGTGAGGCACGGCTCCAGCAGTCAAGAGTCCTATAGTTTTGGGGCCATGTAGGCATGAGAATAGGTCATGCAATGGCATATACAGCACCAAAGGAGCACAGTTACTAAGAAAGCAAAGAATTCCTTCACTCATTCATTCTTTCATCTGTTACTTCACTCAACAAATATTTGTGAGTTATATATTATGTGGAAGACATCATATTTATACACTGGGGATATTTACACATTGGGGATATAGCCTTGGAATAAGATAAATATTCCTTGCCCTCTTGAGTCTGTCATGGTTCTGCCTACTATGGTTATAGAGAAGTTTTGAGTTGGGTCTTAAAGAATGAGGAGAAGTTATGGAGGCAGGCAAGGTAAAGGGCATTTCAAAAGAAGGAAATTAGCATTTGGGAGTCCCATGAGTCTCCTGAGTCTCAGTGTTTTGTGGAAGGGACACTGGCACGTCGCACTGGTGACCCCATCTCAGCACCAAGTGGCCCCACGTTGGGTCTGTGCAGAAGAGATCTATGATGGGCCATGACTGGGTTTTTTCTGTGAAAAATGACTTTATACCCAGGCTCCACTGTCCTCAGGCATCTCATGGATAGTCACAGGCTGATGTTTTAGGACATTTGATTTCCCTCCTTTAAATTAGGTCCTACAAGGCTTATCAAAAATATATCCAGATCTATTTTTAGAGACCTGAAGTCTCTGCACTTAGCCTTTGATCTCAACCCTCATCTAAGGTACTTAAATACTAATTTTTAACAAGATTGCTTCACTCCAAAAAATGGCCTACAACCAAGTTCAGTTGTCATGGACATGAACGTTCCTTCAGTATGAGAACCATAAGTGGATATGTGGACAAATATTAATGTATTCACCTAAATGTAGTTTGTAATATAATACCTTGAAGAATAATAAAATCAGCCAGGCGTGGTGGCTCACGTCTGTAATCCCAGCACTTTGGAAGGTTAAGGTGGGCGGATCACTTGAGGTCGGGAGTTCGAGACCAGCCTGGCCAAAATGATGAAACCTTGTCTCTACTAAAAATATAAAAATCAGCCAAGCATAGTGTCACACACCTGTAATCCTAGACACTCAGGAAGCTGAGGCAGGAGAATCGCCTGAACCCAGGAGGCGGAGGTTGCAGTGAGCTGAGATTATACCACTGCACTCCAGCCTGGGTGACAGAGTGAGTGAGACTCTGTCTCAAAAAAAAAAAAAACAAAAAACAAAAAAGAAAGAAAGAAGGAAAAAGAAAAAAAGAATACAATCTAAAATTCCTTGTTAATATATAATTGTGTCTTTAGGCATTTTCCTTTTCCTTTTCTAAAGCATTTCAAGGGCTGGAATTTTTTTTTTCAAAATGTTTTTGTGAGGCTCTTTCTCTCTTCTTACCTCGACATATGTTACAGATAATATCTGATTCCATTTATTTTTCTCTGTATAATGAGAAAATTAAAACAACCAGATTTTCTATTCCCAATCTTCTCCACCTCGTACTTTCTTTATGAGTGAGCAAAAAACAAGTCAGGAAACTATTATCAGGGGATTAGTCCCAAGAATACTTCCCCAGATGTCCTCTTCTCCCTGATCTATGTCTTCTTGTGGAGAGTTAAGCATTAGGAGCCATCCTGTTAAAGATGATCCTGCACCGTGAGGTCGTGAGAGGCCACTGAGTCACCACGCTCTTAATCAGGAACAGCCTGGTGTTAGTCATCAGTATATTTTATTATGTTCTAGTTCTTTCAAAATTACTTGTTCCCTGTTGGCAAAGTGACTCCAGTTCAAGCAGAAGAAGAAGGATTCTCGGCTAAATTCCCAGATGCACACTGGGGCACAAGCACTTACAAGTGAAGTAGCACCTCTCAGCTAAAAACTACAAACTCTCATTAGCTACCAAACTAATACCCAGGAGGCTTCTACAGCGTGGCTTTCTGTCTGAACAACTTGATTAGCAAATGAACATTAAATATTGATGAGTCAGAGTTAGCCGTGTGCTTTTAAAACTCAGATGAGATGGTATTTTTACTTTTGAGAAATCGTTGTTTTCCTTATGGGCTCCTAAGAGAAGAACCAGGCCCTAAACAGAAAGTCACAGGCATGGTGGTTAGTACCCTGGGCTGTCATGGAGGTACTGGTCTTTTGTAAGCTCAGATAGCACCATCAAGGTGACATGCAATAGGATTGGGTGTTTGGGAATTCTAGCAATGAGTAGACCAACCTGGATGACTCCTAGTAAAGAAGAAGAGCTTTTTAAAAGAGATGCCAGGCTATGTCTTGACTACAAGAGATCATTACTGGGAGCACAAAAAATACCAAAGCTGCAAGTTAGGGGCAACCATTGTATGTGCAGTGTAAAATCCAAAAACCAAAACCTGTTAGTTCCTCACCAGAGTCGTCTTTACCAATGATTTCCAGAACAAATCATACATCAACGCTTTTCTTTCTGGAAGTTATCAAGTAAGATGTTAAAAGTGATTATTTTCAAGTGCTAGCATCTTGCTTGTTGCATCTTCTAATTTGTTGACAGTGAATATGCATTATATTTAAAGTAAACAAATAGTTATTTGTAATTTTAAAAAATTGCAAAGCCTTTCCATGCCTGCTACCTGTCAAATTGGCCATTTTTCGTTTATTGATGTTCCCTCCTGGGCTTTGCCAATTCAGCATAATTTCTCAGTAGGTATAATTAAACAGAGATGCTGTTCTGCATGCTGCTATTTCAAAGCATTGTTGTACATGAAATACAGACAGCAAAGATCTTCTGTGATGTAAGCCAGGGTAACCCAGACCCCAGTCTAATGCAACCTTACCTTGGGCCTCAATATAGGTGCTCTCACCTTTGAAGTGATCTTGTGATAGGACCTGTTTAGATAATGAGGTGTCAGAGTATATGTTTCTTTGTGTTTGCCTGTGAAAATGTATACTTTGTTAATAGCACTGTAAATTATAAGAGGTCCACTCCATGGAAAAGAAACATGAATAGATTTAGATTTTTATGGGGCTGAATCAGCCAAATCAAACACAGGCTTTCCCGAAGCTTCCAAGTTTTAATGGAAACTCACGCTCTTCAGAATGTTGCTGCCTAATTATAATTCATGCCTTTTGCAGATACATTACAGGGTGGACCAAAAGGAAAATGTTAGACGTGTTCACTTGTGATTTCTATTGTGTTACTTGTAGAGTGCCAGCTGCATAAGTCCAGTGGCCTGGTGCGTGCAAAGACAAGGACCAGTTCTTGGCAGGCTGTGTGACTTCAGTAGGAAGGAGAAAGAGAGACTGGCAGAGTAGCAGATACAGACCACACGCTCAAATACAGAACCAGACTTCAACATGTGATTCTTTATACGCTACCAGTGTCAGAATTTAATTTAAAAGTCCCATGGTACTCATAACCCCAAACCAACCCACTTCATTGTCTTCATCAGAGAAGCACTTTTGAACTCCAGAAAAATGGAACTACCAAGATTTTTTTTCAAAAAGAACTTTAAACATTTTTTAAAAAAAATTATTTTAAACAGGTCTAACTGGTGTCAAGGGAGAAAAAGGAAATCCAGGCGTTGGAACCCAAGGTCCAAGAGGCCCCCCGGGACCAGCAGGTAAATCTTCCTTCCTAACAAGAAACTGCAAACATACATTTTTATATTCACTTGGCACTGCAGTGGAGGAAATGGTCATCTTACATCCTAGTATGTAACTGAAATGGCTGTATTTTGTATTTGTTTTATTGGGAGGCTTCTTTGTTAATAATGATCCTCGCAATATACAAGCCCAAAAAGTTAGAGCATATTCTGGGATCTTATTGTTTGTGTGAGTTAGGGTAGGACAGACTATGCTATAGTAACAAATACATCCCAGATGCTTAGTGGATTTATACAATAAAGCTTTATTTCACACTCACACAAAGTTTCATATGAGTAAGGTAGCTCTCTTCCATCTCAGAACCCATGACCTCTGTAGTGAATCATGTAGCCTCCAAGAGAAAGATAAAGAAGGCACATCGGGCTGGGTGTGGTGGCTCCCTCCTGTAAGCCCAGCATTTTGGGAAGCTGAGACAAGAGGATCACTTGAGGCCAAGAGTTTGAGACCAGCCTGGGCAACGTGACGAAACCCCATTTCCACAAAAAAATACAAAAATTTAACCAGGTGCAGTGGCATGTGCCTGTAGTCCCAGCTACTTGAGAGGCTGAAGCAGAGGGTCACATGAGCTCTGGAGGTTGAGGCTACAGTGAGCCACGATGGCACCACTGCACTCCAGTCTGGGTGACAGAGGGAGACCCTGTCTCAAAAAAAAAAAAAAAAAAAAAAGAAGGCACATCAGTCTCAACTTCCTCATCAGAATGAGATGTCACTTCCATTCACATTTTATTGTCTGGAACTAATCACCTAGCCCCAGCTGAACTGCAAGGCAGACACAACATCTAGAGAAATACAAGGCTATTTGGTGAGCACTAGTATTTCCTGCCATGGTAATCTTACTGAATGAGTTCTGTAGAAGTTTTGAGTTTTGTGTATTATGTGATTTTAGAATGGTCTCCAGATGATCAGACTTTATATTAGAATTATTATAATTTGCAATCTTATTATAATATATATTTATAATGTCAGTCTTAGCCACATTGAGTAAAGTGCTTTACAGATTTTTCTTTCCAGTCTAGTAAGGATTTTGGAAAATACTTTCTCTGAGGGAGGTTCCTAATGCAATAGATTCATTTTGAGGGTAAATATTTCTGTTATTAGAGACAATGTGAGGAACTGATATAACATTACGCATTATACAGAATGGGTGGTTGGTGAGTGCTGATTGAGGAGCTGAATATATGAGAGCCACCACGCTATTCAAATAGAAGGTGATACTTCTTCCTACTTTTCATTTCAGTTCCAATTGAGAAATTCTATTATAGTTGAAGAATGCCTTTTCAACACTGTTGGAACCCAGGCCTAAAAACAAACAAGCATACAAGCCAAAAAACTCTCATACTGATAAATTTCTTCGATTCACAACAATTTTAATCCTCCTATTTTTACTCAATCTGAATTCTCAATTAATGTAAACTAGCTTAAAGAAATTTTGGATTAGTATATTGGGTCGAATTTCAAACTCGTCATTGGTCCCCTCCAGGACAATTTCACACTCATACAAATTTACTTTAATTATCTAGGGCCATCAACTGGTACTGAATTACATAGCTATTCTAACTGTTGATGAGGTTGAACTTTAATTATCTGGGGCCATAAACTGGTACTGAATTGCATGGCTATTCTAACTAGATGATGAGGTTGAGCTCTGAGTGTGTTCATGTTTGCATCTGTGTGTGTGCACGCCCATAGATTGGGTTCATAAGGAACTGCATTGGGAAACAAAAGCTCCAAAAAGAAAATAAGGTTGAAAATGGAATGTTTCTTTCCCTTTAATATCCAAGAGGTAATAGAAAAAATACATTTTGCTTCCTAGTTTCCTGAGCTGATTAAGAGCATTGACCTCCAGGAGGATAAGTGATTACACTATGATCCTCTGCCTAGGGAATCCAGTCTAAGAAAAAGAGCTCAATGAGTAGAAAGACGTTGTCCTAATTGTCCTGAAAGTTGCTTCTTCTAAGAGTTAGTTTACTTCTTGCTTGTCTCAAAACTCACCCTGTTGTGGCAAAAGACCAACTGTTTTTGTCTGTGGGTACTTCTTAGGACCTTCAGGAGAGAGTCGGCCTGGCAGCCCTGGGCCCCCTGGCTCTCCTGGACCAAGAGGCCCCCCAGGTCATCTGGGGGTTCCTGGACCACAAGGTCCTTCTGGCCAGCCTGGATATTGTGACCCCTCATCATGTTCTGCCTATGGTGTGAGAGGTAAGTGTCACAAAAAGCCCCTCTTTTGGGCTTTGATCAATGTTTCACTATGCTTACTACCAAAATGGGAAGATAGTGCTATGAAAAAAGTTAAATTGGTTATGAATGAGAAGCAGGACTTGAATGCCTCACTTCCTTAAATTATCCCAGACATTTTCTGTAAAGTGCAAATTGCTATAGAGGCTACTCCCTTAAAAACCTTAAGAGCAAATTCAAAATAACAGCACATCTAAGTCTTCCTCACTTCCAAATGATGACCTACATAGAGTTGACCTCTGACTTCATGTTTAGCACATTTAGAGGACATGGCCGAACATTCTTTCAGAGTCTTCATTCTTATGTGACAGCTGTGATGTGGCCAAGATGTCTCATAAAATTTTACTCTTGGTTTGGGGAAATGTCAAACTTAGAACATCTATAATTAAGAGGGTCCTTAGATTATTTTCAATGATCTCTTGCGTACCACTTGCCTTTAGGTGCATTTAAGCACCATATTTTAGGTGACCAAGGATAGTTGTGAGAGGAAACAAAAGTCATCCTGTCCTTGCCTTATCACTAACTACTGGACTAAAAGAATATCCTTCCTAAAACATCTGCAGTGTGCATGCTGGTGTGCTGTGCAATGGCCCCTTTCCTGACATCGTCGCTGTTGGAAGCATCAAGAGAGAGGCTGAGGGACTGCTGTGGGGCCATGAACTTACTAGTTAATGGATTTAAAATTTTCTGCTTCAGTAGAAATTTAACCTTATTTATCAGAGGAATTGGTCAACAAAGTTTTGCTGATGTGTTTTTCTCTGTTCATCTTTTCCCTCCCTGTTCTCTCAAATACTCCTATCCCTTATTAAGATCTGATCCCCTACAATGATTACCAGCACTGAAATGGAAATCCTCTACTCTGGTTACATTGGCCCCGGGCATTTGGCTATGGAAACAGAACTGTCCTGTCGACCACCACCACCACCAAGCCCCTGCCCCTAACAATGGCCACCCTGCTTCCCTGCCTCTTCTTCATCCCTGCCTTCACGCTTTCAAATCTCTTGCTCACTCTGCTCCAAACATGATGGAGTGATAACATTGGAACTTAACCAAATCATATATGTCTATTTTAATAGACACTGACTGCTCCATGTCAGCCTGGATAGAGGTATATGATCGTGTGCCAAGAATTTATCCCAGACTCCCCTGTGTGACAGCTCCGTAATAAAGTTACTTAACTGTGCTTCCTCCTCCTTCCTCTCCCCACACAGGATGGATGGGCATCTTTCTGCTTGACCACCCTACTCTCCCTTCCTCCCCTGATCACCTCCCCTCCCTGCTCTCCTCTGGTGATGGACTTCTAACATGAGATCGTTTTTTTAAATTTCTATTTCTTTTATAATTTTGCTGAGTTTTCAGGGTTTCTTCTGTAAATAAAACATGTAATATTTAAATAGTTGGCTATGATTCTAATTTTCTAACAATTTCTGTAATGTATCTTTCCCTTCGTCTGTTTACTAACTGTCTGAAATCTTATGGGGGAGGTACAAGGGGCGTGGTGGATGAAGATACCCACTGCTTTTTACCCAGCAGGATATATCTGTGTCTCTAAGGACCCAGGTGAGGGGAGAATATCAATTTCTGATTCCTGGGTGCAGCAAGTCCCCACCCCCACTTTTCCTCTTTAGCTCCCCATCCAGATCAGCCAGAGTTCACCCCTGTCCAAGACGAGCTGGAAGCCATGGAACTGTGGGGCCCCGGAGTCTGATAGCCTCAGAAGAAATTGAAAGACCAACTGCAAGAACTCTTAAGGCATCTTGTTTGAGAAAATGTTGTTATGTGGTTTGTATGCTCCTTTGGGGGGCGGGGGCGGGGCTCGTTTCAGCAGCCTAAATCTCCTCCTTGGATAATGTTAATATTATTGTTATTATTAACAAAAAATATATATATTTTTAAAAATTTCCCTTAAGCTATGACATGGTAGAAATGATTTCCCTTTGGTGTTTTCATGGCATGTCAGATAATTTGTTTTTCCAGAGAAGAGAGCTCAAAGAGGAATTGGGAAAAATAAATTGAACTCTGAAATCTTCTCTCTCAAGTCCTGAAATGAACAGATATGATTGTGTTTGAGGGAAATAATATGCCCGCAGCAAGGAAAGAATTCAAAGAGGTTCAAAGAATATGTCACTTACTCCTACTTGCTATAGGAATAACCTTGCTGATAAGAAAAAAAGGGACATAATTGGACAAACTACCTCTTGCTTAATTGATATGTCCAACTTTGAGATCAGTTGGTAACTGGTTTCATGGGTATCCAAAAATCAGCATTTGGATATAATCTTTCTGAATTTGGTAATTTAAAAAATAGATTTAGTTTTTCAGTGGTTTTAACTCATGAAATAATGACTTTCCACCAACTCTGATGCAAAGAGATATAATTTTAATGAACAATTTATCCAGCAGTGTGTTCCAGGGGTTGCCTCTCCTTATCTACAGGGATTACTTTGTACATGCAGATAAGTTTTCGAGAACCTACTTCCATTTTCTTTTGTAAGCAAATAAAACTTTGAAACAATGTATGTGGATTCTTTTTTTTGCATTTCTAAGTATCACCTTAAGCTTTTGTAGTCTCAACGGAGTGTCCTCCAGAAAGACAACAGTTGTCTTCCTTTAGGTAAGCATTCAAACTCTCATTCGTTTACTCATTCGTTCATTCATTCATTCTGAGTGCAGTAGAAAACAGAAGAAGCAGTTGACTTGGAACTAAGAGATTAGCAACATTTTAATATTCATTTATAATCTACCAGGCAGTAAAGAGCCTGCAAATGCATGACCTCTGCTAAATAAGTGTTTACCAATAGTTGACTGAGGAGCCCACCTATCTTCTGATATTGAGGAAAGCCTAAAAACCCCTAGAATGCAGAGTGGAAATGAGGTTGAATTGAATAGACTCTAACCCTTAAACGGTACTTTGTCTTTTGCTCACAAAGGAAAAATCTAGGTATTTGAGAAAGATTTGAGTTCTATTATGTGCTAGTTGAAATAGAAACAAAAGAGAACCATAAATTTAATATGTGCTCCTTCTCCTCTGTAACATCTCTCTAGTAACAGCTAACTTTAAAAAGCGGGGATGGGATCATTTACAACTAAAAGCTGGATTCTTTCTGGATCAGGAAAAGGCTAACACGAAGAATGGCGTCTGTCTGATCACCAGGTTCTCTGACTTTCTCTCCTTCTCATAATCTCCTGATCTTTGGGGATGAAAGAAGACTTCATCTGAAGGATTCAATCTACTTGTGTACCTTTGATGGGGTGGGGTGGGGGCGGGGGGCGGGTCTAAGCAAATCAGTTTTTTTGGTGTCTTTGCAGGGAATGAAAGAAGACAATGAGTAGATAACCAGCAGCCATTTCCTTTCAGTTATGGTATATGATTCTGCCTGAGAAAGCAGGATTTATGGGAAGGAAAACTTGTCTAAGGCCCTTCAAGACGGCCTGACCCAGAGTCACCTAAGAGAACTCTTCCAACTTAAATGATTGGGGTGTGTGATCAGTTGCTTCTTATTCTGTGTCTCAGATTTCCTAGTCCATGACATTTAATAGTGAGTATAGAGTAGGATATTCTATATATTTTAGTATTTGGCCCTTGGAAACAAAGTTTAATACCATGTCACTCAGAAGACTGTCAAAGTTTGCTTATAAATGGTAAAGTATACACTACCAGAGATTCTAATCCATTCACATCATTCTTGAGTTATGCAAATACACTTGGCTTTGATTTCACTTGGTGATCTAAATTTGTTTATTTAAGCTGTAAGAAAGTTACATTAATTTGGAATGTGTCATCACTTGGATGCAGTATATCAGATTTTTATTTAGTAAAATGTTAAAAATAAAAAGTGTAACTCAGATTCTGGATGTTCGAGTTTACAATACATTGCCTGTAATAAAAACTGATTCTGAAATGCATTTTTCTTGACTTACTTTGGCAGAAATATACTTATATCTTAATTTATAGTTGATAAGTTTATACCGTTTTCTAAAAGTAATAAAGCATCATTTCATAAAAAATACATTACTCTTCAGAATTCTCATCACATTTGTTACAAACTCTCTATTTCTTTTGGCAATAGTCATTTTAGGGTAGTATTTTATATTCCAAAAGACCCCAATTTAATTCTAGAACAATTTTTTTTTTAACCTCTTCTGCCCCACCCCATCTTTCCATATGAAATATTACTGTGAACCAGGCAGTGTTTTCGTTCTGGGGATAAAACCATCAACAAAAGAGATGTGGGCTCTGCCCTCATGGGGCATCCTTTCTGTTGCTGGAAAAAGACAGGAAACATGTGAACACACAAGCGAAATTAAGTGTTAGACAACATCAGGTGCGTTCAGGGTGGTATGGCCATAGACGAATTAATTACCAATCATGATGAATATGAAGGACAGATAAGGTCCTAAGACAGGAATAACAATGGAGGAATAAACATCTGCTTCCATTTGGGTGGGAGGGGCCCCTCTCTGAGGGGCTGACGTTTAAGTAGAGACATGAAGATAAGAAAAGGTGTGGGAGATGAATTCAATCCCAGGGTTTGTCAAGTACAAAGGCCCTTTGTCAGCAAGGTAGGTGCCATCCATGTTCAGGGAATTATAAGCAGGCCGGTTGGCAGGAGAGTGAGTGGAAGAGTGAACAAAATAAGGCTGAAGAGCAAAGCAAGGGGGACTGTATGTGTGAAGTTAGTGATGTGCATTTTATTTTATTAATAAATTTCATTAGAAGCAACTGAGGAGCTGCAAACAGAGGAATGACACCATCAAGTGTCTGTTTTAAGTCAGGAAAGGGAAAATTGCTGTTTCATGGAATCACACTGCTGTGTTTGTGTTCTGAAGTTGTCACTGTGCAGTTACTATAGGCCAAGCCTATCCCAGGAGCTTTAAAGTTGTATCAGTTAGGTTGGGCTAGGCTATACAGTGGTAATAATCCCTAACATCTCAGGAGCTTAGCACAATACACACTTCCTTCTTGCTCACCCAAGAGAGCAGGGCAGCACTCTGCCACATCTGGGCTCAGTGTTCCACACTGCTTCTGCCTCGGACACTTCCATGTCAACATGCACTCCAGTCATCACCAAGGCAAGAGGAGAGAGAACTTGGAGACTCATTGCCCCACGCTTCCTTCAGAAGTGACACACATTATTTTCACTCATGGATCTTTGGCCTAAGTAAATCACATGACCACATTCAATGGGGCGGAGAAATACAGCCTTCCCAAGTGCTAGGAGACAGAAGAGAACCAGAAATATTGGCAAGAAACAATAAAATCTACCACTTATGTTTTAACTCATTTGAACCTCCCAACAACCCAAGAGCTAGTCCACTATCATCTTGATTTTCCCAGTAAAGAGACGAAAGCACCAAAAGTTAAGTTACTTGCCCAAAGACACATAGTTAGAATTCACAGAAGCTCTGGCTCAAGACATCCACTCCTAACCTCTAGATTTCTCTGCCTTACATATTGGGGATGCTTCAATTTTAACAGCAAAAAGGGGGTAGAGGTAGGGCTCATTAAAGTGCAGAGCCCTGAACTCTGAAGAATGCCCACGGATTCTGTGTCAGTTGTCTGAGTTGAGAACTAGATAGGTGCATTTTCTTATTTTTCAACCAAGCACCTCGGTGATCCGTAAGCCACAGCTATTAAAACACTATTTTGAGAGCATTCTGGTTGCATGGTGGAGAATGAGTTGGAGGGGATAATAGCAGATGAGAAAACATTAGTTACGCCATTGTAGTGAACCAGTAGTAGATAATGGAGAACTGACCTAAGATAATGGAAATAACGGGGCTTATTAATCAACTGGAAATGTAGGCAAGGAAAGGAAAACAGGATAACTCACGTTTCTGGCACAAGCAACTGGGTGGATTGAGATAATATTTATCCTGTTGGGAATTACAGATTTGGGGCAATGAGGCTTAAGACTTCACTTTACAAGATAAACTGAGCATGAGGTGTCTAACAGGCAAGTTGGAGCTTGGGAGAAAAATCAGTGCTAGAGATAAATTTAGGAGTCATCAGCATGTAGAGTGTATTTAAAGGCTACAGACTATGGGGTAGGGGTAGGGAAAATGAATGGGCTTATCTGGGGGAATTTCTTGCTTTCTGTTATCCTTTTTTTCATTTTTGTGTCAACAAATTCTCCAACTTCGTAATTTGTATTTTAATTTTGAGGAAGTATATTTAAATAGGTATCTTAACAAAACACTTTCTAAACTAGAGCCATAATGAACTCATTGTGCCTGTTCTCTCTTGTTTCTATATCTTCGACATGCTTTTTCTTCCACATGGAAAGTCCCTCTTCTCTGCCCCACCCTACTTTCAATGACCTGCTTAAACTTGTACTAAATTTCCAAGACTCACCTGAGGCTCCGCTTTCTGTGCCGAGCCTTTACTAAACTCCACCACGACCATCTTGACAACTATGACACTGCAGCCCCCTTTACCAGCTAACTCTTTAACCTCTCTTCTCCCTTACGATGTGCATTCTTTAAGGGGTCTCAGACTGATCAGAGCATGCTTGACCCTTGACAGCTGCCCAATAAATGTTTGTAGAATTCTATTAAGAAGCATCTCATCCTAGCACAGTTTCATCTGTATTCTGGGCCAAATCACATACTCTGCTTAGAGCAGGAAAACTTTTCTCTCGTTATAAGGCAGAAAATTTGGGAGACAGGAATAAAGCCTGGAAGTGAATGATAAGCTTCTATAGCTTTCAAATTCAGATCTAGTAAATGTTCCATAATGTAAGGGAAGTATGTAAATCGTGTCTTCTGATAAATTTATTCATTCATGTATTCATGTATTCATCCATCTCTCCATGCATGCATGTGTTCATCCATCAAACTTTTAACTAGGATCTGCCATGAGTTCAGCCATGTGTTGGGGTGCTGGAAAGGAAGAGATGAATAGAGTGACATAGGAGCTCCCTAATTTTCTGCTCTAAGTTGAAGCAGGAAAGATGACTTGGAGCAGATTGTGAAAGGTCTTCTATCCCATGTTGAGATTTTTATCTGAGGGAACAGGGGCAATGAATATCTTGAGCAGATGAGTGACCTGATTAGAGTTATTATTTTGGGGTACAATTTTTATAGAATGTACAAGATACACTGGGGTGGGAAAAGATTGAGGAAAGAAAAAGACGTTTAACAAAGACCTCCTCTATGTTAGTTTCTGTTCTGGGCGCTTTATAGGAAGTTGATTTTTACAAATTAAGGGAGGTATTACCTTTTTTTCTTTCCTTTTTTGCAAATGCTGAAACACGGAAGGTAAATAACACATCCAAGGTCACATACAAACACAGAAGAGGCAAAGCAGGGATTCTAACCATTGGTTTGTTCCCAAATTTCATGCAACTTCCCGCATATGTACTGTGCTGCCTGCTGTGGTCGTTCCGATGGTGACAGCCTGGACCACAGCACTGCAGTGGACAAAGAATAGGAAGCACAAGCTTTGAGGACTATTGAGGAAGCATTCTGGGCAGAACTTGATGACTGATGGGATCTGGGGTAGTGACATGAGGAAGGAAAGAACGGCTTCATGATTTCAAGTTTGGAAGATTGGTTGAATGGTAAGTCCATTAAGGGAGAGAGAAATTTGAGCAGGGGAGAGGGAATGATTTGAGAATGACATGTTGGCTTTGATTCTTTTTTTTTTTTTTTCTGAGTAAGTACATTATTTGTAGCAGATAGGAACTTAAGAAGGATGAAACAGAAAGGAGTGATTTTAGATGTCTAATTAAGCTGTGACAGCAGGACAAGGATTAATCCCCTTGGGCCTGTCCCCAACAAAAGGGGCTGTTCAAATGCAGAATGGAGGTTTCCAAGGTATGAACCAAACTATTTGGTTTAAAAAACATCACAACTTTTCACTCTAATTTGATGTGGCATCAGAAACATTAATGGAAAGTGTTCATTTGTGCTAAACATATTCAGAGTTTAGAAAACTCCTTTGCCACAAAGTCCTAGTTATGTCTATACTCTTTAGAATAACTCTATTATCAACAAAAATTAAGTAAATTTTACTTAAATGTTAATGCTTAAAAGTTTTACATTGTTTGAAAAATATTTTGCAACAAGTATGTGCCCTCAGAAGCTTAAGATTTTACTAGAAAATCATAAAAGATTTTAGAATAAAATTCTGCTTTACAAATAATCTGTTGCCCTTTAAGTATCATCATAATTATTAATGATCTGGAATGAGTGAATAAAAATGAGTCACTGACAGTTAGAAAGATGGTAGGCAATGATAATTTTGAAAGCAGAATAACAGGCAATAGAGTAAATTCATTATCAGGAGTGTTGGAATGATTCTCTTGTTTAGATAGCATTTATAAATGCATAAATGCTACTCATGGTTTAATTTTTCTCTATCTTACTATGTAACAAAAAGTATATGCTGGCATGAAAACTACATTTTGTTGTTTGTTTCCTTGTTTAATTTCATTTTATCTTATTGATTTTTAAAAATTCATAACTAATGTAATAAAATTTAACTTTATTAACCGAACTTAAAGTTAGTTTTATAATGAAATCTAGAGCAGTAAAAATATGTATTTTAAGATCTAAAATTCTGTATGGTAACAAAGTAAAAGTAACTGAATAAGATAAAATAGAGAGGTAAAATTACTGAAGACATTTATCTCCATTTTTCAGTGTCCTGTCATCTGGCCTCAATTCAGTGAATCCTGATAAAACTGTGTCCTGGTTATACCCTAACAATTATGTCACAAAATTGTTAACCAGCTCCACTTTCACGATGAGAAACTAGTATTGTTTGAATGTGTTTAATTACTAAAGAGATGTGTTGGAGAGAATTTGACTTTTCAAAAATTGACATATTTTCACTTTACCTGTGTTTTTTTTTCCCCATATATCTGTTTCTGTTACACCTTTGAACTGGAAAATGTGGAAGCTGAAGGGACTGGACTCCACAAATAAAGTTCTTTTCACAGACATTCTAGTTATCAGATTTGGACACCACACATAGAATTCCTGCTAACTAAATCTCCCTTGTCACTGACTGCTTGCTTGTTATTCTTGGACAGTTGCCAACAAGCTTCATCTCTGGATTCACTTTCAAGGGTGACTGTTTTATCAAACCAGCAGAGAGCCACAACTCTAGAGGCCGTGAGTAACAGAAATGCGTAAAAAGATGGATACAATTCAAAACCCGACTCTTCAGGTAACAGTAACATTTGTTTGCATTTTTCAATTTTGGGGCAGTTTACTTTTCTACTCCCTAGATAGCTACCCATTGTCTATATCTATGGGTGCTTTCTGAAGGAATTGGAGCTATACTTGCATGGCTGCAGATAGCTTTCAATAATGAGGAGGAATAAAAGTTACCATTAACTCAGCAGCCCATCCATCCAGGAGGTTGGCAGCGTGGAAATAGGGTTGTATTAGTCTGTTCTTACATTGCTAATAAAGACATACCCGAGACTGGGTAATTTATAAAGGAAAAAAGTTTAATAGACTCACAGTCCACATAGCTGGAGAGGCCTCACAATCATATCAGAAGGCAAAGGAGAAGCAAAGCACATCATACATGGCGGCAGGCAAGAGAGCGTGTGCAGGGGAACTCCCCTTTACAAAACCATCAGATCTCATGAGACTTATTCACTATCATGAGAACAGCCTGGGAAAGGCCCTCCCCTATGATTCAATTACCTCCCACCAGGTTCCTCCCATGACGTGGGAATTACGGGAGCTACAATTCAAGATGAGATTTGGGTGGGGACACAGCCAAACCATATCGAGGTTGATGGTTTCTGTTTTCATATTTAGATAGTGAACAAAGACATTTCTGGTGACTAGAAAGACTGTGGCTTGTATACCATTTCTGAAACTTAACACTCATTTAAAAAGTTTATGCCTATCAAAGCAAGAACTGAGTACAGCAAAATCAGATGTGTTTGGAAGCAGTCACCTGCTTTATTACTTTATTTTATTATAGGTTAGGAACCTATATTGGTTTGTAGTTGTTGATACATTATTTCTTTAACTCATTAAAGTCTGGAGTTCTCATCTCCCTAAATCTGGTATTAGCAAAGAGGCAATTCTATCTGGTTCACAGATAATTTTTTATTGCCTGCTGTTTCAGAGACTGGCTAGCTACAACCAAATTTATTTTCTCTTTTTCTTGGTACAAATTAGATTCTCATTTCTCAGAGTCCCTCAGTATGATTACATGACATGTTCTTACCAATGAACTCTGTGACTTCTGACTCACGGAGGTTAGGCAGTGTGGATGTCTTCTCTGCCTGCTGCTTCCCACTTGCCACCTGAATGCTGAGGACTCCAGGGTCTTATAGGAGGGTACAGCCATAGGATGGAAGGTGTTTGGGTCCCTGAATGACTTTGTGGAAGGCCAGTGACTGATCAGGAACACCTGCATTGTATTGTTACATGAACAAGGAATAAACTTTTATTATGTAACAACCCAGAAGTGTGTGTGGGTTATATTAGCTAGCATGACTGTAACTAAAAAAGCTGCCCTCACTCATGCAACAAACATTTCCTATGGATCTACTATGTGCCAAGCACTCTTGTAGATGTTTCCATGAGCCAGGCACTGTGCTGGGTGTATGCAACAACAACAACAACAGCAACAACAACAAGACATAGTCTCTGCTCTCAATAAGCTCAACTGGTGATGGAGGGACTAGCAATTATAACACAATAAGGAAATAGTTATAATGGGCTTATGCACAATGAATAGAGATAATAAGAGAGAAGAAATACCTAAGGATGCTTGGAAGAACTGAGATGTATGAGACATGGTAGAAGTAGACTGGATGGAGGGGAGCTAAAGGAAGTTGTTCTAAGTATTAAAAAAAAAAAAAAAGGCATGGAGACTGAGAGTATAACTGTTTGGGAATCACCAGTGTTTAAGAGAGACTGAAATGTAAAGTCCAAAAATAGGAGTGGATAGAGATGAGGATGGAAAGGTGAGACTAGAAAAATCTTACAGAGTCTTGTAGGTCTGCTAAGGTATGTGGATTTCAGACCAGGTGATGGGAATCCCTAAGTATTTTGGTTTGAGAGTGACATGAGGAGACCTTTATGTTAGAAATATCTGCCCAGCTTCAACATGTGCATCAACTAGAGTCTGGCTCAGTTTGGTTCTTCTGAAATTAGGACATGAAACAAGGATTTCAGGGAAGACAGTTTATTTGAAAAGTGACTAAAGGAAATAACAGTGAGGAAGCAGCACAAATGAGACAGGGAACAAGGAAAAGCCAATCTGAAGGTGCATTATCAGCAGCAGCTGTAGGCAGTGGGGATTCAGTTCTACCTTGACCTCTGAGAAGTGAGAAGATGCTTCTTAGAACTGTCCCCTTGAGAGTGGAAGATTGAAGCCTTCCATCACTGATTCCTGAATCCTTGTGGTGGAGCCTTGTTTCTCAGGGTGTTAACTTTCAATCTCAGGGGCTGTCTTGGCATGAGTATCATGAGACAGAACACAGAAGCTCCTTGCATATGCATGAGACATGAGAACCTGCCAGTGCCGGTGAGTCTGCTGCACTCTCACAACTGTCCGCCATGGCTCTGGGTGATATCATAGTAAGCAGAAGGGATCTGTAACAACACAGTAGAAATTAAAGTTAAAAAGACCCACTAGGAGCTTACTGCAATTGCCCGGTTTGTCATGTACATTTGAACTATGGGAATGCATTTATGGAGCAGTAGCTATATATTCCTGGAATGCTTTGGGCTCTTGAAACACAAGCTTGAGCTTGTACTCTAGTGGGAATGACAGAAAATAAACAATAAACCTAATAAGTAAGTAAATGGTATACTGTATAGGAAAGATGTAGGTGTTATGGACAAATAAAGGTAAGAGGATTGGGGGAGTTGAGGGTGAGAAGGCGAGGGCTCTAGTTTTAAATGAGGTGGTCCGGGTAGGATTCAAGCAAAGACTTGAAAGAGATGAGGAAGTAAGCCATGAGTCTATACAGTCATGCATCCCTTCATGATGGGGATACATTCTGAGATATGTATGCACTGTTTGGCAATTTTGTCATTGCATAAACATACAGTGTACTTGAACAAACCTAGGCGGTCTAACCTACTACACATCTAGGCTATGGTATAGCCTATTGGTCCTAGGCTACAACCCTCTCACTGTACTGAATATCGCAGGCAATTGTAACACAATGGCATCTAAACACGTCTAAATGTAGAAAAGGTACCGTAAAGATGGGGTATTATAATATTATAGGACGACCATCTTTTAAAAAAATTTTTTTTTTTTTTAGTTGAGACAGAGTCACCCTCTGTTGCCCAGGCTGGAGTGCAGTGGCACTATCTCGGCTCACTGAAAGCTCCGACTCCCGGGTTCACCCTGTTCTCCTGCCTCAGCCTCCTGAGTAGCTGGGACTACAGGTGCCCGCCACCACGCCTGGCTAATTTTTTGTATTTTTAGTAGAGACGGGGTTTCACTGTGTTAGCCAAGATGATCTCGATCTCCCGACCTCGTGATCCACCCGCCTCGGCCTCCCAAGGTGCTGGGATTACAGGCGTGAGCCACCGCGCCTGGCCAGGACGACTATCTTACAGGGGGTCTGTCTGTGACCAATATGTCATCATGTGGCACATGACCGTATATCAAAGAACAGTCTAGGCAGAAGAAATGGGAAGAGCATGGGCCCCATAATGGGAGGATACCAAGGCTGTTCCAGGAACAGCAAAGATTAGTATGGCAAAAAAGGGGCAGACAGAGAATTGTAGGTGAAATTAGAGAGGTACCGGGATCCAGATAATATATTGAACTGTAGGCCACTGTATAAATACTGGCAGCCTCTTCCATGCTACATAAATGCCTCCCAACTCTTGACTTTGACTTACCTTGGCCTGTAGAATGTTAATGCACACAACACAAGCAGAGGGCTAAAATATGCTTGCACAGTTAGGCTTACTTTCTTGTGTTTCTGCCTTTCACCCTGAGAACTTGCCTCAGGCAGCCAATGGCCCAGGGATAGCCAGGGACATGTGGACTAGACCTGGACCCAATCTGCATTTTGGAGGCAAGCCCAGTTGAGGCCAGCTATAGAAATCAACTGATTTTTAGCCATCTGTCACACACAAGCAAAATATATATATATATTATTTTGGGGTGGTGTTATGGAGAATTACTGTGGTAATAATAGCTGAGAAATCTCACACTTAACATTTACTAATATAACTTGTATATAACCTATATTTAATATAACTTACAGATTATGTTTGTTATCCACCTCCCTTCACTAGAGTGTACCTCCATGACAGCAGAAAAATTTGTTTTATTCATATATATATATATATAAAATATTTATATATCAAGCATCTGGGACATAAATATTAGCTAAATGAATGAAATATATGATAGCAGTTGATCCCTTGTTTATATAGACTGAAGAGTTGGCTGCTTAATCACTGCTCCCAAGGTTTAGACTCTGGATCAAATTTTCTGAAGAATACACATATTTATATTTCTCCATGATTTACTGGCTCTGCATATACATCATGCTGCTAACAGTGCACTAGTAGTAAAATAACTGTTAATACTCTTCTCACAAGTCATACAAATATTTTCTTTGGACAATGTGAATTCGCCAAAAAGTAAAAGATGCTTCACAGTCAGAATTTCCTCTAAATAACCAGTCTTTTTTAGTTTTGTGATTGCCAAAGAAGATGCCAAATGGCGTCATAATTTCAAAGTATTGATTCTAAATGATTTTGGCTGATGAGCTAGAGCATCTATAAAGCACAGGTGTCCAACCACAAACAGAATGGTCTTCTAGTAGCCAGTGTTAGAAGATTTTAATAGGTATTAACTTTGGAATTGAAAAGTGAATGTGGAGTTTTGAAGTCAAGATTTGTTTGAAATCAAGGAGTTTCTCATGAACCAAATGACACTAATAGAAATGTGTGTCTCTTTCAGAGGTCCTGTTGATGCCATCTTCATGTGGAAAATATATCCTATCCTCCTGGGCAGCTAGTCTAGTAAAAGTTGGCTTTCAGGTGGAGTTGACTCTCTGTTATATTGGTAGCCAATCTCAGATTCACATTCTTCCAAGGTGAAGCCCCGAGTAGTAGTGATGCTGCAAAACTACTCAACTGTTATTTTAGAATTTTGGACAGAGTGGGAGAAATACCATTTCTCTGCAAGACTTTATATTTCAGTTGAAATGGAGCCTTAATGTCTGTCTTGGAAAGATCAGACCTTTTTAAATAGAGTTCTATCCAATTCAAACTCCACACTGTAGAGATTGGCAGTAGAATCTCTCCTGGGGCTTCTAGGCTTTGTAGACTCAAACCTTGCTACCTGTTCCACGGGGAAATTTTTAGCCAGGAGAGGCCAGGACATTTAATGTTTTTCTTGGCTGAATGTGGTACTAACCCTCTTTTCCAAGAGAAGATAGGAAAACAAATCAGTCAATGGCAGCACAGAAAAAAGATGAGCCATATGCATAGTGACAGAGTCTAGATCAGGCTTGGAGGGAATTGGCGATTAAGGAGAGGAACTGTAGTAGAAATCAGGTAAAAACTGCAATTTACATGAATATTTTTAAAGCCTCCTTTATCCACGTTAAACCTTACAAGTAAACTGAAACTTTGCTCTTCAATCAGTTTTAAAGACAGCAGCATTATTTCATTACTGCTAACCCAGCATCTGGGCTGGCACATGGCCCAGTTTGCCTAAATCAGGAGACACGTATAAATCTCACCTGTTATAGTTCTTGGTCGTTATCTTGCTAATTAAGAGTAAGGCTTAGGATAAGGAAATGATGGAAACCTGGGCAAAGGATGATTGTAGAGACCTAGTTTAAAACCCAGCTTTATCTTGGCCCACCTGCTAGGTCCTAATGGAACCCCTGAGACATTCTATGCCTGGAGATAAGAACAGAATCTGCCAACAGTGTCACTATGCCCACTCAGGAGGCATTACAGTGAGGCGTTCCCTACTCCAATCCAGTCATGACAAAGGGATTGCACCAGACTTATTAGTATAGTATCTCCCATATGGCTCTGTTGCTGGGGTTGGGGAAATGTGACCCGTTAGGACTCTGGAAGAGGAGTCAGACCAGCAGAAGGATGTGCTGAACCAATAATTACAGTGAGTACAGTTGTTTGTCTTGTAATGCGATATATGCATTTCTAAAAATAATGCCTGCGTAATGGAATTTTGAGTTCCAAAAATAACAGGGCTATGGGAAATTGGGGCAGAAACATCAAAACTTGTAGTCTTATAAAGGTACCACAATTCTAAACATCACAAATTCCTAATAAATAAAGGAATACTATAGTAAATGTAGGACACAATTTTGACGGGATATGAAATTTGCTTAGTGCAGGTATTTATAGTGAATGATTGTGGCTTTGAACTATAAAGAGTAGCCCCATGTGAGCTATGGGGGAATTTCTACCTTTGTGGAAGAAAGATCATAGTTTTTACTTTATTTTTAACTGGCAAATAATGATTGTGTATATTTTTTTGGGTACAATGCAGTGTTTCAACAAATGTATACTTTGTGGAATGATCAAATAGGGCTAATTTGCATATCCAACACTTCAAATATTTATCATTTCTTTCTGGTGAGAACATTCAAAATCCTCTGTTAGCTGTTTTGAAGTATGCATTAACTATAGTCATCATGCTGTGCAATAGACCATGAAAACTTATTCTATCTAATTGAAACTGTACCTTTTAACCAATGTCTCTTCTTTCCCTATCCACTCTTGCCTCCTGACCAGCCTCTAGTAACCACCACTTCATTGTCTACTTCTATGAGTTTGACTTTTTAAACTTCTATATGTAAGTGAGGTCACACATTATTCAATTATTCACCTTTCTGTGCCTGGCTTATTTCACTTAGAATAATGTCTTCCATGTCGGAAGGCGTTTCCGCTAAGATCATGGACAAGGCAATGATGCCCATTCTCATCACTTCTGTTCAACACAGTACTGTGCTTCCCAGCCACAGCAATTAGGCAAGCGAAAGAAAAGAGATCCAAATAGAAAAAGAAAGAAGTGAAACTCTCTCTGTTTCATCATGTATTTCATAATCTTATGTATAGAAATTCCTAAAGACTTCATCAAAACACTGTAAGAACTGACAATTAAATTCAACAAAGTTGCAGGATACAAAATCAACATATAAAAACCACTAGTGTTTCTATAAACTAACAATGCCCTATCTGAAAAAGAAAATTTAAAAAAACAATTCATTTACAATAGTGTAAAAAATAGGGTGAATTTAACTCAGGAAGTGAAAGATGACACAAATAAATGAAAAGATACCCTGTGTTCATGAATTGGAAGAATTAATTTTTAAAATTTTATTTTTTAGTTCTTCTGTTTTTAAATATTTCTTTTATTTCAATAGCTTTTGGGGTATAAGTGGTTTTTGGTTACATAGATGAATTATATAGTGGTCAATTCTGAGATTTTAGTGCACCTGTCAACCGAGAGATGTATGCTGTGTATAATACAGTTTTTTAAATCCCTCACTCCCCTCCCACCTTCACCCTTCTGAGTTGCCAAAGTCTATTATCCACTCTGTATGCTTTTGCGTACTCATAGCTTAGCTCCCAACTGTAAGTGAGAACATATAGCATTTGGTTTTCCATTCCTGAGTTACTTCACTTAGAATAATGGCCTCCAGCTCCATCCAAGTTGCTGCAAAAGACATTATTTTGTTCCTTTTTATAGCTAAGTAGTATTCCATCATATAAAATGTAGTGTGTGTGTGTGTATATATATGTGTGTGTGTGTGTATACATATATATACACAGTATACATATATATACACACACACATTTTCTTTATCCACTCATTGTTCTATGGGCATTTAGGTTGCTTCCATATGTTTACAAAATTGTGAATTGGGCTGCAATAAACATATGTGTACATGTTTCTTTTCCATATGACTTATTTTCCTTTGGGTAGATACCCAGTAGTGGGATTGCTGGATCAAATGATAGCTCCACTTTTCCTTCTTTAAGGAATCTCCATATAGTTTTCCATAGAGATTGTTCTAATTTACATTCTCACTAGCAGTGTATAATCATTCCCTTTTCACCACATCCACACCAACATCTATTGTTTTTTTTCACTTTTTAATAATGGCCGTTCTTTCAGGGGCAAGGTGGTGTCTCATTGTGGTTTTAATTTGTATTTCCCTGATGATTAGTGATGTTGATCATTTTTTCGTATGTTTGTTGGCCATTTGTGTTCTTTTGAGAAATGTCTATTCATGTCATTTGCCCACTTTTAGATGGGATTGTTGGTTTTTTGCTGATTTGTTTGATTCCTTGTAGATTCTGGATACTAGTCCTTTGTCAGATATATAGTTTGCAAATATTTTTTCTCATTCTGTGGGTTGTCTGTTTACTCTGATGATTATGTATTTTGCTGTGTAGATTTTTAGTTTAATCAGGTACCATTATTTATTTTTGTTTTTGTTACATTTGCTTTTGGGGTTTTAGTCATGAATTCTTTACCAAGGCCAATATCCCAAAGAGGTTTTCCAAGGTTATCCAGAAGATAACCTTGGAAAAATGTTTTTATGGTTTCAGGTCTGAGATTTAAGGTTTTAATCCATCTTGAGTTGATTTTTATATAAGGCGAGAAAGAGAGATCTCGTTTCATTCTTCTGCATGTGGCTACCCAGTTTTCCCAGCACCATTTATTAAATAGGGTGTCCTTTCCCCAAGTTATGTTTTTGTATGTTTTGTCGAAAGTCCGTTGGATGTAAATATTTGGTTTTACTTTTGGGTTCTCTATTCTGTATCATTGGTTCATGTGTCTACTTTTATACCAGTACCATGCTGTTTTTGTAACTATAGCCTTATAGTATAATTTGAAGTCAGGTAATGTGATGCCTCCAGATTTGTTCTTTCTGCTTAGGACTGCTTTGCTTATTCGGGCTCTTCTTCAGTTTCATATGAATTTCAGCATTGTTTTTTCTAATTCTGTGAAAAGTGTTGTTGGTATTTTGATAGGAATTGCATTGAATCTGTAGACTGCTTTGGGCAGTATGGTTATTTTCATGATATAGATTTTTCTAATCCATGAGCATGGGATGTCTTTCCATTTGTTTCTGTCACCTCTGATATCTCTCAGCAGTGTTTTGCAGTTCTCCTTGAAGAGGTCTTCCATCTCCTTGGTTAACTATATTCCTAGGTATTTTAATATTTTTGCAGCTACTGTAAAAGGGATTGAGTTTGCAGCTTAGCTGTTGTTTGTGTATAGCAGTTCTACTGATTTGTGTACATTGATTTTGTAACCTGAGACTTTCCTGAATTCTTTTTTTTTTTTTTTTTGCAGCAGGGTCTCACTCTGTCACCCAGGCTGGAGTACCATACCGTGGTGCAAACATGGCTCACTGCAGCCTCGACCTCCTGGGCTCAAGCAATTCTCCCAACTGAGCCTTCCAACTAGTTAGGACTACAGGCAGGCACCACCATACCTGGATAATTTTTGTATTTTTTGTAGAGATGGCGTCTTGCCATGTTGCCCAAGCTGGTCACAAACTCTTGAGCTCAGGCAATCCACCTGCTTCAGCCTCCTAAAGTGCTCAGATTAAAGATGTGAGCCACCACACCTGGACTGAATTCTTTTATTAAATCTAGGAGTTTTTTGGAGGACTCTTTAGAGTTTTCTAGGTATACAATCATATCACCAGTGAGCAGCAATAGTTTGACTTCCTCTTTCCCAATTTGAATGCCCTTTCTTTCTCTTGCCTGATTGCTCTGGCTAGGACTTCCTGTACTATGTTGAATAAACATGAAATGGGCATCCTTGTTTTGTTCCAATTCTTAGGGGGAATGCTTTCAACTTTCCTCCAATCAGTATGATGTTGGCTGTGGGTTTCTTGTATATGGCTTTTATTAATTTGAGGTAAGTCCCTTCTATGCCTAGTTTTTAGTTTTTTTTTTTAATCATAAAAAGATGCTGGGTTTTATCCAATGCCTCTTTCTGCATCTAGTGACATGTTCACATGGTTTTTGTTATTGATTCTCTTTACGTGATGTATCACATTTATTGACGTGCCTATGTTAAACTATCCCTGCATCCCTGGGGTGAATTGATAGTGGTGTGTTATTTTTCTGATGTGCTGTTGGATTTGGTTAGCTAGTATTTTGTTGAAGATTTTTGCATCTGTGTTCATCAGGGATATTGGTCTGTAGTTTTTGTTGTTGTTATTGTTATGTCCTTTCCCAGTTTTGGTATTGGTGATACTATGTTCATAGAATAATTTAGGAATGATTCCCTCTTTCTCAATCTTTTGAAATAGTTTCAGTAGGATTGGTACCAATTCTTCTTTGAATGTCTGATAGAATTCATCTGTGAATCCTTCTGGCCCTAGGTTTTTTTCTGCTGACCTTACCTTCTTCTTATTATTATTGCTGATTCAATCTATCTGCTTGTTATTGGGCTGTTTGGGGTTTCTATTTCTTCCTGCTTAATCTAGGAGGCTTGTATGTTTCCAGGAATTTATCCATTTCCTCTAGGTTATCTAGTTTATGTGAATAGAAGTGTTCACAGGAGTCTCAAAATGAAACTCTGCAGCTTCATTTCTAATTGAGCTCATTGGAACCTTCTCTTTTCTTTTCTTAGTTATCTAGCTAATGGTCTATCAATTTTGTTTATATTTTCAAAGGATCAAGTTTTTCTTTCATTAATCTTTTGTATTTTTTGTTTCAGTTTCATTTAGTTCTGTTTTGATCTTCATTATTTATTTTCTTCTGCTAGCTTTGGGTTTGGTTTATTCTTGTTTCTCTAGTTACTTGAGGTGTGACATTGGGCTGTCAGTTTGTGATTTTTCAGAAAAATTTGCTGTATGCATTTAGCAATATAAATTTTCCTTTTAGCACTGCTTTTGCTGTATCGAGGGGTTTTGATAAGTTGTGTCACTACTATCATTTATTTCAAAGCATTTTTAAATTTCCATCTCAATTTTACTGTTAACCCAAAAATCATTCAGGAGCAGATTGTTTAATTTCCATATATTTGTAGTTTTAGGGTTTTCTTTTGAAGCTGATTTCTAGTTTTATTCCACTGTGGTCTCAGAAGATACTTAATGTGATTCTGAATTTTAAAAATTTATCGAGACTTGTTTTGTGGCCTATTATATGGTCTCTTGGAGAATGCTCCATGTGATAATGAGAAGAATATATATTCTGCAGTTCTTGGGTAGAATGTTCTGTAATGTAGAATGTTCTGTAAATACATGTTAGGTCCGTTTGTTCTAGAGTGTATTTAAGTCTTTTTTTTTTTTTTTTTTTGAGACGGAGTTTCTCTTTTGTCACCCAGGCTAGATTGCAATGGTGCGATCTTGGCTCACTGCAACTTCCGCCTCCCAGGTTCATGCGTTTCTCCTGCCTCAGCCTCCCGAGTAGCTGGGATGACAGGCATCTGCCACCTTGCCCAGCTCATTTTTGTATTTTTAGCAGAGACGGGGTTTCACCATGTTGGCCAGGCTGGTCTTGAACTCCTGACTTCAGGTGATCCACCCGTCTTGGCCTCCCATAGTGCTGGGATTACAGGCATGAGCCACTGCGCATGGCTGTTCATTTTTGCTTGTTGACTTTGTGTCTTGATCTGTCTAGTGCTGTCAGTGAGTATTGAGGTTTCCCACTATTATTGTGTTGCTGTCTCACTTTTCACATCTAGTACTAATTGTTTTGTGAATCTGGGAGCTCCAGTGTAAGGTGCATATAAATTTAGGATTATAGTATCTTCTTATTGGATTGATCCTTCTGTCATTGTAAAATGACCTTCTGTGTTTTTTTTTTTTTTTAAGTTGTTGCTTTAAAGTCTGTTTTAGCTGATATAAGCATAGCGATTCCTGCTTGCTTTTGTTTTGTATTTGCATGGAATATCTTTTTCCACCCCTTACCTTAGTTTAGATGAATCCTTACATGTTAGGTGAGTCTCTTGAATACAGCAGATATTTGGTTTGTGATTTTGTATCCATTCTGCCACTTTGTATCTTTAAGTGGAACAATTAGGGCATTTACATTCGATGTTAATATAGAGATATGAGGTACTGTTCCATTCATTTTATTCATTGTTACCTAGATACTTTTTATATTGTGTTATTGTTTTATAGACCCTGTGAGTTTTATGCTCTCAATTTTATTGTTAACCCAAAAATCATTCAGGAGCAGATTGTTTAATGTCTATGTATTTGCAGTTCTGGGGTTTTCTTTTGAAGCTGATTTCTAGTTTTATTCCACTGTGGTCTCAGAAGATACTTAGTGTGATTCTGATTTTTAAAAATCTATTGAGACTTGTTTTGTGGCCTATCATATGGTCTCTCTTGGAGAATGCTCCATGTGATGATGAGAAGAATGTATATTCTGCAGTTTTTGGGTAGAATGTTCTGTAAATACATGTTAGGTCTGTTTGTTCTAGAGTGAAGTTCTCTTTTTTTTTAGATGGAGTTTCTCTCTTGTCACCCAGGCTAGAGTGCAATGGTGCAATTTTGGCTCACTGCAACTTCTGCCTCCCTGGTTGAAATGCTCCACTGCATTTTATTATATAATTCCCTAAGTATGTCTTTCATTTCCAGAAATTGATTGGGTTTTCTTTAGGATATCTATCTCTTTAGGAAATATTTTGTTCATATCCTCAATTGTTTTGAAAATTTCTGTTGTTTTTCACCTTTCTCTAATATCTCCTTGAATAGCTTAATAACCAATTTGAATTCTGTATCTGATATTTCAGTGGTTTCACCTTTGTTTAGATTCATTCCCGGAGGGCTAGTGTGATATTTTGGGGGTGTTACAGAACCCTGTTTTGTCATATTACCAGAATTACTTGTCTCATTCTTCCTCATTTGGGTAGATGATTTCTTCTCATTATTCTTGAATTTGTGTTTGATTTGACTATGTTTTTTGTTAATTTCTTTTTTCCTCCTCAAGGATGTGTCTTTAATGTTTGTAGTTTATTGCAGCCTAATTCAGTTCTTGGTGCTTTCACAGGTGAAGATTCTGTATAAGTTCCTCAGTTATAGAGTCTTTGTACGATGGCTTTCTCAGATGCTGGTTGCAGGTAGCAATGTGCTTGCTGTGTCACCAAGTTCACTGTATCCTATAGGGTTGGAATGGCAGAGGTCTCTTGAAACTTCTCATTCCCCTATGGTGTGCACTATTTATTTATTCCCCAGTATTTTATTTACTGGGTTGAATAGTTCAATAGTTGAATAGGCTTCAGGCCAATAGGGGAGGTGTTCATGGGTAAAAACTGGCTTTGGCTATAGCAGGTGGGTAAAGGTAATACCTAATGGTGGGCACAGGTCCTAGCCTTTACAGAGGTGGCTGGACAAACTCTCAGGAAGACACACTGAGGTCTTATCAGAGGGAAGGACAAGAGTCACCTCAGCTCCCCTGCCAGGCCAGCAGGAAAGCTATCCTCTTCTCAGACTAACTTCTGACTCAGTGTTCTGGATATTCAGATCAGACAGGCACCTTTTTTCATCTGCAGGAATACTGATGTTCCAAGGACAGAGAAATTGTGACTCTACCTCTCTTGCAAGCCTACACCTGGAGGGTGCTCCTCCTATGGGATGCAGTCACCCAAAGTGTTCCAGTAAGGCTGTCTATAGGTGCATCCCTGCTGAGGTCCCGTGGGAAAAGCCCCAGCTGTGTCAGCAATGGTGGATAAGGGGGAAAATAAATCTCCAAGACCCTTCACAAGCACCAGAGCTGCCTACTTGTTGGGGTAGAGCTATACACTTTCCCTGCTGAGCTCAGCACTGCAATTGTGCCTCTGTGGAAAGAAACTTCCCACCAGTGGAAAGATCTGGGACTCAAGGCCTGCTGTCTGGGTTTTTTTTTTTTTTGGTCCCAAAGGGTTTTCTCTTGATGTGTTGTATTTCCTCTTTCTCTAGGAGTAGGAATCCCCAAGAGCCAGAGACTAATGTGAATGCTATTGCTCCTCTGGGTCTTCCACACTCCATGCTGGTGCTGGGGAATGTTTGCAAGGGATCCAGAGATGTGATCTGTCCTCAAGTCTCCCAGCAGTGGGTACCACCACCAGCTCTGATGGGGGTGGCAGGGGAGTGATGCAGACTCTTAGATTCCTTGGTTACAGATAGACTCCATGTATTAGTGTTCTCAAATGCTGGTTGTAGCAGTAATGAACTGGTCACATGGACAGACTCAAGACCCCCTGGTTAGCCAGGGTGGTGCAGGCAATGGTGATAGCTGAGGTCATGCACAAGTTTTCTCTTTTCTGGGTACTGTGTTATTCCACCTGTAGATGCTGTAAAGAACTGTATCAGTTGGCTTCCAGCCAGGAGGTGACATTTGCAAAAGAGTATCAGCTGCAGTGGTAATGGTGGGATTTGTGCTTGCCTTATGTTACCCAGGGAAGGTACTCTGGTTTCTCAGGTAATGGGCAGGGTCATTAAGCTTCCAAAAATTTCGGTCCTTTGTGTTAAGCTACCAGGGAGGGTGAAGGGACAAAGCCAAGTGGGGGCTGAGTTACGGAGGTCTATGCTCTGACTCTGCATGACAAGCAAGCAGCAGCCCCTGTGGAAGTTGTGGGTTGGTTCTCTGGCTACTGGGGTAATGTTTCAGAGAGGAGCATAGCTGCCTCTGTTGCACAGAAGTTTGTGCAGGGAGTAAGGAGCACCCAACTTCCACACACTTGCAAGGCAGATCTCACACCTGCAGTTTTCTGCTAGCAGCAGTGAGCTAAGTTCCAGGCTGTCTACACTCAGAACTAAAAACTGCCCCAGGCCATTAAGCCTTCACTGCAGAAATAGCAACCATGGCTTTTGGGCCATACCCCTCCCAGTCCACCCACACAGCTTCTACATTTGTGGCTGCATCAAACTTCTCATTTGCTTCCCACCCCCACTCCCTCTGCCCTGACTGCTTCTGGCTAAGGGTGTTCCTCCTCACTAGAAGTTGTATCACAAAATTCATCTGTGAGCTTCTTTCAATCTGTGACCACTGCCTGAGTAGGCAGACCTCCATGAGGTCCCCTGTGAGGCAGAATAAAGAATGGCTTCCCTTGGTTTGCAGTGGAGACTAGGAATGCATGTAAAGTTCTTCCTGCTGCTGTTCCTACTTTTATATTGCCCCCCCTCCCTCGCTCCCTAAATCAGTTCTAGCATGGCATAGGGTTAACGCCTTCTCCTGTGGCCTGGATTTCTAGATTTCCCAGTGGCGGTGTATATCCTGGAGGCAGCCTTTCTCCTTCTCACACTCTAGGGACAAAGTTTTTCATCTGGCTTATGGTGCAGGCTGCATCCTGCCACATCTTTAAAAGAAACTGAGGATTTCAGTTTTCCTGTTAAGTTCCTGCATTGCTTTTTGGAAAAAAAGTTCACAGTGTGAGTATCTACACACTGTTTTGTCTTTCCAAGCAGGAGAGGCATGTTAATGCTGCCTCCAATCTGTGCCAAAAAAACCCAGCATATCATTAAATATCCATACTACATAAAGTGATCTACAGATTCAATGCAATCCCTATCAAAATTCCAATGTCATTCTTCACAGAAACAGAAAATGCAATCTTAAAATTTGAATGGGGCCACAAGAGCCAAATAGCCAAGACAACATCAACCAAAAAGAACAAAGCTGGAGGTATCACACTGCTGGATTTCAAAATATATTACAAAGCTATAGTAATCAAAACAGCATGACATTGGCATAAAAATACATTGACCAATGAATAAAGAACTCAGAAATAACCCCACACACCTATGGTCAATTGATTTTCAAAAAGGGTGCCAGGTACAGACAATGGGGAAAATGACAGTCTCTTCAATAAGCTGTGTTGGAAAAAATGCATATCTTCATGCAGGAAAATAAAAATAAACCCTTATCTTCACCCCTTATACAAGAATCAACTCAGAATAAATATTTAAATGTTAAGACCTAAAACTATAAAACTTATAGGTGAAAACACAGGGAGAAACCTCCAGGACATTGGTCTGGGTAGTGATTTCTTGGATTGTTCCCCAAAGCACAGGCAATGAAAGCAAAAATAGACAAATCAGATTGCATTAAACTAAAAAGCTTATGCACAGCAAAGAAAATAGTTAACAGAGCAAAAAGGCAACCCACAGATTGGGAGAAAATACTTGTAAACCATACATTGTACAAGGGGATAAGATCCAAAATATATAAGCAACCAAGAAACAAGAAAACAAATAACTCCATCAAAAAATGGGCAAAAGACCTGAATAGTTGTTTCTCAAAAGAAGACATACAAATCATAGTTTTTTGAATGAAATGGGTAAAGGTGGCTATTATCTTGTTTTTCATGTCTTCAAACTTCCTATAAACAGAAATACAACCTTTTTTGTTGTTAATTATGCCCTCTTTACTGAAGTTGTGTGGCCCCAGATGAAATTGGATGACACAAAGTGTGCTCATGCTGCATCAGGTTTGTAGTTATCTTCAGCTCCCTGCAAGTGCTTGTCAGTTTTTAGTTCTCTGGAAAGCAGATGATTATTGGGATGTTAATATTAAGCCTTTGTTTGTCTTCAGTATTATCTGCTATGTTCATCAATGTGATTACTTTAGGCCCAGTGGCTGCTGCAGTATCACATTCTCTTATTGTAAAACTTTGCAATATGTAAGCCTTCTTCTTTCCTATCACTTGTAATAGGACACTTACTCATGTTTTACTGAGAAAGTACATAAATACAGCAGGGTATTTCCCACAGGGCAATGGACTTGAGTAAAATGGGGTAAGAAAGATAAGGTATATTGTATATTCTTCCCAGGTCATTATGCTTAGTTGGATGGTGTCTTTCACATTTACTGATATTTTCCAATAGTGTAATGCATAGTCACCTGGTGAAAAATGGTTTATGAACAAATATGATTTTGGTTTTGGGGATTGATTCCTCATTTGTCTGTACTAATTTGCAAATCGAGGATACATATGGTAACAGAAAACATGTTAGCGTTCTTGTTCTTTCCAATGTTTGTAATAATTTGAGTTTCTTTTTTATGTAAGAATTTGTATTATTTTTTAAAAGTTCTGTTCTGCTTCTATTCATTTTACTTTGATAGGAGCTGCTATTCTAGGGTACAGCTTATCTTCCTCCCTTGGACTACTGAGTCCCATACAGTGAGTTGTGATTTTTATTTGGCTACTTGAGGTTGTATTCTTTCAGGGTATGTATAGATAAGGCAGTTAAACTCTCAGACAATGGCAAATGGGTAGGCAGCGGGAGGTGTAATAGTTTCTGCTTCTAAACTGTTGCACTGTCTTGGCTCAAAGCCTCTCTGAAAAAAAAAAATAAGTTTTAAAATAAACTTTTCTGCTTCAGTTTTCTCTGAATCCAAAATGGACTTATCTCCTAACAGCAAGCAGTAGGAGCAGTTCAGTCCACCAATACAGCCTCTGTTTAGGTCTACATGAATCAGCAGAATTGGGCAACCCTCCCTCTCACACACAGCAAGTGAGAGTGACATTTATGGTGATTATTCTCAATATTCTTATTGAATACTTCATATTATAATGATTTGGCTCAATATTCTTATAGACCATGTCTCTATCATCTTACTTGCTCAAACACTCAAGTTTTGTTAAAAATAAGGACCTTTCTTCAGTGGTCCTTCAGCCATCTGACAAATATGTGCCAGCACTGTTCCAGGTGCTTAGTAGACACTGGGCAAAAATTCCTATTAAAGCTGATGTATTGGGAACTGGAGACTTATTTCATATTGGCTCACTCCCCTAAGACTATTCCATCAAAAGTAAGAAGGGGAGATTCTTTTTGGTCCAACACCTTAAAATGTAACAGACTTCCTTCTGAATGGTAGTTGTTAACCTGTGCCAGGTTATACATACTTTGTTAAAGAATTTGTAATACAGAAACATACTCACCTTTTCTCATCTAGCACTGGCTAAGTCCATGGGCTTTCAAACCCAATTGACTGGATACAAATCCTGATATTTACCTTGGCCAAATTACTTAATTTATTGCTGCTTCACTGTGTCCCCTTTAAATGGGGAGGATAACAGTACCTCCATTACAGTATGTATTAAATAATTCATATAAAGTGGTTGTACCTGGCACATACTAAGTGCTTATGTCATATTTAATGCAGTTATTAAACATGTTTACATCATAATTCGCACAGTTATATCAGCACTTTTGACAACCAGTTTTACTTGTTTACAAATCTATCTATACTTCCTTCCCATCCTACGACAGACTCTTTGATGGGGCACAGAAGTGTTGGGGGCGACTTGTATGATTTGTTTTCCCAGGACCTAGCACTGTGCCTGGCATATAGCAGTACTCAATATATGTTTGCTGAATGAATGGGAAAGTTGGTCTGAAATTCATTCCTTGATTGGCTAGGGAAAGAGAAGAAAAAAATACCACCATAAAAATGCCCAAATGCAGTGGCTCAGTATCTTAATTTCTAGAGAGCATATTTTACAGCAATAGTCATCCTAGCACCCCAATCTAAGTGCCAGTACAGACATGAATGGAAGCCAACAGGATAGATATGGGAAAACAGTGTGGAGAGTCTACAAACACAATCACCGGCAGGAAAGAGGGATTTCTAACGAGCAGATGGGCATTATTTATTTTGGTGTCATGTGGGGCCAAGAGGCTATATGGGACACAGAAAAAGATAATAGTTTATAAATATTTCAGGGCAAACTTTACCCTATTAAGCTGCAAATATGAATTTAGATGGATGACAGGTTAGATTAAAAAAGCCACTGAAGGCCAGGCGCGGTGGCTCACGCCTGTAATCCCAGCACTGTGGGAGGCCGAGGTGGGTGGATCACGAGGTCAGGAGATCCAGACCATCCTGGCTAACACGGTGAAACCCCGTCTGTACTAAAACTACAAAAAAATCAGCTGGGCATGGTGGCAGGCACCTGTAGTCCCAGCTACTCGGGAGGCTGAGGCAGGAGAATGGCGTGAACCTGGGAAGCTGAGGCAGGAGAACGGCGTGAACCTGGGAGGCAGAGCTTGCAGTGAGCTGAGATCGCGCCACTGCACTCCAGCCTGGGCGACAGAGCGAGACTCTGTCTCGACAAAAACAACAACAAAAACAAAACAAAACAAAACAAAAAAGCCACTGAAATGAAAAGTGAAGGTAGAGCTTGTTCACAAGGGACAAGAAAAGTGACCTGCACCTTGAGAAAATCTGCATGAAGAGGCATTTTTGGAATGTGTAACTGCAATTCTATACACAGGGTCTATTTTTTATCATTAAATGCAACACTGAATAGTCAACAAAGTAAGTGATTTTATTATTATCAACTATAACATTCAAATCAGATTACATAAAAATGGTTCCATAAAATAGTATATTTTAATGACAATTTCTTATTGAAGAGTATACCTTCCTGACCTTTCCCCAGTGATTTGGCACATAAAACAGGTGCTGAACTGTAGCAATTGTTCTACTCCATCCTGTAGGTTAGAGAAACTCATCAGAAGAAAGTTTCAATCATTTCACTGTTATTTTCTGCAATTCTTATTCTCTTATAGCCGATAATCTTCAGGTCTGAAAGATAAAATCAACATATTTCTTCATCAATCACTACTTCGTTTTCTCCTGACTGATGAAGATTATTTTTCCAATTTAAAATAAAAATAACTGTTCATCAAGAAATAGCTACAAACACTACATCTAAATTTTTGGTGACCAAAAAAAACCATTAACATCAAATCTTTATAAAGTAGAACAGTTAAGTGACAACTCCAAAGTCTTTTTGAAAGTATAAATACAAGCCACCTTGTGCCTATATAAGAATGTATTTAGTAATAACTTGAATTCAATGTCTCTGTTCCATTTTTAAACACTGTTATAAAGTTTTTATTGAAAAGATTACTGTAATCTTTAAGAGTTTAAAAATCAAACAAAGACACGGATTTATAGTACAAATGCAAATTTTGAATAAGTGATTTTTCCTATTTATATTATCATATGCTAAATTTAATTTTCATTATGATCCATATACAAAATAAGTATATAAACACCAGTCCTCTAATATTTATTTACAAACATAACTGATTTTCCTTATTTATGTGATTATAAGATTAATCACACCTGAGAGTTGCTTTCATTAGTAAATTTTAAAAAAATTTTCAGAAGTATTAAATTGTAACAATAGAGAAAATTAAAAATAGGAAACTATAAAATGCAAACAATTTGTCCTGTTATCTTTTCAAGAGTATATTTGTAGGTGTTGAGCTTCCATATGGAATTTTCTGAAGGAAGTTAGGAACAAACCAAACAGATATTTTGGCCAAGATGGCTGATTAGAAGCGTGGTCTGCAGCTCTCCCAGAGGAATGAAAATGGCAAGTGAATTCAGCACCTTCAACTGAAATACCCAAGTTCTCACATTGGGACTGACTAGGTGGACAACTCGACTCATGGAGAAAGAACTAAGGAAATCAGGATGGAGTGATCGCCCACCTGGGAGTGGCATGGAGCCAAAGAAACCCCCACTCTCAGCCAAGGGAAGCAGTGAGTGATTGTGTGACCCCACCTGGGAAACCACATTTCTCCCACGGATCTTTGCAGCCTGTGGATCAGGAGATACCATCGTGAGCCCACACCAACAGGGCCTTGGGTCCAATACACAGAGCTGTGCAGAGTCTTGGCAGAGCAGTTGCTCAGGCTCACACAGAGACCCAGGAGTTTAACAGATTCCAGCCGCAGGAATCCCTGTTAAGGCAGGAGATCCATCTGTAAATTCCCCGAGGAAGGGGGCTGAATCCAGGGAGCCAAGCAGTCTTGTTCTGCGGGCCCCACTTCCACGGCACCTCACAAGTTAAGCCTCACTGGATTGGAAATCCAGCCAACCAGTGCAACAGGCTAGAGACTGCCTGAGATGGACAAGTTCCTGCGGGGAGGGGCAGCTGCCAGTTCTGTGGTTAGGTCAACTCAGCCATTCCAGCCTGCCAACTCCAAGGAGTTCACTGGACAAGGAAGAGTCCCCCACAATGCAACACAGCTGCTGTGCCAGATCATGGCCACACTGCTTCTTTAACTGGGACCCTAATCCATCCCTCCTCACTGGGTGGGGCCTCCCTGTAGGAATTTCAACAACTCTAGCCAGGGTCATATGAACAGAACTCTGATCTCTCCCTGGGATGGAGCCCTGGGGAGAGACGGCCCCTGTTTCTGCAGTTCATTTGACACAGTCATTCCAGCCTGCCAGTTCCAGGGAGTCCAGGCAGTCCAGACAAGGAGGAGTCCACCACAATGCAGCACAGCTGCTGTGCCAGACTGTGGCTAGACTTTTTCTTTAAGTGGGACCCTGCTCCATCCCTCCTCACCAGTTGGTGCCAGTGAGCACCAGCAACTCCAGGAATTTCAGCAACTCCAGCCAGGGTTATACAGACAGATCTCTCATGCCTCCCTGGGATGGAGCCCCTGGCAGGAGGGGTGGCCAACATCTACCCAGTTCAGCCTTTCCAGCCTGTTGTCTCTGGACAGTTCAAGCAGTCTGGATGGGGATGGGCTCCCCTACAACACAACATACCTGCTCTACCAAAAAGCAGCCAGACTGCTTTAAGCAGGTCCCTGATCCTGTTCCTCCTGACTAGGTGAGACTTCCCAACAGGGGTCTCCAGACAACTCCTACAGGAGTGTCTGGGCCAGCAACAGGTCAGTACCCCTCTAGGACGGAGCTCCCAAAGGAAGGAACAGGCTACCATCGTTGCTGTTTTGCAGGCTTAACTGGTGATACCTCCAAGTAAGGTAAAAACTGAAACAACTAGGGTCTGGAGAGATCCCCCAGCAAACTGCAACAGTCCTATGGAAAAGTGGTCTGACTGTTAATAGAAAAACAACAAACAAAGTAACAACAACATCAACAAAAAAAGACCCCACAAAAACCCCACTGAAAGGTAAGCCACCTCAAAAATCGAAGATAGATAAGCCCACAAAGATGAGAAAGAATCAATGCAAAAACCCTGAAAACTCTAAAAGCCAGAGTACTTTTTCTCCTCCAAATGACTGTAACACCTCCTCAGCAAAGGCACAAAACTGGGCTGAAGTTGAGATGGTTGAACTGACAGAAGTAGGCTTCAGAAGGTGAGTAATAATGAACTTCACTGAGCTAAAGGAGCGTGCTGTAACTCAATGCAAAGAAGTTAAGAATCATGATAAAACAATACAGGAGCCAACAGCCAGAATAGCCAGTTTAGAGAGGAGCATTACTGATCTGATGGAGCTGACAAATACAACATGAGAAATACATAATGCAATCACAAGTCTCAATGGCAGAACAGACCAAGTATCTTTCTGAAATAAGACAGGCAGACAATTTATACACACACACACACACACACACACAGACACACACACACAGAGACACACACACAGAATGAAAAGGAATGAACAAAACCTCCAAGAAATATGGGATTATGTAAAAACCTATGACTAATTGGGGTACCTGAAAAACGGAGAACAGAACCAAGTTGGAAAACATACTTCAAGATATCATCCAGGAGAACTTCCCCAACCTAGCAAGACAGGCCAAAAACTCAAAGTCAGGAAATCCAGAGAACCCCAGTAAGGTACTCCATGATAAGAGCAACTTCAAGACACACAATCTTCAGATTCTCCAAGGTCAAAATAGAAGAGAAAATGTTAAGGGCAGCGAGAGAGAAAGGCCAGGTCACCTACGAAGAGAAACCAGTCAGACTAACAGTGGACCTCTCAGTAGAAACCTTACCAGCCAGAAGAGAATGGAGGCCAATATTCAACATTCTTCAAGAAATTCCAACCCAAAATTTCGTATCTGGCCAAACTAAGCTTCCTAAGTGAAGAAGAAATAAGATCTTTTTCAGACAAACAAATGCTGAGGGAATTCGTCACCACCAAGCCTGCCTTACAAGAGCTCCTGAAGAAAGTACTAAATATGGAAAGGAACAACTACTACCAGCCACTACAAAAACACACTAAAGTACACAGACCAGTGATGCTATGAAGCAACCAAATAAACAAGTCTGCAAAATAACCAGCTAGCATCATGACAGGATCAAATTCACACACAACAATATTAACCTTAAATGTAAATAGGCTAAATGCCCCAATTTAAAGACACAGACTGGCAAACTGGATAAAGAGTTGAGACCCACTGGTATGCTGTCTTCAAGAGACCCATCTCACGAACAAAGACACACATAGGCTCGAAATAAAGGGATGGAGGAAAAATTTACCAAGCAAATGGAAAACAGAAAAAAGCAGGGGTTGCAATCCTAATTTCTTACAAAACAGACTTTAAACCAACCAAAATTTACAAAGACAGAAGGTAAAGGTTCAATTCAACAAGAGTTAACTATCCTAAATATATATGCACCTAATACAGGAGCATCCAGATTCACAAACAAGTTCTTAGAGACCTACAAAGAGACTTAGACTCCTACATGATCATTGTGGGAGACTTTAATGCCCCACTGACAATATTCGACAGATCACTGGGACAAAAAATTAACAAAGATATTCAGGACCTGAACTCAGCTCTGGATCAAACAGACCTGATAGACATCTACAGAACTCTGCACCCCAAAACAACAGAACATACATTCTTCTTGTTGCCACATGGCATTTACTCTAAAACTGATCACAGTAAGGTAAAACACTTCTCAGCAAATGTAAAGAACTGAAATCATAACAGTTTCTCGGATCACAGCACAATCAAATTAGAACTCAAGGCTAAGAAATTCACTCAAAACCATACAACTACATGGAAACTGAACAATCTGCTCCTGAATGACTCCTGGGTCAATAATGAAATTAAGGCAGAAATCAAGTTCTCTGAAACTAATGAGAATGAAGAGACAACATACCAGAATCTCTGAGATGCAGCTAAAGCAGTGTTAAGAGGGAAATTTGTAGCACTAAATGCCCACATCAAAAAGCTACAAAGATCTCAAATTAATACAACCTGATATCACAACAAAAAGAACTAGAGTACCAAGAGCAAACATAGCTAGCAGAAGACAAGAAATAACCAAGATCAGAGCAGAACTGAAGGAGACAGTGACAAGAAAATCCTTCAAAAAAAAAAAAAAAAAAAAAAAAATCAATGAATCCAGGAGCTGGTGTTTTGGAAAAATAATAATAATAATAAAATAGGCTGCTAGCTAGACTAATAAAGAAGAAGAGAGAGGAGAATCGACACAATCAGAAATGATAAGGGGGTATCACTACTGATCCCACAGAAATACAAACCATCATGCAAGAATACTACAAACACCTCTATACATATAAACTAGAAAATCTAGAAGAAATGGATAAATTCCTAGACACATAAACCCTCCAAAGACTGAACCAGGAAGAAATTAAATCCCTGAATAGACCCATAATTCTGAAATCAAATCAGTAATAAATAGCTCACCAACCAAAAACAAACAAACAAACAAACAAACAAACAAACAAACAAAAAACGATGACCAGACAGATTTAGAGCTGAATTTTATCAGAGGTATAAATAAGAGCTGGTACCATTTCTACAGAAACTATTCTAAAAAATTCAAAAGAAGGGACTCCTCCCTAACCTATTTTATGAGGCCAGCATAATCCTAATACCAAAATCTAGCAGAGGTACAACATAAAGAAAACTTCAGGCCAATATGCCTGAAGAACATCGATGCAAAAATCCTCAATAAAACACTGGCAAACTGAATCCAGCAGCACATCAAAAAGCTTATCCACCACAATCAAGTCAGCTTCATCCCCAGGATGCAAGGCTGGTTCAACATATGCAGATCAATAAATGTAATTCATCAACATAAAAAGAACTAAAGACATAACCACATGATCATCTCAATAGACACAGAAAAAGCCTTTGATAAAATTCAACATCCTTTCATGTTAAAAACTCTCAATAAACAAGGTATTGAAGGAACATGCCTCAAAATAGTAAGAGCCATATGTGAGAAACCTACAGCCAACGCTATACTAAATGGTGAAAAGCTGGAAGCATTACCTTTGAAAGCCAGCAAATGACAAGGATGCCTTTTTTCACCACCGCTATTCAACATAGTACTGGAAGCTCTGGCCAGGGCAATCAGGCAAGCGAAAGAAATAAAGCGTATTCAAATAGGGAGAGAAGAAGTCAAATTACCTTTGTTTGCAGATGACATGACGCTTTATCTAGAAAATCCCATCGTTTCATCCCAAAAGCTTCTTAAGCTGATAAACAACTTCAGCAAAGTCTCAGGATACAAAATCAATGTGCAAAAATTGCTAGCATTCCTATACACCAACAACAGGCAAGCAGAGAGCCAAATCATAAATCAACTCCCATTCACAATTGCTACAAAAGAATAAAATACCTAGGAATACAGCTAACAAGGGAAATGAAGGACCTCTTCAAGGAGAACTACAAACCACTGCTCAAGGAAATCAGAGAGGACACAAACAAATGGAAAAACATTCCATGCTCATGGATAGGATGAATCAGTATGGTGAAAATGTCCATACTGCACAAAGTAATTTATAGGTTCAATGCTATTCCCATTGAGCTAACATTGACATTCTTCACAGAATCAGAAGAAACTATTTTAAAATTCATACGGAACCAATAAAGAGCCCAAATAGCCAAGACAATCCTAAGCAAAAACAACAAAGCTGAAGGCACTTCGCTACTCAACTTCAAACTATACTACAAGGCTACAGTAACCAAAATCACATGGTACTGGTACAAGAATAGACACATAGACCAATGGAACAGAACTGAGAACTCAGAAATAAGACCACATGCCTATCTGATCTTCGACAGATCTGACAAAAACAAGCAATGGGGAAAGGATTTTCTACTCCATAAATGGTGCTGGGAAAACTGGCTAGCCATATGCAGAAAACTGAAACTGGACCCCATCTTTACACCTAATACAAAATTTAACTCAAGATGAATTAAAGACTTTAATCTAAAACCCAAAACTATAAAACCCTAGAAGAAAATCTGGGCAATACCATTCAGGACATAGGCATAGGCAGATTTCATGACAAAAATTTCAAAAGCAATTACAACAAAAGCATAAATTGACAAATGGGATGTAATTAAACTAAAGAGCTTCTGCACAGCAAAAGAAACTAGCATCAGAGTCAACAGGCAACTCATAGAATGGGAGAAAATGTTTGTAATCTATCCATCTGACAAAGGTCTAATATCCAGCATCTACAATGAATTTAGGCAAATTTAGAAGAAAAAATAACCCCATTAAAAAGCAGGCAGGCAAAGGACATGAACAGATACTTCTTAAAAGAAGATATTCATGAGGCCAACAAACATGAAAAAAAGCCAACATCATTGATCATTAGAGAAATGCAAATCAAAACCACAACTGAGATACCATCTCATGCCAGTCAGAATGGAAATTATTAAAAAGTCCAGAAACAACAGATGATGGTAAAGTTGTGGAGAAAAGAAACTTTTACATTGTTGGTGGGAGGGTAAATTAGTTCAACCACTGTGGAAGACAGTGTGGCAATTCCTCAAAGATCTAGAGGTAGAAATACCATTTGACCCAGCAATTCCATTACTGGGTATATACCTAAAGGAATATAAATCATTCTATTATAAAGACAAACGCATGTGTATGTTCATTGCGGCACTATTCACAATAGCACAGACATGCAATCAACCCAAATGCCCAGACTGGATAAAGAAAATGTGGTACATATACACCATGGAATACTATGCAGCCATAAAAAGGAATGAGATCATGTTCTTTGCAGGAACATGGACGGAACTTGAAGCCATTATCCTCAGCAAACTAATGCAGGAACAGAAACCCAAACACTGCATGTTCTCACGTATGGGAGCTGAAAGATGAGAACACATGGACACGTGGGGTTGTGGGGAACAACGTACACTGGAGCCTGTTAGGAGGGTTTGGGGGAGGGAGAGCATCAGGAAGAATAGCTAATGGATGCTGGACAATTGGTTGATCTGTGCAGCAAACCACCATGGCACATGTTTACCTATGTAACAAACTTGTACAACCTGCACATGTACCCCGGAACTTAAAATAAATGTTGAAGAAAATAAATAAGTATTTCGAAGACAACTGTAAAAATATGTAATAGTTTGAGTTCCTTTAAACAGTAGACGACTTTGTTTGCCCAAAAACAACTTAATCTACTAATCCCTTTCTATATTTATAAATTTATAAATGTTTTCTGAAACTGAATACTCACAGGATACCACATAGCCTACCTAAGAAGACTGACAGTCTACTAGCCAAGTAAAAGAACTCTACAGAATTTTAAATTGTTTATTATTAAACTCTGAGCAACAAAGGCACTGATCTGGGAAACTAGCCATGTATGCTTTGCCATATCAGCCATCTATAACAATAAGAAGATAAACTGCAGAATTTTGTCACTTTGTGAAATCTCTATCCAAATGTAAAAACTGCATCCAAAGTCTGGGAAATAACAATCTGATGACAGTTACATGCAGCTCCAGAATATACCCTTTTCACCTTTGGTATGTGACTCAATATACTCAAAGCAGTTCTTAGTAAAGAGACACCAGTACATTTTAAGAAACAATTTGTTATCCCATCCAGCTGGTTCATATAATTACAAAGGAGGTGGTGGTCATGCAATTGGAAAGAAATCTAAGTTAATGTCCCACAAGAAGTCTGCAACTCCACTCAATAGAATTAAATGTGTTTAGTCACAGTCATCAGTTGTTTCCACACAAAAAGGTTTATTTAATTGAAATGAAATGACAATACCACCTTTCAGTGGAATTTAGAAGTAAAATTGAATGGTATGATCCACCACATAAAGCAATGTGGACATTGACCTCAAGGCAATAGAGGGCTAATGAAGCCCAAATTTGTTTCCAGATTTTTTTTGGAGGAAGTATAAAAGTATGGGCTCTGCCAGAACTGTGGCAGTGATGAGAAAAAAGAGAGGTCAGGTTCAGAATTTTGGAAACAAGAGAGTAACGGTTGGGTTTGGAGGTAGGTGGAATGGGACAGAGAAGAGGAAAGGAGCCAGCGAGATGGTAGGAAAGAGTTACTAGAAAATGACATTCAGAGATTACTAATTTTCAGATTGAAGAATGCAGCTATGCTGTTTTTCAGGATAGGGAATGGAGGGTTGATTCTGAATATGATAAAATCTGGACATGGCAGACATGTAGAAATTAGGATTTGGCTCTTAGGAAACTTGAGGCAAGAGGGAACAAATTGGAAGGTCTCTAACACAGGTTTCTGCTTTTCTATCCCACTTCTCCATGTCATGTGGCCCCACTTAAAAATCTTGAATGACCCTCTCTTGCATTCTCAAAGTTCAAATACTCTAGAATTAAACACATGAGCCTCCACTATGTGGCCCCAGTTAACTTTCTGAGTTATTCTTTCTACACTCTATTTTCTATAGCCTGGTCCCTCTACACTGCTTGCTATTGCCCAGATAAATACCTTCACACTTCTGAACTTGGATACCTGAAATTTCCTTTCTCTTTTCTCTGCCTGGCAACCATGACTAATCTTTCAAAATCCACCCCAAACGTTACATTTTCTGTCCAGCTCTTCACAACAATTCCTTTCTAACATAGACTGGGCTCCTTTCTCTAGGATTGCCAGAAAGCTTAATATATACTTCCGGAAACTACAATGCTTCTCTAATCATACTGGCTCTTCCTGGTAAATAACAAATGCTGAGTGCTTATTAGGTGCCACAAAGAATAATAAAGACTTCACATGAATTATTTTATCCCCACAACTACTTTGTAAGAAAGACACTGTTAATAATTTCATTTTACAGTGACAAAACTTAGGCTCCGAGCAGCTCCGTAACTTGGCTAAGGATACACAGCTAGGAGGTAGATGGCAGGAATCTGAGTGTAAATAATTTGACTCCAGTGCTTACAAGCACCATTTTATTCTATATGATGCCTCTTAAGCTGCCAGTCCTCTGAAGGCAGGGCGCTGATATGATTATCTTATACTCCCATCAGCCAGGGCAATGTCCGATACACAGTGGATGCCTGGTATATCTAAGCACAGTACAGAGTACAGTGACCCCCTTGAAAATGTCACTTCATGTGCAAATTCATGTTTAAATAATTGGGATATTTTGCAGATGGTTAATTTGCTTCCAAAGGGGGAAAAACAGTATCATGGTCAAAGACTAGATAGTTAAGATAGTGGCACAGCTGGAAACATCAACTCATACTGGAGGCAATTAATGATACATGTTTTTCAGGAGGTTCCCCTGTGGGGAAAAAGAGAGGTTTTTACACTAAATATGGTTTTACTTCTCTCTGGCTCAAACAGAAATGAAAACAAGCATACACACAACTTTTCTGTATTGCTTATTTCTTTCCACTAAAACAAAGAAATTCAAGGTAATATAAGAAAGGGGAGGAGAGGGCTATTTATGTCTGTCTTTCTCAAACTTCAGCAGGCATACAAATTGCTTGGATTCTTATGAGAATGCAGCTTCTGATTTCACTTATTCTGTGGAGGGGCTCATGATTCGCCAATCCTAACAAGCTCCCACTTGATGCATTGCTGGTTTATGGACCACATTCTAATTAGCATGGGTTTCCCTCAGACCAAAGACAGAGCTATTTATAAGACAGAGGAGCACCTTCAGTAAGAAATTACTAACACTATCTAACAGAAGGTAACACACATACTTCTTCTTAAACTAGAGATTACTCCATTTGATACACAGTATCTTTCTTGGTTCTTTTCTCCCAAATTGCAGTTCAAGTAGCTTTAGTACTCAGCAAATGTATTTAGAATCTTTAAAAGTTGGTAACCCACATATGGTCACATTATGCAAACTAGAATTGAATTCTCAGATTATGTTGCTTACATATTTTCCCTATTTTGTGCTGAGATGACCTAATTTCCTCACTAGATTAAATAGTTTTTAAAAACAAGAAGTGTGGCATCTAGCACATTACTTTTCATATTATGACTATTTAAATATTTGAAACTTAAATGAAATGGCTTAATCTTTTAAAAGAGGGATGATAGGTGAATGTATATTATACATTAGCCCTACTTCTTTGTCACTGTTTCGTTGGAAATAACAAATTTATGTAGTTTTAAAATGTACATTAATGTTACATAAGGTTAGTATATTTGTAAATAATAACAGTATTCTAAAATAATCACAGGAAATCTTTAGAGGGATATTTCAAATGCCATTTCTGAAAGCTAACACCTGTCAATGTTTTTTTCATGTAAATTATACAAATTTACTCCTTGACAGAAATATAAGTTGTATGTTAATGAAATTGCCATGATCGTTCTTTAAACATGTAATACAAAGTATCCAAAACTGGCTATATTAGAGCTGCACTAAAGCAAGGCCTGTTAAGAAAAATGTCTATTTTACCTATAGTTAAACAAGATTTAAGTAAGCAGCAAAACCCAAAACATGAATTTATCACACTTCACCAACTGAACATCAATTTCCCTTTCAGGGAGGATATGATTCCATTCATGCATTCATTCATTCAACAAATTGACTGGTCAGGTCCTGCTGTGGGCACTGGGAATAAAGCAGTGAGCAGGACCTAGTCCTCATCTTTATAAAGCAGTTTCTAACAGTGGATTATATATGTGTGCGTGTGTGTATGTGTGCGTATAATTGTTACCTAATAAAGCTATGATATATATTTTATATATAATTTATATATAGTATACTTATATAATAAAATACTTATATATAAAATATATATATATAAGTATACTATATATAAATTATATATAAAAAATATATGAAACATACACAAGTTTAGACCTTTGAAGTGAAAGCTGAAAGTTTTAAGCTTTTATTTATGTGCTTAGAATGTACTTTGGAGATTACTGAATCATCTAAGAAATAGCTAACATAAAACTTTCTTTAATTCATTCTCTAAATTGTGCTACACTTTCCATAGCTATCAAATGTTCTGTAATAACTATTTTGCAGATAATACTTGTCACTAGCAAAAACTGCCTTTAAACAAAGTAATGTCTGAAAATAGTATTACTTTTTTTGAGTGAGAAAACAGAACTTTCAAAAAGGCCCGTCTGAGTTGTAGAAAATTCTCTATGGTTCTTGTGACTGCTCAAAAACAGTTAAAGTCACACTACATGCCACATCATTCTGTTTTCTATAGCAAATTCTTTACCATACGCATGCCTATGCAAAACACTGCCTGCTACTCATTAGATGAAACAAGCAAAATACCGCTACTCATTAAGATGACATAAGCACATACCAAAAAAGCAGAGATTCAAATTCAGAATTCAGTAATAACAGAGGTCAAAACATTTATATTATCCTGAAAATGGAGTAATTTCTATAGAAGAATTTACCTCTTAACATTAGGAAAAAACTTTTTGGAGATTTTAGTTTGTATTATAAAATAGTAGGAAAAATTTACTTGGTTGTGAATAAAAGAAAACATCAAGTTATGAAGCACATGGCTTATGCTACAGTAAGATTAGTGACACTTAACATTATTGGTCCTACTAAGAATAATTTATTTTTGAAGTAAAAAAAAAAATCCCATTTCAGCTGTAAGTCTAGGAAATTGAGCGTAGCTAAAGTGTAATCTCAAAAATATTTTTTTTCTTCATTAGGTTTTATGTCTTTTCACTCTGAAATAATATTTCTTAGTATAATGCTTATTCTATGAAACATTTAAAAGACTAAAATAATATTTGGATGGTGAACTAATCTTAAAAGCAATAAAAGGTCAGTTTGAGTTTTAAGTCATTTCCATTGTATGAATGAAATTATTTAGAATAAACCATTTCAGGAAATCTGGTGACATCATATATTCTTTAAGGATGTTAGCTATACTGAGAGGTAAAGTAATGGTGCCTTAGCACTCATTTTCCTAGGCACTGTAGCACCATCCTGATCAGAAAAAGCTCAACATACATTAAAAAAATTTTTTTAAATCTCTTTTTGATTATTCTTTTGTTTCTTCCCTTTCAGATACAAACCTACAGATCAACATGCTTTTAAATAAACTAAACCTGTTAGATTGTTGAAAATTTTTGCCAAATGATTTTTTTCAATTAAAATGAACAGAAATTGCCATTACATTCAACTACAAATTTTTAGTCAAAATCTGTATCAGCTAGGACTTATAAATGATTTGGTTTTTGTTGTTTAAATAGAGAATACTTTTTTAATAGCCAGTCCTAATCTGTTCATATCCAAAGAACAGTAGAGCTTAGAATGCCTATTTGAGCAAAACTCAGGACTGGAGAGACTGAAGTCTATCATTGAAGTCAGTGCTGAGCTGGTTGAAATGGGTAGGAAAGTTGGAAAGTAACCTTAGTCCACAAGTCCAGCTAGTAACTTCTGACTGTGAAGAGCAGCAAATTAAGTTAAATCGTGTGGAGAAAATGCCACATGACTAGACTAGCATAAAATTATGGAAAATCTTAAAGCTGTCCAGATCCCAGCAACTTATGGGATTAGAAAAGGTAAAAATCCTTCTACACTGTCTTTAAGTCACTGATCTGAAGCATATTTTATAAAGGCATAGGTAAAAGTAATTTTTTCCTGAGTATTAAGTAAATCTGAAAATGGGTAGTTTTTAGGATTAACAGCTTTCATATCAGAGAATATGCACTAAGCTTAAATTATTGCTCTCTTCTAGAGCTATAGACTGAACAGGATGCTCACCAATGCAGTGCTAATGTTCCCAGCATCTGGAATCCAGCTTTTCTTTTACAGAGCTGAATGGATTACATATTGAACTCCCTAATCCTCATCCAACTTTCAGAAGAGACAATTCTGCATCAGTAATGGTTGTCCTCATACTTCGTCTTCATCCTTACCATCCAGCTCTCCTTTGCAGGCACATTTCTAACAGCACACTCTGTAGAGTACTGAAACACCAGGAACACAGGTTTTTATTATAAAAACCTGTTTTCAAGCATGTATTGATGCTGAGGCTTTCCATGGTTAGCTTCTCTACAAAGGAGAGTTTTGCTTTAAAAAAGCACTTCTTACTGAATTAACATGTAAGGAAAAATACTGCAAAGCAATTCAAGTTGAATTTTTTCACATGCCTAGTTTTCCCTAGGAAAAGCTCTCCTACATCATTTTGCAAAAATTGAAAATAAAGTTTAAAATGATCCAAGTTTTATTTGTAGATTACATTTTGAAACATTTCCATTACAATGAGCATGATTAATTTCCATGATTATTGGGGTTGTGAAATGTGCTGGCAAAACTGCAATAATCATGTAAGTAATTATTGATAGTATTAAAATAAACTGACCATTTTAAAGCTACAATCTCAAGCAACAGAATTGTGAAGATGGTGCTATTTTTTGCCTTTAAAGAAAAAAGAAAAATTTAAGTGTAAACCCCACAGTCACCATTTGCACATTGCAAATACATATCTGCTTTGTACCATCAAGAAATATAAAATATAACTTCATAACACTTTCACAAAATTTATGTATCCATGATTTATGTAAAATATAATATACCAAGTATATCCACTAGTAAAATACAATACACCAAGTATTAACTTAAGAAGTGAGATGAATAGGCAATAGTACCCATAGTATATATAAAATGGCTTTTAGTTTTCAAAAAGTATAGTTTTGTCATAAAGATCAATTTCATTCCCTATCTTCTACTTTAGCTTAAAAAATGACAATAACTAATGACTAAACTAATAACTAACAAAAGAAAACCTAATGATGCTGAAACTAGGCCTGAAAGAATCTTTGTAGGTGATTTAAAATAATGTAAATAAAATCCCAACAATGCTAGCTTTTAATTAAGGTTAAAGCAATTTTGTCAATCATCTACTGGGTTCAAAGTTCTTTGATAATTGTTTCTGCTGCTCAGAAGCTTTTCGTCTCTAATATAAAAGTTAATAAACTTATATTTAACCAAATATTTATAACAGTTCAAATTATAAAATGTACATTTTAATATTATAAACATATTTTAAGTATTATTACTAGGGAAGCAAACACCAAAGCAAGCTACTTTTGTGGCTCTTTACTTGTGGCGCAATGCAGGTACATCTGTTTGTCAAGTGTCTGTAGATTCGCCATCAGATCTATCTTAAACAAATTCCAGTTACTACATTCCAAAGGAAGATAATATTCTTGGCTTAGCTATGTTGGGTAGAACAAAAGCATATCTTAAGCAAGGTCCTCCTCCAAAAGGAGCAAAAAATTTTTTTCTAATAAAGGCAATCCTTCCAATAATAAAAACCTCATGTTCCATGAATTGAACTGCATGGCATATCAAATATTTTAATTCTAATTGTAAAGTATGTAATATTTAATAGAACTTTATAAAATGGCATAGTCCAATAATGTAGACACTAGCCATATGAAGCAAGGGTAATTTTGTTTACTAACAAAAATTCAGTTCCTTAGTCACATTAGCCACAGTGCAAGACCTCAAGAGCTACACATCAACAGTAGCTAACGTATTTGAAGCTCAAATAGAGTTACCTCCCTTCCTTCATCCCTCCCTCCTTGCTTCCTTTTCTTTTATTTTTTTGAGACGGAGTTTTGCTCTTGTTGTGCAATGGCGTGATCTCGGCTCACTGCAACCTTTGCCTCCCGGGTTCAAGCAATTCTCCTGCCTCAACCTCCAGAGTAGCTGGGATTACAGGTGCCCACTACCATATCCGGCTAGTTTTTATTTTATATTTTTATTAGAGACAGGGTTTCACCATGTTGGCCAGGCTGGTCTCGAACTCCCAACCTCAGGTAATCCACCCACTTCAGCCTCTCAAAGTGCTGGGATTACAGGCATGAGCCACAGCGCCAGGCTTCCCTCTCCTTCTTCTCCCTCTTCCACTGCCTCCCCCTCCCCCTCTCTCTTCCTCTTCCTCTCTCTCGGCAGGTCTTGCTCTGATGTCCAGGCTGGAGCGCGGTGGCATGATCATGGCTCACTGTAGCCACAACCTCCTGGGCTCAAGGGATCCTCCTGCCTCAAGCCTCCCAAGTAGCTGGGACTACAAGTGTGTGCCAACACACCTGGCTAATTTTTTTGTTTTTTGTTTTTGTAGAGACAGGGTCTTGCCATCTTGCCCATGCCGGTCTTGAACTCCTGTACCCAAGAGGTCCTCCTGCCTTGGCCTCCCAAAGTGCTAGGATTATAGGCTGAGAGTTTTTTTCATCATTGCAGAAAGTTCTACTCAAGAGCCTTGAAGTAAATGATCATCTATTTCTTAGACAAACTTGACTATTTTTTTTCCTGGTCACATGCTTTTCACATAATAAAGACTAACTGGACTTGATGTCACCTCAAATGTGCAGGGAGAAAGAAATATAGAATGATTTATATTAAATGACTAGTACACCTATACTATCTGTACATTTCAGTAAATGTATATTTTATTACTTTGACAATACAACTTAACATATGTATGTGACTATTTATGAGGAAAAATCACAACTTTAATAAAGCATAAAGGAAAACTTGGTGTCTAATGCATATTCCTGCCTCAGGGAAATCTGGAATGAAGACAGAGGGCAGGAAAATCCATTCCCAGAGTAGTAACTAAAAATGCATCAAGTGGCTCTAAGTTTCTCTAAAGTCTCCTTAAAAATAGCTATAGAAAAGCCCTTTCTAATTCTATTAATAAAATGAAGGCACTCAGGCACCTTCTAATTTGTTTCAAAAGAAAGCAGAAATCATTCAGCAAAATGAGAATTTTGGTCAGTACTCTGACTATAACACTAAATATAATTTGTGAATTGTTATATTACTGTGGTGCCAGTTTAACTGATTTAGAATACACTTTAGAATATTCATGAAATATGACTTCAAGTGTATAATATGTATTTGCATATCCATGATTTAACAGCATCTTTGTTATTTCTAATTTTAAAAAAAAGAGTACCACACCCCTCTTGGTCAGAATATAAATTCATTTATGATGGTGTTTCTGTAAGAAAATCAGATATATATTTACAGAACTTGTTATAGGAAGGTAACCTGTCAAAACTTCAAGGACAACTTAAAATGTTTTTAGTATATAACTTACCAAAGCTGAATATTTTCAAACTACATCAACTTAAGTACATTTACAATAAAATTCTGCACTAGCAAGCATGTTAAAATGGTATAGAATTTGCAATAGCAAAAAAATTCTCCTATAAAAAACTTAGCACTTCAAGTGTGCTAAGTTGCTCACTTATTCCTTCCAGCAATTCTCAGAAGTATGGACTGGCTCTAATTTACAACTGAAGAAACTGAGTTGAGATGAAGAAACTAAGGCTCAAAATGACAGATGATTTACTTAATGTTATAGAGTCAGTTGCTATAGAGGCAAGATTTGAACCTTTGTTTGGATTTTTCTAAAACTTCGTTAAGCTATTCATGACAATTTCACAATTAATTTTTAGGGAAAGAGCTCATGTCTTCATTCTTTCAAAAACACTCACTGAGTACCCATTATGTGCCAAGTACTATTTCTACATGTTTCTAAGTATTTCTATGATGTAAATGCTGAATCAGACAATGTCCCTGCCCCCTTGAAGCTGACAATGCCAATGCAAGAAGGGGCATTCCAGCAGAGTAAGGAGCATGACACAGCAGCTAGTCACTCAGGCTTGAATCCCTAAACTACCATTTACAACTATGTGATATTAGTCAAGTTACTTTATCTCTCTGTGCCCACATTTTCTCATTTAAAAAATAAGAATAAAAATTGTACTGACTCACTAGATCGCTGTGAGGATTAGTAGATTAATACATATAAAGCACACAATAAATGCTTTATTAGTGTTTGCTATTTTTATTATTGCCATGAGTGTAGGGAGACAAATAATAAACACACATATAAATAAAAGTACTGTAGATAGTGATAAATGCTGTGAAAAAAATGAAAAGTGGTCTTTGCTTCATATTTTCTAGAGATTCTTTCCTGAAGTCACTTACAAAAGCTGATAAAAAAAATCTGTCTTAATTAATTTGTTCAAAAAATACTGGCTGAGTGTCTACTTAATTTGTCTAGCACCATGCTCAGTGCTAAATAAGACAACCATGTAGCTCCCTCATGAAGTCTAGCAAGAAAGACAGACAGAAAACAGATAATCACACAAATATATAATTAAATTAGAGTAAATCAGTAAATGGAAGTGTACGATGAGAACCCATAATGAGAGCCTAACCAGGTTCAAAGATTACAGGAAGGACTGCCTGAGGAAGTTACACTTAAATGCTTCATCATCTGGAGATCCCTGGCAAAAAAGCCTAGAAACAACTAGATGGGAGTAAGAATGTTACATCTTAGCAGCTTTATGGCCTTAGGTAGAGGCAACTGTACAGAAGAGAGCAAAAGTGTTTTTTTTTGTTTATTTTTCTTTTTGAACCAAGACAGCAAGTATCCAAATTAATGACTTTTCATTAGATAACAGTTTTAGCTTATGAAACAATGTGGAAATCTGAGAATCCTTACATTTCAGATTAATAACAATTCATGTATCATTCCTAAAGACTACCATCAGTCCAAGGAAGGTCAACCCAAACAAAATATTTGATAATTATAGGAACCTATGAACATCCTTGCACTTACCTAGCAAGGTCTTAATGCTTAAAAATTTTTGGTTCTAATATCTACATCTAGAGTTTATTTGTAGGTAGTAGCTGCTGAGTTCCCAAGGGAGCAGAAAAATGAGTTCACTTTTCCCGTCCTCAAGGATCTTATTTAATCATATGGTTGAGGAAACAGAGGATATCAAAAGAGAAAAAAAAGACAAGAAGGGAAACACTTACGGAGTCCACACTCTTGGGAAGGCATCTATTTCTTCTTGTGTGTACTCATCTAGACGTTTAGGTATTTTTCGTGGTTGAGGAAGCTCCTCCACCAAATTCTTAAGAATATCTTCTGGAATATCCTACATTTAAAAAAATTGACTTAATTTTCTTAAAATATCTTTCTTAGCAATAAATTACTAATACTTAGTGTTAAAAAAAGCAAAAGAATGTTCACAGAATAAGGAAAACATAAAATCTTTAAAATAAAAACCTTATAAAAATTCCCCAAAAGTACATTAGATTAATACGAGTAATCCCATTATAATAAGACACCTATTTTTTAAAATGTGCTGTTTATTTCCCTCTTTTCAACTGCGAAAAGACACTGCCGTGGCTCATTCTCATGCTTTCTCTTCTGACGAGTCTAAGTAATGGGTCTCCGGGTCTAGTGCCACTACCTTTCAATCAGTGCTCCAACTGTGGCCAGAAAAAAATTTGAAAATGAAAATCTTTGAGTCATTTATTTATCTAAGAAACATTTATTGAACTTCTAAGAACCAATTGGGCTAGGTGCTGGCCATATAAAGGAAAATAAAAAGATCACGCCTTCTTAAGGCTTATAATTTTTAAAAAGTCACCTCTCAGCTTGAAATTTTTCAGGATAAAGTTTTAACTCCTTTGCTAAACTTGCTTAGCTAGACAGTCCTTACCACTAGTCCACCTTTTCAACGTCACTTCTCCACACACACATCCATGGTTTCTGACTAATCAACCTCCTCACCTTTCATGTGTTGCTCTAGACTCAAATTGTGATATCTTTATTAATTGTATTCCCCTGACCAGGACCACTTTCCCCCTATTATGTATCCAACATTCAGAAAAACGAAGAGAAGAGTTGGAAGATTGACCTGCCAACAGTAGACAGAATGAACTGCAGTTGAGAAAAGCTGGAGACAAGAAAAATTAAGTGGCTGTTTCAGTAATCAAGGTAAGAGTTTTTTAAAGTTTGAATTTAGATACTTAAAAGCACACTAAAGTGTAAAGCACATATCTAAGACGTTTTAAAAGAAGCAAGCATTGGAATTAGACAGACTAAGGAGGAATAAAAAAATGAAGAGTGTGGGTAACCAAAAGAATGAACATTTATATTGTACTTATGACACAGAAATAAGGCAGCTGGGAGAATGCACTATATTGTGAGACTGGATGATAAATTAATTTTGGGAACTCTATTTAAATAATGATACCAATATGGAGGTGTCTTATAGGCATTCTTATAAGGGGAGTAGATATAATTCCCTCTTCTCTTTATAGTATGCGCACAGGAATTTTCGATAAAAGGATTATCACACTGTAAATTACAGCTCTCTGCAGAGAGCACTATTACAAGTGGGAATCCAATATCTGGCCAAGGACATGGCATCAAATAAGGCATCGTTTTGACCAATTCTTAAGACATGTTGTCTTAAGACATATTGTCTTAAGAATCAGGATAAAATTTTATAGTAACTTTAGGATCACAGAGCTCTATTGTCCTGTAAGCTTGTCCTAAAACCCAATATAGCAAAATATTTATAATATTTTAAGCAATTTAAATGAATTTTAAAAATTGTGGTTTGGATAGGCTGGGTCACTATCAACATATACAAAACACAATAGATACTATTGATAATGTGCTTCTTCACTGAAAAGCATTTAACAATATTTAACATCCTTTCCCCTATTGTTATCACTTCCTCAGTATATTCAAATCTGCACAATAATTACAGAGTCAGGGCAAGCAGAGGATGCCTGGACATAGAAAAGATTGTTGGTGACACTTATTTTTTACTTATTGAAGGAGCCTACCTGTCAGATATTTCCAAAGATGTATAAATATTTCATACTTCTTTGGAAAGCCAGTATAAAATTCCCTAGATCAGCTGTAAAGACAATTTCAAAAAGCTGCTAAGTGCTCACTCAGCATAGAGCATGTGGAACATAGTGGGTTCCTAGCAAATGTTTGCGGCATGGAATAGAATTTTGAATAGAATGAGCCAAATTTATTTACTATTAGAGGATTTTGCTGAATGGTTAAAATCAATGCAACATGAGGAATCCAAGTTTTTGATTAGGCATTACACATGAAACCAGGAAGAGGGAGAAGTATCTCCTTTAATGTGTATACAGAGAAGGTAACCCATGAATGCTAACTGAAGGTGTTTATGGGGATTTAAGAGTTCTCTTCACAGAGAGGTGGTTAACCTAAGGGGAAATGAGGAAAAGAACAAGTGCAACAAACAGAAACATGGGTCAAGTGATCACTTTTTTTGCAACTTTTTACTTTAGAAAAATTTAAACTTACAGAAAAGTTGTGACAATATAATGAACATTAATCTAATCTTTACCTAAGTTCCCCAACTGTTAACAGGACACGTTTGCTTTCTCTTTTGGTCTGTCTATACACAAACGCTTTTTGGATGAACCATTTTAGAGTAATTTGCAAATACTTCAAACTAAATATTTCAGCATGTATCTCCTAAAGATAGTTTCCTATACAACCACATTAAATTTAATGTTCAGGAAAATTAACATCAACGAAATACTTTTTATCTAATATACGTACATATTCAAATTTCCCAAATAGGTCTCATATTGTCAAATGTAACTTTTCCCAATTCAGGATCAGGTCAAGAATCACATGCTGCATTTAGTTACTATATTATGTTGTTTACTCTGTAGTCTAGTCTCCTTTAATCGTAAGTTTCCTTGCCTTTTCTTTAATATTTTCAAGAGTCCAGGCCAGTTATGTTGCAGAATTTCCTTTTATTTGGATTTATACTATTGTTTTTCCATGATTACATTCAGGTTAAGTATTACTGACAAGAGGCTATGTAGTTTATGTTGAGTGTTCAGTGCTTCACAGCAGGAGGCACCTGATGTCGGTTTCTCCCCACAGTGACCAAAGATTTGATCTCTTGGTTATGGTGGTGTCCACCAGACTTTATTAATGTAAAAGCAATGGGAAGATTCCCATCACAAATAATTGAAAAGATTCCCTTTACAAATAATGAATACCCTGTAGTGTGTTACTTGGAAACTATAACTATCCTGCTCCACAATAACCTTTTACCCAGTGGCCACAGAATATGCTGGTGATGGTGGCTTTTCTAGTTCAGTATTCCTTCTACATTTTTTATATGATATTCTTCTATAGAGGGCTTTTCTATCCTCAGAAAGAAGGGACATTATAATAAATTAAAAATAATTTTTGGATGGTCATTGTAGCCATATAGATTTTTGTTTTCTTATTCAAGGTAATCCCTTATTATTACCATGTGTTTTGAGGCTCATACAGTTCCGTATTTGGTCAGTGGGAAAGTGGGCACCACCTAAAGCTGGCTCCATGTTCTCTTGATATTGCTCCATGAGTTTTTGAGTACTGCCTTATTTTCTGTTACTTTTTATTATGTCACTATTATAAATCATGCAGAAATACTAGTCATGTGCATGTGTATACTCCATAACAATTTAGTTCGTTCTTTGCTCCAGATCGTGAATCAATCAGTTCTCCAAGAACTAAGTTCCTTTTGGTAGGGAATAGCATGTGGAAAACAAGATTTGGGAACTAACTGTGCTCACCTCTACTGGTGCTGTCATTTTATTTTTCTAATATATAAAATTTTAACATGATTAACATAAAAAATAAATTTAAAAGACAGTCTCTGAAAAAAATCTCATTCTTTCCCTATTCCTTTGTACCCATAGTCTAGTAGTTGCCAACTTTCTCTTCCGGTGCTTCTTTACGCAAAAAATAGTGCACATAAAGATATGTTTGTGTGTATGTAAACACACATATGTATATACGCATAGAAATGTAGTATGCCATCTACATTCTTTTTTACCTTGTTTGTTTTCACTTAACAATATATCCTAGAAAGCACAACTACCAAGTCACAAAAATATGTGTCATTCTTTTTTTAAAAAATTGCACAATACTCGACAATTTACTTCCTATGAATAAGCATTATTTTTTTTTATTGTATGATTATGAATACAGTGAAAATAATCATGTGCATGTGTATCTTCAAGGTGTATTTTTATAAATGAGATTGCTGGATCAAGGATCAATCTCCTGATGTATGTATTTTCGTTAAATGTTACCTAATTATTCCCAGGATTCCAGATGAGATGCACCATGTTGTGCTACCACCAACAATGTATGAGTGTGCCTGTTTCCCCCATGGGCTTGATAAAATGTACTGTCAAGCTTCTGAATACTTATCAATTCGTTTTTGGGAACTAGGTTCATTTATATTCTGAAATGAAGTAATTTCCTATTTAACTGAACTACCATGAATACTTAAAATATCTACACTCAAACTTACTTTGTAAATGAAATATTGTTTTTGTGTCTTTTAGAAATTATGGTTTCTAAAGAAAGTGACAATACAATCAGAAATAGGAATTCTTAAATTCTTGCAATTTCATCATGAAGTGATCCTTGGATGATGATACTGCTCCCATACATGCTACCTTAGAGGTAAAGTGAATAGCGGGAAATTATTCTACTTGTTCATTTACAGCAAAGACAATAAATTAATCATTTTGATAAATATGAGAAACTTACTCATTATTAATAACTATTCATGTATTGTTTAAGCTAACAATAAGAGCACATGCATAGCTTGAACAATCATTGTAACTTGATATTCTGGAATAAATTTTTATATTATTCCTTCAGGAGGAAAAAGAAGGACAATTATAACCATGGTAATGATAGCAATTAGCACTTATCATGCCAGGCTCTTTTCTAAGCAATCCACAAGTGTATTTTATTTAATCCTTACAACAATCTTGTAAAATAGATACTATTATTATGTCAACTTCACAGAGCAGAAAACAGAGGTAAGTAATGAGCCCATGTCCATGCAGTCAGTAAATAATGGGGCACAGATTCAAAGCCAGGCACTCTGATTTGATACTGAACTCAATTATTTTATTATAGAAGCTTTAGTATTTCATTGCATTATATTAAGGAGAAAAGTTAAGTACTTAAAACAATATAATACTAATAAATAAAAATGTTTATACTTTTTCCAAGTAATTTTTAGCTGACTCAACTATGAGTATGAACAAGGATTCTAAAGTTAAATCATGGAAACTAATAGCAACCAAAGTTAAGCTATTAATCCATGATTCACAGAAGTTTTGCTACTGGTCACATAAAAAGTAAACTAAATTAAAACTTTTTCACAGTGAATAAAATTATCAACAAGTACCTCAGTTTAACAGGGGTTCAGATCATAGCTCCTTGTTCAAAAGCAAGCAGTTTAACAGGGGTTCTGATCATAGCTCCTTGTTCAAAAGCAAGCAGTGATTAAAATTGTTTAAAAAAATTTAGATACTTTTAATTTTTAGTCCAATGATGGTTCATTTTACATTTTAAAATATTAATAAAAGTAATTATCATTTTTTATACATACATATTCACTTAAAAAATACAAAAATATTTCAGAAGTTGACATAACATTTTTGAAAATAACTGTTGGCATTTATTTAAAAAGAAAAACATTTAATTGAAAATTTTGGAAAAGCCTTATTACCAATGACCACTGACTTACCTCATCTGGAAAAAGATGCAACCTTTCCATCATTGTTCTTCTGTGAAGGTTTTTAGGCAGCATGCCATAAATAGCTAGTTTTACAATCTGAAAAATAGATATACATAGGACACAATAAGAAAATTGTGACTTGCGATTGTAAGAAAGTAAACATAATTAGAGATGATGATGAAAATGAGGGGTTTACATCATTCTCAGCAAACTATCGCAAGAACAGAAAACCAAACACTGCATGTTCTCACTCATAGGTGGGAACTGAACAATGAGATCACTTGGACACAGGAAGGGGAACATTACACACCGGGGCCTATTGTGGGGTGGGTGGGGGGGAGGGATAGCATTAGGAGATATACCTAATGTAAATGACGAGTTAATGGGTGCAGCACACCAACATGGCACATATATATATACACACACATATATATATAAAAAACAAATCTGCATGTTGTGTACATGTAACCTAGAACATAAAGTATAATAATAATAATAATAAAAAGAAAATGAGGGGTTTAGATTCAACACGAATACAGGAAAGAAACAGACCTAAGTGGATATGTGGAAGCAACAGAAAAGAAACTTTTATTACTTTGTACATTACTATTTTCTTTTGGCTCCATTTATTGTTTATTTAGAAAAAGAAAAAAAGGAATAAAAATAACCTGTATATGTGCCAATTTTAGATAGAATAATTGATTTTTATCATCTGCACTCAGTTTTCAATATAATTTGATGTTTGTTACAGCTAAACCCACTAAAACAGTACATGTTAGAACAGGGTTACTTTGTAAGAGGCCTTCCTATTACTTTTATTCTCTCATCAAATCAGACTGCAAAGTCTCGTTACATGCAAAAGCTAATGGGATACCATATGCATTTTCCATCTATTTTCTATTTTCTGTTAGCGTTAAAACTTTATGTTTTTGAGAGGTCATTTAAGTATATATAAATATACATGTAAACATATTTATATAAACATATATATATTTATGTTGTTAAAATTAAAAGCAATTAAAAATTTAGTTCCTTAGTCACAAAAGCCACACATTTCAAGTGGTCAGTTGACATGTGGCTAGTGGCTACCACATTTGACAGTGCAGACACAGAACATTTCCATCACAGCGAAAATTTCTACCAGACAGCACTGATTTAGTTATTAGCGTTTAAATTTTTCAATGTTTTAAAAGTTGTAAATTGAAACTGACAATGTTAAGACTATCTTTTCTGGATAAGCAAGTAATTATATCCTCTGAATATCATCGTAAAGGCAATTTTATTGTATTAGTAGTGTTACATGGCATTTGATTCTCCTATTTCTAAAAAATTTAGTTGTATTTATTTGAATTACTAAGTTGGCATTTTAAAAATTTGCCCTATTAGAAAATGCAAACTCCACACTCAAATTTTAAAAAGTTAGAAAATGTGAAAAGATTTTAAGCTAACAGGGAGGAAAAACGACATACAAATGTACGTAAACAAAGAAATACACGTGAAACAACACATACATGCAAAAAAGTAATTCTAGCTGTATAGACATTAAGTAAAGTTTTAAGAAATTCAGAAAGTAAAAAAGATAGAACAAGATAAAGTTAGTAAATATTGAAGACCTTCCTCATATAATCTATATCCCAGAGCATGTGCCATTTGTGTCACAGAAGTAACTTATTATTTATAGGAAGGGGGAAAATCAAATAGAGGAACCATGTTAGAAGAAAACATAAGGACATAGAGCCTTTTAAAGTTGCTACAACATATGACAGAGAGAAAAAGAACATAAGAAAAGGGCTAAATTGATATATTTATTTGAAATTAGAATAATCTACACCATTATGAAAAATTTTAAATATTCAACAAACTATTACCTATTTAACTATTAAATATTATCATATTTCACAAATTTCAATTCTGTACTAATAATCAGAAAGCTGCATTGTGAAACAAATTCTCTGATAGGCCACACACAGTAAGAACTGATAAGCAAATTATGTCTACTGGCAGAGGCCTACTATTCCAGACAAACACTTAGCATCTGAATTAAAAGTAAATAATAAATCTCTTCCTTGACAAGACATTCTTCTTCAAAACATAGTAAAAATTAAGACTTAAAAAATTAAAATCCTTTAATGAGGTAATAATCCAAATGGATTTAACTCTGAAATATTTCCTAAGCCTTCCTCAAACATTTTACAATCCATTTCAATTATTACTCCTAAACAATAATTTGAAACAATTTCTACAAATGTTACCTAATACTAAATTTTTAACATGAACGTTATACTATACTGCCTCCTAGTGTACAGTTAAGATAAAACAGAAACTTTCATTTTAACATTTCAAATATTTATAAAGTATTAAAAATATAATTTATTGTAACAGCTGTGATATATATTATCAGGAGCCCTTATAACTTTTAATACTATTATATACAAAGCATATTGATATTCAAAGTATAATACTTTGACCTGTAAGGCTTAAAAACACACTAGTTAAAAAAAAAAATTAAATATTTCCTAAGAAGCAAACTCTGAGCATACTTTTATAAAACAGATATAAACAATACTAAATAAATAGTAAATCATGACACTTCTAAATGGTACGTCAGGCCTTATTATAATAAAATATCCTTCCCCCTAACCTTACCAAGAAAATTTTAGGCAGTACTATACCAAACAAATGGTTGTATCCTGACAATAGATATTTATTTTTATTATTTAAGGGAAACAAAAAAATGATATTTTTAGGTCTAACATTTTGCTAATTTATTAATGTATTGCAGTAAAAAGACAAAATAGTCTCTAATAGGAAAAAAATGCTATCTAACCTATGAGTAAAGTTGAAAGGTTAGTTCTATCAATAGTTAAAAGGAAAAATAAATCTTAAAACAACAGGAGACTTTGCCTTTAGCAATATTGGTGACTAATGTATGAATTAGAACCTCTCCCAGTATAATACACAAAGTAATAAAAATTAGTGAAGTTAATTAATATCGTTTATAAAAAAATCTTTTAAAGTATGAAAACTGACCTCACAAGGCTTCGAGGCCCCAAATTCATCCTTCTTGTGGGGATGAAGATCCTGTAAGTCTAAAGTTTAGCTCAAAAAAATCTCAGGTTGTTATAGCCCCATGTAGTTGCCATAAGTTAAGTGAATCCTTTTTGAGGAAAGCCATTTTTAACACAGGTCTTAAAGAATTCCCAGAGATGAAGTTTCAAGGTACATGAGCCTACCAAGTAAGTATACTGAGCAGATATTACAAATTGTGGACCTACAAAGGCCACAAATACGAGAATCAGATATAAATGCTAAGAATTATGTTTAATATGCATAAAGAAATATAAGAGTGGACCAAAACACGATAAAGAAACAGAAGACTATTGAAACTGATCAACAAATTTGAAAAAGAACCAAATAATAAAACTTCAAGAAACGGAAAAAAGGTAATTGTAATTAGGACCTCAGAAAAAGGTTAATCAGATTAGACACAGGTGAAAAGATACAGAACTGGAACACAGATCTGAAGAAATTACTGAGAATGCCCCACAGAGACAGTGAGACATGAAGTATGAAAGAGAGGTACTGAATCATGTACAATAAAATGCAACTGTCTCCTCTTATTATAACCAGATTTCCAAAGGGAAGAAACAGAGAATAAAGAGACCCAATATTAGAAGATTTAAGAGCTAACACATTTCCAGAACCGAAGAAACCAGTCCTCAAACGAAATAAATAAGACTGTAGTAGGAAGATATGAAAACCAAAGACAATGAAAAGGTCTTAAAGGTATCTAGAAAAAAAAGACAAGAGTACACATAAAGAAATAATTAAATCGACATCTGATTTATAAAAGCAATAATACAAGCTAAATTCCAATTGAATAATAGCTTCAAATAGCTGAGAGAAAAAAATAATGGAATAATGGTTATCTTAGAATTCCATTTATAGCAAAACTATCTTTCAAGAATGAAAGCAAAAATAAAGAAAACAGTTTCAGACAAAAAAGGTGAGTTCAGTATTAAGAGAATGTGGCTAGAAGAATGCCAGTAAGAGGTACTTCAAGGAAAAAGAAACTGATACTAGAAGGCAGGCCGAGTTACAAGAAGGGATTGTAATAAAAGAAAATTTAAAAAAATCAGTAACAGAATAAAACAATAACAAGAATGTTCAATCAGAAGAGTTTTTAAAAATCCTGAACAAAGAAAGCATGTAGATTGGGAGGGACAGTGGTAGTTAAAAATCTTCTAAGGGCTTTCATTGATTTGGAAGGAAGGTAAAAATACTGATGATCTTTAGACCTATAATAAATCAATTCAACCAATCCAAAAGAAGGCAAGAAAGAAGAGAAAATCTAGCTACATGATGTTTACAATAAAAACATCTATAACATAATAACTCAGTAAAGTTTAAACAATGAAATATATGAGGCAAACACTAATCAAAAGTCAGCTAATGGAGCTATCTTAATATCAGAACAAACAGACACATTATTGGAGATGAAGAGGATCAGTACATAATGACCCTGATCAATTGTTTAGAAAGATTACAATTCCAATCTTAAATTCATCTAACACTAAACCTTCAAAATATATAAGGCAAAAATTGACAGGAAAAAAACATAAGAAAAATAAATAAAACATAAACAAGCAGAGTGCCTACAGTCCTAGCTGTTTGGGAGGCCAAAATAGGGAGATTGCTTGAGCTCAGGAATTTGAGTCCAGCCTGGGCAACGTAGCAAGACCCTGTCTTTAAAAACATAAACTAAAAATAGAATAAAGTCTGAGTGTGGTGGCTCTCGCCTTTAATTCTAGCACTTGAGAGGCCGAGGTGGGAGGATGGCTTGAGCCCATGAGTTTGAGACAAGCTTGGGCAACATAGGAAAACCTGGTCTCCACAAAAAATAAAAAGTTTTAGCAGGGTATGGTGGTGCGTACCCGTAGTCCCAGCTACTTGAGAGGCTGAGGTGGGAAGATCCCTTGAGCCCAGGAGTTTGAGGCTGCAGTGAGCTATCATTGTGCCACTGTGCTCTAGCCTAGGTGACAGAGTGAGGCCCTGCCTCCAGAAAAATAAATAAATAAAGAAATAATAAAATAAAATGAAAGTAGTTATGTTTTTAAGAACTTTACTATTTTTTCCAGAATAAAATGGACAGATCTGTAAGAAGAAATTAATAAATCTACAATTGGGATGTTAATAAATAAAAATAAACTCAGATAATATTCGAGTTAACAAAAAAAGTCAGAATACAAGAACACACTTAGCATGTTTGAAAATATATGTATACACATGCATACATATATCTCTCTCCTTTCCAAGGCATTTCAGCAAACTCATCATATACTAGGTGATTATGCAGGTATCAAAATTTAAAAAGAAAAACATCAGAATTCTTCGACTAAATGCAAAACATAATACATAGCAATTAGAAAATACATAGAGTTGAATAATAAAAATAATACTTATCAAAACTTGTGTGATACAGCTAAAGTGAAGAATTTATATCCTTGAATGCTGACTATATTAAAAGAGAAGGGAGACTGACAAAACAGTGTCTGAATTGGTCTTTCCAAAGATGATTAATAAAAAATACAAGAAACTTACTGCCACTGGATCCCTCAGGTGAAGCTGAGCAGCTGTTACTTGTCTAAATCCACCTGGGTAGCTGTAAAAAGGAGCAAAGACATTAAAACTGGGCATAGGCTGATACCGTATTCTTAAACTGATTATTCTTTTATAAGAAAACTATTTTAATAAATTGTTTCTGGAAACTATGCTGTTCATTAGCGTTTTCAAAATTAAGTAGTAATCTACGCTCTTTGAAATGCTATTCTCTTAAATGGTCAACTACCATTACATCATAAAAAGTTCTACTTCTTGGAAAAACTTATTGGCATAAGTATATTTCTATATGAATTGTAACTTATTAATTCATTCACTCATTACGGGGCAGTTTATTACTACTTGATTTAACAAAGAAATAGAAACAAGCCAGAATATTTCATGTTCGTTACCAAATTAGATAAACTGTATAAACTACGGGTTAGGTCTGGGGAAAATGTTGGTAGTCCACTTGGTTCTGAAGTCAAGTTCATACTTTAGACAGCCAGTAATCATGTTTCCTCTTAGCAGTTTGTAAAGGTCTCTAAGTGCTACATATTGGCTCTAAGTAATATAATATTTCATTGTGCTCAGATCAATTATTCTTTATAAAATGAAAAAAGTGGCAATTACAAAATATACATTGAATAGTATTGAAGGCAGCTTAGCTTCCAGATACCCCAGATGCAGGGATGGAATCTAGGTTTTGTCAGTGACCCCCAGTGTAATATCAGGCACCTCATTTTACCTCTCTGCTTATAATTTTACTCATATGAATAAATATTATCTACCTCACAAGATTTCTGGGTCAAATGAAAAAATATTTCTGAAAGGGACTGGGAAATTTAAAACAAAAACAATACATATATAGATGTAAGGTTCTATTATCCTAAATAGATAAATAAAGTCCAAATGATTTTAAGAAAGGGGGAAGAAATTGGAAAGTCAGTGTGGAATCTGCAAAAAACCTCAAGATTACCTAAATATGGTTCTTTCCATATGTTCCCTTCAATAAAATTTGAAAATATTTTCAAGGTGATTTAAGAAAACACGTTTTAGGAATGAAACTTATCAAAGTTAGAAGTTTGCTGAGAAAGATAGTTTTAAAATTGATATTCTCTTTTTTCATGGAATCTCAGTTTTAGAAAAAGAAATGCCTGTCTAGACTTCTATTCCTGCATTCTTTCTCTCCATGGAAAAAAATGTTTTGCAATTTCTATGCTAAAAGATGATCTTTCTAGTTTGAAAACTGAGATGGCAAATTCTAAAACATACCATTTACAATATATTTGAGAAGTTTGGACTTTATTCTGAAGTATTTGGAAAGCTAATGTAAAATTTTGAGTGGAGGATGACTTGAGTAATGCAACACTCAATCGATTTTTACTAGTAAGAAAATAGCTACACTCTTTCCTCCAGTATGGGATGGAGTAAGAGAACATTTGTTTTAAATGCTAGCCAAGGGCTTTTCATTGAAATTAATTCAGTAAACACTGAATGTGTATCATGCTGGGACTGGGGACACAGATAAATATGACAAAATCCTGTCCTATTTAAAATTGAAAAATTCTATTGATACAACTAGTAGTAAGTTGTATTTCTAACTCATGCCAATGTATTTTAGACGACTAAAGACTTAGATGTGAAAGTTCAAGGTGCACGCACACCCAATTCAACCAACTCCTAAAAAATTCGAAGTAAATGTTTACGAAAATCTGAACAAGAAAGAATTTCTGAGACTGAAAACAGAAGAAATTACAAAGGAAAAGGCATCCAATAATATAAAATTAAATAACTATACAGTAAATAACAAAAATTTTGTTAAAAGTAAAAAATAAAATAGTGGATTAATAATCTTAATAGATAAAATGTTCATTGAAAGTGATAAAGTAACACTGAAACTTCATTATTATGCAAATGTAAATATTCAGCTGCATATCAAAAGACAACAGCCTTATTTTTAAAGATAATACTGTCTGCACAGATTTAGGATAACAAACATTTGTATGCTCTTCTATGGCTTAGTAAACTCATGATTGAAAATACCTATCAAAAGACCTATAAATGACCATTCCTTTGATCTTGAAATACATTTCACTTTCAGAGATTTTAAATAATCCTACATATATGAAAAAAATCATTGGACAAAGACATCACAGGATACAAAATCAATGTGCAAAAATCACTAGCAAAAAACCACTAACATTCCCAGACACTAACAAGAGTCAAGTGCAGAGTCAAATCAGGAATGTATTCCTGTTCACAGCTACCACAAAAAGAATAAAATACTTAGGAATACAGCTAATTAGGGAGGTGAAAGATTTCTACAAGGAGAACTACAAACTACTGTCCAAAGAAACCGGAGATGAAGGCTGGGTACAGTGGCTCATGCCTGTAATCCCAGTACTGTGGGAGGCTGAGGTGTGAGAACTGCTTGAGCCCACAAGTTCAAGAAATGCCTGGACAACACAGTGAGCCCCCATCTCAAGAGAAAAAAACTTTTTTAAAGTTAATAATAAAAAGAAATCCGAGATGACAGAAACAAATGGAAAAACATTCTATGCTCATGGATAGGAAGAATCAATATTGTTAAAATGGCCATACTGCCCAAAGTTTATAGATTCAATGCTATTCCTATTAAATTACCACTGAGATTCTTCACAGAACTAGAAAACAAATTTCAAAATTCATATGAAACCAAAGAAGAGCCCGAATAGCCAAGGCAATCCTAAACAAAAAGAACAAAGCTGGAGGCATCATGCTACCCAACTTCAAACTATACTACAGGGCTGTAGTAACCAAAACAGCATGGTACTGGTTAAAAAAAAAAAAAAAAATACATAGACCAGTGGATCAAAACAGATAACCCAGAAATAAGACCACATACCTACAACTATTTGATCTTCGACAAACCTGGCCAAGAAAGCAATGGAGAAAGGATTCCCTGTTCAATAAATGGTGCTGGGAGAACTGGCTAGCCATATGCGGAAGATTGAAATTGGACCCCTTCCTTATACCACATACAAAAATAACTCAGGATGGATTCCAGACTTAAATGTAAAACCCAAAACTATAAAAACCCTGGAAGACAACCTAGGCAATACCATTAAGAACAAAGGCATGCGCAAAGATTTCATGACAAAGATGCAAACTGCAATTGCAACAAAAGCATAAATCGACAGACGGGATGTAATTAAACTAAAGAGCTTCTGCACAACAAAAGAAACAGAATAAACAGACACCTACAGAATGAGAGAAAATTTTTGCAAACTATGCATCTGATAAAGGTCTAGTATCCAGCATCGTAAGGAACTTAAATTTACAAGAAGAAATAACAAACCCCATTAAAAAGTGGGCAAAGGACAGGAACATACACTTTTCAAAAGAAGACATACATGTGGCCAACAATCGTGGAAAAAAAGCTCAAAATCATTGATCATTAGAGAAACGCAAATCAAAACCACAATGAGATGCCATCTCACACCAGTGAGAATGGCTATTATTAAAAAGTCAAAAAATAACAGATGCTGGCAAGGCTGTAGAGAAAAAGGAATGCTTTTACGTTGTTGGTGGGAGTTTTACACTATTGGTGGGAGTGTTCAACCACTGTGGAAAACAGTGTGGCAATTCCTCAAAGTCCTAAAGACAGAAATACCATTTGACCCAGCAATCCCATTACTAGGCACATACCCTAAGGAAAATAAATTGTTCTGTTATGAAGACACATCCACATGTGTGTTCACTGCAGCACTATTCATTATAGTAAAGACATGGAATTAACCTACATGCCCATCAAAGGTAGACTGGATGAAGAAAATGTAGTACATATATACCATGAAATACTACATAGCCATAAAAAAAGAACAAGATCATGTCCTTTGCAGCAACATGGATGCAGCTGGAGGCCATTATTCTAAGCAAACTAACACAAGAACAGAAAACCAAATACTGCATATTCTCACTTATAAGTGGGCGCTCAGTGATGAGAATACAATAACACATAGAGGAGAACAACACACACTGGGGCCTACTGGAAGGTGGATGCTGGGAGTAGAGAGAGGAAAATAACTAATGGGTACTAGGCTTAATACCTGGGTGATGAAATAACCTGTACAACAAATCCCCATGACACAAGTTTACCTATGTAACAAACTTCACATGTAACTGAACTTAAAAGTTAAAAAAAAAAAAAACAAAAAAAAACCCAAGAATTGAAAAAAAAGATGTTTATCAGCCCTGTATAAAAGCCAAAATTTTCATTTCAAAAAACAGAACAATGATCAAGTATCATAAATCATTTTGTGCACTACTACTTAGTAACCAAAAATAATACTTACAAAAAGGTTCTTTGAGATTTTCTATTAAATGAAAAAGGATATAAACTTGTATATACAGTTATCCCTCTCCATCTGTTGAGGACTAGTTCCAAGACCTCCTAAGGATACCAAACTCCAGGAATGTTCATATCCCTGATATAAAATGGTGTAGTAATTGCATATAACCTACACATATCCTCTTGTATACTTTATATCATCTCTAGATTACTTATAATACCCAATATAATGTAAATGCTATGTAAATAGCTGTTATACTGTATTGTTTAGGGAATAATGACAAGAAAAATGTTTGTACATGTTCAGTATTGATGCAATTAAAAAAAAATTACAGGCCGGGTGCAGTGGCTCACGCCTGTAATCACAGCACTTTGGGAGGCCAAGGCAGGTGGATCACCTGAGGTCAGGAGTTCGAGACCAGTCTAGCCAACATGGAGAAACCCTGTCCCTACTAAAAATACAAAAATTAGCTGGGCATGGTGGTGCACACCTGTAGTCCCAGTTACTCAGGAGGCTGAGGCAGCAGAATTGCTTGAACCTGGGAGGCGGAGGTTGCAGTGAGCCAAGATCGTACCACTGTACTCCAGCCTGGGTGACAGAGCAAGACTTCATCTCAAGAAACAAAACAAAACAAAAATTTTACATTTCCACAATGTGGAATCCATAGATATGGAGGGCTGATTGTATATTAAAATGTTAACTCATGGGATCAGGAGTGAATTTTACTTGCCTCTTTAAACTTCTCTATATTTTCTAAAATTAGTATATCCTAAAAATTTTACAACTAGCAAGCTAAATTTTGAATATGTAATTGTAATATAGTGTTATGAGCATAATAAAGTAGTATGTCCAAAGTGTAAGTGAACAGTCAACAGAAACAAAAAGCAATCAACTCTTTGAGTGATGAGGAAATAGAAAAGGTATCCCAGAAAATGTGACATCTGAGCCAATTTTTAATGGCTAAATAGGAGAAGTCCTCACTGTCAGGGAACAACACGTGCAAAGGCAGAAAGGAATGAAATAGCATTATGTTGTCTAAGAAGAACTATGAAGCAGCAGTGGGAACTGGTTTCCAATGACTTGTAAAGGAGTTTGAATTTTCATCTATCAGTGAGAAAGCACTACTGACAGGGACACTACCAGCTGACGTACACATTATGGTAGCTGTTCACTACTGGCTATGCTGTTATTTTCCTTCATTTGCAGTAACACTACATATTATTGCTATAGTAATTTCCATAGTATTTTGTGTCAATACTTCCCTTTATGCTTTTATCACATTATGTTATTCTGACTTTTAATATTTCTTTCCCAATTACCTCTCAATTTTGTAGAACTTGGTTTATACACAGAGATTTGCCAATAGCTGACATTACTAAAGATGGATGTAAATTCAGTTTTGTTAACTTATATAAAGATTTCATGAATGTATTTTAAGGGGAGGAATGGGCAAAGGCTGGCTCAAAGAAGCAAAACAGTTGTTCCAAATATTTAAGATGCACTTGGGGCAAGAGATGAAAAGAAACGAATGGGAACATCAAAGGCGAAGATGCATTTGGAAATAAAATAGTGATTTTGATCAAGAATAAAAAATCAACATTTCTAACCAACCATAACTTGGGTAATAGTATAGAAAGTATACTTAATTAAATGTGCACATGACCTGAAGCTGTCGATTAACTAATACATGAGATGATAAAATCAGGATCTTAAAAGGCTGGAGATAAAATTTAACATGGAGTAAACTTAAGGTCTTGCAATTGAATTAAATTACAACTAAAGCACACAGGAAGGAGGAGACATGATTCAACAGGAGTATACCTGAAAAACACTTAGGAGTTTTAGCTGACAGTAAACTCAAACACAGAAATACTATGGCCTTGAAGAAAAGTTCTACTGCAACAGAAGATTGCCTAACTGAAAAATGGAGAGTCACGCTGTATTTGGAAACCAACAGAACACACCCAGGTGAGTATATTTACTTAAGAGCGATACTGACAAACAAGATTTTATCTAGAGAAGAGTGACCATTCCTTAAACATCTTGTTAACTTTCAGGTGTTTGGGATGGTTCTGAAAACAGCAGTAAGATGAATTGTAGGAAGCAGAAATACAGAAGTAAAAGAGTGACTAAAACATGAGATTAATCTTGTTCACAGGTTATATGAAACACTTCTAGGATAAACAAATACTATCAGGTAATAACTACATTTGGTATAGTTGTGTGGTTTTTAAAAACTGAGTAAATTATATACATGGCATGAGTAAAATTAGTAATAAATGCCGATTCTTAAAAATATCTTTTTTCTTTTAAGAAAGAAGAACTGTATTCTTAAACTAATATATTTTAACTACCTGCTTTCCCTGACAATAGCATTATCTTACCCAGTATGCGAAGAGTATACTTTTTGCTCCCATTTGTTTCCAGAAAATGCAATGTGTCTTGTGTTCATTATAACAACATGATCCCCACAGTCACCTAGATTTTAAAAAGAAACAAGATTTTGTATGAAAAATACAAACCTTAAGAAAAAGTGTCCTTGGTTATTTATAAAGCCTAAGTTCAAACAACGTATTAAAAAAATAAAAAGCAAGTCACAGTGCAACATCAAAAATCCTTGAATAGACTTCTGTTACTTTTTAATATAACATCTAAGTATAGAAAGAGTTGGCTGGCCATTTGGAAAATCTCAACACTGCAAAGTAAAAGAAATTTAATAAGGGTGCCAATAACAACAATACATCTTTAAAAGGCAAATTACTGTTATTACTCTTCCAATAAATAATTACACTTCAGTAAAAATGTTTGTATTAAGTGCCTTTAAATGTCTGATACAAAATTTCCCTGAAAAATAGTGAAGAAAATGAAAACAATATGTATATAGACATAAAAAAGCACGTTTCACCTATAGGTAAATTGAAAACAAACATAAAATATTACAATTGATGATCATTTTTTGCAAATTTAGAGAGCAGACTGCTATGATCTTATTAACTACCATGGAAAGGTTTTTTTCCAACTATGTATATAGTAAATTTAAACTGCTACTCTCAACTATGACTACACAAACATATTTGACAGGACAGATGACCTGAAAATCAAAATATGTGTATCTGCACTCATTTTCTATCCCTAAGTTTGGCTGTTCATCTGAAAACAAACTAAAAAGTTAACATGTACATTTTCAAATGACTTACTATATATGACAAAATCAAGTAATCAGAAACATTTATAAAACACCTATTCTACTAATAGAAAAAAACAAACCTAAAGATATTCTAAAACTTAAGAAAAAAAAACACACTAAAAATAACAAACACAAGTATAATATATATGAAAACTAAAGATTTTAAGATTCTATGCAGAGCTCTAAATTTGAATGGCAGAATTTTCAGAGATGTTCATAGTCTATATAGGAAAAGAATAAAGAAAAGAAAATAAAGCAAGTGGGTTTTCATCACTAGAGTGAAAGGAAATTCAGAGGTATGAATGAAAGACCTGGGAAGCTTGCTGTTATTAGATGGAAAAGAATAGTCTGACAATATTTAATTAAATGATTGAAGTTCCGAAAAGTGACACCCTGTTGGCTATTGAGGCAGTTGGGCAAATGCAGCAGAAGAGTAAATAGAGAAGGTGAGAAGATAACCAGACAGCCTCAAAAAACGATGAAATTACTTTAGCTCACATCCAGACATTTACAGCAGAAGATTAAGTGATTTGCAAAGGCTCACACACTAAGTTACCTAATACCAAGTATAGGCTCTTTCCATAACATCTATTTGGAGGAAAAAATTGAATCTTTAAACTTTCCACTAAAACTGAATTTACTTTTAAATTGTTAAGTTTTAAATACAGGTAAAGCATCTTGAGCCACTCAAAAAATATTTATAGAGAGCAAAAAAATCTTTCATGGGGCATTAGACAGATTGCCACAAAGCAACTGAAAATCATGTTCTTTCAGTTCTAAGGTATCACATCTAATCTAGGAAAAAATTGTTCTTCCTCAATAATATATGCCAAATCTCTAGTAAATTCATTCTAAGAAGCAGTGAATTCATTGCTTCTAGTAAATTCATTACTAACGCTAAACAAAAACTAAGCAGCAATTAAATACACGCTTTTAACTGTATTTCATTAACACTAAAGTCAGTAGTAATGTAAGACTGTAACCCTGGATATAGCACAATTGTTTCTGTCTAAATTTCTATTAAGTTAAATAGTTTCATTTTATAATTTTTAACTTAAAGCTGCACATTTAATATATATGTACCCAATGTAAATAAATCATAGCTCTAGTGCTTGATCAAGAGATGTTCTGAAGAGAAATTAAGTTGAAAAATAGTATAATAGTAAACAATTTTTAGAAATAGGAATTGTGAGTTTATTTATAAAAATTCTAATCTTAAACTTCTAACTTTATCTGACTCATCAGTATAACACTAGGTGCTAAATTAAATGGCCAAATACATTCAAACTAATTCAGACAAAGTGAAAACTCAACAGCTTCATGTCACAAAACCTAAAGTCTCAGGTAGGTTACACCATCAGGGGCACCTCTTAGTCCTATACCGCCTCAATGTTTTGGCCCATCTTCTCCCTTAAGCCAGAATTAAGTCATAATTTTTCCTCAAAATTGCCTGGGAGGAAAGCAAGTAATATTTATTCAATATCTTCTACTTTCAAAGCACTGAGCTAGGCATTTTATAGTCACTTTTAACACTCAAAGTCTCACAACTATCGTGTTGGGTAAAGCTAATGTACTCCCTCTGCCTGCCACTTTTTACTATTTAATAATGTTTAATGAGAAAACAGAGTCAGAGGTTAAACAACTCAGCTAAAATGATATGTCTAATAAGTGGTAAAGTTAAGCTTCAAATACAACTCTAGTAAAACTTCAAAGGCAGATCTTACATGTCTACTACAACCAGATGGCAAAAAGTGGTAGTTATAATGCCATAAGGAGGCAATGATATCACTCACTAATCAATTACGTATTCTTTTCTGCTAAATTCTAAGATCTCAGAAGTCCTTCTCAGCAAACCACTGACAGGTTACAGTTATTTGCCATCTTTGTACTTCCCCATGTATCAACTCCTTGGTTAGGGATTCAAGGAGACCTAGAGTATAGGATAACTTTTTGTAGCCTTATTTACCAGTTTTTCCAACACTACTGTCTGTGCCAAGTAAGCCATGCTATTTAGGTTGGTGCAAAAGTAATTGCAGTTTTTGCAACTGAAATAACGAACTCTACTTTGTTCTAGCATTTGTATAATTTTTTTGGTCCTAGATCCCTGCTGCAGACTCTTTAATTATAGATCCCTCATATAGAGTTGCCAGACACAGTAAGTGTTTATGAAAATCCCTAGTGTTCGTTTTTAACCATGTTTGAAATATTCAGATTCTATGCAAGGGCAGATTCAGATAGAGACACCAATTTGCTTGCTGGGAGTCTCCAGCTCTTTTAAAATTTACTTTATAACCCTTTTCCATTGATGAACAAATCCACTTGCTATGTATTACATACTTACTAATGCCATGTATCATTCTTGATGCTGGGGATATAGCAATGAATGTAACTGAAAAACTTCTTTTTATTTTTTTAAACTTTTATTTTAGGTTCAGGGGTAAATGTACAGGTGTGTTATACAGGTAAATTGCATGTCGGGGGGTTGAATATACAGATTATTTTGTCACCGAGGCAATAAGCAGAGTACCCAATAGGTAGTTTTTTGATCCTCACCCTCCTCCCACTCTCCACCCTCAAGTAGTTGTCTATTGTTCCCTTTGTGCCCATGAGTACCCAATGTTTAACTCCCACTTATAAGTGAGAACATGCAGTATTTGGTTTTCTGTTCCTGTGTTAGTTTACTTAGGATAATGGCCTCCAGCTCCATCCATGTTGCTGCAAAGGACATGATCTCATTTTTTAATGACTCTACAGTGTTCTATGGTGTATATGTACCACATTTTCTTTATCCAGTCTACCACTGATGGACACTTACGTTGATGCCATATCTTTGCTATTATGAATAGTGCTAAAATGAACTGTACATGCTTTAAGTTCTTTCAGAAATCACCTAATTGCTTTCTAGAATGACTGAACTAATTTGCACTCCCACCAGCAGTGTATAAGCATGGCCTTTTCTCTTTGGCCTTGCCAACGTCTATTATTTTTTGACCTTTTAGTGATAGCCATTCTGACTGGTGTGAGATGGTATCTCATTGTGGTTTTGACTTACATTTCTCTTATCATTAGCGATATGGGCATTTTTTCATTTGCTTGTTGACTGTATGTATGTCTTCTTTTGAAAAGTGTCTCTTTATGTATGTCCTTTGCTCACTTTTTAATGGGGTGGTTTTTTGCTTGTAAATTTAAGTTCCTTACAGAGAAATTCTTGTTAATAAATCTTATGCTCTAGTGGAAAAGCCAGATAATAAACAAACAAATAAATGAATATGCAATATGCCAGGAGCTGATGAACATGGGAGGATAAAGAGTAATAGAGTGGAGGGATTATTAATTGGTACAGGTTTTTCATCAACTTAATTTTCACTTCTCTGGGATAATGTCCAAGAGAAATGAAACTGCTGTGCTATATAGTAAGCTCATGTTTAGTTTTAGAAGAAACTGCCATATTCTTTTCCAGAGTTGCTGTACCATGTTACATTTCTACCAGCAATGCATCAGTAATCCAGTTTCTATGCATCCTCATCAGCACTTGTCACTATTTTTTATATTAGCTATTTTGATAGTTGTGTAGTATTATCTCGCTGTGGTTTTAATTTGCATTTGCCTAATGGCTACTTATATTGAACATCTTTTCATGTACTTATCTGCCATCTGTTCATGTATTCTGCCCATAGTCTAATTAGATTGTTTGATTTTACTGTTGAGTTTTGAAAGTTCTTTATATATTTTAGATATGACTTTTGTTGATGATGTAGTTTGCAAATATTTTCTTCCAGTCTGTAGCTTGTTTTTTTCCCCTTTATAGGGTTGAATCCTTCCTTACAAGCTGTTTGCTTTAGCATAGTGGTTTTTAAAGTGCAGGTGATCAGTCTTAGGCTTCTAAAAGGTGACTCAAGGCACAAGGATCTAGGTTCTTCTTCCTTCAACTAGGACAGTACTGCTTTTATTTATTGGGTTTCCTTGAAGATTTAGTTTGAGAAATGTTTGAAAAATAGCTATTCTGAATTAGTGATAAACAACAAAGTTTGGCTTTGGCCTTTATGTTTGTTTCTAAGTTTGGAAGGACAAATGTCCCAATGGCTACTTCAGTGTTATTTTTGGCATCCCTGAACTTGTGCACAGCCAAGGTGATGAATGATCATATAGGTTACCATAAAATCTGCTGAATGTATAGATACTGTAACACGAACAAGGCATACTGTTTAATTTATTGACAATATCGATATAGTCACTTCCAAAGGAGATACGTATTCTAGATATAACCTGAAGCAAAAATCTACTTCAGTGCTCTGTAGGATGATATTCTAGGAGTGAGGTGAAGTATAAATGTACAATTTAGATTGCAAAATTAAAATGCTGTGATATTAACATTTCAATTACATTTATACATTTAACTGAATAGTAAGAGAAAAATATGTTAGCTAAGCAACTTTAAGAAGAGAATCATAAACTTACAAGGCAGAATACTACAGATTAGATTTAGATCATAAATCTGATCTCTGCTGAATTGTTTGGTATGTTAGCATTCATAACATTAATCTTTATAAACTGAGTGCAACTTTTATTTCATTCAATGCAGAACAGAAATATTTTAACGTAATCTAATTTTAGCAAAGCTAAAGAAAGGTTTTCCTCTGCTTCCTTTAAATACTCCTATAGTCCTCCTCAATGAATTAATCAGTTGGCAGTGAAAGGAGTAGAATCCTCATAAAGAATAAGTCATACTCCACTAATCATCACACATAACCTTTCTTTTCATTTATCAGAAACATGTTCAGAAAGTTCCCAAGTCCCAAATTCAAGAGGGCAGCTCTAATTAGAAGGAGGGATTCCTTTACTAGCTCCACATCCTTTCTACCTTAACCCACATTTTCCATAAAAAATAACCTTATAATGAAAAGTCAATTTCCACAACACTTCACAAACATCCATTTCACAAATAAGGTAGTTTAAATATTGTATACATTATGTTTGGATACATTATTTGTTAATTTTTATAATCATTCCTAGAACAATGATCATCATTTGTAATATTATTAACTGTAGGTCAATTTTCAAAAAAATATATTTATAGTGATTATGAGCCCATAATATCTGCTCAATAAATGTTTATTAAACCACTAAATGTTAGAATGAACTCTTTAAAACACAACATATTTATAAATTGAAAATTGCTTGCAATTTAAGTTTTGATTTTAGTGACATCTTGTGGACACAAGAAGTTTTGCCAATATATTACATATTAAATATAGCGAAACATGCCCAGGCAAGGTGGCTCATATGTGTAATTCCAGCACTTTGTGAGGCTGAGGTGAGTGGATCGCTTGAGTTCAGGAGTTTAAGACCAGCTTGTGCAACATTGTGAAACCCCGTCTCTACAAAAACTACAAAAAACTTAGCTGGATATGATGGTGCACGCCTATAGTCCCAGCTACCTGGGAGGCTCAGAAGGTGGAGGTTGCAGTGAGCTGTGATGGCTCCATTGCACTGCAGCCTGAGTGGCAGAGTAAGACCCTGTCTCAAAACACATAGTGAAACAAAAATGCAATTCAGTCTTTAAAAATAAGTTTCTACTTTCACAGAAACCTAACAGGCAGCCACAACAGCTCTTCTGGTATCCTAGCAGAATGCCTATTCATCCATATCTAAGGTACACTTTCGCAATGACGACCTGGTAATAAGGAAGCAGAACTTTGAGTGGACAGATAGTGCTATATTTGGAAATGGAAATTAGGTGACTGCTACTAATTGCACTTTTCTTCAAATTTTGTATTATTTGCATTTCTGCAGAGACAACCTAAGAGATCTCATTTATTATCTGCCGATACCATTGCTAAGGAAAAAAGCAGCAGGAATACTCAATACAAGTGGTTAAGTATCACCAGAGTGAAGTGGAATGGGGAATTTCCTACATGAGAAACAGGTGCCTAAGTTCTAGTCCCAGTTGTACTATAATATAGCTGAATAGCAATGAAATCCTGATTTTAGTTTACTCGACTGTCAATGAAGAGATGAGGTGGTTAAACAAAATATCTACAGTTCTAAGGAATTAAACAACTATATGAATTGGTAATTCTCTATTTTTCTGGTCTGCCAAAAAGATTTTTAAAGTAAACAGGTTTATAAGTTAAAGTGTAGGTCTCCTGATCACTTTTTACTTTCAAAATACAGTTGACCTCATTATTCATAGATTCCATATTTACAAATTTGCCTACTTGTTAAAATTTGTTACCCAAAAATCAATACTCATAGTGCTTTTGCAGTCATTGATGGACATGCTCAGAGTGGAAATAAATTTGTGTTATTTGATGCACATGTTCCCATCTGAGGCTGAATAAGGCGATGCTCTGCCTTCTTTCACCTTTCATAAAATAAACAAGCATCCTTTTCATTTTCTATGTAGTGCTAGTTTCTGGCATCTGTGGACTTTTCTTAGTGATTTCACTGTTTAAAATATCCCCCAAGCTTGGTATACTGAGTGCATTTAGTGTTCCTAAATGTAAGAAGGCTGTGTTGTTGCCTTATAGAGATAATATGTGTGTTAGATAAGCTTGTTATACTGCTGTTGGTCACAAGTTCAGTGTTAAGATGTCTTTAAACAGAAACACACATAAAACAAAGTTATGTACTGACTGGTTGATGAAAATGCTGTGACCAGAGGTTCAGAGGAATCTAACTCCGTATCTCTCCCAGAAGCAATGGTTCCGTATTCACTAACCCAGTGTTACAGGATAACTACAGGGAACAAGAACTGACTACTCACAAAACATCTGTTTGAAAGTGTCATTCCACAAACGATTTCTGGCAAGCATCTATGATGGGCCAGACATTGTACTGGGGGGTGCTTGAAAAACAAAGATTAACAAGACAAAACCTCAGATTCATATTATATACTCACAGATTTCAGAGTGTGGGTTTATTTTGATCTCACTGAAATTTTCATTAGGTAGAGAAAAAAGGTTAGAGCAGCATACATCTTTGCTCTTGCCCAAATCAAATCATTTGGAATACCCTTCCTCTTAGCTCCACAGATCCAAAAATCTGACTTAGCTTCAACGCCAGAGCCCTGACTAAAAGTATTTTCTTCATTTTCACAACTGGAATTCATAAATGCAAGCGCATTCACTTAACAAACATTTCTTACATTCCAATTATGTGTCAAGCACTATTACAGGTACTAGGGACACAGCTGTGTACAAAATAGGCAACATTTTTTGTGCTCTGGGAACTTAGTCTAGTGAAGGAAGGTAGATAATAAACAGATACTTACATAACATTTCAGGTGATACATGAACACTATTTTTTTTTTAAAGCAAGGAAAAGGTATACAGAGTGAAAGGGTGAGCAGAGGAATCAGGGAAGGCCTCTCTCTGAATATAAATGCCTGAGCAGAAATCTGAAATACGTGAAGAAATAAGCTATGCAGATATCTGGTAAAGAATATCTAGGCAGAGGGAACAGAGTGTGAAAAGGGCCTAAGGGCTGGGCGTGGTGGCTCACGCCTGTAATCCCAGCACTTTTGGAGGCCAAGGTGGATGGATCACTTGCAGTCAGGAGTTCGACACCAGCCTGGCAACATGGTGAAACCCCGTCTCTACTAAAAATACAAACTTAGTTGGGTGTGGTAGCATACGCCTGTAATCCCAGCTTCTCGGGAGGCTGAGGCAGGAGAAATGCTTGAATCCAGGAGGCAGAGGTTGCAGTGAGCCAAGATCGGGTCACTGCACTCTAGCCTGGGCAACAAAGTGAGACTCTGTCTCAAAAAAAAAAAAAAGGGCATAAGGCAAAAATGTGCTTGGCAGGCAAGTTAATGGAACAGCACAGGCCTGAGTGGATTGACATAAATAATTAATTAAATAGTAAATAAATAAATAAAGGAAAGAAAGTCAGAAAGTTAACAGGGACCATATTATTTAAGTTCTTGTAGGACACACAGAAATTTCATTTGGAGAAGATAACTGTAGTTGATCTATGGAGAAAAAATTACATGAAAGCAATGGCAGAAGAAAAGAGATCACAGTGAGACAGTTTTTGGAATAAAACAGGATAGAGTACAGCAGTTTAAAATCAGAGTAGAGGGAGAGATGATGAGAGGTGCCAGAGTTCAGATATACTTTTTTCTAATATATTTTTAAATATGTGTGTGTGTGTGTATATATATGTTTTATTTTTTATTTTTTTGGTTGAACAAAGAGGAGTTGCAGATAAGACAATGCCTTCAAACCAGAGCAACAAAAAGAATAGTGATGCTATTAATTGAGATGGAAAACTGGGAAGGAACAGGTTGGTTTGGGTGAAGTAGACAAGAAGCAAGACATCTCCAAATGGACTTATTCATTGGAGATGTCTACTAGACACCAGAAAAATTTGCTTAATAGAAATTTGTATATGTGAGTCTAGCATACAGGGAAGGGGTCAAAACTGGAGATTTAAATTTGGGAGGCATTAACATATAGATGATTTTTAGATACATGAGACATAATGCAATCATCTAAAGCATGGGGCCTTAGGCACTTCAAGGATTGGGCCCTGAGGCACTTCCAATTTTTGGTGAGAAGAGCATTGGAGAGTTTAGAAAGCTGAGGATAGCCAAGGGTACTAAGAAAGGGAGAAGAAACAGGGAAACAAGTGAACCCAGGGAAACAAGTGAAGAATGTGTTTCAAGAAGAAAGTTCTCTAGATGAAAATTAGCCTGGACTCCTCAAAAGCTTGAGAAGAAAATAAAAGAAGGATTATTCTAGATTAAGAGACTAAAGGAGCATAACAACCAAAGACAATACATAAACCTAGGTTGCATCCTGGTTCAAAAAAATAATAGCTATTAGAAACATACTTGGGACAACCAGAGAAATTTAAAAATGCACTGAACATTAGACCATCTAATTAAAGTACTGTTTATTTTCTTACGTGTGTCAATGGCATTTTGGTTACATAGAGAGTATCTTTATTTTTAGGAGATGTACGCTGAAGTATTTTGGGTGAATTATAATGGCATCTGCAACGTAGTTTCAAATGGTTTAATAAAAAATATATGATAAAATGTTAACAACTGTATTTAGGTGGAGAGTATAAAGAAATTCATTGTACTATTCTTTGACCTTTTCTGATAGTTTGAAACCTTTTATAAAAAAAGTAAGAAAAAAGCAAAGGACAAACAACTCAGTGGAAGAATTTGCAAAAGACATGCACAGATATTTCACAGAAGAGGAACCTATAAATGCCAATAAATGAAAAGATACTCAGCCAGCCGTATTTGTCATCAGGAAAATGCAAATTGAAATCACAAAGCAAGCATTTTACATCTATCGGAATAGTCAAAATTAAGAAGAATGAACATATCAAGTGTTATTGAAGATGAGGAATAATGGAAACTCTTGCATGCTACTGGCATGATAAAGACTCAATAATTTCTATGCACCTTAAAACCCAGTAATTCCTGTCCTTTGGGCATACCTTGGAAAAATTCTTCCATGTGTACTAGGAAAATGGCACAAGAATATTGATAGCAACATTAATGTAATATAACATAATGGCAAAAAAACTGGAAACAAACCAATGCTGAGTGTATTCATTTCACCATTATAATTGTTACTATGGATAATTTCCTATAAAATATCACATATTTTTATATACACATCTTTGTATGTTTAATATATTGCACAATAAAAGCTAAATAAAAATGTGATCAATTGCAGCAAATGCTGTTGACAAGTCAACCGGTATGAGGACTAAAAACTGACATCTGGATCTGGCCATGAAGTGCTGGGGTAAATGAGGTCTATCAAAAACTATCTGTAAGCAGAAATCTTCTAGAATGAAAACAACTTTTTATTTTGGAAAAAGGATACAGAAAAGCAAGTCTATTAATCTTATTAGTGAAAATAAGCTTCCCATACCTAGCTAGCACCATATATTTTTCTAGGGGAAATGATTTTTTTAGAAGAGAGGACAAAATTATTTCCCTTAAAAACTCTTCATATGCACGTCATCATGTGAAAGGACACATATAAAAGTGAAAGTTTAAGTCATGGGGCAATTCAGGTTATTTCTGAGTGTTAAAAGAAGGGCTATTAATAATTTTGCTGGGCAGTGGCATAAAATATGCTTGTTCCGGGTAAACTGATCCATATAGTTTTCCTGTTAATAAGCCAAATTCAGTTTAGGGCGCCCATATGGTTTCAGCAAGAATGGAATACAGGATCCTCAGGAAAAATAAAAAGGGTCCTTAAACTCAGCCCTGTCAAACTTCACCAAGATTCTACTCTGGCATGAAAACTACAGTGGTTAATGACAGGTCTAAAATAATACTTACTCAGTGCATGGTACACAGGTTTATGTAATCCCTGAAGTCTTATTGATGCCATAGCGGCAAGTTTGCCAGGTGGCTGCATTTTCCCATCTAAGAGATACCATATTCTAGCAAAAGTGGCCCATTGCTTGGAAAAAAAAAAAAAAAAAGAGGAAAAAATAAAGATAATTGTCATTAAAATGGAAATACAGTAATTAAATTAATTATATAATATCACATGTTTTCTACAATTAATGTCAATTTCTTTGAAAAATAACTCTATTGCTAAAGAATTTTTGTTTTCATTTCTATTTCTGGAAAAGGGTTTTTTTTTTCTAATCATTCTGCAAAGACACACACAGTAATTATTCCTGCCTGGTTTCCTGTTAGCAATATGACTTATGTTTTGCTATAAATATCCCAAAGATATATTTCCCTTTACATTATGACCTTTTTTTTTTATTTTTGTATAACACATAATAGAATCTGGAGGGGTAATGAGAAGCTTGTAGGAAAGTAGAAGCTGTTTATGAAGGTCTTCAAAAACATTTATAGATTAGTAGGTACATTATATTGAAAGCTGAGTGGCCAATTGGAAACTGAAGACGATTCGGAAGTTCAGTTCCTGGGGAGAGGAAAATAGAACAGTGTAGTCGGGAAAGTACAGATGGATGATGTGGAATAAATTTCAACTTTAAAAAGTTGCCTCAAATAGTTATCTTTAGGTTACCTCAGGAATAGACCATTGTTTTTACAGTCGTCATCAATGTATTCAAATTCTTAAAAATTCTAGGCCAGAAAGATCTCCACCAGATGCTTTCGCTATGCATATACACAAGAGGCTAAACAATGCTGGAAAAATAAAACGAGGCTAGCTGGTTTTATTTTAAATTTACTTATCACAACCTCAAACTAATCTACATATAAGAAAAAGGCCAGTTTTTGTCCCCATCCATTGTAGACAAATAGTTTGATACTTTGACAGAAAAAAAAAACCAAAAAACTTTAATGAAAAAAATACAAATGCTGGACGATGTCAAATTGCTAAAAAAGTTTTTAAAAGTTTTATTTTACTTCCTGTATTTATCTCATCACAGACAGGCAACAAACAGTCCACGGAAGGAACCACACTTGGAACGGCACTGGGTTAGACTCATCTTAGACCCATATAACCCAAACTAACTACTATTCTTCCACCTGAAACCTGGTTCAATCTCAGCCTTCCCTATCTCAGTTGATGACACACCCTCCAGTTGTACAAACCAAAAATCCTTGGGGTAATCCTTGTTTCTTATTTTGCTGTTGGCCTATATTCAATCTTCAGGAAGTCCTATTGACTCCACCTTCAAACAAAACCTGACCGCTTTCAATACACTCCACAGGATTTCCAGCGTGGTCTCTGCACCATCACGTCTCGCCTGGATTACTGTAATACCCTCCAAACATATTCTTTGCTTCTGTCCTCTACTAACCTCTATTTCTGAACAGTCTATTCTCAACCCAGCAGTCAGAGTGCTCCTTTTGACACCAGGTCAGATCACGTTACTCCTTGGATCAAACCCTCCAAAGTCCCCATTTTACTCAGTAAAAAACCAAAATATTACAACGGCCTACAGTGTCCTATGTGATCCACCTTATTACCTCTCCGACCTGCTCTCCTAATCCTCTTTCCCCCGCCCCACTCCCCCAAAAAAGGGCAGATTGAAAAGAGTAACAAACGAACGACATTAAGTGCTTGCCAGACTGACGACCCTCTTGTGCTTTCCCAAGGCACCTTAGCCGAGGGTCTCGGCTTCCCTGTCGCCCCAACTTCACTACTTAATCTGCCGGAACCAACGCTCTCCTTCTGCCAGTATAATGAACCCCATCAAGCCATAAGAGTCCGAGCTCACCTGGGGCGCCCTAGAGAAACTAGACATGTTTCCCCACTAGCAAGACCGTCAGTCCTTCTCTTAGTAGCCAAGCCGGGTGACGCAGCCTTACTGGCCCGGCGGGAAACGCTAACATCCAAGCAGGACAGTTCCTAACCCGTCCAGCACTTGTCGGCTTCTCCCTCTTCCTCGAGTTTCCTCCAGTCTTCCCCACGGCAGCAATTTCGTCATGAAAGGAGCAGATAATGCAGTTATTTAGGGAGTAACTCCCGAAAATAACTCGTTTGCTGGAAAACTGCGGAAACCCGACGGAGGACACAATTTCCAGCCGACCTAAATGAAGGGAACAGGAAGTGCGTCATAGCGCGCGTCTGTTTGGATGTGGGAGCCGATACCTAAAATTGGGGGGTGATCTCTGAGGAGATGGATCGGTACCTGCTGCTGGTGATCTGGGGGGAAGGAAAATTCCCGTCGGCGGCCAGTAGGGAGGCGGAACATGGGCCAGAGGTGTCGTCGGGTGAGGGTACTGAGAAGCAGCCGGGTAAGCGCTGGGATGAGAAAGGGCGGGAACGGCTTGTGGAGCGGGGAAGAAGTTTGAGTTTGTGATAAAGTTCTGCTGGAGAGGGATCAATATGTAGTTGTCCCACGAAGCTGGGACTCTATCTGGGATAGAGTTAATGAGGGCTGCAAAAATAGCATCTTCATGGAAAAACAGGGACAAATTTGTGGATGCAAGATTCCAGCCCTTAAAAGTTCTTGGCATAGTAAATATTTAACTTAATAAATTTTCTATGCCTTAGTAATGGAATTTCCTGGTTTTTGGAGATATATATATATATATATATATATATATATATATATATGCATTTATTATTTCTGCCCCTGTGTTTCACATGCAGATAATACAGACAGGAACAAGATGGACAAATATCTTGCTGTACTAGAATTTACGTCTAATGGGAGGAGATATCCCACATATAAACTAAGTTTTAAAAACAAATGATGAATTTTAAATGATTTTAATTGTTTGCGATTGCACTGCTTTTTGGTGCACCCGTCTAGATTCAATATTGCATTCTATGTATTCATTTGTTTCGATCGAACAAGCATTTTGAGGAGTAGATGTATGTGGTTGTGTATAAGATATTGTGACAGAATTTCCCTTCTCTTTAAAGTTATTCTTTTGAGAGGAATTTTGCATTTGTGCTAACTGGCTGGCATGTACAGATCGGGAGCCTTTTCTATTTTCTCTGCTTGCTTTAGATTTACTGTATTAAAACTTGAACAGATCTTGAGTAGCGTGTAGTACTTTTATGTACAACGTACTGGTCTTGACAGCCTCTGATGGTGAAACTGGAGTAAGTTAGATTATGTAAGTCGGAGCCCTTTGACTTATTCTGTCTTTTCTTTTTCAGACTTCACAGCAGCAAATGTTTATCACCTCTTGAAAAGAAGCATTAGTGCTTCAATTAATCCAGAAGATAGTACTTTCCCTGGCAAGTATAATAAAGTCTTTTCTCTGGCACAGCATTTGTACTGGAAATTAACTTAATTAATTTGGACCCTAAGGAATACAAGGAAATACTTCTTTACTGTGTACAAGGCACTGAGTTACAGAGGTAACTAAAGGAGTACAAAACTGAAAAATAGATTACTCCTTTCTTCTTGATGCTTGAGTATAATAAAGTTATGAAAAGTATTCTAGGTTCTCAGCTTGAGTTTTGCTTCTTTTATGAAATTTTCTTGCCTATCTTAGTTCTGTATAAGTAAGGGGAATGTGGCTTTATGAGGATGGTTTTATCCTAAGTAAAAATATGTAAATAATGCTCCCACACTGATTTCCTTACCATTTATTTATTTCTGTTCTTAGCTGTTACTGATTCTCTTAACAGTACTTAATAATTACTAAACACAATCACTTCTTATCTGCTTTGACTTTTTGAAGTATTTTGCTTTTTTGACCAACCTTTACTTTGTAAAAATCTTTCCTCCTTTAGCTTCTATTGGCATTATACAAATGCATTTACTGACTTTGATAGTTATCTTTTTTTTTTATTCCCTCTTCTTGTCCTTTACTGGAGAATGTCCTTTAAACGTTCTGAAAATCGATATGCGAAAACAGACCAATACCTAAAAACTGAAGGAAGTTTCTGTCGATGCAAGGAAGGGTCTGCTCCTTTTGATAAATTTGTAGTTCCTGTGACTGTACAAATCTGCACCTTTCTCTTCTTTCCTTAGAGAACTTCTTGTCTCTTGGTGTCAGCTAATACCGTTGGGGAATGATTTCTAATATGTGTACGTTGCCCTAGCCTGTTTTCCAAGGCCTAGTAGTACTCATTAATTTTCAAGTTGGTATAATTTTAGTCAATACTACTATTATTGCAGGAAAGATTTTCTTTCATTTGCACCTCAGATGTATATGTAAAAGAGCTCTTGGGAGTATTCTAGGGGTTCTTATGATAAATTTTACTTTCCGCTTGTGTATTTAGGAGTTTCTTATACACACGGTCCTTGTTTTGGGTGGTAGTGTGGTACTTTATAATTGATTGTGCAAAGCAATCTTAATATAATAATCAGAAAAATTAGAATTGTCCCATGACCTTTAATATCTTTTGTCAAAACATTAAAAATTCTCTTACTGTTATAAAATTTTAGGGAAGCAAAAAAATAGTAAAAATAAAATTTATTTTGTACACTGTAATTTAAAACCTTAGAAACATTGAGAATTAAAGTGTTTTATTTCTTTGTAAAAGCCTTATCAAGAGTAGTTTGAACAGTGCTTGCCACCTTCGCATCATCACGTAACTTACGATGAATTCTTTTATTGGCGAATTATCATATTCCAGTTGTATCAACTTCCAATGTTTTATTCTTCAATTTTTTTTTTCTTTTTTTGAGACAGAGTCCCACTTTGTTGCTCAGGCTGGAGTCCAGTGACCCAATCATGGTTTACTGCAGCCTCAACCTCTCCAGCTCAAGTGATCCTCCTACCTTAGCCTCCTGAGTAGCAGGGATTGTAGGCATGAGCCACCACACCTGGCTAATTTTTTAACTTTTTGTAGAGGCAGGGTTTCATTATGTTGCCCAGGCTGGTCTTGAACACCTGGGCTCAAGTAATCCACCTGTGTTGGCCTCCCAAAGTGCTGGGATTACAGATGTGAGCCACTGTGCCCGACCTGGACTTTCACTATTGTGAAATATGTCTGAGTTCCTTTAATGTTAAGGTTTTTGCTAGCATCATTTTCTCTGGGACATCTTCACCTTTTTCATCAAAAGGTGTTTGTCACAGCAGTATTTTTAGAATTCTATTTACATTAGTTTGAAGATCGCTTTCAGTGTTAGCACTTTTTATTTCCTTGGTGTTTCTTTATCTCTCTCTTTTTAAAAAATTCCCTCATCCATTTATCCACTTTTCTAAAATATCACATGGATTTACACTGGGAAACCGGGAGGCAACACAATTACATCCTTTGCTACCTGTATGTGAACTGACTGGCACTTGTGCAGTAACCAATCAGTGACATACTTTAAAAGCAGTAACATGATTGGTTACTGATCATGACACACATCTTTTATGTATACAGTGGTTTTGTAGACTGAGAAGCTTGTAATGAAGTCTTAAACTATGCAATTATAGTTAATTAATATACTATGGTAACTGAAATTTAAACCAGGTTGTTGGGGAACTGGTGTTATTTAAGCTATAGTAACTGGAATTTGTGCATATCAGAGCCGTGAGAATAGAAACTGCCTGCACTGAATTTCCTGCATACTAGGATTTTTGATTTCAGTAATATGGCAAGTTTGAGGGACGGAAAGTACATTATGATTATAATTGGGATAAGGGTGGAGAAGTAGGCATGTCTATTTAGAGGATTTTGTAAATAGTTTCAAGGTGTTTGGATTTTTTCCTAATGGTAATCAGTAGCCATTAAAAGTGTTAATTAAGGAAGAGACATGATCAGGTCTGTGCTTTTGAAGTATTCTCCCTGAAGTATAGTAGATGGATTAGAGAAAAGTATAGCTATTTCTGTATAGGGGGATTCTGTAGAAGACCAAATGAGGAATGGGAGAGGCAGCCAGGGTGGAGGAAAATGGATAGATCTGAAGGAAATTATGGGGGTGGAATTCACCTACCTTAGCGTTGAATTGGTATGATGTAGAAGAAGGGAAGCATGAGAAAAGAATCAAGGGTGACATTAGGTTTCTGGCATGGGTAACAGCATGATGGTGGCATTTAGTGAAAAAGGAGAACCAGATTTGGAGGGAATATGACATGTTCAATTTGGAACCTGTTAATAGTTGCCTGTAAGATGTCAAAGTAAAAAGTAAAAATGTAAAAATGTTTTACATGTTTACAATGTAAAAATAAAAAAGTAAAAATGTTTTATAAAAGTTGGATAAGTGTGTCTGGAACTAAAAATGTAGGAGAGGGCTGAAGATATTCGGTTGTTGCAAAAATAATGGCAAAAAAAAAAAGCAATTATTTTGCACCAGTTAATATAAAGTATAGAACTAATGTATAGATGTCAGGTGAAGCCATGAGAAATGATGGGATTGCTTATGGATAGTAGGAAGAACAGAAAGTCTCAAACTGAATCCCAGTATTTAGAAGAACTGAACACCAGTTTTTAAAAAGAATAAGGAGGAACCAGAAAGATGGGTGCCACAGAAGCCAAGTGTTTTAAAGAGCAAGTAGTCAAATATGTCATCTTTTATTTTTCTCTTATGCTGAGAGGTCAAATAACAACAGCACTAAAAACTGCTAGATTTAGTAACAAGTCAGTTATTGGTGACTTTGATGCGTGTTCTTTCAGTGGCATATTGGAGACAAAAAACAGATTGAAATGCATGTGGAAGGAAGTGGAAAAGTTGATAAGGAAATGGAGACAGTCAGGTGTGGACAGCACCTTCAGAAGTTTATCTTTGAGGAAGAGCTAAGAAAGTGAAGTAGAGATGAATTTAAAGGGACCCCTTTTTAAAAAAAGAAATACTTTGAGAAACACTTGTGTGTATTTAAATGGCAATGACAAAGAACAGACAGAAGGGAGCAGAGTGAAATGCAGGAAAGATAATCAGTGGACTAGATAATAGAATCAGTGGTCTCAGGAGGTTTGGGGGGTAACACTGAATTGGAAGGACAGTGCCTCTTACACGTTAAAGGGGAGGAAAGAGGAAAGACTTAATGGGAGTACAAGTTAAGTTGTATGTTTCCTGAGAGGATGTTATTGGAATTATTACCTGATAGTTTCTATTTTGTTAAGGTGGTAGGGGTCTTCTGCTGAGATTGTTGGAAGAAAGTGGTAATAAGAATTTAGCATCTTACCTCGCTTCCTTCCATTAGTTAAGCCTCAGTTACTACTTTTCTTCTTCCTTTTTTGAGTCCAATTTCTATACATAGCTCTAAATTCTTTGTGACTACTTGACACATACCCTGGGGTGACCCTTAATTTTATATCCTCATATAATACTCTGTTCTCCAAGAAGAGCATCTTCCTTATCTTTAGGCTGGGGTTGCTCTTTAACGCCTCTGTCTCTAGTTGGGCTGGACCAACCTGCATGGTCTTTGGAGAAGGAATTGTTTTCACTAAAATGACTTACATGGTTTTGTGTTACTCAGTGGTAATTGAGTAGCTGTATTTTCAATATCTTTATGGTAGATTGTAATCTGTGTGAAATGATGATTAAAATAATAAAAAATAATAATATGGATTTTGAATTGTGACAAACGAAAACCAAGTATTTATTGTGAGTAAAGAATTTTGCTCTTGAGGTAGATTATTCTATTTGAATTTTTAGCAGAGATTTTTAAAAGATCCACATATATATGTTGGATAATTATGTAATATGTTTCAAAAATATGGTCTCTAAATACGGTATATATGCTGTGTCATCTGCTTATTTATGGTATGCCTTTCTAATAAGAAGTGTGATTTTATTTTCAAGCCTGTTCAGTGGGTGGTATACCTGGTTCCAAGAAGTGGTTCTTTGCAGTGCAGGCAATCTATGGATTTTATCAGGTAATATAAATTAAAAAATAGCTATTAGTGAATGTCTTTACTAATATAAATAATTTCATGATCCATTATTTAATACAATCTTTTGATTTATTAGTTTTGTAGTTCTGATTGGCAAGAGATACATTTCGATACAGAAAAAGATAAAATTGAAGATGTTCTTCAAACAAATATCGAAGAATGTTTGAGTGCTGTTGAGTGTTTTGAAGAAGAAGATAGTAATAGCAGGGAATCATTATCCTTGGCTGAGTATGCTTATATGTTTTTTGTATTATCATTAAAATACTTAATATTAGACAGTTATTTTAATCCATAAGAATGAAGATTATATATTTTAGCATTTTTATTGAAGAAATTCTAGTTAATTGAAATTTTCGACTCTTCACTTTGGAAGACATAAGGCAATTTGGGCCTTTTATTTGAATAACATTCTTTAAAATGCATGTTTCTTAAGCTTACATAATGTCAAGAATCATAAAAAGTCGTATTTTAATTGACATGTTACTTTCTTGAAGATAAATTCTGCCTAATATTTTATTTTTGAAACAGGATCTTGCTCTGTCACCCAGGCTGCAGTGCAGTGTTGCAGTCCTGGCTCCCTGCAGCCTTGACCTTCTGGACTCAAGCTATCCTCTGACCTCAGCTTCCAGAGTAGCTGGAACTATAGGTGTGCACCACCATACCCAGCTAATTTTTGTATATATATATTTTTTTTTAGAGATATTGTTTCGCCATGTTGCTCAGACTGGTCTCAAATTCCTGAGCTCAAGCAATCTGCCTGACTTGGCCTCCCAAAGTGCTGGGCCACTTTGTGAGCCACTGTGCCTGGCCAATAATGTATTTTAAAAGCTTGAATAGAAATGTTATTTAATGTTAATAGCTAGCATTCATACCAAAGTATCATTTTCATTTTGCTATTTGAGGCCGAAATATGTGACTTCTTTAATTTATGTGTATTTGCAGCATTTCAGGTACCTTTTAAAATCCATAAAGAGTTTGTGAGGATTATATATACATGACTGAGTTCACGTTTAGGTTTTTTTGAATTGTGGTACAATATGTAAGTTGATCCAGGTGACATAAGTTGTGATAGTAATTTTTCTCTTTCTGAAATATCCCTCCTCTTATAATTAATACCTCTTATTTTAGTCTTTCATGACATTTCATGACACAACTGCTCTTATTGTAGTAGTCACATATTATATCTGTAAGTAGCTGTAGACTTAAAAAATTTCATTTTCCTTTTTCCAGATCATATTTGTTTGTTCTGATTAATAAAAGGAGACCTTTCAGAACCAGAGAAATATCACTGAACCAAGGAGATAGACTTTATTTACACAATCTTAGGCCGGTCATGTAACTTCTCTGGTCCTTTGTTTTCTCATCCGTAAAGTATTGAAGTACTTTTAGGTGATTTCTCAGGTGCTTTCATTTACCCTTAAAAACTCATATCATGCCATATGTTTTCCTACCACTATTAAAGTATAAACGTTTCTGATAAGTGACCTAATAATTATTTCCACAAGAGGGAGCCTGAAAACTAGAGTTTACGTAAGATGCCTTAAGTTTCTAAGATGATGGTGGGTTTATAATAAAGGATTTAAGTACCTTTATGCTATGTAATAAAAAATTGTATCATATAGATAAAACTAATCCATTTTGAAGGATCTGAGGAGGGCATCATATTCTTTAGTCAAGACTATTAAATACCATTCAGAGAAAAATCATGTCCTTTTTTATTAAACACTTAGCATTTTCTTACTTTTAAGATTCAGAAAAATGGCTGGGTGCAGTGGCTCATGCCTGTAATGCCAGCACTTTGGGAGGCTGAGGCAGGCGGATGACTTGAGCCCAGGAGTTTGGGACTAGCCTGGGTACCATGGCAGAACCCTGTATCTACAAAAAATAAAAAAATTAGCCAGGCATGGTGGCGTGTGCCTGTAGTCCCAGCTATCCCAGCTATGCAGGAGGCTGAGGTGGGAGGATCACCTGAGCCTGTAGGATTGAGGCTGCAGTGAGCTGTGATCATGCCACTGCACTCCACACTGGGTGACAGAGTGAGACCCTGTCTCAAAAAAATCCCCAAAACCAAAAATAAATAAATAAATAAAAGATTCCAAAAAAATGTTTGGTCTGTTATGATTTATATTTAATATGCTAGTTATAATTTAGGGAGTTTTATTCCCTTTGTTTGTTTGTTTTTGGGGTGTAGGTAAGAACTTGTAGTCAGAGTTTGAATCCTAGCTTCTGTACACACTAATTATGTAACTTTAGGCAAGTTATTTAAAGTGGAGATAATAATAATATTATAGTAGTACCTCCTGGAATTGTCATAAAGATAAAATGAGATTATACATCTAACCTGTTTGTGTCTGTGCAACAATCTTTTTAGTTAATAGTACCTATTATGATTATATATAAATGTATTTGTGGGTTTTTTTCCCCCTAACTTACCCTTTTATTTTAGTCTCTATGAAGAAGCTGCAGAAAATTTGCATCAGTTATCAGACAAGCTTCCTGCTCCTGGTAATATTTTATGACTATTTTCAATAATTTGTATCTTATCTTATTATACTTTTTATGAATAAGTGATAAATTTATTCTTTATGTTAGTGTTCTCACTTTAATCTTTAAATTAAAAATTGCAAAACAATTTATAATTGAAGTTGATACAGAATGTACTCCATTAGAGTACATTACTGAGATGTAGCAGTTCTTTTCATTGTTTTCATTTAGTTAGGCGAAAATTAAATAACTATCTCTGTTTAGTTATTACTGAAGAAGAATCTTTCTACTACAGACTGTTGTTTTTCAGAGTATGTTCTGTAGAAGACTAATCCTATAAACAGCTCTTTAAAAAAGAGATTATTTAACCTTGATAATTTGGATAACATTCTTTTATGGTGAAGTTACTATATGCATTAGCAAATGGAATGTCATACCATAAAAGAAGGCGTTTCTTCAGCTTTTTTTGATATTTTTTTTTCCATAGTAGAAAGAATATTTTGTGAAATACTGTAGCATAATATTCCTAAAACTGTTTTTTTCTTTTTTCCTTTGTGTTAATCAAGTAGCTGTCATCTAATATTTGGTACAGTTGGCATCCACAAATACTTTGAAGAGTGTTCTTTTCTGAATACTTTGTTTATTGAAGGTCATTATTAAGTAAATATTTGTACTAAGAGCCAGGTGTGCCATGATGAATAGAGCATCTGTGATTAACATAAAGAAGCTTATAGCTTGTAGTCAGCCTGATCTCGTATTCAAGGAGATCATATATTAGTACAAAAAGCCCCACATAGAAAAATAACTGAATGAGTTGACCAACACATCAACTTTTAAAATGAAATGTGTTGAGTTCAAAGGATGCACTGAAATATTACATAGTTGCCTTGGCAAATTAGAATACTTTCATTATCAAATTTAGCTCCAGTTTGTTTCATTTTGATTTTTGTAGTCCTTCAGGAAATTTATAATTTTATAAAATTTAAAGTTTTGTGAAGTTATTGTTTTTCAGGATCCAATGATGATGTCAGTGTAATTGGTTTTCTGAGTGTTTTATTGTCCTTTATAAAAGAGACATCATTTATTTGAATATTATAGTTTTGCACTAATTCATTCTCTTTTGGATAACAAAATTATGTTTAGAAAAATATAATGAAATTGCACAGGTTTTTTTTCTCTGTTGAGTACAATAGCATTGATGATCTTAAGAGCAATGTGTGTAATTAGCCACTGCTGCAGAATTGGCAAGTAGTTATAATATATTTTATTGTTTTCTAGTATATGCTAACTATTTCAAGATAACATGGCTATAAATCAAATGATGAACATTTAAAAAGTTTGAATTCCTAAGGACGTGTATTGTTTCGAAGAATTTCAGAAATTAAAATCTTCCTTTGTCTTCTAAATAAATATAAAATTCATTTTTCTAAATAAACATAAAATTCAGTTGTTCAAGGTACTATTTTGAGACATTTCAGATCTAACTTTTTAAAAATTACAAAAATGCCTTTTTCTCTTTCTAGGTAGAGCAATGGTAGATATAATACTATTGCCTTCTGACAAAGATCCTCCTAAATTGAAAGACTGTTTACCTACTGTAGGAGCATTAAAACATTTGAGAGAATGGTATTCAGCGAAGATCACTATAGCAGGAAATCATTGTGAAATGTAAGCTTCTCTTCATATTTGATTATTGTCTGTGTTGTATTGTCTGTTTTCACAATTAACATACTATTCTGTTTTCAGACTCAGCATTTGAAAATTATTTTAATGTGACAAGATAAAATTGTATGTTATACCATGATTGCACATTTGTGTATTGAGAAGAATCTAGATGTTTCATATTTTATATTTATGTTTCTGAAATATTTAAGTGTTTAGTAAATATTGATGCTGTTTTACAACCATTACTGAGGATTAATTCTATAAGCACACTGTATGCTTTTGAACATAGATACACTGGATTTGTCATGTTGTATTTGGTTTTCTGTTATGTGCCAATGTAGGAATAAATATACACTGTTGTATTTTATGATATTTTAGCAAGGATTAATTGTATATTACAATTTTGATCCTTAAATAAGCATTCAATTGGATTTAATAACTTCATGATTTGTTTTCATTCAGTGAATGTTTATTGAGCAATACCTTTATGGCAAGCATAGCAATAGATGCTGGTAAGTTAAGAAAGTGAGAAGACATGATCTTTTTCATTGAAGTGCAGCGAGAAACAGGAATGCTAACAGTCAACATAGTCTGTGATAAGTGCTGTTATAGAATTCCATACAAAGCTGTATGGGGACAATATAGGAGAGCAGTTCTCTTTTTGAAGATAGGGAAGTGACATTGTGCCTGTGTGTGTGTACATCTGACACCTTTAAGCCAATAGTAAGAGGAAAGTCTATTTCTTCCTCCTTAGTACTAAAGATAATTACTCTAAATTTGTGAGGATGTTGGGACTAAATGAACATGTGACAGCAATTCACTTAGAGACTGACTTGATGGGTGTTTCATATTAGTAGGAAAAATATAGCAATATAAATTTTGCAATTTTGCCTTTTAGGCTTGTAGTTAACTATAATGATTAAATCAGTGAAATATAAAACCCTGTGTTTAATTGTTGCAATCTTTATTTTATAGAAACTGTCAGAAAATTGCAGAATACCTTTCTGCTAATGTTGTATCTTTAGAAGATCTCAGAAATGTTATTGACTCAAAGGAATTATGGAGGGGAAAAATACAGATATGGGAAAGAAAGGTAAATGGATTATTCACAATTTGCCAAGCGGGCCTTTCAATTTTATTTACAACACAGATATTTAAAAAAATCTTGGCCGGGCGCGGTGGCTCACGCCTGTAATCCCAGCACTTTGGGAGGCCGAGGCGGGCGGATCACAAGGTCAGGAGATCGAGACCACGGTGAAACCCCGTCTCTACTAAAAATACAAAAAATTAGCCGGGCGCGGTTGTGGGCGCCTGTAGTCCCAGCTACTCGGGAGGCTGAGGCAGGAGAATGGCGTGAACCCGGGAGACGGAGCTTGCAGTGAGCCGAGATCGCGCCACTGCACTCCAGCCTGGGAGACAGAGCGAGACTCCGTCTCAAAAAAAAAAAAAAAAAAAAAAAATCTTAACGAAAATATACCTTATAAAGATATTCTAGACTAGCACTATCTAAGTAGACTTTCTGCAATAATGGAAATGTTCTGTATCTATGCTAATACAGTAGCCTACAAACCACTTATTACTACTGAGCACTTTATATGTGAGTAGTTCCACTGATGAACTGAATTTTTATTTGATTTTAATTTACTTTAATTTAATCATAATAATGTGATTATGTTTTGAGTGCTGAATGTAACGTTCTTTTAAACCATAGAATTTGACATTAATCGAGTTCATGTTGTTTATCCAAATTGCTTTATTTTATTGCATGTGTAAACTACTAGAAAAATTGCTTAGAGCATATTGTCTTCCCATAATACTACCTTAGGTGATCTTTGCTGTTTACTAACCAGCCCTCAGGTTTTGCACAAATTTTTTTACCCTTACGGGACCCCAGATTTCTCAATTGTAAGATGAGAATGTTGTATTAGGTGGACTCTTCTAATCCTGAATTTCTATGAAGTTTCTATTTCATTTTGACGTCTCTTACTATGAAAGAATGTTTGTGGGTTTTGTAAGTTGTATCCATTTTGAAATAAGTGTTCATAGTAATTTATGTATTTTTGTAAATAGGCAAAACTAAGAAAGTTTCTTAATGTTTGTGTAGGGTAGCATGGGAGTATGAGTAGGCTTTTGAGTTCCTCTAAAGTTTTGCTACACTAATTACTACACATTTTTTTCTTTTTTAATTCACCCTTAGTAATGGTTTAATAAAATCTCTGATTAGACAACAGGAATCAATGTGGCTGGATTTGTCTTGTTGATTTGCATGTTTGCTCATCCTGAATCTCAGAGAGGTTAAATCTGCAGGTGAACTCTCTCTGCAAGTGTTTTGATATAAAAAAAAAAAACCCACATAGGCTGGGCGCGGTGGGTGGCTCATGCCTGTAATCCCAGCCCTTTGGGATGCCAAGGCGGGCACATCACGAGGTCAGGAGATCGAGACCATCCTGGCTAACACGGTGAAACCCCATCTCTACTAAAAATACAAAAAATTAGCCGGGCGCAGTGGAGGGCGCCTGTAGTGCCAGCTACTCAGGAGGCTGAGGCAGGAGAATGGTGTGATCCCGGGAGGCGGAGGTTGCAGTGAGCTGAAATCGTGCCAGTGCACTCCAGCCTGGGCGACAGAACAAGACTCCATCTCAAAAAAAAACCCCAATAAACAACAACAAAAAACCCCACATAGCCAAGTGGAAGAGTGGAAGATACAGTTTGCTAGAATTGCTTTTGTATGTTTTCTGAAACTGCATGTTTACATACAAGAGAGATAATAGCAGAGTTATTTTCATGAGATTCTTTTATTCTCTTGAATAGGAAATTAAATGTCCATAAATTAAATACCTAAATTACTATGAACACTTATTTCAAAATGGACATGACTTACACAACCCACAAACATTCATTCATAGTAAGAGACGTCAAAATGAAATAGAAACTTCATAGAAATTCAGGATTAGAAGAGTCCACCTAATACAACATCCACGTAATACAAGCATTTAAAACTTGAAATCACTTTTTTTGATAGAGAACAGCTTTTTAGTCAAGAGGCGTTATGGTGATTAAGGACATAGATTCTAGAGTTATATTGCCTACAATCAAATCCCAACTCTTTTTTTTCTAGTTTAGCGTACCCTGATGTGTAATGCTTAGCCTCTTGGTGCTGCATTTGTCTTTGTCTGTAAGATGATGATAATACTTCCTATCTCATAGATTTTTGTGAGGATTAAATTATTCAAAGCACAGAGTAACCACTCAGTAAGCGTTAGCTATCACTATTGTTGTGGCTACCATTACTATTATTAGCATCCTTGCTATTACTACTTCTGCAGTAATTGATCTTATCAGCAACATTTATCAAAGACAAACTATGTGAGACATTGTACTAAGGATCTAGTAAGGAATAAGATAGAGCCAGGTGCGGTTGCTCACGCCTGTAATCCCAGCACTTTGGGAGGCCGAGGTGAGTGGATCACCCAAGGTCAGGAGTTCAAGACCAGCGTGACCAACATGGTGAAACCCTGTCTCTACTAAAAATGCTAAAAATTAGCTGAGCATGGTGGCAGGTCCCTATAATCCCAACTACTCAGGAGGCTGAGGCAGGAGAATCACTTGAACCCAGGAGGTGGAGATTACAGTTAGGCAAGATCGTGCCACTGTACTCCACCCTGGGCCACAAGAGTGAAACTCCATCTCAAAGCCAAAAAAAAAAAAAAACAAAAGGAACAAGACAGACAGCTTCTGTCTTTGCATAACTTACAGACTGGTAGGAAGCCAGATATTGAACAATGCAAAGGAGGTTGTTTGGTCCTGTTGCTGCGTAGAATGAGCTTAACATACTCTTGCCAGCTGGTAAAGAGCCAATGAGAGCTTTTCATGAAAAACTGAAAAATCGATGTGTAAGTTAAAATAGGATGTATACCTAAATGTAAGAAGCACACTTTTGAGCTGAGGACTCAAAAATAATTTGCACATGGGTTTCCCCTCAACTTTTGCATTGTAATAAGATGTATTAATCTTATAGCATTATTCATGATACTTGTAACTGTGTTTTCTTGGTCTCTTTTCAGTTTGGATTTGAAATTAGTTTTCCTGAATTTTGTTTAAAGGGAGTCACACCTGAGAATTTTAGTACATCTAACTTAAATGCTGACTTCCTTGCCAAAAAGATAATACCATCAAAGGATAAGAATATTTTGCCAAAGGTAATTGTGTTTAATTTTTTTGTGTGATCATTCATGTGTATTTTTGTTCCTATAAAATATGTTTGAATCTTGAATTAATATTACTAATATATGTGTTTAAGTGTGCTCACTAGCATAATTTTTAATATGATTAAGTACTTAAGTTATACTGTGTCATCAGCATTAAATTTTGGTGATATTGTCATTGTTTTAGATGTTTAAAGATATGTAATGATACTAAATGAGTGTAATCCTGAAACCACCTTTGGTTTGGACTTTACTATGTGACCTTTCTAAGACTCAGTTTGGAGAGAATATGACGTAGTGAGAAGAGGGTATGTTTTGGTGTTAGGTAAACATGGGTTTGGAACCTGACTGTGTCACCTGTAAGTTGTTGTTTATAACCTTGGGTAGATTGATTAACCCATTTGTGAAGTGGAGGCAATAGTAACACACGTATCTTACAAAGTTATGAGGATTATATGAGGTAAGAGTTTAATATCTGACATAGTACCTGACATATGCTTAACTTAAGTATAAGAAGTATCAGTTTTTGCCCCATATCTTCTATACATTTGTTCTTAAAATGCAAGTAATTATAAAATACAATAATTAGGAAAAGGTTTATTTGGCTTTTTAACATTGGAGAAATAACATAAGAAGAGATATTTATATGAGGTATCTTAGAATTCACTTTAAAAGAACTAATTTAAGAACGTGGAAATCAGTGGTCATGAAGTTAAAAAGATGTCAAATTGATGGTTAATATTTTCTAATCAAAGGGTGGTACAAACAGAGAGTATAATTTCTGACTTGAACTCATTTCTCAATATTTGTTTAGAATTGCTTACTTTAAGTAACTGTGGCCATCTTTCACAGGAATATTAAATTCTTTTCTAAAGATTAGAATAGAAAGATTCATGACCTCAACTTTTCTTCAAGTATGAATAATGTATCCAAATTTTTGCTACTGTTGAAGAGAATCTTAGGGTACAACTTCTTTAATAATGTAAAATTCATATTCTCTCTCTGTATATGTATAGACACACACACTGTATAGACACATATGTTTATAGATATATATATACACATAATCATATATAGTGAAATTACTCCACTTTTTACAAGTCTAAAACTTTGTGTAACTTCTTCAAGAAGTGTGCTCTTTTCTTTGCCTTTCATGTGAAGCACTATGGCTCCAACTATTGAAATAGCAGCCCTTCTATAACAAATTCTAATTTAGTTTTAGACTTTACCCAAGAAATACAGTACTGAAATTTTATTTTTTCTGAATGGAGCTTTCTATGTTAATTGGCACATGCTGGCTTCACTATCTTTGTAATTTATTTAGTCTTTTTGCTAGAATTTTTTTTTTTTTAATGTCAGTGTACCACTCAACCTAAGTTCATCCTGGAGTGTCTTTTCTTTCACTTTTTTAGTCTACAGAGTCCACCTGCAGAGGTAGGTTGCGAATTTGTTTCTTCAACCCTATAGCCTATTGTATCACCTGTCTGTCTTGTTGAAGATAAACAGCAAAAGTTGAGAACTGTTGTCCTCTGTTGCTTACCTCCTCCCATACTTATTTTCTCCTGTGAAAGCTCTTCCTGGTTACTAAGTGATCTCCATGTCTGTTTCTCTACCCTGAAAGGTAGAATTGAAATTGAAGAAATTCTGGTCTGCTATAGAGGATTACATACTAGGCATGCATAATGTGTAAAAAGTTTCTTTTTAAGATCCATTTTAAAGTTTTAAACCCTTAATCACTAATTTGTTTACTTTTGTTTATGGTATTTAAATATTACACAATTTTAACTTCTTTTCTAGGTTTTCCATTATTATGGCCCTGCTTTAGAATTTGTGCAGATGATAAAATTATCAGATCTACCCTCCTGCTATATGTCGGACATTGAATTTGAGTTGTATCCTTTCATTTACATGTTCGTTTTAGATTACATTTTCTGTGTCAGGTAGAATGTTCTGGTATTGTCGGGTAAATATACATGTTAGATATATATTTTTCATTATATTCATTGTTTTAATGTTGATGTTCAAGTAGGCTGCTGGACTCCTTATTGTTGGAGTTGCTGGGGAAGAAAGTTCTTGCTTTTCCCACCTCCTGGATCCTATACCTATTTTATCAGAAATCTTCCTCCCTACGCAAGCATTTTTATTTTTGTTCAGTATTGTTGAGACTTTTCTATGGATAGAACTGTGGAAATAATACAGAAGTGATTGAGCCTTGTTTCTTTAATGCAGTTACAATGTTCTCTGCTTGAACATAGGACTAATATACTCTCACACCTAGTCTAGCATTAACTGAAACTTTGTCCTTCCCACCCACTGCCCAGACATCACCATGTATATATTTTATGTGCTTTTGTTAACTTTACTATTTTTTTAATAGTTTTAATGCTTTTGGGAAAGAATTTCCCTTTTCCTGAAATCCAGGAATACATCTCCATGACTTCTATGTTTTACTCAGTATGTTTCTGCTGAAGAAGTCTGTAACTGCAATATATCATAGCGCGTAGTAAGCACTCAATATTGTCAGATGAATGACTTTGGATTATGTCAGCCTAAATCAAAATACTCATTATTTTCTGATTGAAAATTCCTTGCTGCAGAAAATATAACATTTACTAAGGCATAGGAGAACCTTACCCAGCTGAAAACTGTTTGTAGTCTAGACTCTCTAAAGAGTAGTCGTTTTTTGGTTTGGGGGTGTTGAGGGCAGTTGCTAAGTAATCAGATTGGAGAGGCTTTTCAGATTAATCAGGTCCTAAAAGACCTTACATATCATGATTGGGGTTAAATTCTATCCGAAAGATAATGAGGAATCATACAAGGATTATAAGCCAGACAGTAGCTTAATGAGAAGTAAATTTTGGATCATGCTGGTAGGATTTTGGAAACCTGAGCAAAGCTCGAACTAAACAAGTGGCATTTGGAATGGAGAGCCAGGAAGAGTACACGATGTGTTAAAGATGTAAAATCAACACGATATCATGATTTGTTTATTACATGCCGAGAAAGTGAGAAGGCCAGAGAGTGCAGTTGATTCCCTATGTTGAAACTGGTGTCACTAGTTGAGATAACATGAGATGAGCCATTTTCATAGAGGAAGAGGAGTTCAGGTTCGGGTAGTTGGAGTGGTAATGTACATTGTAGTAAAAGGTATAATAGGTAGTTTTTAAAAATTTTTATCCTTTGTACATTACTGTTGAGAACCATTTAGCCAGCATTCTACCTGGCAGTGTAACTGTAGATGCTACTTTCAGATATAATCTATTATTAATCCTTCTTTTCTCTGTCCTCATCTATTAGCAGCTTGCTGGGCAGAAGCTGTTTGACATATTTATCTTACATTAGATTCTTGCCTTAGACCAATGGTTTTCAAACCATCTTCCAAGGAAAGTCGAGGACTCGGTTCTCTGGATAATGGGATTGAAAGATAAGTTGAGTGGGCATGGCTCTCGGCCCCCTCCTACTGCAACCAGAGCAGCACCTCTTCTGCCCTAAATATTGGGTTTCCAGATAAAATGTCACTTGGAAAAAGTTTCTGCATCAAAAAGGTTTGCAAAGTATACTGTAAACTGTTTTCATGGTACCACCCAACATTTAGATGTTTGACCGTGTTTTTACATAATATTCAGTATACTTTTTGCTACCATTATGTTAAGAAAAGTTCTACAACTTGGAAAAAAAAATCTTCCCTCAAATACTGTATTTATGCTTTTAGAACAGGCAGAGGACTTCCTGGTATATGGTAGAGAGGAGGGAGAAATGTTAGGAATCTGTGGGAAAAAAACCAAGTAATTTATATACTTAAAAAATGTTTAAATGTTTCTCCTGCCATCACCATGAAGAAACGTAAGAATCAGTCAGCTGATGTATCATTTTATGTATTTAAGTAAATATAAATGGTATCATATGTATCTGCAAATATATTCAACATATTTTAAACTCTCTTTTAAAAATATATAAGAATGTTTAGAAATACACCTAAGAACAGAACATTTTGTATAAAAAATAATTTGTATTGTATAATTATATAGTAAAAAGAAATACAATTTCTTTTTATACAAAATGTTCTGTTCTTGGGTGTATTTCATTTTGTATAAAAAGAAATGAAACACTAGCCTAGTGTTTTTGAATTTTTATTTAGAAGCTACAGTTTTTATAAATTTCTTGTTCTTGTGGTTTATAGTAATGCTGTTTATAGTAGCACTGTTTCTTAGCATTTAAACAATAATGCTAAACAAGGCTTATCTCCCATTACAGAGGGGCAAGTTATAAAGGTAAAATTCAACATTAGTTAATTAGTCACAAAATGTTGGCCATTTCTTCTCTGAGGGCCTCTCACACCAGCACCTTCCCTTCTATTCTTTTGTCATCCTCATTTTCAAATTCTCACTTCCACACAATCATATATTTTAGTGGGCATTTCAGTGGACACCACTCTGCCTCATTCAATCCAGAATTAAACAAATAATTAAACAAATTTTTGGAATTTTCAGAATTAAATAATTGGAAAAATAATTATCCTTAGGGAAAGGAGTAATTGTTAACGGCTACAGTTAAACTTTTTAATAAATGAATTTAAGCAACTGTGGAAGAATTGAAATAATGAAACTTATTTTTAGGAGTACATTGTTTCACAGGTACCATTACATCATTTCTTTAACTCCTTAGTACAGAGGATTGACAAACAGTACCAAACAGAATTCTGTGTTGCTGTTGGAGCAGATTTCTTCTCTGTGTAGCAAGGTATTGAGGGTTTCTTGGGGGTTTTTTGTTTGTTTGTTTTTATACTTGCCATTTAAGGATGTGTAAGAAAATAGATGTAACTTACTAATCTGTTTGCTTAATGACTTGGTTTCTTTATTGTAATATAGGATAATTTTGGTCCTAATTCATATTAAGATATTTTGGACTTTTCATAATAACTGTAAAAGTACTCTGCAAACATAAGTGACATTTTGTTTTTAGGAGAGATTTTCAGAAATAAGCTTTATGACTGGTAATTGTTATTGTTAACCTACTTCTTCAACATGCGATTTCAATTCGATGAGAAGATATTCATATACTTGCATTCTTTTCTTCATGTTAGGGCAGGGGATGAAAGTGGAAAAAGCTAAAGTTTTACTAAATTGTCATTTGGGAGTTTCCAATTTTTCTTTCTAAATTCTGATGATGTTTAGGAGATTTATGACTATTTTAACAGTTATTTTGTATATATAATGATGTAAAATTGGTATATTTTTAACTTTAAAAAAATTACAATATAAATAATTTTAAGTGGAATCATCTATTTAAAATCAAATTCAGTTTTTAGTAGGAAAAAATGAAAGTTTGCTTTTTTTCTAGTTATTTATTCAATTGTTATGTTTCTTGGAAAACAATTTTTAATGCACACAATGTTTATTGGCAGTACTTAGGTAACATTTTCTTATTGTTTTAATAACAAGTAGACTAGCAAATAATCCTGCAGGGAAAAAATGATTCTTATAATTATAGCAGTTTCCCTATGGTGCTATAATCAAGTCTTGGTTATAATTCCTATAGAAAATCGATATAGTAAAGGAAAAATGATTTTGACCTTAAGATGTATACTTGACTATATACTAACTTAAGATTTTGACTTCTAGCCTCTTTTTCTATAAATTTAATAGTCCTTTGAATAGGGCACCAAAGTATTTATTTGATGAAGTGGCCTTTACCAGTATTACACTGGCTTTCATCCTCTAAAAATAAGTAATTTGCTGAATTTTGAAATTTTAAAATGTATCTTTTATCATTTATCCAACATATATTCTACTGTGTGTGAGGTACTATACTGGATTTCGGGAACCCAGTAATGAAGTGTACAGATGACGCTTCTATACTTGTAGAACTTACATTTTAGGGGACAAGCAGAAAATAAGTAACTGCAGACACAATAAGAATTATGAAGAAATAAACAGCCTGAGATAGGGACTAAGTCAAGAGACCCTACTTTAGATAGAGGTTAATAAGGCCATACATTTCTCCAGAACTATTTGCAGAGACATCTTATGAATTAGTATATATTTTTTAAGTGCACTGAGAATAAAAAATACCCTGTTTCTATTTTAATCCAGGTAGCTAAGTAGCTCTCTATATAACCCTGTCCAGTCACCTAATCTTTTGGAGCTGCTTCACTGTATGGATTGAGAATATTATTATTTATCATTAATTATCTCATCTATATTGTCAGATAAGGGAGGGAAGAAATATAGATGGTATAGTAGAAAGTCTTCAGTGGAAGAGCATGGTTTTTAGAAAGCTTGACTTTAAGCCATAACTGCCCCACTCACTGGGTTATAGCTTTTCATATTGCAAACTGGAAATCATAATCCCCGTGTTACCTATTTCAGAGTTGTAATGAAAACCAAATTGGATGTATTTTATAAACTACCAATTATGTTGTAAATGATGGTTGCTACATAATTTTTTATTGTCTTGGAAGTTTATGTGGCCCAAATGGTTGACACACATAAGTGAAACAGTTTCCTTAAAAGTACAAAACACTAGATATTCTCTAAGTAATTTGAAGGTATGGTGAAATTTATAGAAATTTTACAGAGAAATTTGTAGAAATCTTATAGAGACTCTTCCTTTCTTTTTTTTTTTTTTAATAAGACAGAGTCTCACGCTGTCACCCAGGCTGGAGAGCAATGGCATGAGCTCAGCTCATCACAACCTCTGCCTCCCAGGTTCAGGTGATTCTCCTGCCTCAACCTTCCAAGTAGCTGGGATTACAGGCATGTGCCACCATGCCTGGCTAATTTATAGAGACTATTTCAAGTCAAAATCAGATCTGTACCTATAGTTTAGTACAGTGTAACATAATCATTAGTCCATCTAGTTATTGAAGATAGGCAACACTAATTCTAGAAGCACCCTAAACTATTAATGTTTAATGATGTATTTTTAGTTGTTTTGTTTTAAATTTGTTGTATTAGATTATCATTTTTTTCTTCTTGAACCACGACTGTAAAATATTAGAACATACTTTATTAGTAAGGAATAGCGACTTTATAACTATGTTCCCAGTTTAATGCAGCAAAAGGGATTATTTTTGAAGCCATATATTATAAAACTTAGAAAACAAATCTAAATATGAAGTAATTTATTTTTCTTATACATTGAGTTACGATTTGTTTTTTACTTTTTTTTTTTAGGCGGAGTCTCACTCTGTTGCCCAGGCTGGAGTGCAGTGGTGTGATCTTGGCTTGCTGCAACCTCTGCCTCCTGGGTTCAAGCAATTCTCCTGGCTCAGCCACTCAAATAGCTGGAACTATAGGCATACACCACCATGCTTGGCTAAGTTTTTTTTGTATATTTAGTAGAGACAGGGTTTCGTCATGTTGGCCAGGCTGGTCTTGAACTCCTGAACTCAAGTGACCCACACATCTCGGCCTCCCAAAGTGCTGGGATTACAGGCCTGAGCCACTGCACCCGGTCATTTTTCACGTTTTTGAAAAAGTGTATAATTACATACGAGTTCTTTGAAGTGAAGTGTTTTATAACTTGGGTTTCAGCTGGGTGTGGTGGCTCATGCCTGTAATCCCAGAACTTTGGGAGGCCAAGGTGGGTGGATCACCTGAGGTCAGGAGTTCGAGACCAGCCTGGCCAATATGGTGAAACCCCCATCTCTACTAAAAATACAAAAAATTAGCCGGGCATGGTGGCGCTTCCCTGTAGTCCGAGCTATACGGGAGGCTGAGGCAGGAGAATCATTTGCATCCAAGAGGTAGAGGTTGCAATGAACCAAGATCGCACCACTGCACTCGAACCTGGGCAACAGAGCGAGACTCCATCTCAAAAAATAAATAAATAGATAACTTGGGTTTCATTTATTAAACAATTAATGTTTTTTTCTTTTTTTTAATGTTTTTGCTGCTATTATCTGCCAGATGCCTATTCGTAATACTGGATAGAATAAGGTGGACAGGCTCTTTCTCAGGAAACTTTCAGGGTGCTTAAGTTCTATTGCTTTGTATGATCCTCAGTCAGCATCTTACCTTAAACAAATTATCTCTCTATGTAGCTATGGTTAGCCCCAGAATATAAGTAAAAGCTTCTTGGAGTAAAGCTTATTTTACTAATAATTAAGCTAGATTAGGAAAAGACAAGATAGGATTGTTAGGAAGTTACGATGTTCACTAATCTTCTGGCTGGGAAATATTTCTTCGAAGAGAGGAATTTGCAAAGCTAGAAACATGATTTCTACAACGACTCTTGTTGGAAAGGACCTACTGAAAAGACTTAATCAAGATTTTGAAACTCAGGCCAGGTGCAGTGGCTCATGCCTGTAATCCCAGCACTTTGGAGACTGAGGTGGGTGGATCACCTGAGGTCAGGAGTCTGAGACCAGCCTGAGCAACATGGTGAAACCCTGTCTGTACTAAAACAATAGAAAATATTAGCCAGGCATGGTGGCACGCGCCTACTTGGGAGGCTGAGGCGAGAGAGTCTCTTGAACCAGGGAGGCAGAGGTTGCAGTGAGCCGAGATCACACCACTGCACTCCAGCATGGGCAACAGGGTGAGACTGTCTCAAAAAAAAAAAAAAAAAAATCAAGATTTTGAAAGTCAGATTTGACAGGTTATTTGGCGTTTATATTCTAGAGATAGAATGATAGCCCGAACAGATCAGATCATCCTCAAGTCTCAGAGTTATCTAATGATTAGTGTATGGGCGCAAGTTATCAGCACCTAAGTTTATTAAGAATGCATTATAAACAACTGACAAATTTATTTTGTAGGGAATTATAGTTTATGTGATTTAGAAATACTTATTTTCATATTTGAAGCAAATGTCTAGTCAATATCAGGCTGTCTCAGAAGTGTGGCCATTTCAGCTAATGGTCCCACCGCATTTATATTAGGCTGTAAGTAATGCATTTAACTGCAATTAGCATCTCTAAAATGTTGAGAAAGCTGTAACTGGGACCCAGTCTGGCATACTCACATTACAGCCTTGTCCACCTTTTTAACTATACAGTCTGGTCACATTTTTTGGGCTATGGAGTCTTATGTATGCAAGAAAGAAGAACTAGGATTTAATGTCGAGAAAATTAGATATATTTTTTATATTTAATGATTATTTTCTATTGCTAAATATTTTTATTTTTAATTTCTAATTCTTAACTACATAAAATATATTTGACTTTAAAAAGATTATGGCTATAATAATAAAGAAAAATAAGCATATTTCTTTTAACCTTTCTTATTTTGTTCCTAACATATTAGGTTGGTGTAAAAGTAATTGTGGTTTCAGACCATGAGTTTTAAATCATTATAACTAGGCTCAAACACATCTGTATGAATAAAAATAGAAACCATTACGATCAACACATTTTTGCCAATGAGAATTAAGTTTTTTTATTCCTGTAGTATAAAAATCCATGCTTTGGAATTCTACAAACTCTTAGAAAGCATTTTCTGCATCCTGCCTTTCCTGTGGAAGCATTTTCCCTGCAAAAAGTTGTTGAGATGCTTGAGGAAGTGGCAGTCAGTTGGTGAGAGGTCAGGTGAATATGATGGATGAGGCAAAACTTGTAGCCCAGTTCATTCAACTTTTGAAGCATTGGTTATGTGACATGTGGTTGGGCGTTGTCATGGAGACTTGGGCCCTTTCTGTTGACCAATGCCGGCTATAGGTGTTGCAGTTTTTGGTGCCTCTCATTGATTTGCTGAGCATAATTCTCAGATGTAATGATTTCACCAGGATTCAAAAAGCTGTCATGGATCAGAATGGCAGCAGACCAGGAAACAGTGACTATGATCTTTTTTTTAGTGCAAGTTTGGCTTTGGGAAGTGCTTTGGAGCTTCTTCTTGGTCCAATCGTGAGGCTGGTCGTCGCCCACTTTTCGTCACACAATCTGATCGAGAAATGGTTCGTTGTTGCATAGAATAAGGGAAGACAACGCTTCAAAACAACGATTTTTAAAGTTTTTGCTCAGCTCATGAGGCACCTACTTATTGAGCTTTTGGGGGTTTATTTATTTATTTTTTTGTTTTGTTTTGTTTTTGAGATAGAGTCTCACTTTGTTGCCCAGGCTGGAGTGTCATGGCTCAGTCTGGGCTCACTGCAATCTCTGCCTCTTGGGTTCAAGCAATTCTCCTGCCTCAGTCTCCCAAGTTTCTGGGACTACAGGCATGTGCCACCATGCCTGGCTAATTTTTGTATCTTTTGTAGAGACAGGGTTACACCATATTGGCCAGGGTGGTCTGACCTCAGGTGATCCACCTCAGCCTCCCAAAGTGCTGAGATTACAGGTATGAGCCACCATGCCTGGTCTCATTGAGCTTTCTGATTTGCTTCAAATGCTGAATGGTCAGCGGTGAGTTCTTCTGCAACTTCTTGTGTAGTTGTAAGAGGATCAGCTTCAATCATTGCTCTCAATTGGTTGTTGTCTAATTCCTATGGCCAGCCACTATACCACTCATCTTCAAGGCTCTCGTCTCCTTTGCACAACTTTTTGAACCTCCACTGTACTGCATGTTCATTAACAGTTCCTGGGCCAGATGCGTTGATGTTGCAAGTTGTCTCCACTGCTTTTTGACCCATTTTGAACTCGAATAAGAAAATTACTCACATTTGTTTTTTGTCTAACATCATTTCCGTAGTCTAAAATAAACATAAACAGCAAGTAATAAGTTATTAACAAGAAAATATAAAGCGAGAAATGCTCATTAAAATGATGTATAACATAACCACATTTATTTAAGAACATATTCCAATATCAAACGGCAAATTTCAACAATGCAAAAACCACAATTACGTTTGCACCAACTTTAATATTTATTTTTGTATCTGTGAATTAAGAATGTATAAGTAAAAATAATAAATAGCAACAAAACATTAAAATATTAGTGATTAAATATTTCATGTAACCAGTCCATCGATATAGGACAATTAAAAGTGATTTTGCACTAGCTCTAAGATCTTTGGCAAATGCTTTCCCTGAATTTTCCCAGAGTTTTAAAATGAAATACCTTTTACTGAGATGTGCTGATTGATGTAGCTGCATTTCTGAATTAACTGGAAAAATATAACTTTCAGAATTGTGGTTTGTTTTATTCAGCCCCTAATAAACTGAGAGTTTACCTAAATATATTATGGTGATTTTGTTGAACCAATATTTAATAAGCATCTATATCCCCAGCCCTGGCAATACGAAGATGAATAAGCTGAGTTTGCTCATAAATCAGTCAGAAGTTGCTGTATGTTTTCTACCATATAATTCATTGTCTTCTCCTCAGTTTGTACCTGTTAGCATTAAATCTCTGATTTCCAGGAACAAAGTTTCTAAATTGCCTGCAAATTTATTTTAATTTTGAAACTAGAACAATAATCCATCTAGTCAAAAAGTTATAAGATGATGGTTAAATATAACAAAATATTTTGGTGCTAGAGCTCAGCCTTACACTGTTTTGTATACACACAAATAAATTATATCCACAACCTGAACTTGAAGCAAATATTGTGAATTTTTCAGAGATGTATACTTCAGTGGAAAAGGGAAGCCTGTAGCATTGAATGCCTTTACTGTTTTTGTTTGTCTGCGTTTTAGCTTTTGTTTTGTTTTGTTTTGACAGAGGGTGGGCCATTGTTCTTTTTAGTTTTTATAGTGGAGTTATTGGGAGAGGGCATTACTAAATGCATGTTAAATTGGTGAAATATGAGTGGAAAATTGTCACTTGGCACTATTCAAGAGTGAATCTCAGTGTGCAGTCAATGAAAATACGATCTGTTTTATCCAGGTTGGTGCTCTTTTTGTATTGCCATGTACCATTAGTAACATACTTATTCCACCTCCCAACCAACTCAGTTCAAGAAAATGGAAGGAATATATAGCTAAAAAGCCTAAAACAATCAGTGGTGAGTATTACATGTTTCAGTTGTTTTAATGATGCAGCCTAGTTAATGTATGTATCAAATTTGAAGTGAAGATAACATTTCTATATGAGAAAACAGTATTTCATATTATTGCTATTACATAATATTGATGTATTACCAGGAGTCTACATCATTTTCAGATTTTTAATTGCAACCTACTGTAACATAAAGTATCTCTAACCATATTCATTTAAAATGCTAGTGATCTAAAGGCAGAACTCTTGGTTCATTAGATAGCTAATTATATTGAACATGGGTTTTTTTAGAGATGTTTCAGGAATCAAATATGTGAAAAGAGCGGTTCATTTATTATATGGTACATTAAAAAAAACAAACCTGTGATAATTTTTTGAAGAAATTAGTAGAAGTTATTTATTTATTTATTTAGAGATAGAGTCTCACTTTGCCACCCAGGCTAGAGTGTGGTGGCACAATCTTGGTTCATTGCAACCTCCACCTCCTGGGTTCAAATGATTCTCCTGCTTCAGCCTCCCGAGTAGATGGGATTACAGGCACCCACCACCACACCTGACTAATTTTTGTATTTTTAGTCGAGATGGGGTTTCACCATGTTGGCCAGGCTAGTCTTGAACTCCTGACCTCAAGTGATCCACCCGCCTCCGCCTCCCAAAGTGCTAGGATTATAGGCGTGGGCCACCGCGCCTGACCTAAGGTTTTTTATTTAACAGTTTAACTGTATCTTACACAATATTCCAAGTATTCTATTTTAGATATACTGATTCATTTAATTTTTGTAATAACCCCGTATACTTATTTTTATCCCTATTTTACAGATGAAGGAATTGGAGCTTAGAGAAGTGACAAAGCTATTAGTTGGCAGAACCTATGGCTCTGTCACTTCTCCAAGGGTTTGAACCTGTGCTCTTGTGCTCTTTACCACTACTCTGTGTTCCCACTCGGTTCCTCTAGTATATTCAAGATGTCTTTATCCAAATGAGAATTTCTGTTATAAAATCAGAGATTAAGTCTAAACCCTAGTATTTCATGAGGTGATTGTGGCTTAGAATGTTAAAATTACTTTCCCAAAGTCACATTGGTGAAATGTGTTCCATCATACTTTGACTTTGATGTGTGTTTTTTAAATTGAACAAAAATTTTTTACTTTTTCTTAGCTTATAGTTTTTGTGACCCATAATGTGATGGGACTAACAACTGTAATTGAGACATGTGTACCAGAAGAATTATGAAGAAATCTGTAGAAATACTCCACAGGGCCCTTTAATTTTGAGGAATACAATTTTAAAATCAGTAGCTTATACAGTATAGATTTTCTATTTTTCCATGTAAGAAACAGGAGAGATACTGAGTTCTATTTTAGCAGATGTTGAATTCCAAATGTAGGTAAGATATCTATGTGGAAATTTAAATGTAGAGTTTGAATTTTAGGTACAGATCTCTAGATAATAGTCAGTACTGGATATTTGGATTTTGAGTTTTCCAGCAGTTTTATCTATTGTGTAATAAGCCACCCCAAAAGTTAGTGGCTTGGAAGAGCAAACACTTTATTTGCTTATAGTTTTGCAGTCTGAGCTGCCCTCAGCATCTACTGATCTCACCAGAGGTCATTGATGTGGGTGTTTTGAACTTGAAAATCATGTGGAGGCTGGGTTCAGCGGAGCTGGCTGGCTTTCTCTCTCCATTTAGTCTCAGAGCCTTTTCCTTGCCACATGGTCTTCTCACATGATCTCTCCTGCAAGTTAGCTGGAGTTTTTCCATGGTGGCTCAGGACAAACATATAGAACTTGAAACTACCAAGACTTTTAAAGGCTTTATCCCAGGACTAGCCCAGTCTTACTTCTGTTACATTCTGTTATTTAGAGCTAGTTACAAGAATAGTCCAAATTCAAGGAGGAAGTACCTGTCTAAAGATGTGGATAATAGGAAGCCACCAATGTAAAAAGTCTACCATAGGTGCCTACTAGTTAGGAATGTAGAATGTTACTTAGGAATGGTTGAAAACAACAACACATAAAGAACATGGCTAGAGAAGAGAGCCAAGGATAGAGTCTTTAGAAATACAGTCATCCCTCAGTATCCACTGGGAATTGGTTCCAGGACCCCTGTGGATAACAAAATTCCTAGATGCTCAAACCCCTCATATAAAATGGTGTAATAGTTGCATATAACCTGTGCACATTCTCCTGTATACTTTAAATCATCTCTAAATTACTTATAATGCCTGATACAATGTAAATGCTATGTAAATACTTGTTGTACTGTATGGTTTTTTAAATTTATATTCTTCTCAGTTATTAATTTGTTATTTTAAAATTTTTTCTGGAATATTTTCAATTCGTGGTTGGTTGAATCCACAGTGTGAAACCCATAGATGTAGAGGGCAAATTGTACCTGCATGTAAGGTGAAAGTGGAGGGAAAGTTAGGAAATGATATGGTAAATGATCTTTGGAAGACCCTAGCAAGTTATTATTAACATCAGCATTAAAATACCATTGATAAAGAGCATGGTGCAAAGTGTAGGAAATAAAGGAGCATCAAACTGGGTTTTTACACTTGAGGAAGTAGATTTATGGTCTTTTTCTTTGTGAAATTTATACTCAAGTGAGGAATATACCTAGGAAAATAATTATAAGTCTGTTTAGCCAACATTGTGAAGGCAAAATGAAAGGTACTTCCAGAGTGTATGACCTAACATAGCCTTAAGAGTTCAAGAGAAGTTTCCTGTAGGAGGAGACATTATTACTGTAACTTATGGCACCATACTAATACATGAATAAGTGCAGCTTTTAACCATTCTCATCTCACAGGGAACAAATATATATTTGGTAATTTTGGCGCTTGCTAAAACAAAATCAGAAATAGATTTTCTGAGTGGCAATATAGTCAATTTCACTTATTCTGCATATAATCATGGAATAATACTGATCCATTTCTCAGCTTTACATATGTCCAAAATTGATTAAACATACGTAGACATATGCAATCAGTTAATCATAATATTAACATCTCCTCAATAAACTTGAGTATATTCTGGCAGCCCATTCATTATTTATTTTTCCTCTTGTAACTTTCTCCAACTTCAAACAACCATTATGTTGGAACTTCTGATTTTAAGGTAATTTACTCTTAACTTAGGTGTGGGGTTTTTTTGGCATGATTTCCATCGTAATTTTAAGAAAATAACATGTGGCTTGATTTGATTTTTTTAAAATTATGTCTTCTTGAAATTTGAGCATTAATATTGGTAACTTGTGAATAATAATAAGACACAGATCACATAATCTTTGAAGCCAGATTGTTGATTACTGATTAGAGTGGATCATTAAGGGCTGATTAAGCTGACACTTTACAGTATTTTTTAAAAAATCTTAGAAGTAGAAATAAAACCAAACTGGACAGTTGATTATTCAGTTCTCTTCTACCCATAATCCTCTCTGTAGGAGAAATTCTTACCCATTGATGGAATTTTTTTTTGTAAAAATAGAGAAGCTGAGTTTTAGCTAATGTAAAAGCTTCAATAACTCACACCTGGCAAACTTCCTATCCCTTCCTAGCATCACTAACAATACCCTTTCTCACTATCCCAAATCATATAGCGACTCTCAGATCATTCTCCTACACCATGACTCTGTTTCTCCACAGTCTTCTGAATTATGCCCAACTGTTCTCTGTTGTTGCCACATATATGTTCCAGAATCTTCATTCTAACTTTGTACTGTTTCCTGAAAGTATTCCTTGATTTTATGCCTTTGTGACTTTATTATTCATTCATGCATCTAGTGAGTTATACCTTTTATTCATTTATTTGAATATACAGCAGATATTGTGTATCAGGCATGGTACTGTTATCTTGGGATTACTGATCCATGAGATAGGCTTGAGTCTTCCTCTAATGGAATTTACACTGTACTACAGAAAATAGATATTCAGAAGTTATTATAACATTGTATTTAGTAGTCACTGACTAGGAAAAATCCCCAAGACATACTGAATGAAAAAAGCAAGGTATGTAATAGTTATACTATTATTAATGATAAAAACAACTTTGTGTGTATTGAGCATTTAAACATATTTGTATATGCATTAAGTATCCGCTTTTTCAACTTTTTATTGAGCACTTACAATATATTAAGCACTGTTTTACATGCTGGACCAGCAGTAAATAGAACAAAATCCTTGCCCTAATGGAGCTTATTTTATGGTGGAGGTAACAGGTTTAGTTTTTCCCCCAGATAGCCATATGACTAGTTCCTAATTTTTTCCGGTCTTTACTCCAAAATCATTTTTCTCTTTTAGGACCTTTTTTGCCAGCCCATCTAACGTTGCAAACAGACTCTTCTCCTGACCTCTTATTCATCTTCCTAGCTTTATCTTTTTACCTTAATACTCATGCTGTCTAATGTACTAAGTGTGTGTCTGCCTGACACTTAACAGTTACTCAAAAGTGTTTGTTAAATAATGAGTGAAGTATATATTTCTAGGTAGTAATAACTGCTCTCCAGACAGTTAAAGAAAGACTTTGAATGGACTCCATCCATGTAGTATGAACCAAAATTTGTGCTCCAATTTTTATCAGTTTCATCCTTTGATGAAATAAAAAATATATATGTATTAATTTGAACCATATGTTGTTTTTGAATATCAAAAATTGTTTCGTATCAGCAGTTTCATAGAGTGAACTAAAACAGACAAACAATGCCCAATTTGAAGTATGGTTTAATTATAATAGCAAATGAATGCCTTTTAAAATTGGTATTCAATAAAATACCCAGAAATTACTATGATACAGGAAAAATGCAAAAGCACTGTACAAACAAATGCAATTAAGTCAACCATATTACATTTCAAACGAAAAATGTCTATATGTAAAACTTATTGAGAAGACAGATGAGCAGTGAAAAATGGCTGGCTCACCATGTTTACAGACATATTTTATGAAGTTGTCAAAAAATTGAATGATCATGTGCAACCTAAACAAATCATAGATAAGTAATAAAAAATTTTATCTCCCAATATTGAAGGCCTACTATGTGCCATACGCTGTGGATTCATTATCTTTAATTCTCAAAACAATATTGAGAAGTAGGTTTTTAAAAAATCCTTTATATTACAATTGAGAAAAATAAGGCAATCAAGGAAACCAAGAACCTTATCTAATGTCACAGGGTGGAATTAGAATTTCTACCTAATTTTATTTTATTTTTATTATTATTATTTTTTGAGGTGGAGTCTTGCTCTGTCGCCCAGGCTGGAGTGCAGTGGCGCGATCTCGGCTCACTGCAAGCTCCGCCTCCCGGGTTCCCGCCATTCTCCTGCCTCAGCCTCCCGAGTAGCTGGGACTACAGGCGCCGCCACCACGCCCGGCTAATTTTTTTGTATTTTTAGTGGAGACGGGGTTTCATTGTGTTAGCCAGGATGGTATCGATCTCCTGACCTCGTGATCCACCCGTCTCGGCCTCCCAAAGTGCTGGGATTACAGGCTTGAGCCACCGCGCCCGGCCTTTTTTTTTTTTTTTTTTTCTACCTAATTTTAAATGTATCTAAAGGCCATGCATGATTTGTTTTGTCACATAATGTATACTTTCATTGAAAATAATTTTTTAAACTTGGTCTTTTTGGCCTTCAATAAACACCCCTTCATGCTAAAACTCTCAATAAGCTAGGTATTGATGGAACGTATCTCAAAATAATAAGAGCTATTTATGACAAACCCATAGCCAGTATCATACTGAATTGGCAAAACCTGGAAGGATTCCCTTTAAAAACTGGCACAAGACAAGGGTGCCCTCTCTCACCACTCCTATTCAACATAGTATTGGAAGTTCTGGCCAAGGTAATCAGGCAAGAGAAAGAAATTAAACGGTATTCACATAGGAAGAGAGGAAGTCAAATTATCTGTTTGCAGATGGCATGATTGTTTATTTAGAAAACTCCATCGTCTCAGCCCAAAATCTCCTGAAGCTGATAAACAACTTCAGCAAAGTCTCAGGATACAAAATCAGTGTGCAAAAATCACAAGCATTCCTATACACCAATAATAGACAAACAGAGAACAAAATCATGAGTGAACTCACAATTGCTACAAAGAGAATAAAATACCTAGGAATCCAGCTTACAAAGGATGTGAAGGACCTCTTCAAGGAGAACTACAAAGCACTGCTCAAGGAAATAAGAGAGGACACAAACAAATAGAAAAACATTTCATGCTCATAGATAGGTGGGATCAGAACCGTGAAAATGGCCTTACTGCCCAAAGTAATTTATAGATTCAATGCTATCCCCATCAAGCTACCACTGACTTTCTTCACAGAATTAGAAAAACTACTTTAAATTTCATATAGAACCAAAAAAGAGCTCGTATAGCCAAGACAATCCTAAGCAAAAAGTACAAAGCTGGAGGCATCACGCTACCTGACTTCAAACTATACTACAAGACTACAGTAACCAAAACAGCATGGTGCTGGTACCAAAACAGATATATAGACCAATGGAACAGAACAGAGGCCTCAGAAATAATGCCACACATCTACAACCATCTAATCTTTGACAAACCTGACAAAAACAAACAATGGGGAAAGGATTCCCTATTTACTAAATGGTGCTGGGAAAACTGGCTAGCCATATGCAGAAAGCTGAAACTGGACCCCTTCCTTACACCTTATACAAAAATTAACTCAAGATGGATTAAAGACTTACACATAAGACCTAAAACCATAAAAACCCTAGAAGAAAACCTAGGCAATTCCATTCAGGACATAGGCATGGGCAAAGACTTCATGATAAGACACCGAAAGCAATGACAACAAAAGCCAAAATTGACAAATGGAATCTAATTAAACTAAAGAGCTTCTGCACAGCAAAGAAACTATCATCAGAGTGAACAGGGAACCTGCAGAATGGGAGAAAAATTTTGCAATCTATCCATGTGACAAAGAGCTAAAATCCAGAATCTACAAGGAACTTAAACAAATTTTCAAGAAAAAAGCAAACAACCCGATCAAAAAGTGGGCAAAGGATATGAACAGACACCTCTCAAAAAAAGACATTTATGCAGTCAATAAACATATGAAAAAAAGCTCATCATCACTGGTCATTAGAGAAATGCAAATCAAAACCACAATGAGATACCATCTCGCACCAGTTAGAATGATGATCATTGAAAAGTCAGGAAACAACAGATGCTGGAGAGGATGTGGAGAAATAGGAACACTTATACACTGCTGGGAGTGTAAATTGGTTCAACCATTGTGGAAGACAGTGTGGCAATTCCTTAAGGATCTAGAACCAGAAATACCATTTGACCCAGCAACCCCATTACTGGGCATATACCCAAAGGATTATAAATCATTCTACTATAAAGACACATGCACATATATGTTTATTGTGGCACTATTCGCAATAGCAAAGACTTGGAACCAACCCAAATGCCCTTCAATGGTAGACGTGATAAAGAAAATGTGGCACATATACATCATGGAATACTACACAGCCATAAAAAAGAATGAGTACATGTCCTTTGCAGGGACATGGATGAAGCTGGAAACCATCATTCTCAGCAAACTAACACAAGAACAGAAAATCAAACACTGCATGTTCTCACTCTTAAGTGGGAGTTGAACAATGAGAACACATGGACACAGGGAGGGGAACATCACACACTGGGGCCTGTCAGGGGATGGGGGGCTAGGAGAGGGATAGCATTAGGAGAAATACCTAATGTAGATGACGGGTTGATGGGTGCAGCAAACCACCATGGCACGTGTATATCTATGTAACAAACCTGCACATTCTGTACATGTATCCCAGAACTTAAAATTTAAATAAAAAAAAAAACTTAGTCTTTTCAATTTTATGTCTTGATGTTTGTGGAAATAATTTATTCTCATGTAGCAGAATAATAGTATCTCACAATTTTATAATTCTAGATGTTTGATAATTTTAGAAGTCTAAACTTGAATATTGCCTCATTTTTTAAAATTGGAATTCTTTTGAAAAGAAATGTGTTAAAGGTACTCTTGGAGAAAATCATATCTGATTGTTTTGTTGACTAACAATTCTTCTAATAAAAATATTTTTAGAGGGACTAGACTAATGACTGATAAAATGTTTTGAAATAATGAAGCATGTGCCTTTTTCACATTCAAATCACCATGGTGAAAATGTTTCAAAATAGTGGGCTGACATCAACAGAGGATTGGATAAAGAAAATGTGGTACATATATACCAGGAATACTACACAGCCATAAAAAAGATGGTACATGTATGCTATGGGATACTATGCAGCCATAAAAACGATACATAAACACCATGGACTACTATGCAGCTATAAAAAGATGGTACATATACACCATGGAATACTGTGCAGCCATAAGAAATGTAGTACATGTACACCATGGAATACTGTGGAACCATTTCCTTTGCAACACCAAGGATACAGCTGGAGGCCATTATCCTGAAGGAATTATCACAGAAACAGAAAACCAAATATCACATGTTCTCACAAATGGAGGCTAACCCTGGATATGCACAAATATAAATACAGGAACAGTAGACACTGGGGACTCCAAAGGAGAGAAGTTGCATGCTGTGTTCACTGGGTGATGGGATTAATAGAAGTGCAAATCTCGACATCACACAATATACCATTATGGAAAACCTGCATATGTACCTCCTGAATCTAAACTCAAAAAACAGTGGGCTGAAACAGGTAAGGCTAAAATAGCACAGTGCAAGTGACCTATAAATTTCATCTTGAGAAATAAAGGACTGATAAGGATTTTGAAAGAAATTTTAGTGACAGAGACAAAGTTTTTTTTTGTTTTCGTTTTTGTTTTTTGAGATAGAGTCTCCCTCTGTCACACAGGCTGGAGTGTGGTGGCGCGATCTCGGCTCACTGCAATCTCCGCCTCCCGGGTTCACGCCATTCTCCTGGCGCAGCCTCCCAAGTAACTGGGACTACAGGTGTCCGCCACCATGCCCGGCTAATTTTTTTTTTTTTTTGTATTTTTAGTGGAGATGGGGTTTCACCGTGTTAGCCAGGATGGTCTTGATCTCCTGACCTCGTGATCCGCCTGCCTCGGCCTCCCAAAGTGCTGGGATTACGGGCATGAGCCACCGCGCCCAGCCGACAAAGTATTCTTTTAGTCCACAAATATTTTTTTTGTGCCTGCTGTGTGCAAGGCGTTACTGTGCTAGGAATACAGTGGTAAACCTTTCAACTAACTTGACTACCAGCCTTTATTGTACACTTAACTTTATACTCATTCTTTTCAAGCACATATGAAACATGCTTCAGGACAGACCCATATACATGCTCCCCATTAAATGAATCTCAGCAAATTTAAAAGGATAGAAATAATATACACGATATCCTCCAATTTCAATGGAATTAAGTTAGAAATTGACAACAGAAAGAAACCTGAGAGATCTCTCAACTATTTGGAAATTAACACACTTCCAAATAACCTATAGATCAAAGAAAAAATCAAAAAGGAAATTAGAAAATAGTTTTAAGTGAATGAAAGTAAAAACAAAACAAAATGTATGGAACACAGCTAAAGCAGTACTAAGAATATCTGAAATGCTTATCTTAGCATGGAAGAAAGATCAACAATCAATTTAACCATCAACCTCAGTAAGCAAGAAGACTTAAGTGAGTAGAAGGAAAAAATTAACCAGAAATTAATGAATAAAATATCGAAGAATATGCCTACCAAAAGAAGTATAAGACGTGTACACTGAAAACCCCAAAGCATTACTGAGATTAATTAAAGAAGATATAAGTAAATGGAGATATATACCATATTTAGAGTTTGGAAAACTCAGTATTATTAAGATAGAACTCCAAATTCAACCCAATGCCTATCGAAGTTCCAGCAGGACTTTCTGTAGAAATTGACAAACTGCAGAAGTTCAAGACCAGCCTGGCCAACATGGCGAAACCCCGTCTCTACAAAATATATATATATATATATATATACACATACATACAAAAATTAGCTGGGCGTGGTGGCAGGCGCCTGTAATCCCAGCTGCTCTGGAGGCTGAGGCAGGGGAATCGCTTGAACCCAGGAGGCAGAGGTTGCAGTGAGCCGAGATCATGCCACTGCACTCCAGCACAGGTGACAGAGCGAGACTCCATCTCAAAAAAAAAAAAAAAAAAAAAAAGAAATAAAAGAAATTGACAAACTGATCCTAAGTTTATATGGAATTGCAAAGCACCTAAAATGACCAGAACAATTTTGAAAAGTAAAAACAACATTTGAGAACTTAGCTACCTGATTTAAACGAATCATTTAGGTCCTTCAGTCTAAATGCAGAGTTTTTGTTTCTCTCTCTAGTTCAATGATTCTTAACACCAGCTACAAATTAGAATCATTTTGACAGTTATTTAAAGTTATTTAAAGAATCACTTTTTTTCTAAGAATCATTTAGGTCCTTCAGTCTAAATGCAGAGTTTTTGTTTCTCTCTCTAGTTCAATGATTCTTAACACCAGCTGTAAATTAGAATCACCTTGACAGTTATTTAAAAAGCTCAAGCTGAGCTCTACTGAAAATAATTCAACCCAAATCTCTGGGGTGGACCTAGGGTATCAGCGGTTTGTTAGAGCATCCTTGGTGGTTCAAATGTGTATCCAAGATTGAGAACCTCTGCCCTAGGTGGTGCTTTCCCCAACACTAGGTGACATCGCTGTTACTGAAGAATCCTTCCGATGCTTTGAGGCAGAAAAAATTTAAGAATCACTGCTTTAGGCCTTTTAATTCCTAATCTAGAAAATGAGGATACTACTACTACTTGCTTACTGTATCTCAAACTTGTTTGAATCAAATTGGTAATGGAAGGTACACTCTTTCTAAATTCTGCAGTAGCTTTTTGTTATTCTCTCCAATCTTATATGCTTCTGTGTCTGTGAAACAACAAAGAAATCATTGCTGTTCATAATGAATAAGATCTGGAAATATCTTCTGAGTGGCTTCTCTATTCATTGTAGCTTTCAAATTGTGTATTTTTTAATATTGTAATTAAGAGGAAATGTATATAGTTTATGACCCTAATATTACTTAATTGTTTAAAATAGTCATGGTGGAATTTATAAATCCTGTGTTTTTATAATTTTCACAGTAATGAGTTATACACCTACTCAACAGTACTATCCTTTTTTTTTCTTCTTTTTCTTTTTTTGAGACGGAGTCTTGCTTTGTTCCCCAGGCTGGAATGCAGTAGCCGGATCTCAGCTCATTGCAACCTCCACCTCCTGGATTCAAGCGATTCTCCTGCCTCAGCCTCCTGAGTAGCTAAGATTACAGGCGTGTGCCACCACGCCCCGCTAATTTTTTGTATTTTTAGTAGAGATGGGGTTTCACCGTGTTAGCCAGGATAGTCTTGATCTCCTGACCTCATGATCCACCCACTTCAGCCTCCCAAAGTGCTGGGATTACAGGTGTGAGCCACCACGCCCGGCCAGTACTGTCATTTTTTAAACTATTTTAGATTTTTTAAAAAATTGAGCCACAGTCATTTTCTTGAACAATGTCAGTGGCAGCCTAGTTTTATGCTAAATTGTTCAAAGCTTAGTCTGATGAATACGGTGGGGTATCAGGCTAGGAAATACATTTTTGAAGATACTTTATGAATATAAAGTACTTAGATTGATGTTTTTTTCTTGTGCCTCCCCACCTGGCACTAAGGGCTGTTTCAAAAGTTGAGTCTTGAGTTAAACAGCGATCTCATTGTTGAAAAGAGTGTAGCCTCCTAAGATGCCTACATTGGAAACTAGATTTTGTTTTATTATTTCATTTTTGGAATGATTATTAAAATAATTGGTTATATTATTTTGCCATTTCTTTATGAACATATATAATAACTATCAGTAAGTCAGAATATTCACTTACCCAGAATATCCTGTTTCCCCTGTAGTCCTGGGATATTTTTTTTCCTTCTATTATGTGGAATATTATTTATCCTTTAGATTGTTATAATTTTGTTTTCATATTAACCGTTAAAAATGAGTGTTACAGGGTTTTAAGAACCACTAAGAAACTTATTGACAAAGAATATAACTTGATTTTTATTATATAAGAATTTTTTTTGCTAATAATAAAGACATAAGACTTTATTGTGGTTTATGTGTTATCTGTAAACTTTGATGCAACTAATAGACACTTGGTAGTTTCTGCTTCTCCCATTTTATCTGTATAGTATTATCCAAAATATATGTATGCTTTTGGTGGAGAAGGGGCATACAAGCCAACACCTTATCAAATGATAATGTAAATAAACATAGCAGTTGAAAATAGACAGACTTTTTTTTAGTAATCATTTTCCCTTATTTAGGAAGAGTGATGAGGCTAGAATAACTATGCTAATTGTAAATCTGTTACTCTCTGTGGTATTTACATAAAAGTTATTTAATAAGTCTTCAATTAACACCTGCCAAATCTGGAGCAACATTTTTTAAATGACTGCAGAGTCATTATGGCTAGGAGAATTCTTTACAGTAAATATTTTTCTTTTGAGGAAAATAAGGTTGTTGTAATTACAAACTTCAGTGATTAAAATGCAAATAAAGGTGATGAGATTTAAAATAAATGTGGAAAGAATGTCATAGATAGAAGAGATATATGTAAGTCGAATCAGCAAGTAGCTAAAATGGTAAATGAATTAAGGTCACTGTATCTTTTGGCAAACCTTAATTTCAAATAAAACTGGTAACAACAAGTGTTTTTCTTTTCTAATAACCTTTATTTAAATTCATGTTGTAAAACTATAGTTTATGAACAGAATTAATGTCACTCTAGCAATCTGATTGTAAAAATTGTTTTTGTTACTTCATCATTGTTTTAGGGGATAGACTATGACCCACAGTATCTTCCTATCTCTGAAATAAACTGTAGCTATTGTAATAAAATTACAGTACTTTCTTAGTATTTTGGGATGTATATATGTGTATATATGACATTCTGTATACTATATAAAAGGATCTTTTATATGCTGTGTGGTTGTCTCTAAAGAACTGAAGTACTGTCAAGAACTTTCTTTTTGTAAGCAGAACTTTACATTCCTAAGATAATTTTTAAAAATACAGTTTTACTGAGATATAATGCATACCATACATTTTACCCTTTTAAAGTTTACAATTCAGTGACTTTAAAAATATAATCACAGAATTGTGCCACTATCACCACAATCAAGTTTAGGGCATTTTAATCTCCCTGGAAAGAAACCCCATACGCATTACCAATCATTGCGCATTTCCATCACCCATTCCTCCCCCTACCCCTAAGCAACCATGTATCTATTTTGGTCTGTATAGATTTGACTGTTTGGGACATATCATAGAAGTGTAATCATATAATATCTAGTTTGTAATGACTGGCTTCTTGGACTTAGTATGTTTTCAAAGTTCATCCATGCTGTACATGCTGTAGCATATGCCAGTACGTCATCCTCTTTATTGCTGAATAATATTTCATCACTTAGATATACCACATTTTATCCACACATCAGTTGATGGACATTTGGAATGTTGACACTTTTAGGCTATTATGAATAATGCTGCTCTGAATATACAGGTACAGGCTTAAAATCATTTTTGGTATAAATCTAGGAGTGGAGTGGAATTGCTGGGCTTCCTCTTTTTTCGGTGTCTTAAGGTAGAAGGTTAGGTTATTGATTGAGATCTTTAACACTACTTCAGCTGTATTTGATAAACTTTATATCTTTTGTTTATCTCAGAGTATTTTTAAATTTCCATTATGATTTCATATATCTTTTGTTGGTGTGTTGTTTAATTTCCACATATTTGTTAATTTCCCAGATTTCTCTGAATTATTAGTGTCTAAAAGGACTAATGATTTCAGTCCTTTTAAGTTTATTGTACTTTTCCACTCCAGTGTTTCCATTGGGTTTTTATTTTATATCTTTTCATCTATATTCTCTATTAGATGAGACTGTCATCGTGCCTTTCATGTGGTTTCCTTTAGTTCTTTGAACATATTTGTAATGTTTGCTTTGAAGTCTTTGTTATATTTAACTTCTGGGACCTCTCACAAGTATTTTATATCACTTGCTTTTCCCCTTTTGTAGGTATTACACCTTCCTGTTTCTTTGCATGTCTCATAATTTCTTGATAAAGATGACAATTTAGGTAATATATTGTAGTTGTTGGTTAATAATTTCTCTCCCCCCTTATTAGGTTTGTTTTCTTGTTGTTTGTATATGTATTTGTTGTATGAGTTGGGCTTGTATTGCTTATAGTATGAATTTTAATGAAGTCTGTTTGACTTTGGTGTCACTCTTCAGAGGGTGCAGCCTTCAGCGTGGCCAGATTCACCCTGGGCATCCAGTGGTCTCTGCCTGACTCACTTTCCCTTTCCCTGATACCTTCTTTGTCTGCCTCATTTGCTGTCACATGTAGCTGCTTTATACTTCACTAATTGCCATCTTCACTAATTGCTTTATTGTTTTTGACAATGCATTGGGGCTTAAATTGTTCCACATCCATTTAAATTTGATTCATTTTTGTGGGCATTCTTCGATTTGAATTCTGACACCAAGATGACGCTTCTTAGCTGTCTCATTCCCCCGTTCTCTCTAATGAACGAGATCTTTTGCTTGTTTCTCTTAATTAGGTGAACTACCAGCCTCCTTTTATTTGCTTATTACCAAGTCTCCATAGTTTTTGAGACCCTCTTTAGGCTCCAACTTACTGCAATCTGAGTCAGATGAAGTCAGTTTCTTTGGGTAGAGTTTAGGGCCTTCTGTTTTGAGGTCTCTTCCCCTGGGCAAAATCTCTGAGCCACTACTTTGGTAGCTGGGCCAGCATGTAGCTTCTGGTCTTCTTTATGTACCTCTCCCAGTGTAGAAACTGCCCTGTGAATGTGCCGAGGTGAGGACATTTGGGTCCCTATTTTCTCAGCTTTGCTATCCTGGGGTAGAACCTCTACCTTATGAGCAGGAGCTAGGTGGAGAAAGAAGTCCCCAAATTCTCATCATACGCATCAGGAATTTAGTCTTTTCAACTCAGAATGAGGGGATGAGAAATTGCTGGCAGCCTGCTCCTTCCCATGAGATGCTGTAACCCTTTATTGGAAGCGAGGGAAGAGGAAGACCCATCTTTTTGGCCACAGCCACTTTGATTGGAGTTTCTGTTCATCTGCTTTGGGAATGGGTGGAGAGAAGCAGGCTGCGACTGAAGTCCTGTGGACTCTTAAATACTAAGCCACAACCTGCTTCTTCCCAATCCATTTCCAACTCAATGGATAGATGCTCCAATCTGTCCAACCTGCTTCTTCCCAACCCTAATCTTAGTATATTTTCCTGAATAAATGTTTCTTAATTTGGTATATACCCTTAGGATCATTTCACCAGTTGTGCTTGTATTGCTGGGGAGTGGGTCCACAGACTTTCTCACCCTGCCATCCTGATAGCCCCTAAAATAAACTTAAGGGAAATAGAGACATAGATAACTTTTTAAAGAGGTAAGCATTCACTTTTATTCCCTGATAATCAGCCCTTAACTCTGCATTATGTATCTCAAGCCGAAGACACTTCGTTTTACCCTATTCAGAGAATAAACCTCTAATCTTCTGACAGTCATTTGCCTGAATAGAATAAGGGATCAGGAGGCCTGTTTCTCAAGTTGACTTTCAAACTCTCTTCCTATTGCAGCTTTGTTTTGCTTCCAGAGCCATCTGGGGTCACAATTCCAGACCTCTTGAGGATGCATGTATAAATTGTGCTGCTGTGGGGCTTTCTCTGCTGTTTTTCTCAGCTTCCTTAGCAGCGGAGAGATTGAAGTTTGTTACCAGTTGTTCATATACTTTTCTGCTTTCAAATTTTAGTTGTTGTCTCTTCCAGATATTAGTTTTTTGTAGATTTATGCTATTTTTAAGATTTCTTTATTCTCATTTAGTGGAATTTCAGGAGATAGTGAATATAAATGTTTATGTCCAACTCACCATCTTCAACAAAAAAAGATTCTACTTCTATTTTTAATCTCAAAGGCTTCACAGTTTTTCTTCAACCTTCACTATAACCCTCACTTGATTTGCTTTTAAAATATACTAGATGCTGTCTTAACTGACCTTCACATAACTGGCATGCCAGATTAATGAATGCTCTCCATTCCTTCTGTAAAATACATTATGGATGCCCACTGCAAGAAGCAAAAAGCTACTCCCGAGTATAGCTGTACCCTTCTGCTTCCATCAATTAAGTTATGTGTGTTTGTAGGAGTCAGTTTATTCCCCTTTGAAGAAATGGAAGCTATAAACATTATTGATGTGGTTATTTAAGAAATATACTGTAGAACTCTGGTAAGCCATATCAAAAGTTAAAGAATAAGTACACATAAAAGATTTATGCTTTGTAATTGTTTGTTATGATTTTTTGCCTTAACAGCCTTCTCAATTAAATGAACGACTACTAGCCCTGAATGTATGAATAGCTTGTTTTAAAATAACATAAAAATTTTATTATATCCTATGGATCAAATGTATGATTCTGTTGTGTTGTGTGCTGAATTTTCACATACTTAACAAGATAATTGTTTTTGTTTAGTTCCAGATGTTGAAGTGAAAGGAGAGTGTTCAAGCTATTATCTCTTATTACAAGGTAATGGCAATAGAAGATGTAAAGCCACATTGATTCACTCAGCCAACCAGATCAATGGCTCATTTGCACTCAGTTTAATTCACGGAAAGATGAAAACAAAGACAGAAGAAGCCAAATTGAGTAAGTGTTAACTTTAGGTATTAAAACATGTTTACATTGTTTGTGTGTGTAGTTAGCATATGTGGCTTTAAGTAGAAGAAATATTAAAAATTTAATGAATTTATTTTCCCCAAACTCCATTCTCTCTCATTAATTTACCTTTTATTTAAAACATATTATGACATTTTTTTACAATTTAATGTGCAAAGAGCAAATTCCTTTTACATTATACCTAGTAAAATTTAGTAGATCAGCCTTCAATTCTAAAAATGAAATTTTTAGTATTTTCCACTTTAAATACATGTATTTTGCTAGATTTCTCATTTTCATTTACATTGTCTCAAGCCACACGTTCTATTTTATTGCCCATCTTTCCCTCTTCCCAGGCTTTATTATTTAGGTTATTGATTGCTGCATAACAAACTATCCCAAATTTAGCTTAAAAATAGCAGTTTATTATTATCTCTCATGGTCCTGTGGGTTGAATGGGCTCAGCTAGATGTTTCTATTTTGAGGTCGTGCATATGATTACAGTCACATACACTATGGCTCCAGTCATTTGAAGATTCCACAGGGCTTGATGTCTAAGATAGCTTCTTCACACCCATGTTTGGTACCTGGGCTAAGATGGCTGGAACAGATGAGGTCTGATTTTCTCTCCACAGGCCCTTTCCTCACAGCTAGCTTGGGCTTCCTTAAAACATCATGGTCTTAGGGTAGACTCACTGACTTTTTTATTTTGAGACATAGTCTTGCTCTGTCACCAGGCTGGAGTGCAGTGGCGCAATCTTCGCTCACTGCAACCTCTGCCTCCCAGGTTCAAGCAATTCTCCTGCCTCAGCCTCCGGAGTAGCTGGGACTACAGGTGTGCGCCACCATGCCCAGCTAATTTTTGTATTTTTAATAGAGACAGGGTTTCACCATGTTGGCCAGGATGGTCTCGATCTCTTGACCTCGTGATCTGCCCACCTCAGCCTCCCAAACTGCTGGGATTACAGGTGTGAGCCACTGCGCCCGGCCTAGGCTGACTTCTTATATTGTTGCTGACTTAGAGCAATTGTTCTGTGAAGCTGCAAGGGTTTCTGTGTCCTAGCTAGACGTCATTCAGTGTCACGTTTACGTTACCTTGTTACATAGTGTGAAGCATGTCCAATAATTAGCAATCTTAAGGGAGGACTGCCACAGCGTGGAGAATAGGGAAGATCATCACTATGCCAGCCACCAGTAACAGGAGTCTAAATACATCTTTCTGCTGTCCCCTGGGCTACTATTTAGGTCCACCATGTACTGGTCACCAATTTGTCCTAGTCCAGTGTGACAGAACACACTCACATGCAAGTTATGTGAAGCAGGTTTATTACTTACAGATAGGCAGCAAGAAAGAAGCCTAGGATCTGTTGTAAGCCAGGCCCCCAAGGCTCGGGAAAGCTTCCCAGGGCAGATGGAGTCTTGATTGCATGTGTGCCGTTTGCACCACAGCTAAGGGACCCCAAAAGGCAGCCTGACCTGGCTTCTGTATTTCAGGGGCCATGTGACTCATTGGGCGACGCTTTAAAGGACATCCTGCTTTTAGGGGACAAAGGAAAAAAACCCAAGCTATCTTGGACAGTTCCTCCCTATTTCAAGATAGTACATTTCCAGTACGTTCTACAGTTATTCTGAGTACTATGGGCATGAAGAATGGGGAGAGAGACATGGCTAAGGCTATCATGGGACCATCCAGCACATTGATCTAGGCTGGATTCATGGTGGAGGGTACTGCACAAAAAGGAATAACAGGAGATGTGGTTCATTCAGTGGCTTTTGGGGGTATCTTTAGAGACTGGCTCCCGTTCCCTATCTGTGATTTCTGATTAGGTGGAAGAAAATGTGATTCAGGGAATTCTGCTTTACTATCTAATTCCCTCAATTTAAAAATCAGGTCAATGTTTAAAATGCAAAATAATTGAGTATGCTTATTTTCTGCTGCATAATTATTATTATTATTTACTTTGAAATATATAAGATCAAGAGAGGTGAGTGATTGGTTTTTATTTTTTGTTAAATCATTGCTGTAACACATTTCCCAGGAACTGAGTACTAATTGTTGGCAAAGGGCATTGTTAATGTTGACCTTTTTTTTTCTTATTGCTCAGGTTTTCCTTTTGACTTGTTATCACTTCCACATTTTTCTGGGGAGCAGATTGTACAAAGAGAGAAACAGTTAGCTAATGTTCAAGTTTTAGCTTTGAAAGAATGCCTAAGTAAGTAACAGTTTGTATATTTCATCCTACTCTAAAAATGTTGACTTGTTCGGACATAAGCTGCTTTTATTTGCACACTTCTTCTTATATAGTTTATCTTTTAGTTACGCTACTTATTTATGGAACTATTTTTGACAGCGATGATGTAGAGTAGAAGAGATGTTTTCACTAGCTTCAGAATGTTTCTGTTTATTTGTACGTCACTGTTAAGTTATAAAAATACTTCATCAGCAAATTTTGTATTTCAAAATTTGTTTTTAATTGGATGCTAGAAAAGGTATGTAAGTTTTATTTTTCTGTTTAGTGTAGAACTCTTGATAAAATATCTTTTTATATATTTTTGGTAGCAGAAGTTGGATGCTACAAATAGGAAAAAATGCAAGTCTTAGGGAAATTAATGTGTTACCTTGAGCATTGATTCTTAGAGTTTAATAATGATCATCAATAATAAGTAAGAACATTTCATGTGCTGAGTGACATTGGCATTATAGATTTATTCAGAAAAGAGTCATAATTTCACGTTTTCTCTTTTACAGTTAATTTGGCTATCAGTCTTATTTTTTAATACAAATTTTAAGCATTCATTTGTTGCCTAATTGAACTTATTTATTGTTATGTAATTTCTAAGAAATCGATTCAAATTGTGAGTCCTCCTTAGTTGTATGTAGAAAAAAAGATATTCGAATTATATATTACATATATTATAAAATAAGAACGATCATTCTTTTCTTTAAAAACATTTTTTAAAAGTGTGAATTCAGTAGCCTACGTATTCAATAGAAGATAATTTTAGAATGCTTGGTCTCAATTATTCATGTAAAGATTACAAACTTTTTCAATTGTAAAAATCCAGGGTAATTGTGTAGTCTTGAGCTCCTCTAACCATTGGTGTTTTTTTTTTCTTTTAAACCGAGAAAATGATGTTTGCTCAAGGAAAGTGTAATTAGAAAGGCAAATCATTTTTAATAAAGTGTAGTACATGCTATAACCAACAAATACATAAACACACACACACATATATACTGAAATACCAGTATTGTTATGGATATAAAATGTTTATTTCAGACATCAGTATTATTCATTTTTTAACTTTGCTCTATTCCTGCCAAAAACCCGTCAGGCCCTGATTTCCTTGCCATAAGCCTCCTGCAGCTTTTTATAACTCAGTTCCTTCAACATCTCCACTGTTTCATCTTCACCTCTGTTCCTCACCTTTCCAAAAAGAAAAACTATCAGAGGAGCAGGGACCTCTCTGAAGCTGGTGCATCTCTTCTTTGTGAAAGGAGAAGACTTAACCCCAAGAGGGCCATCCCTCCTGGTTGTGTGGGAAGGGAAATATGACAGCTACAACTAGGTTGCTGCCTAGAGGTGTGAGTGAAAAGTTCAGCAGAGTTGGTGAGAGGGCAGGAGAGGGTACAGAAATGCAAAAAAAAAAAAAAAAAGACCTTAGAGCTAGTTGCTGCTAGAGACACTTGCTCTGGATATATCCATGAAATGGCCATTTTGCAATCTGAAATGTTAAATCTTGATTCAGATTAATGATCCAGTTAATCTATTTATGATGAAAATACTTCCTGAACAAATCTCTTCTCTACCCAGAGAGTTAATACTGGATTAAAAACTTGGAGACAAAGATGCATCTGTTTAGAATGCCTGTGTCTCAAAAGGCAGAGGCAAATGACAGCAAAAGAAAGTTTCCAATGTAAGCATGTCTTAAGCGTCTACTTCAGTGATTTTCAAATAAGTGAAGTGTGAACAGAAAAGTACTTAAAGCAATGCAGTTAACTTATTTGTACATGACGAAAACTAAAGAATATAATGGGAACAGCTCAGCTCTCTTTGGAAAAAAATTAGTGGTTCAGTATCCATACAGAGATTATAGTGTTTACAGAGAAACAAAACTTGTTCAAAAAAATTTCCTCAAATTATCAGCAAAACACTGAGTAGACCTATTACTCTTTCCAGTATTTTTCTAATACTAAATTAGAAAGAATAGCTAGAAAAATTTGCACAAAAATGTACTCACTAATAACACTATGGAGGCACTTTGTTTTTTAAAATAACACAAAAATGAAATAAAATTTGTTAGGGCTTAATTTTTAAAATTAGTTTATTTTCATTAATTTTATTTTGAAAATTACATGTAATCATGTGGTTCTTGTCTTTGGTTCTGTTTATATGCAACCCCATCAAAAAGTGGGCAAAGGATATGAACAGACATTTCTCAAAAGAAGACATTCATACAGCCAACAGACACATGAAAAAATGCTCATCATCACTGGCCATCAGAGAAATGCAAATCAAAACCACAATGAGATACCATCTCACACCAGTTAGAATGGCGATCATTAAAAAGTCAGGAAACAACAGGTGCTGGAGAGGATGTGGAGAAATAGGAACACTTTTACACTGTTGGTGGGATTGTAAACTAGTTCAACCATTATGGAAAACAGTATGGCGATTCCTCAAGGATCTAGAACTAGATGTACCATATGACCCAGCCATCCCATTACTGGGTATATACCCAAAGGATTATAAATTATGCTGCTATAAAGACACATGCACACGTATGTTTATTGCAGCACTATTCACAATAGCAAAGACTTGGAATCAACCCAAAGGTCCATCAGTGACAGATTGGATTAAGAAAATGTGGCACATATACACCATGGAAGACTATGCAGCCATCAAAAAGGATGAGTTTGCGTCCTTTGTAGGGACATGGATGCAGCTGGAAACCATCATTCTTAGCAAACTATCACAAGAACAGAAAACCAAACACCGCATGTTCTCACTCATAGGTGGGAACTGAACAATGAGATCACTCGGACTCAGGAAGGGGAACATCACACACAGGGGCCTATCATGGGGAGGGGGGAGGGGGGAGGGATTGCATTGGGAGTTATACCTGATGTAAATGATGAGTTGATGGGTGCAGCACACCAACATGGCACAAGTATACATATGTAACAAACCTGCACGTTATGCACATGTACCCTACAACTTAAAGTATAATAATAATAAATAAATAAATTAATTAAAAAAAAAAGAAAATTACATGTAATACTATTTAATTAAAATGATGATATTTAAAATTTATAAGCTTGTGATTTATATTTTACCAAATTTGTTGGTAATTTAGAACTTTCTGTATTTGGAAATATTAAAAATCTTGTTTCACTGATTTTTCAAGAAAAGGCTTGAGAATGCTGAACAATTTTTAAATAAAAGACTGTTCAGTATGATACAAGATAAGTATGAAAACAGCAGTATTATCATTTTGCTCCAGTATTGCAGTCTCTACTCTGAGCTCCCTACATCTTTGTTAAATGTATAAAACCCAGTGCAAAGCTTATGCTCAACCTGCTGATTCCTTTAGATGTTCTGCTTCTACATTTTTCTTTAATAAATCCTTAGTTATTACTAGCTTTTTTAGGAAAATAGCGTTCTTATGCTGACTCATTTTTAGACTTTAGTCCAATGTTTTTCTCTCAGATATTTATCTGCCACTTATATGCAAACTAACTTGTGTAGAGATGATGTTTTGCCTAGGTAAATTATCCTACTCATAACTTGTAAACTTTATCTATTTTCTCTGTCCATTTCTTAATCATTAAGGTCAATATGGATTCTTACTCTGTTTTTCAAATAGTAATATAATTGACAGGTTTAATAAATATAGGTCAGGTTCAGGTTCAGATTTGAGTGTGTGTGTGTGTGTGTATATACACATATATATACACATATATACACATATATACATATATACACGTATATACACATATATATACACACATATATATATACACACACACACACATATATATATATAAAAAATTTTTTTTTTTTGAGACAGAATTTTGCTGTGTCACCCAGGCTGGAGTGCAGTGGCATGATCTTAGCTCACTGCAACTTCTACCTCCCGAGTTCAAGTGATTCTTGTGCTTCAGCCTCTCAAGTAGCTAGCATTACAGGCGTGTACCACCATGCCTGGCTAATTTTTTATTTTTAGTAGAGATGAGGTTTCTCCATGTTGGCCAGGCTGATCTCAAACTCTTGACCTCAGGTGATCCATCTGCTTTGGCCTCCCAAAGTGCCAGGATTACAGGAGTGAGCCAACACGCCCAACCAGATTTGAGTATATTTTTAACATTAATAACAACATAGGGGCTAATTTCTGAAGCAGATTACTCTGTACATCTTCCAGATAAAACCAAACCATCGGTAACTTTTTGTTTTGGAATGGCTCCCAGCAGATTGTGCAGAAAAAGACAATGAGGTTATGATTTTCTCACTAAGAGGATATAATAGAGACAGAATATATTATAGCTGTCATTTTACTCTTCCTAATGTTCTTGATTGTGGAAGCCATGTTAGTTACCTTGGGTCAGATCTGGAAGGACCCTACCAACGTCCACCTTGCTGATGCAGGATTTTACAGAGGCTTGTATCGTGAAGCTGATGTTCTAAAGTAGAACCTTGACACTGGTTGTCTCCTCCTTATTCTACTCCCTTGCGTTATTTATGTGCTGACCTCAGGTAGTGTAATGTAATAATGCTTTAATCCTCTGTGTCTAAGGACACAGTACAGTGGTTTTTAGGCAGTAAGCTCTTAAAATTAATAAATGCATATTGCGTTGAATTTTCTATGAACTTTTAGGTTACTATTTTATTGTGGAAGAAAATGTTACTAGACTAGAAGTGTTTTAAAATAGACTATTTTTATCAAAGTAATACATGGATATAGTTTGAAAAATCAAATGATACTGAAAAAGCTTCAAGAGGCAAACAGCAATGTGCCACCCATGCCTCCCCATCTTTCAGTCCCTGTGTTTATAGACAGCTATCCTCAGCTCTTCCAGGTGGACCCCTATACAAATAATGTATGTATGCTGCTATTTCTTAGATTTATCAGTTTCAGGCATTATCTTTTTTTTTTTTTTTTAATTTATTTATTATTATTATACTTTAAGTTGTAGGGTACATGTGCATAACGTGCAGGTTTGTTACATATGTATACTTGTGCCATGTTGCTGTGCTGCACCCATCAACTCGTCATTTACATCAGGTATAACTCCCAATGCAATCCCTCCCCCCTCCCCCCTCCCCATGATAGGCCCCGGTGTGTGATGTTCCGCTTCCTGAGTCCGAGTGATCTCATTGTTCAGTTCCCACCTATGAGTGAGAACATGCGGTGTTTGGTTTTCTGTTCTTGTGATAGTTTGCTAAGAATGATGGATTCCAGCTGCATCCAAGTCCCTACAAAGGACTCAAACTCATCCTTTTTTATGGCTGCATAGTATTCCATGGTGTATATGTGCCACATTTTCTTAATCCAATCTGTCACTGATGGACATTTGGGTTGATTCCAAGTCTTTGCTATTGTGAATAGTGCTGCAATAAACATACGTGTGCATGTGTTTTTATAGTAGCATAATTTATAATCCTTTGGGTATATACCCAGTAATGGGATGGCTGGGTCATATGGTACATCTAGTTCTAGATCCTTGAGGAATCGTCAGGCATTATCTTAACATCTAACTGTGGAAGATAAAAACTTCACTTTCCCACATAATCTTCACATTCTCTTTCTGCTTCTTACAGTGAAGTCATGAATTTTGGTTAAATCAGTGGTTGGCTTTAACATTATTATAATTTTATAAATAAGTTTACTGCAGAGCCATGTAATAAATGATGATCATCAAATCTCTTTTATATAATTCTTTGTTTTTCTTATGGTTGATAATCACCTTATTTTTAATTTGCCTACTCTTCTGTATAGACAAAACATTATTATGTTTTTCCAGAGGCTCCAACATTTCTGCTGCACTCCTATCATTAACATTCATTGTGTGTTCAAATACATCAGTTCCTTTTTATTTCTCTATTGTTTTCTTTCCTAGAGCATTTCGTATTTTGCTCGACTGTGGACTGATTGCTTGTTAGACTTGCTAATGTCTTGAAGATTTCCCTTTCCTCTTTTCTTCTTTTGGAATGTTCTTTTTCCTAGACACCTTATTCTCCTTTTTATTGGATTATGCCTTTGTTCGGTTGGTGCACTTCTTCCAGTCATTTTTTGAGCAAAAGTTCATGGAGCATAAATTTTTTGAGTTCTTGCATGTCTGAAAATTTATTTACTTCACTAATAAAATTATAGGTTAAAAATCATTTTCCCTCAGAATTTCAATGATACTGCTTCATTGTCTTCTGCTTTACTGTGTTTCTGTTGAGAAGTCAAATATAATTCCTATCCTTTGTAGTAATCTAATCTTGGTTTGTTTGGTTTTTACCCACTTTCTGGTAACTTTGTCTCCAGAAGCATTGTCTCTAGAAGGTTTACTTTGAGTCATATTGTGTTTATCTTTCCCCTCTTCCCCACCAGTCCCATTTATTGAGCTTTGTAGTTAATTGGCAATTTAAATGGGAGAGTCATATCTTGAAATCTGAATTTTTTTTTATCCTTTTAATAATTTTGTTCCTCCCATTCTTTCTCTCTCTCTCTCTCTCCCTCTCTCTCTCTCTCTGGAGCTCTAGAGCTTTTACTAGATATTGACTTTTCTGGACAGAATGCCTGATTTCCATTCCTAGTTTCATATTACTATGTTTTTGTTCTAGTTTTGGGGGAATATCTTCCATTTTATTTTGCAGCTCTTCTATGGAATTTTTGAAATTTGATCTCTCGTGTGCTTAATTTTAGAGTCATTTCTTGTTCATTGATTTTTTTTTCTTTATCAAAGCATCCTGTACTTATTTCATGGGTGCAGTATCTTCTCATATGTCTATGAGAAAATTATAGCAAACTTTGTTTAGTTTTCTATAATGCTTTTGTTTCTGCTGGACTCCCTTTTTTCTGTTTGTTTGCCTTAGTCTCTCTTTTGGATGTTTTTTAGTTTGGGATTCCAATGAATAATACCCACTTCTCCTCCCAACATTTGAACCAACTGAAAAATAAATGTAAGAAATATACAGATGGAGAGAAATTATAGATGAAAGCTGTATTAAAGGATATGGCTTTTTAAATCTATGGCCAAGTTGGCCTCCTCATACATACACCCAGCATTGAACTTTGCTACTGAATGACTGTCAGAGCTAGGCAACTGCAGACCAACTGTGCAGCAGAAGTCTGCAGAGAAAGTAAGTCCTGAAGACTTGCTCACTCAGATGAAAGTCAGAAGAATCTATCAGAGCATGCTTTGTTCATGACTAGCTCAGTGAGTGATGGGAAGGAAGAGGGGAGCTGAAAGTGTTAACCGAATCAAATCTTTGCACAGGGAAACAAAGAGCTGCCTCTCCCCATCAACACCTTTCCTTAAATGTCTGGATATTCTTTTCTTTCCATCCTATTTTGAAATGGAAGTTTTGTATGCTTACTTCTAATGTAATATCTGTCAAGCTTCACTATAGTTTGGTGAAGTGACAATTCAACATTTAGTTCATGAGCTTCTACTCCTAACTTCACCCCAGTGTTGCTATCTTGAGTTCTTTTCTCTGACAGCATTCAGTTTAACCAAAGGAGAATCCTCTGATATTTCCAGTGGGGCATTTGTGGATGTTAACTTTCTGGTATCAGGGCTTGGAGTCCAACCTTTCAATGAATAGACTTTTTCTTAATCCCTTAGTTTTAACCCCAGCCTCAATACTAGCTTTTCATATACCTGATGTTCCATACAAAAAAAAAAAAAAAAAATGCAAGCAGTGGTGCCTAACTCTGAGGAATAGGGGGTTGGGTAGGGGAAGGACCTGGAGTTCTAACTTCTTGTGCTACATCCAGTCCTGTTTCAGTCCAGCATCTCACTACCAGCTACTTTGTACTCCTTGGTAGTGCCTCTCTACAGGCATCCAAGGCGGCTCTTCCTCTACTTTGCGGACTCACTTACCACTCGGCTGTCATTTATGTCTTCCAAAATTTGTTGAAAAATGTCATTATTTGTCATTCCTTCTTTTGTTCTCCCTTTTTATTTCTTTGCTGTGATTTTAGGTTTTGAGAAGAAGAAATGGAAGTGGCCAAGCTACCATATTTAACTGAAAGTTTAATGAGTTTTATTTCTGCATAAACGTGAACATAAGACCATTTTAATGCTCTGCAATATATTTCTGAAGGCTTTTGTAAACCTGCCTTTATCTGTTATCAACTTATAGTATCAATGAATTACTTCTGTTTATCTCACATAACTGGAAATTCTCCCATTATCTACAAATAGGATTAAAGTGAAAGAAGGCCTACAATCCTGAAAACAGGAATGTTGATTTACTAGAGAAATTCCCTTGTTTTACTTCTGAAAATATTTTCCCCAAAAGAGTAGTAGATGAGCTCCAAAGCAGATAAAAAATAAGTCAATTGTATTTATTTGTCTTATAGAAAGGAGAAAGTTGGCAAAACAGCCTGAAACAGTTTCTGTTGCTGAACTCAAAAGCCTGTTAGTACTCACAAGGAAACACTTTCTAGATTATTTTGATGCTGTAATTCCTAAAATGATTCCAAGAAAGATGGACAAAATTAAAACCTTCAATATATTAAATGGTAAGTTTTTTATTACTTTAAATTTTAGTTCTGTGTGTGTTTGTGTGTGTGTGTGTGTGTGTGTGTGTGGCAACTATGACATTTATTATTAAAACTTATAAAATATATTGGTCAAATCCAAATATATTTCACTGATTTAAATAATAATAGATACTTATATAGATGCAAGTATGTATGTATATGTGATGAACTGTATTACTCATTATTTAAACATTATAAATTTTCTAGTAACTTTTTTCATTAACTGTGTTCAGTGTAATTGCTTTTGGGCAAAGGAAGAAGCACTTTAAGATGATGCCTCTCTTTAGTCTTTCTAAGCTACTGAAATGTGTGAATTTCTATTAAGCTACATTTCCATAAAGTGTGGAGAGCAAAATCTAGTAAATCATAGTAATCATAGTAAATTTAATAGAGGTAAAAGTCCATATGATATGATGACGCATATTTAACATTCAGTAGGGGAGGAACAGTCAGACTTCACTTAGACGGCTGGAAATCATTTCATTATTTAGTTGTATTTCTTTCTGCTTTCCTGAGTTCCAGTGTTGTGATAAATTTGAATAACCTTGTTTAAGGACACAGGCTGTGAAGCTAAACTGTCAGGGTTCAAATCTCACTTTTGTTACTTGCTAACCAAATGTCTTTAGGCAAGTTATTCATCTCTATGCCTGTTTCGTCATGTTTAAAATGGGAATAATAATATAACCCACTTATTAGGATTATTGTGAGGATTAGTAGGGTTATTGTGAGGATTGAATGAATTGATACCTGTAAAACACTTAACACAAGCACCAAAAAAGATGTTACTTTTTTTTTTATCATTATCATCACCATTGCATATCAGTACCCAAGTTAAATAACGTACAGAGTAATCTGAAAGGTGCTGGAGACATTATTAGATTACTTGTAAATGGGGGATGTGTTCAATAAGTGAGAGACCATAGCTCCATGTATAGCATGGACTCTGGAGCAAGACTAGCAGCTTACTTGCTATGTTACCTTGGGCATGTTTTCTGATCTTTATGCCTCCGCTTCTTTATCTTTAAATTAGGGATGACATAGGTTGTTATGAAGATTAATTATTCTTAAATTGCTTAGGCAGTTGCCTAGTATAAAGTAAGTGCTGGTTAAATAAATATGAATTTTGAGGAGAGAACTGCAAGTAGGGTAGAATAGTCATGAAGGCTGGTTAGGAGCCAAAGAACTTGATGTAGGTCTTGAATGATGCATAAGATCTAGATAGGGAGAAGATAAGATGTGCCAGGTAGAAGCACCATATTCAGGGTCATGGAGGTAAGAAAAGGCAAACCGAGATCAAGAGAGAGATTGGCTTACCAGAGGATTTGTATGGGAGATAAGGGTTGAAAGATAGGAAGGGCTCAAATAATTGCTAAGACTTTTATATAAGTTTAAGGATATGTATCTTAAAGTTACCTGTACGAAGGATGATTGACACTGAGCTGCAGGAGAGCTTATCTTAAAATCAAAAAGGTTTGAGCAAAGAATCAACACAATCTACAGTCAGATTATGTCACTCCTGTGCCCAGACCTTCTTGATTGCTTCTAATTGCACATAGAATGTGTCAACCTTCATATGGTTTTAAAAACTTTAAATGATATCTGGCTTCATACTTATTCTAGTACCAGTACATTTCTGTTTCCTTTTTATCACAGGAAGTCCTTTCTTTCCTTGGACACATTACATTTCTTTCTGCCTCAGGAACTTTATATATGCAGTGTCCTCTGCCTGGAATTCTTTTCTTCCAGCCTTTACCTGATTAACTGATGATCATTCTTCAGATCTTGATTTAAATGTCACTTTCTCAAAGAGACTTTCCCAGACTTTCCCCAGTTTCCGTAGTTTTCTGTTATACTCTCTTCCTGTAATTTTTTTTTTTAATTATTGGATCACATTTTAAGATTGTATTTATTGAACAAATGAAAGAAACTTGGAAGATTTTTAGAACCTGAACTGAAATTTGACAGGTTATGCATTTGAACATGACTCCTAAGAATGAATTTGCGATTTTTAACATCTTTTGTCTCTTTGATTTGAATAAATACGTCTACCTGTAAATTACATACTGAAAGAAATACTAAGGCCAATTAGATATCATATTCTGACTCATTTGCAAGCATCCATATTAGTTGTTAGTAATTAATAGTTATTTAATCTGCTCATTTTTTGGTAAAAACTCTAGCATGTATAACAAGTGACAAGTCAGTTATGTAGAAAATGCCTAATATAACCATTTATTTACACATTGTCACAAAGTTGCTAAAGACTTTGACAAAGTCAAATGTGATATCTGAACTCATAATACAATAACTACAATAACGATCTCCTTTGCATGGGACCATTGGGCACATCAACACACTGCATAAGTAAGTTTTCCAGGTAATTCTATCAGATCATTATTTTATTACTTCAAACACTTAAAAGGAATCTTCTGGAATTTATTTATAATTCTTGCTTTATTAATTTGTAATATAACATTTTCTTTGTGATTTATTCATATTTAAGTGTGTAAGGTTATAATGGCCTGAATTCATTAATCACATAATGTCATCTCTTTTTGTTTGCTGTAATTTTTGATTTTATAGGTCAGTTTTCCCTGTTTCCCTATTGTGTTGGTTCTATTGTCTATTTCTGTGTTTCTCCTGTAAAATGATTTTTTTTTAAAGCAGTGTTCTTGGTTTCTCAGAGAGCCTTTGTGTTTTTTGGCTGTTAGCATAGCCCAGTGTCTTGACTGCCACATAATTGAAATATTGTGTTTTATTTTATTGTAAGAATTGTATCAAATGATTCCACAAAAGACATGACACATATGAATGTTTTCCCACCTATTTCTTAATATTTAGCCTATGTAATTTATTTTTTAGGCTGTATATTATATTGAAATATTTACGAACAATTTAATGTTTACTGTTATTTAAGATTGCTTATATTCTTTTATGAACTCATAGCATGAAGCTGTGCAGAAATGCAAGTGATATTTTTCTTTATACTTTTAGTAGAAAGCCACATTGACATTCAGTAGCATGTTATTTTATTATGAAGTTCATTACTCTTTAAAATAGTATTTCACCACCTTTACTAAAAAATGCGAAGTATTGTATTTGGATGGTGTTTAGATAGGGCAATTCAATACAGGTTTTGAAAATATTTTAAACTATTCAAGGTTAAATAGTTTAATAAGTAAAAGAAAGTAAGATAGCAGTTTGCATTCATTTTCATTTGTGTTTCTTGTTTAAAAATTGCTTTACCAGGCCAGGCATGGTGGCTCACACCTATAATCCCAGCACTTTGGGAGGCCAAGGTGGATGAATCACTTGAAGCCAGATGTTCGAGACCAACCTGGCCAACATGGTGAAACTTTTTCTCTACTGAAAATACAAAACTGAGCTGGGCATAGTGGCATGTACCTGTAATCCCAGCTACTCAGGAGCCTGAGGCAGGAGAATTACTTGAACCCAAGAGGCAGAGGTTGCAGTGAGCTGAGATCATGCCACTGCACTCCAGCCTGGGCGACAGAGTAAGATTCCGTCTCTGGGGGAAAAAAAAAAAAATTCGTTTACCAAATCATTATTTTCTCAAATGAGTATTTTTGTTAATGTTGATAGTCAAATAGCTGATGTTCAGTAATTCTCAGTGAGTTTATTAGAACAGTGTTCAAAACAATTCTAAAACCAAATAGTTTTGCAATCCAAAAAGTAGCACAGTTAGTAATTTTGCCAGTGTTAAAACAGTTTGAATATATTACTACTATTAATAATAATTTCTAATAAGACCGGAAACTGTCCCTTTAGGTTTTCATTGAAAATCCCAATATTATCAGCAATCTCAATAGTAGTTCACTGCAGCATATTATCTAGAAAGATAAGCACACTCTTACATATAATATTTGATTAGTAGAAAATAACATTGAATGTTAGTAATTTGAAGGTGTGAATGTTTAAGCATCTTGGTTTCTCAGAGAGAACAACAGAACATCATAACTTATCTATTATTATTGTAGTTTTGAGAATAAGGTAATCTCTTTTTAAACAATGAATGTTTTGGTCTACTTGTGCTAATTCCTATTTCTAGTATGAAAATCACACAGAATATCCAATATATTCTCTATAGAGTTACCTTCTTTCCATTTAGAACTATTTTCACCCAAAATAACAAAGTTATGCTTTTATTCCATAGGAATCCTAAATAGTGCTAAGAAAATTTTGTGAATTTTAGCTTATAACTTTTATTATGAGGTGATATTTTATTTTTATTTGCAACAAACATTTCTATGGCCTTTTGCACAGTTTAGGCCATCAGAGAGGTCTTTAATAAATGCCTAAGATAAGTATACCTTTTTAGATACACTTACACACACGTATGTATGTGTCTATAAATACACATTTTTATTAGCAAAATTCAGTATGTTAATACTTTTCAGACTTATGCGTATTTCTTTCACTTTAGATTTTAGTCCAGTGGAACCTAATTCCTCAAGTCTAATGGAAACCAATCCTCTGGAATGGCCAGAAAGGCATGTTCTTCAAAATTTGGAAACTTTTGAAAAAACAAAACAAAAAATGAGGTAATATTTGAATCTGTAGTAAAGCACATGATAGCTCAGTAATTTGAATGAACTCTTTTTTAAAATAGTTAAATTATGTTTATGAGATATGAGCAGTTTATAGTTTTATTATAAAAGAAATACATACTGTGAATAGATAATCACTAGAGTAGTATATCAATTAAAAAGGAAGTACTCATCTTGCTCTGCCCTGCACTTGTACTTTCTAGGTCTGTGTCATCACAGTGAACATTTTGGTGTATAGCCTTTCAGACTGTCTCCAATAAACATACACAGTGTATGAAGATATAAAAAAATCTTACTACAAGAACATGTAAAACGAAGTAGAAGTACTCGCCTCATTTGAACCACTTTGTTCCTATTTTACGTTCATATATGTTTATACGGTGCCTATTAATGAACTATGGGAGGCAAGATTTTTTGTTTTGTTTTGTTTTGTTTTTGTTATTTTGGTTCAGTACATAGTAGGCCCTTAGTACATAATTGTTAAATGATGGAATAAAAGAGGAGACGCTAAGCTCTCTTACATGACTTTTCTCCCAAATATTACAAATCACATTTTTATTTTTAGCTTCTCCATGGATAGTATTTTATTACTTGCTATAACTTTGTTTCATACACATGAAACAGACATTTATTGAGTACCAACCATGTGTCAGGCGCTGGGAATATGAGGAAGAACAAGCTGTTTCTCTGCCCCTCTCATCTAGAGCTTACCTTTTAATGACAGCAGCAATCAAAACAAGTAACTAGACAAGTAAATATAATAATTGTAAATTATTCTGTGTGTAATGAGTGAAATAAAAAGACTGGCGGGGAATAATTTTATTTGTTGTGGAGAGGGAAGTGGTAGTACTCACTTAGATGAGGTGGATGGTCAGGGAGACCTCTTAGAGGTTACATTTGAACTGAGACCTAATGGATAAATGGGTGAAGTACATTCAGTCACACAGGACCAAATAGGTCCCCATACACAGTTTGGATTTCATTGTAAGTGCATTGGTGGAAGGATTTCATATGAAAGAGTGATGGGATATGATTTTGCAAAAATTTCGCTTTCTTGTGGCAAATAAATTTCAGGAGGGAGAGATTAGAGCAGAGAGACAGATGGCTCTTTCTGTAGGCTACGTGAGAGATGACTGATTTCAAACTAGAGCAGTAGTAGTGGGAACAAATTTGGGAGATATGTTGGTGGTAAGCTGGTGAAAAGCTTCCTGTGATGCATTAGATGTGGAATAGAGGGAAAGGAAACATTGAAGATGACTTAGATTTCTGGCTTCAATTGAGTGAGTGGTGTTCTTCTGGGGTAAATGGGTGGAAACTTAGGGTGAGGACAGCTTTGGGGAGAAAAAATCAAGAATTCTTCTTTAGGGATGATACATTTGATCTATGAATTATCCAAGTGAAAATAACAAGTGGACTGTGGGGATGTCTGGAACTCACTCAATTTGAGTTATCATCAGTAGAGTTTTCCAAATACATGATGGTTGGTAAGTCACATGATGAGACCATGAGGCGAAAAGAAATGGAGGCTAAGACCACTCCTTAAGAATCCCTGGTGTTTATAGGTTAGGCAGAAGAAGACAAGAAGAGTGAGAAAAGTACAGGTTCCCCACAACAGAACCTCAATTTCTTGCCTACCAATTTTAGATGACATCTTATAACTCCCCACTGGGAAAGATGAGTAATTAACACCCCTATTTTTCTTCCCTTTTTATCTTCTGTCTCTAAACCTTATGCTGTTTGCAATATAAAATTCTTAATTTTGTTTTTCTTCTCTCCGAGTTCCTACTCTAACTTGACTGACTCTACCTGCGTATTTGTTATCCTGGTATTTCTTTTGATTATGTTTTAGATTAGTTCTGTATTTTCTTGGATTTCATATATTAAAGAGAAGTCTGATGCCAGATCGATTTTTGTTCCTCAATAGGTATTTTATTTTGTCTCTAAAACTTTTACAATTTTCTATTTTCTTTAATGTTCTAAAATTACAAGAGGCCATGGTATGAGATGTTTTAGATTCAAGTCTTTTGTCTTTTTGTGGCTCTGATAAATATCTTATTTCTTCAATACTATTCTTCCCTTCATTTTATTTTTTTCTTTTCTCTCTGAAATACCTGTTTTAATTAATATTAAACATTCCGGATTGATGTTTCTTAATTTCATTTTTTTCTTAATACTCTATCTCTTTAACTTTTCTGCTATATGTTCTGGGAATTTCCTTTACCTTTGTTTTCATCTTTTCTGTTAAAATTTTTGGTAGTCATATTTTAAATTTCTAATAATTTTCTCTTGTTATTCTGCTGTATTTTTTCTAGCAACCTATTCCTTTATTAATAAGACTCGAGATGATACTATAAGGATATTAATTAGAATTTTCTTTAAACTTGTTTTATTTCTCGAATTATCTCATTTTCATTTGCAACTGTTTTATTTGTTCTTCTGGTGTTTTTCTCTTATGTGTAATTTTTATCCAGTGTCTGATGGTCCTAGATTGTCTGTTCATAACTAGGAATTTAGGACCATGTTGCTTTCTATAGGTAGTTGGCATGTGTTTTCTTTCCATAGGTTTAGTCCTGTTCCCCACGTCTCTCACTTATGTTAATGTTGGGAGAAGGGAGAGCCGGGGTAGAGCATGTTTGTCAGGCTTCACTTTAGAGCATACTTTAGGGTATCAGCAGGCAGGAAGCATTGGTGCTTCACCCAGCACTAAATTATTCTGGGCCATCACTGCTGACACTGAGACAGGCACATGGTTCTGTATCTTTACAAATTAGAATCATTCTATAGCTCCTACCCTGCTGGAGTATGATGTCCAGAGAAAATTTGAGTGTTTTGTTGACTGTTTTTATTAGATTAATATTTTCACTTTAAAAACAAAAGAATAGGAAGAGGAAAGAGGCACTATCAGTATTTTATTGACCCTTAATGTATAGAAATATGTTTAAAACTGTAGTGTCAGTATTTTAATCATGTCATTATCAGCAATTATGCTTAATTTGAGTAATAAAATTATCAGGAAATAGTTGAATTAATATAAAGTTAGGAAATTAATTTTCTGTATAGACATTGAAATATTTCCTTTATGCTATGGTAACAGAGCTATGGTGATCTGTGATTCAGTGCATAGTGAAACCTCTAACTGGAAACATCTAACTGAAACTACAGTTTTTCACTTTCCAGTATTTAAAACTTTCTGTGAGTTTTTGTTTTTTCATTTATGAAGTGATAGAGTAGAAATAGTAACTAATTTGGAGTTAGTCTAGTTCTGTCATTTTAAATAGCTGTATCACCCTGAGTCTATAATATAACCTTTTGTATGTTAGCATCTTTACTTGACAAATAGGAATAATGATTCCTTTTTAAGCTTGGCGTGGTGATTTTCACTTTATAAAGTACTTATTTTTAGTTATTATTTCATTTTGAGATAAGACCTATTCCATCTTTTTCAAGGAAACTTGTGAGGATTAAGAATATATTATATGTAAAGTAGTTTGAAAAAATATAAAGTCCTGCATGTATTTCAGGTATATAATAATGATTCAGTGCTTATTCATAATGTCATAATCATGGCTACAAGAGACTTTGGGGAGATTTCTGATTATTGTCTCATTTCCTGGTTGTGCTTCAAGTAATCTTTCCAGTTCGTGGAAAATTGGAACATTCAGTTGCTTCCCTCAAAAATTTATGTTATTGTGGGATTTCAGAACATACAAGAGAATTTAGATTTAAGTGTTATAGAATTGGTAACTTCACACCACTGAATAATAGGTCATCATTAATAGATAGTGTAATTCTGTTTAAGTAGTGAAAATACTACTTGTTGACATGATAATTGCAAGTTTTATTGTGACCTAAAGAGTTTTTAAAATATAGTTAGAAACTCAGTGATTTGCAAATATTTTACTTTATTATCTTTCCTAAATGTTTAATTCTCCAGTGTTCCTGTTGTATGTTTCTGGTTCCTGACTGTGGTGAATTTGAATTTACTTTTTTTTTTCTGACTCTGGCTTCTCTCTGGATTGAATCCACTTTTAATAAATCTGCATAACATTATTTTCCCAGAAGTGGTTCATTACCTCATTCATCTGAACAGTTGCTGGGCCACAAAGAGGGTCCTCGGGACTCAATCACATTATTGGATGCTAAAGAACTGCTGAAGTACTTTACCTCAGATGGATTACCCGTTGGAGATCTTCAACCTTTACCCATTCAAAAGGGGTAGGTTATAAACTTATAATTTACAATTAACTTTTTAAAAATTACTTTTAAATAAAATTGTGTCTCATTTCCATAGTTCATTGATGCCCTATGCTACTCAGGGAAAATTTATAAGTTTGATCCCAATATTTGTCTGTTGGCCTTAATCTTCACTTCTTACCTTAGCAAAATATCCTACTGTTTTGTGGTATCGAATTTATATTCTCTTTTATTTCTCTTATGAGAAACAAGAATAAGAAAAGCAAACTTACCATATTCCCTGTAGAAGTCAGTAACTTCTATTTTGTATGCAAAGGTAATACTTTCTAATAAAAAATTGGAATTTTGACTTACAAAATTTTGATTTTAGTTCTCTTTTCTGTGTTACTCTAGTGTTGATATTGCCACTACTCAGCATGAGCATTGTCAGGCATGCCTAATAGTAGCAAAAAGCATGACCTTTCACCTGAAGAACAGGAAAGTATAGTAAAAACGCTTTTGAAACTATGACATTACCAAGTAAGAATTCAGTGTCTACGTGAATAATTTACAACTAATTTGACTTCCAAGACAGTTTTCACTAAGTTACTAGTTAATAAATGCTGCATGTTGCTGACATTGACAAAATTGCCCATAAAATTGTGACATCAAATACCTGTGAGAATTGAATAATTTACTCATTACTCTAATGTCTTTTTAATTGTTAATTCATTATTTTGAAAACCTTCCAAAAGCCCTTAAAAATTGTAGATCACTTTGATCACTTTTACAAGCTTAATTTGAATTATACTATGATAAATACTGCCTTTAAAGGTGAATTTTGGAAAGGTGTTATTCGAAGGCAATTACATCTCAGAAATATTGCTGGAACATTATTGCTTTATGTGCATGTTCACTAGAGAGAGAGATAAAGAGCAACTTTGAAAATTTGAGAGTCTTAATGATTTAATGATTTTAATGACATAAAAATTATGTAATTTTGGAGTAATTTTTTTTCTCATAACTTTGAAAGATGGATAACCTTTTGTTGTGGGAATCAAGAAAGTAAAGAAATATACATGTTTTTATCTATTTAGTTAATTGGATTATTGTCCTTTGAAATCATTAAGCACAAACTGGCAGAGTCAGTCAGTTTGCCTAAACTGAGTTATTTATGTAAGTTGTACTCTTTCTGGCAGAATATCTTTCTAGATGCATTGTAGAGGAGACAAAGTTAGTTCTTTCTGGAAACTAATTGTAGGTGATTTATTCAGGAAAATTTGATGTGATTCTTAAGTGTTAGTAAATAACTCCATTGCTGTCAAATGTATCTTCTGTTAACATTAAAGTTGAAGGATGAGTTTTCATGGTAATAAATCAGGAACCTATATGCTCTTATTAAATGTTTACCTGCACAAGAAGCCATCCAAAATGCTGTGTTAAAATACAAATATGACTCATGTATATACCAAGGAAATAATAAACATTGACATATTTATCAACATGTTTATTTTAGAAAGAAAAACTTGTGAGTGAAATTAAACAAAAATAGGTAAGGTTGCTGAGGGCGATTGATATGAGAAATGAGAAGACACTATGGTAAAGGAAAGAAGTAAAATGCTAGATACTTAAAGATTTCCATTTTACAAAGTTATTTTAATAATCATCAAAATACTGGGGTCATTGTAATTTACTAGTGTTACTTTTTTGGAATAATTTAAATGGATGCATTTGAATATAATGTCTGCTTTTTAGGATTCATTAATTGGTATGAATCTTACATTTTAATGTAATAATTTCAAATGCTTATCATAGTACCCTAGATAATTTTCAGTGGCAGGACAGTTTTCATTACTAATGCCATAGGGGGGGCAATGTGACAGCAAATTTATTCTTAGTACTCTACTATTTATTTGCCCTTCTACATACCATTTCCAACTCTTCTGAACTCAAGCCCCGATCGGTCGGTCTTTCTTTCTTTCTTTCTTTCTTTCTTTCTTTCTTTCTTTCTTTCTTTCTTTCTTTCATTTTTATTTTTTTTGTTGTTGGGGGCACGGAGTCTTGCTCTGTCACTTGGGAGGCTGGAGTGCAGTGTCGTGATCTCAGCTCACTGCAACCTCTGCCTCCTGGATTCAAGCGATTCTCCTACCTCAGCCTCCTGAGTAGCTGAGATTACAGACACACACCACTACGCCTGGATAATTTTTGTACTTTTAGTAGAGACAGAGTTTCGCCATGTTTACCCGACTGGTCTCAAACTCCTGACCTTAGGCGATCCACCCGCTTCAGCCTCCCAAAGTGCTGGGATTACAGGCGTGAGCCACCATGCCCGATCAGCCCCTTGTATTTCATTTTACCTATTAACTATTTAAAGACCACTGTTGCATAATTTCCCCATTTCCTGAAGTTCTGAGCTTCAGGACCATGATCCATTACATTACAACAGTGGTTTCCAACTCAGAGAAGGATGATTTATCAGAATAACCCAGAGAGCTTAATCTAATTGCAGTGACCCTCTTCTTTCCCAGATTTTGATATATCTCTGTAGTTCTAGGTGTGGAAAGGCTTGAGCATGAATATTTTATATAAACTCGACATATGATTAGTTCTAACATGCCAGCTGATTGAAAACCTACTTCAGAAAAAGAACTGAAATCAGCAGTTAGTCTCTGTACCCTCTGATACTTAAAAAGTTGCTGCCTCTTAAAGTAGGTGTCAATGACTACATTCTCAGGCAAAGAAAGATCTGGGTCCCACATGTGTGATAGTAGGAAGTAAATACTTTTATTGTTACCAAAGATTCAAGTTGACTTTAATTATTCCCCTGCAGAAAAGGATTTAACTAAATGCCTAAAGTTTAGTTTACTCTACCAAGGAAAAAATCTTCTAGAAATAATGCTGCTTCTTGGCTGGATGCTTCTTGGATTACATGCCTGTAATCCCAACGCTTTGGGAGGCCGAGGCTGGCGGATCACTTGAGGTCAGGAGTTCAAGACCAGCCTGGCCAACATGGTGAAACCCTGTCTCCACTAAAAACACAAAAATTAGCTGGGCATGGTAGCAGGTGCCTGTAATCCCAGCTCCTCCTGAGTAGGGGAGGAGGAGGCAGGAGAAACGCTTGAACCTAGGAGGCGTAAGTTGCAGTGAGGCGAGATCATACCACTGCACCCCAGCCTGGGCGACAGAGTGAGACTCCAAAAAAAAGAAATAAATAATACTGCTTCTTAAATTTCCGTTATAAATCATATTCCACTTTTGTTTACCCATTTCTCAGAATAGTTTTGTGCAATAAATAACATCATAACCTACTTGAAGTACAGAAAATGTAAGTAACAAAAGCCAGGGCCTAACCTTGCTTCATTTCCTTCTTATACTTTCTGGTGTGCCTTAACTTTTATCCCATGTAAAATTCAGTTATAGAGGAAAAAGTCAGATTTGTTTCAAGATACTTTCTTTAACTTTCTCTTTGTCAGTAAATAAACTTTGAATACAAATGAAAAACTTTTTGTTTCAGGGAAAAGACTTTTGTTTTGACACCAGAACTTAGTCCTGGGAAACTTCAGGTCTTACCTTTTGAGAAAGCCTCAGTATGTCATTATCATGGAATTGAGTAAGTTTTTAATTTGTACTTTATTCTTCTGTATGTTGTTGATACAGTCTGTCTTGTGTAAAGAGTGACTTTAATAAAATGATATAAATTGAGACAGAGACCAAGAGGATATGTCAAAAACCTCAAAAAGCAAAGCAGTGCATACAAAAATAATTTGTCTTCTGTTGAAGAAGTTACTTGATGATTAATAAGCTTAACAGCATTTAAGCATCCTGTTATTAGCTACTAGATATTTTAATCAAAATTGTTTTGGTCCCTATGTTATAAATGTATATTCACACTATGGGTCACATTAATATTTCCTGGTCACCAATTACATTATAGTTGCTCAGAAATTGTTAGATAGGGCCCAACATTTCAATACTAGACATTTTTCCAAGAGAAAACTTATACAAGTATGCACGTAATAGTTTAATTCTCAATATCCTCAAACTGGAAAGAGCCTAGGAGGATATCAACAGGAAAATAGATAAACTATGGTATATTTTATATAAAGCAATACTATTCAACTATAACAAGGAACGAAATATCGATACATCCAACAACATTAAATATCTGTCTGTGTGAAAAATAATTGAAATAAGAATTCGAGTCCAGGCACGGTGGCTAACATCTGTAATCCCAACATTCTGAGAAGCCGAGGCAGGTGGATTGCTTGAGCCCAGGAGTCTGAGACCAGTCTGGGCAACATGGTGAAACCCTGTCTCTACAAAAAAATACAAAAATTAGCTGGGCATAGTGGGGTGTGTGTGTGTCTGTAGTCCTAGCTACTCAGGATGCTAAGGCAGGAGGATCGATTGATTTTGGGAGATTGAGGCTGCAGTGAGCCATGACCATGCCACTACACCCCAGCTGGGTGACAGAATGAGACCCTGTCTCAGAAAAAAAAAAAAAAAAAAAAAGAATTTGAAGACTTTGAAATTAGCAATATGAAGTATAACATTCAATAATGAATTATTTCTAAAAGAAGTCCTTTATGAAATGCTGATTTGAATCTAAATGGTAAGATAAGATTTTTAAATTGTTTTGTGAACAGATAGGCAACTCAGAGATAACTACTAAATTATAAAAAGATAAGAAATGCCACCTGATCCATCTTTTTAGTTCTGGTATTTCACTAAAGGATTCCTTGTTTGAGAGGATTACTGTTCTCCCTTTAACATGAAAAAAGGTAGGGATGTTTCCCAAATAGCCTTAAATTTAGCTTAAGCTTTTACTTAAACTATGTTTTTAGCCATATATCCTTCTGTGCTTTGATTACACAATTTTACTTTTCTTTTTTCTTTTTCAGACAGAATCTCACTTTTTCGCCCAGGCTGGAGTGCAGTGGCACAATCTTGGCTCACTGCAACCTCCGTTTCCTGGGTTGAAGTTATTCTCATGCCTCAGCCTCCCGAGTAACTGGGATTACAGGCATGCACCACCATGCCTGGCTAATTTTCGTATTTTTAGTAGAGACAAGATTTAGCCATGTTGGCTAGGTGATCTTGAACTCCTAGCCTCAAGTGATCCACCTGCCTTGGCCCTAGAAGGTGCTGGGATTACAGGCTTGAGCCACCACACCCGGCCCAAAATTTTACTTTTCATTTATACTAAGTTTATTAAATGTAAGTGGGAACATCTTGTTCTACTATATAAACATTTGATTAATAGGATATATTTTTCTGTGTTCCTCCTTTTGATTTTATTAAAGACCTAGAAATTAAACATTACAGAAAAGTTTATAAGGAAAACCAACAATTCCTTTCCTTATTACTGCCTACCTGCAGTCCCAGTTTTTAGAAAAAAAAATATTTTATTTGTTTGGTTTAGTTTCCCTGGTGGTTATCTCTCATTTTAAAAAATATCCTTATGTCAATATTTTTAACTGTCACAATATAAAATATTGACTCTACTATGAAGATGTATGTGGTTCTTCTCAATTTGAGCTCTCCGCTATTTACTTTCATGTTTTTAAATATGTATGTACTGAAACTTCTCCTTCTTATTCCATCAGCTATACAGCAGTATCTCCCCCACTTTGATAAGAATATTAGGACCTCCTTATCTATTAAAGGAAACTAATTAAAAATTTTAGTTGTTTTGTATTTAATTTGAATGTGAAAGTTGAAACCAGTCAACAGTGTTTATATTATTATGAAAAGTAGTGTTCACTGTTGAGAAAATGTACTAGTATTAACATTCGCTTTGCTACATGGCCAGAATACCCCAGGACACATCTGTTTTTCACTTCTTCGGCCCTACAAACACACTGAAGCACTGATTTGAATAAAATAAGCTACAATAATTACATTTTAACTGCTGACTAAAGTGTCCATCATATAATCTTATTTAGATTATTTTTCCTAAAATTTTAATTTAGTTTTGTTTATTCTGCATCTCCATCTCTCTACTCTTTTTTTCCTGCTGTTTTTAATTTACTATAGAAAAGTCTTGGTATATACAAATTTATAAAATTTTTCAAGGATATGTTCTTCATGATCATTTATCAAAATATTAAATTAAGACTTATTTGAGTACTGTGCCCTGATGGGCTTAAATCTACACAGAGCTTTATTAACTTATACACATTCAATGTTATGAAATTCTGATTCACTGTAAAAAGTAATTCTCTTCTCCACTACCTACCTACTCCCATAAACAAACAAATCTATCTGTGACTCACTTTTTTTTACTGTAAATTTATGCTCATTAAACTGGGGACATTGAGACTAGGCTGACAAAGTTGTAGGAGGTGAGGACCATGAATTCCGAAACATGTCTTTTTCAAGAAAGTTTGGGTGTATAGTATGAGAGCCGATTTATGTTCATCATAGATTATGGAGTAGAAACAAATTCAAGTAACATTTTAAAGTAAACATGAAACTACAAAGAAAGTTCTCTTATGTTGTTGTGGGCCTTTAGAACCCTTGAGCTCTTTCTCTGATACAAAGGAATATTTGGAAAAAATGTGTTAATTACATGGGAGCAAAACAATGTTTTTTAAGGCAAAATAAAATATTAACCACTGTTGGCTTGTTTTTTCACTTATTTACCCTATCCTGGAATTTAACATTCCATTAATTATAAAATGCACTGTTTTATTGAACAGCAAATTAAACTCTGCTGTCATACTCTGACAATCATTTGATCACACCAGGCTCTCATTGCTTTGAAATTTCCTTCATCTATTCCAAGAGATTTGTCAGTTTCTCCTGCCTTCATTGGTATTGGTTAGTGTGTGATGGGCAGTATTTTGTCTATTTCTTATTTACAAAACAAAAACAGCTTCATCGTCTTGTGGGTATTTTTCTTTGTTAGGACCCATAAAGCATTTGCTTATTGTTTTATAAGAAAATATGGGATTGTAGTCATTCATCCAACAATAAATTTTGACTTCACTAATATCAAATATACACCCTGCCTCCTGCCTCACTGTTTCTTTTCTCTAATTTACAAAGTAAATTTTTGTTCCAATGACAAATCATAGTATAATCTAAAGATATTTTAAATGGCAATTAACATCAAGATGTACAATGTGCATAATTCACTTGAAGCTATGACATTATGAACAGCTGTGATCAAGAGATGTTAAAACTGGAAGAAAAAAAAATCTGCATCTTAGAAATAAAATCTTACGTAGAAAGAAATATTCATCTTATAATCAAAATATGCATCTTTTCTCTCAAAAATTTTCTGTATTCAAGCTTATCAGGCATTATATTGCCTCTTACCAGACTCTTGAAATTCATGGTTCTAATTTTACTCTAGATTCTACCAATTACCCATGATAGAAGTAGGACTCATCAGTAACCCTTAGGGTTGCTTCTGATTTTTAATGAAATACGTTTCTTAAACAACAGACTAGAGAAAGAATATTAGCTAGAGAGATGCCAGAGACCTAGGTTCTACTCCCTGCTCTGCCACCAACTCACATTTGGATTTAGAGTTCAGTTTTGTCACCTGTTAAATTACACTGTTTGAGTAGATCAGAGATTTTTCAGTCCTAGTTATACTTTAGAATCATCTAGGTAGGATTTTTTAAAAGTGTATATTTTTAATATTTTAATATAATAAGATGTTTTGATGTGTGTATGCATAGTGAAATGATCACTGTAGCCAAGCAAATTAACATAACCATCGTCTCACATAGTTACCTCTTGTGTGCTGAGAGCACCCAAAGTCTGCTCTCTTAGCAAAAATTCAATATACAGTACATATGATTAACTATAGTCCTTATACTGCACACTAGATTTCTAGATTTATTCATCCTATATAACTCTGCAACTTTGTACCCTTTAATCTACATCTTTCCATAACCTTCCCCATCCCCATAACCACTATTCTACTCTGTTTCTATGGATTTAAGTAGTTTTTTTAAGAATCATCCAGGCAGATTTTTAAAACTGTTGGTAACTGAGTATTACCCTAAACCAATTAAATCAGAAACAATGAGCACATGGTATTTCTTAAAAGCTCTTCAGATGGTTCTAATGCTCAGCCATGTGTTGAACATGAGTAAGATGATTCTTACACTTTACATAGAGATAGTATACTAAAATGGTTACAGTCAGGCTCTGAAGTCACCAACCTGGGTTTACATTCTGGCTGTGCTACGTATTATCAGCATACTGCCAGCTTTACTGTGCTAGAAAATAAATCTAATGATGATGATAACAATAATAGTAGCATACATTTCTTGACTGCCCTGCTTGCATGTTTCAGGCACTGATTCTGTGTTTATGTATACAATTCAAGGAATTATCACAATAGCTTTTTCAGATAAGTACTATAATTCTCATTTTGCAGATGAAGCAACAGAATCATAGATAAAGTTAAGTAATTTAGCCAAGTTCACACAGCTAATAAGTAGAGGAGCCTGGATTTAAATCCATGGAATCTGTCTGTATCAAATACGTAAGTGTCACAAGGGAAAGATAAGGTTCTTAAAACCTCCATCAAGCAGTCAGATGTTCAGGAAATGATACACTCTTTGGGAGTTGAACCAAAATCTTTTGGATACAAAAATCTGATTTTAGGCAGTATCTTAGACTTTTGCAGGTAAAAATGACAGATCACAGAGAAAGGTTTTAATTTGTACAGTGCTGCCATCACATATGTGAAGCCATTTGTGTTTTTTAAATGCAGTTGTAGAAAGGGAAGAAAGTGAAGAGTTTTCCAAGGTCACACAGCTCCTAGGTGATCTTCCTGATATCCTTGTTTGTTGTACTTAACAACCTAGGATTTCTTTGAGTCCAGAAGCATTCACTGAGCTAACATTTCATTGATGCCCTGAATCAGATTCAGCTAGAAACCACATGCACAGACAGCCGAAGTGTTTGAAGGAAAATCTGTCAATCAGTTAATAAGGTGGGAACTGAGTTTCAAAGAAAAAATTTGAAATGTTCTAAGCTGTTTGGTGAGCCAGTTTAGAATGCCTTTATACCCTTTTAATCTTTGTGTTGAGAATAAACTTGCCCTTTCTAACAGAAGACAGCAGTTCATGTTGTCATGTATCAGCCATGCTGAGACATCAGAGGTTGGTAGAGTTTTAAAAAGCATTAAAACAGCAACTGTATTATTTTGAAAATAAGCCAAAGGATTAACTTAATCTGTTGCCCAGAAACACAAGTGAAAGAGAAATCAGATTGTACTTCACATTTTTTAATCTTTTGCCATGTCATATAGCAAACTAGAAGAAAACTGAACTTGGGAGGGAAATAGGCCAGCCAGTCAACCTTCCAGCAATTATTAGGAAATTAATCAAGAACTCTCAAAGTAAATGTCCTGCTATTTTCTAATTGAAAGGGGAAAGTCTGTTGCTTTCGTGGAGGTTTACATTCTAATGCTCTTTCACTCATTTTAGATATTGCTTGGACGACCGAAAAGCTTTGGAAAGAGATGGAGGATTTTCTGAACTTCAGTCTCGTCTTATTCGTTATGAAACTCAAACCACCTGCACCAGAGAAAGTTTTCCAGTACCTACTGTATTGAGCCCTCTTCCATCTCCTGCAGTTTCATCAGAACCTGGAAGTGTCCCTGATGGAGAAGTTTTACAAAATGAACTTCGAACTGAAGTATCCCGATTGAAACGGAGATCCAAAGATCTGAATTGCCTTTATCCCAGAAAAAGGTGTTATATTACATGCACATAAATAGTATCTCAACAGAAAGTATTTTAGTCTCTAGAAGATTTTTATTTTATATTAGTCTTTCAGATTAATTTCTTCATGGCAAGAAGTTTATTTTATGAGCTGTTGATGATTTTGCTTATAAGTTACAAAAAATGATTTAGAAAAAAACACAGTTTCTTGCTTTATATGCTAATATACAGTCCATTAGCACAATGGATTGTAAAGTTTTTAAGCTGTGGAACAGTGGAGATTTCACCCCATAGATTAAGCTGCTGAGCTGGTCTGTTGAAGAGACTGGGGATGGGAGTTCTCCCGTTAGCTCTTCCTTCCCTTTCCCCTCAGAGTCCTGCCTGCATTGTTCCCTTGAGCAAGAGATTCCATGAGGTTCCATTTTTAAAACACCTGTTACATATAAAATATAGCTTTAAACTCTACATAATGATATAATATATGAAACTTTTCTGGATGCATTTTTTTTGCTAACTAAATAAAATGTCCAGATACTTGAACAGAAGTTAGAAGTTTATGTAGTGAACACTAATTTCTATTGAATTGATGTTATTTTTAGAACCTTTGTTAAACTTAGGTTCTTGGCATCTAAAGCAAGGCTTGAATTCTTATTGTATTTAATTAAACCTTGCAAAAAGTATGAACTATACGAAAATATAACTTTCAGATCTTTTTTTGAATAGTTTAAAAAGTTAGAATACTGTTACCCTGATATGGAAGAACTCAGTCGTTTTTATGAGGACTTTATAAATTCGTGGTACTTTTTATACCTGATAAAACTAAAGAGCAACAGTAACATTTGGGGTACTATATTTATAGCCGTATTTCTTATTTCTGACCTGTGGCTAATAAAAATATATGTGTTCTTAAAAGGAAAGTACACTGTGGCCTCTGGGTCAGCAGAACTGAGGGCTATAAGACCCTATCTTGTAAAGAGAAAAATTTGGGTCTTGTCGGGAACAAATGTAAACATTTTAGGAAGATTGAAGTATGAGCCAGTTTTATAGTTTATTTGTATTTGTTTTAACACTATTACTTATTTTGCAAGGGAGTTCCATGTGTTTAAGAAGATACAGGTTGTGGTGTTTCTGTTCAAATTATCTTAACAGAAAAGTATAAGTATTTAACAGATTAGTATTACATCTATAAATAGCAGCACTCTCAGCATGCATAGCTGATTTATTTGAGAAATTGTAAATTAGAGGATGAGAGAGAGTATAGCTAGCTAGCTAGATAGATAGTTACTTATATTTACTTTCTCTATTAGCCAAGATCCTAGTTTGCTATTCATTACCTTCTATGTTTTAGTTACTCATCTAAAGAACTAAGGAACAACTTTATAATGTGATGTTTATTGCTTACTTAAGGCAGTAATAGCAATAAACTTTGTTTGCTTTTCTTGAATTTATGTCATAATGGATATAGTGGTAACATTTAAGACAGAAAGTGAACTTCGATGTTGATTTGCTTAATCTACGTTCTTGATTTTTTTCCCCTACTGTAGACTTGTGAAATCTGAAAGTTCAGAGTCTCTTCTTTCTCAGACAAGTGGTAACAGTAATCACCATCATCATCATGTGACAGCCAGAAAGCCACAAACAGAGCGGTCCTTACCAGTGACTTGTCCATTGGTTCCAGTTCCTAGCTGTGAAACTCCAAAACTTGCTATAAAGACCAGTTCAGGTCAAAAAAGTGTGCATGAATCAAAAACATCAAGGCAAATTAAGGAATCAAGATCACAGAAACACACACGGGTAAAGATTTATTTCCCATTTTTCTTAGTTCTACATGGGAAGTCTTTTTGAATTTGATTAAAACATATGTCTAAAAAAATTTATGAATGAAATGAAATGATGTCTAGAATTCACTGGTGTAAGAAGGATGATAGGAAAATAGGTGGGGATATAAATGAAACAAGATTAGCTACAGATTAATCATACTTGAAGCTGGTTAAAAGATATATCAAGATAGAAGTTTGTTATAAAATATTCTCTGTGTGTCAAATATTCTCTACTTTTCTATGCTTGAAATTTTCCATAATAAAAAATAAATATACGCTTACATATCCCTGCTGTGTGTAACTTTAACACTCAGATATCAATTCAGAACTCATGATTTGAGTTCGTTTCTTAAGACACTCTAGTCATTTCCTGCTAACATTTTATTCCTGTGACACTTCTGACCATGTAAATGTTAGATATCTTTTTTTCTCATTTTGTCTTAATGAATATGTCTGTCTTTTAGCACAGCAAAATGATTGTGTAATTCACAGGATTGAACTCTAAAGCTGAAATAATAGGTTTGTTGCTTTTCTAAGAAATATTAGTCATATGTTATGTTCTGTTCAAGATACTGAAAGAAGTAGTTACTGAAACCCTGAAGAAACACAGTATTACCGAGACCCATGAATGTTTCACTGCATGCAGCCAGCGTCTCTTTGAAATCTCTAAGTTCTATCTAAAGGTACAGTATCTTCTCTACTAATGGCAAAATTTAGTTCATGTTCTAATGTTCCTGTTTGACATAAAAAAAAAGTTTGAGTATTTTTTATACTGAGAGCATATACTTGCTGCCAGATTTATTAAATGATGGAGATAGAAAAAATGAAGCCAAAATACTTTATATTTGTTTTGATTTGAGTTCTCATATATAGAAAGCTACATTTTAACCAATATCCTGTTTCCCCTAACATGTGTTTGACTTATAGGTAATAAGCTTCAAAATATGTTTAATTATTAATTTTTTAATACAATTGGCCCTCCATATCTGTGGGTTCTATATCCATGTGTTCCATATCCATGGATTAACTGCAAATTGAAAATGTTCTGGAAAAAGAAAAGGATGTTGCATCTGTACTGAACATGTCCAGATTTTTTAAAATGTATATGGGAAAATGTGTATAGGTTATATGCAAATGCTACACCATTTTATATAAGGGACTTGACTATCGGCGGATTTTGGTATTCTCAGTGGAATCATGGAATCAGTCCTTCGCAGAGACAAAAGGGATGACTGTGTAGTAAAAAGGCTACTGGACTAAATATCAAAACACCCAGTTTCCAATTTTGGATCCATTATCAGCTAATTGTAAGACATTGGACACATCAACCACTCAGATGATGATTTTCTAAAACTTAGACGATGTTAGATTATGTCCAGCCTTAAGAGTTTCTGACCTGAATCAGTTATCTGTGGGTTTCTGGTTAAAACTGCAGATTTATCACATATCCAAGAGAAAGGACAAGAAAAAACTAGAAATGTTTTTAATACATGTTGAACAATAACAAAAAAGCACATGGAAGCGTGGTGTAAGAAAGTGAAAAGAGTTACAATCTAATTGGGTGCCTAGTGGAATACTAGTGAGAAGCATGTTAATTCCACAGAACCTGAGGTGCTCACGATTTGAAGACACCAGGTATCATGGAAAGCAGGGGCAAGGGTCCACATAGAAAGCAAGGGAGTTAAATAAAGATCTATCTACAAAGTGACCTGGGGATTGTCCAACTTGCTTGGCATGCCCTTCTACCACAATGTTAACTACAAGGTCTATCATGCATAGGTTTTTCCAGCCACCTCAGGGACAGTGCAGGAAATAGTCACTGGGGAAAATACTGGAAGCTGCAGTGGAAAAGCCAAATGGCCATCTTGTCACTCTACCTTGAAAAGAAACCAGTGACAATCTCTGCACAGAACTTCCAGTCAGATTTTTAGTGTCTCACTTTTAAATATGACTAGACAGCCACAATATGACTAGAGGACACTAGAAGCTGTCCTCTAAGGACAGCTTCCTTAGAGGCTTTGAGGAAAGCTTCTAACACAATTGATGCCAAAACATAAAGGAATAAAGGGAACTCTGAAGAAGCAGGAAGTTGAAGAAAACTTCATAAAAACTATAATTCTCATAGAAAGAAGGTAATCGCATCCATAAAACGAGAACAGGATGCTGTTTCCAAAAAAAAGCATAAAACATGAAAGCTCTGTAAAATTAATAATATGATAAAATCAGTTAAATGGAAAGGCTGAACAGTTGAGATGAAAAAAATTTACCGGAAATTAGAATCAAATGACAAAAACATTGAATCCAGGACAAGAAAATTGGAGGATTAATACAGAAGATCCAAAATGCTAATAATATGAATTTTACATTTTTTGAACAATCTTCTCTACTTTATTCCCAAAGTTTAGAAGAGAGAAACTTGTTCAAAAATGTAACAAACTTTTCCAGGACTGGACACAAGCCTCCTAGCTTGTCCAAACCAATGAATGAAAATTATTCAGCTAGTCACATAATTGTGGAATTTCACACTTCTTAGCACGGAGAGAACATTTTCTAAAAGCTTGCCAGGAGATATCTAGTTTATATATAGCGAATCAATAATCAGAATGGCGTTGGACTTCTCCACAGTAACACTGTATGCTAGAGGATAGTAGAAAAGTATTTTCAAATTCTGAGGGATGTGTATTTCTAGAATTAAAAAAAGAAAAAAGAAAAGAAACTTCTGAGGGAAAGCGACTTACCTAGTATTCTATACCCAGTCTGGAATGCAGTCCGATATGAGGATTTAATGAAGATACACTGAAACATGGAATATCTGAAAAAGAATTTGTTTTACCCTTTTGAGGAATCTGCTAGACGATGAAGTTCAGCAGAACAAGGGACTAAATCACGAAACAAAACAAAAACTAATCTAAAATGGAAAACACAAGTCCTAATAGTACCAGGCCTAGGCAGCAACTAGAACAAATTAGAGGAGGCTATGGGAGAAAGATCTCCAGGTTTAAAAAATTTAATTAAAAAGACCAAAAGCAGAAAGGAAGCTGAACTGAGAGATTATCCCATATACTTCAGGGCTTGAAAAAACTTTGCTGTACATTTAGCCCATTTATTGCCAGTATTTAGGGACGAAAAATCCAGAATTATATACATGGAAAGCTGAGCAAATGAAAAAGCTAACAGTAGTTAACAGGATAAATAGAATATTGGAAGAAAGATAAATTATAACCATAATACATTAATTGGCACACAATTGAAAGTATTTACATAGATACAATAGCGCAAACACTGCCTATTTACTAATCAAAAATTGCGATACGACTGTTCTTGAAAGGAAGAGTAGGAAGGTTTTGTGTACGAGACCTGAATCCATGACTGTTCTCCCTAACATCAGTAGTCTCTGTCTAAAAGTGTTTAATCACCAAGTAGCAACATAAGCATAGTAGTTAGAAACATTAAGGTATAAATAAGGGAAAAACCTGAAAGAATTGAAAGTGGCTGCCTTTATGGAGCGTAACTTGGAAGTACAACAGATAACTGCTTCTTATCTTTTTAAATACAGTTCAGTTTCTTTTACTTTGTGATTTGATATAACCACTAAATTTTTAAAAGTGAGATCACTTTCCTTTTGTATGTCATTCTTCTTTATGATGGAGTCAAATAGCCAAAATGAAGAAAAAATTCTTTTACCTGGTAAATAAATACAAACCATATGTTTGTTTCTTGAGTAATGCAGCATTAGTGGATGCTCACGGTGGAGGGAGGGAGTTATTTTAGGTCAGCTCTATTGGGAATAGGAGATGAGAGTGAGATGGACTTACGTATATGTGTATGTATTTTGGTTAGAGTATTTTGATATTTCAGAATGGAACTAAATTATAACCTAGTACTTAGATTTTTTTTGTGTGTGTAGTCTGTCCCTAATCACATTGATACTTGTAGAATGATTTAGGATAATCTCAAGTGTATTTAATAATAATGAGTTATTCTTTGTAATTTAATGTGCATATTGTAAAATGCTGTATTTTATTATGTTTAGGATCTTAAAACTTCAAGGGGTCTATTTGAAGAAATGAAGAAAACAGCAAACAACAATGCTGTACAGGTAAAGTTATTCCCAAGAAACTATATTCAATTAAATTGGTATTTTATTTCAGGGTTGCTCTGATGCCATTATATATGCAGCAATAATTAGTTACTGGTCTTTTTCAACTCTGTCCCTATGAAAACTCTTTAAGAAACTTAATAATAGGCTTATATAGGCTGAGTATTTTATAGTATTTAATAGGTTAGTCTGTCGACAAAAGAGTTTCCAAAGTGATGCTAAGAAAGCAAAAGAAAATATAAATTATCTGACGTGCTGGAAAAACCAATCCATTTTTGGTTAGCTATTTTCAAAGTTTAGTTTATTTGATTGACCATTTGAAACATATTTTCATATAAAGGTGAGAAAATGGAGCAGAATCTTCATTTCATCCAGTGAGGACAATATTATACTCAGTATTAGAAGTCCAACAAAAATGTTCTTCCATTACAAAATAAAATGTGTTTTTTAGTATAAGATTTCAATATCTTCCTTTTTATTTTAACTTTTCTACCATGTTCTTTTGAAGTTTTGACAGTGTATTTTTCTATTACTTGTGTTTTCAATAGAAATCTACTATAATCATATTTTTCTCCTCCTAGGTGATTGAATGGGTATTAGAAAAGACAAGCAAGAAATGATACAGAATCATTCTTTTAAGACAATTATAAATTGGATGGAGCTATTATTTACTACTTTTTTAAGTTTGAAAATTATAAACAAATTTTAAACTTTATTCAAAGAATAGATGTTATATTTCTAAAGATTTCATGAATATATATTCTATATTTGTATAGCTTTGGGGATGCTACATAAATGTATTTTTAATTAGATACATATTTTGTACAGTGTTACTATATTTTAATGTTAAAGTTATTTTTATATGTTTTAAAATGTTTACTCTTAGTTATTTAATTATTACAATAAACAATTTTTTTTTTACTTTTTGGAATTCATGTCTTTGTTGTTAGGTGTACTCAGTTAGGCCGTGCATTTCTTAGATGTAAGTAAGATACTGCCAATGGCTTTTCCCATGTGTTCCAACAACATAGTTTATTGGACTGCTCCCGATTTAGAGAGTATTGGCAAAAAAAATCCAAACAGGCCTCAGTCCTGGAGCCACCATTGTTGGGCTATTAATGTTTATTTGGTAACACAAATTAAGAAACAAGATAAATTGTGAAAATAAGGCATAATGAAAATGACACTAAGTACAGTCTCCCAGGAAAAAAAGTATCTTTTCCTGTGGTAGAAAATTTGGAAAATGCAGAAAATACAAAGAAGAATGAAAAAAAATTACCAACATTCCCCCCTACTGTCTAGATATAACTGCTATATTTTAAAAATATATGTAATTATTTTTTAAATATTTTCAAAATTGGAATCATATAATATGTTGTTATGCATATGTGTGTGTTGTGTGTGTATTAATTTATAACCTGCTTTTCACATAATATGTTGTGAATTTATGCCATTTTTTAAATAACTGCCTAATACAAATGAGCCACAGTTTGTTTAATCCCCCATTATTGGACGTAAAGATTCTGTTTTTCCCTGTAATACATAAAACTTTAATGAATCTTCCCAGTATGTCACTATTTTCCTAGTATGCTTTTTTAGGAGGGAAATTTGTGGGTCTTAAGCTCTTTTGTAAATATTTTTAATTGCCCTCCTGAAAGACCAATATGTGCTCCCACCAGCAGAGTCCCCATTTCCTTTTTTGAAAACTGAAAATAGTAAGGGTGAATTTTTTTTAAACATGTTGGCATCTCTCTAATTGTTTATATCTAGCTTTTGCCCATTTTTATTTTGAACTGTTTTTGACTTTTTCTTACTTGTTTATATATGTTCTTATATATTAAGGATATTGGCCCTTTGTCTTTTTGTTTATAGTATTCTGAAATTTTTAGTTTTTAGTGTAATCAAATCTGCCATCTTTATAGTTTCTTCCAACTAAAGAAATTTGCTTATCACCTGCTTTGCTTGCCTATGTTGAATTCAAAGTGAATGCTTTCAAGAAGCATTTCTAGGATTCCATGAAATTGCTGATTTGAAATGCTCCTTTTTGTCTGAATTGTTCACTATCATAGGAATTACAAGAGTGAGCCAATGTTCGAAGATTCTATTAGGTTAGCAAAATTGTCTTTTGAAATGTTGTACCATGGCTGGGCATAGTGACTCATACCTGTAATCCCAGCACTTTGGGAGGTTGAGGCAGGAGGATTGCTTGAGGCTAGGAGTTCGAGACCAGCCTGAGCAACATAGTGAGACCCTATCTCTAAAAAGAATAAATTAGCTGCACATGGTGGCACATACCTGCAGCTACTTAGGAGGGATCTTAAGCTACTTAGGAGGCAGAAGTGGGAGGATTGCTCGATCCTAGAAAGTCGAGGCTACAGTGAGCCATGATTTCACCACTGTACTGCAGCCTGTGAGAAAGATCGAGACCCTATCTCAAAAGGAAAAAAATGCTGTACCAATACACGTTTTTAAATATAAATTTATTTAGTCAGACTAATAAACATTTATAATATAAGAGGAGCCAGTAGGTTTTAAAGTACAACAGATTAGATCAGGCAATTTGAAAACATTCCTAGGAACACAGTAATAGTCATAGGAAAGAAAAACTCTCATAACCTCAATTTGCTGTTCTAAAAATGGGGTAAATAATGCTGAGGGATCACGAAAAGATGATAATCATGGCTAACATTTGTTGAGCACTATGTGACAGACATTATCTTAATCATTTTACATTATCTTATTGCAGCCATATTAGGTAGCTATTTCCCATTTTATAGATAAGAAATTGAAGTATAGCAAGATTAAATGTCATATCCAGGATCACATAGCTCAGCAACTACAGAGCCAGAATGAGAACTTGTATTTCTTGAACCACACTGCTTATCCAAACATAGGATCTCTGCAAGTATTGATGTATCCATTTTTTTGTTTTTATTCCTTCCAAGGATCCTGGTTTTCTGCCGTACTTAATAATATACATTAAAACAAGTTTGAAGATAACCTGTAAGCCCGATACCATTTAAAATATTTCTTTTTGTGAATATGCTGGATAAACTTTTGTAATGCTGTTTGAAATTTAGCATATGTAAATTATATCAGTTAACCTGATCAAAAGCAAAAGTATACATGAAAAAACTAAATTGATGTAACCACTTATTAAAAGGACATACGGTAGCCAAATAACTTTGTAACAAAAGAACAAAGTTGGGAGACTTGTTTCTTTGCTTCAAGACTTACTATAAAGTTACAGTAATGAAGACAATTTGCTATTGGAATTAGAATAAGCATATAGGTCAGTGGGACAGAATAAAAACTTACAGGTATGCCTATATATCAAACTTTTCATTGAAGGAAAAAAGGTCTTTTAAAAAATTGAACTTGAATAAGAGAATATCCAGCTATATGGAAAAATAAGTTACTTTCAACCGTAACCGCCTACCATTTGCAACTATTCATATGATATGGATCATAATTTTATATTTAAAGTCCAAAACCATAAAACCTATAGAAGAAAACATAGAAAAATCTTTATCACTCTTGGAATAAAACAAGGATTTATTTGAAAGGACACAAAAAGTACAAACCATAAAATTAAAAAAAATAAATTTTACTTCAAAATCTAAAAGCTGCTCTTGGAAAGGCACCACTAGGAGAGTGAAAATGTAACCCACAGACTGGGAGAAATTATGTGCAATGCATATATCTGACAAAGGATTTTTATCTAGATGATGTGAAGCACTCTTACAGCTTAACGATAAGACATAACTCAATTTTTTAAAAATGGGCAAAATATTTGAAAAAAAACATTTCACAAAACAGGACATAGGAATGGCAATAAGCACATGAAAAGATGCCCAACATCATCAGTCATCAAAGGAATGCAAATTAAAACCATAATAAGATGCCTCTAAACACCAACTAGAATGAATACAATTTTGAAACAGACTATACCATGTCTTGGCAACTATATGATGCATTTGGAAATCTCTTTTTATTTGTGGGTGGGGGTGGAAGAGGGTCTTGCTCTGTTGCCTAGGCTGGAGTGCAGTGGCAGGATCACAGCTCACTGGAGCCTTGACCTCCCTGGCTCAAACAATCCCAAGTAGCTTCCTGAGTAGCTGGGATTATAGGCAAGCACTGCCTTGCCTGGACTCACTCTTTCTTTCTTTCTCTCTTTCTCCTTTCTTCCTTCCTTCCTTCCTTCCTTCCTTCCTTCCTTCCTTTCTTTTCTCTTTCTTTCTTTCTTTCTTTCTTTCTTTCTTTCTTTCTTTCTTTCTTTCTTTTTCTTTCTTTCTCTCTCTCTCTCTCTCTTTCTCTTTCTCTTTCTCTCTTTCTTTCCTTCCTTCCTCCCTCCCTCCCTCCCTCCCTTCCTTCCTTCTTTCTTTCTTTCTTTTTTTGTAGAGATGTGGTCTTGATATGTTGCCTAGGCTGGTCTTGAACTCCTGGCCTCAAGCAATCCTCCTGCCTCAGCCTCCCAAAGTACTGGGATTACAAACATTAACCACCTCAACCATTTGAGGCCGTTTGTTTGGGAAGCAGGGAGTCACTGGGCCCAAGTAGCTTGGATGTGTTACGTAGTGGTGGTACATTTAGCAAACTGTTGCCTAAATAGCCCAGAAGAGAGAAATTCTACCTAATGGACTCATGGATCTAATTAAGGATATTTCCAGACAGTGTTGGAAGTATCAACGGCCATTTATTTGTTTAGCTGAATATGATAAGGTATAGGAAAAGATAAACGAATTCAAGAAATGTTCAGTTTTCTAGCAGAATTTAGAGAAGATATGAAGGGCTTAGGATATTCTGGGTTGGAAAATAAAATGATTTTCCACTTTCAGTATCTCCAACGGCAAAAAATTTTCTAAGTCAGAAATAGCCTCAGAAAAAGAATCAATCCAAAGGTGTGGCTATATAATCCTCTATTAAGACATTTGAAATACTTAATGATTTAAAAGTAGACCCTCTCAGCTAGACAAAATGGCTTTTAAGATTCTAAAGGGTAGTGTTTCACAGCACCTGACACTGTCAATAAAAAGAGACCTGTCGTGAAAAGAATGGGGGGTATGGCTGTCATCAATAGATTAGACTATAACTTAATACACAGAAAACCCACAAAGTCTCTTTTAGTTGAAATGTAATCATATACACTAGACTTCACCCTTTAAAGTGTATAATTCAGTGGTTTTAGTACACTCACAAAGTGTGCAGTCATCACCTGCATCTAATTCCAGAACATTTCATCACTCCAAATGGAAACCCCGTATCTGTTAGCAGTATTTCTTATTTTTCTTTCCACCATTCCCTAGCAACCACTAATCTACATTTTTTTCCTTCAACTTTAATGAGGTATAATTAACAAATTAAAATTGTACATATTCAAGGTGTACAACATGATGATTTGATATACATATACATTGTGAAATGATTACCACAATCTGACATATCCATCATCACACATTGGGGTGTGTGTGTGTGTGTGTGTGTGTGTGTGTGTGTGTGTGGGGTGAGGACATTGGTCATTAATCTGCTTTCTGTCCCTATGGATTTGCCTCTTCTAGGACATTTCATATAAATTGACTCATACAGTATATGTAATATATGGCCTTTTGTGTCTGGCTTCTTTCACTTAGCATAAAATTTTTGAAGGTCGTGTTGTAACATGTATCAGTTCTTCATCCCTTTTTTCTAGCTGAATAATGTATGAATCTGCTACATTTTGTTTATCCATTTATCAGTTGATGGGCATTTGGGTTGATTCCTTTTTTGGTATTATTAATAATGCTATGAGTATTTGCGTACAAGTTTGCATATGAGCAAATGTTTTCTGTTATCTTGAGTTTATATGCCTAAGAGTGGAATTGCTGGGATACATGGTGACTCCATAGTTAAGTTTTTGAGAAAATGACAGACTGTTTTCCAAAGTAGTATACCACTTGACATTCTCACCAGCAATGGATGAGGGTTCTGGTTTCTCCACATTTTGCCAGCACTCGTCTTTTTTCACAAGAGAATGATACGAAGTAGTATCTCACTGTGGTTTTGATTTGCATTTACCTGATAACTAATGATGTTAAGCATCTTTTCATGTGTTTTCTGGCCACTTTCATATCTTATTTGAAGAAATGTTCACTCAGATCTTTTGACCATTCTTTAATTGGGTTATTTGTCTTTTATTGAATTGTAAGACTTCTTTATATATTCTGGATTCTAGTTTCCAATCAGATATACGATTTGCAAATATTTACTCCCATTCTGTGAGTTTTTTACTTTTTAGTTTAGCTCCTGAATTTAAGTCTATGACCCATTTTGACTTAATTTTTGACTTAATTTTTGTATAGAGTTAATTTTTTGAAGGGATATAGCTTCTTTCCTTTGCATATAGATATCCTATTGTTCCAGCACTATTTAGTGAAAAGATTATTCTTTCCCCCATTGAATTTTCTTGGCACCAGAAATCTCAGAAAATTGTAAGAAAATTGTATCAAACTGAAAAGAGACCTCCAAATTTCAGTGGACAGGAAGCAGGATAAGAAAACTAATCAGTTGCATCCTTGGACTACAGTAAGTCCTCAAGTCATCAGTAGGTTCTTGGAAACTGCAACTTTTAGCAAAATCACATACAGAAGATCTCAAATAAAGTCGTCCAATCCTAGTTGGATTTCAGAATTACTATGAACTAGTGACTAGTCCCATCTCTTGCAGTTATCCTGTCTCTACCTCACCATTGTATTTTGGATGTGTGGAAGGCAGTTAACTTCGTTTCTGTAGGTCACAATATTGTAGATTTTAAGAAGCCACACCCTAAGAGAGTTATCCCTACCAGATGATCATGAAATATTGACTTTAGCCTGTATTAGTTATTTTTCATGTGGAATGAATGAAAATAATTGTGTCCAGAGGGTAAAATATGGTCTAATATAGCCACAAAGCTTTGAGCTCCTCTCACCAAGAGATGGAATCTGTTCCCCTAGTCCTTGCATCTGAGCTGCCAATGTGACTTTGACCAGTAGAATGTGGCATAAATGACATGCTGTGAGCTGGAACCTAGGTCTGAGGACCTCATAGCTTCTCTTTTGCTCCTGTAGAACCTTGTCCTGCATATAAGGGAGCCACATGAGAGAACTAGTCTAGCCTATTAGAAGGTGAGAGGCCATATGGAAGAGAACAGAGGTTCCCTGACAGCCACGTCAGCTGCCAGGATGTGAGTGAGGCATCTGGGATCTTCAGCCTAGCACATGCTCCAGATAAATACAGCCACATGAGTGAGCCCAGGCAAAACCAGTAAAGAGCTGCCCAGGCAACCCTCAGAATGGCGAGAAATAATATGTTGCAGTGTTCTAAGCCACTAGGTTGTGAAGTAGCTTGTTGTACATAAACATTAGCTTCCACTCACATCCAAAAATTCATTGAGAGGCCAAGTGCAAGAAAGAAAGTTTCAAAAACTTCATTTATTAAGGCCTTAGTTTGAAGGCCATAGTTGAAGATAAATGAAATTGCTTACTTTTTGGACTGCGTTTCCCTTTTTCATGAGACCCAGAAAACTTGCAGAGGAAGAAGTTCCTTACTCTCTTGTGCGGGTGAGAATTAGGAAGCAGGAGAGCTACAATTCATTAATGAGGCATTATTCTTAGTGTTTCCTGGAATTGCCTTTGAGTTCTTGGAAGTAAATAGGCTTTATTCATCCAAATAATTATACAGGAAAGTTGCTGAAAATATCACTGGCTTTGTTTCTTGTGAAGAACAACGTTTTCTTTCAACATTCCCAGGCCCCGATCCAAGCCAAGGCAGAATCACAGCCGTGAGAGCAGGAGTGTGTCCACCTCTGAGATCAGAGTCAGCGGGAGGGGCTTTGTCCATGGGATGCCTTTTCCTGACCACGCTGCCAACAGGCAATGGATGGTCTGATTGTGTGTCAGTTTCCTGTCCTGCCTCTTGTCCCCATAGGGCTTTCTTATTTTTCACCATCTCCCGCCTCTACCCAGCTCTTCTTGCTGTGACACTGAGCAATGTTCCGTCTATGGACTCTTACACTCTTCCAAGAAAAAGCCTCATTTATGTACAAGGAAAAAAATAATAGAGAATAAAAGTCCAAAAGAGAGGCTCCTGCGGCTTTTCTGTTATCATTCAAATGTGATTCCATACTCTCCTTGGACATGGTTTAGTCATTTTAATGAGGTATTAGACTTGCTTCCCCCAGTGAAATCAAATTTAGTGTAATTTAGAGGACTGTAGGTGACATGATAATTGATTTCTGGTCACACATTCAAATAGTTCTATTATCAGGATTTTATAGACAGGTTAAATATATTATTCATCATATAGGAACATTAGTCATAAAAAAGAACCTTTTTTAAAAGGGAATTTTGAAATGCACAGTTAAGAAGTTCATGTAATCTAGAAGGGTATTAAGGTCATACCCATCATCCCCAGTCCCATTTCTCAGCAGTAACTGATAGTAACAGGCCTTTTTAAATGTATCTTTCCAGACATTTTAATACATGTACAGGCATATTATATGTGTCCATTGTTTCTCAACTAATCAGGCCCAAACACCCCTTCTATAAGCAGTACTTTTTTTTTTGACGGAATCTGGCTCTGTCGCCCAGGCTGGAGTGCAGTGGCGGGATCTCGGCTCACTGAAAGCTCCGCCCCCCGGATTTACGCCATTCTCCTGCCTCAGCCTCCCGAGTAGCTGGGACTACAGGCGCCCACCACCTTGCCCGGCTAGTTTTTTGTATTTTTTAGTAGAGGCGGGGTTTCACCGTGTTAGCCAGGATGGTCTCGATCTCCTGACCTCGTGATCCGCCCGTCTCGGCCTCCCAAAGTGCTGGGATTACAGGCTTGAGCCACCGTGCCTGGCCTATAAGCAGTACTTTTAATGTCTCCGCTATCACAAGGTGGGATTCATAAATAATGGTCTTAGGCCAAGTTTCCTAGAAACCAAAATCTGAGGCAAAGATTTGTGCTGCTGCTTTATTTGGGAGACACGGAGATGATGAAAAAAGGAGGGGAAAGGCAGGGAAGGCAGGAAAGCAAGGCAAGGTGACATTAGTGCTCATGAGGCCCAGAGAGACACAGTCAACCACTAAGTCAGCATCTTCTCAGTCACATGAGATGTCTCTCAGGATAGAGGGTGCCTCACACAAGTACATAAAAAGAGGAAGAAGAGGCCGGGTGCAGTGGGTCACGCCTGTAATGTCATTACTTTGGGAGGCCGAGGGAGGCAGATCACTTGAGGTCAGGAGTTTGAGACCAGCCTGGCCAACATGGTGAAACCCTGTGTCTATTAAAAAACACACACAAAAATTGGGTGGGGATGGTGGTGTCTGCCTGTAATCCCAGCTACCTGGGAGGCTGAGCAGGAGAATAGCTTGAACCTAAGAGGTGAAAGGGTGCAATGACCTGAGATTGCACCACTGCACTCCAGCCTGGGTGACAGAGTGAGATTCTGGTCTCAAAACACACACAAAAAAAAAAGGAAGAAGAGGATTATTTATTTGTGCTGGCTCCTCCTTGTTACTGACTCCTGTTTGACCCCACAAAGATTTAAATCCCCTATAGTTCTGCCTTGCTCAGGTTATGACCCAGCAGCTGCTCTGGAATCCAGCTCCTGTGCCCTGCAGTGTGCTGTCCATCCAAGTCTGGAATTGATGATAGAACTCAGAAACTGAAGTATGTGTCTCCTTTGCCTGGCTGCCTGGCAGCCACCAAACAGAGATGGGAGGGGAGGCAACATTTCCAGGCAAGCAATTGGTTGGCTCTAAGTGGCTAAACACTTAGGTCAAGCAGACCCAGCTATGGTGGTGCCTAAGGTTGGGTAAACAGCTGGAAGTTTAGGAGACGCCATGATGGCACTGAAGAAATCTGAGGATATACATAGGATGTGTCCTATACAGTAATCTAACCTATACATACATAGACTCTTAAAAATTGCTATCTCTTAACCATAAGATAAAATTTTTGGAAAAGCAAAGTAATTATAATAAAACAGTATGCATTTCAATATGGAGATGCTGGAGTATGACTACACTAAAAGACAAAATGAAGTAGTCAGATGTTTGACTTTCACACCAATTAGCCATGACTGAAGTGATGCTAAGTCAGTTGTTTGTAACTCAAGTACCATACAGACTTGTTTTTATAAAATGTTAATACCTTTTGATAATGACCTGAGCAAAACGAAACACAATCTTTTTTTCATATATATGGTAGTTGCATATCTAGAAAAGTCAGAATATATTGATTCTGTCAAAATGTTTTCGTACATAAAAGGTAGTCAGGGTCTAGGCTTGGATTATCAAATAGGTTTTTCACCAACACAAATAACCCAGGACACTCAAAAATTGTGTGGGAAATGGTTCCATTGGATGTACGGCTGTCATCAGCCTTATATCTATGAACTCTGGGTCTTGTTCATTAAAGGCCAATAATGTGCCCCCTTCCCCCAGTTATTGTGACAACCAAATAGCATTACCACAGACTTCCAAAATGCCCCCATGGGGTGTGTGGAGGGTGTACTTTGACTCTTCTGGAGAGCCATTTAAAAACACAAAAAACGGGAGATATGCACCTCGCAGAGCTCGCACTTAGAGATTTTGTCCATATTAGCACTTAAAGATGGGCCATTCTTTGTAACAGTTGCAGAATGTTCAAGCATACTTCTGTGCCAGGATTTATTTAGCTAGTGATGGCCACATTGACTTTTTCAATGGTCTTGTTGCAAGCAACACTGCAGAGATGATCTTTAGACATTCGCCTTTGTGCACTCATAGAGTTATATCTCTAGAGTAAATTCCCACAAGTCAAAAGGTACATGTATTTTTAAATTTGTGTAGATATTGCCAAATTGCTCTCTCAATTATTGCAAGATATCTTACCACTAAGTATTGTAGAAGGTTTTAATCTTGGTAACTGTAGTTCTTTAAAGATGAAAATGAACTTTAAATGCCCTATTGAAAACCATTTTCAGATCATTTTACATTACTTAGTAGTTTCCAGCCTTGACTTGTCTTTTTATATAGGATATTCATGTGGACAGGAAATTGGACTTCCAGTATTTTCTAGGGTAGAACCATGGTCATGACTGAAAGTTAGGCAGATAGAAATTTGTTTTGTTTGTTTTTTTGTTTTATTTTGTTTTAAAGATGGAGTCTCGCTATTTTATCCAGGCTGGTCTCAAACTCTCAAACTCCTGGCCTCAAGTGATCCTCTGACCTTACGTTTTCTTTCAACATTCCCAGGCCATGGTCCAAGCCAAGGCAGAATCACAGCCATGAGGCCAAGCATGAGAGCAGGAGTGTGTCCACCTCTGAGATCAGAGTCAGTGGGAGGGGCTTTGTCCATGGGATGCCTTTTCCTGACCACGCTGCCAACAGGCAATGGATGGTCTGATTGTGTGTCAGTTTCCTATCCTGCCTATTGTCCCCATAGGGCTTTCTTATTTTTCACCATCTCCCACTTCTGCCAGATGTTTTGGCTCCAACAGTGTAAGAACTTTCAAACATCTCTACCCTTCCAGCAATGGAATCACCTACCTGGGGAGATGAGGTACTTCTTTCCCATACCTCGAAATTTTCAATTTCAGGCTGGATGAATAATTTCAAGGGATGTTCATGAAGAGATTCCTGAGTTTAATGGAATATTATACAAGGTCAGTGTTTCCAAAGATGTAGTACCTGAGCCATGGTGTATGTGTGGGATGACTTTAAGTGGCACAAACTTTAAAAAGTTTTAATTGGTTTATATTTTAAAAGTTCCAATTGGTTTATATTCATTTTTACATGTATATACAATGTTGCTACATTACTAGCAAATCATATACCTTAAGTTAGTACTGCTGAAATAATAGGGTAAAGAAAACTTTTTACAGTTTGAATCTTCTGGAAACATCAAAGGATGACTGTCCTTGCCATCCACACTACAACAAAAACTTTGGGACCCTGAGCTTTAGGTTCGTGGTCTTGCAACTGAGAAGGGTCCCGCCACACTTTTGGAACTGTGCACCCATTGGAACCCCTGAGAGACCATCAAGCTTCAGGTGATCGTGCAACAAAGGCTCCAGCCAGTTCCAGGTGAAGACATCGCCCCTGGCCATCAAGAAACTACCCTGCCTCCACTAGATAGAGCAGCGTGAGAGAGAGTTCCGTGATTCCCGATAGGTAGAGACTACGCCTCAAGTCAGCACGAAGCAGTTACAGAAAAAAACACCATCGGTCCCTCTGCCTCCCGTAAAGATTTATGAGGATCACATCTCTAAGTGGAGAGATGAGGCAGGAAAAGAGTCTGGAGGCAGGGAACATAAGGCTAATTCACACTTCAGCTATAACAGGAAATAGCCTCTCCATAGGGCATACACCTTGTAACTTTACTTCATCCTCTTCATTTACATAGGACATACCCCAAGTAGAGGGTATTTAAACTCACAAAAACTCTAACAGAGCCTTTGACCCCCTATGCTCAGGCCTACACTGTGGAGTGTACTTTCGTTTTCAATAAAGCCCTTCATTCCTTCAAAAAAAAAAAGAAATAAATAATAAACTTTGGGCTAAAATATGGTTGATAGCCTCTAAGGTCTCTTCAAAATTGTGATTCTATGGTTCTAAATTTAATCTTAATATTACTAAAGTTTCAACTAGTAAAAAGACTTTGAAACCCCAGTCCATGACATTTATTACAAGCAACTTAAACACAAACCAAATTTTAGTACAACAGAGAAGTTGTGTATTTGGAGCTTGGTGTGTGTCAAATCCCATGAAAACGTAGTTAAAAATGGGAGCCCTAAGCCCTGAGTGAAGACCCATCCTAAAACTATATTCAACTTAATAATTTGGGGACAATATTAATATTCTAGGGATCTGTTAAACTTTGCTGCAATGGGAAAAAGAAAAAACACTTTTTTTTTCCCCCCGAGATGGAGTCTTGCTCTTGTCACCCAGGCTGGAGTGCAATGGCATGATCTCGGCTCCCTGCAACCTCCGCTTCCTGGGTTCAAGCGATTTTCCTGCCTCAGCCTCCTGAGTAGCTGGGATTATAGGCACATGCCACCAGGCCTGGCTAATTTTTGCATTTTTAGGAGAGACAGGGTTTCATCATGCTGGCCAGGCTGGTCTCAAACTCCTGACCTCAGGTGATCTGCCCGCCTCGGCCTCCCAAAGTTCTGGGATTACAGGCGTGAGCCACTGTGCCCGGCCAAACCTATATATTTTTAAATGAATTCAGAAAAGTAAAAATAAGTGAAAACACAAACGTGTTGCTAGTGGCATCCCCCTTATCCTTCAGCACTTGATGGAAGAGAATAGCAAGACTTGCCTTCATACTCCCATGCTCTTCTATGAGTATTGTAAAACCACTGTCCAGGTCACCGTATTGTATATTTAGAATATCATATAAACTTCTGCACTGGAAATCAGAGGTGAATATTTATTTAATTCATATATAAATTTTACATAATATTCATGGTGCTATAAATATAGGCACATTTTTTTTTAAAGTCCAGATACATCCAAAAATTACCCCCTCACTGTAGCCTCCTATTGCAATCCCCTCAAGATGGAATATCTAACGCGTTTGTAAAACAGGGGTCAGAAAGGCCCTGCCCATTAATTTTAAAACTTTCTGACCATCAAAACCACTCTTTCCTGCTTCAACCAAGCAGAGTCAACAAGGAACATGTGTTTTCAGGGTTTTAATTGCACTAGTTGATGAATTAAGTAAATGCCTCTGCCTGGGTAGTTTGTAATAGGTTTATGGTTTGGTTTCTCCTACTTAGTTCAAGTAAGAGAAAGAAAAACCAGTATCTATATTCCTATTGGCCTTCTTTAAATTCCTATGAGATGGCCTAAAAGGATGTCACCGCACCAGGGGACTCAACCACATCTACTGAAAAATAGGCCGGTTCCCATAAAGTACAGATTAAAACATCATTCATTTATATTGGTTTTCATTTGGGGACAAACATTGTAAATTTAATAATTCATGGGATTGAGCACAGAGCAAATTGGACAAAAACAAATTCCTCAAAGTGACTTGGTTGATTCATTGACTGTACCCAAGCATGATGCAGACTTACGAGTTTGTGTCATACACACCAGCACACATCAGGCAAGATTAAAATCTACAGTGTAAAGTCATTGTAACTTGAATTCAAAATGAGAAAAAAATGAATATTGGAAATTGATTCATTAGAGCCTCTCTATTATGATACATTTTAACTTGGGGGGAAAAATGATTCAATACACAATTATCTTAGTCAAATTTTCTATTTCTTGCTAATAACATTTTAATTTACTCCAGAAAATGCATTAATTTTATTCAAATATATTTTCCTAAAATATAAATAATTAAATGTTTATAAATGTAGAGAATGTAGTTTCCATTGACCCCCACGCAGATATTAATCAGTCCAAAACTTAAGTGATAAGGAAATCATATTTGTAATTATGATCATTTTAATTTGTCTATAAATATATAATAGAATCTTGGCAACTTAATTATGAGCAGTTAACTCATACTTCATGTAGAACCGAGCACCTTAGATTACATATTGTTGAATTTAACTATTGGCATTAATATATGTATTTTAATATGTTATTTACAATACACAATTATAATTCTCTTGTATAACAACATTCCAGTGATTTTGAAAATATATAGTGAAAGTGCAATATAATTTACAAATGCATCAAAGCTTTTCTATGGTATTCAAGCTGGGACTTGACTTTTCAGCATTTGAAAATAGAAACAAACAAAAAGTCAATATCCTAAAGCTGTGTTTTCTAAAGCATTAAAAAAACAAAACAAAACCCACTAGCTTCACAAGATGCTCCATTAGAAAGGAGTCCCGTAGGTAAGTGTGAGGAATGGCTCACCAGATTTCCCCTTGAAGAATCACAATGAACTTTAAAATCTTCAAGGAGGCAATTGTGAAATCTGTTTAACATTTTTCAGCTCAGTAAAGTGTATTAACAAACCCCTACCTCCCCCCAGCAAAACACCACTCGGTCAAGCCCCTTGGAACCTAGCGTCATATGATATATTCTTTGGGGAAATGCTGATTTAAAATAAAACTTTGCAATTCAATAAACAAATATGTCTGAGTGAGTAAAATCATGTTCCTTTAACACAGTTTCACTTTTTGAAGCTCTTTGCATGGGTATTTGTTAACGTATGATTCTTTAAAACACACAGGTCTAACAAGAGATGTCTGTCTGTGTAAACTACAGGAAAAGTGTTCGAAATGTTTATAGAGATCCTAGAGCTCATTTTCAAGGTTTGAGAAAAATGACTTCAAAATCAATAGGTGTTATTTTTAGCGAATTTGATTTGAAAGATAAAAGCAAAAGCATTAAATCAGTAATGTGCTATGTCTGAAAATATTCCTGTAGAAAAATATCAGGTCATTATATTATTTCCCTGGAATTCTGAAAGGACTGCAGATACTATCAATAGATTTGATTATAGCAGTCAGTCTATATGTAAAACCCAGCATTGTCCAGAATTAAATGAGGCTGCTCTATTACTTGCTTGAAAATGCATGCATACAAGCACAGGCAAAAACAAGGGTCAGTAAGTTGCTTACTATTTCCACTGAAAACCATGAAATAGGGATAATTAGTTAACTCCAACAATGTGAGTTGTTTTATATGTGTATCAGATGACAATCTTTTCTGAAAAAATACCCATAATTCACTCTCTATAAATAAAGCTGTAATTCTTGGCTACAAGACAGCAGATCTTGGTGTGAGTGTAGTCCCAGAATTAATCCTTTGTGCATACAACTCTTTAGCAAAGCTTATCAAGTTAAGCAGTCTACTTTGGCTCAGATTCTACTAGCTTACAGCTCAGATCAGTATCTGATGCTTTATTTAATTCCTGCTCAGTATATGCTAATGGAATCATTCTACACTACTGAAAGATAATTCGTGTTTAAAAAGTAACAGCTGCTTCATACTTAAATAGAAGGTGGGTTTCTATTTGAAATATATTTCTTTTCCTACAAGTGAAAGTCAACTCAGCAAGAATTGGGAAATAAATCACAATAAAAAAAGGGATCATTGTTACTGGGCATAGGGGCTAGGAGGAGTAGGTAAAAATGTCCATTTCTCAACTATTTGGGCCTTGTGTACCTGGTGAACCAGTTACCTAGGAACTGGGATGATTAAGATCTGCACATGCTGTTCTAATGGTCATGTCCTTGTTGTCATTATTTCAAAGCTATGCTGTGTGTTTCCCGTCACCTCACCTCTTTAACCTTGTACTGTTCTAGAAAGTTTTACTCTGATATTTCTCACGGTACTTTCGCAGGGTATCCCTTGTAGTTGCTGAAACTGATAGAGGAGTCTGGGACAGTTACATATGACTCTTGAGGGCTAAAGCTGACTGTAGCACGCTACATCTGGTGCACTGCTCACTACAGATGGTGTCTGATGTCACGTTCTCTGGTGGCATTGCAGCCCTTCTTTTCTTAAAGGCAAGTCGCCCCGGTCTTCAGGCCACCAAGCCCAGTCTTGTAATCTTAGCTGACAGGAAGGAATGAATGATGAAAACAATTGGCTTGGGGCAGGAATGAAGGTCCAGTTGCTGAAATTTAAAAAGAAGAGAGCATGAGCGATTTTAAATTAATGCTTGATGTAGATGAGTGATTTGCACATTAAATGAATCTATATGCACTTCCTGCTTTTAAGTGTTAACTGGAGCAGTTATGCTCTAAAATCATTGCCCCTCCATCAGAGAAATGCAAATCAAAACCACAATGAGATACCATCTCACACCAGTTAGAATGGCAATCATTAAAAAGTCAGGAAACAACAGGTGCTGGAGAGGATGTGGAGAAATAGGAACACTTTTACACTGTTGGTGGGATTGTAAACTAGTTCAACCATTATGGAAAACAGTATGGTGATTCCTCAAGGATCTAGAACTAGAAGTACCATATGACCCAGCCATCCCATTACTGGGTATATACCCAAAGGATTATAAGTCATGCTGCTATAAAGACACATGCACACATGTGTTCATTGCAGCACTATTCACAATAGCAAAGACTTGGAATCATCCCAAATGTCCATCAGTGACAGACTGGATTAAGAAAATGTGGCACATATATATACACCATGGAATACTATGCAGCCATAAAAAAAGATGAGTTTGTGTCCTTTGTAGGGACATGGATGAAGCTGGAGACCATCATTCTCAGCAAACTATCGCAAGAACAGAAAACCAAACACCGCATGTTCTCACTCATAGGTAGGAACTGAACAATGAGATCACTTGGACTCGGGAAGGGGAACATCACACACCGGGGCCTATGATGAGGAGGGGGAAGGGGGGAGGGATTGCACTGGGAGTTATACTTGATGTAAATGACTGGTTGATGGGTGCTGATGAGTTGATGGGTGCAGCGCACCAACATGGCACAAGTATACGTATGTAACAAACCTGCACGTTACGCACATGTACCCTAGAACTTAAAGTATAATAATAAAAAAAAGTAAAAATAAAATAAAATAAAATAAAATCATTGCCCCTCAATGAGATAAAGGAACAACTCTTTGAACTTATTCCTTACATCTCATGTATCTTTTTTCCAAAATAGGTCCTGTGAAATTTAGATATACCAATACCATAAATATTGATGTTGTCCTTCTTGACTGTCTAAGCCATTTATTTTTGGTACCACAATAGTGATATTTATTCATGTTGGATTTGATACAGTATGAAGCAGTACTAAATTTCACATCTGAAGATTAGGTTTGAATCCTGGTTCTGATGCTTTTCAGACGTACAATCTTGGATAAGTCTCTTAAAATTCTTCTCAGTCCTACTAATTCACAGTCATTTGAGTATTAAAGGAGCTACTATATGTGAAACTTCCTCATAAACTAAAACACAGAACCCATGCTAAGCAGCTGTGTGGTCATCATCCTCAGTCTTGAACTGTTTAAGCATGTATGCCACATCTCTGGGAAGGCACCATCTGAGTCTTATGCCTCTTGATGTGTTCCTTGAGAACCTGGCACACGCAAGACATACAGTCTGAGCAGGAGAGTCCTTCGGAAGTTGAATTTTATCACCTGACCTAATTTAGGGAAATTGGGAGAGCTGTTCTCAGTTCTCTTCTGCTGTCCCCAGTTTTGTTCTGATGATGACAATGTTGGAGAATCACAACCACCTGCGCATATTATAGCTACCAAAGTTAAGGTGGTACTCATTATGAGCCAGGTACTGTGCTAAATATCTTCTATCCACTATCTTATTTAATTCTCACAGCATCCCGATGAGGAAGCTATTGTTATTATCTCCATTTTTTTATATAGGGAAACTAAGATTCAGGGAAGTTATGAAACTTTCTGAAATATAGATCTTACAGTAAATGAAAAGCATGGACTCAAATGTAAGTCTGTCTAATGCCAGAGCCAGGGCTTAACCACAACATTCTATGTCACTAACACAGAAGGAAACTTTTGAAAGAGACATTAAAGATTAGCTACTTCAATCCGTATATTTTATGGATGGGAGACTGAGATAGAAAGCAATGAAAGGACTTTCCCAAGAGAGTTGGTGAGTTTGTTGCAGACTCAGAAAGAGAACCCAGGTCTTGACCCTCAGTTTACTGCATTTCCTACAGCTCATCTCTGCTCCCTTCCCCCTCCACACTGGGACGGTCTGTGGCCCACCTCCAGGATTGCTTAAACAGACATAGGGGGTAGAGGGGAAGGAGGCTGTGTCTGAATTTGAGCTTGTCAACTAAATGTACTGGCAGTAAAAATCAGTTCTTCCTAAATCTTCCAAGTCAGGTTGTAATTACTGGCAGAAAGGCTGAAATTTAGACATAAGTGATTTTCCTCATGGGCAAAAATAGCCTTGAATTTTTAAGCCAAGAATAAAGCAGGAGACTGATTCTTACTCTTTTCCACTTTGCTAGAGAGTAGTCACCTTTAGGAAAAAGCACACGATAGGTGATTGATAGAGCAGCAACTGAATTAGAAATATTCTTAGTAAAATGGACTTTCAAGTCACTACTTTATTTCCAAGTGGGTGCCTCACACTGAACCTACTGATTGAAACATACAAACAAACAAACATTTGATAAAAATTCTGTAGATCCATTTTAAAAGTTAGAAAAATGCTTGGCTAGAAATAACTCTCAGAAAGTGAATGTCAGCAAACCAAGTGTCAGCCACGGGGAATGGCCTCCATCATGGCTGCCTATGGCACTCGTGGCAAGAAATGTGGTACTGTCTTGGTACCAGAAGTATGGCATCATTTAGAAGAGTGGGGCTGCAATTTTGAGATAAAAAGTCCCTACGGTCTGTTAAGTGTGTTCTGCCCGTTTCTTCCTGAAAGCCAACAAATTCATTGAGTAACCCAGTGGCTAGGGAGGACCTAAACAGAGACTAGTCATTACAAAATCAAAGTCCTCTTTGAAGTTCTACATTTGACAGCTTAAATGAGATACTATGTTTTCCTGAAATGCCAAGGATGACACTTGCTAGAGAGTACAAGAATGTGCAATTCTCACCCTTCTGTGCAAGTGAAGTCATATACTTTTTCATTATGGCAGGCAGAAACCATCTCAGGAAATGATGAATTTCAACGCATGGACTACTTGCATTGAGATGAGACATATGTTACTTTCATGGATAAATTTGCTAATTTTGATGCATATTGTTTGACATCAGCTCCATTCTTCTGTGCCCTCCTCTGGCCCTCTCTCCACTCCAGTGGAGTTGATCAGTTTCTTTTCATTTTCCTGCTGCCCTCTTGCTCTGCTCCTCATCTGGCCCCTCCTGTCTCTTTGCTCTCTGTTCTCTCCTCGGAGACTTCCCTGATAGTAGGGACCATGTATTTTAGTTCACTGCATCCCTAACATCTAGCACAATGCCAAGGTTATAAGAGATGCTTGATACTTTTTAAAACTGCAGGGTACATTTTTTAAGCTGGTGAGACCCTATTTGATAAGAATTTAATCTAGCTTTGTAAAGGATTCTTTCCTTTGACTCAAATATTTATGTAGTCTTCTAATGGAAAATGAGACCGAAGAAAAGAACTTTGAAATAATTGAACCTAATCACTGTATTTCAAGGATCAAATAAAACATGGGCTTGCAAGTACATCATTAGCAGTCAAATGCTGAATAAGAGTAAGGCAGCATTATGTTGCATGATGAAATATTAATATATGAAATCACATGGTCTAAAGAAAAGTACACTTACAATCTCTCCATCTTTGCCTCCAAAATCTAAATACAGCATCCTGATTCCATCATCTGAAGACATTTTGAGCTTTTCATAAGGAGACTGTATGATGGTCTTGGGAAAGGCACCCTCCTGTGGTTCAGTGGTAACAGAAAATCCATTCTCATAATGTATGGTCAAACGGCACTCCTGGTTTTTGTAGGTGCAAGCTGAGAGAGAAAGAGAGAGAAAGAGAGAAAAAGAGACAAGTATGAACAATGGCGATCAATCCATTTTCCCAATCACTCACTTCATGCCTCCTCAGTCCCAGCGATCAGCTACAAATTTCTTACTAAAATAAAAGTATAGTCATTGTTCATGAAAATCTACTATTTGGATTTATTTTGGTGGTGTAATTTTAAAAGCCCCATAGAATTAAGGAAAAAAATGGAAAGAAATTCCTTTTGTTGGGATCTACTGACTGTTATCTGTGTTCTAGTCCCTATCTAGCCATCTAACACACAGGTCTATAGGTGTACTTGCCTTCCAACAGCCCTATAGGCCTTGTCTCAAGCCAGAAAAACAGAACTTTGATTTAAATAAGGCCAGCAGGCGCACTGGCTCACACCTGTAATCCCAACTTTGGGAGGCCGAGGCGGGCAGATCACTTGAGGTCAGGAGTTTGAGACCAGCCTGGCCAATATGGTGCAACCCCATCTCTACTAAAAATACAAATATTAGCCAGGCGTGGTGGTGTGTGCCTGTAGTCCCAGCTACTCTGGAGGCTGAGGCAGGAGAATGGCTTGAACCTGGGAGGCAGAGGTTGCCATAAGTCAAGATCGCTCCACTGTATTCCAGCCTGGGTGACAGACCAAGACTCTATCTCAAAAAAAAAAAAAAAAAATTTTTAAATAAATAAAGACACCTTTGAATCACCATCCTTATCATCATCAACACACACACACACACAATTATATCTACCACCTGGTGAAAGAAGACAGCATACACCCATGATATTATCAAAGTTAACTAATGTAAATACATAAGTCAGGAATGAGTAGTTTAGAAATAGTCTAATTTTTAATAGTCTAACAAATCTCGTTTTAGAAATTGAGAGGGGTGCTCTTTTAATTTCCCTGATGATCTTGGATCCTGGAAAAGCTGCTATTGCTGACAGACCTCAGATGTGGCATCTTCCATGAAGAGCACCCTGGGTGTGGCATCCAGGAATCTCAGGGGTGGCATCCACATGGTGCCCTCTGATCCAAAGGCACAAAGCAAAAACTTCTTGAGCAGGTGCGGTGCCAACTTTTATCTGGGATTCTCACTATGTTTAGGAAGAGTCCTGCTCTTTAAGCTTATGGGCTGGGCACGGGGACTGCCACAGCATCCTAACTCCTATTTAGGAAGACTTGTGAATGTTTAAAACTCTTGATCAAAGAGTTCTGAAAAAGGTTATTACGGATCAGATTGGATTTTTTTGCTTCATAAAACACCACATTTAACAGACCCTGACAAGTAAATTGGCTAAGGTTTTGATCTACATCTAAAAGTTCTGTAGGGAAACCAGGACACACCCTGCTGGGGGTGGGGCTTGGAGGCATAAGAGCAAATTCCTTTTCTTTTCTTTATTGATTGAGAACTTGCTGTACATCATCATTTGCTCCATGCAATGGATTTATTTTGGTGTTGTAATTTTAAAAGCCCCATAGAATTAAGGAAAAAAAAATGGGAAGAAATTCCTTTTGCTGGGATCTACTAGTCCCTATCTAACTATCTAAGAACACACAGGTCTATAGGTGTACTTGCCTTCCAATGGCCCTGTAGGTCTTGTCTCAAGCCAGAAAAAACAGAACTTTGATTTAAATAAGGCCAGCAGGTGCACTGGCTCACACCTGTAATCCCAACTTTGGGAGGCCGAGGCGGGCAGATAACTTGAGGTCAGGAGTTCGAGACCAGCCTTGAACTTCTGAAGCCTGAACACAGCCCGATATTATAGGTGGAAAAAGGAAAGCTCAGAGACATGAACACGTCACCAGTCCAGGTTGTTTGGCTTTCAAAATTCAAGTTCTTTGCACTCTGCCCTGTGTTCCTTCTGGGTCTGGCACTCAGGACAAGGAGGGATGTGGAGAAGGAGCTGGGCACAGAATTGCTCAACTTTCCTACCTCATGATAATGACAGTAGGTGGGGAGGCCTTCAAAGTTTTGGGGAAGAAATAGAGATCTCCATTGCTCACAGAATGCGGTGGATTTTAATCAGAGCTCTGATTAAAACATATGCCCTTTCTCCTGACTGACTTACAGATATCTTTCAACTTGTAACTAGCGCTCATCTTTTCCTCTAACAGGTCTATAACTCCTTCTGGGAACAGTCCCTGAACCCTGCCCTCTGCCAGCCCTCCCATCCAAGGATGTCCAAGGAAAATGGCACAGAGATTGTACTGATAGCACTGCCTCCCCATCTGTAATCCCAGCTACTTAGGAGGCTGAGGCAGCAGAATTGCTTGAACCCGGGAGGTGGAGGTTGCAGTGAGATCTCGCCATTGTACTCCAGCCCAGGTGACAAGAGCAAAACTCCATCCCCCACCCCCCAAAAAAAGTTTGTTTTTCAAAGTATGAAACTACCGACACATTAAATGCCTGGCATATAGCAGGTCTTTAATACATACTGTACTATAGAAGCGTTCTTCCTTCTACACACATCTCCCGTTTCTACCACCGACTTGCCCTTTCAAAGAGCTCTGTGTGGATGTGGCCTGTACTCACTCAGCACTTCCATTCTGCCTCTGCCTCTTCATTCACACCAGGGCAGGGGCACGGGTCACTCTTCCCAGAACTGTACCTTTGCTCTGCTTATTGCCACCACGATGCCTTTGGCTCCTGCTCTTTTTTTACTGCCCTGGGTCTCTAGTTGATATGGTTTGGATGTTTTATCCCCTCCAAATCTCATGCTGAAATGTAATCCCCAGTATGGAGGTGGGGCTTGGTGGAAGGTGTTTGGCTGTTGGGGGCGGATCCTTCATGAATAGCTTGGTTCCCTCCTCCTTTCAGTAATGAGTGAGCTCTTGCTTTGAATTCATGAGAGACCTGGTTGTTTAAAATAGTGCGGCACTTTCCTCTCCTCTCTCTCTCTCTCCTCTCTTCTATTGCCATGTGATATGCCAGTTCCCATTTGCCTTCCATCATGATGGGAAGCTTCCTGAGGCACCGGAAGCAGATGCCAGGACCATGATGATTCCTGTACCGTCTGTAGAACTGGGAGCCAAAGTAAACCTCTTTTCTTTATAAATTACCTGGCTTCAGGCATTTCTCTATAGCAGGCCAAACAGACTCACACACCTGTTTTCTGATCAATCCTATTAACTGCCTAATATATTTCCAATAATTTTATTCTGTGATAGATTACTCAGAATCAGTTTCTGCTGTCTGTAACCAAGCACACTGCTCATTCATGCCTCAAAGTTCATTCCTCCAGGAAGCCACCCAGAGGTTACAGGTAGGAGAACTGTAACCGACTATCCAATTTACCAAATTTTCTTGAATGAAGATAGGGTAAGTCTTTTTATAATCAAAGCTTTAGGTTACATTTTAGTAGGGCATAGACTTCCTTAATGTAGAAGAATTTAAATTTGCTTCTGGAATTTTAACTATCCCCAGAGGCCAGTGATGAAAACTACTGTAAGGCCCCAGTGGAGTAGAGGGTTCATCTTCCCCTAACAGTGTGTCCTCGGTAGCCCACTGCAGTACTCACCAGTGCTGATTTCAGCAATGAGTTCAGCAGAATTGTGGCAACCCTGTACTATGCTCCTTGTCCAGTGGGAGAGGTCCCTGCTGGTCTCTGCTCTGAAGAGATGTGTTTCAATCCCTTGCCTGGTACCAGTTCGCGTTGCAAAGGACAAATCCACACCAGCCTGGGGTGATCCCTTCCCTGGACCTGAATGGACCAGCCTGGAGAAAGAGAGAGAGAATGAGAGAGAGAGAGAGAGATCATCAAAATGGAGACTAGTTTATTCACCTGGCATATCACCTTGTATAAGACCCAAATTGGTGATCCGCTCTCATTTTTCTGGTCTGGAATCAAAGGGCTCCACTATACCCTGCTCTTCTGCCATCTCCTCTCCAATGGTAGCGTGAGGTTAAGATAGCACCCAAGAGCTGGACATCTGGACGAATATGCAAGGGAGTTCAATAACATGACTTTAATTTGTGCAAGTTCAACTATAAGGAAAAATAAATAAATATGAGTGAGAAAATAAATTAAATACTGTGTAAAATTCTCTCCAGCATTCCTTTCCTGAGCATCTATATGTCCCAGCACAAGCATGAAACAAGACTGAGAATCTATTATTTCCTGGGTGAGGCTTCACTTTCCTGTGTCTCTTGTAGTTTGAAACGTCGGGCTGCATTGAATGTACTTCTAGGTGTGCAATTTTTCATGCATGTAGCCCCTAAATGCAAACAAACAAGCTGGAACTCAGTTGAAGCAATAGCACTGGTGTATTTGCTAAAGCTCAAGGAAGAACTGGCAATGCTGGACTTCTTGAGAAGCAGTATGGAACTGCACTTTAGGGGAGATTTTCAAGAGAGATTTTTACCACCCAAGATTTTCACACTGACTTTTGAACTTACACTCAGCGTAAAATGTGACTTCCATAGTAAATATTTTCTGAAAGACCAGACTTGAAAGAGGAAGAATCAAAGTGCTCTGAGGGCCACCTTTGGAGCAGGGGCTAGGTCCTACTTCTTATTCATTGCTTTTGAACACTGGGATCTTTCATCCTCTCTCCTATGCCTCGATATCTCAATCTCCTTTTGGGAGAGACTTTTAAATCAATCATTTGCAGGGTAGCATAAGTCTAATTTAGTAAATGTGACTTCTCTCTAGGGTATTTTCATTTTAAGTCTCATCTTTTAATCCAGAAAGCAACACTTTACAATTTGCTAGAGAAATGCCAGGTGTCTAACCACATGGTGGATGCAAGAGTTATTTTCTTAGGCAAAAGGCTTGTTACCACTAGATTAAAATTGCACAGAGGAAATACAAAAGCTTATGTTCTCTTATAAACCTAAATACTGCAGGAACGAAATTATCAGTAGAATAAAGCAAATTATTACCTGTTGAATTTCTGGCAACAAGTTTGTTGTATAACTTGAAGGAGCTTTCTTTTACTTACAAAGTTAAAATTAGGCAGGAGGAGTGGTTTGCAAGGCCAACTCAAAGGAAAAGGGCATTTGAAAAGTCTTTAGGTTGAAAGAGTCATTAAAGATATGAAAGGCCAGGCACGGTGCCTCACACCAGCAATCCCAGCACTTTGGGAGGCTGCGACGGGCAGATCACCTGAGGTCAGGAGTTCAAGACCAGCCTGGCCAACATGGGAAACCCCTTCTCTACTAAAAATACAAAAATTAGCCCACCATGCACCTGTAGTCCCAGCTACTCGGGAGGCTGAGGCAGAATGGCTTGAATCTGGAAAGCAGAGATTGCAGTGACCTGAGATCGCACCACTGCACTCCAGCCTGGGCAACAGTGCGAGACTCTGTCTTACAAAAAAAAAAAAGAAAAAAAAGGTATGGCAGTTCCATGAATCTCATTGAGAGTAGTCTAGGACAGTGTGAAGGGAAATGACTGTTGGCATGGGTGCCCACACATGGGGATTTAACATGTAGAGATTAAGCCCAATTCATTCAGGAGGGAGGAGGGCATTTTGTAATAAGTGAGCCAGAGTCACTGAGAAGCTGCTAGAGGATTCAAATGAAAGTGAGGCTAAAGAAAACAGAAAGCATTTCTCTGAAGCCTACCTAGCATAGGCTTTAAAGGGACTGAGGGTAAAGGAAAAATTCATTAAGAAAAGGTATCTACAAGGAGCAAGAATGTATATGTATACTGTGTTTTCTTATTTGCTCAAAAGTGTATTTCAAAATAAGTTTTTAGACTTGAAAGTGTTTAAGCTTTAATTGCTTCAACAAATTAAATAGGTCAGCCAGGTGTGGTGGCTCACGCCTGTAATCCCAGCACTTTGGGAGGCCAAGGGGGATGGATCACGAGGTCAGGAGTTCAAGACCAGCCTGGCCAAGATGGTGAAACCCCATCTCTACTAAAAATACAAAAATTATCTGGGCATGGTGGCATGCACCTGTAATCCCAGCTACTTGGAAGGCTGAGGCAGAAAACTGCTTGAACCTGGGAGGCAGAGGTTGCAGTGAGCCGAGATCACGCCACTGCACTCCAGACTGGGTGACAGAGTGAGACTCCATCTCAAAAAAAAAAAAAAAAAAAAAAAAAAAGAAATTAAATTGCTCATGTGAGGTGCCATGGTGTAATGGTGAGCACTCTGTACTCTGAATCCAGAAATTAAATAGCTCACCCTGCCTTTTTGAAATTTTAACATCTATATCAGCTGATCACGGCTGGCAGGCTGCATGTTAAGCTGAAAAAGGACATAGGTTTGGCAGGCATACGAAGCTCTATTAGAACCCCATTCTGTCTGACATTTGTTAAACTTTTTAAGAATCATTACTTCTTAAAAAGTAAGGTCATGACCATCCTGGCTAACACAGTGAACTCCTATCTCTACTAAAAATGCAAAATATTAGCTGGCTGTGGTGGCCTGTGCCTGTAATCCCAGCTACTCGGGAGGCTGAGGCAGGAGAATCATTTGAACCCGAGAGGCAGAAGTTGAAGTGAGCCGAGATCGCACCACTGCGCTCCAGCCTGGGCGTCAGAGTGAGACTCCATCTCAAAAAAAAAAAAAAAAAAAAAAAAAAAAAAAAAAAAAAAAGTAAGGTTGTGTTGTGAAGATTAAATAACCAATGCTCTGTACCTATCACAGAAACTAGTATATGGTTTGTGCTCCATTCTTACCCCTACCCTTAGTTTCCTCATTTAAAAAATATAATACCTACCCCATAGGATTAGGATTAAATATAGTAAAGTATACAGAGCACTTCGTTCAGTATCTAGAACATTATAGTCGGCATTCAATAAAAACTGGTTCCCTTCTTCCTTCCCTGGCCTAACTTGTTCTCATTTTCCATACCCTAAATTTCCATCCAGAGGACATCAAGTCTGTCACGATCCAGAGCCAGCATAAATATATTGTAGAGGCAGAAGCAAAGTGAGAAAAAGATATGCCACTCTCATGGAGAATCCTAGGAGTTTCTGTGAATTTCCTACCAATATTTATTAGACTATAAAATTGAAATAAATAATAACTGGGAAAATGCAATTTGTTAGAAAATCCACGTTTGGTAGCTCAGGGTATGAGGAATGGAATTACTAAGAGAAAGGAACGAGGTCTGAGAAAGCCTGGAACCAAGCTGACCGATACCCTGAACAGGGAGAGCTTGATGGGAAGTCCAGTGTGTTCGAGAAGTAATAATGAAGAAGGTTTTTATTTATGTATGTATGTATTTATTTATTTAATAAATAAGAGAGTCTTGCTCTGTCACTGAGGCTGGCGAGCAGTGGTGTGATCTCGGCTCACTGCAACCTCCATCCCCTGGGTTCAAGCGATTCTCTGTCTCAGCCTCCTGAGTAGCTGGGATTACAGGCATGCACCACCACATCCGGCTAATTTTTGTATTTTTAGTAGAGATGGAGTTTTGCCATGTTGGCCAGGCTGGTCTCGAACTCCTGACCTCAGGTGATCTGCCTGCCTTGGCCTCCCAAAGTGCTGGGATTACAGGCATGAGCCGCCACACCCGGTCAAAGGAAGCTTTTAGAGCAGAAGTGCCAATCTTTTTGGCACCGGGGACTGGTTTCCCCATCTTTCGGGATGGGGTGGGGAATTGGTGATTGAGGGGAGGATGGTTTCAGGATGATTCCAGTGCATTACATTTATTGTGCACTTTATTGCTACTATTATTACGTTGTACTATATAATGAAATAATTATTCAACTCTCCATAATGTAGAATCAGTGGGAGCCCTGCACTTGTTTTCCTGCAAACTAGATGGTCCTATCTGGGGACAATGGGAGACAGTGACATATCATCAGGCACTAGATTCTCATAAGGAGCAATAGAGTTCGAACTCCTGCAATAATCTAAGGCTGCTGCTGATCTGACAGGAGGCAGAATTCAGGTGGTAATGCGAGCAATGGGGAGTGCTGTAAATACAGATGAAGCTTTGCTTCCTAGCTGCTCACCTCTGCTGTGCGGTCCCATTCCTAACATGCCACAGACCGCTACAGGTCCACGGCCTAGGTCTTGGGGACTGCTGTTTTACAGGAAGGGCTGTTGATGTTCTGTGTTATTCATCTCATCATAAAACTCTCATTGATTAATAAAAAGAGGCAAGAGGAAAATTGATTTTTCAACTCATCAAGTGTAAATTCTCTTTTATATTAAAGAACCTGGATATGCCATCTGAGGAACAGCAGACATGTTGAATTATGTGCCCTTTTGGATATGCTGATATCGGCTTAATGAAACGTACAGTACTGTATGTAAACTCTGAGATAAAGCAAATTGTCTTTTCACTACCTAGTGGGTATGCTGTAATAAAAGGGTACTTTTCCCAGATAAAACTCAAGTGAAATACATCAGCTATCTGCTGTATCCATATGTGTGCGTGTCCTCTGGATGCAGTATTACACACCTTGAAATTATAAGTACTATGTGTAAATGTGGGAAAATGCATCTATATTACGGAAAAGCTCTGTAAATATAACTCAAGGATGTTAAGAAAAGCTTGAAAACAAATCCATTAAAATGTAGAGCAATTTTATGGCTGATTTTATGTCTTCTTTTTAAAAAATGCTTAAAATTTTCTCTAAGAAGCTGGACATGGTGGCTCACGCATGTAATCCCATCACTTTGGGAGGCTGAGGCAGGTGGTCACGTGAGGTTATGAGTTTGAGACCAGCCTAATATGGTGAAACCCCGTCTCTACTGAAAATATAAAAATTAGCCAGTTGTGGTGGCACGTGCCTGTAGACGCAGCTACTCAGGAGGCTGAGGCAGGAGAATCACTTGAACCTGGGAGGCAGAGGTTGCAGTGAGCCGAGATTGCGCCACTGGACTCCAGCCTGGGCAAAAGAGCGAGACTCCGTCTCAAAAAAAAAAAAAAAAATTCTCTAAGAAACATACACGTCAGGTCCTCAAATATTTTCATTCCATTCAACATCATTTTATTATAACATTAGTGAGAAAAGAAATGGATTCCCTGGGGGTCCACTGTCTGTGTGGAGTTGGCACATTCTCCCCATGACTGCCTGGGTTTTCTCTGGGATCTCCAGTTTCCTCCTGCATCCCAAAGATGTTCCTGTTAGGTTACATGGCGTGTCTACATGGTCCTGGGATGAGTGTGAATGTGGGTGTGAGCGTCTGTCCAGGGTTGGTTCCTGCTTTGTGCCCTGAGCTGCTGGGATAGGCTCCATCTGGCCACCGTTGACTCTGAACTGGAATAAGTGAGTTGGAAAATGAGTGAAGAAATGCATACAAATTAGTATAAAAAAATCATGACATCTACAATAATCAAATGTACGACAATGAGCGCTGGTTGAAAGCGCTCAGCGAGCCTGCCTCACTTGTGATTGGTTTTGACCTGCGTGGTGGGCAGGGGGTGCTCCTTACAGTTTTTACTCTGTAAACATTTATTCTTTAATGAAACCACCACCACGACTGCTGTCACTGAGTCACCAAAAATTGGGTAATTATTTTACTTGTTTTTATTCATCTTTCTTAAATGCATGTGTAACTCACATTTATTTCATTGTTTAATATTAGAAGTGTTTCGAGTCTAACACTGAAGGCCTGCAGGCTATAGCTATGGAATAGCCCTTCTCAGAATAAAGTTAACTGATCCACGTGGGATGAAACCTACACTTGTGGCTTCATTAATCCCTTACACTGACACACTGGCCTCCAGCAAAGGAGATAACAGAGATACTGAGACCTGCCAGTTGAAGTTATAGGATCTTTTTGGACTCAGGGGTACTCTCAGGGGTCACAGAGAAGCTTCTTGCTTTGTTCAAGTCCTTTCTCCCTTCCTTACAAAAGAACACCAAAGATCACTCACTAATTCATTCATTCATTCATTCAATCGATAAAGAGTTCTTCATTCACCAACTGATATACTCAATAAATATTTATGGAGTACTGTTATGGACTGAATTGTGTCCTCATAAGATTCATATGTTGAAGCCCAGTATGACAGTATTTGAAAATCGTGAAGTGGCCCCTGGGGTTCGTTGTCCCGCATCAGGAAAATTTAGAACGCAGACAACACTAGGAGTTTAGGAGTGGAGGTTTAATAGGTATAAGAGAAGAGAAAGAGAAACAGGTTCCTCTATAGAGAAAGGGGTTTCCGAGCAGAAAGGCCGGCTAGAGGCCAATGCACTGAATTTTATAGTCCAGTTTGAGAAGGCGGTATCTGATTTAGGCAGGACTCACAGATTGGTTCCATCAGGTATGACTTTCACATAGTTCGGGGAAGGGCTGCTTGCCCTACCCTAATCATCTTATGCAACTGGACTTTCCAGTTGATCGGTGCCATGTTGTCTGCTTCTTGCTGTACACATGGCTGACAGAGAAGGGAAGATGGAGCCGCCATCTTGAAAATGTCTAGTCGGTAGTGCCTGCCGGCATTCAGCCCTGCAAGCTCCCAGCTTGTTTATGTCTGCGGCTCAACTTACAGCCTGCTCTTTGTTAGAAAATGATTTGGGGTTGCTTTTCATTAAAAGGAAAAGCCTTACTGAGGACTCCCATGCCCTTGCTATCTACCTAAATAATTCCTTCTTAATCCCTATAACATTAGGACCTACAAGGAGGTAATAAAGGTTAAGTGAGGGGGTCCTAAGAGTGGGGCATTAATCCAGTGGAACCGTGTTCTTATAAGAAGAGGAAGAGAAGCCAAAAATCTCTCCTGCTCCGTGTATTCACAGAGGAAAGACCATGTGAGGACACAGAAAGAGGGCAGTCATCTGCAAGCCAGGAAGACAGTTCTCACTAGAAACCAATCCTGACAGCACCCTGATCTTAGACTTCAAGCCTCCAGAACTGTGAGAACTAATTGTCTGTTGTTGATGCCACCCAGTCTGTGGTATTTTGTTATGGTCCCTCTAGTAGACTAATAAGCACCTAGTCTACACAAACTCACGTCTAGGTACAGTGTGAACAGAACAGGCATGGATTAAGCCTCCAGGAGACACAGTTTAAAAGGAGAAATACTCTCTCCCCTCCGAATCCCCATGGCCTCTTTACTCCAAGTTGAGCTCCAGTTTTGGAGAGACTTATTGCTGGATTATGTAAGAGAGTTGGAACGAGCTTCCGGTAGATGACAAGCAAAGAATATGAGCCAGGTAGGTGGATGGGTGGAAAATTATTCCTCCTCACTGGAGCAACCTGATCATTATAAAGATCTTCCTCCAGAGAGGGAATCTGAACTTTCAGGAAAAGCAATTCTTTAAAAATGGAGATCAGTGATTATGGCACAAAGACAAAGAAGGAATCCCAAGGTCATCAACATATTTGTCATTTCATCCCTATCAAGGTGTTGGAAATAATAGATTTCACTTATTCTTTATATCATTCCCAACAAATTGCTTCTGATGATCAACAATAAGAAGTCGGGGATAAAACATAGGAATGTGGACATTCATCACTATACTACCTTATAGTGACTGAACAGACAGCTGATTGCTGTACAAATTATAGCATGGCAAAGATGAGTCAAGGCCATCTGACACGATAAGATTAAGATCCTTTCTCTTTTGTTATGTGAGCCACCAGGGCAATAGGAGTAGCGCCTCCAGAAAGAAATAGAGAAAACTAGTGGAATAATTCAATTTATAAATGCTCTGTGAAATCTTTCTCTTGAGATTAATTTGCAGTGGCATATTACCAACTCCCAGCCAATAAATAATATTGGATATGCAATGTTGGATACTGTCTATCCAACAGCCTGCTTACTGATCATCTCCACTCGGATGGCTCACAGGCACATCAGACTCCAGATAAGCTACAGCGATATTGCATTAGGCCTTTAAGATCTTAAGAACCTGATACCTGAGTTCTAAGTAACACCAGGATCCCCAAAGGGCCATGTCCACTGTAAAGGAGAGGAAGTTTATACTGGGAGTCAAAACAGTATTCAAAAGAAATAGTCATTTAGATGGGAAATTGAGGGTCTAAATATGGAAAGGTTTCCTAACAATGCCAAAGACAACATGAGTTTATCTGGAAAAGAGAAGATTTTGTATGAGGAATGGAAAGGAGGAAAGGGTAAGCATAAATGTTTGCACTATCTGTGGAAGTGTTCAAGCATGGGTTATTGACTTCACCAGGGATGTTATTCTCCCCTCAAAACCATCTCTGGACCTTGGCTAATAATCTAGGAGAGAAAACCATACTTGGAGCAGATATCTTGCTTCTTGGAAGCCAAGATGAAGTAAGTGCCCTTCCAGCAAGTCTGAGGTTGCCTAAGCTGCCAGCCAACCCAGGTTCTTGGGTATTTACTCTGTAGGGGTTGTTGCTCATGTATCAAAGTTGACAGCTCCTGGGTAAGAAGATGTGGGGGAAAACAAACTTCTGTTGACAGCAAGGTGATCTACTGGAGCTCAAGACCATTTGCCATCTGATCTCCTCTTTGATCTCTTTCTGAAGATAGGCATCCCTCCTCTGGATTCCCACACATCATTATCAATCCATTTACCTTACTGTTTCATAATCACCACCTGATCTCTCTTAGTAGACCTTGCTCTCTTTCAGGGTAGGAGCCTGGTCTCCTCTCTCTTTAACTCCCTGGAATCTAGCACATGGTAGGTGTTCAATAAATGTTGGCTGGGTAACTGCATGAATACATGTTTTTCAAAAAGTTTTAACATGTGAATTCAGTTTTGCAAAGGAAAGTATACACATACACAAACACACAACACAACACAATTCTGAAATACTCTGACATTCACGGCCAGTGAAATGGCCTCCTAATGTGCTCTTTATTTGTAGATCACACTTGGAAACACATTACTGTAGCCAGATTCTGGGAACTAAGTACCAAGTAAATGTCAGCTGGACATTAAGATTTCAAAAATTGTCATCTGGACATTTGGAAAGGTAAGGCTAAAATCTGTCTGCCTGGCTTTTTCCCATTCTGCCAGGAACAACCTTTTTACATTCCTTCCAAGATTCTTCCCAAAGATCTGTCCTGATCTGCAGTCTCAGGGGGGCTCTGAAATAGCTATTATTTATATTTCAATTATTTTACATTTTAAGCTCTGTGTGTATCCTTAAAAATATGACCATCTGTCTCTTATCTGTTGCAAGAACTAAACTATAGCAACCAAGAAAATGCTGTCTCCCAAGAGAAGATAACTTTCTTACCCAACCAGAAAAAAAATACTGGCACCCTGGGACGGGGTTTCAAGCTGCAGTTCACACCCAATTTCTAAGTATTATCTGAAACTGCTTGAGAAAACCAAGGACATGCTTTGTTCTTTATAAAACTGGTTAGTTACAAAACTCAGAAACACATTCCCATGGTTGGAAGCAGAGCTATAAATCACAGAAAGGTTTTACATTTCCTATTAGCCAGGAGTGTGAATAAGTGAAAAAAATAAATAGGACTGTATAATATCAGAGAGGGGCAACAGAATGAAGTCATAGGTAGGAGGAGGTAAAGCAGAAATTCAGATACTTGGATTCAAATCCCAGCTCTACTACTCATTATGTGACCTTGGCAAGTTTCTTAAACTCTCCATGCCTTAGAATCCTCAACTGCAAACTGGGGATAATAGTATGGTCACCTCATGGTGGTGTTGTGAAAATTAAATAAGTTAATAAATGAATATTCCATGGAGCAGTGCTTGGCACAGAATACATAGTAATGGCCATTATTCTTATTAGAACATAAGTTTGATCAGGGTAGAAATTTTTATTTGATTATTCCCTGCTGTATTCCCAGCACCTAGAACAGTTCTAGGCACATAGCAGGCACTCAGTATCTGTTAAATGAACGACTAAATGAATAACTGGAATATAAAGAGAACAGTTTCCCAAGAAGTTTGTGATTAATGACTACTATATGACTCCTCTCCCACTCTCAACCCTTCAACCACACAAAGCAGTAGCTAATGCCAAATCCAAAGAACTTGGGTTTACGTCCACTACAAGCTAATTTCCAGATTAATTCAGCCCTGAAAAAAAGTGATCTTGAAAGGTAACTGAGATTAGATGTTTTATGAGAACAGCCTAACATCAATTTCCTGCTTCTTCTTTTAAATCTACCTTTAGTGACTGGTGTTTTCAGTAGTAACTTGGTTGTTTAGGGAGGTAGAGTTACCTTCTTTTGGTCTGGGGGATAGAAGTTGCCTATTTTTTTGAAAAAGTGAAAGTTGTTAAGATTTCACATTCATGGTCAGCATGGATCCAATTTGAAGATTTGTATATAAACGGGTCCCTAAGCAAGATAAAAATAATTTATAAAATGTCTTTAAATTACTTTAAATGCCCAAAGTGATTAATTCCATGAGGCTCAAACTGGCTGCATGATAGGACCACTTTTGGGCCAAATCTTTGTCCAGGACATTGGGGAACTCATTCCTGCAGGACATCAGGCCAAGTGTTTCTCTCTCCACTGACAACTGAGGTATCAGATTGCATATTGTTTCTGATTCTTCAAATATACCCCTTAGCCTGACTAGTTTTGAACAAAACAAAACAAAAAATCCCCAAAAACCTGTCTTTCAAGAAATGCTTATGCATTAATTTAATTCTGGAGAGGTATCACAGAATGTTGCATAAAATGTTCCATACAAAAACATTATTATTAATATCCTTAATTAAAACACAAACAATTACAGCACACAGATTCAGCCAAATTAGTAAAATTACATATTAGGTAACTGGGTTGCTAAGCAATGTTACATCCTCATTTTACTTAATTGCTGTAATTAGCATCTCCCAGCAGATGCCACAATGCAAGCCAGACACACACACACACACACACACACACACACACACACACACACACACACACACACACACGAAGCACTGGCCAGATCCCTTACATGGTTCTGGCAGTCTCAAATACTTTCATCCACTGGCCACCCCAGTGGAGCCTGGGAGTCAACAGACCCTTCAGGAAAGAAATGAGGGTCAAAGAATCACTAACAAGTACCAAATGGTCAGGTGAGATGGGCTTCCCAGGAACACTCTCTAACCCCCCTGCATAATTTCCCCCAGCTAGGAATAGCCAATCAATTGCCTCATGTATATCTTCTAACCTGGTTTCATCTGGGCCAGGTGCGGTGGCTCATGCCTGTAATCCCAGCACTTTGAGAGGCCAAGGCAGGTGGATCACCTGAGGTCAGGAGTTCGAGACCAGCCTGGCCAACATGGCGAAACCCTGTCTCTACTAAAAATACAAAAATTAGTCAGGCTTGGTGGTGGGCACCTGTGATCCCAGCTACTCAGGAGGCGAAGGTAGAAGAATTGCTTGAACCCTGGAGGCAGAGGCTGCAGTGAGCCGAGATTGTACTATTGCACTCCTGCCTGGGTGACAGAGCAAGATGTCGTCTCAAAATAAATAAATAAATAAACTCCTTTCATCTAAATATGGTGATGAAAGGCAAGGTCCCATGTCTCAGAAAGTTGATATTGAGGGATACTGACTATAAGAAATGAACAAATTAGTACAGGTGAATAGCAGCAAAACAGCTTGGAGTCAATTCCTGACTATTCAGTGGCATTATCCAGGTAGATTTCCGGAGACAAGTGACTGTCCTCCATACCTTTCTTCGTGCCCTCGTGATCTGCCAGTAGTATTATGGACAGAGAAAAGCGGATGTTCACCGCGTGAAAGGTTGTGTGGATGTATTACCTCGTTTAATTTCCACAACGCTTCTTTGAAAGTGGTATTATGAGCTCCACTTTATAAACAAGGAATCCATGGTTCTATGCAGTGAAATAACTGCTTAGGATCCCACAGGTAGTGTTGAGAATTTGAACCCAGGGCTATATGACTACAGAGTCCATACTCTTTCTATCACACACAAAAAGAGCCAAACTCCAGCTCACCAACTATAGGTGGGGAAGGAAACTGAAGGGAAAGAGGCTGGGCGCAGTGGCTCACACCTGTAATCCCAGCATTTTGGGAGGCTGAGACGGGTGGATCACTTGAGGTCAGGAGTTCGAGACCAGCCTGGCCAACATGGTGAAACCGCATCTCTACTAAAACACAAAAATAGACGGGCGTGGTAGCACATGCCTGTAATCCCAGCTACTTAGGAGGCTGAGGATCACTTGAACCGAGGAGGGGGAGATTGGAGTGAGCCGAGATTGCACCACCGCACTCCAGCCTGGGAGACAGAATGAGACTCCATCCCTCCCACCCCCCCCAAAAAAAACAAGAAAAATTAAGAAAAGAAACTTGAAAGGAAAAAATATAATGCAGACTTCAGGTCATCCATGGGTTTAATTTATCCCTGTGCTGCTCTCCTCCAGAGGTAAACAAGAATTACAATCTGATGGATATTCTCACATCATGACGGTCCAACGTCTTGGGAAATTTTTCCTTTGAAGTTACTTTTTTTTTTTTTTTTTTTAGCACTCTTGGAGCTATACATTTTAAATATTTTTTTGAATCTTTTAATTAACTCTTACATATTCTCTTGTCTAACTATGCTTTAATTAGTTCAACATACGTCCCATTGTGTGTGTAGAATACATAGTATAGAAAGGCCTTCAGGAATGTCTCCATGGATGGTAATGACTAAAATCAGTCCAATTTTAATGGAAAATTGAAACCATGAGCAAATAACCTGAACAATCAGCTCTTATAACACTCAGCTTTTCCTATTTCATACTGCTTCCAGAAATTCTCCTACCATCAGTCCTGGATACAATGTTGGCCACTAACAGGAGCCTATTAAGTTTCTCTAACTGAAATGAACATTCCTGCCCCAAAGAGGAAGCCATCTGCAGGCCTCCTGTCTGTGGAGCTGTTACAAGTAGCATTTAGAGCTAGCTCTGTTGTGTGTGCCAAGGAGTTGCAGTCTTCTGACTCCTACCCTCCCCCATACCCATCCAAACAGCCAACAGTTTCATTAACCTCAGTCCTTAGAGCTCAATTACTGTGATTTAAGACACTAGGATTCCCAGATAAAATGCAGAGTCAAATATGTCACATTACTTACTTTAATTACAATTATTTTATCTGGTCTTTAACAATTGCTAACATTTATCAGTCACTTATTATGTCTCAGTCATATGCTTAATATTTATATATGCTAGCTCAATCAGTCCTATCAATCATTGTATAAAATGGAAGATATTACCGCCCCCTTTGTTCAGATGAGGAGACTCTGATTCTGAGAGACTGGTATTTTGCCCAAGATCGCACTGCAAGTAGAGGTCTCAGGATTCAACTCCTGGTTTGTCTGATTTCAAAATCCGTGGATCTCCTCACTCTTCTTATATCCCACCCACCACTCCTGAGGGGCTCCTTGTTAGCAGGAGAGAAGACCAGAGACCAGACACTGGAAGATCACTAGGTATATGGGGACAAATGGGATGGCTGGGTGTGGAAGGCAAACCCCACACTTCCCAGTTTGACAGCCGTTAGATTCTTGGGCATGTAAATTTCTTCATGCCACCCCAGGCAATGCCATAGAATATGCCCCATATTCTCTACCAGTAAGGATAACCCCCAGGGTTAGCATGGAAACCATAGGCTGATTGTAATTTAATGTTTGACAAATGCAATAGGCCAAACTTTCTAGTGAAAAGAATTCCTAAAATTTCTGAGGCTGGCCTGAGGCAGCTACTACTACTACTTTTAGCACTTAGAAATGGGTTAGTTGTGGGCAACCCGCTTGGGTCCCCTTCCACCCTTCCATGCTGTGAAAGCTTTGTTCTTTCGCTCTTCACAATAACCCTTGCTACCGCTCAAAATAATAATAATAATAATAAAGAAAGAAAAAAAAAGAAAACGAAAGAAACGGGTTAGTTGCTTAGGCACCAAGGATTACCCATCAGGTTTAGCCGAAATGCTCGGTATGCCTGGCTCCCAAGCAATCTGGGAGTAGAGAAGTGCACATTCTTCAGTTCCCCTTTCAAGCCAACCCCACACCCTTCTCTTAGGCCCACGGGACAATAAACTGGACTCAGAGCAAGTGTCACTCTTTTTATAAGCTCTGTGTTCCCGAAACTCCCACCAGCCACTGGGACTGGCCGTGCAGAATTTCTGGGTTAAACCTCCTCTATAACTCTAGAAATAATGTGACCTTAATCCTCACTCTCTGTAGACCCATCTCATTTGCCAATTATGACGACACTGACAAAAAAACTAACGCTCTTACTCCATACAAGGGAGCATACCTTTTTTTTTTTTTTAATGTTTAGCAATATCAAATAAACTTTGGCTAAGCACAAAATGTTCTCCCAAGGACTCATAAAAAGCTGAGGGATGAGAATTGCTAAAATTACAACATGTTTGCAAACTTCCCGAGTGCACTGCTATAAATTGTACCATCAATGGACTCACAGGGGCACCATCCGCGTTTGGCAGTGGGAGAGGAGAGATCACTGCTCGTAAACATCTCTGCATGGCAGTCGACACCAAGAACATGTTGTGAGCATTTCTGGTGCCACTTCTATGAAACACACAATCAAATTTTCATCCTCCAGAAAAATATAAATTAGATGTGCCTGGGCCTAAAAAGGAAAACCCAAGCAAAGAAACACAACTATGAACTCTTTGAGGGAATAACTTGATTTAGAAGAAAACTGTTTCCTACTGGCTACAGTCCTGGGCATTCCCTCTTGTGCTAGAGAAAAGACTGAACAAAGCTCCCTAGCTCTGCTCTGGGGAAGAGAAGGGGAATGACAGTCACCTGGCCCTACTATGTGTATTTATGAAAAATAAGGCCGGCCAGGCACGGTGGCTCATGCCTGTAATCTCAGCACTTTGGGAGGCCAAAAGAGATGGATCACTTGAGGTCAGGAGTTCGAGACCAGCCTGACCAACATGGTGAAACGCCATCTCTGCTAAAAATACAAAAAAGCCAGGCATGGAGGCTCACACCTGTAATCCCAGCTACTTGGGAAGCTGAGGCAGGAGAATTGCCTGAACCTGGGAGGTGGAGGTTGCAGTGAGCTGATATCACGCCACTGCACTCCAGCCTGGGCAACAAGAGCAAAACTCTGTCTCAAAAAATAAAATAAAAAAGAAAAAGAAGGCTGCACATAGGTCATTGCTATGAATGGCATTGTGCCCCTTTCCACCCAATTCATGTGTTGAAGCCCTAACCTCCAAGGTGACTGTATTTGAGATAGGGCCTAAGAGGAGCTGGTTAAAGCTAAATGGGGGGCCTGTTATGATAGGATTAGCGTCCTCAAAATGATAAGAGACAATGGAGAGCTTGCATTCTCTCTCCATGCACACACAAAGTACAGGTCATTTGAGAATGTTAAAACAGGGCAGCAGTCCCAGGAAGATGGTGCTCACCAGAAACTGATCATGCTGGCACCTAATCTGGGGCTTGTAGCCTCTAAAATTGTGAGGAAATAAATATCTGTTGTTTAAGTCACCCAGTCTATAGTATTTTGTTATGGCTAATACGTTCATCATATTTTAATTTTCATAATTGCCTTGCAATAGATATTATTATTATTATTATTATTATTTTGAGACAGAGTTTCACTCTTGTCACCCAGGCTGGCGTGCAATGGTGTGATCTCGGTTCACTGCAACCTCCGTCTCCTGGGTTCAAGCAATTCTCCTGTCTCAACCTCCCACGTAGCTGGGACTACAGGCATGCACGTCATGCCTGGCTAATTTTGTATTTTTAGTAGAGACGGGGTGTCTCTATGTTGGTCAGGCTGGTCTCAAACTCTCGACCTCAGGTGATCCACCCGCCTCAGCCTCCCAAAGTGCTGGGATTACAGGTGTGAGCCACCGTGCCCAGCCTATGATTCTATTTTTCAGATGTGGAAACAGATCAGAGAGAAGACGTCACTTGCTCGTGGTCATAAACTGGGGCTTGCCTGGGCAAAACTGCAGTGCACACCCAGGTCTGTCAAATCTGATATGATGAAACACTGTTTTCCCTCTCTACCAGCAAATCCAATTATCTTCCATTTATTAAGGAGATATTTTTGGAGACTTTTTGTTGGCTTATCTCTTAATTTTTAGTTTCTGCTAACAGGATGGATTTTAAAAGTTTTTTTAGCAGGTGGTATAACGATGACCTGTGAATTTTAGTTGGTTACAAATTTTCAGTGTGATGGAGTTCTTTTAAAAATGTAGCCAACGTATTTTTAAACCCCAAAATAGAAGAGGGGTTAAAAAATTAGAAAATAACCAAATTTATTTAGCACTTGCCATATGTCAAGCACTAATCTAAGCAGTTTACATGATCTAGTGTAATCCTTACAATAACCCTATTAGGCAGGTACAGATATTGGGCACATATTACTGATGAAGGACATGAGGCGAAAAGAGATTACAAAACTTGCCCAAGGCTCCAAGGCTTGGTAAGTAGCAAGGCTGGGATTCGGAGCCAGGTTGTCAGTTTCTAGAATCCAAGCTCTAGAGCATTCGTGTGATGGACACTATGCAGCCATGAAAATAAAGCTAGCAAAGAATGCAAAACACCAGTGAAAATGCGCTAGAAGGTCATCTAAGTGAAAAGGAAGGGCAGCAACACACCACATTTTAGGAGCTGTGGATCACTCTGTGAGGCTGGGACCCAGGACAGCCTTAGAACTGATCCATTGGCGGTCATCACAGCTTGCGGCCAAACAGCGCTTCTGAAGAATCACAGGGAAAAGAACCACATCGTTGCTGCAGAGTTCCCCTCCCACCATGCTGTGGTTTGAATGTTTGTGTCCCCCCAGAATTCATGTTGAAACTGAAGCTCTAATGTAAAAAAAGGATTAAGAGGTAGGGCCTTTAAGGAGGTGACTAGGTCCTGAGGGCCCCATTCTCATGGATAGGATTAGTGCCTTATAAAAGGGCTTGGGGAGCTGGGTGTGGTGGCTCATGCCTGCAATCCCAGCACTTTCGGAGGCTGAGGCAGGCGGATCATCTGAGGTCAGGAGTTTGAGACCAGCCTGGCCAATGTAATGGCCTATTAAAATACAAAAATTAGCCAGGTGTGGTGTCTCTATTAAATACAAAATTAGCCGGTGTCTCTATTAAATACAAAATAGAGACCGGTTGTGGTGTCCCTATTAAATACAAAAGTTAGCTGGTGTCTTTATTAAAAATACAAAAATTAGCCATGTGTGATGTTGTGTGCCTGTAGTCCCAGCTACTTGGGAGGCTGAGGCAGGAGAATCACTTGGACCTGGGAAGTGGAGGTTGCAGTGAGCCGAGATTGCGCCATTGCACTATAGCCTGGCGACAAGAGCAAGACTCTGTCTCCAAAAAAACAACAACAACAACAACAACAACAACAAAAACCCATAAAAACAAAAAATGGGGGGCTTGGGAAGTCTGTTAGTCCCTTTTTTTGCCCTTCCACCCACATGAGAACACAGCAAAAGGCTCCATCTATGGAGCCGAGAACACGACTTTACCAGACAGCAAATCTGCTGGCACCTTGATCTTGGACTTCCCAGTCTCCAGAACTGTAAGAACTGCATTTCCATTACTTATAAATTACCCAGGCTAACTTATTTTATTACAGCAGCCCCAAATGGACTCGGACACACTACAAACCCCTGAGAAGACGGGAGGCAGCAGCAGCACACAGTCTTCTAAATCAATAATTCTCCAACTGGAGCCTGTGTCAGAAACACCTGGAGGCTTGTTAAAATCAAAGATGGACCGGGTCCCATTCCCAGAGTGTCTGATTCAGTTGGTCTGGAGTGGAGTTGAATATTTGCTTGTTTAACAGTCCCAGATGGTACTCCCGCTGCTAGGTAAGCCAGAAACTCTAGGTCTCTGATTCCATCCGCAACTCTGTCCTCACTCTGCGTGATTAGGGGTAACAATTCCCTTGATTGTTAGCTGGAATAAAAGGCCACCTGCTGCGTGATTTATTTGTCAGGAAAGAAAACTTTTATATATGATACACTCAGCAAATTCTAAGAGCCATTGAAACTCTAGGAAATAAGGATATGCTCTTAGGAAGCTGCACAGAATAGTGGATAAGAATCAAAAGGTAGAAACAGAATCTCAGGTCCATCTTTTACTGTTACTGTTGCATGACGGTGGGTAAGTAACTTAACTACTTAGTTCCTAAGTTAACTGATCTGTAAAATAGGAATAAAACCTTAACCTTTTGGGGTTGTGAGGGTTGAATGTGGTAACCCTGAAAAACATTTTCCTGGTTTGTTAAAAGCACATTCTCCTGATCCACAACCCCAACCTAAGCCAGAATAACTAAGGCAGGGTTTTGAAGACCTGAATCTTAATAAGCATCCAGATAATCCTCATACTGGGCAAGGTTTGCAAACCCTAATAGAATCCACCTAAAGCACGTAGCCTTGATCTATGCCCAGTAAGGGCCAGCCACTACTTCGTTACAGAGTTCATCTACTTTTTTTTTTTTTTTTTTTTTTTTAAGAGACAGGGTCTTGCTCTGGACCCAGGTGCTGGAGTACAGTGGTGCCATCATGGCTCACTGCAACTTTGATCTCCTGGGATCAAGCAATTCTCCCACTTCATCCTCTTAAGTCACTGGGACTACAGGTGTGCACCACCATGCATGGCTAACTGTGCTTTTTTAAATTTTATTTTATTTTTGTAGAGATGGATTCCCCATGTTGTCCAGGCTAGTCTTGCACTTCTGGCCTCAAGCAATCCTCCCACCTCAGCCTCCCAAAGTGCTGGGATTACAGACATGAGCCAAAGTGCTCAGTCCAGCTTGATCTATTTTGAAAATAATATTACCATGGCCTTCTTGATAATATCACCCAAGGTGATTAGTTAGTAAGCACAGTATAATACATTTTTTAAAAACATAGCCCTATATCGTAAGTAAAAATTATACCATACCTTTATGATTTGTGCATATTACTATTTATAAATTAGATCTCAATACAAGATTTTTAAAATAAATTTTTTAAAACAGGAATGATCCTCTTCTTTAGAAATATACACAGACAAATAATACTAGTAGACAGATTACATGCCTATGTGGTCATATATAAAGGGCACGGTGCTGTATACGCTGTATAGAATGCATTGGAAATAAATGAAAGAGTCACTTGTTGAACTTAAATAAGTGGCTAAAAAGCAGTCAATGGAAGTGCTGGGGTAACCTCTGCAATAGAATGATTCTGCTTCCCTTTGAATGCTACCACTTCTGGCACGGACCGTCCCCCACAACTCACCAGAAACCAACAGCATCAGCCCAGCTTCCCACCTCAGACAGCCACCTTTATCCTCAAGGAGATAAGAGTTTCTATTTCAGCTGGGGTGGACCCTGCCTCCTACAACAATTCATTAGGAAGTTCAGCCTGGAGCTGCAAAGGGGCTCCATCTCCATGACATCATCTCACAGAGAAGGCAGGGGTCATTTTTTTCCCATTGTTTGCTTTCTAAAAGTCTTTTTCTAGGTACATCCACAGGGTCTTGGGGAGAAGCTGATCAGGACTGATGCTCTGGTAGCTGATGCTTAAGCCAAAAGATCAGTTAAAACTCTATTATACCAAAGTATATTTTCCTTTGGCTTTGGAGACAATGGCATTCCAGTGAGTGTGTTTCACAGATGGGGATTCTGAAAGAGGGAGCTGGGGTGATCCGGCTGGGGTTAAGCACCCATCTGGAGGAAGGAAGACTAGGATGCGAACTCCCAGCTCTGCCATATCCAGGCTGCAGCCCAGGAGCAGGCAAAAGCTCACCTACTACTTCAAGAGGATAGAGTGAGAATGAATAGCCAGTGCCACCTAAGATCCTGGACATACTCTGCCTCATGGACTACCAGCCAGAGACCAAGGCAATCCTTCAGGCCTAATTGTATCATTCCTCATAGGGCTAATATACACACAGAGGAACATTTCCTCCTGCAATTCAGTGGTTAGGCTGGGTAATTTGGGAGAGGGACAGTGAGTTGAGGGGACAACTATTACAACTGGGTCCCCTTTATGGTTGCATTGTAGACACTGATTTTTTTTTTAACTGCATCTTCTTTTTATCTTTTTTATTTATTTACTTATTATTATTATTTTTAAATAGAGTCTTGCTCTGTTGCCCAGGCTGGAATGCAGTGGCGCGATCTTGGCTCACTGCAATGCTGCTTCCCAGGTTCAGGCATTCTCATGCCAAACCCTACTGAGTAGCTGGAATGACAGGCCCCCACCACCATGCCTGGCTAATTTTTGTATTTTTAGTAGAGATGGGGTTTCACCATGTTGACCAGGCTGGCCTTGAACCCCTGACTTCAGGTGATCTGCCTACCTTGGCCTCCCAAAGTGCCGGGATTACAGGTGTGAGCCACCACGCCCAGCCTGCATCTTCTATTCTAAATGACCACAATGATGCACTGAAGAGGTTTCCATTTCCTGTTTTCATATTGGTTGCAGGCTTATGGGTTTAGGCTATTCATCTGGTTTACTCTCGGTTCAGACCTGGCACCTGTGTCTCTTGTGAACCTGTAACAGACACTTTCAGTGCTCCACTCAAACCTCTTCAGGTCCCATTTACTGTTTCTGCACACCCATCCCTCCTTCTGGGCCTTTGCTTTTAAGGAATCACACTTAGGACTTTCCTGCTTGTGCAGAAGCCTGAAGAGCCTGCGAGATGACATCTCTCCAGGCAGCCTCAGCTGTCCATGGACTGCTGGAGGAATGTACAGGTCCAGTCACTTGCCTGAGTCGGGACAAACTTGGAAGGAGTCATTTACATGCTCTAGGGAAGTGCTGTCTGATAGAATTTTGGTGGTGATGGCAATGTTCTAGATCTGTGCTGTTCACAATGATAGTCACTAGCCACAGGTGGCTGTTGGACAGCTGAAATATGGCTGAGGAGGCTGAGGATCTGAATTTTAAATTTTACTTTAATTATTTTAAATAGCCACATCTGGCTAGTGGCTACCATGCTAAGCAGTCTAGCTCTCAAGCCCCCTGTAAGGTCAGGCTGAGACCGAGATTTTGCCTGAAATACTAGCCTCCTTGGTTCCTCTCTCGGTTGTCCTTCCCCCTGTCCCTTCCAGGCTTCTCCTGGGAGCATTTGCTTAAGAACTCACTGCCACTTCAGTCCTTGTTGCCTTCTCTGCTTCTGAAGAACCAGACCTAAGGCAGAGCCTTTCTCAGTCTCCTCGTCTTACCAGAGGGTTGGAGTCCCAGTGCTAAACCTGGTTACAAGATAGGAAAGCTGAAAAAAAAAAAAAAAAAAAAAAGAGGGGAGACTCCTGGGGAGCAATTTATCTCTTCCTGTAGCTGAGTACTTTGTGTCCTCACAGAATTTTTTTTTTTACAATGGAATCAGGATCACTGCAAAATTGTTTGGATTCAACAGTCACTCCTTGGACATTTGTTATTTGACACCAAATGTAAAAATATCTACCCAGATCACATCTATGATTCTTATCATCACCAAAGACTCCTGCCACTCACCATGGTTCCAATTTCAAAAGGCAAAAAAGGATACACTAGTGAAAAGTCTTCCTCCCCATCTCCCACCTCTGTGCCAATCCCCAGTGGTACCAAGGCACAGGTAGGCAAGTGACACACAGTTCCAGAACTGGAATCCCACCTCCATCTCTCAGAAACTACACCACCTGGGGTGATTCCTGAACTCTTCTGAGCCTCAGGTACCTAATCTGCAAAATGGGCACACTAATACAGGCCTTGCAGAATGGATACACAAGTTGTAAACGGTAACTTGTGTCAAGTGCTGGGTACTTAGTGAATATCTGATTCATTTTCCCTCATTCCCCAGGGCCATACATGGTGCTTTAACTGGGCCATGCAGCACTGCATAAGCTCTGTGCTTGGATCTCCCCTAAGCCTGGAATGCCCATGCCCCTCTCTGAGCTCCCTTCCCTTGTTCCTCTGGTGAGTTTTCCCTCAGGCTTCAATTCAACATGACTTCTACTACAAGGAGTCCTCCACCACTCTCCAGGCAGAGTTTGGCATTTTTTGTTGTCTTTATTGCAAACGGTTCCTTATGTGTTCCTGCACGTCGGCACACTTTGTTCCAGATAATGCTAGGTTCACAAGTTTGAATTTTTTTCACCTCTTTATCCCTTGCCCCAATTATAACTCCTGGCACATAGTAGATGATTTATAAATGTTGACTGATGAATGAATGAAAGAATGAATAAAAAAGCAGCCCCCATTGTTCATAATGCCAAGAAACTCTGAGAACAAGGCTATGTACTAGGGTGAATTTTATTTTCATGTTGCCTGAGAGGCACAGAAACTACCTTATTTCAACTTTTGTTTCTGAAAATCATTTCAAGAGGCTTGGGTCCAACTTTCCTTCTTAGTAACTGGAATCCAGTGACTGTGGTCTAATCTTTCTTTGGTTTCTGTTGTGGGAATGTCTCAGAATCTGAAGATAAAATGTTGTTCCATTGGATGAAGACTCTGGATGCAAAGTACAGAAAGCAATAGCGATTGGGCCGAATTCTCATGGGCCCCAAGACACAGCCTGAGTCTTGTGTGCAGTTAAGGATGTTTACATTCTGATTATTGGGTTTTTTTTTGTTTTTGTTTTTTTTTGAGACGGAGTCCCACTCTGTCACCCAGGCTGGAGTGCAATGGCGCGATCTCGGCTCACTGCAACTTCTGCCTTCCAGGTTCTAGTGATTCTCCTGCCTCAGCCTCCTGAGCAGCTGGGAACCACAAATGGGTGCCACCACACCCGGCTAATTTTTGTATTTTTGGTAGAGATGGGGTTTTACCATGTTATCCAGGCTGGTCTCGAACTCATGATTTCAGATGATCTGCCCTCCTTGGCCTCCCAAAGTGCTGGGATTACAGGTGTGAGCCAGCGTACCCGGCCATGATTACTGCAGTTTTATTACAAAGCTGTATTGTACTTTAATAGCCATTCTGCCAAACATTCTGAAGTTCGAAAGCTTCAAATATTAAATTACTTTTAAATTTTATTTTTCAAAAGTGATCTAGGCTTGGTTCCTCACCCCGAAAACCTCCTCTATTCCCCTCTGGGGCCAACAATTTCCATCTTTTAGCTCCCTACCCACCGGTCCCACCCCCGCTGCTGGTCTTCATTATCAATCACGACTGGAAGTAACAAGGATTTTTCTGGAATTTCAGCTCTATTCACTGCTGGCATTTTAACCTTGTGTTACTTCTTGCTCTGCTACTGGGTCTCATTGTCCTCCTTGGAGCCAGCTGACCGTTGACCATAACCCGTCTGGCAGCTCAGTACTTCCAGGATGGAGAGCGCAGCTTATTTCTGTCTACATCTTGCTCAGGTCAGATGCTCCAAAACCTCCGTCCACTATGCTTTGTCTCTTGGACCAAACTCCTTCCAGTGTTTGTCTCACATTGTTCAATAATTCATTCAACAGACATCGAGGGCACGATATTGCCAGGCACTATGCCAGGAAGGCCACAAATATGACTGTGTCATGCCTAGTTTGCAGGTAAAGAAGCAGAGGTATAGAAGGAATGCAAACAGCTCACTGTCATAAAGTACAAACAAAAAGAGCTGGCAACAGAAGTCAGGTTTGGGAAATGTCAGCTACTTGAAAGCAAGACTCGAGTTTGATTCATTTCTGCTTTTGGGATATAAGCTTTCAAAGAAGGGGACAAGGATGCAACACATTAAAACTGTATTTCAGGCTAGGTGCAGTGGTTGAGAAGAACGTCCATAGTCCCAGCACTGTGGGAGGCCGAGGCAGGCAGATCACCTGAGGTCAAGAGTTCAAGACCAGCTTGGCCAACATGGTGAAACCCTGTCTCTGCTAAAAAAAAAAAAAAAAAAAAAAAAAAAAGTCAGGCGTGGTGGTGGGCGCCTATAATCCCAGCTACTCAGGAGGCTGAGGCAGGAGAATCACTTGAACCTGGGAGGCAGAGGTTGCAGTGGGCCGAGATAGTGCCATTGCACTATAGCCTGGCGACAAAAGCAAGACTGTGTCTCAAAAAAAAAAAAAAAAACCCATAAAAACAAGAGCAAAACTCCGTCTCAAAAATAAATAATTAAAAATCAAACTGTATTTCAAGTCTTGGTTGCTGTGAATAATGTTGCAATGAACATGGGAGCATAACTACCTCTTTAAGACCTTAATTTCAGTTCCCTTGGGTATACACCCAGAAGTGGGATTGCTAGCTCACATTAGAGTTCTGTTTTTAATTTTTAGAGAAGTCTCCATACTGTTTTCCAGAGTGGTTGCACCATTTTACATTCCTATCAACGGTATACAAGGATTTCCTTTTCTCCATTTTACATTCCTACCAACAGTATACAAGGGTTTGCATTTATCAAATGATAAACAACACTCGTTATCATTTGTCTTTTTGACAATAGCCATCCTAACACACATCGTAACCACATCCTCACTGTGGTTTTGAATTGCATTTCTCGGATCATTAGTGACATTAAATACCTTTTCAAATGCCTGTTGGACATCTGTATGTCTTCTTTGGAGAAATGTCTATTCAGGTCCGTTTTGATTTTTTTTTTTTTTTTTTTTTTTTTTGCTATTGAAATGTAAGTCTTTACATATTTTGGATGTTAACCTTTAATTATATATGAGGTCTCCCATTTTGTAAGTTGCCTTTCCATTTTGTTGACTGTTTCCTTTGCTATGCAGAAGCTTTCTACTTTGATGTAGTTCCATTTATTTATTTTTGCTTTTGTTGCCTGTACTGCAGGTGTCATATACAATAAATCATTGCCAAGGCCAATGTCAATAATATTTTCCCTATGCTTTCTTCTGGAAGTTTTACAGTTTCAGATCTTATCTTTAAGTCTGTAATCCATTTTGAGTTTATTTTTGTGTATGGTGTAAAATAGGGTTCATGGTTTGCATATGAATATCCAGTTTTCACAGCACCATTTATTGAAGAGAATATCCTTTCTCCATTGTGTATTCTTGGCACCCTTGTCAACAATCAGATGACCACAAATGGATGAATTTATTTTTGGGCTCTCCAATCTGTTCTACTGGTCTATATGTTTTTATGCCAGTATCATAAGGTTTTGATTATTATAGGTTTGTAATACATTTTGAAATCAGGAAGTGTGATGCCTCCAAATGTCCATTTATAGATGAATGGATAAAGAAAGTGTGGTATTTACATATAATCCAATATTATTCAGCCTTAAAAAGAAAGAAATCCTCCCATATTTGACAACATGAATGAACCTGAAGAACATTATGTTAAGTGAAATATGCCAGACATGTAAGGACAAACACTACAGGATCCCATTTATATGAGGAATCTAAAATGACGAAGCTCTTAAAGCAGAGAGTAGAATGGTGGTTTCCAGCAGGGAGGGGGAAATGGGGATGTGTTGGCCAAAGGACATGAAATTTTTGTCATGCAAGTTGAATAAGCTCTAGAGATCTACTGTACAGCATAGCACCTATAGCTAACAACATGGTATTATATACCTAAAAGGTTGCTAAGAGGGCAGATCTTATGTTACATGTTATCACAAAAAATAAAATATAGAGGGAAGGAAGAAATTTTTGGAGGTGATGGATATGTTTACGGTGTCAACTATGATGATAGTTTCATAGATGTATATCTCCAAATTTATCAAATTGTATACATTAAATATGTACACACCTTTGCATGTCAATACCTCAATGAAATGCTTTTTAAAGACATATTTCACGTGAATAATACATGTGCATTGAAGGACCTGTAAAACAGAACCTGGCAGCCACCCTTCCACAGGAAGCATCATGTAACTGAGAAATAACTTGTTACGAGATTTCCTGCCGAACAAGCCTTAAAAAGCACAGTGGAGTACTCCCATATAACATTCTTTTGTGCCACCCAGTGAAGACCCTTGCTTGGTGATTCTACTTGGACTTCAAGACTACAAACACATATGCCTAGTTCATTTCAAAGGGAATGAGATGGAGACCCAGGAAGCTGGCTAGATGAGGAACATCTCACAGATGTCACTGTTCCTTGATAATGGATGAGTCTTTTGTTCTTTGCCTCTGTGTTGTTGCTTCATGTTTGGCCATAAATGATCATTAATCTATGTGGCTAAAAATGTGTGGCTATATTCTTAAAGAGCTCTCAGCCCCTGCTGCAATAGTGAGCAGTAATATAACGTGTTGAGCTAACTGTAATTCATTAAAATAGTATCAACCTACAAACACATCATACCAAACCAAGGCCATGGCTACCTGGTGGCAAGAAGAGGGTGTGTGTGAACTGGGCTGAACCAGGCTTCCTTCCTCCTTGGCATGCTGTCATAGATTAAAAGGTCTTTCTCAGTCAGCACAACCAGGGCTGGTTTCCACTGTTTCTCACTCTCCCCTGGCACCTGAAAAAGAAAGCAGAGAACTGTCAAATGACAGCCTGAGAAAAGGATGGTTATGAGAAGTTGGCATTCCCCTAATCAGAGGACTCAGCAATACGTTGAGTGTCTTTTGGTTTGGTTGCAAAATCAAAATGGAAAGAACCTTGTCTTTATTCCATCCTTCCTGATCTTTGAAAATATCTGTTGTCTCAAGGGCCCTGAAATGTACAGTCAGGACAGCCAAGAAGCAGTCCAGCTGCCACACATCTGTCACTGTTTCTCACCTGCCAGTCAGCACTGAATCTTGATTTCATAGTGGGAGGCAAATGCCTGGGGGAATAAGTACTTCCAGCTGATTCTCTGGTACAGTAGCATTTTTTAAAAATTATGAAATGGTAAGGTCTAAAAAGTTTTTGAATAAATATCTAAAGGCTCTGGAAAATGTACTATGGTGGCAAATGTCTACCCAGACAGAGTGAGACATCACAGCCTCTTTCCCTAGTCTTTTGCTCTTAGATTGGTTCTGTGATTCAGGCATCATCTTGAAACTTACCTGATTCTATTGAATGTCCAGTTCCATTCACCACCCATAATTTATTAACTCAAGGGTTGAGATGACCTGACAGGAATGTGAAAGGATTCTGAAAGTTATCAGTAGGATGATTGGACCAGATGATCTTTGAAAACCCTTCTAATCTGCAGAATCTGTGTAGCTCAGCTCTTATCTCATTAGCCATCCCCCTGGCCTGGTGTTTGCCCTTCCCAAACTTCCTATATGTTCTTCTATCTATATAGGACATTTGATGGGCCCTAGGATACATCTTTAAGCTCAGTTTAAAAACTCAGTGAATGCTCAATTCTTGCTACTCAAAATATGGACCATGTTGCAGTAGCATCAGCATCATCTGGGAGCTTGCTAGAGTCTCAGGCCCATCCAGATCTGTTGAATCCAAATCTGCATTTAAACAAAATCTTCAGGTAATCCCTATGCTGATTAAAGAAACACTGCTCCAGATGAGGTTAAGATTGCTTTTGACACTGACAACTAATCCAAGATTTAATGTTGTCATAGCAAGTCACAACTCAAAAATCTATTCAGAATCAAAGTAAATTAGACAGTAAGCTAAATATGTGATAAAGCTAATTTCTTCCCTTTCTAGTCTTATTACTTTAAGTGACACAATGGAATCTGTATAGAGATACAAGCATGTCTGTAGCTCTTGCTTTAAGCTAACACCCTAGTATGAGGAATGAGCGATAAGAGAAGATTTACAGAATGATATAAGGCTTGAGTTCTGTAGGTCCTACACGTAGGCTTCCTAAGTGAGTCTGTCATTTATTGCCTGTGTGACTCTGGACAAGATATTCTCTGTGCTTCTATTTCCTTACTGATAAGGATAATATCATACACAATAGTGATTTTGAGTGCTGACTCGGGAGCCAGCAGGCCTGAACACAAATTTGTGTTACCCAATTTACTAGCTGTGGGGGTCTTGGGCAATTCAACTAATTTCTTTGTGTCTCAGTTTCTGGATCTGTAAAATGAGAAATAATAGTACGTATAGCAGAGGGTGGTTGTGAAGATTAAATGAGCTAAAATTTGTAGAAATGCTTAATGCAGTGCAGAATAAGCATCATGTAAGTACCTGTTAAGTAGCACTTACCTCATCATGCTATAGTGGGGATTAAATGAGACAGTATGTGTAATGTGCTTGGCGTGGTAGCTGGCAGATGGTAACACCCTCAGTAAAACACAAGATGGGGAAATCGTGTCAGACACCAATTTTTTGAACATGTCAAAAATGGTGTCCTTTGGAAATGGCATCACTATGACAAGGCAATGACTTTCCTTGGGAAAAATTATAAGACGAGCCAAGAATAAGCTTGGTGCTGACAATTTCAATACCTTTTCTTCCCATCCTTTCCAAAGTTCTCCCAGGAAGAACTCATTGCTTGATGATCACCTTTATATTTTAATGCCTCCCTTCCAGCGATTCCAAACAACAACTGTGCTTCTGAAGAAGTGCCCTCCCCCACTCCACTGCTATAAAGCTATTTATACTAGGACATGAATGACTGTTGACATATTCCTCAATTTGTGCATTTTATGCATATTTTAAAAGCTAGTTTTAGCTTATTGCTTTTGTAAAAGGACTTTTTTCCAACAGAACAGCAGCATCTTCAACAGATCAAAATAAATTATTAGAAAAGGCAATGTACCAGACCCTGCAAGGTGAATAAAGTATGGTCTCAAGGCATAAAGCGTTTTGGGCGGGGCTGGGGGGGAGTTCAGAATAAATTTTTTCCAGCTTCCACATTAAACTTAGTAAATTACTTTTCCAGCTCATTAAATAGGACTGGAGAAGCTACAAATGATCCTCCCAAAGTGACTATCTTACTTACCTAGTCAGATGCAATCCATTAACTTTGACCGGAATCGGTCATTTAAATGTGAACGCAACTAAGCATCATTCTTCAAAAACAATATTAAGTTTGCAAAATAAGACTCAACAATAAATACCAACAGTATAATGCAGACTTCTCTACTGGTGTAATAACCAACTCACCTACGTGTCAAGTGGTATATGCAGGTTTAAATAATCCCAAAGCCCTAAAACATTTTACAGTTCATTGAAAACTGCTGTGTGCTTATGGTAAACTCTGCTGTGAGAGTGTGTCTGGAATTCGTGGGTTCTTGGTCTCACTGACTTCAAGAATGAAGCCACAGACCCTCGCGGTGAGTGTTACAGTTCTTAAAAAATAGTGTGTCCAGTTTATTCTTTCTGGTGGGTTCATGGTCTTGCTGGCTTCAAGAGCTAAGCTACAGACCTTAGCGATGAATGTTACAGCTCTTAAAGACTGCGTATCTGGAGTCCTTCCTTCTTCCTGGTGAGTTCCTGGTCACCCTGGCTTCAGCCGTGGAGCTGCAGACTTTCGCCATGAGTGTTACAACTTTTAAAGACAGCATAGACCTAAAGAATAACCACCAACAAGATTTATGGTAGAGTGAAAGACTAACACTTCTCCCCTGTCAAAGAGGATTAGAAGGAGTTACCACTACTGGCTTCGGCAGCCTGCTTTTATTCCCTTATTTGACCCCTCCCACATCCTGCTGATTGGTCCATTTTAGAGAGAGCTGATTGGTCTATTTTACAGAGAGCTGATTGGTCCATTTTGCAGAGAGCTGATTGATGCATTTACAATCCCTGAGCTAGACACAGAGTGCTGATTGGTGCATTTACAATCTTCTAGCTAGACATAAAAGTTCTCCAAGTCCCCACTAGGTTAGCTAGATAGAGAGTACTGATTGGTGTATTTACAAACCCTAAGCTAGACACAGAGTGCTGATTGGTGCATTTACAATCCTTTAGCTAGACACAGAGTGCTAGACATAAAAGTCCTCCAAGACCCCACTAGGTTAGCTAGATACAGAGTACTGATTGGTGTATTTACAAACCCTGAGCTAGACACAGAGTACTGATTGGTGTATTCACAATCCCCTACCTAGGCGTAAAAGTTCTCCAAAACCCCACTAGACTCAGGAGCCCAGCTGACTTCACCTAGTGGATCCTAAACAGGGGCTGCCCGCGGAGCTGCCTGCCAGTCCCAGCGCCATACACCCTTACTCCTCAGCCCCTGGACGGTTGATGGGACCGAGCGCCCCCCGAGCAGGCTCGGGCTGTGCGGGAGCCCACCTCAGGGGGGTTCAGGCATGGGGGGCTGCAGGTCCCGAGCCCGGCCCCGCGGGGAGGCAGCTGAGGCCCGGTGAGAACTCGAGCAGTGCCAGCCCGAGTGCGGGCCCGCCAAGCCCGTGACTGCGCTGGCCTGTGAGCGCTGCGGGCGCAGTCCCGGTTCCCGCCCGCGCCTCTCCCTCCACACCTCTCCGCAAGCAGAGGGAGCCGGCTCCGGCTTTGGCCAGCCCAGAACTGGGCTCCCACAGTGCAGGGGTGGGCTGAAGGGCTCCTCAAGCGCCGCCAGAGTGGACCCTGAGGCCGGGGAGGTGAGTGAGGGCTGCTACCATGTTTTCACCTCTCAAGAATACTTGTAGTGGGCACATTCCACTATTCCTGTATGCAGAGCTGTCATTTTAATGCTAATGTAAATGCTTAGAGGTAGAAGGCTGTCTATGAGGACAAACGACTTTCCAACGGGGGAAAAAAATTATGTTGAAGAACAGGAATCTTTTTGTTTTGTTTTGAGATGGAGTCTCGCTCTGGAGTGCAGTGGCGCGGTCTCCGTTCATTGCAAGCTCCACCTCCTGGGGTTCACACCATTCTCCCACCTCAGCCACTGGAGTAACTGGGACTACAGGCGCCCGCCGCCACGCCCGCCTAATTTTTTTTTTTTTTTTTTTTTTTAGTAGAGACGGGGTTTCACCGTGTTAGCCAGGATGGTCTCGATCTCCTGACCTCATGATCCGCCCGCCTCGGGAAGAACAGAGTTTTAAAAGTCATACCTTGTGCTACATACGCTTCATTATTTCAAACCTTTGAAGGCGAATTTTTGTCAGGCTCAAATATTGGTGCTATTGTTCTAGTGACAAGGTGCATTACAAATCCAGCTTTCCTGGTACCCAAAGTATTCTGATGTGAATACGACAGTTTTGGAGATTTGTTTGCATTTTGTTAACACTTGACTCCTGAAACAGATGTGATTTCCATCTTTGCCTGGCTTCCTGCCTTGAGTGCTGCAGTCGTCAGTTTCTCAAGAACTGATCAGATTTCTAACTAAGAAGGTGAAGAAAAGGCGACAGGGGAATAAAACATTCAATTCTGAAATTATTCTGAAGCACAACTTTGGTGAACTGAATCCTGTCCCTGTAATGACTTCCACAGAGCATGAGAGGAAAGGTTTACAAAATGGCAAGAATTTGAAAGGTGGTGGTAAGAAGCAATTGGTAACAATTATGGAAGTGTCCTTAATTTTAGACAGGTCTCTCAAATTATCTGGGTCAGTGGCTTCCAAACTCTTTAAATTCAATGATCTCTCTGTTCAGATTAAGTCACAAGTCCTAGAACAGTATGTAAAAGAATTGGCCGGGCGAGGTAGCTCAGGCCTATAATCCCAGCACTTTGGGAGGCCAAGGCAGGCAGATCGCCTGAGGTCAAGATTTCGAGACCAGCCTGGCCAGCATGGTGAAACACAGTCTCTACTAAAAATACAAAAATTAGCTAGGTGTGTTGGCGGGCACCTGTAATCCCAGCTACTCAGGAAGCTGAGCCAGGAGAATCGCTTGAACCTGGGAGGCGGAGGTTGCAGTGAGCCAAGATTGTGCCCTTGCACTTCAGCCTGGGCAACAGGGCGAGACGCTGTCTCAAAAAAAGAAAAAAAAAAAAAAAGAATTGAAAGAGAGTTTGCATGGGGTTGCCTCCCAGTGGGGGATCTTGGCACCTGTGGGACTTTATGTCTTCATCCTAGCACCACCCATGCCTCTAAGTCGGGTTGCGACCAATCTTTGGAATATAGTTTGAAAACTGATCTTGTCTCTTCTAAAATACCTAGAATCTGGCAGGGCGCAGTGGCTCATGCCTATACTTCCAGCGCTTTGGGAGACTGAGGTGGGTGGATCACTTGAGGCCAGGATAAGAGCAGCCTGGCCAACATGGCGGAAACCCTGCCTCTACTAAAAATACAAAAATTAGCCGGGCATGGTGGTGCATGTCCTGTAGTCCCAGCTACTCAGAAGGCTGAGGTGCAACAATTGCTTGAGCCCAGGTGATGGAGTTGCAGTGAGCCAAGATGGCGCCACTGCACTCCAGCCTGTGCGGCAGAGTGAGACTGTGTGTCAAAAAAGAAAAGAGAAAAACAAAACAAACAAACAAAAATTCTAGAATCTTCACATTATTTCCAAAGACACAGTTTTATCAGAACTTTCAGTGCCTTTTTGATACTGTTGTCTCTTAGGCAGAATTGTAAGGATTAAATGAATTCATGCACATATAGGATTTACAAAGCTGTCTTACAGACAGTAGACAGGCAATCCTTAAAAACATAGCTATTTTTTAGTATTAAGGTTAGTAGAGTGCACATCAGATTAAAGATCTGAGTGAGCTTGGGCAAGAATTACTCGCCTTTGCTGGGTCAAAATTTCCTCCTCCAACAAATGATGGAGTGGGACTAAATTATTGCTACCACCTCCTCAACTTCAAAATCCAATCATCTTTTAAGTTTAAAATTATCTGCTACTAGGCTGGAACTGCTTCAGCAACTGGGATTCTTGCTTTACAGCTCTTTGTTCAGTGCACTCTTTTCTTAAGGCAAAAAGCAATACGCGGGTCTCTTTTTCTCGCTTCCTACCAACTCACTCTTCCTAACACATTTACATTCCATTTTCTACTTGAGCATGCGTGGCAGGAAGAGCTCACAGTCTTTAGACCCAAACAGCGTGTCTGCAAAATCTGGCTTTGCCACTTCCCAGCTGAGGGACGTGAACAGCTTACTTACATGCTCTAAGCACTTGTTCACCGGCTTACTTACGCGCTCTAAGCACTTGTTCACGGATGTGTCACATGCTGAGGATGGCCTCCCATGCACGTGTTTTTGAGGATCAAATGAGACAACATATATAAAACTTCCTACATGATGGGTACTCAAAATGTTAAACCGCCCCAGTTGCTCACCTCAAGCCCACTGTTTCCCCCAGCTCCAATGAGCAGGAAGGAAGGCTTAGATGTAAGGGACAGAGAACACAAAGTGAAAACCTTCACGAAGGAAGAAGGGCCATTATGGCTTTTGTATTGAAGCTTGTGTTTATCTGGACAACTTTTTAATTGAAGTTTGTTTCGCCTCAGGTTGCTGGGTGTTTAGAACAAAGGACGAGCTATCAGTGTAATAATAATAATTAGCATTGATCGACTTCCAAATGCTTTACAAACATTAGATAATTAATCCCTGCACCAACTTTCAGGGAGGCTGATAAAGAAGCATTTAAGTGTGGCCACAGACACATAGGGACAGGGCTAAGCAAGGCCACTCAAATCTCCAGCTGTCTTCCAGCTTGCCCTGAACAATCCCCAGGACCCAGGAATCAGGAGTCAGACAAGACATCTAGAGCTGGTTGGCATGGTGGCTCACGCCCTAACCCCAGCTACTTGAGAGGCTGAGGCCCGAGACCCACTTTAATCCAGGAGGTGAAGGTTGCAATGAGCTGAGATTGCACGACAGCACTCCAGCCTGGGCAACAGAGTGAGACCCTGTCTCAGGAAAAAAAAAAAAAAAAAAAAAATCTAGGACATCTAGAGCTGAATGCAAAGGAGAATGAAAAGGAAGAGAAGGCAAAGGAGAATGAGAGAAAAGGCTAGAAAAAGAAGAAAAGTGCTCTATGGGAGCCTCAGCTTTATAGGACTAACTTCTCTCTTCTCATAAGCTGTCTGGTACCTGGATCACCTGCTGAATTTAAGATTGGTGTCAAGAGGGGAGCAGAGGCCCGGCACGGTGGCTCACGCCTGTAATCCCAGCATTTTGGGAGGCTGAGGCGGGCGGATCACCTGTGGCCAGGAGTTTGAGACCAGCCTGGCCAACATGGTGAAAACTCATCTCTACTAAAAATACAAAAATTAGCAGGGCATGGTGGCACACGCCTGTAGTCCCAGCTGCTTGGAAGGCTGAGAGGCATGAGAATCGCTTGAACCTGGGAGGCGGAGGTTGCAGTGAGCCGAGATCGCACCATTGCACTCCAGCCTTGGCAACAGAGTGAGACTCTGTCTCAAAAAAAAGGAGAGGAACAGATTGAGTGATGCATTATGTGGATGGATATTAAGATAATGATGAAAAATAAAGTAAGGTGAAAAGTACAGCATGAAAAATATGGTCTGATCATGGGACACTAAAGAGGGTGTCATTTTAATTTTTATTTTATTTTTACTTATTTATTTTTAGACGATGTCTTGCTTTGTCTTCCAGGCTGGACAGTGGTGCCACCTTGGCTCACTGCAACTTTTGCCAGCCTGGCCAACGTGGTGAAACCCCATCTCCAGTAAAAATATAAAATTATCCAGGCATGGTGGCATATGCCTATAATCCCAGCTACTTGGGAGGTTGAGGCAAGAGAACTGCTTGAATCCGGGAGGTGGAAGTTGCAGTGAGCCAAGACCATGCGATTGCACTCCAGCCTGGGCAACAAGAATGAAACTCCATCGCAAAAAACAAAAACGAAAAACAAACAAAATTAAAAAAAACAATAGCAGAACACCCATTCATGTCAAGTACACATAGAATTAACAAGATAGACCACACTCTGGGCATTAAATCTAGTTACAATAAGTTTAAATGTATTCAAGTTAAACAATGTATGTTCTTAGACCAAAATGGAATTAAATTAGAAATCAATAATAGAGAGCTATGGGAAATAAAAACACAACATATCAAAATCCTTAAGATGTTGCTTTTTAAGCAGGACTAAGAAGAAATGGGCAATTAACACCAATATTAGAAGAGAAGAAAGTATTCAAGTCAGTGGTCTCAGTTTTCACCTTAACAAACTAGAAATAGAAAAAAAAATTAAACCAAAATAAGCAGAAAATAGGAAATAATAAAGACCAGTGCAGAAATCAATGCAAAAAGAAACATAAAAGCATCAGAAGTTCAACAAAACCAAAATCTGGTTTTTTGAGATCAGTGATCAATAAACCTCTAGCCAGCCAGACTGACCATGAAAATGAGAGAGAAGACACAAATTATGAATATCAGAAATGAGTTCATGTCCTTTGCAGGGACATGAATGAAGCTGGAAACCATCATTCTCAGCAAACTAACACAAGAACAGAAAACCAAACACCGCATGTTCTCACTCATAAGTGGGAGTTAAACAATGAGAACAAATGGACACAGGGAGGGGAACATCACACATTGGGGCCTGTCGAGGGATGGGGGACAAGGGGAGGGAGAGCACTAGGACAAATACCTAATGCATGTGGGCTTAAAACCTAGATGATGGGTTGACAGTGCTGCAAACCACCATGGCACATGTACACCTATGTAACAAACCTGCATGTTCTGCACATGTATCCCAGAAATTAAAGTAAAATTTAAAAAAATGAAAGAGGGGGCATCACTACATAGTCTGCAGATATTAAATATAAGGCCGGGTGTGGTGCTCTCATCTATAATCTCAGCAATTTGGTAGGCTGAAGTGGGAGAATTGCTTGACGCCAGGTGTTTCAGAACAGCCTGGGAAACATAGCCAGATCCTCTTTATAAATAATAATATTAATTAATATAGCATTAAATGTATGATAACAGAATATATGAAGAATTGACAAATTCCTTGAAAGACACAAACTACTAAAGCATATTCAAGAAGAAATACTGGAACAGCTGGGGATGGTGGCTCACGCCTGCAATCCTAGCACTTTGCGGGGAGGCCAAGGCAGGTGGATCACCTGAGGTCAGGAGGTGAAGATCAGCCTGACCAACATGGCGAAACCCCATCTCTAACTAAAAATACAAAAATTAGCCGGGCATGGTGGTGGGTGCCTATAATCCCAGCTGCTTCTACTCTCGGGAGGCTGAGGCGGGAGAACTGCTTGAACCCAGGAGGCAGAGGTTGCAGTGAGTTGTGATTGTACCACTGCCCTCCAGATTGGGTAACAGAGTGAGACTTCATTTCAAAAACAAACAAAGAAACAAAAAACACTCAGCAAACAAGAATACAATGAAACTTCAACCTGATAAACAGCACTGATGAAAAACCCTACAGCTGATATCATACTAAGACTGAATGCTGGATGTCTGCTCTCCTCACTTCTAATCAACATTGCACTGGAAGTTCTAGACAGTGCAATCACAAAAGAAAAAGAAATAAAAGGCACCCAGATTGGAAAGGAAGAAGCAAAACTGTCTTTATTCACAGACAATGTGAACGTCTATGTAGAAAATCTGACAGAATTTAGCAAAAAGATACTAGAACTAATAACTGAGATTAGCAAGGTTGTAGGACAAAAGACCAATGTATAAAAAACAATTATGGCTGGGTGCATGGGTGGCTCATGCCTGTAATTGCAGCACTTTGGGAGGCCAAGGCAGGAGGATCACCTGAGGTCAGGAGTTTGAGACCAGCCTGGACAACATGGTGAAATCCCGTCTCTACTAAAAATACAAAAATTAGCCTGGCATGATGGCACACTCCTGTAATCATAGCTACTTGGGAGGCTGAGGCAGGAGAATTGCTTGAACCTGGGAGGCGGAGGTTGCAGTGAGCCGAGATGATGCCGCTGCACTCCAGTCTGGGCAACAGAGTGAGACTTGGTCTCAAAAAAAAAAAAAAAAAAGAAAAAAAAAAAAAGAAGCAATTGTATCTGCATATACTAGCAATAAACAAACGGAAATAACAAATTACATCATTTACACTAGCATGAACGTATGGAATTCTTAGGGATAGGCATGATGAATCACGTGCAAGACCTCCATACTGAAGACCATAAAACATTGCTGAGAGAAATTAAAGAAAACTTAAACAAATGGAAACATACACTGCATTTATGGGTTGAAAGATCAATATGATTAAGATTTTAGTTGTCTAAATGATCTAAAGATTCAACTGAATTCCAGTAAAACTTCCAGCAGGCTTAAAAAAATATATTTTTTAGGTAGAGATTGACAAGCTGACTAAAATTTACATGGAAATACCAAGAAGCTAGAATAGCTAAGACAACTTTGAAAAGGAAAAAGGAAATTGAAGGAATAACACCGTCTGACCTGAAGTGTTACTAAATTGCTGCAGTAATCCAGAGTGTGGTATTAGCATAAAGACAGGCAAAAAGATCAACTGAACAGAGTAGAGAAAGCAGAACAGAATAGATTCGCATATAACAGGGAACAAAATTTGAACAAAGGGATAAGAAAAATTCAGTGGCGAAGGGGCAGTTTTTAAACAAATCATGCTTGAAATATTGAATATCCATATGCAAAATAATTTAACTTCAATTTGTGTCTTGCATCATATACAAAGATTAACTCAAGATGAATCTATACTAAACTGTAGAACATAAAATGTTAAGATTTATTGAAGGAAACAAGAAAAAAACTTGGTGAACTTGGGTTGGGCAAAGGTTTCTGACATCAATGACAAAAATAAGAAAGATAATCCGTAAGTGAAAAAATTGGTAAGTTGAACGTCAATAAAATTATAAACGTCTGCTCTTTTAAAGCTATTAAGAGAATAAAGAGACAAACCACAGACTGGGAGAAAAGCATATATCTGATAAAGGATGTGTGAGACTAGTCTTAGGCTGTAGCAAATCTAGTGTACTTTGTGCTAATAATTTGTCTTTCTGTGTTCTGTCTAGTGTACTTTGTGCTAATAATTTGTCTTTCTGTGTTCTGTAATGGAGAGAGGGGTATTACGGGATAGAACGTGGGTTTAGGACCTCTATAAGCCTGCTTTTAAGCCAGCTTGGCAGGCTGGTCAGTTACAAACTGTGCTACGGGTCCCTGAAACCAATACAGTTTGAAATTTCTCTGTTTTGTGTCCTTCAGAGTTTACCTTTGTGATCATTTGGAGATACTTTCTTTTGGTTTCCACCATCCAGAGGACAGGAATTTTGGGGTTCATGTCATAGTTAGTCCTAAAAATTTTTCTTGAGCAGTTAGAAGCCTTGCAAGCTTGAAATTGGCTTCTCTAGGCTTCTTCTGGGAAAAGCAGTAGAAACTGCTCAATGCTGTATAGCTCAGTAGCTAAGGTTTATCTTTTGATAGTGGTGGTCTGGGTTCAGTTGTTGGCTTCTGGAATGATTCCTTTCTGGTTTGTTATTTGTGTAACTTTGACATTTATTGAGGTGGTTTCCCCCAGCCCCACCCCCCACAGTTAGCTTCTGATTTCCTCTCTTGAATTTTCCTTTCTCTGAACTACCTTGTGGAGATTCTAAATCTTGTACCAAAAAAAAAAAAAAAAAAAGAAAGAAGGAAAGAATGTCTTTGAAGCACCTAGGAGATTACCTTTGGTAAAGTTCAGAAGCCACTTGGCATGGCTAAAGTCAGGTAATAAGAAATTTAAAGTGATTTCTGTTTTAAAGAGCACTATGGTTAAAAGTCAGCTTAATTAAAAGTGGATAAACAAGCTATAGATACATTTAAAAGGCCTTTATGTTTTTCTCTTCTTGAAACTTGTTTTTCTGGAAAAAAGTTTTTTTCTTCTCAGTCGACTGAATTATTTTGCTCCATTTGTTTGTCTTGCCACTCTTAGTACACACGAGAGGCCCTGAGATAATTTCCGGTAGCCTAGGACTCTTTGGGAGAAAGGGGAGGTGCCACAGATCCCGTTTTGGGGGAAAAAACCCTCTGTTTTCCTCATGAAACCCCAGGAGTTAAAAGCTGATAAATCCCTTTCAAAATCAAAGACTGTTCTGTTTTGCGTTGTGTTATCTGATGGTTCTGAGTTTAGAGGTATCAGAAGTTACTTCGCATTATAAAAACTAGGTAGGAAATACACTTTAAGGGGTGCCTAATAGTAGTGATGGAGGGATTCTTGACTCTTTGCACACCTGGATCAGAGACACATGCTCTTGGTCACCTGGAAGATAAGGAAACATCTCCACCCCCCACTGGGAAATGAGACTCCTGTGAGGGATGGGCTGATTACAAAATGGGCTGATTGGCTTTGGGTTGCCTTTCAATGAAATGCAGGGTAGAACCACTGCACTGTCTTCTCCCATGGTATTTCCTTCCTTTTGGGGAATCCACAAACCAGTATAAAATGACACCCTTCATTTTGAGGATCCATATTTGCCTTCAGCTGCTTATTGCTACTTATTTGGCCCTAGAAATGCATGCTATTCCAGCTCTGTTCTTCCAAGGGCTTCACCCTGAAGCCAGTCATGCAATTAAGAAACTGGCAAATGAAAAATTTTACAAGTGCTGAATCTCCTGTCTATGTATTTATATGTGTTGTATGTTTATACATAAAAGAACTCTGATTAATTGGCTTAGAAAAATAAGCGCTTAAATAAATTGTCAGAAAAGTAGAAACTTTAATGCCTTTTGTTCACATGACTTTCGTAATCTTTTGGAAATAAAGAGTTCTAAAGAACAAAATGTCTTAAAATGTAGATATTTGGTTTAAATTTAGGTCAGATATCAAATTTGCTAAATGCTTTAAGGTCAAACTGTTTCTTTGGCTTTTGAAATTTATTCAATTTACCTATTTTGGAGCATTAGATTATAGATAAGGCCTGGGAACATATGGAAAGCCATGCCCACTAGCTATGCTAAAAGGAGTCAGACCTTATCTGGATTTCTGTCTGATGTCCTAGGCTCCACCACTAGTACATAATTAAAATTGCTTACCTCTCAGGTTTTTCACTAAAAATAAAAGTTGCTAAGAGTTAACATTGTAACATGTAATTGAGATCACTGGAAAAACAGTTTTACATACAAAGTGTGTAGGGAATGTGTTTTTGGTAAAAGATTATAAGAAGGCATGGGAATATAGCTTTTGTTAAAGGGAATATAATTCTGTCTAGTTCAGAGGGTTTTAAAGATTGTCTTAACCTAAAAAAGTAATGAAACAAAACAGAAGGTTTAAGTAAAGTGAAAAGGGTTTGTAAAGGGTCAATCTTATAAAAATTCTGTGGGTATAAACAAGTTGGCTAAAATTTAAAAGAAATTATTTAGCTTTTTTCCTTAAGTAAAAACATTAAAATCACACTGATGTGGAGCCAGAATCTGGGCCCATGTGTCCAAATAGCAGAGTTTTCTTAAAAAATTAATCTTTTATGTTTGATGAATAATTGTAAGGGGTCCTAAAAAGTTTATGAAAATCTTACCTTATGGTCAAACTAATTAAAACTGGATAACGATATAAAATTTTATTTGAAAAACTAGCTTTAACATTAAAAATGCACTGATGCAAACATGAAATTTGATTTTCTCTTTTCTCATGAAGACTATTTTTATGTAATGTTAATAGATAATGAAAGGGTTTTGTTTTTTCCTTTGGGTAAATGGCAAGGGAAAAAAAGGAAAAGACAGATTCAGCTGGCCTCATGCTATCTTCATTGGGTCTTGTTTGGAAAGCTAAGTCTCTTCTATCAGAGTAAAGGTTTTTCTTTTTTAAAAAACTTTTTGGAGTTATTTTGGCCAAATGAATGACTTATGATGACCTGGGATTGTATTTTGTGATATCCAGTGTTTTAAACCTTTGATATTTGACAAATTTTCCAAAATCAAATTATAAATTATGTCTCTTTCTATATCTAAAATATTAGGTCCTCTAAAGTCCAACGAGGACATTTGGCTTATTTGCTACAAAAATCAAACAGGAAGCATTGTCAAATATGATATGGTGTTTGGCTTTCTTTGGTCTACATTTGTGTAAATGTGTTATTGGTATATGTTCCAAAATTATGTAAAACTCCTATAATTCTAATATGACTTAGTATATGTTACCAGTAATAATTATAATTATTATGTTAACAGACTGTGTGCCACAGAGGTAACAAATTTCCTTGCCAATTGTGTCTTTAACTGTGGCAGCCCTAGAATGTTTTTGTCATCCACAGACAATTGTTGTCTTGTTTTGGTCCTCTTTAAAAGATGGCTTTATAATCAGCTATAAAATTTAACAGGTGCTCTTAAATGCAGGATTCTGATTAATAACACTGGAGATTGTGACATTAGAATAAAAGAAAAACTTTTAAATAAAAAAGTAAATGGTGGTTAGTTTACTTTGGACTATATTTGCATAAATATGTTATTAGTATATGTTCCAAATTATGGGAAACTTCTATAACATTGATATAATTTAGTGTATATTATTAATAATTCTAATTGTTATGTAAAATTGTTGTATGCCACAGAAGTAACTAAAATTCCTAGTCAATTATAGCTTTAATAGTGGCTATAGACTTTTGTCATCCACAGACATTTTGTTTTGCTTTGGTCCTTTTCAAAAGGCAGTTTATAATCAGATATAGGACTCTAAGTGCAAGTCTCAGATAACTTTAAAAATTGTGCTATTGGAATAGAGGAAAAACCCAATCTTCTAGGACTCTCATGAAAAGCTAATGTGTTAAACATTGCTAAGGCTTTTGTTTTCAGAGTCAAGGGAACTTATTTGTTTAGAGCCATTTGGAACTTTTAACAACTGAGTAAAATATACTCCTGTGAACAAAATTTGAAGCATATTTATTTCTCCCTACCTGATTTCTTCAAAATTTGGAAACTATTTGTGAATATTCTCAATTTATGGCAGTGTAGTTAATTGCATAAGCGCAATAAAAATCTGTTTTCTTTTGTAACAGGACACAATTGGAGAAATTGGTTATTTTACCAAGGCTTTCACTGAAATGGCATGATTCCTTTAAAGAATCAAAGTTAGCTTACAGAGCCAATTAAAGCCCATGGGAGAGTCTGGCCTCGTACCTTGTCCATGCAGAGTCCCTGTACAAGGTTCCTGACTGGTGGTAAGTAAAGAATATTACTTTCTAACAGGCCCAGGAACCCCAAGTTATCTTGGGACCTCAAGAGGAGAGGAATTTGCCCAATCATAGATATTTAAGGGTATAAACCCATGGTTGGGCTCAGCTTTTAAAAAGTCTTACCTGAGATCCTTCATGGAACAGAGTTCTATCAAAGCCAATTTAAAAAGCCTAAGTGAAAAATAATTATTTTTGCTGCAATTTAAGCAAATAATCAGGCCAAGTATAGTAAGACTGAAGTTTATTTTGTAAACAAATCAGTTCTATCTGAATTTGCTTTTAATAAAAATGGGGACTGGAGGCTGGGCACGGTGCCTCATGCCTGTAATCCCAGCATTTTGGGAGGCCAAGGTGGGCAAATCACGAGGTCAGGAGTTCGAGACCAGCCTGACCAACATGGTGAAATCCCGTCTCTACTAAAAATATAAAAATTAGCCAGGCAGGCCGGGCGCGGTGGCTCAAGCCTGTAATCCCAGCACTTTGGGAGGCCGAGACGGGCGGATCACGAGGTCAGGAGATCGAGACCATCCTGGCTAACATGGTGAAACCACGTCTCCACTAAAAAATACAAACAACTAGCCGGGCGAGGTGGCGGGCGCCTATAGTCCCAGCTACTCGGGAGGCTGAGGCAGGAGAATGGCGTGCACTCGAGAGGCGGAGCTTGCAGTGAGCTGAGATCTGGCCACTGCACTCCAGCCTGGGCGACAGAGCAAGACTCCGTCTCAAAAAAAAAAAAAAAAAAAAAAAAATGAGTGTGAACATTTTTGCCATGCAAGCCTTGGAAGCCCAGCCAGGCCTGCATGCATTGCTCAGACAGTTGCAAAGTGGTTCCACTCTTCTCACCTTGGGGTTCACTCCAATCCCCACTACATCCCCTGTCAGCAGGAAAAAGCCGGAGCACTCAATAACCTTTTCCCATCTTCATAGCCTACAGCTTAAGATTAAGGTGTTATAAAACCCAAAGGGAGGGATTGAAACCACCTTTGCAAAATTATGACTGAGACAGTAAAAGAGATCTAACTTAACTGACTCTATCTTGCTTCTAACCTCCAAATTACTCTTGTTCATTCCGGGGTGTAGGCTGAACTAGCTCAGGGAGAAACTTGGTTTATAGTTTATAGTTTAAACAAAGATGGTAACAGCCCTTTCCCAAAGCAGACCTCCTTCTTGCCTGGGGACTAGATTGCCTCTCTAGATCTAACATGAGCCACAAGATTAGAAATTATGGTTTAGGAGTCATGCAGCTGGAGGTTACAAGATTCTGACCCTCCTTAAACTGCTCCTAAAATCAGTGCTTGAGATATTCTGTAGACCCTGTACTTGATGGATCAGCTGGGCCCACCCAGATCAATAAACTGGTTCATCTGCTCTTGTGGCTCCCACCCTGGAACTGACTGAGCACAAGAAGACAGCTCTGACTCCCTGTGATTTCATCTCTGACCAGTCAGCACTTCTGACTCACTGGCTTCCCCCCGCCCACCAAGTTATCCTTAAAAGCTCTGCTCCCTGAATGCTGGGGAGAGTGATTTGAGTAATAATAGAACTCTGGTCTCTGGCACAGCTGGCTCTGCGTGAATTACTCTTTCTCTATTGTAATTCCCCTGTCTTGATGAATCGGCTCTGTCTAGGCAGCTGGCAAGGTGAACCCCTTGGGTGGTTACATCCAGAATACATACAGTACTCTCAAAACTCAGTAATAAGAAAGAAACTCAACAAAAATGAATATAAACAGACAGTTCAGCAATGAAGATACACACAAACCTCAAATAAGCACGTTAAAAGATGTGCAAACATAGTCATTAGGGAAATGCAATTTAAACTACATGAGATATCACTACACCCTTATTAAAATGAATGGAATTAAAATGACTGACCATACCAAGTGTTAATGAGGATGTAAAGAAACTGAAATTCTCATACATTGTTGAGACTGAATAATGGGATAACCATTTTGAAAAATGCTGTGGCAGTTTCTTTTAAACATGCATTTACCATTTGATCTAGTGATTTCACTCCTAGATATTATTAACCCAAGAGAAATGAAATATGTGGCCATATGTAAACTTGTATAGAAATATTCTTAGTAGTTTTTAGTATCCATAGTTCAAAAAGCCCAAATGTCCGTCAATAGGTGAATGCATAAGCTAATTGTGTATCTATGCAATGGAACAATAATATTTAGCCAGAAAAAGGGAATAAACTATTGGTACATGCAACACCATGGATGAATCTCAAAATAATTTTGCAGAGTGAGAGAAGCCACACAAAAGAAAAATATGCATACTGAATAAAATTATAGAAAATGCAAACTGATCTATAGTGATAGAATGCAAAACAGTGTTTTCCTGGGAAAGAAAATATATATAGTGTTGTTTGGGAAAAGCAGCTTCTAAAACAGTGAAACATCTTGGTAACTTTTTTTTTTTCATAAAACTACACACGGAAATAATTATCTCCAAAGGATAGAATTTTGGGTAATTTTTGTTTTATTATTTTATTGAAAATAAACCACAAATAGGAATTACTTATGGATTTTTTTTTCTTTTTTTATTTTTTTGACAGAGTCTCACTCCTTGCATAGGCTGGAGTGCAGTGGCATGATCTCAGCTCACTGCGACCTCCGCCTCCCAGGTTCAAGCGATTCTCCTGCCTCAGCCTCCCAAGTAGCTGGGATTACAGGTGTGCCACCACTCCCAGCTAATTTTTGTATTTTTTTTAGTAGAGATGGGGTTTCACCATGTTGGCCAGGCTGTTCTCAAACTCCTGACCTCAGGGGATCCACCCGCCTTGGCCTCCCAAAGTACTGAGATTACAGGCGTGAGCCACCTCACCTGACCTACTTATGTAATTTTCTAAATGCTGTAATAAAAATATGTCAAAGAAACATATGTCTTCTATTGAGATAAGGAAGGAGGTAAAGAGACAAAAGAGGCCTGGTGTTGCACTATTTAAACCAGAAAGGTCACAAGACTATCAAAATTCCTGGGCATCCTGTCCTCAGAACTTCCTACTAAGGCATAAAGACAGGAAATTAATAATAAGAAAGTGGCCCAAACCCACTATATTTTCGGTCAGTTTTCCAGTTTTCTTTTTTCCCTTTGCATACTTGCAGAAACGGAGTAGATGTTTTACAAGTTATCTTATTTACTGAGCATGCAGAAGGTCAGATGCTAATGTACTCTACCAGAGGCCCTAAATGACTCTATTAAAAGTAATGCCTTGGTGTCTGGGACTTCATAATGAAGCCAACCTTAGGGCAGATCACACATATCTAAGGAGATAAGTGTGCAGCCCAGGTTTTAAATCTCCTCTCTACCTACAGCATTGCAGGAAGAGGAGGTAGAAGGCAGAGGAAGGTCTGTGTAGGCTTCATCATAGCACAGGGCCATGTCAACCACATGAACTTGGCCTTTCAATTGCTTCGCCTCATTTGCTCACTGCATTTCAAAATGGATACACTCCAAAATGCATTCCAGTTAAGTGGTTCCAATGTCTCTTCTTGCTTTAAAATGGTTGTTGGTAGGCCAGGCGCGGTGGCTCACACTTGTAATCTCAGCACTTTGGGAGGCCGAGAAGGGCAGATCACCTGAGGTCAGGAGTTCGAGACCAGCCTGGCCAACATGGTGAAACCCTGTCTCTACTAAAAATACAAAAATTAGCCTGGCGTGGTGGCGCACGCTTGTAATCTCAGCTACTTGGGTGGCTAAGGCGTGAGAATTGCCTGAACCTGGGAGGCGGAGGTTGCAGTGGGCCAAGATTGGATCATTGCACTCTAGCCTGGGTGACAAGAGTGAGATGCTGTCTAAAAAAAAAAAAAAAAGAAAATCTCCTATTGGAGTTTGACCAGGCGCAGTGGCTCACACTTATAATCCCAGTACTTTGGGAGGCTGAGGTGGGCCTCCTGACCACAAACTGGTCAGGAATTAGAGACCAGCCTGGCCAACATAGTGAAACCCCCGTCTCTAGTAAAAATACAAAAATTAGCCGGGCATGGGGGTGCACACCTGTAGTCCCAGCTGCTTGGGAGGCTGAGGCAGGAGAATCGCTTGAACTCTTTCTCTAAAGATAAACTATTTAAAAGGTTTAAATCACTATGAAAAACAGGTGTTACTGTTCCCACTTTACAGAAGATGAGATTAAGGTTCAAAACTATTAAGTGGCAGCTGGGTGCAGTGGCTCATGCCTGTAATCCCAGTACTTTGGGAGGCCAAGGTGGGCAGATCATGAGGTCAGGAGTTCGAGACCAGCTTGACCAACATGGTGAAACCCTGTCTCTACTAAAAATTCAAAAATTAGCTGGGCCTGTAATCCCAGCTATTCAGGAAGCTGAGGCAAGAGAATTGCTTGAATCTGGGAGGCGGAGGTTGCAGCAAGCTGAGGCCAGGCCACTGCACTCCAGCCTGGGTGACAGAGTGAGAGTCGGTCTCAAAAAAAAAAGGTTGTTAGATTCTACTTGGGTTACTCTGCATCCCTGTTTTACTGCACGTTCAAGATAAACACAATTAAGTTGGACTAATAAATTGCAAGAAACAGACTCATTTGCCTGAGGCTGTGACTCAATAAGTTTTAGCTGAGTGGCCACCCTACACCCTCCCTCGCCTCTGGAAAAGCCGATTGGAGCCCTGCTGAAGGATTACTTCAGGGAGAAAGAGTGTCCGCCATTTCTTTCTTTCTACTTAACTCCCCTCCGAGGAAAGAAGCGTTATTAATCTGATTGTTCAGATCTAAGAACTGTCATCGGCCTCTTTTAATAGGAGGCATTGTCACATTTGTCAGCAGTCGGTGTCTGTGATCACTACCCTATCACTCAAGTCCCTGTGTCTGCACAGTGAGAACACACACACCTGGCTGACCCTGGGGCAGACTGGCCAGTTTGGTCCACCCCATTAACTCACTTTGTAGACCTCAGCATTCCAGAGTGCACAGGAGGCAAGACACATGGCTTAGGCCATGCTCTGTATAACCTGACATTTATCTAGAGTTTGGCATTAGCGCTTACTGGGCACTTGCTCAGCTATTAATGTGTTTTCTTGTTATTGTTGTTGTTGATTCCCATTAGTTCATCATTCCTTCTGGTTCTCAGTTGGGAGCCAAAGAAGGGAGAAAGGGTGAGTCATTACATTACCAGCTCCTACTACAATCTCCCACCCGCCCCACGCACCACTCTGGGAGAAATCCTGGCCATGAACTTAGACCACAAACTGGATTTGCTGTGTACCCCCTTGCCATTTCCACGGTGAATGATTTTGTGTGCGTTCTCTGTGGCTACGTTGTTTTTACTCCCTGACAGCTTATTGTGTCCCTTCCCTCGCTCCAGAGAAACCCTGACTCCATGATTGTGAAACTGTTTTCACCTCCCAGATCCAGATTTCTGGATCTAGACTTGCTTTCCTCATCATCCCTTCTCTTATAAAGGGATGACTTTATGAGAAGTCTTTGACTCCTAGAAGGCTTTCTCAACAACAATCCCATTTAGAGTCAAAATATTTATTTGCCACACATCCTCAGTGTCTTGGCTCAACTGGGAACACCTGGGTCTCCCAGGGGACACAGCCATTGCCTCAGGACAGCTTCAAAGTACCAGCTGTTGAAAATGAAGGCTTCGGCCGGGCGCGGTGGCTCAAGCCTGTAATCCTAGCACTTTGGGAGGCTGAGACGGGCGGATCACGAGGTCAGGAGATCGAGACCATCCTGGCTAAAACGGTGAAACCCCTTCTCTACTAAAAAATACAAAAAACTAGCCGGGTGAGGCGGCGGGCGCCTGTAGTCCCAGCTACTCGGGAGGCTGAGGCAGGAGAATGGCCTGAACCCGGGAGGCGGAGCTTGCAGTGAGCTGAGATCCGGCCACTGCACTCCAGCCTGGGCAACAGAGCAAGACTCCATCTCAAAAAAAAAAAAAAAAAACAAAAGAAAAGAAAATGAAGGCTTCTTTTTTGTATGAAAATAAATTCCTTCTAGTGCGTTGTAATGGATTGTTCTTTACCTGTAAACATTCCCTTTTCATCTGTTTACCTGTTTGCTTAGCTCATCTTTCTCTGAGCAAAGTCTAAAAGCAACTTTCAAGTCCATGCCCTGCCTGAATTATACAATATTATGTTTCAATTGAATTATGGCCAATTCAATTAGGTCAGAATTGTTTGAGATTTGCTTTACCTTTGGATCTCTTAAAAGTGTAGTAAGTTAGGGCCAGGCATGGTGGCTCATGCCTGTAATCCCAGCACTTTGGGAGGCCGAGGTGAGCGGATCACCTGAGGTCAGGAGTTCGAGACCAGGCTGGCCAACACTGTGAAACCCCGTCTCTACTAAAAATACAAAAATTAGTTGGGCACGGTGGTGGGTGCCTGTAGTCCCAACTACTCGGGAGGCTGAGGCAGGAGAATTGCTCGAACCCAGGAGGCGGAGGTTGCAGTGAGCCGAGATCGCACCACTGTACTCTAGTCTGGGCGACAGAGTGAAATTCCATCTCAAAAAAAAATGTAGTAAGTTAGAAGAGCAGTTAGGAGAAAAGAGATTTAGGGAAAATGTAATATGTTTGATTTTGAGTCATTTAAAGCTGGTGATTTAAAAATCTATGTGACAGGGAAAGAATTCTTTCTATCAACGGAGGAAAGGGCTGAGGGAGTGAACATGTATGACAGTCTACTCTGATGAGTCTTATTGTGGGTTAAATTGTGTTCCCCAAAATTCATATGTTGAAGTCTTGACCCCAGTACCTCAGAATGTGACCTTATCTGGAAACAGGGTCGTTGCAGATGTAATTAGTTAAGTTGGGATGAGGTCGTATTGGAATAGGTTGGGCCCCTAATCCACCATGACTGGTGTGCTAATAAAAGGGGAAAGGTGTACACAGACATGTACACAAGGAAGAGGCCACGTGAGCATGAAGGAAGAGACCAGGGTGATACGTTTCCATGCCAAGGAATGCCAGAGATTGCCAGCAATCTGGTGGTCACCTGAAGCCAGGAGACAGGCATGAAACACATTCTTCCTTATAGTCGTCAGAAGGAACCAACCCAGCTGACACCTTCATCTCAGAATTCTAGCCTCCAGAACTGTGAGACTATACATTTCTGTAGTGTAAGCCACCCAGTTTATGGTACTTTTTAATGGCAGCCCTTACAAGGGCATTTGAGTACTATGCTGTAGTTCACCACTCTTAATCCTTTCAGCAACACTTTAAGGTATTTATGATTATCCCCATTTACGGAAGAAGAAACTGTGGTTCTGAGAGGTTATGTCCTGGCTAAGCACAGGCAGTTAGAATTATAAAGTCACTCATGTGGCTCATGTGGGGAGCTCAGTTGGACTGTCTCCTCAGCTGGAGTGCACGGGCCCAGCTCAGTGCACATGCTTCTCTTTGGGGTTCTTCCTTCTGTCGTTCTTTCCTGCCTCCTGGCATGTGAGGCTTCACTCAGGCCAGATGTCAGTATGTTGGTCCAAATTCCTAAATTCCCCTCTTAATAATCAAAGCTCTTTATTCCCCAAGCCTCACATCTGATTAAAGTAATTGAAGACTAAGGTGGAAATGAGTCATAACCCTTAATATGTTGTTCCAGTAAGAGACCTTTCTATTTATAACAAGTGGCTGGGGCAAAATTGGTCCCTTATGTTTACTCTTTATTGCACAATTGAAGGGCTAGTAAATGAAACATAGTCTGTTCCTTAAAGGAGGTGAAACATTTCCATTATTCTATCAATTCAGTTTGCATGATTCTCTTACGTTAGCAAATCCTGGTTTTTCGCTGGTGTTTTTTGCTCACCCCAGGGCAGATATTTGCAAGTTTCTAAAAGAGTGAAGTCCAATGTAATATGCTGTGCAGTTTAAAATCAAACGCATCATATGTTTAACAACATATAACACGAATACAGTAGGCTATGAAACAGCATTTGAGTCACTATCAAAGTTAGACTATGAAACAGCATTAGCAACTCCCAAACTTTTTGAGATATCTGCAGTCTAGGAAGTTAAGTGGCTCTTGACCTTTCCAGCTCATGGGATAGAAAATACTGGACACAAAACACATCTCTTAAGCAATGTTACAGTAGCTATATTAACCACAGAACCTTCTAGAAAATGAGTCATAAATTCATATAATTACAGAGGACCAGGTATACAAAGAGAAATAACTTCCATTTCACTTATGAGATAACCTCTTTTCAGGAATCAGTCAACTATTACCAGGAATGATGGTGGGCATGGCATTGCCAAATCTTCCGTGTTTCAAGAGAAGCCAGGAATCTGAATGTTTTTATGTAAACTTTCCCTATGTTTAAAAGCTAGTGTATTCGTTTCCTATTGGTGCTGCAAGAAGTTTCCACAAACTTGGTGGTATTTGCTATCCTGTAGTGCTGGAAGTCAGATATCCTGAAATCTTGGTGTTGGCAGGGCTGGTTCCTTCTGCAGGCTCTGGGGAGAACCCACTTCCGTGCCTTTTCCTGCTTCCGGGTCCCCCACATCCCTTGGCTCATGGCTCTGCATCATGTTACCTTTCTTCCCGCTGTTTCTGTCACCACATTGCCTTCTCTTGCTTCTGACTCTCCTGCCTCCCTTTTATAAGGACACTTGTGATGACACTGGGCCCATTTGGATGATCCGGGATCTTCTCTCCATCTCAAGATCCTAAACTTCATTGCATCTGCAAAGTTCTCTTTCCCAGGTAAGTCAACACACTTACAGGTTCTGGGGGTTAGGACGCGGACGTCCTTGTGGGGAACGTTATTGTGCCTACCTCAGTTGGCAATGAATTTAAGTTGAAAAATAATGTATGGAGCGAAATGACAGGAAGTCTGGAATTTGCTTTAAAATCCCTCCCTTGTCCCTTCTAAAAATGGGCAGATGGGGGAAACAAGGTAGATAAAATAGTGACAGTTGTTGAAACTGGAGGTTCATTATTGTTTTTTATTTTCCTTTATGTAAGTTTTAAGAATCCCTATATGGCTGGGTGTGGTGGCTCACACCTATAATCCCAGCATTTTGGGAGGCCGAGGCGGGTGGATCACCTGAGGCCAGGAGGTCAAGACCAGCCTGGCCAACATGGTGAAACCCTGTCTGTACTAAAAATACAAAAATCAGCTGGGTGTGGTGGCACATGCCTATAATGCCAGCTACTCGGGAGGTTGAGGCAGGAGAATCGCTTGAACCCGGGAGGCAGAGGTTGCGGTGAGCCAAGATCGCACCACTGCACTCCAGCCTGGGCAACAGAGTGAGACTCTGTCTCAAGAAACAAACAAACAAAAAACCCAACAATAACAAAAAGAAAACTAATGTTTTATGGGAGGAAAATTGTATGTGGCAGCTTTTAGAGTTCAGTACCTTTCAAAGTTCTTGAGGCACAGTTCTCACAAATTACAAAGATCTCCACAATAATCCTCTGGCCCAACCTACTATCCATTTCCCACTCCTTTACTAATTTCTTCTAGTTCTGAAAAATAAGACTCTGGAAAATTTAATCTTATGTGGGATGCCTGTCCTTTGTGTATCATGGTTCCATACCTTACATATCCTTAGCCCCTGCGGAATGACTGGAGTACAGCGGTGTTCAACAGATACTTGCTGAACTCTGAGCAACTAAAGTCACACTTAGTCAACTGTGCCTTAGGTCCCCCCGCCAATGAATACTGTAAACTGTTTAAGCATCATTGTTTGAAGCGCTCAGAAGCCTGAGATCTATGCGCTGTCTCACGGACCTTCTTCGCCCACCCATGGCTCCAATTCCCATTTTCCTTCATTAGGTGTGAGCAGTCCATACTCAGCTTCCAGAAATGGATGAAAGGCTGCTTCTAATCTGTGACGCTCACAGATAATTAAATTAGCCTCCTCTCAATGTAGTGGGGAAAGCTATTTTACTTTCATTAACTCCAAAGGGCCATTTCAATTAAAGTCTCTATTTGGTAAACAAGTTAGCTTTGACTTACAGCCTTTACTTCCTTAACTTCCAGGAAAGATGCCCTTTAAAGGGATGCTGATGTGCAGAAATTGACAATTTTTTTTTAAAAAAGCTATCTTTTGAAGGAGAGATAACATTATTGCTAAATCCAAACAGAGCAAGCTCTTTGGGAAAAAAAAATGTATGCTTCAACATCCTGTGTTTTGTTTTCAAAGGATAAAAGGTGGGGCATGTTTGTGGGCTTCCTTGTCTACTTCCTCATTTTATTTTTCTGTCAAAAAAGAAAACCAGAAGTTCTTTGAAGGAAGAAAATGTTAAAATGTAGGGAGTGTCTGGCCTCCACATCACACCAACATTTCCTAAACTCATGGCCTGGCATTATGGCTATTCAGTAATGTCAGACACCATAATACCATTTACTATATGAACAAAACATCAACATGCTTGCTTCCAGTGCGATCTATCAAAGCTTTACAACTAACCAACCAAACAAAAACAAACAAGAATTGATTTTAGAGAAATCGTAAAACTGTATTCCAAGGACCAAGTGACAAACAAATTCTGAAGCCCACTTACCCTGCTTTAAACTCCTTCATAAAACCTGCCCCAACTGGGAATAGCCATTTTTTTTTTCGTCTGACTTCCTGGCAGCAAGGAGGGAATATAGTAGTAAGGACATAAATCTTATCTGACACTTCTAGTTCGCAACTCAGCTTAGTTATTTTCACTGTGATCTTAAAGAAGTTACTCATCTTCTCCATGCTGCAGTTTCCTCATCTGTAAAATGGGGATATTACTTCTCTAAGACTGTTAGGAGGATGGAATTAGATAATGTATTTAAAGATGTTTCTCAAACTTTCATTGGTAGGTTATCTGCTTCAGAATGAGCGGGGTTGCTGGTTACAAATTCAGAAGTCTGCTCCTCCTGGGATCCAATTATTCAAAAGTGCTGTGGGTGTCTCACAGAAATCTAGATCTATAGGGAGGTGCCTGGGTAAGTCTTCTGCATACTATTGTTTGAGCATATCTGTAATAAGCATCAGTTACCATCACTATCATCATAATGTATATACTACTCATTTTCTACCAGTGACCAGTCTCCTTGGATTCCCTGCCTTGTATCACTGGGTATTTGCTATAAATAGATTCTTGAATCCCTGAGTCACTGAATCCTGGTATCCAGGAATTGAGACCACACATCTGTATTTATACACCCTCTTTTGAGGACTCTGATGTGCAGCCTGCTTTGGGAATCACTGACCCATGTAACTCATCCTGATACTGGATTATAGCCCTTTATTACTTAATCATTTAGCCAGTGTCTACAATACTATCACAAATGCTCGCTGAGATCAGTTGACCTGAATAAAGGTACATCTGCCAAAGTAACCTCCAAGCTATGAGAAGCTCTGCTCAGGGATTTCCTCTTCTTCATTTCTTTCTAATGTTATGTTTGTGAGCATTTGATTCATTCACAGTAATTTTTCCAAACTCTAAGTCATTAGTGTACCACTGTCATGACTTTTGTTGTATCCACTTGTACTGCTATGGGAATTGCCAATTGCTCATCCATCTTAGTCAATTCTGGCTGCTATAACAAATTACCATAGACTGAGTGGCTTAAAGAACAACATTATTTCTCACAGTTCTGGAGTCTAGTAAGTACAAAATCAAGGGGTTGGGAGACCTGGTGTCTGATGAGGGCCCACTTCCTGGTTTGTAGATGGCTATATTCTCATTGTATCCTCATATGGTGGAAGGAGCTAGCTAGCTCCCTTGACTCTTCTAAGAAGGGGACTATCCCATTCATCATGAATTAGGTCATGATGGGAACTATCCCATAATATGGGATATTTGGGAACTATCCCAAATAATGACCTTTCATGACCTAATGACCCACCCTCATGACCTAATTACCCTTACCCCCACCCCAGGCCCTGCTTCCAAATATCACCATATTGGGATTAGCATTTCAGTATATAAATTGTTATGCAGAAACAATCATTCAGTCCATTGTACTACCCAGAATCTACTCTTTCCTTCTATTTCCTAAAATAACTCCAAAATTATTAGAAGTGATAATATATCCAACCAGAAAATTCCATTTTCCAGCTCCAGCTTATTTTGCACATTCACCCTCCTCTAACAATTCCAACACCTCAGTCTTCCACCTCCACCCCATTAGGCTCAGTCAATATCCAAGTTCACATTCCCATGGACAGGCTCAGTCTACACTGCAAAGAATCTGCTTCATGCAGCTGTCTTTATGGCAGCTGGCAAATTCTTTGTAGTTATCAAACAGAAATGAAATGATGTAAGTGTGATTTCCAAATAGAAAAGTAGCTGTGAAAATATGAGGTGACATGCTTTGTTCCTCTCTCTCACTTTATTTTCCCCCCCTCAAAATTCTCTTTTGCCATGAATGATACATAGGTGGCCAACATGCTCCTTGCTGGAGTTGAATCATGAAGCTGCTTTCTTCTGTCTTTTAATTTCCTACCAGTACCTAACATCAGCCTGATTTAAGTAGATAACAGTATCCATTTCATAGGATTATTGTGACAATCAAATGTGGTAACAGATGCAAAGCAGGAAGCACAGTAATCATTATATAGAGTACTTGCAAGAATGTGTGTTGTAAAAGTGCATGCCGTAATGATTAATGCTTTCTGGAATCACCACACTCCCTGCTGGTTGTGTGGGGCCCATCACATATGAAATGACATCTGCTGTCTTACCAGCATATCCTTACCTAAGTCTCATCTTTGCTTCTCCTGTGTTCATTATAGGTTTCTTTCTTTTCTCTTTTTTTTTTTTCTTTTCTTTTTTTTTTTTGAGACAGAGTCTTGCTCTGTAGCCCAGGCTGGAGTGCAGTGGTGCAATCTCGGCTCACGGCAACCTCCACCTCCCGGGTCCTGGTTTAAGCAATTCTCCTGCCTCAGGCTCCTGAGTAGCTGGGATTACAGGCATGCACCACCATGCTTGGCTAATTTTTGTATTTTTAGTAGAGATGGGGTTTCACCATGTTGGCCAGGCTGGTCTTGAACTCCTGACCTCGTGATCTGCCAGCCTCGGCCTCCCAAAGTGCTGGTATTACAAGCGTGAGCCACTGCGCCCGGCCTCATTGTAGGTTTCAACCTAACACATGTCACTCTCATTCTCTGAAATGACATACCTGCAAGGCATTACAGTTTCCAAGAGAGAACATCTGCAGAAGTAGGTACCACACAAAACATATACCAGCCTAAAAGTCAGCATCGTGGATCCTCAGATGCTTCTCTCCCAGATTTTCCTCTGTCCTTGGATCATCAGCAAGTTGTGAAAATTAGCCACACCAAACTCCTCCTCAAGAACATGCTTTTTGTCTTTTCATATTTCGCTTCTAACAATTTACTTCTTCCTCCAGCATCTTCTTATGTGTTCCTCATTTACCAAGCTCTGTGAGATTTAGTCTACTTCATCCTGCCTTTTAACCCTTTGAGAATGGGTGACCTTTTCATCATAGTCAACTTTTCCCTCTATCCCTGTTAAGACCTAGGGGTCAAAAGTGTACATGCTATTCTAGATAGATTTGTCACAGATGCATAGCAACCCTGGGACCTCCTTGCTCTCTGCCAGGAAGGAATGTCTGAGAATAACTCTGGCTTTATACCTCACAATGTGAGGAGTATGAGGTTTTGGACAGAAAACACATTATCCATGACAATGCTATGGGCAGTAGATGTACTGCAGCTGGTATCAACAACTGCCCTGTTTTTATGGCTCTGTAAATGCTTCCTTTGCACCTATTCTGGCACCTCTTCTTTTAGCCTCATACTAACCTCACCCCAACAAATTTTTGAGTCCTTTAGAGCCTTGTTCCCCTGGGTGTCCTATGCAATCCAATACATAAAAACTCAGTTCTCCTCTTTTCCTCATTGTGTGCAAAGAGTGTGATTTAGGATAAAGAAGGTGATTTCCTTGATATGCAAGCATTTCAGTCTCAGTGGCTACAAAGATCCATTTTCATTAAATTGCAAAAGGGGACAGCTCAGTTAAAGATGATGATGATGATGATGACATAACAAATAAAAAATAGACCACTTCTGTTTAATTTTTCACTACTTTCTCATAAAGGAAATAGTAAGGGTCAATCTTTTCCTACTGCTTCTATTATGATAGTCACTAATTATATACAGTTGACCCCATTCATGAAGAAAGCTAAATCATCTATGAAAATAAATTTCATTTTATTAAAAAGTGTGAAAGAGGCTAAAAGCTTTGAGAGAAAGCTACTAAAAATATAAATTAACAGTCCAATTTCAAGCCAATAAGCAGATTTTTTTTTTTTTTCCCAAGAGCGAGGGCCTGGCTCTGTCACCCAGGCTGGAGTGCAGTGTCGTGATCATGGCATGCTGCAGCCTCAAACTCCTGGGCTCAAGGAATCTTCCTGCCTCATCCTCTTGTAGCTGGGACTACAGGCATGTGCCACCACACCATGATTTTTTTTTTTTTGGTAGAGTCACACTGTTGCTACATTGCCCAGGCTGGTCTCAAACTCCTGGCCTCCAGCAATCCTACCATCTCAGCCTCCCAAAGTGCAGGTGTGATCCACTGTGCCTGACCAAGCAGAGAATTTTTTAAAAAATTCATTTATACCATTAGAACAGCCTATCCCAACTAAATGAGATAATGTGTATTCTTTCATGCTATAAATATTTGCATGAAATATTTGCACATATATGCTATGTGCCAGACACTGTGCTGGGAGCTAGGCACTTTGTGACAAACAGAAGTAGAAAAGCTCTACCTCAGCTGGAGCTTTTAGGCTGGCAGAGAGGACAGGCATTACATAAGCCATCAAATAAGGAAAGAAATATATCATAAACTGTGGTAACTGTTGGTATTCATCATGAGGCATATATAAGAGCTCTATTGAGTCAGTTTCCCTTTCTCCTACTCTGGGGTCTTTGCAATTCCTAATTCTGAATAAGTGAATTAAACGCCACTGGGGAGGTATTAACAAGGGCCGGTGAATCTGCTGTATACACCTGGAATAACGCTGCTGGCGTTCCGTAAATATTTCTGCAAACAGCAGATTCCTTTGCATATGATCCTTTCCCCACACCCTGTTCCCATGGCTTTTTGTTGTTGTTGTTGGCTAAATGTTTACACAGCTGTTAAAATGAAAAAGGGAGAAAAAACAACTTTGAGGACACAAAACAAAAACAAAAAAACTCAGACACTGCTATCTTGCTTTGATTTTCCATCTTCTCAAACTTAAAAAAGAATCAGTTGTAAAGTTTTGATTCACAGGGTAGATCATGAAGAGAACTATGAGGTCAGTAAAGTTTAATCGTGGTGCCAGGGGTGATACTCAAAATATTTAACAACCGGCACAGACTCCCACTGAAGCAGGCACTGAAAGGAAAGATGCCCTAAGCCTAGGCAGTGCACAGCAGCTGAAAAGCCATCCGGGGGCAGCCTCGCATGCTCACACCACATTTCTTCTGCCTTCCATTATGTCTCAGCACCCTTGGGTCTCATGTCTGAGTCCATTATCTCAAGGTCTTGCAAATACTTATTGAATACATCCTGTGTCACTCCATCCCAGGAAGTGGACAGTGAATAAAGCTCAAGTAGTCCTTGTCCTAATGGGACTCAGAGTCTCTGCTGGTGATGGATAAAAGGAAGGAAACAAACAAATGATGAGATAAAGGAGAAAGAAGAAATGACTCCATTTAAATAGACTCATTCTTACAGGAGGGTTAGGGCTTAAAGAGTTAGTCTTATAAGCGGTATTTACATCTTAAGAAGAGACAAATCATTAAGCCAAATAAATGAATTGTTAATGATAGGATTTCAGCCGTAAAACGGCAAAATGAGAAAATGATTTGGGGAGATGGCACATTGGACAGAGGTTTTTCCTAATCACATAAATCACCTCATCTGGAAAGCTATCTGGGGATTCTATTTTTAAAGCTGGCCCAAATTCACAACTACAAAAAGTCCTTGTCTGGAAGAGGGGACATACCGAACTCTTCAGGGCATTTTTCTTAAAATGGCATCAGGCAGGGGAGAGAGGAGGGACTTTCATTGTTCACTTCACTCAATTCAATTCGGTATCGTTTGAGATTTTATGAGCCTTTGATACTTTTGTTATGTATTATGTACATAACATATCTCTTCTAAGGGGCTCAGCACATGTATTTATTTATTTATTTATTTTTGAGACAGGGTCTCACTCTGTCACCCAGGCTGGAGTGTGGTGGTGCAATCATGGGTCACTGCAGCCTTGACTTCCTAGGCTCAAGTGATCCTCCCACCTCAGCCTCCCGAGGGGCTGGCACTACAGGTGCATCCCACCACATTGAGCTATTATGTATGTATGTATGTATGTTTTGAGACAGAGTTTCTCTCTTGTTGCCCAGGCTGGAGTGCAATGGTGCAGTCTCAGCTCACTGCAACCTCCACTTCCCGGGTTCAAGTGATTGATTCTCTTACCTCAACCTCCCAAGTAGCAGGCATGCGCCACCAAGCCCAGCTAATTTTTGTATTTTTAGTAGAGGCAGGGTTTCACTATGTTGGCCAGGCTGGTCTCGAACTCCTGACCTCAGGTGATCCACCTGCCTCGGCCTCCCAAAGTGCTGGGATTACAGGTGTGAGCCACTGCACTCAGCCACTAATATTTATTTTTTTTAGAGACAGGGTCTTGCTATATTGCTTAGGCTGGTCAGGAATTCCTAGCCTCAAGTGATCCTCCCACCTCAGCCTTGCAAAGTGCTGAGATTACTGGTGAAAGCCACGGCACCTGGCTGCTCATGTCTTAATGTATAAATCTCAAATGATTTCAATTGAATTATTTCAAACTTTGAGTTTCCTCGTGTTGTTTTAGCACCTCAGAGGGATATGTCTGCCCTTTCTATAGCTCATGTGCAGAAGTAAAGGCAAAAGAGGACAAGGGTAATGGGAACACTGATAGGTATGGAGTTTCAGTTTGGGAAGATGAGAAAGTGCTGTGGCTGGATGGTGGTGATGGTTGCACAACAATGCAAATGTACTTAATTGAACCATACAATTAAAAAAATAGTTAAAATGGTCAATTTTATGTTGTGTATATTTTACCACACATTCACAAAAGAAAGTGAAGGCAAGAGTCAAGCAGAAGGCGCCGAGGCTAAAATAAACCACCTCAGATGTTAACTATCCTTGGTCCTCCTTGAGGCCTGACTGCACAGGCTCCTGGGTTACATCACTGTGTTTTGTCTCTGCAGTGGACTTGTCAGGGGTGTCTGAAGCAGAGCAACTCCATCTTGAATAGGAGCTGGGTAAAATGAGGCTAGGCTGCATTCCCAGATGGTTAAGGCATTCTAAGTCACAGGATGAGACAGGGGGTCAGCACAAGATACAGGTCATAAAAACCTTGTGGATAAAACAGCTTGCAGTAAAGAAGCCAGCCAAAACCCACCAAAACCAAGGTGGCGACAAGAGTGACCTCTGGTCATCCTCACTGCTACACTCCCACCAGTGCCTTGACAGTTTACAAATGCCATGACAACATCAGGAAGTTACCCTATATGGTCTAAAAAGGGGAGGCATGAATAATCCATCCCTTGTTTAGCATATCATCAAGAAATAACCATAAAAATGGGCAACCAGCAGCCCTAGGGGCTGCTCTGTCTATGGAGTAGCCATTTTTTTATTCCTCTAATTTTTTTATTTTTAGACAGCGTTTCGCTCTTGTTGCCCAGGCTGGAGTGCAATGGCTCAATCTCGGCTCACCGCAACCTCTGCCTCATGGGTTCAAGCAATTCTCCTGCCTCAGCCTCCCGAGTAGCTGGGATTGCAGGCATGCACCACCACGTGTGGCTAATTTTGTGTGTTTAGCAGAGATGGGGTTTCTCTATGTTGGTTGGACTGGTCTCAAACTCCCGACCTCAGGTGATCCACCCACCTTGGCCTCCCAAAGTGCTTGGATTACAGGCGTGAGCCACTGCGTCCAGCTTATTCCCCTACTTTCTTAATAAACTTGCTTTCACTTTACTCTGTGGACTCTCCCTGAATTATTTCTTGCATGAGATCCAAGAATCTTCTCTTAGGGTCTGGATTGGGACCCCTTTCCAGTAATGGACTCACTTTCTTTTTTTTTTTTTTTGAGACGGAGTCTCGCTCTGTCGCCCAGGCTAGAGTGCAGTGGCGGGATCTCAGCTCACTGCAAGCTCTGCCTCCCGGGTTTATGCCATTCTCCTGCCTCAGCCTCCCGAGCAGCTGGGACTACAGGCTCCCGCCACCTCGCCTGGCTAGTTTTTTTTTTTTTTTGTATTTTTTAGTAGAGACGGGGTTTCATCGTGTTAGCCAGGATGGTCTCGATCTCTTGACCTCGTGATCCGCCCGTCTCGGCCTCCCAAAGTGCTGGGATTACAGGCTTGAGCCACCACGCCCGGCCTGGACTCACTTTCTTGATCAATATGTTGAGCTGCTTCTTCATGCATGTGTGTCCGTGTGTGTTAACCACCTTCCCTGCCCATGTTCAATGACATATGTATAATCACATACATCCATACCCCCCAGGGACAGGGGATAAAGCAGAGGGATGTGGATGGTTTCACAAGCTGCTCTTCTTAATTTTTTTTTATGTCTTTTAAGCTATAAAAGCATTCTCCAGCATCTCTCTACATAACATACATACATTAAAGCACACGTTCAGAAATGTCGACATTCACTAAACCAAAAATCTATCATGGTATTTTCTCTAAACAGAGACCAGAACATCAACATTTATTAATTTTGAGTATATCTATATGTCTGTTATTTGATACCAAAAACTTTAATAAACTGAGACCTCCTCTGTTTATTAAAACCACTGTTTACATTGGTGTGTTAATTTTCTATTGCTACAAACCAATCATGACCCAATGCAGATTTATAGCTGCACAGGTCAGAAGTCTGATACGAGTCTGATCGGGCTGAAATCAAGATGTCAGCATGGCTGTGCTCCTTTCTGGAGGCCCTAGAGGAGAATATGTTTCCTGGCTCATTTAGGTTGTTGGCTGAATTCAGTTCTTTTTGGTTATAAGACCGAGGTCCCCATTTCCTTGCTGACTGTCAGCTGAGGGCCATTCCCAGTTTCTAGAGGCTGCCTGCACTCCTGGGCTCTTCTCCACCCTCCCTTCCACCTTCAAAGTCAGCAATGGTGGATAAAGTCTCTCTCCTGCTTCACATCCCTCCTGTGTCTTTCTCTGTGCTCTCTCTGACCACAATCAGGAAAGCATCTTTTCTTTTAAGGGCTTATGTGATGAGATTAGGCACATCTGGATAATCCAGCTACTCTGTTCATTTCAAGGTCCGTAACTTTAATCACATATGCAGAGGTTTGGTGCTTAATGCATAGACATCTGTGGTAGGCTGAACAATTGTCCCCCCACAAATGATGTTCATGTCCCAATACCTGGAACCTGTGCTACCTTATATGGCAAAGACTTTGCAGAGGTCTCGAGATAGGGAGACTAGCCTGAGTTATCTGGATGAACCCTAAAAATGCAATCACAAGCCCTAAATGCAATCACAAGAGGGACATTTCACATAGACGAGCAGAAGGCAGTGGACCATAGAGACAGAGACTAGAGCGATGTGGCCACAAGCCAATGAATACTAGTGGCTACCAGAAGCTGGAAGAGGCAAGAAATAGATTGTCCTTAGAGCATCCAGAGGGCACATGGCCCTAAGAACACCTTGATTTTGGCCCAGTGATGCTGATTCTGGACTTCTGAATTCTAGGTCTATGAGAGAATAAATTCCTGTTTGAAGCCACTGGGTTTGTGGTAATTTGCTATAGCAGCTATAGGAAACTAGCACAACACCCCCCAGGGAGCCATTAATCTGCCTCCCACAAGTGATGCGATGGATTTTTATAAGCATGTGTGATTTGCACACTTTTGTTCCATAGCCAGGGTTCCTGCTGAATTGGCATTTTCACAGGACAGCAGTTTTCAGGAGTAGCAGGACATCACATTAGTGAAAAATGAGTATCCTTTACAACAAAACCACAAAGAAGGATCCTAATGAATGAGTTTGCTAATTGATTGCCATTTTGGCAAGCTCTTAATAAGGATATAAGTCATCAGGTAATTATACAAAGTAAGAATACGAGAGCAGCATTATGGAAAGAGGCAGAGCCAATGAATTTGCAGATCTGTGCATTGCAGACTGAGTATGTTCCCCTAGAACTGAGCCACCTTGGCAGCATCAGGACACAGGCCCCGGCCAGGGATGAATCCAGCTTCTGGCCCATCCTGCAGCCCCAACGACTTACAGTCTTAATCCTTAAGAGGTCTAAAGTCCTGGAAAGGTTGCGGTTTTGCTGACTTATATATATAATTCCAACTAAAATCAAGACAAATTTAAAACAGAACATACATCATATGTGAAATTAAAAGAGTTTCTTGGCAGATTTTCCAGCTACAAAAGTCATCATTAATTCCTCAAGAGTAAACTTTTCTCTGTTTGGGGATGGGAAGATGCTTTGCTGGTGCTTATTCTGCTCACTGGGCAAACTATAAGCCCACAAGTCAAGAGCCATCCAGCCTGAAGTCCCACTTCTGGCTCTCACGCATCCCTCTCCATTCCAATCTGTTGTTTTCCTCTGGGTTTTCAAAGATCCCTCAATCTGACCTCATGTCATCCTTCCAGGAAGAGTCTCCATTCTTCTCAAGGGAACTCAGGGCTTATCTGGTCTTTTCTTCACTGGGGCCCCATAGCTCCACACGACTTCTTCATCCTCATCTCTGCACATTTGCATATAACGGTGCCCCTATCTGTAACTCCAGCCCCACTTCTTTATGCCAGGCCAAGCTTTCTCCATCCTTTAGCATTCACAAGCTTTCTCCAAACAGCCTTCTCCTGAGTGTCATTTATGGCTGAATCACTTTGTATACATTTACTCTGTGCCAAGTACTGAACTGTGGATAGCAGTGAAGAAGTCAGGGAAAGTCTCACCCCCAGGAGCTTAGAGTCTAGTGAGGGAGATGAGAATAAAAACAGGGAAGCAAACAAAGCATTCAGACTGTAGCGGGCACCATGTTCATTTCCTATGCCCCTGTAACACATTACCATAAACCAAGTTGCTTAAAGCAATACGTATTTATTCTCTTACGGTTCTGGAGGCCAAAAGTCTGAAATTCGAGTTAATGGGGGAAAGTCAAAGCATCCTCAGGGCTGCCTTCCCTCCTGATCCTCTAGCGGAGAGCCCTTTGCTTTACTCTTCGTAGCTTCTAGAGCTGCATTTTTTTTTCAGCCCTGCATCTTCAAAGCCAGAACCATAGCATCTTCTCTCTCTGATTCTGCTTTCCATCGCACAGCTCCTCCTCTGTGTGAAGTCTCCTTTGGCATCCCTCTTATAAAGATACAGGTGATTACATGTAGGACCCAGTAGAATAATGCAGGCAGGATTATGTCTGCATGGCAAGGTCTTTAATATGTACAACTACCCTTTTTCCATACAGGGTAATGTTCACAGGTTCCAGGGCTTAGGATCTGGATATGTTTACAGACCATTATTCAGGTTGCCATAGGGCTCTGTTGAAAACAAGCCAGGCACGAAGAAAGGTGCTACCTCTATATAAGGTGGCCAGGAAAGGTGAATGTCACCAGGGAACTTTTAAGTCAAGATTTAAAGAGTGAGAACAAGCCTTGGTCCTTAATTATTCATCAGTGGCTGTTACAAAATAGAAATACACATTAAAAGTTAATAAAAATACTGCACAAATAATTTGTATTAACAGTGAGTTGTATAATTGTGTGACTTCTATCTCATCAGAACCTAACGATTACCTCCAGAAAATGTGAGGTTGACAAAATGACCTTGTGTGCACATGCAGGTTTTTTTTTGTATGTTTCTGAAGCTAATTGCTGCTTGATGCTTTTGCTATAAATCCAGATTTTATATTTATTCATGCTTCATTTCAAAACAAATCTGAAGAATTAAATATCAGTTTGATAATGATAAATGCTTAAATAAGGATATACATGATCAGTGAGTTCACCAAATATTCAGACTGGGCACTTCGCTGTTGGAAAATCCTACTTCTATTCATTTGCTGGAAATTGTTGGAGATTAGCCAGTTGAACCCTGAAATCTATAATTTGAAGAATAGTTAAGAGTTACTTTACATATGTCAAAGATATGTCATAGTTGTAAAAAATAGAAGATTGGAAATAACTTTTTAAAGAACGATAGATGCTTCTCTTTAAATATTAAATGCTTTTCTCTTTGCAAAAGTCATAGCTATTGAAGATTTCTAAAATGCTGCTAATGTTATCTTTCTTAATGTGGATGCTAGTGACATGGACAGGTACAGTTGGTTAAAATTTATCAAGCTATACTTATAGCATTTGGATTATGCATGAGCTATACTTATTAAATTTAAAAATAGCAATTTATTTATTGTGAAAAACCAGAAAATGCAGGGAAGTAACAAGAAACACAGAAAATATGATCTAGCTCCTCCAGATTTTAGTTGGAATATTTCAGTTCACCTCTTCTTTATCTGTTTACCTGTCTCCATGTGGTGGCTTAAAGGTGGCCACAAATCCACCAAGAGGTAGAGTCTCTCTCCTCTGGGCAGGCCCCGTGACTTGTTTTGACTAACAGGATGCAGCAGAAGTGATGCCGTGCAACTTCTGAAACTGGGTTTGAAGACATTCTGCACCTCCTGCTTTCGTGTACTTGGAACACTGTGCCCCCCGGATCCAGCCACCATGCCGAGAGAGGCCCAAGCCATACAGAGAGGGCACATGTGCTCCAGTTGAAATCCCAGCTAAGCTCCCAAATGACAACCAAGACCAATTATCAGCCATATGTGTGCGCCATCTTGGATGGTACAGCTCGGTGAAGTTTCCAGATGACTGAAGGTCCCACTGACAGAACATGGAGCAGAAGTTCTTTCTGGCTAAACCCAGTCAGCCCACAGAATTGTGAGAGATGTTAAATTGGCTGTTGATTTTAAGCTGCTGCCCCAGTGAAAAGGCATTTAATTGAGGTAGCTATTACTCAGCAATAGGTAGCTGGAATTCCTTACTCGTCTTTTATTCTATGTATCAATTTGTCATTTAATTTACCTATAATCTATCTCGGTCAGCATAGTGTGGTAGCTCTACAGTCGGGCCGTTTTGCAGTTCAGTTTGAGGCTGACCATAAGATGGGGCTGCAAGAGAAAGAGGGGAAACTGGGCTTAGTCACAAGGGAGTGGGATGAGGCACAGCTGCAAGGCTGTGGGGTGAAGGAGGCATAAGCAAAAGACACAGAGCAGGGCCATCCTGGGAAATCTGAGTGAGGAGATGGGGCACAGTGAGAGTCCAGCCCAGCCTTGCTCAGCTTGACTCAGTCCGAGCACAGGGGATTGGTTAGACTCAGATGGGAAGGAAAAGCAAACAGCTCATACAGAGGACAAAACACCACTTCCCCGCACTCATGCAGGTAAAAGAGCTTGGTGCCCAGCAGACCCAGGCAAAAAGGATGGCAAGGCAGCTAGGCTGGCTCCCCATGGAGTTATGTCAAGAGGTGCTGTCTGCTAGCACTGCTGGGAATCCAGATGAGTCAAACACGATGGACACTTTCATTCTGGGGAATAATCCGAATCTCAGCAGAGAGATTTGCTATTCCTGCAGTCATCCTCAGACTGATCTCTAGTGGGGAGGGGGAGTGGTCAGCATAGGGTGAGGGGCGGTGTGCACTCATTACATACCTAAGGGTGGTGAATTTAGATGGTAAAATTTAGATTTCATTAGTCTCATGAGGATGAAAACATCTGATATTCTGAGACAGCTTACTTGGATGAGACCATTTGAAATTATCTTTAAAAACAATTTAAGTTGTGTTTTCCAAAAAATACACCATGGACATCCTTACCCCATACCTGAGCCTAATCCCATCTCTAATCCAGTTGAGAGCTTCACCATATCTTTCATGCTAAAAAAATTCAAAGACAGAGTTTTAAAGTCCTTTACAAAACAAAAAATACAAAGTAATGTGTATTGGAGACAACTTCATCTACCTCTTGTGTCTCACTCCATCCCTGACTCTCATTGTGTGCCCTGCTTGCGTCTGCAGTGGGAGGTCACGGCTGTCAGCTCTGCACCTGAATCGTTAAGAAATTGCAATATTTTTATGTCTTTGAAGCTGCCATGCCAAAACAGCCTCCTCCAAATAAATTGCTTGGTCACATGTTAATGCAACAGTGAGGCTTGGATTAATCATCCCTATGTGTCTACAAGACGCGCATGCCAACCTACACGTGTTTTCCACTTGGTTCATTCATCCTGGGCTTGGCTTTATAAGCCCTCAGTCACAGCATATGGCTGTCTACGGTAATAAAGGTGAGAGCCAGATAGCCAAACAGGGCTCCAGAAACCTTGAGACTACTTTCTTCCACTAGGTCTTTAAGTTAGGAGCAAAAAACAAAACAAAACAAACAACCAACAACAACGACCATAACAAAAGATTAAATTTCATTTAGTATGCTTTCACCAAAAGTACTAAAGCGGCCTTTTTGTTTGTTTTATTTCATAAAGTTTTTGGTACAGTCATCTGTCTGCACATGAGGATGAAAAGCAGAGGCTTTTGTATTTTTTAACCTATGACTCACAGTAATGAAGGCATTTAAAATCACAAGCCAGTTCACACATAGGTGAGTGTGCAAATGGAAGCAAACTTTTCACAAGATGCTATTTTTACTCTGTGTGATGGTAAATTTTATGTGTCAACCTAGTTAGGCCATGGTATGCCACTGTTTGGTCAAATATCAGTCTAGGTGTTGCTGTGAATGTATTTTTTAGATGTGATGAACACTTAATCACATTGACTTTGAGTAAAGCAGATGACCCTCCATCATGTGAGTAGGCCTTATCCAATCAGTTGAAGGTCTGAAAAGAACGAGGTTCCCCCGAAAGGAAGGAATTCTGCCTCTACACTGTCTTTGGACTCAAGACTTTAACTTCATCTTTTGCCACAATTTCCAGCCAGCTAGTCCGCCCTGCAGATTTCTGCTTTGCCAGCCCCTATAATCATGTGATTATCTTTCCCTGTGTTTCTATGTATCTATCTAGCTCCCTGTCCATCTACACACACATCCTATTGCTCCTCTTTCTCTGGAGAATCCTAATACACTATGTAAACACATTCTAATATTTTCTACTCTATTCTATTTAATTAAGAGAAAAATATTGTTTGCAATCTATTAAATTAATTTTTAAAAATTATATGTATAAATTATGTGATAAAAAGCATTTAAAAGTCATTTAAAATGTCAATTCTGTGTATAAACTATATGATAACAAAGTTGTGTAAAAGTCATTAAACTTTTAAAAAGCTTTTAAACATCAATAGCTGTTTAAAAGTCATGTTAAGATGACTTTTACACAGCTTTGCTATCCTATAATTTATATACCACCACATTATCTCATTTAAAATGTACAATTCAATTATTTAAAATGTACAATTCAATTATCCTTAGTTATTTTTATGGGGCTATCACCATAATATAATTTTAGAATATTTTCATCAACCCCCCTCGAAAAAACTCTAGATTTTTTTCTTCTTCTGTTTTTGAGACGGGGTTTCGCTGTGTCGCCCAGGCTGGAATACAGTGGCGTGATCTTGGCTCACTGCAACCTCTCCTCCTAGGTTCAAGCAACTCTCGCCTCAGCCTCCCAAGTAGCTGGGACTACAGGTGTGCCACCATGCCCGGGTAATTTTTGTATTTCTGGTAGAGACAGGTTTCACCATATAGGTCAGGCTGGTCTCGAACTCCTGGCCTCAAGTGATCCACCCACCTCGGCTTCACCAAAGTGCTGGGATTACAGGCATAAGCCACCACGCCCAGTTACCCTCGATTTTTAGTTGTCATTCCACACTTGTCACTTCTTTTCTTGTCTTTTTTTTTTTTTTTTTTGACAAGAATTTTTCTAAAACAGTGCTTTTCAAAGTATAATTCAGATCCAGAATCATCAGCATTGCCTGGGAACTTGTTAAAAATGCAAATTCTTGCATCCCACCCCAAACCTACTGAATCAGAAACTCTTGTAGGGGAGTCCAGCAATCTATGTTCTAACAAGTCCTCCAGGCAATTCTGACGCATGCAAAAGTTGAAACAACACTGATCTATAGGACATGACACTGTGCCCATATGCTTTCAGGATGAGCAGGGGAAACTGCTGGGTCCTATGTCACTCACAGGTCCCGTGGGATTCAAGTTTCATTCAGAAATCACCTCAAAATGTTCAGAGCTAATATTCCGTTCATGATCAATTCACTAATCAATCTTGGGAGGAATAAAGTTCTTTCTAATGGAATTGGAAAGTGGTTGAATGAAGTTTCCATCTCCCCAGAGGTATGTTTTGACCAGGGCTGATGAAGAAGAGGTGGCTGCAGCCCTTCTCAGTAGGGACTAAGATGCTTGTCAGGCCAGGGCTTTGTCAAAAGGAATCCTGCTCTTCCAGGGTTCTATATCCAGGTGTCTGCAAGTGAAAGGCAGCATTGTCCAGACACTCTGATTACAAAAAAGGAAAAATGACTGATAGGGGCCCAAATAAAGAGGGAGGTGTAAGTTGAGGATGCCAAGGTTCTCATGGAATGCACAGATCAAGAGAGAAACTGAGCCAGGCCTCCTGGGAACTGGAGAGCCATCAGAAACATAATTAGTTGTCTCTTCTTTTGGTATCCCCTTGGTGTCTCCATCCGTATAGTCATCTGTCTCTGCCTGTGAGTGTCCTCTGCTTTCATGTGGCTCATGGTGGTGCTCTGAATACCTGAATCTCCATCAAATGTCAGTTCGGCTTCCACAGCTGAGTGGCCCACTCTTGCAGGCTTTCCAAATGTCAGTTCTTCTCAGGTGGTCATATCATAGGCCACTAATTAGCCCATGGCTTGGAAGCCTATGACCTTTTGCTTTTTTTTTTTTTTTTTTTTTTTTTTGAGACAGTTTCCTCTCTCTCCCAGCCTGGAGTGAAGTGGTGTGATCTCGGCTCACTGCAACCTCTGCCTCCCGGGTTCATGCAATTCTCCTGCCTCAGCCTCTCGAGTAGCTGAGATTACAGGTGCGCACCACCATGCCCAGCTAATTTTTGTATTTTTAGTAGAGACGGGGTTTCACCATGTTGGCCAGTCTGGTCTTGAACTCCTGACCTCAGGTGATCCACCTGCCTTGGCCTCCCAAAGTGCTGGAATTACAAGTGTGAGTCGCCATGCCCAGCCAACTTTTGCATTTTAAATTCATACAGACAACTATTCCAAAAATAGAAGCATCAGACCTAAATACTGAACTATATAGCTCAGTAACCATTCCTGGTAAAGAGATACAAACCAGAATTCAAAGCCAGGCAATTGTTTCCAGTAAGATGTGCTGCTGCTTCAAGCCATTGATGTTCCAGAGACTATTAATACTTACAGTATTCATAAGTCATTGCCAGATGAAAGAAAATACTTGAAAAATCTTAGAAGCAGTAACATCCTGAATCCTCAAGTAGAGTTCCATGTCATATTTTAATCTCCACTCTCCTGTTACCAAGAGTGTGGTCCTGAATTGGTCACTGCATATTCCTACACCAATGTGCCTTTATGTACGAGGAATGCCGAGTGTATGATGTATAAGATTCCTTCCACTTCAATAATTTGATTCAGCGGTGCTGACTCTGCAGTTCCCTTTCTTTAGGGCTTGGAGGAACAGCAAGAAATAGGCCGAGTCCTTTGCAGTGCATCAATGCACAGGAAATTTATCTGCTTTCCAGAGTCAGTGTGCTGCTCCCATAATACGCAGCTTGTCTCTGAAGGGAGGTTTTACTTACTCCATTTCCTATGGAGATACCAAGCTCCCCAGAAGTAGCTACAAGGCTAACAGCTGGTAATCTGTAGTTTCTTGTGATGTTACCACGTCTAACTGTGCTTTTTATAGAAAGTTTACCTGCGACAAGAGTAGTGTATGTTCACAAGCCCAGCCATGACATGTATCTTTGGTTAGCGTTTGCTAAGTAGCCATGCTAAGTTATGTGTTCACCTCTTTTTGTATCTACTGTGTATCAGTGACCCCTGTCCAGTAGATGTCTGCTGTTGATGATAATGAAGATGGCATATGTTTCAAAACTGAGATTTACATAGTGGGAATCTTCTGAAAAGATGACCTCACATTTGTTAAAACAAAGTCCAGATAGGGCAAAGCCCCAGTGTAATACTAGTGTGAGGTTGTGCTGTGACTCCCGTGAGCTATGCATGAAATTAGGCTTTAGGGAAGTCAGTGTAATCCATGGCTTGTGGTGTCAGCCTTATGGAATCTTTAAGTGAATGATGAAAAGGTGCCCCCTTCTGGGAAAATGCAGCCCTGCATGTGCAACATTTAGCGACAGACAAAAAGGGGCCTCTTCTGGTGGGCCATGCCCCTGCCAAGGTGGGAGGCTTGGCAAGTAGAACGTCAATTGGATTTCGCCCCTACTTGTCCCTGCATCTGGGAACCTTTGTGGAATGCACAAACTGCACAGTCTTGCACAGTGGCCCTTAGTGAATGCCACCAACTGTGTAAGTATAAACAGATCAGACCAGGTCTTTGCAGTGCTTTATGCAAACATTTTAAAGTAATAGCTATTACCCTAAAATTATATACTGATATGTGTATCTCTCTCTATATATAATTTATATATCATATGTTTTACAATATATAATTATATATAATATAAGAATATATATTTATAACAGAATTATATACTTATAATTATATGATATATAATTATATATAATGGTATAATATATATATAATTATACTATATATACTGTATTTATACTGTATAAATATGGGTACCTTATGAATATATAGTTATATATTTATGTCAGTATAAAATACTATTATGTCAGTGTGTGTCAGTGTGTGTGTGTGTGTGTGTGTGTATATATATATATATATATCATTACACAGCTTCTTAAATTCTTCTCACTTGCTTTTTAGTTAAGAAGACCAGATTTGAGTTTCAGTAAGAAACAAATAATAGGACGTTTGTGAATAGGCAGGTATTATCACTACATTTGGTAACCAAAAGTGGATAAAACTTTTATGTGCAGGTACAATTGAAGGTCATTATTCACTGAGGTAAAATTTTCAGTAAGTTGTCTTTAAAAGAAAATTGAGCAAGTTGGTTTTGGTCTCACAAAATCAAGTGGTGGTGAGAATTCAAACATGACCATGTGTAGAAAAGTGCTTTTAAATTCTAAAGACCTATACAAATATCCATCACTTTAATTCGCAAGTTAGCCAATGTGAAGCTTAACAAGAAACCACAAAAAAATTATTGTTTCTTGACATCACAAGAAACGTTCCTGTTTAGGTTAGGGAAAATATAAGAATACTCCTTATCCCCACAATTACATACCATTGTTAAGAAACATCAATCCAGCAAGAGAAATTAAATGGATACATAAAAAATTAGATGAGAGGGGTAAAATTATCATAATTTTGGGATGAGAAGACTGTATCTCTGAAAAAGCCAAGAGAGGCAATTGGAAAATTATCATAAATAAACGAATCAACAAGTAGGTACAGAATTAGTGTACGGAAATTATAGCCTTTACATAAACAAAAAACATTTAGTAGAAGTTAAAATAATAAAGATTCCAAGTATAATAGTCAAAGGTAAATAAAAGTGAATAAAAAATAAAATGAAGTACAAATTCACACAAGGAAACATTTTAAAATCTAATACAGGAACACAAAGAGTATCTAAACAAATACCCAGCTCTTGAGAGGGAATATTCACTATTACAAGGCTGTTGCTTCCACCTAATCTATAAATTTAATGCAATCCCAATGAACTTGCCATTTAACTTTTCATTCCAGCAATGAAGGACTTGTTATCTTGAAAACTCTTGTACTAAGATACCTAAAAGTGGAGGATAACATCTGACTTACATTGTTTTAAATGAGTAGCTGAAAGTCACTGATGCAAGAAAAAGAAAAAGGGAAGTGATGCAGCGTTGCTGCTATGGCCCAACTGGGGTAGAAAGTCTTGGGGAAAATGAAGATCTCCATAATCCCAGACAGGTTTCAGAATTACTTGTGAATAGCTGAGTGCTACACAACTCCACGGGTGGTTTCTGCAAGGTGAAATGTTGTGAGTGATGTCCACACTTAAGTCTGGACCCTTAAAAGAATGCACAGTTCATGAAAGGATGAAAAGAAAAAGCTTTCTTGCCATCAGCTGTGATTTGGATAGGATAAAAGGTCTCTGATCATTTACAACCACAGGCTTCTGCCTCATGAGGGTCTGGGGTTAGCATTTATATTGCCTACATGATCTACAGAAACTGCAAGCTTGGTAATTATCAAAAACATTGAACAGAGTCGTTGAAACTGTGGCAGCACTTGGCAGATCCTTTGGTATAAACCTGCTCTGTAGGAACCCATCTTTGACCCAGGCACACAGAATTCCCAAATTAAACACCCAATGAAGATGAGCTCACTGTCCGAAACTTCAAATCACAAAAGATAAAAATTCTCCATGAGAACTAGTTAAAGAACACATCATATAGGATTATTAGAAGAACATGAACAACAGCTATGGGCAAAATTGTCCCTCCCCACCCCAATTCATACGTGGAAGTCCTAACCCCCAGTTTCTCAGATGTGACTGTATTCAGACACAGGGTCTTCAAAGAGGTAGTTTAAGTAAAATAAGGCCATATGTTTGGGCCTTAATCCAATATGACTAGAGTCCTCATAAGAAGGAAAGATTAGGGCACAGACATCCACAGAGGGAAGAACACATGAAGATACAGAGAGAAGACGGCCATCTACGAGCCAGAGGGAGAGGCCTCTGAACAGACCAACCCTGCTGACACCTTGATCTCGGACTTTCAGCTTCCAGAACTGTAAGAAAATAAATTTCTGTTATTTAACCCACTCAGTCTGCAGTACTTTGTTATGGCAGACCTAGCAAACTAATTCAGCTTCTATAATACAACAAAAGGATGGAGACAACACTAGAAATCTGTTTAAAATACTAGAAAAACACAGGAGAACGCGTTTTGGAAGAAAGGAAAGGACTCTTGTAAAAAGAAAATTACTAAAAGGAGTACTTTATGAAGAAGCAAACTGAATTCCCAAGGAAGTAGTGGGATGTTGAAAGCAAAGGTGAGCAAAGAAACCGACGTGTGTGCGAACCTAAGTGAGTATTAAATGAATTTTTAAAAAAGTAATTGCTACCTTGGGGAGTATAAAATAAGATGATAAATAAGACACTGAACAAAATAACATGTTAAGATAGGAGTGCAGTAAAATCTTGCTGAGATCCTTATATTAAGGGGGAATGAGTTAGAGATATTAGTTCTGTTTAGATTTTAGGTCACATATGTATCTAAAAAAAGTAAAGGATGACAACTAAAAGAGCAGATAGAGACTGCATAGTAAGTCTTATTCGAAAATACGTAGAAAGGAAAATAAAACAAAGGAGAAGAACAAAGGAAAAGTAATAAATCTAGTACCAGGCATGAAAAAATATTTTAAAAACTAGACAAGCCAAAGATTCTAAGGTAGAAAGAGTTCAGTATGGAATTGCCCGCTTCCCTCCTGTGTTAATGTTCTATGTTCCTTAAACTGAAGACAATGAATAGACCAGGCGTAGGTCCATGCTGGAGTTTTTCTTTCATTGTCAACATATGCCGGGGATCAAATGACCACCCAGCAGTAATCCTGCCATCAGGCAGCAGGGGCTGGGGCAGGACACCCTGAGCCATCAGAAGAGACTGCTGCTGCTGGTGAAGTGTAAAGTTCCCTCCCAACCTGCCACTAGAGGGTGTTGGAGAGCCCTGTCAATGTGAGAGTATCTTTGGGGAGCGCTGCCAAGCCCTGCAGAACCACCTTTACAAAATTTGTAATCACATTGAAAAAACAAATGGAAAATAGTTTTTACAATGAGCACAGATTATTTTTTAAAAGAAAATTAAGTTTTGTTTTTTCTTTTTTTAAAAAAACCAAAACAAATAAAAAACAAACTCTGTCAAACCTCTCTTTCTGCCTGAGAGGGGGAGAAATGAGAGATGTCTCACTTTATTATTACATATTACATTGCAGTACACACAAGTATTCCAGCAGTGTTGGCCACTGTTCTGTCTGATGTTTTCCAGGCTTTGTAGGAGACCATGGCCCAACACTTCCTGGGAACCATAGCATAGGCCTCCTGCCTCATGAAAAGGTGTGCATGCAATTCCTAAGGGTACCACAGGTGAGATTTAATACATTCATATTCTCCTCCCAAATCTTGTCCTTTGGGATCCTCCATGAGGCTAGACCAATGTTCTTAACTCTCCTGATCTCACATTTTTCTAGTTAATCACATAAAGATATAGGCAGTGGTTTAATCAACATAGGATTATTTTGCTTTGCACACACAGTTTATTATTCACTATTTGATTTAGAAACTTTTTTGTTTTTTTGAGACAGAGTCTCACTCTGTTGCCCAGGCAGGAGTGCAGTGGCACAATCTCAGCTCACTGCAACCTCTGCCTCCCTGGTTTAAGCGATTCTTTTGCCTTGGCCTCCCAGGTAGCTGGGATTATAGGCACATGCCACTGTGCCCAGCTAATTTTTGTATTTTTAGAAGGGACGACGTTTCACCATGTTGGCCAGTCTGGTCCCGAACTCCTGATCTTAGATCCTCCCGTCTCAGCCTTCCAGAATGCTGGGATTACAGCTGTGAGCCACTGCGCCCGACCCCGATTTTGAAACTTCTTAACTGATTGTTTCCTCATTAATCATCTTATAAACCTTGAGGATAGGGAAATGGTTTGCATTCTTAGCCCACTGAGCAGGGCTAAACTTTTTTGTTTGTTTGTTTTCCACAGCAGGAGTGGAAGTTTATTAAAAAGCTTTAAAACAGTAAGGAAAGGAAGAAAAGCACATTTGGAAGAGGGCCAAGTGGGCAACTGGAGAAACCAAGGGCACAGCTTTCCCTCTTGACTTGCGGTTTTATACTTTGGCCTACTTCCGGGATCTTGCGTTGCTTCTCCCCACTCCTGAGATCTTACTGGGAAGCTGCTGATCAGTTTCAGGTGTTTTCTCTCTGTTAGGCGACGGCTTTGCCCTGGTGCCAGCTGTGACCAGTTACTACTTTAGAGAGACAATTAACAATGGCCTAACCATCACCTGATGATTGCCCAACACACCTGCTGTGTGTGTGTGGGGAGCCCGCTCCTGCCCTGCTCATACCTGACTACTACCTACTGTAACACATCCCCCCTCAGCATTCCAAGACCCCAAAGATTTGGGGGAAAATGGACAAAGGTTAGTCTTCTGTAATTGCTTTGTGCTGACACAGGGGTGGTGGTGGCGGTGGTTCTGTGGGTCTTGGCCTCTTGCTGGCCAAATAAGAGCCCTGAGCAGGTCTGACCCTATAGCAAATGCCTAATCTAAATGTGCTCAATTTTCTTGATAACGCCAAACAGTGCATATGAAATTAATGCTGCTTGTTAGGTTTATCCACCATTAAGCTTTGGATTCCTTAGATCTTTGTTGAGGGTCACTTTTGGCCAGCTGGTGGCCACTTAAACCTTCCCCCAAGAGTGCAGAAGAGGGAGAAAAGGGAGAAGAAGCAAAATCAAAAGTTAGAAAATAGCAATTAGAAGCTCTAGAAAATAAACCGTTAATAAGGAAACTGGGACTGTTATTTTAAATTATTTAACATATTTGTGGAGTTACATTGTCCACATTCCCTACAGCAGTCTGTGAAGAAAATTAAGTCGGAGAAAGAATAATTACCTCTGAGACGAGAGGTGATGCGAAGTGATGCCACACAGCTATCAAGAAGGCAGTGCCAGGCTGGGTGCAGTAGCTCACGCCTGTAATCCCAGCACTTTGGGAGGCAGAGGCGGGTGGATCACGAGGTCAGGAGATCGAGACCATCCTGGCTAACACGGTGAAACCCCGTCTCTACTAAAGATAGAAAAAATTAACTGGTCATGGTGGCCGGCGCCTGTAGTCCCAGCTACTCCGGAGGCTGAGGCAGGAGAATCGCTTGAACCTGGGAGGCAGAGGTTGCAGTGAGCTGAGATTGCGCCACTGTACTCCAGCCTGGGTGACAGAGTAAGACTCTGTCTCAAAAAAAAAAAAAAAAAAAAAAGGCAGTGCCAGACATGTGGCAAATTTCCTTTGGGTTTTCTGGAAGTACTCTCAGTATTACTTATTTTTCTGTGTATTGGTGAGGTTGGTTCTTACCTGGAAGACACCTATTTCAAGATCGACTCACATCTCTTCTCTGGTGAGCTTTCCACAAATCCCTCTAAACAGAGTGAGTCACTGAATTTGCATTTGATTTCAGTCATGTCTCCCCTGTAGTGCACATCATGGTGTCTGCAATTAGCTGCTAAAATTTAACACAGGCACTGAACAGTGAGCCTTTGAGAAAGCCATCATGTTTAACGGATATTTCCACTTTGCGTAGTGGTCCTTATAATAACATTAACAGTAGTCATTACTACGAATGAGATCTTATTATAATATCAGATGTTATAACAAGCATATTGTGTATATTATATCATTTAATCTTCACAAAATCTTTGCAAAGTAGTTATTACATCCCTTTCACAGATAAGAAAACTGGAGCTTAGAAACATTAAAGGAGCTTGCCCAGGTCACAAGGCTAGTAAGTCATAGAACCAAGGGGACCAACTTCATAGCATGTGGTCTTCCACAACACAGTATACAGTGATGGTTATTAAACACTATTAGGCATCAGAATCTCCTGGGAGCTTGCTGAAAATTTAGATTTCCAAGCCCTAGCCACTGGGGTGATTCTGAATCAGTAGGTTTAAGGTAGAGTCTCCAAATCTGCTTTTATTTTATTTTATTTTATATTTTATTTTTTTGAGATGGAGTTTTGATCTTGTTGCCCAGGCTGGAGTGCAATGGCACGATCTCAGCTTACTGCAACCTCCGCCTCCTGGGTTCAAGCGATTTCTCTGCCTCAGCCTCCCTAGTAACTGGGATTACAGGTGCTCACCACCATGCCTGGCTAATTTTGTATTTTTAGTAGAGACAAAAGTACGCCTGGCTGTAATATTTTTGTTGATACATAATAATTACACATATTTGTGGCACATATGAGATTTTGATACATGCATGCAATGTGTAAAGATCAAATTAGGGTATTTAGGATAACCATCACCTCAAACATTTATCATTTCTTTGTGTTGGGAACATTCCAAATCTTCTAGCTGTTTTGAAATATATAATATATTGTTAACTATAGTCATTTAGATGGAACTGGAGGTCATGATATTAAGCGAAATAAGTCAGGCACAGGAAGAAAAACATTGCATTTTCTCACTCTTATGTGGGAACTAAAAAAGTTGATATTGGCTGGGCATGGTGGCTCACATCTATAATCCCAGCACTTTGGGAGGCTGAGGCAGGTAGATCAGTGGAGGCTAGGAGTTCAAAACCAGCCTGGCCAACATGGTGAAACCCTGTCTCTACTAAAAATACAAATATTAGCCAGGCATGGTGGTGGGCGCCTATAATCCCAGCTACTTGGGAGGCTGAGGCAGGAGAATTGCTTGAACCCAGGAGGCAGAGGCTGCAGTGAGCCAGGACTGTGCCATTGCACTTTAGCCTGGGCAACAAGAGTGCAGCTCCATCTCAAAAAAAAAAAAAAAAAAAAAGACAAAACATTGATCACATGGAGGTAGAGAGTAGAATGGTAGTTACTAGAGGCTGGGAAAGGTAAGTGAGATATGAAGAGTGGTTGGTTAATGGGTACAAAATCTGCATTTTTAATTCACACCATCCCACCATCCCCTCTCCAGGCAACACTCTGGAGATCAACATTACAATACCGCTAGTATATAGCAACATCATGTACTACAATAGTGTACCAGATGCTCAGTGACAGTGAGTGAATAAATATAAGGTTTACTGACATTTATATAGGAAAAAGTATGTGGCATTCTTTGTTTCTGTCTTTACAAGGGTAAAATGGAGAATTACCATGTATCTGGTAGTGGTTATTAATCTTTGTTGGGTATCAGAATGGTGTGAATGATTTAGGATTCATTATAGTAAACAAATTCAAATGTACTTGCTTGTATCATGACATCTGACTTTTCAGTTATTTGATTGTGGATTCTATTTATTTTCTTTTTCTCATATATACTCCCCTTTAAACTGTAGTAACAGAGCTGGGGAAGCAGTGTCTTGGAAATTAATAATAGCTTATCTTTACATGGGGATCTAAAGTTTATGCAGTGCTTTCACGTGCATTATTTACCATTTACAAGGCAGGATCCAGGAGTTCAGAGAGACTGTCAGTGGTTTGCCCAAGAAAAAAAACAGCTTGAAAGAGCAGTGAGGATGAGAATTGGTTCTTTAGGGCTCCATGCACACTGTTTATCCACAGCATTACAGCAGGCATCCTTCATTCTCATATAACATAAATTCTTAGGGAAATCAGTGCAATACAGTGCAAAGTTATTTATCCTTTCTGCGTCTCGGTCTTCTCATCTGTAATATGAGGCAGCTGAAACAAATTTAAGAGAGATACCCTGTCCAAAGTAAAACAGCTATCCTTAGTAGCCTGGTGGAGTGCATAATCAATTTTCATGACTCCTCAACCAGTTCAACCAATCTGTCTTAAACTAGTGGCCAGAAACAGTGGTAGGCACTTCAGGTGCAGGAACAAATTAGACACAATTCCTTCTCTGGCATATTATGTCTTTCAGAGTGTGCTGCTAGAAATTCTTTACACCACTGCCTTTTGAAAACTTGTTTCCAAGGCCAGAGTAGCACGCCCTTCTATGCCCTAGCTCTGGCCTGCCAGCTCTTGAAGAAAACAGATAACACAGCACTGTCTTGAAATGTCACCAATGTGCCTGTGGTCAGTGCCACATGGCCATGCCTGGAGGTCTTAAATCTACTGTTACTCAACAGCAGGGCTGGACATCAGTGTCCCCTTGGTAGTAAAAGCCATTATCAAACTCTTCAAACATTTCAACTTTTCTTCCTATTTCACAGTTCGTAAAGCACCTCTCTGAGGTGGAGGGATTTTTTTTTTTTTTTTTTAATTTGAGAGGAGAGGTAAGACAGTATGTTTTTTCCACCTCTAGACTGCATATTACTTCCCATAAGCCATGAAACAGGCATTCCACCAACACAGCTCCTCTAATTGTTCACGTCTATTAAGATGATCCCAGCTCTTTGGGAGGCCAAGGCAGGTGGATCACGAGTTCAGTATTGAGACCATCCTGGCCAACATGGTGAAATCTCATCTCTACTAAAATTAAAAAAAATAAAAATAAAAAGTTAGCCAGGTGTGGTGGCGCACACCTGTAGTCCCAGCTACTCAGGAGGCTAAGGCAGGGGAATCGCTTGAACCTAGGAGGTAAAGGTTTCAGTGAGCCAAGATTGCGCCACTGCACTCCAGTCTGGCAACAGAGCGAGACTATGTCAAAAAAACACAAAACAACAAAAAAACAAAAACAAAAAGATGCTGGTGCACTGGGCATCTTGCTTCCCTCCCCACAACTCCAACTCACTATGCATCTGGCATTAGCAACACCAGAGCTGGGGTTAATATGTACACCATGCAACTCATTAGCTGTGCATTAGTATCAGAGCCAAGAATCAACATGACGGATCCAACAATATGTCTGAGCTTAGGTCAGACTCTCAGCTGAGGGCTCACCGAATGCAAAGGTCAGCAGCTTGGCATCAGCTCAACAGCATACACTGAGCACATCTTGCTCAAAGTAGCCATTGGGGAAGACAACGAATATGGGGCCTCATTAAAAATTGAGGGGAGGAAAAATCCCTTTGCAGAACCCACAGGGCTTCATGGTTATCAATTTGCCTTTCTGCTTACATGAAGAACTTATTGGATTTACCACCAAAATAGGAGAAAACTGAACATGCAAATGGCATTATCATATTTCCAGGAACCAAATACCATTCATTAGATGGCCAAGTGAGCAGCCTCAAGGTCAGGGCTGAAAGTTTTAAAGCCAGTCTCTTTAAGTGCAAATGTTATTTCTGCCATCTGAATAACATAAGCCGGTTTGAATCGAATGGAGGTAAAAAGATTACAGCATGTCTTTCTCCTTCCTTATTTTTCTTGCTTTCCTTTCATTTCCTTTCCTTCCCTTCCCTTTAGGATTATCTTTTCTTCTTTCTTTCCTACCCATTTCTCTCTTAACTGGATGTAGCTCTTTAAAAACTAACTGTTCTTCTCCCTTTGTCTTTTCTTCTTTCTTTCCTACCAATTTCTTCCTTAACTGGATGTAGCTCTTTATAAGCTAACTGTTCCTCTCAGGGTAGGGCCTCCTAAATGATCCTCTGTAATTCATCATTCAGCACCCAAATAGTGCCTACACACCTCCTATCACCTTTTCCTGGAGGACAACAAACGCTTGTAGGAGTGAAAAAATAATATTAGGAAAGGATCTCCAAGTCAGTAATGATTCAAAAATAATGATTTAATAGTACATTTTTGGGTAGTACCATCATTTTTCCTTTCCTTTAAGTGTGGATCAATGAGGAAGAGATTACTAGCAGTTGGTGATTTTAGATTCGACTACTTGACTCAACACTGGTGCTTAAGATTAGCTTCATTTTTTTTTTTTTTCTTTTTAAGACAGGGTCTCACTCTTTCACATGGCCTGGGGCGCAGTGGTGTGATCATAGATCACTGTAGCCTTGAGTTCCTGGGCTCAAGTGATCTTCCTGCCTCAGCCTTCCCAGTAAGCTAGAACTACAGGGGCACACCACCACACCTGGCTAATGAAAAAAAGGTTTTTTTTTTTGTTTTGTTTTTGTAGAAATGGGGGGCTCTTGCTACGTTGCCCCAGGCTGGTCTCAAACTCCTGGCCTCAAGCAACCCTCTCAACTTGGTTTCCCAAAGTGCTGGGATCGCAGGCATAAGCCACCATGCCAGGCCTAGTTTGATTTTTATAGTCCTGGTTTGAAAAAGGAAAACAAACAAATGCAATATTATGTTTAAAATTACACAGCATGCACCACTCCTATTTGCATAAAGTCACTTTAAAAATTAAAGGTCACACTAATCATTTCGACACCGAGGATCAGCTTTCTTGTCAGCACAATTCAAAGAGTAGTTTTTATTCTCAATGATCACATCTATTCTGGCAGAATCCCAATAAGCACTTTGCACCATGACAACCATGAGGTGCACACAACGTTGCTGAAGATGCCTGTGTTCCTCCTGAAAGGGAACGTGGCTCCTGCAGAGCGAGGCCTGCAGCCTGGTGCACAGGCATGTGCTCACTCATCAAACCAGCAGTGCTCTGGCAGATAATGGTGTAGAACAAGGTTGTCCAACCCACGGCCCATGGGCCACATGTGGCCCAGGACAGCTTTGAATGTGGCCCAACACAAATTTGTGTTGAAAACATTATGAGATTTTTTGGCAATTTTTTAAAGCTCATTAGCTATCGTTAGTGTTAGTGTATTTTATGTGTGGGCCAAGACAATTCTTCTTCTAATGTGGCCCAGGGAAGCCAAGGGAAGCCAAAAGATTGGACACCCCTGGTGTAGAATCAGTGAGCTCTTAGCGTGTTAAAGGCAGTAACGAATATAAAATCACTCTATAAAGCACCAAGCAAATATTTAATTTTGCTATTGTAACTTGTGTGGTTGTTAGAGTTGGGACACCAAGGAAGAATATTTTTGTGGAATGAGAAACTGGAGTGTTCACTTCTAAATCTACTGTGGTAGCATACATAAAGCCCTAGGCTGTACTTCACAAAAGCAGTTTGCTACGTCTGTCTAACTTTCTAAAAGAAAGATAATCCACAGATTTATAAATACTGGGTGAAGACTGAATTGATATGTAAAACTCACTAGAACGAGTGCTAAGATAGAATAGAACACCTACCTGACCCAGTGGTGGGGACTCATAAAATGCTGTTGAATTATTTTCCAAAGGAACTTACGGCATTGGGCTTCCTCATGCATTTTGGGTGAGGTGTTTTGTGGGTCAGCCTTGGTTGGCATAATAGCATGTCCAACCTCGCTCCATGCTCAGAACTCACCTCCAGATCCCTAGCTCTGAGACTGGAGCTCTCCTTGGAATAGGTACAAGGTGATCAGTTAAGCCAATCAGGGTGAAAGTAGAAAAAGAGAGAGAAAATACATTTGGACTAAGGGGGATGCCCACATGACTGTAAAGTAGATTTTCAGATACTGTCTTTGAAGGCGATTCCAAAGAAGAATTCTAAAAATGCAATACAGTAGCAAACGAGTGAAGGTACAACTGCCTAAGGGTGTTGCTAAGAAAGGCAGTATCACCTGAATATATATATTTAGTGCTCTAGCCACCCAAGATTAATGGCTATTCTTAAACGAGGCCATGCATTTTGCGTCTTTAAGCCTTTGCACATACTATTTCTGCAACCTGGAAAGTCTTTCTGTACCTGATTTTTAAGTTTCAGTTTAAAAGCTTTCTTAAACTCTTAGTCCAAATGAGCTGATTTCTTCCTAAGAGCCCCCATCGATTTAATATGGAAATAAATTATGGCATGCACAGGTCTGTATTTGAAATTCTTTGGTTCCATGTTTGTCTTCCTCATTTGTTTCTGAGTTCCCTGAGATCATCTTTGTATCTCCAGCTCACTGCTTCGCCTATTATAAACAATTATCTAAAATTAATTTTCTCGTCCCTTAAATTCATATTGCCCATTCTCTTTATCAGCACTTATCACAATCTGAATTGTTTGTTTTCTTATAAATTATCTACCTCCCCTGCTGAAAGAAGCTCCAATGCAGCAAGGAACTTGTCTGACGTGTCACCATCATAGTCCCAGTGTTTTCACTTGCTTGACATATTGTATGTGCTCAATAGTTACTTACAGAATGAGTGAATTATGGGTGCCAAATAGTGTTTATCAAATGGATAAGCAAATGACTAATCATATATTTTAAAAAAATCACTTGATTATAAGCAAAAAGATGTTCAATCCCTAAAAGATGAGGGATAAATAAAAATAGATTCCTGTGATAGTTCCATTTTGGTTTCTGGCTGTTGGACGCTGGATGAAATTACCTTTCAACCCAGTTATTATTCAAGCTAAAGCCTTGAAGCTTGGCATGGAGGAAAAACCATACGTTAAAAGGGCAGAGGGTGGAAAATCTAGAGCCAGGAGAAGTTGGTTTCCACATTTCTGAGGTCTGTTTTCTCAGAAAAATATCAAGGTCCATGTTGAAGCTTCCAGAAACCTGTCTTTTTCAAATGCACCAGAATAACTCGCAATTACGTTTAAGGTTTTAGTTTGTTAAAAGTTTAAATAGAAAAATGAGAAAACAATAAAATACATATCTATGTATTAGTTTAGTTTAGTTTCTACAAAAGCCATCAAGAACGCTAAAATTCCTAAAAATACTTCTTCCTTCAATTTCTGGTCTCTTGCAGTGAAAAGAAATACAGCAATTATGAATACATTATTTTATGCTTTTGTTGAAAGATCATTTTTATACTAATTTAAAAATTGCCTTTTAAAATACTTTATATAAGCTTTAGAAAGGTGTTCTTATAATTTACAGTTCTGTAAACATGGAATTACTTCTACAAGATTCATAATGGGGTATTGGTATATATGATTCATATATATATGAAACATATACATATATAGAGAGAATGCGAGAAAGAAAAAGACAAAGAAAGAAAGAGAGAGAGAGAAAGAGAGAGAGAGATTGATTTCATTTTCAGGGAACTTAGGATTGATTTATGTAACTCTGATTTATGACCTCTTTTCCAGACATGAAGTAATATGTTCTTTATTTCAGGACCTTGTGAAATTAGGCAGCAGGTCATCTATGATCCATTTGAAGCTTTCAAATCTTTCCCCTGTTTGAAGACTATTCAGTCTGATTTTTCCCATCAAGCTTTTCTTGGAAACCCCATTTCACACTGCGCATTCTCCCTCCCTAATTTTGTCAGCACTATTGTTAAGTATTGATTTTGATTCTTTATTAAGTTCAGTTTTTACTCTAATATTTACGGTAGATCTTTGGCCTTCATATATTTAATACAGTTTTTACTCTGTGTGACCTTGAATGCTGATGACTTTGCACTAATTTGTCATTGTGTTAAGGGCCAGTTTTGAAGTGTGGGCTGACACTCAGACCTGGAGGAGGCCCAGACAACCCCCTCTCTAGGCATGTCAGCATGGCTCTGCTGTCCTACCCTTGCATGAAGGCATGAAACACACACACATTTTTGTAAAATGGCCTAAAAAGCCAAATGACGGTGTTGATGATGGAAGTTCTATGAAGATGATAGTTCTTTGCCAGAAAATAGAAGTTAGGGATAAATTAAAGAATAGAATATTGGATCAGTAGTTCTGAGCCATTTGGTAAGTCAGTATTTCAGTAAAAAAAAGTCCAGTACAACTCATTTTTATTGCACCTAATAGAAGAAAGTGTGTGTATGTGTGTGTGTGTGTGCACACACGTATAGTAGCATTCACAAATTTGGAGATTTCTAGAGGCTTCTATTGCAAACTCCACTCCAAAAATACTCCAAAAGTAACTGCTACTTTTCTAACAAGACATGCAAGCTAGAGAGCTGACTGCCCTCACCTGCTGGATTAAATTTATTGGATGCTATGTGCCAGCCCTGTGCCAGCCATTATACAAAAACAATTTCAATTAAGTTGTAAAAATTATCTTTTGCAGTAGGTATTAATGTCTTTTTTTTTTTTACAGACACAAAAAGTGAGGATTAAAGATTTTTTTAAAACTTGTCAAAAGTCACTCAACCAATAAGTAACAAACTGGGGATTAAAATCCACGTAGGTCTCCATGCAAAGCCCTTGCTCTTCCTTCTATAGTAGGGTGTATTGCAACCTTCACTGCCCTTCCCTGCCTCCCACATATTCATTCAATAAGTTCTTATTGCACTTAGTTGACCCCAATTTTATTTCTAGGTTCTCCAAATTCACCTTAGCCAAAATGTTTGATGTTTGAATTCAACAGCTAATATATAGCCAGTTAAATTGTGCAGCAGGCATGCACAACTCCCCCCACCCCCAGCCCCCACACACAACAGGGATTTTTTTTGTTTTCAGCACCGACACTATGGACTTCAGGTTATCTTATGGTGTGTTGGGAGATCCAGGCACACAAAAAGTGAATGTTTGCCTGAAACTTTGTAAAATACACAGACATGCCTACTGATGGAATCCTCTACCACATTTTTTCCCAATGCCTCTGATGAGAATCCAACTGGGTTAATATGCATCTCCCTCCCTCCCTCCCTCCCTTCCTCCCTTCCTTCCTTCCTTCCTTCCTTTCCTCCTTGCCTCCCTCCCTCCCTCCCTTCCTCTCTTCCTCACTCCCTCTCTCTCTTCCTCCCTTCTTTCTTTTTTCTTTTCTTCTTTTCCTTTCCTTTCCTCTCTCTTTCTTTCTTTCTCTCCCTCTTTCCCTCTTTCTCTCTTCCTTTCCCTTACTTTCTTTTTTCTTTCTTTCTTTCTCTCCCTCTCCCTCCCCTAGGCTGGAGTGCCGTGGTGCAATCTCTGCTCACTGCAACCTCCATCTCCCGGGTTCAAGTGATTCTCCTGCCCCAGCCTCCCGAGTAGCTGGGATTACAGGCTCTCAACACCACACCCGGTTAATTTTTGTATTGTTAGTAGAGACGAGGTTTCACAGTGTTGGCCAGGGTGGTCTCAAACTCCTGACCTCAGGTGATCCACCCACCTTGGCTTCCCAAAATTCTGGGATTGCAGGCGTGAGCCACCATGCTCGGCCATTTTTCCCTCTTTCATGCCCACTAGTGGAGGTGCTACTGAGCAGGAAAGTGACCCTATAAGTGGACAGCTAACTAGGGAAAAGAAGATACAGTAAAGTATCTAGGAAATCTGCAACTGAAAAGATGCCAAGATTAGTTCGCGGAAGATTTAGTCTGTTTGTATGCAGAGTGGAGAATAAAAGAACAAGGAGTGAGAAATGGGAAGGTGGAGAGGTAGGGAAGGGAGGTCAGAGAGTGCAATGAACTGTACAGCCACATGTTTTGTGAGCCAAAATAAAGTATTAGTTTGGTGCAAAAGTAATTGCATAATTAAAGCAATGGCAAAAACCGCAACTACTTTTGCACCAACAAAATAGTTCAACAAACAAGTGTAATAATAGGCGTTATGAGTTATATTTCAGAAGCTTTTCAGAACAGAAGGAACGTGTCAATTCTACTTAGGGCAAGAGAGAGCTTGGTGAATGGGTCACCATGACCAGAAACCAACTATCATTCCATCTTCTTTCTCCTTTCATGCTCCCCAAGGTTTCACTCTTTAATTCTTTCTCATTTTTCCAGAGTTCTCTTCCACTTTTTGACTCATACCAGGTGCCTGGGTTTCCCTCCCTCCTACCCCATCCCCAGCAAAGCCACTTTGAACACATAATGTGAATTGTACCTCATTCTCAGAGAAAATGTGTTGCAGTGTCTACTGGCAACAGGGAATCATTTTCTGGCTAATATCACCGGTCCACTGACTCATGCATTTGACAAACATTAAGTTGACCACTTACTATTTCCCAGACACTGTGTAGGCACTGGAGCCATAGAACTAAATAAGAAGCAGCCTCTTTTCTCGGCAGGGTTACAAGCTGCGGGGCCAAAACACGTGGAGAAATATTTTAGGGCCTCTCTCTCTGAATCATTGTGATAAAGTGACTAATGTAATTCTAAGAGTCCTGCTTGGCCTCTCCAGCTCCATAAGGATCTCTGTTTTCACCTTGATGCAGCCCATATGTAGATATGTATGTTCTTAAATCAGATTCTAGACTTACAGCTTCACCTATATTTCTATCCCTAATTATAAATAAAATCAATATTTTTAAAACTTCAAATTGACTGACTTGCTAAACCAGAAAATGAATTCAACTTACAAACCTGAAGATACCAACTTGAGAGAGTTTCAGGATGAAAAATGAAATGTGTTCATTTGCATTGCATAGCAGCCCAGTTCTATTAGAAGTAATAAAAAGCCCAAACCAAACGTATAAGGATGCAAAGAAACTCTGAAAACGACGTTTGAGAATTTCAAAGCATTAAAAAGAAATTATTATTCCATGATGTGAGGGACAAGGGAGCAAGTAAATGCCAACGTGAGTTATTAGAATGTGAATACAGCTGTAAATAAAAGTAAATTTCTAGGTGGTGGCTATAACCTTCAACGTGTCACAGTAGTAGCCATTATATTTAAATCTGTCCCACCTAAAGGTCCCATATACCTAAGGAATCCCTGATGGAATTCCTTCCTTCATGGGAATACACCAGTGATTACAGTAGATATTGTTGGTTGCCTGCCAAAATTCCCTTTGTTAGGCCAGTGCACCCTAGCCTCACCGGATGTACATGTTGACTGGTCACAGCTTAACCTTTTCCTTCTCTACAGAATTGCCCTGGCTGATGGGAATGGCCTCTCTCTACCTCTATGGGAGCCCATAGCCAATGGCTGCCTTATATGGGTGTAGAAAGTCCTGGTTCCCTTGGCTTAAAGTGGGAGAGCTCTGTCCTGCTATTCCTACTCTTGAGCTCCAGTGGGATCAGGCTGAAACTAGATTTCAGCTAATACTACATTTTTGTTTACCTTCCTCTGCAGCCTAGCCTGCTTCACTCACTTCCTTACAGGTTTCTCCTAAGAGCCTTACTCAGTTAATCACTCCCCAAGAATCTCCATCTCAGACTCTGCTTCTAAAGAATTTAGAGACATTGACCAATGTAGGCTTCATGGTCATCGTAAGGCTTAAAACATCATGTGTTGCCTTGACATCTTTGAACCTCACATGACTCCAAAAGCCTACTGGTGAGTTAACCTGGCTCCCATGATATGCCCGCCAAACAGCTAGTTCTCATATCAGCTGGACCAGCTACACTGCACCTAGTCCTCAACCTAGTGGGTTTTATTTCCCTAGCAGCCTGCGAAATTATTCAAAGAAGCCAATCACATCTCCCCTGGGAACCAGGGCACACCTCATCCTTCTATTACTGCAAAATATGCTTCCCAGTGCTTCTGCTGTGTCACTCTGCTCCCTAGTGCAACCCCAATGTGGCCCTGCGTGGCGTGCAGTGTCCTCCTCCCAGGCTGTGAGTATATGTGACTAATAAACTACTGCTAATCTCATCTGTCCAGTGCTGAGTAGTGTGTGTTCAGCCATCTCATCCTGTTTCAGGTGGGAAATATCTTCCTTACCAGTGGGGCAAAGAGGAGGTGACCAGAAAAATCAAATAATAGAAATTAGTAGAAAATCATTATGTTTTGACCAAAGTCAGGCAGCTCTTCTGGAACACATCTGTTTCATAAAGAAAGGGCAATCTGTAATGCCCAATAAAAGTAGGTTCAGTAGAGTCTGCAAGGCACATGCATTAGTCTGTTTTGTGTTGCTATAACAGAGTACCGTAGACTGGGTAATTTTTTGTTTGTTTGTTTGCTTTTTTTTTTTTTTTTTTGAGACAGAGTCTTGCTCTGTCACCCAGGCTGGAGTACAGTGGCACAATCTTGGCTCACTACAATTTCCACCTTCCAGGTTCAAATGATTCTCCTGCCTCAGCCTCTTGAGTAGCTCGGACTACAGGTGTGCGCCACCACACCTGGCTACTTTTCGTATTTTTTGTAGAGATGGGGTTCACCATGTTGGCCAGGCTGGTCTCAAACTCCTGTCCTCCAGTGATCCACCCACCTTGGCCTCCCACAATTTTGGGATTACAGGCATAAGCCACTGCACCCGGCCAACTGGGTAATTTATAAAGGGAAGACATTTATGTCTTATAGTTCTGGAGACTGAGAAGTCCAAGGATGAGGGGCCTGCACCTGGTGAGGACCTTCTTGCTGTATCATCCCATGGCAGAAGAAGCAAGGGCAAGAGAGCGTGCACATGAGACAGACTGGAAGGGAGTCAAGCATCCTTTTTATCAGGAGCCCAGTCCTGCAATAGCTAACTGATGCCCATGATAATGGCATTAGTCCATTCATAAAGACAGAACCCCAATGACCTAATCATCTCTTAAAGGTTCCATGAATGCAACTCTGTTGCACTGGGGACTAAGTTTCCAACACATGAACTTTGGGGACATATTCAAACCATAGCATTCCACACCTTCCCCCCAAAATTCATGTCCTCCTCACATGCAAAATGTATTCATTCCATCCCAATAGCCCCAGAATCTTAACTTGGTCCAGCACCAACTCAAAAGTCCAAAGTTCAGAGTCTCATCTACATCAGATGAGTGAGACTCAAACTACAATTCATCTGGAGGCAAACTCCCTCCAGCTGTGAGTCTGTGAAATGATAACAAGTTATCTACTTCTGAAATGCAATGATAAGACAGGCATAGGATAGACATTCCTGTTCCAAAAGGGAGAAAGAGGCAAGAAGAAAGGGGTACCTGGTCCCAGTTAAGTCCAAAACACAAAAGGGAAAACAACATTAAGACTTAATGATGGAGAATGATCTCCTTTGACTCCATGTCTCAAATCCTAGGCCCATTGGGACAGATGTGGGGCCTCCAGTGCCTGAGGCAGCCCTGTTGTCTGCGTGTGGACTAACAGGAAATGGTCTGAAGTCATCCTTTTTCTCAGGAACCCACTCCTGAAATAACTAATCCATTCCTGTGATAATCACATTAATCCATTCATGAAGGCAGAGCTCTCAAGACCTCATCACCTCTTAAAGATCCCAACTCAGTTGCATTAAGGACTAAGTTTCCAACACATGAACACTGGGGGACAAGTTCAAACCACAGCACCATGTGACCAGGCACAGGGGGCTTTCTATCTCAAGTTCTATGGTTCTCTCCAAAGAGACTGAAGCAGGCCCATATGAAGTTGTATGAATCAGCCTTCAAGAAATAAAATGTACATGCACCCCTGCTCTTACATGAGCAGCTCTGATGTTTCCACTTTGGTGAGAACAATTCACTTTACTAAATTCCATTTACTAAATTCACATGACTGTGAAGGCATGCAGAAAAGTGGGCATATTTCATACTGCCGCTGCCACCCACTTACTCACTCATCCCAATTTAAAATCTCTGATGTTTCATTTGAGAGAATAGATGATGGAGGCAATCTGAATGAAATTCATACTGGCACATTTAGTTTAAACACTTGTAGCAAAAGACTAATGGGAAGATTCCCAAGCTGCTGCCAGATTTTTTCTTAGTCTTGCTCCATCTCAGAGGTGATTCACTCAGGAACTTGATGACTCCCTTTTAAAGCAACACAACAGGCCTATTAGCACTTAATTGCATTAACAGACTGTGTTTTCTACCATAACCAGTAGTCTTGATTTAGGGATGATGCAAGCCAGGGTAGCCCGGACAGTAGTTCTATTTCTCTCTCTTATCAGATGGGAGTTCCCTCAGGTCAGAGACTATTTTCTCCCTGGAAGAAGCAGTGAGAAATTCTGACTTAGGTAATTTTTTTTAGGCAGATGGTGGGGCTGATATGCTTCGGGGCTCCAAAAATATCTCTCTGTTAATTACACTGTCAAGATCTTGATTACAGCAGCCTGTTTTCCTAGGGCCAGGGCTATTTTACATTCACACTGAGATTCTTCTAATGTAGGTGGGCAATGTAGCTAGAGAAAGAAATCACTTGGTTGGTTCTAGTTACCTGGAATTAGGGGGGATGAGTAAATTGCTGTTGTTGGAACTGAAAATTAATGGTGATCTAACAAATTATGTAAGAATATGGACTATAATATATACATACGTGTGTGTGTGTATATATATATATAGAGATATCAATATATTCACATAGATAAATAGGTAATTAGATAGGGATGAATAGATAGATACAGGGAGGTAGAGAGATTGAGAAATTGCTCAGTTCTGCCTTTGCACAGTAGTGCTGGGTAATAAAAATGATTATGAAAGCTGAAACCACACTAAGCAATCTTAATCAGTTGGAAAAATTAGGATCATTACATGACCTTTAAAACTTTTTATCAAAATGTTAAAAAGTGTCTTACTGTCAGTTTATATACGCATAGGGAGATGAGAAAAAGAGTAAATGTTTATTTAGTCATCTCTAATTTAAAACATTAGAAGGATTGAACAGAACTTTTCGTCGTCTTCTCATCTAACTTATAATATAGAACGAGCCTTTTTTTTTTAATGCTTTGGCAAATTGTCATCATCCTTTCTAAGTTTGGATCAGCTAGCAACATTTTATCCTTTGCACTTTCAATGATGTGAACTATCTCTGAGAGTTCCTTTAATGTGAAGTTTTCACAAGTGTCACCTCCTCTGGGGCATCTTCATCCTTCATCACAGCTACAGTCTTCACTAACGGGTTATACGTTTACCTTCCCTAAGTTCTTCTGGCGGCTATCTAGAACAGTATCAGTGTGAACATTCCCAAGGGCAGCTATTTCTGCTATCATTCCATTTACGTTTGATGCAAATTTCATTTCCAGTATTATCACTTTTTGTACCTTTGCTGCACTGTCATCTTTGTGGGACAACTCCCTCTTTCTAGGATCCATCCTTGTGAAGTGTCATATGGATTTGTCACTGGGAGACAGGGAGGAAAGGGAGTTATCTCCTTTGCTGTCTGCGTGTGAAGTGATTAACAGAGGTGCCATGGCCAATCACCCATAGACTTTGAAAGAAGTGATGTGATTGGTCACCAGTCAGGATGTACATCTGCTAGTTACATGGTGGAATTTGTGAACTGAAGACTTAGCAATAAGGTCTGTACTTTGTGATATTACTCACAGTTAATATGCCTCGGTAGCAGAAACTTGAACCATTTGTTGAAAGACTGGCATATCTAATTAAATAGTGATAACTGAAATTCATAGAGATGTGTGTGTGTATGTGTATATACAAATTGCCTTCCCCTAATCTGCCCTATGAAATATGATTTCAGTCTCTGTAGGATCTGTTGTTTGAACTTTTATAAGACAAAATTAGGAAGGAAGAAAAGGGAGGAGGATTACTATGTGGAAGATAAAAGAAGGAACCTAACCAGAGAGACTTGGTTGATTGACATAGTCAAGAATGGAAGAGAAGGACAGAAAGGAGAGAATCTCTCCTCCTTGTTTTTCTTCTTTTAGAGTCATGAGAAGAACGGAAGCAGTTGAAGATATAGGATGTATATGGATAGGAGAGATGAGAAGATCTTGGTAAGTGTCGCCCGGCCTAGGTATACAAATTTCCCCTTCGTCCCTCCCTCCCTCCCTCCCTCCCTCCCTCCCTCTCTCCCTCCCTCCCTCCCTCCCTTCCTTCCTTCCTTCCTTCCTTCCTGAGTCTCGCTCTGTCGCCCAAGCTGGAGTGCAGTGGCGTGATCTCTGCTCACTGCAAGCTTTGCCTCCCGGGTTCACGCCATTCTCCTGCCTCAGCCTCCAGAGTAGTTGGGACTACAGGTGCCCGCCACAACTCCCAGCTAATTTTTGTATTTTTAGTAGAGACGGGGTTTCACCATGTTAGCCAGGATGGAAATTTCCCTTATTTTCACAATTTAAAAGGATTTGAATTATCTTAGTATGTCTTTTAGCTCTGAAACTGTGCTTCTGGTCTGTGATACTGCTCTAGATGGGATTGTTGGAGGCATTACTCATAAGGACAGATGTTTCCTGGGCCCCTTTATAAGGTCAGCTTAGTGGAAAGTGCTGGACTTTGGAGTTAGAAAGAGAAGCTCAAATTCTAAATCTACCGCATACTAGAGGAGAGATCTTAGAAAAGTTACTCAAATACTACAAGTTTACCTCATTGGATTTGGATTATTTGAAGCATATTGCCCATAATAAGTATGAATTACCAACTTCCTTTTCTCCAGTAACGCCATGGGGAGGCACAACTATTTAAACGCTCCCATTTGAAAGAATACGAAATGGAAATGAATAAAGCTGATACCTGAACTTGCATCTCAGAGCTCCCATCTGGGCTTTTGTTTTGCTGTGTTGTGTTTTTGCATATTTAATCTGACAAGAAATAGTTTGCAAACCGAGATAACAAGGGAAAGCAAAGGGAATGCCTGATGAACTGAGCACAAAATATAACTCAACAATTCTGCTGTGTCCCTGTTTATTACTGTTTTTCTAAGTAGCAGGAGAGTCAGAACTTAGCTTGTTTTTCTCTTATCTGAAATGTAACGATAATTGTAAAAGGATTAGATGAACTAAGAAACAAAGATTGGGAAAAATGTGTTTGGGGCATGACGCATTTTACAATTCACAGGAGTTAGTGGCTCATCTTGGGCCACATGGGGGCTTGCAAGGAGTTAAAAGATTTGAGGCTGGCTGGGCACGTTGGCTCACACCTGTAATCCCAGGATTTTGGGAAGCCGAGGTGGCCAGATCACCTGAGGTCAGGAGTTTGAGACCAGCCTGGCCAACAGAGCGAAACCCCATCTCTACTAAAACTACAAAAATTAGCTGGGTGTGGTGGCATGTGCCTGTAATTGCAGCTACTCAGGATGCTGAGGTAGGAGAATCGCTTGAACTCAGAGGCAGAGATTGCAGTGAGCCAACATCACGCCACTGCACTCCAGCCTGGGAGACAGAGCGAGACTCCATCTCAAAGAAAAAAAAAAAGAAAGATTTGAGGCTAATATGGACATGGGAAGGGCTTTACATTGATGTACATGACCCATCTACAGGTGACAGTGCTCAGAGACGAAAGCAGATTTTCCATAATTGGTAGCCAGGTGCAGTGGCACACACCTGTAGTCCCAGTTACTTGGGAGGCTGAGGCAGAAGGATTGCTTGAGTCCAGGATTTCCAGCCTGGGCATCATAGTGAGACACTGTCTATTAAAAAAAAAAATCTTCCATAATCAAGTTCTAGTCAAGGTGTCAGGTCCTCTTATCACTTTTCTCCAGGATGAACTCTCGCTTCACTTTAGATCAGTCTCTGGTCTTTCCCCCCAGTCCCCCAACAAGCCATACTAACACAGGCCTTCCTTCTTTCTCCTCTCTTGGAGTGCAGGGAAATGTCTCCATTCACTCAAATCCCTGTCATTTCTCAGAAGCCATTCTTCAAGTCTCCTGACTATCTCATGAAGAAAAATAATGTTAATACTAAATTTTCCTCCTGTATAGTGTTGAGGAGATTTTAAGATTTGCACTAAACGGAAATTTAAAAAGGAAGTTGTTGTTTCATATTTTTTGAGTTCACATAAATGCCACTTCTAAAAACTTGAAACTAAATTAAATATAATCTGTACAACCTTGTCACAGAGTGACTGTGATAAATTTACAAAATCAAAATATAACAACATAGGAAAAGACAAAGAATGTCAATTTAAGATAAATTACAGCTAGATAGATATAGGATCACATTTTATGTCTTTACAAATACCAAGCGAATTCATGGTATTTATGATAATATAAGAAAGGCATCGTATTAAGGATTTGCCATTCATTGTAACATTTTGCTAAAAACCATTCATATATCTGCACACCAGGATTCAGTATTAAATATTTATTCAAAAAAATCCAGTTTGGATTTGTTCCCTTAAACTTGATCTATGGTAATCTTCTGAGAAGCGTGAAAATGAAGGCAATAAAAGACATTCTTGCTTCTCATAATTATCCATGATCATTACTGCTCTTACAGATACTCTGCATAATACCCTTAAGGAGACCTCTGGAATGATGATCTGAAATTACATCATAAGAACAATCATATGCTAAAAACAGGAAGAGCTTTATATGCACATTTATTACTGTTCCATGAGAATGTCTAATAATATGTCTGCTAATAATTTGGGATAAGCAAAAGGCATGAGACAAATTATAGGTGAGAAAGAGTAACCTTTGGAAGATTTTTTAATTTCATGAATAATGGTAATGATTTTAAACATAGCTTGTATTTAAAGAGATGAGAGAAAAGTACCTCTAAGAATTAAGACCATCAACTTGGAAGATGCAAGATTGTATGTGTTGGCCAGCCTCCCTCTGCCCCTTCAGATCCAGTCTCTACCTTTCCCATCCTTCTCTGTACCCTGGGAGACTCACCTTAAGAGTGCATCCATGGGGCTTCTTGCCTCTGGCTTCCAGCCAGCTTCAGCCTTTGGAAGACACCAGCAGGGGGTCAGTGGGCAGGGGTTGGCAGGGGCTGCATTTCTCTTCCAAATACCACAGTGGTAGTAGGTGGCACTTTTCTACAGCTAGAAGCCTCCCTAGTCTCAGGTAACTGCTGCTTCTCCTTGCCCTTTCTGGTCAAGGGATGGTAGTGGCCTCTTACTACTGTTGGCCCTGGAGTTCTTCTCTCTCTCTTATTGGTTTTCCAAACCTTGGCTACACCTTATAAATTATTCCTGCATTAAATCCTTTCCAATTATCCCTTTCGAACTTCCCATCCATCTGCTGCCAGGATCCTAAAATAAGTGCTGTATCTCCAAGTCCCCCCAGAACCTTAACCAAGTGAGAGCATTTTTCATCACAATCAGCTCCTTCTCTTGTTCTACAGTAAATGTTGGTTGCTTTTGCTTCCCTGGTATCCATTGATTGTTTTTCTTGCACAGCACCTGATTTTTTCCATTAGAGAACCACCCCTCCTCATCCTCACTGCAAATGACTTAGGTGAGGCTGATTTCAGCACTAAGACTGAACAAATTATCCAAGTCAACCCAATTAGACTTATAATCTCAGGACTTGTGTTGGAACAATTGGGGCAAAGAAGCCATTCTTCACTGAGACAACCAGGAGCAAAGAAAACATAAGCCTGGAACCGTCAGGCCAACTAAAGAGGAAGCCTGGTAATAAACTAATGAAAGGACAGGGAAAGAAAGAGATGGAGACTTAGACTTAATACATTATTTAAGTCCCTGGATCCCACCATGCCTGAAGCTTATCTTTGGACATTGCAGTTATCAGAACCCAGGCATGCCCATTTTGCTCAGGCTAAATTGAGTTGAGTTTTCTGCCACTTGTAATGGAAAGATCCTTGACTATCAGGCCCTTTTCTAATAAAAACACATGCATTTGAAGAGAGTAGAAAGTGGAGAGTGATAGAGATGTGACTTTCAAAATCGTATCAGCCATCCAGATTTATGGTCTTGTTTTCTTCAGGAACCCTAACACATAAACTCATGAAAGGCTACGGGTGGTTTGTGTTTATTATGAATTTGGATGCTCCTATCACCTGCATTGTCCCTTTGGTTCTTTGAAATCTCTGAGAGATAGGACAATACCAAGTCAAACAACCCATTTGGTGTTAAATTGTTAGGCTAAGACCCAGGCATGATCTGCTGCAAACAAAGCACAATGACGGAAAACAGCCAACTGGTGTGTTCAGGTATTATTCCAGGTGCCATATGACCGAGCCTTCTCAGATGACAGAGTTCTTTGGCAGGAAACGTGTTATTGTGACATTCACTATTCCCATTTACTGTCTATTAGAAAGTGAGTCACTGGGAGGTCAGATCATCCCCAAAGTCCAGCGTTCCTGAGCACTCAAGGTCAACTTCAAGGGACAGCAATCATATGTAAGGACAATGGCAAAGACTCAATCCTTTGAAATAGAGAGAAAGAGTAACTCCCAAGAGATGGCCACAAAGTGAGTTTTACTATCTTTAACATATCCCATAACTTGGGAAAAGAAATCAGGGACCGTGTTAATATGACCCAAAGTCTTTTCCATAGCAGCTGTCCTCTCTGAGACAGAGGCTAAGTCTTTTTATGTGTTCACTCCCTCCCCGACTCCTGCCTCGCACTGTGCCTCACAAAAGTAGGTGCTCTTTAATGATGGCATTAAAGAGCGGCTGGCTTAACAGCACAAATAAAATATAAGGTAACATAAGAAAAGAGCCAGCTTATAGTAATTGCTCAAGTAATCCTTGCTGTTACTTGTAAATGTATAATTGAATCATCTCAAAAGTGTCTGTGTTATTAACAAACAGGCTCATCAAAACCCACACAAACCCTTTTGAAGCAATAATTTGGACTTCCTTGCCTCCCAAAGCAACAGCTCTGTTCTGAGGTTGAGTTATTTTCCCTTCCCTTCATACATAGAAGTTAAAATCAAACTAATCCTCAACTCACTCGTTCATCCATCATCCAACAACCTGGACCCCGTGCAATCTGCCACATGTTTAACTAAATGCAGGTAATCAAATTCAATTAAGACAAAACCCCTGTATAATGTAAAGGCCTGTAGCCTGCTGGAGAGGGATAAGAAATCCACACAGACTGTGAATGAGAGAATCAGCCTATGGAATGAGATAACTTTAGTGGTTATGAGCGCTGGGGGAATCTCGGGAAGGATGACTATTATAGAGGAAGGTATTTTTCTTACCTTTTCTGCAAGCCAGCCAAGATGCCTAATCTCTCGGCTCCCAGCAATGCCTGTTTTCCCCAGCTGCTCTCTGACCTCAGCAATCACTCGGGTCAGCAGGTCATTAACGTTGGAATGGATGGCACTGAACCATGCCTGGGCAGTGGCTGAGTCCTTGCTCCTTAGGATCACTGTGTGCTTAGCATCTGGAGAGTGGATTTCAAGCTGCCTAGAGGAACACAGAGAAAAGGGTTAGAAAGTTTCCTGGCAGGTCCTGCTTCGTCAAGACCTGGGCCACAAAGGTGAATTAATTCTTTACTCCTATTTTTAGACTTTGTCAGTTTCCCATGGGATGCCTTAATGGTCCCGCTATCCATTCATTCACTCATTAATTCATCCACGCATATTTACTGGGTGCCCAAGTACTGGTCTACATACCGGGAACACAGCTGTGCAACCACCAAATCACCTAAATTAAGGTTATCTGATTTTCTTGTTATTCAGCTGATTTGCTGATTAGTAGTATCATATCGAGACTTCCAAACTGTGAGCTGATACTAATTTGCCTAACTTCTTAATTCACAGAGGATTTTAATAATATACTCACATCCTTGCTGGTGCTGGCAGGAAACAGATTGAAATATATCTAGCCACATGCTTAATCCTGCTGCTCAGTGTTAATCAATTGAGAATATTTTAGAATCGAAGATGACCAAACTTTGCATCTTTTAGGAATTTTGTCTGTAGCACATTTAGCGTCCACTTAATCCTCAGACCCATGGTGTGAAGGTGTGAATTGGCTTAGGAAGGGGTAACAACGGGGAGAGAGCACTTAAAATATTATATATTTAAAGTCCAGGCCCAGCATGCTGGCTCACGCCTGTAATCCCAGCACTTCGGGAGGCTGAGGTGGGCAGATCACCTGAGGTCAGAAGTTCAAGACCAGCCTGGCCAAGATGGTGAAACCCTGTCTCTACAAAAATACAAAAATTAGCCAGGCATTATGGCAGGTGCCTGTAATCCCAGCTACTCAGGAGGCTGAGGTGGGAGAATTATTTGAACCCGGCAGGCAGAGGTTGCAGTGAGCTGAGATCAAGCCATTGCACTCTAGCCTGGGCTACAGCGTGAGACTCAGTCTCAAATAAAATAAACTAAAATAAACTAAAATAAAAATAAAAGTTCAACGACAAAGCTTATGCCAGAACTCTAATTGGATTACTGAAGAAACAGAGTGAGAAATCTGTATACTGTAATTGTGGTAAAAGAAGGAAATTCTCAACAGATACTTTATGTCATTAACTTTTTATTTTGAAGTAATTATAGATTAGCATGGAGTTGCACAAATAGAACAAAGAAGTCTGGGATGCCCTTTACCAGTTTCCCCCAGTGGTTATATTTTACCTCCTGTAGTACACTATCAAAACTAGGAAACTGACATGGGTACAATGTGAAGGTATAGTTCTATGCCATTTTTTCATGTGTAGATTTGTGTAAACCCCACTGCAATTACAAGGCAGAACTACTCCATCACCACAAAGCAGAGATCTTTAATCTCCCCCGCAACTACCCCTTTTTAGTCGTGTGTCCCCCACCCCCACCTAGTTGTTGTCCCTAGGCAACAACTAACCTGTTCTCCGTATCTGTAAATTTTAGATACTTTTTAATTGCATAGAGAAAAAAAACCCCAATATTCAATCATGTGTATATGCAATAAATATCATTTATTCATTCATGTTTACATTAGAAAGATACAGGGATTTGGAAATTCAAAGCTGAATAGAATTATCCATTTATTAACTTCCTTTCATCCCTTAATAATCATGCTATTATTCACTGAGAATTTACTATGTGCCAGGCAAACTTTTAAATCATTTTATATTATTATATATAATGCTTCTAATAGCCCTGTGACTGATATTATTAACCCCCCCTTAACGGAAGAAAAAATTGAACTTTGGAGAGAGAGAGAGAGGAAGAAGCAATTTACCCAAGGCCACACTGTTGGTGATGCTGGGATTCAAACCCATGTTTTTTTTAATTTTTATTTATTTATTTTTTAATTATTATACTTTAAGTTCTAGGGTACATGTGCACAATGTGCAGGTTTGTTACATATGTATACATGTGCCATGTTGGTGTGCTGCGCCCATCAACTCATCAGCACCCATCAACTCGTCATTTACATCAGGTATAACTACCAATGCAATCCCTCCCCCCTCCCCCCTCCCCATGATAGGCCCTGGTGTGTGATGTTCCCCTTCCCAAGTCCAAGTGATCTCATTGTTCAGTTCCCACCTATGAGTGAGAACATGCGGTGTTTGGTTTTCTGTTCTTGCAGTAGTTTGCTGAGAATGATGAAAACCCATGTTAAATAGGCTCAAAAGCCTGTGAATTTAAATACTATACCACAATACCTTTCCTTGAGATTGGACAATGTCCTATGGGGGGCATTCACTGTCTTCTGCAGTGATGTGAAGTGTAGTATTCATCATCAACAACCATGCCCAATAATGTTCCACCTAGCTCCTGAGTTTCAAAATAACAATTTTGCAGATGGCTTGAGAGTTAGAAGACCCAGTGCAACTTGGCTTCATTAACATTTGAAACCAACCTTTTACAGTGACTAAACCGTTTTACCACAAGCATAAGTTGTAGAAGAGGGAAGGTTTGGAAAGTGGGATGTCACTAGGAGAACTTTAGCCATAATTAGTATTCTTTTTAAGGAATTTGCAAAGCCAGTCTCCCCAGTGAGATACCAAAAATTTTATGTGATGGAACAGGGAATTCTTTTGGTGACAACTGTCCTCACACAGAGGAAAAAAATCTCATGCCTCTTAGGCATATTTCAAAAATATGAGTAATAAATCTAAGGTGAGAGTTTCCATTCTCTCCCTAAGTTCTCACTCTTCAGTAAAGTTGCAGAGCAGAATACAAACTAGCATTCTCAAGAGCATCAATGACAGCTTAACTTGTTTTTCTTCTATATCTTTAAAACTTTATTTTTAATTGACAATGATGGGCTGGGCGCGGCGGCTCATGCCTGTAATCCCAGCACTTTGGGAGGCCGAGGCAGGCGGCAAGGTCAGGAGTTCGAGACCAACCTGGCCAATACGGTGAAACCCCATCTCTACTAAAAATTCAAAAATTAGCCGGGCGTGGTGGTGGGCGCCTGTAGTCCCAGCTACTCAGGAGGCTGAGGCAGGAGAATCGCTTGAATCCGGGAGGCAGAGGTTGTAGTGAGCTGAGATCGGGCTACTGCACTCCAGCCTGGGAGACAGAGCGAGACTGTCCCCAAAGCAAACAAAACAAACAAACAAAAAAACAAAAAATAAAGACAATTGTGGTTATTAACTGGCTTCTCAAGTTATTCTACCAATATTCATTATTCTGGGAGTTTAAAACATGCAAATACTTCATTTACAATATTTTCTTTTGAAGGCCTTTTTAAAAATTTCGACAAGGGTAACTTTATTCAAGCAAAGAACTGAAGATAATTTTAAAGAACTCTACCTCCACCATCTTTCCTAACTTAAATCTTCATTGAGAAATTGTGCAAGATTAGGTTTACTTTTTTCCAGCACTGCTGTTTTGGCTTGTCTTGGTAGTTTCATCTTCATTTCTGATTCTGGTTCTAGAACTTCATGGTCACTTTCAGAGTCAGCCTCAGCAATCTGATGTCTCCTCTTCATCCTAGCTGAAGCTGTCACTTTTCTCTGTCCCCTGTTAGTCTTTTGCTGACTAGATTTTGATGCCAGGGTTGCTTTTACATCCCTAACAAGAGTCATATGTACTTCCTTATTCTTTTCATCTTCATTTTGAAAAATAGTTGTAGTCAAGTTGGCATCCTGTGCTGCTTCAGGCTGGTCACCAAATTCTTTATTTCCTTTTTGCCAACTGAATCTTGATTTTCTCCAAAGCTTTCAGACGTGCCCCATCCTTTACTTGCTCCAGAATCCCATTCAATAGAACCAGAAGATCTTTTGCAAGATGGCTATTGAGTTCTAAAGAACTCAATGCTTTTATAGAGACCCGCATTTCTGGTGAGCATGGACTTGTTAAGATCTCACGGCAAATTTTTATAGCCAAACTGTCATGTACTGTTAAGGCCTGATAATCTTAGGAATTCTTGGCCTGAGGATTTAATCTGCTTGTTCTCATCAAATCTATAAGTAACTCAACATTTCTGATATGAATTTCAGCTAAAGGAGAAGATGCAGGAGCACTGGCCAGTGTTTGCAGGCTTGGAAGAGAAACTTCTTCAAAGCATTCCTGATCAGTCCTGCTTGCATAAGCAAACATGGGAGAGAACACGCCTAGGCAATGTCGAAGTCGAACATCCTCTTCAGTCACAGGACTCTACCATTACAAAATAAGATGGGAAAGAGTCCTGCTGCTGACCCAAAGCCCAGAGAACATCGGCTTGGCTAGTCCTTCTATGGCTCCTGTCCTAAGTGTAGATACCTCACTATCTAAGAAATCAGAAAGGAGTTTCAGAACATTCTTCGCTGTAAGGGCCTTTTCAACTTTTTATGACTCTTGCTCATCAATCACTGTTTATCTCTGCACCTTCATATTAAAAGGCTTTGATTTTTTAGGTTTAAGTGGTTCAACCCCAAACATTATCAGCTAGTCAAAGATTCCCTTTAAAGCACTTATTTTTATTGTGACATCATCAATTTGCAAAACTTGCAATGATAACACAAAGTGTTACATGCAAAATCCTGATTCTGTAGTCTGCAGCTCCCGAGCGTAAAACAGCCAGATTTCTTACTGTAGGGTAAACATGTATTATCTTAGGAAGAATAAAAAATTCAATGATCCCATTCATGGCTGCACTTATGCCTGCTGAAATGGACATCTGCTTCAACAGTTCACAGCATAAGACATTCTATAATGTTTCTGCGTCATTCTTCTCTATGTGGACTTCTTTAATTTCAAATTGCTCTGTCTCTTTCAAAACGTTTCTTTTGACATCTTCTAATGCTTTTATTTCTTCTTTTAATTTTGATGCCAAGTGAAAATCCTGTAAGGTAATATAATTTTCCAAAGCTTCTTTGGCTTCAATACACTTAACTTTTATTTCAGCCATCTTGAGTCCTTTCTTTCTTGCATCAACTGGGTCATCATAAACACCAACAGTAATAATGGGTACCCCAATCTCTGAGATAATTTCTGTTCTCTTATTATCATCTATAATAATGTGCAGCAGTCCTTCAACAAGAAAAGGAACCATGGATATTGGGGTTGTGGGTAGAGTAAGAATCTCCTGTCAAATAGCCAGGATTTTTTTTCTTCCTCCTTCTTCATTCATATCCAAAGACTTAATAATTAGAATCAATTGTCAATAAAAAAAAACCTCATGACTTTTAGGTTCTTTTCAAAGAAATGGGTAATAAATCTGGGGTGAGTTCACTGTCTCCCAAAGTTCTCACTGTTCAGTAAAGTTGCATAGCAGAACACAAACTAGGATTCTCAAAAGCATTGATGAGATCTCAGCCTGCTTTTCTTTCCTTTCTTTAAAACTTTATTTTTAATCAACAATGGTGGTTATCAACTGGCTTTTCAAGTTATTCTATCAATATCTATTATTCTAGGAATTTAAAGCATGCAAATACGTCATTTACAATATTTTCTTTTGAAGGCTGGCATTTGTTTTCAAAGAAACGACATATTGGGAAACAGGACTCCACAGGTATCACACACACACAAGTGATGCCAGCAAAAATGAAAGAAAGAAAACAGAGTATTTTCTTTGTTGGGTTGCCAGCATGGCCCTAGGATAAAGCAGACTTGCAAACAGAGGTATAGGCTAGTGATGCAGACGCCCGTTTCTTCCAGGGTTTGACAGTGCTTATCATTATTATTAATTTTAAAGTAAACTTTTAAAGTATAACCTACAGACGGAAAAGTGCACAAATTGTAGGTGTCCACCTCAACTGTATTTTTGCAAAGAGAATATATTCGTGTCACCATCACTCAGATCAAGAAATAGAGTATTACAGTCATCCCAGAAATCCCTTTTGTATACCCTTTCCAGCTCCTGTCCTCCAATATAATCACTATTCGAATTCCTATGGATTAACTTTTGCCTCAGGCAAAAATGGATCAATGGATCATTTTTTGTTGCTACCTGAAGTGTAGGGAGGATCTAGGACAATTTCTGAGGCAAAGTTGAAGTACCAGGTCCCATACTTGTTGGCAGTGATTCACAAGGTGGGACCACAGACCAGCAGTATTTGCATGCAAATTATAGGCTCCCACCTCAGGCCTACTTAACTAGGAACTCTGGGGATGAGGTCCAGCAATCATCCTCCAGGAAAATCTGACTCTAGTCAAGTTTGAGAAGGGCTGTGCCATAGGTTCATTTAAAAAAAAAAAAAGGACTGAGCTTGGTTGTTTGCCAGGCTTCCCAATGGCTGAGAGGGACATGGAATGGTGAACTGAGCTTCCCCCATCAGTTTTCAGAGGAAGAATACAAAAGACACAGAGCAGAGAGGCCTGTTGCTTTTTATCATCAAAAAGAACAGCAAGGTTCTCAACCAAAAGTATTCTTCAGATATCCTTTAATAGGCTTCTTTTTAAAAAATCATTCAGTTAAATATAAATGGTTGGACCCTATCCCAGTCATACTGAGTAAGGTTCCAGAGATTGAAGCCTGGGCATATGCTTTAAATGTTCCACAAATTTATATAGATTAAACACCAACGCAGGCCTCTCTGAGGCCAAGCTGGAGCCCCCTAATGAGCTGCGCCTATTGGTATTTGTCCCCAGAAGAGTAATACAACAAATAGTTCCTGGAGAGTATGTTAGCTATGGACTACTGACTAACAAATTCCCTTCAATTAAAATTTGGCTTAAAATTCCAGGCCAGCCACAGTGACTCATGCCTGTGATCCCCACACTTTGGGAGGCTGAAGTGGGAGGATTAGTTGAGCTCAGGAGTTTGACACCAGCCTGGGCAAGTAAGGAGGCCCCATCTCTACAAAAAATTTAAAAAGTAGTCAGGCATGGTGGTGCACACCTGTAGTCCCAGCTACCTAGGAGGCTGAGGTGGGAGGATTGCTTGGGGCCAGGAGGTCAAGGCTGCAGTAAAAGTCATGATTGCACTACTGCACTCCAGCCTGGGTGACAGAGCAAGACACTTACTGAAAAACAAAAACAAAACAAAACAAAATTCCAAACATCTGTTATCTCACAGTATCTGTAGGTCATGAATTTGGGAGTGGCTTAGCTGAGTGGTTCTGGCTCAGGAATTTGCAGTTAGGATGCTGACAGGGGTTGCAGGCATCTGAAGGCTTGACTGGGGTTGAGGATCCACTTCTAAGATGGCTCCCTCTTATGACCATTGGCAGAAGGCCTCAGTTTCTTGCCATATGAGCCTTTTCCAAAGGCTGCTTGAGTGTCCTCCTGACATGGCAGGTGTTTCCTCCAAAGAAAAAAAGGAACTGCTATGCCTTTTCTGACATGGTCTTCAAAGGCACACACCATGTTTGTTGTTATTGTTTCTTTGATTTTTAAATTTCAATAGTTTTGGGGCAACAGGTGGTTTTTGGTTACATGGATAAGTTCTTTAGTGGTGATTTCTGAGATTTTGGTGCACCCATAACCTGAGCAGTGTACACTGTCCCCAATGTGCAGTCTTTTATCCCTCACCACCCTCCCACCCCTTCTCCTGAGTCCCCAGAGTCCATTATATCATTCTTCTGCCTTTGCATTCTCATAGCTTAGTTCCCATTTATAAGTAAGAACATTTGATATTTGGTTTTCCATTCCTGAGTTACTTCACTTAGAATAACAGTTTCCAACTTCATCCAGGTTGCTGCAAATGCTATTATTTTGTTCCTTTATATGACTGAGTAGTATTCTGTGGTGTATGTATATCACATATTTTAATCCACTCATTGGTTGATGGGCATTTCAGCTGGTTCCATATTTTTGCAATTGTGAATTGTGTTGCTATAAACATGCGTGTGCAAGTGTCTTTTTCATATAATGACTTCTTTTCCTCTGGGTAGATACCCAGTCATGGGATTGCTGGATCAAATGGTAGTTCTACTTGTAGTTCTTTAAGGAACCTCCATCCTGTTTTCCATAGTGGTTTTACTAGTTTACATTCCCACCAGCAGGCACACCATAAGTTTTGGTTTCTTCTTATTGTTAGAAGTGTGTCAGTAAGTCCAATATACATTCAACAAAAGGAGAATTAAGCTCCACTAGGATATAAGGAAGAGTACCAAAGCATTTGTAGACATATCTGTATCTTAAAACCACCATAGAGAAGCTTTCAGATGAAGTAAAGTCCTGCAAACAGCCTGTTTGCAAATGTAGAGGGAGAGTTTTTGGAGCTGTGAACCAGTAGCCTATGAAGATCTTGCAGATCCAAGTAAAGAGGGAAATCATTCTTTTTAACTAAGCTTTGACTCTGGATTACAAGATGAGACATATGGTAGACTTAAGATAGGGGTCAATGACAATAGGAGAGATGAGAAAGAGCCTCTCACTGACCACACATGAGGGCAGCATGAAACCACCAAATATGATGGTGGGCTAAGGACTGTTGGGCTGATCTGACAAAAGTTTGGCATGGAAAAGGTGTCAATTATTTGTGCAATGAGTAATTAAAAGAATTCAGCAACTTACATTCCCCCTTTTTCCCTCACCCCCAACAAAACCCAAAGGGAGAGGAGAAAGGGCTACAAACTTCCTCTTTTAATATCAATGAATTCTACTATCTAAGGCAAACGATAGGTACTTGGTATCACTGAAGTCCTTCAAATCCCTGGGTGACAACTCAAGATTCTCAACAAGGTCATGGGGTGATTTTACACCTATATATCCCCACTACTTGGCATTAACTGAACTTCAAATAAACACATTTTGACCTAATTTGTTATTTGACCTCATTTTACCAAAATGTGATCCAGTGTAATGCACGTTCCAGAATAGAAAGTGGTAGAGAGTAAAGAAATTCCATTCCTGGTTGATTGTGCAATAGTTCTTTCAGCAGCCCATATTCTTACCAGTTGAAAAGATGCATGCTGGAATAAACATTGGCTTTATGACTTTCAGACTGACTTTGTGACTTATTGGATTCACAGTGGCTTTATGACTTATTGGCTGTGATGCATTAGACAAGTTACTTAAACTCCCTAGCCTCAATTTCTTTATCTGTAGAATGCCTCAATATACTTGTCTATTGAGATTATCGAAAAGATAAAATGAAATAACATGTATGAGATGATACAGTGCCATGCCCATCTTGATCAGTTTTCCTAGTTTACAATGAATAGTCTTTCCAAATTTGTGCACAATAAAATTGTATTGGTCCAATGAAGCATGGAGAGTCCTCCAGGGCAGGTGGGCTATAGTCCAACTGCTTTCCAGAGTACTGGGATTTGAAGAAAAATGCAAGCCCCGGGAAAAACCATAAGATTATACAAAGGCTCTTTCTACTATCCTGGAATGAAAACAAAATAACTTTAGGGAAAGATGCATGAGTCTTTTGCAAGATACTAAAAGATTTGGGGCAAACCTGATAACATGTCACCCTTTAACCCATCTACCTCTTTATTCTAAAAACAAAAAAGAGCTGATGAGGTTCCTGTTGAGGGGCACAAGTTAATGAGTGTTGTGGCCATAACTAGAGCTACAATTAGCTGTTGCTTTCTCATAGCCTGAGCTAATCAGTGACTCTGGGGGTGAAAAGAGATGAGAAATTGTTTCATTTTTTTCAGTAGGTTTTTGCTGATAACATACCTCAAAATAACCATTTTGTAGGGTCAAATGTTTAGTATTATGTGTTTTCTTAAAAAGGTAGTTTCAACTTCAATAATTACATAATGAACATATGGAAGGAGGTAAAATGGGGAAACACAGTAAGAAGAGGGTAGGGAGAAGGACAGAAAAAGGAAAACAGAAAAAAAATTCAAGAGTGAAAACTAAGCGGTATGTGAAAATGTCACTGTGCCTGGGTGGTTGAAGTCATTAAAGTCAGAGAGCCAAAAATACCTAACAGAGTGGAGCAAAAAAAGCTCCGGACAGAACAGTGAGAATAATGTATCACTGATGTAAAAACAACTCATATGATGCTTGTAAATGTGGAAACTATAACTATCCCTGGAGGGGTATAGAGATGAGTTCAATTAGGAGGGAAACTGAGTGACAGGAGGACAAAATTGGAAGGGAGATTTTAACTGTATAACTTTGTATCTTTTAAATTTTGTTCCATTGTGCATTTATCATGTATTCAATGCATTTAAACAGAAGAGGAGAAGGACGGGCCATAGAATACATCTATTGGTTAAAACCATCTTGTCTCAAGCCCAAGCTGTCATTTGTAAACTATGCTTCTTATGAATATCTGTTGTTTGTCTGTCATTTCCATACCCTGCTTTTCTGGTAACAGGCTTTATCCTCATTCTCACTCTATGTGGTCTGGGGGATTTGATGGCTTGAGGGTTGTAGGTATGAAACAATTTGAACCAAAGAGATCCAGGCCCAGAATTTCTGCTGGATCCAGTGTAATGCACATTCCATAATAGAAAGTGATAGAGAGTAAAGAAATTGCATTCCAGGAATAATTGTTAAGGAGACTTTTTCCCCTCCTCATTGTAAATACTGGGGGGTTGGATGCAATCATGGATCTGTGATGACCATCTTGCCATCGAGAGGGAAGGACCTGCTCTTCTATGTTCCTTTTTTTTTTTTCTTAAGCCAGTTCAAGTTGGGCTACTTTCAAAATACAACCAAAAGTCCTGACTCATACACTGACCTCAAATAGGTCTTTTCATTTCTCTGAGCCTTGAGTTTCTTCATCCCATATAAAATTGAGATGGTGGTGGTAATGATCAAAGTGGTGAAGATGATGATAATGAAGGTGATAACATTCACAGGGTTACTGGAGTATCAAATGAGGTAATAATTATGAAAGCGCTTTGTGACCTGATGTTAGTAGTTGTCACTTATGTTTTTAGCATTTAAGACTTTCTGTTGACTCAGTAAATGGGGGAAAAAAACTATATTAGTGAACATAATGTTTTCATATTATCTATACCTATACGTCTCTCTTAGAAATTCTATTAGTAAAGAGTCAAGGCATGCATATTGAAACAGAAAATCCCAGTAAATCTCTTGGGTTACAAAACGGAGTAAGAAACATGCAATGCTATCACAGCTAATTAGCAAGTGTTCTAGAACACTGATGAGGTGTCTGGCATGTGTTATGTGCTGTAGAGGCAACTGGAGTACATGGTCTCTGTCTCCAATTAACTCACCATGTGCAGTGCATTGAATAGTGTCCCTCCAAAATTCAGGTTCCTGGGGAACCTCAGGATGTGACTTTATTTGGAAATAGGATCCTTGCCGATGTAATTAAGGGAAGGATTCAGATGAAATCCTTATCTCATTATCTCATCATTCCACCCAGTGTATTAGGGTGGGTCCTAAATCCAATAAGAGTGCTATTATAAGAGACAGAAAAGACACAGAGAGACATGCAGAAAAGAAGGCGATGTGTAGGTGGAGGCAGAGATTGGAGTGATGCAGCCACAAGACAGGGAATGCCAATGAGGGCAGGCAACCACTAGAAGTTAGGATAGAGGCATGAAATGGTTTACCCCTCAAAACATCCAGAAAGAACCAACCCTGCTGACACTACGGTTTCAGACTTCCGGTCTCCAAAGCTGAGAGAGGATAAATTTCTATTGTTTTAAGCTACTCAGTTTGTGGTACTTTGTTATGGCAATCCTAGAAAACTATTTCACAAATACATCATGTAACTATCTTCCTGGGCATAGCAGAACCAGGACTGCACTACTATTTAAAATATATGGACGCTTAAAGAAATTCGTAAGATGAATTTAGATCATTTAGAGCTGTGAAATCACGTGTCCATTTTAGCTCACTTTGGAGTTAAAAAGTTGTCTTCTTAGCAAGAAATCTTACTCCCACCAACATTCAGTTTTATAGCCCAGAAAGAAAATGGGGAACCATTCTGAAGTAAGGAACATATATAAAGCATGCTGGTCCAGGGTAGGTCTTTACTCAGTAAAGGACAGTGTCCTTGACTTCCTTCTTGGGGTAAAGAAAATCCAGACAATTTCCTTGCTGGCTGATGAGCCCTACATTTCTGGAACTAGGGAAGAAGAGGGAGGGAGGGAGTAAAGCAGCAATAAAGTCAGGATGGCTGATTGGAGCTATTCTCAGCAGGCCAGTCTTTTATAACTCCTATTTTGTTCCCCAGTTGAACTGACCACTGCTTGATGAATTGTGTTTATCTGTCGTTCAGCGATAAAGTTCTCTTTTAATTCCCTGCTGAATAGAAATATTTAGGGCAATGCCACAGCTGTGTTTATTCTCACACTCCACCACAGTTATGTAAATACTGCCTATGGAACTATTTCTGATAACAGCCCATCCCAACCCCAAGGAATTATATGCTCACTCTCAATGTCTGCCAAGATGAGCCGTTTCAATCCAGCTTGGCACGGCATATGAATGATATCACAGCTTCTCAGAGATCATTTGGCAAAACTCACAATAAAAGAGTAATTTTCTTCCCCTCTTGCTCTCTCAAAGGCTTCCATAGAGTCAAATGGTATTTCCCAGCATCCTCTACTTCCCCTGTTTAGAAACATGAGGCTAACACATAAAACGTGAAGCCTCCTACTACGAAATTAATAAATAGAACAACTCACAACCTGACAATGAAAGTTTCAAGTGACCTTTCCCCTCCAAGTGACTCTGGAGAAAACACAGATGAAACTAGTCAGGAGGATGAAGTTTCGCTGGCTTGCAGCAAATTCGGGAAATCTAAGAGAATTCAAACCACATGGTCATTATGGTCGCTTTCAGTTCCTCAAATCTGTAATTCCTATGGTTGATGAAAAATACTTCTCGACAGACAAATAACAATGGTTAACTCTAGATCATGACATTTTGGGGTATTTTTATTTCCACCTTTCTGCTTTTCTGTAGTTTCCAATTTTTTTTCAATGTAATCAGGAAAAAATTAGAAAACTTTTAAAAAAATGAATATTTGTAAACCTTTTGCAATAATGTCATTGATGAAATGCTTCAGTAGAAAGAAGTATTCTTATGTGAAAACGATAACACCAAAGCAAAAATCAGATTATTTAAAAAATCCTAAAATGGGTTGTAACTACAAGATGTAAAAGAAAGAGGTAAAAAGATTGGTAGTAATCACATTTGTAATGAGGATAAGTATTTGTTCCGTGAAGTTGCAAACTCCACCACCATACTTGTTCACTTTTCTCATTTTATCCTCATACCGTCCTATGAGGTGAATGGTATTAATGTGTCTATTTCACAGATAAGAAGATGGTGTCTTCGCGGGGTAGCCCATCCTGCCTTTTCCCATTAGTAAGAGGTAAAACTGGAACTAGAACCAAAGTTCATTGGACTCCAAAGCTCATGTCTTAATCATTATGCCCCATCTAGCAGGATGGTTATAAAATGTGGTATTTGAAAAGCAGGGAACATATTTCATGTTGGTTGCTGTTCAATATCTTTTGAATATCCTTCCTGTGTATTTGGAAAATTTTCCAAATTATATGTTGAGCTTCCCAAAGATAGAAGCCAGAATCCAAGTTCCCAGCCTTCCTTGTTGCTCAAGGACAGAACCACTCACACTGAATGGCAATTCTGAAGGGGGCAACATCAGGAAGTAAATGTGCATAGACATGCATAGACTCCATCATCTGGAAGGCAGGAAGGAGGAGGCACCCCATTTTTAGGTAGAGCTCGGCCAATCTCACGTGTCATTGGTGTGAGCTGAGGCAGTGTGTGAGTTGTGAAACAGTTGTTACAAAGGTGACAACGGGTATTTTCCCTAGAGCAGCATTCACGATTGGTTGGTGTTGAGCTTCCATAGCCTGTTTTTTTGAAATTTTGAGGAAATCCGTGAACACCATAATATCCTTAACCACAGTTGATTCTATTGCCTGAAACTACAATCCTCAGCTAAGAATGTGGATTTAGGAAGCAGGTTGCCACGATGGGAACCAGGGAGATCATTTAAGGAATGTGTAAAGTGTGAGCACTTAATGAAAAAGAAACCAGAAAAGGTATTCTGGTATTTTTCACAAAATCCCATTTCAAAAACAGGTCATGCATGATATAGTATTCTGCTAAGCTCTGAGGGAACTTGACAATATCTCTCATGTTGGCTAGATTTCAGTTTTTCAGTGACACATAAATTTACAAAATATGTGAAGAATTTCAGCACTTTGACCTTTCCTTGGGAAATGATATCATTATTAATTTTACAAGTCAGCTAATGTCAAAACTAAAGAAAACATTTTGTTTTCTCACTATGCATATCATCTATACCTCCCAAAATATTCTGTGGTTTTACCTTGCTCAACTGATTTTAAAAAATAATAAGCCATCTAAATAGACAAGGTGCTATGCAGGGCAAATAAATGTGCATTTGTCTTATAATCTTAGTACTTACATTGATAAATAACCTATCCCACAGCCCAATCTAGATCACACCATTTAGAGTCTGAGGGCCTACTTTTGCTTCTTTTGAATTAGATTATTTTAGACTAGGGTTGCCAGATTTAGCAAATAAAAATGTTGGATGCCCAGTTAAACTTGAGTTTCAGATAAACATGGAATAATTTTTTAGTATTAGTATGTCCTGTGTAATATTAGTGGTGGAGATGGCATAAAGTACATGAGTTAGAAAAAGGTATAGAAAATAAAACCGACAGGATGTTATGATAGATTAACTGTGAGGCGGCGGGGAAGAGAGAAGTGTCAAGGTGATGCCTAGGTTTCGGGCTTAGACAACTAAATTAATGACAGTGCTATTTACTAAGATAAAAAACTGAAAATGATTCAGATTTGGAGAGAAACATTGTGAGTTTGGTTAAATATCTCCATTTTCATTTGGATATCTTGTTATAACCTGAGACTTATAGTATATACATGTACAAGCTACTCTTCAAGAGTCTGTTTATCCTATGGTTATTTTGTTTTAATGCCATCAATATCTTTCCAATAATTGAAGTTGGATGACCCAACATCCTTGATGCCTCTTGTCCTCTTCTCTAGGGCCCAGTATACAAGTTTTATCAGTATTATCTTGGCGGTATCTCCCTTTCAGAAGAACTAGCCAGACTGTAAGTTACCAAGTTTTCTCAGTAGAGTTGGGGCAGTGACTAACCTAGGATGGGATGTAAGTTTTATTTTCTAGGCAAACTTTTTTTTTTTTTTAATACTTTACATTCTAGGGTACATGTGCACAACGTGCAGGTTTGTTACATATGTATATATGTGCCATGTTGGTGTGCTGCACCCATTAACTCGTCATTTACATTAGGTATATCTCCTAATGCTATCCCTCCCCATTCCCCCCACCCCACGACAGGCCCCGGTGTGTGATGTTCCCCTTCCTGTGTCCAAGTGTTCTCAATGTTCAATTCCCACCTATGAGTGAGAACACGCAGTGTTTGGTTTTCTGTTCTTGTGATAGTTTGCTGAGAATGATGGTTTCTTATCCCTACAAAGGACATGAACTCATCCTTTTTTTATGGCTGCATAGTATTCCATGGTATATATGTACCACATTTTCTTAATCCAGTCTGTCATTGATGGACATTTGGGTTGGTTCCAAGTTTCTGCTATTGTGAATAGTGTCTAGGCCAACTTTGATTAAATGGTAGTGGTTGCCTGAAATGATGTCTTGAAAGGAATCTGAGGCCTCATTCCAGGCTCATCTAGGATAAGTGTCATAATCATTTATGGATGTTTGCTGTGGGCATGGAAATGGGAATTGGCAGCACCCACACTGCCTACTTAACATTGCTAGAAAGCATTTTGACTTATACCTCTCCAAAAATAGGTCACTTTATCTCCTCATTGCCCCACCCTTGGATCAAGTCCTGGATTTTTTTCATCTAATAATCTCTCAAGTACAATCTCTCATTATGTCAAGAGTTTCATGTAAAATAATAAGATTTATCTGTCTGACCCATTTGCAAAATTGTGACAAAAATGCCTTTTCATTCATCAACTTATCAATTATTTTTTAGTGCCTAGTACTTGCCAGACATGCCAGGAGGCATGTGAAGAGAACTCAACACAGATACCGTTTCAGTAATCACTAAGATTATACTCAAGCAATCTTGAACAAGCACATGCTTTCTTAAATTTTCAAATAACTCGAGAAATTCCTAATGTGAGAGAATCATTTGTACCTATTTAAGGTGCAGAGAATCATCACTCAATTCTCAATAAATTATTAAAGCAATTATTTACTATGTGAATTTAGCAGTGCTTACACATAATAACAGTACTTCACCATTACCAAAATATCACTCATCCATTCAGTTGTATGTTCTACTAAATCCTTCCTTAGTGAGAGTACAGGAGGAGAAAAGGGGAAAGGATATAGATAAAGGCATTGTGTCTCAGGTTTCTATATAAATAAAGATGCGTTACCTGTAGAAGACAGTAAATTAAGTTATAAGTATCTAAGAACTTTTTAACAGGAACTGTCAGTAGCTGCCACCCAGCAGAGAAGAGGGCCATGAGAGAATGATGAAGAGGAGACAGAAGCTGGATGGGACAGGAAGGATTTAAAGAGAATCTATCACATAAAGGGACTAGAGAGTAGCCAGGGAACTTGGGTTCAGGAAGTAGGAAACATCATAGGCAATTTAGTTAGTACAGGAGAACTAGATACAGACATAACTCAGAGATATCGTGGGTTCAGTTCCAGACCACCACGATAAAGCAAATATGACAATACAGTGAATATCACAACAAAATGAATCTCAGGATTTTTTTGGTTTCCCGGTGCACATAAGAGTTATGTTTATATCATACTGTAGTCTATTAAGTGTGCAATGGCAATATGTCTAAGAAAACAAGGTACACACCTTAACATAAAAGTACTTTAATGCTAAAAATTGCTAATGATCATCTGGGCCTTGAGCAAGTTGTAATCTTTTTGCTGGTGGAGGGTCTTGCCTCAATGCTGATGGCTGCTGACTGATCAGGGTGGTGGTTTTTGAAGGCTGGCATAGCTGTCATTTTCTTAAGACAATGAAGTTTGCCACATCGATGGACTCTTCTTTTGACAAAATATTTCTTTGCAGCATGTGATAGTATTTGATAGCATTTTATCCTCTGCAGAAATTTTTATCAAAATTTTAGTCAATCCTCTCAAATCTTGCTGCTGCTTTATCAACAAAATTTATGTAATATTCTTTTTATTTGAGACAAAGTCTTACTCTGTCTCCCAGGCTGGATTACAGTAGCCTGATCTTGGCTCACTGCAACCTCTGCCCCCTGGGTTTAAGCGATTTTCCTGCTTCAGCCTCCTGAGTAGCTGGGACTACAGGCGCATGCCACCACACCTGGTTAATTTTTGTATTTTTAGTAGAAATGGGGTTTCACCATGTTGGGTAGGCTGGTCTCGAACTCCTGAACTCAAGCAATCTGCCTGCCTCGGCCTCCCAAAGTGCTGGCATTACAGGTGTAATCCCAGTTTATGTAAGATTCTAAATCCTTTCTTGTGATGCCACCAATTTTTACAAGATTTTCACCAGGAATAGATTCCATCTCAAGAAGCCACTTTTTTTTTTTTCCTCATCCATAGGAAACAACTGCTCCATTTGTTCAAGTTTTATCATGGGATTGCAGCAATTCAGTCACATCTTCAGGTTCCACTTCTAATTTTAGTTCTCTTGCTATTTCTACCACATCTGCAGTTACTTCTTTCACTGAAGTCTTCAGAGTTATCCATGAGGATTGGAATCAACTTCCAAACACCCATTAACGTTGATATTTTGACCTCCTCCCATAAATCACAAATGTTCTTAATGATATTTAGGATGGTAAATCCTTTCCAGAAGGTCGTTGATTTACTTTGCTCAGATCCATCACAGGAATTACTATCTATGGCAGCTATAGCCTTATGAAGTGTATTTAAGAAATACATCTGCCTGTATCTAGTTCTCCTGTGCTAGAAATACATTTCATAAGGCTATATGATTCATGCCTTCACTCATGATCATGTCTTAAATAAGACATAAGAGTTAAAATTACTCCTTGATCTATGGGCTACAGAATAGATTCTGTGTTGGCAGACATGAAAACAACAGTAATCTCCGTGTATATCTCCATCATAGCTCTTGAGTGACCAGTTACAGTGTCAATAAGCAGTAATATTTTGAAAGGGATCTTTTTTTGCTGAGTAGGAGGTCTCAACAGTGGTCTTAAAATAGTCAGTAAACCATGCTATAAACCGATGTGCAGTTATCCAGGCTTTGTTTTCCACCTATAGAACACAGGCAGAGAAGGTTCTGCATAATACCTAGTGGCCCTAGGAGATTTAGAATGGCAAATAACCATTAGCTTCAACCTAAAGCTACAAACTACATTAGCCCCTAACAAGAGAGTCAACCTGTCCCCTGAAGATTTGAAGAAAATGACTTCTCTTCTCTAGCTATGAAAGTCCTAGATGGGATCTTCTTCCAATCCCAGGCTGTTTCATGTACATTGAAAATCGGTTGTTTAGTGAAGTCACCTTCATCAATGACCTTAGCTAGATCTTCTGGATAATTTGCTGCAGCTTCTACATCAGCACTTGTTTCACCTTGCACTATGTTACAGAGACAGCCTCTTAGCCTTATGAACTAACTTCTACTAGCTTCACACTTTTCTTCTGCAGCATCTTCACCTCTCTTAGTCTTCAAAGAATTGAAGACAGTTAGGGCCTTGCTCTGGATTAGGCTTTAGCTTAAGGAAATGTTGTGGTTGGTTTGATCTTTTATCCAGGACACTAAAACTTTTTCCATACCAGCAAAAAAGCTGTTTTGCTTTCTTATTATTTGCGTTCACTGGAGTACACTTTTGGTTTCCTTCAAAGACTTTCCCTTTGCATTCACAGCTTGGCCAAGGGTTTGGCACAAGAAGCCTAACTTTCAGCCTATTTCAGCTTTTGACATGCCTTCCTCACTAAGCTGAATCATTTCTAGTTTTTGAATATAAGTGAGAGACGTGTGACTCTTCCTTTTACTTGAACACTTAGAAGCCTTCAAAGAGGTATTCACTGGCCTAATTTCAAGATTGTTATGTCTCAGGGAACAGGAAGACCTGAGGATAGGGAGAGAGATGGGAGCGAGGGAAGAACAGCCAATCGATGGAGCAGACAGGATACATACAACATTTATGCATTAAGTTATCTGACTTATATGGGTGTAGTTTGTGGTACCCTAAAACCATTACAACAGTAACATCAAAGTTACTGATCACAGATCACCATAACAGATACAAAATAATAAGAATGTATGAATTACTGTGAGAATTACAAAAACGTGACACAGATACAAACTGTGCACAATGTATTGGAAAAATGGTGCCTAGAGACTTGCTCAAGGCAGGGTGGTCACAAACCTTCAATTTGTTCAAACCAACAAACCAACAAACAAAAACAAACAAACAAAAAACCCAGAGTATATGCAAAGCACAATAAAGCAAAGTGCAACAAAATGAAGCATGCACATATAGAGAAAAAGCAGAAACCAAAGTTATCCTAGTTAAATGCATGAATGAATGAATGATCAAAGACAATTAATAAACTAACAGGAATTTCGAGGCCATTTAAACCAATCACTCATTTCACAAGTGAAAAGCCTAACTTCCGGAGAAGAGAAATTATTTACCCAAGGTCACACTTGCAGGTACTATTACTGAGCCTAGAGTCCAGATTTCTTCTTTTTTATTTTTAATTTTTATTTTACTTGAAGTTCTGGGATACATGTGCTGAACATACAGGTTTGTTACATAGGTATACATGTGCCATGGTTGTTTGTTGTACCTATCAACCAGTCTTTTAAGCCCCACATGCATTACGTATGTGTCCTAATGTTCCCTCTCCCCTTTCCCCTCAACCCCCCATAGGTCCTGGTTTGTGATGTTCCCCTCCCTGTGCCCATGTGTTCTCATTGTTCATTGCTCAACTCCCACTTATGTGTGAGAACATGCAGTGTTTGGTTTTCTGTTCCTGTGTTAGTTTGCTGAGGATGATGGCTTCCAGCTTCATCCATATCCCTGCAAAGGACATGAACTCATTCTTTTTTATGGCTGCAAGTCCAGATTGCTTAACAACTAAGTTTATCTATGTTCAGAGAATGGGGAAGGAGTAGAAAACTCATGGTGTGCTGGAGGCAATTTTAACTTTTTAAATCATTTTCCAGAGAGCTGGTCCTAAATTTGTGACTAGTAGCTCTTTCTGTATTTTAAACACTCACTGTACTTTGTAGATATTTCACTGTCAAGGACTTTATGGAGATGACAGTTTCATAATTATTTTCTCTGTGGAAGTCTTTGCTCAAAGACACTTTCACCTCTTTTGTAGATAGCAATAATCATTTTCATTACCTGACTGATTTAAACAAGCACAAACAAATAAATCAGCTCCCCACAAAATTGCTATTTAAAAAAATCTGTATCTAAACTATCTAGACAAGTTTTAAATTGTCGTGCAATTCTGCAAAGGACAAAAATCAGAATAATGCAAATGTTCAATTCAAGTTTTAAAAGGTCACACTACATGAAATTCAACCTTTCTCATCTTACAGTAAATGCCAAGGTGCCAGACAAGTTGGGAAGAAAGACAGTCTCTCTGTGAAGCAGCAAAGCTATGGGGTTAGATTTGTTTTGTTTCGACTTCATTAGTTCCTGTTTTTTAAGATAATGTGTATTAAACTAGTGGAACAGAAAAATTGTTACAGATGAAAGAAATTAACCCTAAACTTTCTACTTTTTTTTTTTTTTTTTTTGAGACGGAGTCTCGCTCTGTCACCCAGGCTGGAGTGCAGTGGCCGAATCTCAGCTCACTGCAAGCTCCGCCTCCCGGGTTCACGCCATTCTCCGGCCTCAGCCTCCCGAGTAGCTGGGACTACAGGCGCCCGCCACCTCGCCCGGCTAGTTTTTTTTGTATTTCTTAATAGAGACGGGGTTTCACCGTGTTAGCCAGGATGGTCTCGATCTCCTGACCTCGTGATCCGCCCGTCTCGGCCTCCCAAAGTGCTGGGATTACAGGCTTGAGCCACCGCGCCCAGCCAACTTTCTACTTCTTGACCTCAAGATGCATGGGGTGGGTTGAGAGGGGCAGGCCATGGACAGCGAGAGGAGAATGCTGTGTGTGTGCCGCCAGGGAGACCTTCTGAGCTCCTAGGTGGTCAGATGTCTGCCTCTGCCTCACAGCATTCCAAACATTTGTTCCCTCCAGATGTGTGAGTCAAGCGATTAAACTTTACATCCAGCAGTGTACCCTTGGACAGTTTGCATGAGGGGTGATTATCAATTATCATGAAAGCATGGACTGAAAGTAAGACTTAAATGTACCTTCTACAAAAACGTAAACTGAAAGAGGTCAGATTTTTGGGTGCAGCAAGTACAAACAACCTTAATCATGTTTGAATCATTCATTCAAAAATATTCCTTGAATGTTTGTTTTCTGCTAGGCAGCCTGCTAGGTACTGGAGTTACTGAGGCTAGAAAACATAGCCATGGCCTTCATGTCCACAGAGCTCACTGTCCACAGAGGCTGAAGTGTGTGTGTGTGTGTGTGTGTATGTGTGTGGCAGCAGGGGGTGGCAGGGGGCTTGGAGGGGAGCAGATAGAGAACCCAATGACTGCCGTCTAGGAGAGGCCACATAGCACAGAGGTTAGAATGTCATTAACAGAGCCAGTTTGGTTTGGTCCATGTACTGGCTATGAGCTAAGTGACCCTGAACAAAGAAATTACCTCTCTGCATCTGAGTTTCCTCATCTACAGATAGAAATGGACTGAATTACATGTACAATGACTAGAACAGTGATGACCCTAAAGCTTACTTCTGAAGGAAGAGGAAAAGTTAACTAAGCCAAAAAGGAAGAGTAGAGGCCAAGGGGAGAGCATCCCAAGGACAGCAGCAGCCTGAGGAAGAGACATCAGTATGAGAGTACATTGCACATGATGGAATGTGCAAGAAGTTCTTTTTTTTTTTTCTTGAGACCGAGTCTCGCTCTGTCACCCAGGCTGGAGTGCAATGGTGCGATCTTGGCTCACTACAACCTCTGCCTCCTGGTTCAAGCAATTCTCCTGCCTCAGCCTCCTGAGTAGCTGGGATTACAGGCATGTGCCACCATGCCCAGCTAATTTTTGTATTTTTAGTAGGGATGGGGTTTCCCCATGTTGACGGCTGGTCTCAAACTCCTTACCTCAGGTGATCCACCTGCCTCGGCTCCCAAAGTGCTGGGATTACAGGCATGAGTCATCGCACCTGGCCACAAGTAGTTCTTGAGTGGCTTAGAAGTGTGGGGGAAAGGTGGGCAAGAAAGCAAAGGGACAAACAGGAGGCAGTGTGAGGACCCATTGACAGAATTATTCAAGCATAATGACCTGATCAAGCTTGTATTTTAGTGATATCCTGCCGGAGAGTCCACATTGGAAAAGACAGAGACTGGGGACAAGGAGACCAGCCAGAATGTCTCTGCAGTTATAATGGAGGCACAGTAAGTGCGAAAGAGAGAATGCTTGAGATACTAAAGATCCGATTACAGCAGAGTAGGAGGGCATTCTATTATGACAGTTTTATTTCTGAATTAATGCTTGTATATTTAGGAAATTGTGTCCTCCAAATACTGAACTCAAAAATTACCCATCCATGGTTACAGAGTCTGCTAGGCATAGGAAGACAGGGGATACAAAGATAAATTAGATGTAATCTAAGCCATTTATAGCCTAGTGAGGCGGATGGTACCAAAATAATTGTAATACATGGCAGAACAGGTGTGCCATTCAGGAAGCACAGAGTATCCAAGGAAGGAAAGCCATGATATGTGTAAGGATCAGGAAATACTTCAGGAAGATGAAAGCATTTGACATGGGGCTTAAGGAATAAGAGGATTTTGACAGGTGGAGAATGAAGAGAGAGTATTCCAGTCTGTGGGAAGATGATGACCAAGGACAGAAATGTATGAAAGCTGAGGATGTTCAGGAATGGCAAATAGTTCAGTTTATCTGCAAGACTATTTCTATAACTGCATTTATTTTTTAATAGCTTTATTGAGGTATAATTGATATGCAATAAATTGGACGTACTTTAAGTGCACAATAATTTTAGACATACATACCCCCCCATGACAGTGCTTCCCCCATTTCTCTCATTATAGATTAGTTTGTATTTCCTGGAATTTTAAGACATAAAATCATACAGTATGTCTTCCTTTTGTCTGGCTTATTTCACACAGCATAATTGTTTTAAGATTCATCCATGTTGTAGCATGTATCAATAGTTCATTTGTTTCATGGCTAAGTAATCCATTACATGGATACAGCAGTGTTTGTTTATTCATCCTTCAAAGGGAAAGTGGGTTGTTTCTAGTTTTTGGTTATAGTAATAGCAGCAAATAATGCTGCTATGAACATTTGTGTTTTTGTATAAACACATACTTTCATTTATCTTGGGTTGATAGCTAGGAGAGAAATTGCTGGTTCATGTGGTAGGTGTGCCTTTAGCATTTTAAGGAATAGCCAAACTGTATCAGAGTGACTGTACCATTTTTCATTTTCAAACAGAAGCATATGAAGGTTTGAGTTCTTCCACATCCTCGCCAATACCTAATATCGCCATCCTTTTTAATTTTAGCTAGATTCATATGAACGTAGCAGTATCTCACTGTGTGGTTTTAATTTGCATGTGTGCATTGACTAATGAAGTAGATCACCTTTTCCTGTGCTCATTTTGTATGCATCTATCTTCTATGACCAAGTGTCGTATACATTTTTGTCCTTTAAAAATTGCATTGATTGCCTTTTTATCATAAGGTTAGAGATTTTTTAAATATATAGGCTCCTGGCTGGGCATGGTGGCTTATGCCTGTAATCCAGTGCTTTGGGAGGTCGAGGTGGGTGGATCATTTGAGGTCAGGAGTTCAAGACCAGCCTGGCCAACATAGTGAAACCCCGTCTCTACTAAAAATACAAAAATTAGCCAGGCATGGTGGCACGCACCTATAATTCCAGCTACTTGGGAGGCTGAGGCAGGAGAATTGCTTGAACCTGGGAGGCGGACGTTGCAATGAGCTGAGATCGTGCCACTATACTCCAGCCTGGGCAACAGAGCGAGACTTCATCTCTAAATAAATAAATAAAATATATATGATCTGGATACAGGTCATTTATCAATATATACTTTGCAAATATGTTCTCCCAATCTTTGGCTTGTGGTTTTATTCTTTCAATAATAGGTTTTTAATTCTAATGAAATCCAACTTATCAATTTTTGCTTTAGTTATCGTGTTTTTAGTGTCTTATCTAGAACATTTTCCAAACTCAAATTCAAAAATGTTTTGTTTTCTGCTAGAAGTTTTATAGTTTTATGTTTCACTTTGAGGTTGATGATACATTTGAAGGAATTTTTGTATACAGTATAATATAAAGATTGAAGTACTTTTTTGCATTTGGATATTTAATTTTTATAGCACTGTTTGTTTAAAATACTATTTTTCTTGAATTGCCTTTGTACTTCTATTGAAAGTCAATTACCCATATATATGTGAGTCTATTTCTGGACTCCCTATTAGGTTTCATCAATCAATTCATCTGTCTTGATGTCAATATCCCACTGTTTTGATTGCTGTAACATTATAAAAAGACTAGAATGAAGTGCTGTTTGTCCTCTAGTTTTGTCTTTTTTAAAGCTGTTTGGTTATTCTGAGTCCTTTGCATTTCCATATGAGTTTTAGAATCAGTTTTCCAATTTCTATTAAAAAATCCGCAGAGATTTTGATTAGTATGGCATTGGATCTACAAATCAATGAGGGAAGTGTTACCATCATAACATTATAGTTATTCTTTTCTGCAGATACATATTTCTATTTGATGTAATTTTCTTTCTGCCTGAAGTCTTCCTGTAGTATTTCTTGTAGTGCAGGTATGCAGGTGATGCATTCTTTGAGCATTTGTATGTCTGAGTAAGTCTTTATTTCACCTTAATTTTTGAAGGATATTTTTGCAGGGTATAGAATGCTACTTGGCAGTTATTTTTATTTCAGGACTTGAAAGATGTTGCTTAAATGCCTCCTCATTTGCATTTCTTCTAGTGAGAAATCAGCTGCCACCTCTTTGTTCCTCTCATTATAAATTAGTTTGCATGTGTAATGTGTCTTTTTTTCTTTGGTGGCTTTTTAAATTTTTCTTTTTATCACTGGTGTTGAGCATTGTGATTACAATGTCTTTGGTGTCGTTAGTTTCATATTTCTTGCATATATGGTTTATTGAGCTTCTGTGGACCTGGGGGTTTACAGTTTTTTATCAAATTTGAGTAATTTTCAGCCATTATTTCTTCAAATGATTTTCGATTCCTTCTCCCCTTTGTGGACTCCAACTATAGGTGTATTAGGCTGCCTGAATTTGTAGCATAGCTCACTGATTCTCTGTTCATTTTTTAAAAATTATCTTCTCTATGTTTCATTAGGAATAGTTTCTATTACTAGGTATTTTTTGCTATGAATGCCATTCGGTGTGTTTTTCATCCACACATTGTTTCATATTCAGAAGTGTGATATTAATTTTTTTAAATTTCACGTTTTTACTTAACTTTTTGATCGTAAGGAATCCTATTATATTAATTATTTAAGGTCCATGTTGGATAATTCTAACATCCATGTCAGTTCTGGGTCAGTTTCAATTGATCAGTTTTTCTCTACATCACGGGTCAGATTTGCTCCTTCTTGGCATGCTTGGTAATTCTCTCTCTCTCTCTCTCTCTCTTTTTAAGAGACAGGGTCTTGCTCTGTTACCCAGGCTTTGCTGCAGTGGCATCATCATAGTTCACTGCAGCCTCAAGCCTCTGGGCTCAAGCAGTTCTCCTACTTCAGCCTTCTAAGTAGCTAGTACTACAGCTGGCTCTAGCATGCCACCACACTACAGCTCACACAGGGGAAAGCTGGCCCCTGGCTGCCCCTCTCCTGCCCAGTAATGTACGTGCCTCAGTGGTTTGGTGGTCATGGAAATGGAGAGAAGTGTTTGGAAATCCATATGTGAGGAAGAATAGAGAGGACTCAAACAGTTCATTTAGGACACAAGGAGATACAGGAGAAAACATTTCCCAGAGTCCTAGACTAATACACAAGTTAAAATGTGCACCACACCTGGTTAATTATTTTATTTTATTGTAGAGATGGGGCTCTCGCTTTGTTGCCCAGGCTGGTCTTTGGCCTTAAGCAATCCTCTGCCCTTGGCCTCCCAAAGTGCTGGGATTACAGGAGTGAACAACTGCGTGTAGCCCTGGTAATTTTTTCATAGGTGCCAAATGTTGTGAATTTTACTTTATTGAAGGTTGGATATTTTTATAATCCTAAAAATATTCATCAGTGTTTTTTGTTTGTTTCTTTGTTTGTTTGTTTTCTGGGACACAGTTATTTGGAAACCGTTTGGTTTTTTCAGGTGTTGCTATTAAGGTTTGTTAGGCAGGACTGGAGTGGTATTCCATCTGGAGCTAACTCTTTCCATAGAGGTGAGACCCTTATGTGTGCTCTACCCAATGTCCCATGAATCATAACATTTTCCAGTCCCACTGGCAGGACAGGCATTATTTCTGGCCTTGTGTGAGTGCTGAGCACTGTTTCTTCTCATCCTGTGGTGTAGTTTTTGCCTCGGCTCTGTGTAGTTTCCTCATACACATACACTGATTGGTTCTCAGCTAAACACTACAAGACCCTTTTCAAAATCTCCAGAATTCTCTGTGCAGTTCTCTCCTCACTGGTATCTGCCTTGTGAACAGTGGCTGTTTTGGTCTTCCAGACCCTCAGCTCTGTCTTCCCAACCCAGGGAGTCTGTCAGGCTCCCCTGCCGTTCCCTCTCCCTGGGTCATGGCTTGAGAGATCAAGACAGGAACACTTCTCAGAGGGGCATCTAATTTGTTTCCCATCTCTCAGGAGTCATTGCCTGATGTCCAAGGTTTTGAGCATTGTCGTATCACACATTTTACCTGCATTTTTGTTTGTTTCAGGAAGAAGAGTAAATATAGTTCCCTTTACTCCATCTTGGTCACAGTGGAAGTCTTCTACCATGCTTTTTCAGATAAGTCTTTAAGATATTGTCTTTTCAGTGTGACAGTCTTTATTATGAAGACATTATGGCATTTCCTTTGATGTTCTAAGTGACAGATAATTAGATTGTATTTGCTTCAGGTCAGTTGAAAGGTATTTATTGGACAGCTTCTATGTACCAGTCACTGTGTCTATAAAACAGGAATCAGTCCCTAAGGGTCTCTATATTCCTGGCATCAGTTTACAAATACAGATAATTGGAAGGGACCAATTATAGGGTTTGTATATTATCCATGCTTTTAGTACTCTCTCCTTTCTTCTGGCGCCTGCCAACATCACCACTAATTTTGCATCATGAACAGCTGGAGAAAATAAGAAATTCAAACTAAATGATTTTACTAATTCTAAGCAGCCTTAGTAAAAAGACTTAGGGGCAGAAGTTAAAACTCTGGGAAGAAATACTTTAGGCTGATGAGCTGTTACTTTCTCTGTTTCATGCTATTACTCTACTCCCATAACCATAATAGAAAGTTGGCTCGACTTCAGATAGGAGAAAATGAAGCTTCAAATGGCTCCACCCTAGAAGCTGAGGGGATAAATCAGGCTGGGACAAGGGCATGAGACTGATGACATCATGGGGTTGGACTGCATACAACCATCAACCATCTCCATGGTGGCTCTGGCTTTGAGATGAGCAATTCATAAAATGTTTGAGGCAATTTATTGACCTTTCATGAGTTGGAGCAGTTGACATTTTGCCTGGATCTGAGCCAGAGTGGGTGCTATTCTAAATGACAAATCAGTTTTCCCATCTGCACTAAAGGAACTTTTTCTGATCCTTTGTTAAAGCTTTATTTCCAAGGCACTGAATGAATTTAATTGATTTCACTACCACCATCCCCTCCTTACTAAATTCCTCACACATGTGGATTCACCGGGAAATTGAATTTCATCTCTAGAAAACAACAAAAAAGGACATTCAACTAAAGGATGAGAGATTAGTCTGGTGAAAGCTCAGTGATCTATTCAAAATGAAAATGCCTGTTAAACTGTAATGGAATGAATCATATTAAAATGCAGATTCTGATTCCACAGGCCTGAAGTGGGGTCTGAAACTCAGCATTACTTATAGATCCCCAGGTGATGTGATGCTACTAGTGTCCCGGTAGCACACTTGGAGTAGCAAGAAGCTAGAAAACATCAAGACATCATTCACTGTCTCATTTTGATGCTAAGTCACTGTTGTAGCCTGGAAAAGCTTCTCAATTTGACTTTAATCTAGTATAAAATTTTCTCTAAGATTCCTTCCAACTCATAAAAAGGTATCATGTCCTAGAAAGTATAGGTCTAGCTTTCTTGTTACCCATAAATTCCTCTAGTCTATTGTCAGACGCTTGTTGAGCACCTATTATGTGGTGCTTTATGACACAAACAAAATGCGGGATTGTGCTTCGGCATGGATAACAAGAAGGAGTCATAGTTTGGTGGAGGAAATAGGCTTTCTTTCCCATAAGCCATACAATGTGGTTAGGGTAGCTTTAGAAGGGGTTTGAAGACAGTGTAATATGATGGTTCCATGACACACGGGCTTTGAAGTCAGAAAGGGCTAGCTCAAACCCAATTCTGTCCCTTAATACCTTGGTCTTCATACAGCAGGGGCTGGAAAAATGATAGCCAGGGTTTCTCAGAATAACAATATCAACAACTCTGGTCTTGAAGGAGGCAGACAGAAACGACCGCTCAGAGTAGGTGATATCTGTATGAGGACTGAAGGATGACCACAGGCTTGTGAAGTACATGTTGGGGGTTGGTGGGTAGGGAAGTGAAAGGATGATTGTAGGCAGATGTCACTGAGGTGTCAAATAACCCATTGCTCTATTTACTTAGTATTATCTAATAAGTGTGCAAATATTATAGCTTTGTAAGTAGATCAGATTAAAACTCCCCTGGGGGAACCTAGATCTTTAAAGGAATCCTATGGACAATTCCTCTTTGAAGTCAAAAGGAGGCAAGATTTCAGTGGAAAGTGCATGGTGGACATGGACTCAGAGCCTCTGGGTTTGAGTCTCAGGTCTGCTCCTAGCAGCTCTTCATCATTCGGAGTACATGGACACAATGTTCTTTCCATTTTTAGCAGTCCCACAATGTATGTACCATTACTGTTACTACCATTCTATGAATTCAAAGCCTGAAGCCCAGAGGCATTAGGTGAAATGCACAAAGTTATTAATTAGTAGAAGGCAGAGCAAGTGTTTGACCTCAAGTCCACTGGATCAGGTTTTGTACTTTGGGATGTTTGCCTTTGTTTGATTATTTCAAAAGAGCATTTCTCATACTTCCCCAACGATTACACTTGCCTAGAAAACCTGTTGAAACTATGGATTTCCAGGCCCCTTTTTTGGAGGTTCCAATCCTGTGGATCTGGGATGGGGCCAGGAATCTATATTTTTATCCACTGATGTAACCCCCATCTCCCCACATAAGTCTTATTTTTGGAGGAATTTGAGAAGCCCCATGACCTGTAATAATGGGTTGAATAGTGTCCTCTCAAAATTCATTTCTACCCAGAACCTCAGAATGCAACCTTATTTGGAAGAAGATCTTTGCAATGTAATTAGTTGAGATGAGATCATGTTATAATAGATTAGGTGGACTCTAAATCTAATGACTGTGCTCTTATAAGAAGAGGAGAGGACACATGATGATATACACATACAGAGAAGTCCAGTAAAGATTGAAGCAGAGATTGCAGGGATGCAGCTACAAGCCAAGAAATACCAAGGATTGACATACCAAGCCAAGAAATACCAAGGACACTAGAAGAAGGAAAAGCCAAGGAAGAAGAATTCCTCTCTAGAGGCTTCGAAGTGGCACCTTGTGGTTTTGGCAATCAAGACGTTGGCCCTACCAATGCCTTGATTTTGAATTCCTAGTGTCCAGAACTATGAGAGAATACATTTCTATTTTTTAAGACACCTGGTTTGTAGTAATTTGTTATGGAAGTCCTAGAAAACTAATATGCCTGCCATTTGGAAGATTGGGGAGATAATTACTGTCTTAAATTGACATTTTAACATAAAAAGCTGGCAACAGTATTGCTTCTTTGAGAGGAGAAGTAGGTGGCCTGGATGTAAGACTTAAAGGTAGACTTATTTTTCACTGCAAGTCCTCTGTACCTTTTGAATATTAAACCAAGTGCATGTACAGATGGTCCCCAACTTACAGTGGTTCGACTTAGGATTTTTCAACTTATGATGGTGCAAAAGCAGTGTGCATTCAGTAGAAACTGTACTTCAAGTACCCATACGACCTCCCCTCTTTTCACTTTCAGTACAGCATTCAATAAATTACATGAGATATTCAACACTTTATTATAAAATAATCTGTGTTAGATGATTTTGCTCAACTGTAGGCTAGTGTAAGTGTTGTGAGCATGTTTAATATAGGCTAAGCTAAACTATGATGTTCAGTAGGGTAGGTGTATTAAATGCATTTTTGACTCATGATGTTGTCAACTTATGATGGGTTTATCAGGATGTAACCCCATTGGTAAGTTGAGGAGCATCTTTGTTACTTATTGAAAATAAATGAATAAATCATGAAACATTTTAAAGTGATACCCTAGAGCAACACGTAAGTTACTTGGGACCAGAAATCTGTATGTTTCTTACACTCCACCAAAGAAATAAACAAATCAAATTGAAGTCATTAAACATTAAGGACTCATTCCAAAGAATGACTTTCAGGGTCAATCCTGGGGGTGAGGATGATTTAACTCACTGATAAGAATCTTGTGCAATGATAATAAAACCTCTGCAAGATGGCACAGAGCTCCTGAAAGACACCAAAGATCAGAATCCTCTACTCGTTAGGATAAGAATGGGGAACATAATTTTATCTCTAATTTAGTCCAGAAATACACTCAAAGGCATGAAGTGACTTATTTCACATAACTGAGAGAGTTAAGTAGCAGAGCCATTCAATCCATTCAGTATAACATTTATTGAGAACTTATTGTGTACTAGGAAGTAAAGACATAGGGAAGAATCAGATCCTTTCCTATTGCTGTCCTGGGACAGTTTGCCATCAAATCCATTCCTTGCGCTTTTCCTGAGCTTGGTCAGTTATTACAGGGGGATGATTCCCTGAGGCTTCTGTGTCACATGGCTTCTGCCAAATAGGAGGCACTGGAGGAGACTGGAGGGCAGGAAGAAGGAAAAACCATAGTACCCCAGGTCCCCCACTTGACCTAGTGTAGAATCTCCAGCAGCAACAGTGTCTTCTCTATGGCTCCCCTAGCTGAGCAGGTCCACTGTGGTTCCAGCTTTTGCAAAGTGGCCCTGCACCCTGGATGCTGGTAGCAACTTCCCTCTTACTTTGCCTCTGTAGCCTAAGAGAGGTGGAGCTTCCTGCTATTGCTAACCTCCAAGAGGCCTCATCATTTCCTGCTGGATTCTCAGGTCCTTCATCAACAGTGAACCAATTCCCTGCATTCAATTCTCTGCTAAAATGCCCAAGAGTAGTCTGGATCCTGAAAGGCCTCTGCAGACTTTGATTTCCCGTGCTTTTTTTTGAGACCAAATCTCACTCTGTCGCCCAGGCTGGAGTGCAGTGGCGTGATCTCAGCTCACTTCAACCTCCGTCTCCTGGGTTCAAGCGGTTCTCGTGCCTCAGCCTCCTGTGTAGCTGAGACTACAGGCAGGCATCACCATGCCCAATTAATTTTTGTAGTTTTAGTAGGGATGGGGTTTCACCATGTTGGCCAGGCTGGTCTCAAACTCCTGACCTCAGGTGATCTGCCCACCTCAGCTTCCCAACATGTTGGGATTACAGGCGTGAGCCACTGCACCCGGCCGATTTCCTGTGCTTTTAAGCCACCCTCTCTACTTGGGCTATGATGGACAACAGAGCTGCAAAAACTCTGTCAGTTTCCCAGAAGTGCCTGTACCAGGGCCTCTTGCTCTATTATGACTGATTGGCACCAGGGCCTCCTGGATGGGGAGGGACACTGTCCTTCCCAAGAGCAACCCCCGTGCCAACCTCTCCTCGTCAACAGCCCCTCTGGTTTAGAATTTAAGGCTCTTCAGGACAAGCAGTTCTAAGCTGAAAGGCTGCGACTGCAATTTAAAATATCTGCCACATGGAAGTAGGGAGGCTACCTATGACAATCTTAAAGCTATGCAGCTCTCACAAGTAGGCCTACAGAAGTCACAGTTTTGGTTATCATGAAAAAAATAAATATGCTGTACTGCGGCCATAGTTGGAGAATATTTTCCCTCATAAGCAGTGCCTCATGGGTTTGGCAAACTATTATACTGATTGAAGCAATCACTGTAAAGGAGAGTTTTTTCATTTAGGGATCAGGACTTGGAAGTTCTTGGGGAATATCCAAGGCACCAAAAAAAAAAAAATATCATAGCTGAAGAAATTCTAAACAACTGTTTGACCTGGCCCATAGCAACATGTAGACTGCAGGAATGCTGAATGGGAAAATTGAGAAGCTCATCTCTATTTCCTGGGTCACCCTTGTGTTCTCTTTGCTTTATTCACTCATCAGTCCATCCAGCCATCTATCCATTCCTTCAGGGAGTATTTATTCAATGCCTACTCTGAGCCAGTCACTGGGTTGGACACTGGGAGATGGAATGAAGAGCAAAAGCAAACAAGGTTGCTTCACTCATGGAGCTGGTGAGGAAGACAGATGTTAATAAAAAGAAAAGACAAAATGAAATGTAAAACCACTACATGGTAACAGATGCAAGGAGCTGAGGCATGGAGACTCAAGTTGGCAAAGCTCATAGCACACAGTTGCTGAACAGCAATAGGCTGTGGGTTTCTTTTGGGCCCTCGTGATGGAGCAAGGACATCTTCAATGAGGTTTGTTGTTTTCCTTACGTTCTTATAGCATCATAGCTTATGAAATGCTTTAACACATATTGCCTCATTGGACTTTCACACCAATGCTGTAATGGCAAGATTTGAAAAAAAAAAAAAAAGAAGGTTGAGAATTACTGTAGCAGAAGTTAATTCAGATGAAAATATGACAGGGTACAGAACTGAGGGCAAAAAAGAGAGCAAAGTGTTTTCAAGTCTCTATTCTTTATTTTTCAAAAATTAGTGGTCTTGTCTTAAAATAATCCTAGTAATTATAAGCTAGGAAGGCAGAAGGAATGTCACAAACTTACATTCTAGCATTTTAGCTGTGGCAGAATTTGGTTATGCTACAGTTACACTTCATTTTGCTGAGGCAAACGGAGACAAGAGTTCCTTTTCGAACAAAGGTATCTTTAGACCCAGAAAGAAAGAAAGTCAGCCGCAAATGGTAAAGGTCTCTAAAAGCAACAGCTAAAATTGCAGTAACAAATAATGCTTTTCACATGTTTTAAGTGCGAAAAGGCCCAGTGGTCTTCATCTGGGACCTCTGGGTTACAATCATTCACTTGGATAGCTTCAAGTAAAAAGGAAGTAACGTGGCAGCCTTTGGGGCTCTGTATTAAGAACTAGATAAAGTGAGGAAGAGAAAGAAAACATTTCACTTACAAAACAGTCTAAGCTTCATGAGAATTACTGGTGTTTCTCAGTAAGTATTAATCAGCTTGACTGAACTCAGTACATTTACATGATGACCCCATTAGTTACAATAGGATAGGTTTATACTGTGGTATCAAATGATCCTGAAATCTCAGTCACTTAGCACAACAAAAGTTTATGAAAATAATATGCTATATGTCCACAAAGGGTCCTACATGTCAGAGTGGATACAGGCTCCATTAGATCTCTGGAGAAGCCAGGCTAAAGGAAGCTCTGTCATTTTGTACTTGTACTTCCAGGAACACACATACTTATCACTGTCTCAGCCCAGAAGTGCTCACATCACTTCCAGTCATAGTTCACTAGCCAAAATTAGCCACAAGACCCAACATAACTGTAGGAAAGTCTGGAAATGCAGAGGAACAAAGGGACTATTTGGTGAGCACTACTCTCTTTACCACAAAAGAATCTCTTTCTAGAATTCCACAATACTGATCAGAGGAGGTAAACTATCTTTGCCACAATTCCCCAAACTATAGTCAGGGCACAGAGTTTCCTTTAAAATCATATATTGAGTCTTTAGAAGAGAAGAGATGAGAATTAGCATTTCTTGAGCTTCTACCATGTAGCCAACACTTTGTGCAGTGGACACTGTGAACTTACTCTACCTCATTGCATCTTCTTTGTGATATACCTTGCTGTACTGCAGAAGATAGAATGGTTAAAGATATATCTACTTCCCCAGATTCCCTTGCAGCAAAGCTTCTGGAAATAGGTTCTGCCAGATATATATGTTATATATTCCCATGAGATGTGGTATGTAGATGTGAAGAGAAGGAAATACTCCTGATGTTTTGGCTTCCACTGCTGGTAAGTAAAGCTGTGAGAAGCATGGCAGGCAACTTGGAGTTCTAGTGTCCAATCCTCAGCTTTCTGGGTGTCAGAAGGCAGTTGCAAGGTACCAGCTCCCTCATCCCAGTTTTCCAATTTGGGGATCACTGCTCTAGTGTAGCATGGTTTCAATGGCAACCTCCTGGTTCTCCAGTTTCACTTTTCTATCAGTTTTGTAGAGTTCTAAAGGTCACTAATGGAGACCCAATCTAAAGTCTTTTCCCTGAGCCTTTCCTTTTTTTTTTTTTTTGACGGAGTCTCACTCTGTCGCCAGGCGGAAGTGCAGTGGCACGATTTTGGCTCACTGCAACCTCTGCCTCCCGGGGGTTCAAGCAATTCTCCTGCCTCAGCCTCCTGCATAGCTGGGACTATAGGCACGTGCCATCACGCCCAACTAATTTTTGTATGTTTAGTAGAGACGGGGTTTCACCATGTTGGTCAGGATGGTCTCAATCTCTTGACCTCGTGATCCGCCCAGCTCAGCCTCCCAAAGTGCCATTTTTTTTTTTTTTTTTTTTTTTTGCATAGGCAACGAATTCCTTTTATTAAATACCTTTCTGCTGAAGTTACCTAGATTGGTTTCTATATCTTTTACTGAATCTGACTGTGATAACACTTGCTAAATCTTGTTATATACATAAGTTCTTTTAACAGCTTTCTGAGAACTCCTCATTGTTGAAAGAAGTTAGCTTGTGACTATGGGTAGTCTTAAGTTTGACCTCAAATAACTACAAGCATAAATTTGTTTGAAGTCTCATGTTGTACTTTGTCATAAAAGGAACTCTACAATAAATTATATCCATCCAAAATTCAGAGGAAAATTCATGTTCCTAGGAGGTGTACCTTTTCATTCAGTGGCTTTATATATTTCCTGGTAAAACTCATCTTACTCAAGAAGTTATGCACTTTGAGAGGCATGTAAACTCTGTGGCAGTTCTGAAAAGTAGATCTTATTATGCCCATTTTATATATGGATTAACTGGGGCATAGAGAGGTAAAGTATTCGAGATCACAAAGAGACAGGATTCAGACCTAGGACTATCTGATTACAAAGCCACATGCTCTTTCCACTACAACTTGCAGACTGCTATGAGAGCAGCAGTTCATTACTTCTCAGCTGCTATGAGCATTGGTTTTTAATGAAGTTTTCATTAGTTCATATAGCTCAATGCTGGTATGTAGCAGTTAGTTTTCTCTTCCACAGCTGAAAAAAGCTCACAATGGTGTACTTCTCACCCTAGGAAGGATTCCAAAAGAAAAGGTGGACAGAGTACAACAGAAGTAGCTGGAGAACTAGGAAAAAAATGACCAAGATACATGTTCTAAATTGCTGGTGGCACAATTAAAACTATATAAACAGCTGGGCATGGTGGCTCACATCTGTAATATCAGCACTTTGAGAGGCTGAGGCGGGAGAATTGCTTGAGGCCAGGAGTTCAAGAGCAGCCTGGGCAACATAGTGAGACCCTGTCTCTACTACAAAAATTTCAAAAATTAGCTGGGCATGGTGGGTTTTTTGCACCTGCAGTCCCAGCTACTCAGGAGGCTGAAGTGGGAGAATTGCTGGAGCCTAGGAGGTCAAGGGTCAAGGTTGCAGTGAGCTATGATCATGCCACTGCACTCCAGTCTGGATGACAGAATGAGACCCTATCTCAAAAAAAACCAAAAAACAAAAAACCCTTTATACACAGAGATAATGATAATAGATTTATAAAGGCTTGCAACCTGATGCACATGGAAGTCAACAGAACCCTGGGATTGCTCTGGTATCCACAGAAATATTGTGGTCCAAATTTCCACTCTGGCTCACGCACCCTGTTTTATTTGTCACTCTCCTTTTATACATATCTGACAGTGGGCCAGAGAACTGTGCTGTAAAAATTTATTGGAATATTTCTATAAAGCCATATATGGCCTTGGAAGGCTTCTACATCTTCTTAGTGATTCAAGGCGTGTCTCTGTGTTTTCTGGAGAAATTCATCTAAAGATGCTATTTGCAAACTGACCTAGTTCTTCAAACTGTCAGCTACTACAGATGCAGGATTAGACAGGAAGTATATAAAATCATGATGTGGTTTTCGTTTACCCAAATGGCTGTTTTATACTTTCAACTGAATATACGACTTTCCCAGGACTTAATAAAACCCTCTAAAAAATTCTTAACACATCTTCATGATACTAAAAGAATCCTTTGATAATCTTAGTAGGGCTGGATTTTTTTTTAAGTGGGAAATTGGAGGATTTTACATTTGCTAAGTATCTAGTATATCCCAGGCATTAGGCAGATGTCAACTTACTTAATTCTAAAAATAGTATATTCATAGAGATACTATCATCCTCATTTCATATATTCAAAAAATTCAAAGAAGTTAAGTAAATTGCCAAAAGTCACCTAGATAATAAGTAGAAAAGATGGTAATGAAATCCAGGTTGGCCTGGCCTGAAAGTCAATTATCTTTTCAAGGCTGCACAACGGATTTGGTAAAAAATATTCATGGAGTGCTTGAGAACATAACTCCAAGAATTGTAACTTCTGGATCTAGGGTTTGGTTTCCAGGTAACATGAGGAAACATTTTCTGATTGTCCGAATGTTTAATAATACAGGCAATGAAAACAAATCGCACTGCTTGGCCTTTATTGTGTGTTTCATAACAGAGATCCGGGAGAGGGTTTTATTCTAGGGTGAAAAAAAACCCACCACATTATAAGTGAAAGTGTGCACGTAAAGGGTAAGTGATTTGGCATTTTAAATGAAAGTAAATTAAGGTTAAAAGACATTTTTGCAGCCTAGAGTTTTGATTTCCACTGAGAATAGTTACTGCTCAAATGTGCCCCTTTCTTCTCCTTATATCCCATCTGTCTCTCTGCTGCCTTTTTATGGATATGTCACTATCAAAACCAGCCTGGCATTGTGACAACGTTCTTACTGGTGCCTTCTCTAGCCTCCAGTTTTGTCATAATGGAAGAACATGGTCCCTGTAGACCTCGACCACTTTCTGAGAAGAGTAAACTAATCTCCAACCCTATTTCAGAGCTAAGCTGTCCTGTTCCCTCCCTGATACATGGCTCTTCTGCAACTTCCAGCTTGACCCAAACCAACTCTGTCGTCCTCTGAGCCTCTCGATTGTTACTTCCCTATCCAACTCATATCACAGTGGCTAAAAGAAATCTTTATCAAAACTCTAGGTAGATATAAGAACTTTCATTAAACAGGAAGGTATAAATACTGATTTGGGGCTACCCAAGACATTTTTCTCCAACAGGGTCAGGAAATGAAGTATATGGATTAACCACAGTTTCTTATAACTAGTTATCACTTGTATTATACATACCAGACCTATGTTCAAAGAGGCAGAATGTAAATACAATTTTGTGACTTTTTTTCTTTTTGCCTCCAGATTCATTATTTGCCACTCTTTGCCTTGCTTTGTGCTCCAAGAGCTCAACCTCTATGGGCTAAATGGAATCACTCAGGCTCCTCCTTCACCTCTGGCTTCCAATTATGCATGGCCAACCAGAAGCCCCGATGGGGATTCAATGGCAGAAGAAAAAGGTTGGGGTACTGACCTACCTCCAACCCCAGCTGGGCCGCTGTTCCTCTCCCAGGGCTACAGTCCTCTCCAGATTGTAGTAACTTGCTCTTTTTGCTCCTAAAACACAAGGGTGGTAAGAGCTTGCCACTGAGTGCTAAGTCCTGGGTGTTTTCCCCATCCCCTGTTGGCTCCCAAGATGGCCCCTTCCTCTGTCTATAGTTCCTGCATTATGCTCTTTAGCTGACATTTCAGGGATGATACCTGTCTCCTGACAGATATCACTGCATTTATCCTTCTGTATTTAGTGAGTGATTTCTATATACTGTTCTAAAAATTGGCAGATACAAAAGAAAAACCATACGTGCTGCTGTCCTTAACAAGCTTGGAAATCCAGTAAGGAACACAAAACTCTCAAAATGCAGTCATACTCTAAGTCTCAATTCAGGCAATATCTCCAAAAGCCTAAACCTTTCCTATGCCTCCACCTACCCCTGTCTTCCATCAAGACATACCTGACCTCAGTCCCATTGACTCAGGATCAGTGCAATAAGCTAGGTAATAGGGGCCAGGTGTGTGGTTGACTGTGGCTCTGAGCAAAATTAATTCTGGAATACTTCTTTTTCCTCATCCCTCCAAGCCCATTTCATCACCAACTCCTGCCGATTCTATCTCTTTAAATCTTTCAAATGTATCTAACTATTCTTCAGAATCACTGCCCTAACCTTGTAAAAGAAGCCAGGATTATTTCTCACCTAAATTGCTGCAACAGCGTCCTAGCTGGTCTCCCAGCCTCTAGTCTTGCCTCCTATTGATCCATGCAGCCAGAGAGATCTTTGTTACATCACTCTAAGGCTTCAGACCCCTCCTAGAATAAAGTCCAAGTCATAAAGTGGCTTAGCTCTCATCATGATGAACTCTCCAGATTCATCTCTTGAGATATTCTTTTTTTTGCTTTCTTTTTAATTTTTAATGTTTGTGGGTACACAGTAGGTATAGAGACATTCTTCTTATGAATTGCTCCAAAGAAACTAAACCTCCCATTCTTCAATGGAACTACCGAACTATATTTTTTCTTGCCTTAGTGTCTGTACTTATACTAGTTCCTTTGCTGAGAATACCTTCCCTGTCTTCCTATCTTAACCTTTGACCTGGCTAACACTTACTTTATTATTCAAGTCTAGGCATAGACATCACTTGCTTTGAGAATCATTCCCTGTTGACAACACCCAGCCTGCTTTAAAAACAGAACTTTGGATTCGGTGTCCTTCCTGCGAGGGAGCCTCCATAGCATCCTGTACTTTCCTCATTGTCTTTCTATGATATTGTTTGGTTAATTACCAACTTGTAGATATTCCCTACCTAACGGGAAGCTATGTCAGGGCAAGGACTCTGTCATTGATGCAGCCTCAACATCCAGCAAAGAACCAAGATGATCAAAACTATCTATTGAAAAGTTGAAATTTAAGAAAAGGAGCAATATCTCAATCAGGTTCAACATACTAGCAATGTCAAAGTTCCTGTTACAGTATTGTTGAGGATCAAAGGGAGTATCTGCCAACAGATACACACCTTATATGTCCACACAGGTCTTGTTTTAAGTGTATCTGCAGTGCTATATCCCAAACTCATTCTCCACCAAGGAAATCCAAATTTCACATGTGTCAAAAGAAGAAAGAGCAGGGGTCTCTTTGTGATGCCCCCCTTTCTACTCTAGAATCTCCAGGCTAGGTTATGCCTGCTTGAATAGAGGATGCCTACATGATAGCACTGGAGTTATTTTCAGAGGCATCATTATCTCTGCTTGAAAATCCTTGGGCAGCTTTTTGCAAGCAAAATAGAGTTCAATTAATGTATCAAGAGCAAAGGATCAAGCCCTATATATCAACATTAGCAAAAATCCTTCAGCACCCAGATGGTCAAGTTTAACCTCTCAAAGTGCACATAGGAAACTAAAATTTTCCTGGAATGGTGCTGATAGGTACAGATATGGGCTAAAATTAACTCATAAGGAGCCGTGTATTGGTGAAGTCATAGAACCATGTTTGGTGAGCCCTCTCCTCAACTGTCTCTCAAGGTAAACCAGAGGTACTTAAATTCCTTTTTTAACTAGCTTACTATTGCCAGTGAAACCTCATTAATTCATTCACATTGATTAAAAATGTATGGTAATTAGAATGAATACTGAAGTTTATCTAGGAAGAAAACAAATTTTCTTAAAACTAACAAGGCTATAAAAATATTTTTAAGCTTATTAAAATGAATCTTTTGTGTACTCTGTTATATACCAAGATGCAAATTATGCAAGGCTTCTCATTGGGAAAAACAGTGGTTTGGCTATTCATGTTGATCTTCTGCCTCTTATAAGATCCAGTAAAAAGACAGTAAAGGAGGTCTAAACTCACAAGAGAATAAGACAGGCACAACATGTTTGGAGGGCAGACAGCAATGGAGCCAGGTTACTGACTCTGCAGAGTGGAAGAAGAGTATAAAATCCTATAACCTAAAGGGCCACAAAGAGAGAATTCCAGCCAGATGTGAGTCCCTTGGCTCTGCACAACCTGCATGGGCTCAGAACCTCCAGAGACAGGGTGGGGGTTGATATAGCCCTGAAAAGAGGCCCTAAATGAAGTCTGTATGCTGAGTGTTGGGATTCTTAGAACAGTGGAAAGTGGGTATTCTCTCACTATCTACCGCCAATCCACACTCAAAAAGACAGAATGATTCTCCCATAAGTGACTGAACAGACCCAGGTAAAGCTTCTAAACACTGATATTTGCAGAATTGGGAGGGATCTCTTGGTAAGGTTTGGTTCACCAAGCAATAATTCCATGTGAATTCTCACCAGTTGACATCCCCCTCCCAACTCCCCACATAGGTTCCAACACATTTTTCTCAGTGCAAGAAATGAACAGATAGCAATGGATCACCAGACATTTAAGAAAACCTCCAGTAAAGAAGACAAAGATAAAAACAAACAAACAAACAAACAAACAGAAAACAGTAAATGGAGGAACAAAGAATACAAAGAAAAGTAAAAAAAAGAGACTATTATCCAAGAATTAACAGAAAATATGACATCCAAAAAAGAACAAAATTCTATAAAAAAAATTCAGAAAACAAAAAGAGCCAAAATATGACAGGTGAAAGGTAAAAAAATATATTCATGAGAAGGATTAAAAAATAAAGTAAAAAAAAATGTGATGTAAGCAATAGAGAAAAAAAAACAACCTTACAACATCAATCTAGAAGTTCCAACATCCTTCTAACAAGACATGTGAAGACAGATAACAAAAAGAGGAAGACATCATAAAATTAATAAATTCCCATTGCTTTAAAAAAATCTTTTAGATCTATTTGGGTTTTAAATTATCTGCCTTTATCATTTTGATAACATTTAAAATTTCACTTAAAATAACTTAAAAAAGGGAGTGTATGATCTATTTTGTTAGGTCTGTTATGAGTGCCACCAGGCAGTACTTCTTCACTTAGTCTCATTCACGATGTATGCTTAAAAATAATACAACCCTTTAGCACTTGTTTCCTATTTCAAATTTCTGACTAATTTAATCCAACCTCTCTGAACTTCTCCTTCCCAACCACCATTAAAACGACTGCTGAAATGTTACTATGTATTCTACTCCCTAAATTTCTCAAATGCAGAGGGTCCACACTGTTGAATCCAAGGCTAACATCACCTCTCCTTGTATGTATACCCTTTCTACAGTAACAAAGTATTTCACATGGGTCCTCTAAGTGAGAAGCAAATACTGACATGTATGTAGGTGGGTGGGTAGGTCGGTAGGTAGGTAGATAGATGATAGATAGATAGATAGATAGATAGATAGATAGATAGATAGATAGATAGATAGACAGACAAATAGGTAGGTATATAGATAGCTGAAAAAGCATGACCAAAATGATGGCTCTGGTGGTAGAGGGCAGTCCATAATTTCAAATGAAGGAGGTAAATTATCCAAAAAATAATACTCATAGTTTTTTGTTTTTAATTTTAAATTGAATGGTAAATGTTTAACTTCTTATGTTAAATTACACTTGAAAAAATAGAATAGTGACTTTTGTTCCTGATATACATAGCCAATTACAAGCAATTCCACTGCCATGTTTCAGGAGGTTTCCAGTTCCAGCAAAATAATGATCTACATAAATTCAGGAATGCTTCTGCTACTGACACCTGGGTTTTTTAGATAAAGTATAGTAAGAAAAGTGTGCTTGTTTGTGTAATGCTGATCTTACAAGAAAGAAAAGGAAACTCCCAGGTGTCAACAAAAGGGGGTGGGGGTGGCATTAAAAATCAGAATGGTGAGTATTTAAGCTAATAATAAAGCATCCCTGGGAAAGTGCGTAGGGGTGGGGTTGAGACAGGTAGCATGTAGTGGGTCAGGTAGTGGTAGGTGGGCTGAGGACTTGGAATTTGACAAATAAAAGATAGTTAAGGCATTGAGAACCCATGAGTTGGGAAAACGGAACTGAGGTCTCTATAAAAAGCCAGAAATCTCAAAAGGCTTAAAAATGTCTGTGAAAGAATGTCTTACAAAATAATCTCTGCTTGACAGCTTGACCTTCCAGTTCTCTCTCCTGGACTCTGAGTACAGAGAAAAAAAAATCCCCTTTTCTTGCACCCAGCAAGGAGGATAGTTTGACTGAAGGCTACATTTACCCCATAGTTATCCTGCCAGGAATTAGAGGATGCCAACATTAAGTCATCTATCATAAAAATCAAACATGATTATATCATTGGCCACATTTTATAGATAATGTCTTAGTCTGTTAGGTAATGTCTTAGTCTGCTATAACAAAATACTTCTGACTGTGAAACTTATAAATAACATAAATTCATTGGTCACAGTTCTGGGGACTGGAAAGTCTAAGATCAAGGCACTAGCAGATTGGTGTCTGGTTAGAGCCTCATAGTGCCTATTATGTGTCCTTATGTAGCAGGAGGGGCAAATAGGCACCCTTAGGCCTCAAATCCTGTTCATGAGGGTGGAGACCTTATGGCCTAATCATCTTCCACAGCCCCCATCTCTTAATACTGTCACACTGGAGATGAGTTGTCAACATATGAATTTTGGGGAGACACAAACATTCAGACCATAACATTCTGCCCCTAGCACACCCAAATTCATGTCTTTCTCACATGCAAAATACATTCATTCCATCACAATAGCCCCCAAAATTCTTAACTCATTCCAGCATCAACTCAAAAGTCTAAAATCTGAAGTCTCTCTAAATGTTGTCTAAATCACATATAAGTGAGACTCAAAGATATGCCTCATCTTGAAGCAAATTTCCCTCCAGATGGAGGCCTGTGAAATCAGACAAATTATGTATTTCAAAATGCAATGGTGGAACAGGCATGGAATAGGAGAGAAAGGGGAAAATAGGAAGAAAGAAAGGAATAACAGGTCTTGACCAAATCTATACCCAACAGGGCAAAAATTGAATTTTTTTTTTTTTTTTTGAGACTGAGTCTCATTCTGTTCCCCAGGCTAGAGTGCAATGGCATGATCTCGGCTCACTGCAACCTCTGCCTCCCAGGTTCAAGCAATTCTCCTGCCTCAGCCTCCTGAGTAGCTGGAGTACAGGCATCTGCCACCACACCCGGCTAATTTTTTGTATTTTTAGTAGAGACGGAGTTTCACCGTGTTGGCCAGGCTGGTCTTGAACTCCTGACCTCAGGTACTCCATCCGCCTTGGCACTCCAAAGTGCTGGGATTATAGGCATGAGCCACCGTGCCCGGCAAAAATGGAATCTTAATTCTCCAGAACAATTTTCCTTGACTCAAAGTCCCGCCTTCCAGACACACTGGGATGGGGGTTGGGCCCCCCAGGCTCCAGGTAGCCCTGCTCTACCTGGATGGCTTTGATGGGCACAGTCAATGTGGCAGCTCTCATGGGCTGAAGCTGCATGCCTGCAACTCTCCCAGGCATGAGTTCCACACTGATGGCTCTACTGGTGGAAGGTCTGGTCCCTGAGGTGGCTCTGCCCTTATGGCTCTGCTAGGCACTGCCTTAATGGGGGCTCTCTGTGATGATACCAGCCCCACAGGTCTAGTGGGCACTGCCCTAGTGGGGATTCTCTTTGGTGGTCCCACCTCTGTTCTCTTTCTGGGCCCCAAGGCTCCACATGGCATCCTTTGAAATCTAGGTGGAGATAGCCATGTCCTCACTGCTTGTGCACCCTGTGTATTGGTGTAGTGGCACCTTGCAGATACTGCCAAGTTTTACTACCTGTGCCTTCCAGAGGGTAGCCTAAGCCATGCCTGGGGCCACTTGAGCCACAACTGGGGCAGCCAAGGATCAATGTAACACAAGGCACAGAGCAGAGTCATTAAATTGTTCTGTTCCCAAGGCCCTGGCAGTCTTAAATCTCCAAATGCCTTCAGGGTCAATCTTCCATTGTCTTGATGAATAAATAGCATCTGGATTCCACCTACTCATCCTAATCTCTTTATCAAAGGTTCATTTGGCTACACTCTTTGTGTTCTCTCCAGGACACATTTTTCTCATTATTTACAACAGGGTCAGGCTGGGAATTTTCCAGATCTTTAAGTGTTGCATCACTTTTGATTATAAATTCCATTTTTAATCATTTATTTCTTCTTGCCTTTTATTATAAGCAGTCAGGAGAAGCCATGCCATGCCCTCAGCACTTTGCTTAGATATTTCTTCTGTCAAATATTCTATTTTATTGTTCATAAGTTCCTCCCTCCACAAAACTCTAGGACATGAACACAATTTAGCAAAGTCCTTTGCCACTTTATAATGAGGATGGCCTTTCCTGCATCGTCCAATACCATGTTCCATATTTCCATCTGAGACCTAATCAGAATTGCCTTTACCACCGTATTTATACCAATATTCTGACCATGGCCACTTAGATAATTTCGAAGAAGACTGAGGCTTTCTTTACAGCTCTCCTCTTCTGAGACCTCACCAGAATTGTCCTTAAATCTCCTTTCACAGCATTATACCTCAAAATTCTTCCAGCCTCTATCCATTACCCAGTTCCAAGACCACTTCTACATTTTTAGGTCTTTGCTATAGCAACACCCTAATTCTGTACCAATTTCTTAATCTATTCAGGTTGCTATAAAAAATATCTTAGATTGGGTAGTTTACAAACAATAGAAATTTTTTTCTCACAATTCTGGAGACTGGACAGTCCAAGATTAAAGCACCAGCAGATTTGGTGTGTGGTGAAGGTGCGTTCCTCATAGTTGGTACCTACTATATGTCCCTGCATGGTCTAAGGGGAAAACAGGCTCCCTTTAGCCTCTTTTATAAAAGGGCACTCATTCCATTCATGAAGTATGAACCTCATGACCTAACTGCCTCCAAAGGTCTCATCTCTTAATATTATTACATTAAAGATTAGGTTTCAATGTATGAATTTAGGGGGTGGGGGGACACAAACATTAAGACTATAGCAAAGAAGGAGCCTGAAAATCAGAGAGATTGGATGATTTACTTAAAGGGAATAAGTAACGGACTTGGGATTTAAACCCATATTTTCTACAGTAACTGTAACCCTAGAGTTTTATTCACTGATACAAGCATACATTTAATCTGGACCTGTTTTTACATATGTAAAACATTACTTATTACAGCACCATATACATATACTTTATATATATTTTTTTCTGTTTCCAAAATGTAATGTCAATCATGAGTTCTGGCAATAGTTTCCATTATGAAGCCACCATGATGTGCCCAACAAAGAATGAAGAAACTACATTCAGAAAATACATACTTTGTGGGCCTCTTAAAAAGAGAAGCACTTTTCATAAACAAAGACAGAGGAGAAAAGACAGGAAAAAGTACCTCATAAATCTTCACTCTTCGTGCACTAAAGGAGGAAATGTTTCAACAGTATTCAAAGTTTAATAAATACAGTTGAGAGTTCTATATAAGACATGAGGGGGCAATAATGTGCCCCCAAACACTGGGAAAAAGGGGAGAAAGGCTGAACTGGTAAAACGATTCCTCTCTTGGTAGCCACTAAAGACCATCTGTCTATAAATGTGCAACTAAAGTACTTCCAATCATCTAAAACGCAAAACAGGGTACTATGAGAACAACTTGAAGGAGCCTAGAATGAAAAGTGATTAAATTTGATAAGCAAAACCCAAATCCACTGTTTTGTGCTCACAGGAAGAAAGAACCATGTGAATTGAAGGGGATAAATTAGCCATGAAAGGACAGGGAAGGGCCACATGGGAAACCTCAAGCTATTTATGTACAGCCCAAAGGAGTAGGAGTCTTGGCAAAGCAGAAATTTACGTAAGGGTCACCTCGGCAAGGCTCTCCCTGTCCTGGAAGGGAGGGCTTTCAGCTTACTTGTCTAAAACATACTTCCTAAGGTCTATTAGCACACCTTCTATTGATTCCACACTCACCAAATCACTTTCATGACAATATAATTTCTTGTGTAGCTTATCTACTCAGAAAGAGTGCATTGCTCTGCTTTGAAAGTCCACATCGTTTGAGTTATTAATACTTAGGGTTCTGGCATTCTGCTCATATTCACATTTGTCTTTCAATACAGCCTGCTCACAATGAGAGGGCATATAGATCCTCCCATGTGGGCATTTCCATCTATTTGACAATGGTGTTGCTCATCATAAGCAAATTTTGTCTATTTGGTTAATGTGAGTCAACCCCTTAGAGATGGATCTGCTAACACTATGCCAACTAAATCAACTTTCTGATCTTCTGTGGCTGAAACTCAAGCACTGGATTGTGGTGACATCACTAAGGGTACCTTGTAGCAACGTATCCAGGCATCTTACAGGACTTAATAGATCACACCCCTCTGAATCACAGTGCAGCCTAGCAGAGGTTTTCCATTTGAAACCAAGACAGCACCTTCTGTGAATGTTTCATTTGTGCACCATAAATAGAGATGTACGCTGTTTCCCAAGAAAGATGATGTCAATCTTTCCATAATTTAACCATGAAAATCTACAGTGGACTCTGTTACGCAGCAGTACAAAGAGTCATGACTTAAAGCCTCATAAACTCCCCGTTGTAGCACAGCTGCTCACAATCCAGTGACAGGCTTGGTTAATGGATTTTCCTGGTTTCTTTAAGCTTCCTATGTCTGTTAGAAGAGAACTATGCTTTTATTTATTCCCTTATTCCCAAAACTATTTAGTGGAAGATTTTTTCAAAAGACATTTTTAGAGAAGAATATGAAAAATGAGCAGATAAATATACTATTTATCATTTATGAACAAAAATAGTTTTGAATGCCAAAGTTTTAGATATCTGGGGTAATAAAATGAAAACATGGAGTGTCTCAGAGCTCAGAAAGCTTATGACTCAGGAACTGAGTAGGCATGTAAGAAAAAAATCACAAGTTATTATGAAGCATGCTATAATGAACAAATTGACACAGAAGGTATAGTGAGACACTGATATCCGAGAAGAATGTTTATCCTGAGGCTTAAAGGGCAAGTAGGAAGTTGTCAGGAAGGCAATTGTAGGAAGTACACAAATTATTTAGGGGATGCTGGAACAGAAAGGATGAGGTAGAGAGGAGCTGAACAGTTAGGGAATATCTAAAGCCTAAAGGGGTTTTAATGCAATACTGAGGAGTTTTGATGTGAGTGCAAGTGACAGCCATTGTGACGGAAGGGGTAAATTTCAGGTGTTTCAGATTCCCTTGGCTAGCTAGGTACAGAGTACATGGTGGGAAACGGGGAAAGAGCAAACTACCAACAAAACACCCTGTAAGAAACACCCAAATACTCTCAGGGCCTAAGGATGTGGGCCTGGTTCAGGGAAGTGGCTGTGAAGAGCTGAATATGAAAAACGAGATATTTAAGAGGTGGAATAATAAAAATATGTTGTAATTACTGACAGCCACTAGCAGTCACATATTCTTGTGGATTCAATGCCTGCTGGGTGACCTTTTTCACAGAAAGAGCAGCAATCCTGCCTGCTGTTCTATGGCTGTTTGTATTTGAGAAATTGGACATTAGAGTTTTTAATCAGACTATAGGCACCTGTGTGTCACCAACCAAGAGGATTAGCCCCAAGATGCTGTGGCATTTGTCATCGGTTCGCAGGTTTTAGCTCCCAGGAGACCATTAACTCCTGGCCAAGGTGCTTACAGTTCAGGCGAGCTACTCTGCCAGGTGCCGAAGTTAGAGGCAATGTGTGTGATGATTCAGAAATTGGGCTTGGGGTCAGCTAGGCTTGGGTTTGAATCTGAGATCTACCGTTTGCTTCAACTCTCATTTCTCAGCTAAGTATCACCGTCTATAAAGTAGAGAGAAGAGTTCCCACTACCTAGGATGGTTATTTGAATTAAATGAGATTCTTGCTTAAATTCACATATAAGGGATAGAACTAAGATTCCACTGTGTGTCTAGTTGACTCCACACTCTACACTCTCTCTTTATCCTTCTTTCTCTTCATATTTAATGGATGCATTATTTTCATTATTATTTATCTTTGAAGAAATGCAACAATGTCAGTTTATAGTTCCCTTTTGACCCAAGAGTTATTTTACAGAGAGCTTTTAAAAACCCATGAACAAAGGGCTTTGTGTGGTTTGGTTTTGTTATTGATTTTCTAGTTTTATTCCACTGTCATCAGAGGCTATTGTTTGTATTATTTGTACCTAATGGAACTTATTGCATTTTCTTTGTGACCTGATCTGTGGTTAATTTTGTCAGTGTTCTTTGTGGACTTGAAAAATAAGTATATTCTCTATTATCAAGGTAAAGAGTTTGCAATGTATTCAGATCTACCTTATTTATCATGTTGTTTGGGTCTTCTAAATAATTATAGTAAGTCGTCCCTTACTTATGGTTCCACTTTCCATGGTTTCAGTTATCTGAGGTCAACTGCAGTCCAAAAATAAGTACAATAAAATATTTTGAGAGAGAGAGAGACCATATTCACATAATTTTTATTACAGTATATTGTTATAATTGTTCTATAGTATTAGTACTGTTGTTAATCTCTTACTGTGCCTACTTTATAAATTAAACTTTATCATAGGTATGTATGTATAGGAAAAAAACAGTGTATAGAGGAGTCAGTACTCTCCATGGTTTCAGGCATCTACTGTGGGTCCTGTTACATTCCTTCCATGAATAAGGGGGGATTACTGTATTTACCTGTGTCCTCTACTTGCCCTTACTTGGATGGAAAGTAGTATATGTTGAAATACCTAATATGGGTATGTTTCTATCTATTTCTTCTTGCATCTTCTGCAGTTTCCCTTCTAAAAGTTGTTGTTTTGTTATGTGGTATGTATTCATAACTACTGGATGTTGCTTGTGAACTCTGGCCTTTAACATAAATCAATCCTTCCTTGTGCTACTTTATGGACATTTTACCTTGGACATTTTTTAGCCTGCATTTTACCATATCTGTAGGCTGGGTATACCTATAGGCTGCCACTTTGCAGTCTGTGGTCTACATTAATTAGTATAATGTACATCATAGGCACTCAATACTACATCATGAGTTCATCACATCTGAAAACTTTGACATTAGATCCTTGGGAGATGGGACTTGTTTTATTGGGTGGGTAAAAGGCCAGGGAAAAGGAGACTTAGAATAACCAGGACATCGACTGCAGGCCCAGGAACTCTGCAGAAATTGTGGGGAACAAAACAGAGAACAGGGTGTGGACCAGCGATGAGCTCTGTGTCCTTCCCAATCTGTCTGCTCTTACCCCTCTTGCCAATACTTGCTGGCTTTCTTGTACAACTGGCCAATCCCTGTACAGAAATAACTAATACAGGAGGAGTAGGGAGAGCAGGGTAGAAGGATCTCGCAGCTGGCCAGAGCCAGAAGGGCCCTGGCAGCGTCTTTAGAGTGAGTAACTGAGATGAGAACAAAAAAGACATTGAGCTGGGGGCCAAGGAAGCAACTTTCTCCCTGCCCCTACTCCCGATTGCTTTTCTCCATCAGCAACTCTGAGCCTAGCCAAATACTTTCTATTCGGGTGGGTTGCAGCTGTCCCACACACATTCTAAATAAGGGCCAGTCGAGCGGTTCCTATTTTTAGCACTTTAATGTGGATGCAAAGGTCACCAAGATTCCCCATTTGCTGGCTCAATTCCTCACTCTCTTTATTTCTCTTATTTTCCTCCTAAAATGTACGTTTTCTCTTCTACTGAGCTAAAGTAAAACTTCTGGGGGATGAGGGACCCTGAATTTTACTTCCTCTTGGCTGCATTCCTTATAATTGCCATGGGTCGGGTGATATATCTAGCCTGTGGCATGCAAAGTCATGTACCGACTTTGGGAAACAGCATTCCAGACTTGGACCAAAGCCACTCCTTTTGCTCTCTTGAGCATAAAGAGATGCTTAAAGTAGAAAATAGCCTTAAAGCAACTCTCATCTAACCCTCCAAGTATACAGTTGACAGCACTGAGGCCTAGTAAGGTGAATTTGCTTATTTCTATCTAACATTAATAAGAAACATTACTGTAGCTTATATTCATGGAAAGTTTTCCTGTGCTGAGCACCTTACATGGTGCATTAATTCATTTTGTATTGCTCTAAAGGAATACCTGAGGCTGGGGAATTTAAGGAAAGAGGTTTATTTGGCTCATGGTTCTGCAGGTTATATACCAGCATCTGCTTCTGATGAGGGCTTCAGGGAGCTTCCATTCATGGTGGAAGGGGCAGGGGATGCCAACAAGTTACATGGGAAGAGAGGAAGCAAGAAAGAGAGGGGAGGTATGCCATGCTCTTTTAAATAACCAGCTCTCACTTGAACTAATAGAGCAAGAACTCACTACGTCGGGGCGGGCAGCAAGCCATTCATGAGAGATCTGCCCCCATGATCCAAACACCTGTCACTGGACCCCCATCTCCAACACTGGGGATCACATTTCAACATGAGATTTGGAGGGGACAAACATCCAAACTATATCACATGGCTTTCCTAATTTAATTCTCACAACCCAACAAAGCATCTCTTTCAATTATTCCCATCTTAGAGATGACAAAACTGAGGTTAAGTGGTTTAAGAAACTTGGCCTAAGTCATGTGGACTGGTAATGAGCCCTGAAGACATTTAGGATACTGATTCTAGTTCTTCAACTCTTTCCAGAACCAGTGCTCAGTGTATACATTCTCTCTCCTCTGTCTCTGTCTCTCTCTCTCTCTCACACAGACACACACTATTCTCAGCATGGCCCTTTCATGCTTTTCTTTGGAAGCCATGATGTGTTTTCAGAACATGAGGGCAACCTGGTGAAAGCCCCCATTTAGCCTGAGAGGTCAAGGAGCTGCTCAATACAGCGGAGAGTTTTGACCCTGTTTACCTGTTCTCAGGGTCGGCCAAGGCCATACTCCGAGTGACGTAGCACATTTTGAGGGGGATGCTTTTCCGGTCTCTGTGGAAGGAGAAGGACTGCGATGATGGGGTTTCTGAGGTGCTGCCCCCTAATCGAGGAGATTCAGGCGGAGGCGTTTCCCACCCAATCTCGGATACTGGGGATCCTTTCTTCACATAGGGCGTGGCTTCTCGCATGTACTTCACTGCAAGCAAAAAGATAATAAGTGCTTTTAATACATCATGGCTGAACTTCTGGAAAGTCTGATTATGTTTCTGAAATAGACTTGAATTGGATAAGCTCTTAATACTGAACTTCTTAAACTCTCAACGAGATTCCGAATTTCTGTTCCACGCAAGGTAATTATCTTATTATTTAAATTATATAGCTCTGTGGATCTTAGAACTTGCTGTTATGACATCCTACAGTTGAGAATTGTGTCCAGCTTTTTTCAACTGTGACAACTTTTACATTTTCTGATTTTAAGTTTTGCATTCTGGGAAAAAGGCTGAAAACATGTGCACAGAGTGAGAAAGTACAACTTAGGCTAAATATACATTATTCAACATAGATGTAAGGAATATGGCGGCCACATTCATTACCCATGATGCCATTTTTCTGTTGAGAAACAATCATAGGGTTTTCAATTTAATAGTGTTAAGGAAACATACAAAGAAATACATATAAGAACATATTTTGTAGTGGAGAAAATGTGTAATAGCAAAAAAATTATTTGTAAGAGCTGAAAACTAGAAACAATGTAAATATCCATTAAACAGGGACAGATTAAATAAATTGTAAGACATCTATATCATCGTTTAAAAAATGAAATATATCTACATAGATAGATAGATAGATAGATAGATAGATAGATAGATAGATAGATGTGTTGATGTGGAAAGACCTGTAAGATCTATTATTAGTGGGGATAAAAGGAGAAAGCAATACATATACTATAATATCTTTGTATATAAATTCATAAATATATGTGCTTATATGCCTACAATTATTTCTGGGTAGAAATATAAGAAATTGTTAACACTAGTTAGCTATGGGAAGTGGAAATAAAAGCCACAATTAAGAAATAGGTTTTTACTATTTATTTATTACTCTTTTATATCATTTTCATGTTTAACCATATGTGTATATTACCTTTATAAAGCTTAAGAAAACAAAAATAACTTAAGAAAACAAAAATAGCTTACGAGCCAAGTGGAGCAGACTGAAGTTCTGCTCTTTGATATGTTTGCCTTGGTATTAAGGAGTATTTTTGCCTATTCTGAATTTGAGCATTTGGTCCTTAGCTTTTGAGTTGACAGGGCAACGAGATTCTTGGAACATGCAATACAAACTTGCATATTCTTCTCTCTGTCACCCACATACTCTGGTTCTCTGCTGCTTGGGGAGCTTGGGCTAAGTCCCTCACAGGTGTTTGTTATTACAAATGGCAGTGAATTGGAATCACAGCGAACTAGGGGGCATTTCCTCCAGATCTTTGACGAATCGGTTCCACCAACTAGTGGCTTCCCTGTGCAAGACATGAACAGGATTATGGAGACTACAGAGATAAACAATACACTCCATACTCAGCATTACAAAATCATGGGTGACTAGAGTGGATGCTGTTGGTGTCCCATCTAGGACCCTTTTCCTATAGCCTAGTTGCTGTGTGTTGGGTGAGAACAACTCATAGCTGCTCCTCAATCTTGGGCCAACAGAAGTCGCTAAGCTTCAGAGGCTGCAAAGTCACTACCCAATCACCCAGACAGATGCTCTGCTTCTCAGAAACCCACCTAAGATAGGACATAAGACAAAGTACACAAACTATGGCACAAAGCAGAATGAGCTATGTTTTATAAAAGGAATAAAATGCCTTGGAAGAACCCATTAAAAAAAAGGATCTAGGAGCATGAAAGAGTTCAGGTTCACAAAAATTTAATCAGCAGTTCAAATATACACAGATGCATGTAATATGGACCTTTATTGAGGGACTTAATCATATCAAAAATAAATGTATTAATACAAGACAGACGAGCAGTCATTTAACACCAACATATATTGTCAAAGAAGAGTTCAGGGTTTTAATTGAATATAAGTGCAATTGGGAGAAAAGAGCTCCATGGTTGCTCCAAACCTGTTAGCACAGGTTGCAGTTACAGAAGGAGAAATATTATTCATGGACTGTGTATTTTAATAAATATTATTTATTTCTGGGCAAAATATTTAAAGAGGAACACAGACATACCCATGAGCAAATGCAGAAATTTAGGGGGACATATTTAAGCTGTCTGAGGCTGGAATAAATATACTTCTTTAGAAGATCCTGAACTTTTTCATCTGGGAAACCATTTTAGTAGAAGCTAGAACACTGCTTAGCTTTGTATATTGTAGAATTATACTAGTGGAAATATAGAAAATTCAAGTATCAGCTAAGATGAGTTGAAGATTTTCCTTTGATTACATTATTATCCTTCTGAGTGGAGTAGGGATGAGTGTTGCAGAAGTGAGAATCCAGGAATGCTTCATGGAGAAGGTGGCATTTGAATTTGGCTTTAAAGAGTAGCTAAGACTTTAAAAAGTAGAGATAAGAATAATAATCCTTTCTTTAGGTAACATGCTCTGCTTTATAATTTTTATTTCAATTCCATAGAAAAGGTAAGTTGGGTCTCAATTTGGAAGAAGGATAGAGAAAGGACATTTGCAATATACTTAATGATGTGCCAAGTATTGAATCAGGTGCTTCACATATCTTCCCACTTTAAGTTTCAAGTGACCATTTAAGGTCTCATTTTATATACAAGGAAACTAAGGTCTAGAAAAGGTATGGATAAGGTATCTTTTATTTACCGAGCGTCCATATGTCCACGAGTTGTACAAGAAAAATATTGCTATCTCTTTCAGACCTGCTAGAAAGAAATGCCTTGTAGGGCTATTCTAATTCAAGTGAACACTAGCAGTTTGACATAGGTAATCTCTTATAGGTTAGTATTATTGTACACATCAGCACACTGATGCTCAGAATTTTAGCTTACGTAAAGTTACGTGGCTAGTAAGTGGTGTAGCTAGAATTTGATTTCCCAGAGATAATATTTTCTCATGAGATCTGGCCAAACCACCTAGATGAAGGCTGCAAATGACAAGCTAATAGGTTTGAGCTTTATTCTACAGGCAGTAGTGATAGTCGTGGTGATCTGTGAGTGAGAGAGTGGCAGAATCAAAGGTTAGTTTTAGAGAGAACTCCTGGAAGGTGAGATTGGGTGTACTTAAGAGAAAAGATTAGAAGTAGATCCACCATTTCCAGGGCCATAGGGGTTTTTGTCAGAGATAATCCAAGCAACACTCTAAATCTCCATATAAGGCAGGAGGAATTCCAGAAATGTGTGGCTTTATCCATTCCTGGGAAGAAGCATGGGGAGTATAGCAAGTCTTAGCCTGGAAGCAAATATTTGCCAAGTAACCATTTCCTATGTGACACAGCACTAGGGGAATTTCCAAAGGAGAGAAGACATGGCACTGCCTTGAAGAAGGGATATCCCACTGGGAGTAATATTCTGCATATAGTAATCTTTTAACTGGCCAATTGAAAATAAAGACAAAGTATAAGGTAGGTGTGATAATTTAAAAATTTCCCTCATCCGGTCAAAACTTATCAGTCAATTTTCATGTGCTAAGAACTGTGCTGTCCATGAGGTATAATAAGAAATGGTCCATTATTAAAAGTTTAAGCCAGGAGGAAGGGAAGTAAGTAGATGATATGACTGCTTATGTTAAATCTTAAAAGTGATTTAAGGAAATCTCAAGCTCGACAAATCTCTAGAGGCCTTGAAGAATCAAATGCAAGTCCTTTCTGGAGGAAGGCAACGTCATCCTAAGCTTCAAAGAATCCCTATGAATCATTTTAAAAGGCAATGAGCAGGCATACAAATCAAAGAAAATGTTGCACACAAGGAAATAACGTACCACGTGCAAGAACCAGCGCTGTCTCTTTTCTTTTCTTTTTTTTTTTTTTTTGGATGGCGTCTCGCTCTGTCGCCATGGCTGGAGTGCAATGGCACCATCTTGGTTCACTGCAAGCTCCACCTCCCGGGTTCACGCCATTCTCCTGCCTCAGCCTCCCGAGTAGTTGGGACTACAGGTGCCCGCCACCACACCCGGCTAATTTTTTGTATTTTTTTTAGTAGAGACGGGGTTTCACCGTGTTAGTCAGGATGGTCTTGATCTCCTGACCTCATGATCCACCTGCCTGGGTCTCCCAAAGTGCTGGGATTACAGGTGTGAGCCACCATGCTCGGCCTGACAGCAGTAAGTCTCACACATACTACAAAGCTATAGTATGTTTACAGAGACAAATGAAAGCTTGAGAGAATCTTCTAGAAATTCTTTAAAAGTGATTTAACATAGTGATAAAAAGAACCAAACAGAATGTTTAGTAATATTACCAGAATTGAAACTTCCACAGATAGACATGTCAGAAGAAAGAATTAGGGAACTGTAGATAAGAAATTTTATAGAATGTAGCACAAATATACAAAAAGATGGAAAATATGGGATACAGATGAACAGACGTGAAGGATAAAGTAAGAAAATCTAAATATGTTTAACTGGACCCTCAGAAAGGTAGGGTATAGCGAATATGGCAGAGCCAAATAATTTTCCTGATGCCAAGACACCAACCTATAAGTTCAAGAAACCTAATTTGGCTTTGCTAAACAACGCCTGTGAACTTCACCACCAAGAAAAATAGAAATAAGGTATCATTCTTCTTTATACTTTGGATAGGGTAATGGCTTAGGTTTTCCTGTGTTTCTTCTGAGAGCTTTAGATATCACCTCTGCTTTTCACTAGTATTGGGAGGAAATCTTAGCAAAATCCCTAAATGAGTCTTGAAATCTCCAGAAAACAAATTTTCAATTTCAAGGAATTAAATGAGGCTAAAAGACTATCATCACTATTCCTAAAGAAGATATACTGAGGTCCTGGTAGTTTTTTTCATATCTATCCTGAGGGAGAATAAGTAACATCCACACATCCATTCTTAAAATCCCTTTGTCCAGGAGTTCTGATTTTTGTTGATACATATAGAAAATGGAGAAGTTTGTTACTGTGTATAATAAAAAAAAAAAGCAAAAGAAGATTGCCATTGGATTTCTCCAAGAACCCATAATTTCTGGTAGAGAGGAAGTAATAAAATGGTCAAGATGGCCCTTCTTGCTAGAAGAGACTCCAAGTCTTTTTACAAGGGTTGGCTATCAATTGTGGACATAACTCTACTGCCAAGCACTCCTGTCTCCAATCACCAGTTGAGGTCTGAGACTAAGCAGCCCCAGGCAGGGAGTGAAAGAAGGGTAGCCATGCTTGGGTGTGGTAAAGCAATGGCTCTAACTGAAATAGAGTGTGTGAAACCTTCATGGTTCTCTGTGTTAGTGTTCTAAAATTTCTATACCTGGCAATCAAAGTAGTTAGGATATCATCTAATTCAGGGAAGGGAAGGTGTTGCCTAAGAATAGATTTATCTACAATAGGCAGCCAACATCAGTGTGTTAAGTAATACAGGAGTTTGTTATTTATTTATCAAAAGTCTAGAGTGAAAGAAAAGGGCTGCTAGGGCAACTCTGCTCCCTGAAGTTGTCAGGGACGCAGGCTTCTGCTTCCTGACTGCTCTGTATCCCTGGTGTGCTGTCTAATGATCCAATATGGCTGCTGAGTTCCAGCCATCACAACCAAATTCCCATTAGTAGGAAGGACAAAGAAGTGAAAAACACACCATCCTTCTTGCTTTAAGGCCACTTTTCAGATACTGACACACTATTTCTGCTTACAACCTGATATGGTTTGACTATTTAGCCCCTCCAAATCTCATGTTGAAATGTAATCTCCAGTGTTAGAGATGGGCCTAGTGGGAGGTATTGGATCATGAGAATAGATCCCTTGTGAATGGCTTAGCACCATCCCCTTGGTAATGTGTGAGTTCTCACTCAGTTGGTTCACTTGAGATCTGGTTATTTAAAAGAGTCTGGGACCTCCCCATTTTCTCTCTCTTTGTCCCATTCTTGCCATATGATGTGCTGCTCTCCCTTTGCTTTCCACCATGAGTAAAAGCTTCCTGGGGCATCACCAGAAGCCAAGCAGATGGTGGCACCATGCTTCCTGTCTAGCCGCAGAACCGTGAGCCAGTTCAACTTCTTTTCTTTATAAATTACCCAGACCCAGGTATTCCTTTATAGCAATGCAAAATGGATTAACACACAACCCATTGGCCAGAACTTACTCACATGGCCACTTCTAGGTGGAAAATATTTTCTTTTTAATTCTTGACAGCTCTTTGTCCACCCAGCTAAAAATGGTAGGGAGAGGTGGCTATTACTGTGGAAAATGAAGAGAATAAATATCTGGAGACAACTCAGCTTTTTCCAGAGGAAGGCATTCCTAATTCTCTCAGGACTTAGCATAAATAGATTTTATAACACATAAATACAAATAAATGTGTTAGAGCAATCAATTAAAAAATGATGACCATGTTCCATATACTTTGCTAAGTGTTTTTTGTGTGCTAACTCATTTGAACCTCGCAACAATATAGGCATTATAATCATCCCCCTTTCACCAAAGACACTACAATAGAGAGGGGTTAGGTCATTCGCCCAAAGTCACAGTGCTGGAAAACGGCAGAAACACGAGATGAATCCAGGCAGACTGGCCCTAGAGTCCTTAGGTTCAATCAGGAAGCGATACTGATTCTCACTCTGAAAAAAAAAAAAAAATTGTGTGTGTGTGTGTGTGTGTGTGCACGTGTATTTAAGTCAATATTTTTATGTGCTGGGAGAAAACATCCAATTAAGGGGCTGTTGCCTGTAACATGAGAGAGTTTGATTTTGTAAGCTTGAACTATTAAACTATGGCATTTCAATAAATGCCTTTTAAGACACTATAATATGTATTCATAATAGAGGGTTTAACCTGGCAGAACTGAACCACTAGCGTCTGCATAATTACACCTCTATGTGCTTACCGGCAGTGATTTCAGGCAAAGAGCTGTTGAAACTGATTAGAAGCAGCCAGGCCCAGGTTCAGGGTGCCTAGTAATCAGAACTAATTAATAAACCATGCCCTTTTTGGGCATCGTGATTTAAAAGCTGTGGTTTAGCAATTAAAATTCCAATCTTCAGTTGTAAGAAAAGGGGCGGAGAGAAGTAAGAAGTGGTCTTCAAACCAATAATCCACCAAGCCACTTTCAATATGTTTGTGTTTTTCATTTGAAGGACAGGCAGTTGTGAAGATTTCAAAAGAGCATTCAGTAAAGCCCAAGTCTGCTACGGCTCCAAGTTGCCACAATTAAATCTTTGTTGGGTTGGCCAGATGACATTTGAAAGAAAAAGCAGCACACAGGCTACTAATGAGGAAATGCTTTAGGCAAATCCAATCAACTCTCCTACCAGACTAGTTTCTAAGGAGCCAGAAAGTCCATCTGATATATTCAAGTTTTCTTAAAAATAACAACAAACACAACAACAAAAAAAGAATTTCCAGATTATAGGAAGGGAAAAAAATTCATTGCTTTAGAGGATGTAAACACAAATGTGCAGTTTGAAAAATCTGATTAAGGAGAAAGGGGATTAGCTGGAGGTAAGAAACGTGGGTATTCAGACTTTTGGTGAAATGTTCAAGTTGGGGACAGGCTGGTGACAGTGGGACTTGCCAACAAAATGTAATATAAGATTTACCCTCAATGGCATTTTCCCAGGTCATCTTACAGAGGAAAGATGCAGAGAGAGATCATCAATATTTTCAAAAAGACCAAGAAATGATGAAAGAGGTAATATGTTTCTCAGAAGTTATAGCTAATGTCTCGAGAGGCTGAATGATGCAGAGGAAAGAGAATTGGCCCTGGGAGTCTGAGACCTGGATTACAGTTCCAGCTCCGCCACTAATTAGCTCTCCAGCCCTGGGCAAGTAACTTCCCTTGTCTGGATCTCATTTTCTTTGCCTGTCAAAGGAGGGAAATAAGGTCCCTACCCTTCAAGCATTCTCTGATTCCTTGGGAAGCTGCCTTTTCTGACAATATTACAAAAAAAAAATGTGTCTTACTTCATCTTGCTATTTATGTCATCACCAAGAAATAGCCCTGTTCAAATGTGTGCCAAATTCTAGACAGAGGCCTTAAGCAGATGTGTCTTCTGACTTTTTAACCAAACCCTACAGGCACCTGACAAATAGGAATATAAGCCCACATTGAGATTATGTTCTCAAGTTACTTTTTCTTAGGTTTGGCAGCATTATCTAGAAGAATCATTATTTTCATTCAGTTACCAATATTTATTTTACTTCCATTCTGCCAGCTGAATCCTGGCATAAATACATCTTGAAGGGAAGAAGCACTTGAAGGATGGCCAAAATGTTCTGAAGAAGTCATAGGACATTCTTGGAGAAGGGACTGAGCTTTAAAATGTGGAGCCGAAAGTAAAATAAACTAGGTATGAATTTGTTAAGTAATCTTTGGCCTCCAAAGAAAAGATTATCTCAAAATTATCCTATTTTAGACGAATCCACTCATTCAATGTGACCTACCTTGATTCTTCAACAAAGCAAGATTATGCTAAAGTAAGGCAATGTACCCGCAGAAAGTATCCCATCTCATGAGTAATCCTACATCCATACAGAGCACAATGACTGGTTTAGTTATTAATTAATTCAACAAATGTTTAAAGAGCTCTTGCTGTAGGGAGGGCCCTGAGTATTGGAATAGTCACAGTGAATAAGACAGACTGGCTCCCCACCCTTAAGGTGCTTGCATTCCAGTACACATGTGCCTGTTGCAGCATAGGGTGGAGACATTAAACACTCAGACAATATAGGGCATTGCTCAGAAAGTGACATGCACTAGAAGACAGGAGCCTGTCCCCGTTTACACAGAGCCATTCACCACCTGGCACCTGCCTACTTCCTGACCTAATCTTAGCTGACTTGTTCTCCATGGTTCACACACAAGCCACAGAGAAGTACGGTTTAATTCTCTGAACATACCATGTTCTCTCCTGCCTCTGTTCTTTCCACATGCAGTTTCCTCCATGTGGAAACCTTTCTGGAAAACTCCCTACATCCTTTAAACCTCATGCTGGGGTAAGACCTCCTTTTCAAAGTGCTCCTGACACCTCCAGGCATGCTTCCCTTAAACACCAGCTGTGCTTTGTAGCAGCTTCCACTGATACCAACAGCATCAGGACCATAAATATCGTGATGATGGCTTATTCCACACCAGGCACTGTGCTGATCAGCTTACCAATATTTTTAAAATCCTTATATTTATATGCAATTGTTTGCATAATAGGTCTCTCTAGTAAAACCATAAGGTCTTCAAAGTTAAGTGACTACTTTACAAACTCTAGACTCTGGAGCCAGACTATACAGTTCACATCCCAGCTCTGCCACCTGCCAGCTATGTAAGCTTGGGAAAATTTCCTTACCCTTTTGATAGCTTCATTTTTCCATGTGAAAAATGAGGATGCATAGCCGTTCTTACCTCAGAGAATTGTTATAAGGTTATGAGGATTAAATGAGTTAACACACACAAAGGGCTTAGAAGTGTGTTTTTAGCACATAGAAAGTACTCATTACTGTCAGACAAAATAAAAACTCGGGGACATGCAATTAGCACAAATGTCTGGCTACGAAACATGGAATTAGTGAGCAAATGAACAACAAATAGAATCTGCATAATATAATTTCTCAGATGTTTTTTTTTTTTTTTTGAGATGGAGTCTGGCTCTGTTGCCCAGGCTGGAGTGCAGTGGCACAATCTTGGCTCACTGCAACCTCCACCTCCTGGGTTCAAGCGATTCTCCTGCCTCAGTCTCCTGAGTAGCTGGGACTACAGGTGCACAGCACCACGCCTGGCTAATTTTTGTATTTTTAGTAGAGACGAGGTTGCACCATGTTGGCCAGGCTGGTCTCGAACTCCTGACCTCAAGTGCTCCATCCGCCTTGGCCTCCCAAAGTGCTGGGATTACAAGCGTGAGCCACCGTGTGCGGCCAATTTCTTAGAGTTGTTCTCTAGGAGCAGTCTCATAACCAATCTTTGTTACAGATCAAGTAGCAGAGGCCAGAGAATATCAGTCACTTGCCTAAGGTTACAAGACCAAGGAGTCACAGATGAGGGTCAGGAACCCTGCATTCTATCCTGTAAAATGGAGGTAGGCAAGAGTTTTCTGTAAAAAGCCAGAGAGAAAATGCTGAGGGCTTTGTGGACCTTCGAGTCTCTGTCATAACTTCATTTTGCCACTGATGCACAAAGAGGTCACAGATTCTACACAAATACATCAGTGTGGCAGCAGTCCAACAACACTTCATTCACAAAACCAGGCAGAAGGCCAGGTTGGACCCATGGGCTGTAGTCTGCCAACTCCAGCTTTAGAACAATAACGACTAGCAATTATTGATTACTTACCATGTGTTGGACCTGGCTCTAAATGTGTAAAGTATGCTCATTAGGGAGCAATCCTATGAGGTAGGCATACTATTATGCCTACCTTATAAGAAAGAAAACTGTGGCATGGAGAACTGAAGTGACTTGCCCACGGTCACATGGTAGCAACTGGCAGTGCTGAGATTTGAACCGAGGTTGTCTAGCTCTACATCCTCGACTTCCAATCACTTTACCATGCTTTTTTCTTGTATCCTGGATGCTGCCTCTGCACATATACAAATGTTCATGCCTGAAACCTGTTTGTACAACCACAAAAATTTTCAAAGTCATGTTTTTAAAAACATCTTTTAGCTGAGCTTTGTGGCTCACACCTGTAATTCCTGCACTTTGGGAGTATGAGGTGAGAGACTTGCTTGAGGCCAGGAGTTAGAGACTAGCCTGAACAATACAGCATGACCTCATTTCTACAAAAATAAAAATTAAAAAATTATCCAGGCATGGTGGTGCACACCTGTAGCCTTGCCTGCTCAGGAGGCTGAAGCAGGAGGATCACTTGAGCTCAGTTAGTTGAGGCTGCAGTGAGTTATGATCATGCCACTGCACTCCAGGCTGTGCAAAAGAAGGAGACTGTGTGTCAAAAAAAAAAAAAAAAAAAAGAGAGAGAGAGAGAGAAAAGAAAAAAACTTTTAATCTGCAGCATTTTCTTTTCATCATCTTATAAGCTGATAAAATATCAATGCTTGTGTTTTCATAAAGAAAAAAGATAAGCCAGAACAAAAAGAGGCTGGAACTACCGGGATCTTGCTCATTTGACATCTAGATATTATAAAGCAACTGGCCCACACTCCTTCAAAACCTGAAGGTGGCAGTTGTTGAATCTAATAGGTGAGGTGCATAATAGGTGTTGCTTTTATTACTTCAAGTTACTAGGTAGCCTCTGGGAGGGCTACCTAATGCTTACAATGACAAAATTGAGATTTTAAGAGTTTCACATGGGCACTAAATAGAAAGATGAAATATAATAGAGATAAAGTGAAAGTTCTATCATTGCATATTCAAAATAAAAATCTCTGTAACATGTAGGACAGGGAGAACTGTGTTATAAGCTGTTGATAAGAATAAAGATTCTAGGGATTTTCATGGCTATGATTCCCATAATAAAGTAGTAGGATATTAGGCTCCACTGATAGAAGTATGGCATTCAGAAAAGGAGAGAGAAGTCCTTCTCTTTGCCTCCTTGATCAGCCCATACCTGAAGCTCTTAACAGGTTAGATGATGTTTAAATGAGGGTAAAGCAGGTGATCAGCTTGTTGAAAGGCTCAGGAAATAATTAAAACATTCATTAAATGAGAGACACTAGCACAAGAGAGTGAAGTGCATAAACTTTGAAGTCTGACCCTAGGGTCCGATTCCAAGCTCTTCTATTGCCTAGCTCTGTGGTCCTGAGCAAATTACTTGGTTTCCCCACATGTTTGTTCTTTCACTCACTTATAGAACTGCTGTGAGGATTAAATGGGTCAAAATAAGTAAAAATCTACAAGAAACTTGGGATAGTAAACACTGAAAGATACACTGCAATTATTAGAAGTTATTCAACCTAGAAAAACAATTTACAGGACTTAATAACTGGGGATTGGGTTAACTTCACTTTGTGTATGTCTGCAGAATAGAGCCATGATCAATGAATACAATCAACAGGGGTAAGATTTTGGTTCAATATAAGAAAAGACTGAGAGGTGGTGACTTCCCTATGCTAGTGACATTTCAAGCAGAAACTGGATGAGCTATCTCCCAGCCACATTGCAGAAGATAATTCTACTTTGTGAAAGAGCAGATTGTTTCTAAAATCTCTTCAAGTTGCCATATTCTGTGATTTCTTCTGGAATGTGGTTCATTGAGATGCCTAATCCACAGACTCCAATATAGTGAGATCGATTCACAGATACATTACCAAGCATAAAATTGTGCTGTACATTTCTTCATTATTGTATGTTTATTAGCTACATAGTAGTAGTATGACAATGGGACAATTTGTTAAGCTATCTGGGTCTTAGAATCCTCATCTGTAGAATGAGGAAAACAATGTCTTCCTTAGATAGGCAATATAATGTAGTGGTTTAAAATACGAGCTCTAGAGTCAGAGCATCTGGGTTGGAATCCCAAAGCTTCCATTTACAAGGTGGACTTCCTTAAGAAGGTATATAACCTCTCTGTACCTCAGTGTCCTTACCTGATAACAGCACCTATCTCATAGGATTGTTACAAGGATTAAATAATTTCAAAAAATGTATACAAAGCCCTTAGAACAGTATCTAGCACATGCTTATCACTCAAATTTAAATATTGCTATTATGTCATTGCTGTTACTGTGGCTATGAAATTTCAATGAGAAAATGCATTGCAAGGATGTCTCTTTTCTGACTCTTAGAACTATCAAAATAAAAAGTGCTTGAAAGTATCATTTCTTTCATTCATTTCTTGCACATAAATTAAGCACTTACTCTGTGCATTGTGTGGGACTAGACATTGCAGGATAGATAATCAATTGGATATACAAGTTATGGCTTCTGAGAATTTTATAATCATGCCAGGCAGAAAAGGTATACAAACTTAAAATACCAAAATTTCTATAAAATATGATTCAATACACACAAAAAGTAGTCTAAAATTTATTCATCGGATATCCGTAAGTCCTGAGAGGACCTGGATTAATTTGCCAGCAAGGCCCTCACCATCAAAACTAACCATAATTTCTCTTCCCTGGGAAAATAAAGTAACTATTTTAACAGCTATACTCTAACATCTGAAGACAGGAAGTAAGTCACATGCAGAAAGGATGTCTGAATGCTCAACTCCAAATATTGTTTTTACTCCTTGCTGGACAGAAGATCACATGTGAATGAAACTTTACGTCAAAAGCAGGAAGTGTGTGTCTCTCTTACCCCTTACAGGTATCTCTGGAAGATAAAACTCTATTATTCCAGGTGTAGCTTCATAATAACATCCTGCAAATCAAACTTGGGGCTCAGTAAATTTGCAGCTATTTTTCAGTGACAGAAGTCCAGAGTCATAAAACTTTTCCAAAGGAAACCACATTAAGTAAACTAAATATTACCAAGGGTAGAGTCAAGAATGGTATGACATTTTTCCACCTTACTCCGAATACGCTGCAAATCTAAAGTACTTGTAGAGGCATCTGAAGGTAAGGTAGAAGGTGAGGGGTTCTTTGAAACATCAGAGTCTGTCAGACTAAATAATGCTATGGATACCTCCTATTTTGAAAGTGCTTTATGGCACTTCCTTGCACACAATCTCATTGCATGCTTATTGTCACCCTCATCTGAAATATGCATAAGTTGCAAGGCCTTTTAGAATCTGACTATGCGTCTATTTTTTTGAGACTTCCATGACCCAGAGAGTGAAAGCCTAACAACTTTCCCCATCAAATTTCACCTCCTCCCCCAAACATATGTGCACACACAAACACATCTTGCTCCATAAAACTGATGCCTTTGGGACTCAGCTCAATGTGACTCCACTGGGCTTCTGCATTGGATTTTCTCCAAGAGGCCAAACTTAGCTTGGCCTTGCCTCATACTTTCTTAGGAGAGTAAATTCCCAAGAATTAGATCACGTTGACAGAGGAAAAGCCTAAGCAAGCTTTAAGGATCTGACTATCAGAGTCAGAAGAATAAAACCTCACAAGATTTAATGCTAAACCTCTAGAAGCTTCACTTGAGGCATAGCAGTCAAGATAGTTGGGGCTTTGTTGTTTTTTCAAAAGGTAGGAAAGGAATGATGGTGAGCATGAGTGAATGGATACAACTCTTTTAATAAATAAACCTATAGAAAATTTTAACAATAAAAAGGTTGGCAAATTGAGGTTCAGAGAGTTTAAATATCTTACTGCAAGTAAGCACCAGACCTGGAATTTGATCCCACATCTTCTAACTCTAATTTGAAAATCCCTTTCACCATAATCACAGATGTAATAATACATCTACTTCAGGTAACATGAAGACATGAGCTAGATTACTGTGGTTAATGAGCAATTAATTGCTATTGATGCTGGGAAAATCTATGGATTTTGGAAAAGGGGATTAAATTAATAAACATACTCTGTGATAATTATATCAGAATTGATGTTATCAAAATATTCCACATGTGCCAAAAGAAAAAATCTAAAGGTTATACAGGAAATACTAAAAAACATACAAACTGTCACATTGATGAAAATAAAAAAATTGACATAAAATTTGTATTATAAACAAAAGGAGAAATGACATCAGATATAATAGAGATTAAAATAATAAATAATCTCAAAAACATAAAAGAATACTTTTGACAGTTTTATGGTAATAAGTTTGAAAACCTGGAGTGCACAAATTCCTAGAAAAAAATAAACTTAACAAAACTGACCTAAGAAAATAGAGAGCATGGGTAGTCTTGTAACTCTTAAAGGAATGGGAAAATTCTTTAAAAAGAATTTTAAAATGTATTCTTTAATTTTAAAGAATATGTTTAAAAAGAAAATACTAGAACCAGAGCTTATTAGTGAATTCTACCAAATTGTTAAAGAATAGCTCATTCAAATCTTAATCAAACTATTCCAGAGACTAGACACAGAAAGAATCTCCCCAAATTATTCCATGAAGCTAATATAACTTTAATAACAAATTAAGTCATGGAAAATTTTTTAAGGAAAATTGCCCATCCATTTTCCTAAATATAAACATAAATCCCAAATGCCAAACAAAATATCAGTAAACCAAGTCCAACAATATATATAGAAGACGGTAGTACAGCATAACCAAGTTTGGACTATGTGAATAATGCAGGATTGATTCAATATTAGAAAATTTATTATTGGCATTCAATATATTAGCAGATGAAAGGAGAAAAGTATATGACTACTTAAGTGACGAAAATTCATTTTATATTTTATAAACTTTAATAAACAGTTATAGTAAACAAAAGAAGCCCTTAGTAAACCAGAAATAGAAGGTAACTTCCTTAACTTCATAAAGACTGTCCACTAGAAATAAAACCAAACTGACATCAAGCACTCTGAATAAGGAAATGCTGTAAGCATCTCCTTGAAAATCAGGACTGAATTAACAATACCCTCTCATTATCCCTCTTTATAATGTTGCACTGGAAGTCCTAGGCTGTGCTAAATGACAAGAAGAAGCAATTCAATGTATAAGGATTGGAAAGTTAAAAATGTTAAACAAATGAATGCATGAATGAATAAGTGAGAGAGTGAAAAAATGGAAGGGTGGAAAGGAAGGAGGGAGGGAGAAAGGGAGCGAGGGAAGGAGGAATGAAACAAGGTGTAGGATAAAGCACCTAGAACTTGTTATACCTGAATTTCCACCATGGCTGGGTTCCTAATTTTCTGAGTAGTTGTTAGCAAATAATTTAACCCTCTAGTGTTCTAAATTTCCTATTCTATAAAATCAGGGAAACTGCCTTGGTAAATTAGGTAGACAGCAATTCCATTAAAAAGGATAGAATGGGAGGCCGAGGCGGGCGGATCACAAGGTCAGGAGATCGAGACCACAGTGAAACCCCGTCTCTACTAAAAATACAAAAAATTAGCCGGGCGCGGTGGCGGGCGCCTGTAGTCCTAGCTACTCAGGAGGCTGAGGCAGGAGAATGGCGTGAACCCAGGAGGCGGAGCTTGCAGTGAGCCGAGATCGCGCCACTGCACTCCAGCCTGGGCAACAGCGTGAGACTCCGTCTCAAAAAAAAAAAAAAAAAAAAAAAAGGATAGAAAATATGGGAAGAAATACAAGCTTCTGGGATGAGAGTGAACTATTTCAGTTTTGGAGATGTGAGGTTTGAGCTGTAGACAGAACATCCATGAAGAGATATAGGTCAACAGACAGCAGAATTATGTGTCTGAAGCTTTGGGAAATGGTCAGATCCAGTGAAGGAGTTTCATCTCAGTTCCAGTGGAAGGAGATGTTACATGACGATCGTAATGGTTAGCACTTATTGAGCACTAACTAAATGTCTAGGGTTTTACATAGATTATGTCTTTTAATTTTCACAACCATCTTGTGAGATAGTACTGTTATATTAACAGTTTACAGATGAAGACACAGAAGTCAAACAACTTACCTAAGACCCTACAGCCTCAAAGTTGTGATTCAAGCCTGATTCCAAAGCTTTTCCTCTTTCCTACTGTGCTGTGAAAGTCTGCCTTTTGGAATCAAATCTGATTTAGAATCTTTTCTCCCCAAAGAGCCTTAAAGTCTGGACAACTTGCTACACTTCTCTAAGCCTGAGATTTCTTCTCATGAAAAAGAAGAAAATAATACCAAAAGCATGGGGTTGTTGTGTATATTTTACCAGATGATATATGTAAAGTGTCTGGTATTAAAAAAAAAAAAAAAAAAGGTATGCCATAAATAGTAGTTCCCTTTACCCTTTCTGCCCAAGGCAAACCTCCCAGAAGAAAACTAGAGAACAAGGACAGAGGGAGATGGCAGGTATGTAACAACCTAGAGCCATTTTCTTATGTTGCAAGTTATCCATATCCTCACTATCCCCCCACCTTTTCTGCAGACAGCCCAGGGGCAAGCAAAAGGGCAAAAGGCAGACATCAAAGCTCAAAAGGGAAATAGATGTTGAACTGATGACTTAAACCCTTCCTCCTATTCTAAAACACTATCTATGTTCCCTGATCTAATCTTGGAGCAGGGAAGAAGGGGGCGGAGGTTGTGGGTGTTGTGAAGGGAAAACTCAAACTAAACAACAGGAAGCTTATCGGCTTATTTGAGTACCCGTAGAGTTGAGCTAAAAGATCACAGACTTTGAGTCAGATCAATCCAGCTTATGCGGCTGATTGCTGCACAAATGGCTACAGGGAACATTTCCTGACCTCTCTAAGCCTCACGGGGCCTGATAACATGTAACGTACAAATTTGCTATTAAAATTAGGTAACACTTGTTGTGGTTAGAATGCATTCCCTCCAAAATTCATGTTGAAATTTAATCCTCTTTATGGTAGTATTAAGAAGTGGAACCTTTTAGGAAGTGATTAGGTCATGAGGGTTCTGCCCTCTTGAATGGATTAGTGCCTTACCAAAGGGCAGGAGGGAACTAGCTTAGGCCCCTTTTCTCCATTTGCCTTCTGCCATGTGAGGACACAGAATTCATCCCCTCTGGAGGACAAAGCAAGGTGCTCTCTTGGCAGCAGGGAATGAGGTACTCCCCAGACACCAAACCTACTGCTGGCTCAGTCTTGGACTTCCCAGCCTCCAGAACCATAAGAAATAATTTTTTTTTTTTTTTTTCTGTATAAATTACCCAGGCTCTGGTATTCTGTTATAGCAGTACAAATAGACTAAAACAATATAAATTATCAAATTAAAGGATAGGTAGCACACATTCTGAAATGTGTTAAAAGGCAACTCTTCCTGGGTACTGATATGAATCTCAAAACAATCACCAGAAAATATTTTAGGGCATATTGACCTGCACTTGGAGAAGAATCCAGAACAAAATCTTTTTGGCTTGTGCCAAAACCAAAAATCAAAACAAAACAAAACCCTACTTTTTGGTGTTGTCTGTGGTAGAACATTGAAACCCAGGTATTCACTGGCAGAAAACAAAACCAGAGTTTTAACAAGCCTGGGGCAAGTAGCCGGAAAAAATCTCAAATCACTCCGTGATTCATGTTGTTGTTTAGATGGTGATATGGTTAATTGAATCTAGGTATGAAACTTAAGTTTCCTCCAGGTTGAAAGTGGACTTGAAGTATTTCAATGTAAATAACACATTAAATATTGCATAATTTAAAAAATCACTAAAAAATCTTTCTACACTCTAAATTGTGTTGCCCTAAGGCAAAGTATACTCCACATTTCAAGGCCTCACAGCTCCCTCGGATCAAAGCTCTGGGTTAGCTAAATGGGAAATCCTGGCTGTGAGTTACAGATGAACACTCTTATTATCCATTGTCCTGGGCCGCCTCACTTCCCTCCATGCAAGACTGTTTACTGTGTAAACAGTAGCTGTGCAGGCCATCAGGTGTTTTGCACCAGAGAATTCAACATATTTCTGCACGAAAAAATACAAGTGTTTTACTTTCTGTCAGGGTCTAAACTCTTCACTCCTTTTTCTTTTCTGTTCAACAGATAATGCATATTTAAGTATATGACCTCATTGGACAAGTCATGCAGGATTTTTGACTTAAGCAGGCTCTGAGGACCCTAGAACATAATAAAATATTTGTAGTCTAACATGCTATCAATTGTAACAGGAGCAGAACCCAAAAAACAAACTTTACCTTTAGAGTAGTGTACCTTGTTTGTCAATATAAAAAAGCAAACACTCATTTGCGTTTCTGTTTTAAATCCTTAGGTCATACTCACATATGTTTTAAATGGAATCTTCTGCTTTAAGAAAGTCCGCCCGCATCATACACATAATATTCTAATTACTTCCAAGAAATGCTTCCTTCCAAGTTTGCAGTCATTTACAAACATCAAGACATACTTCAGTGAATCATACTGAAAATTCATGGAATTGTAGATTTATAAGTGAATTACACTTGGAATGAATTTTCTTTCAGAACTTAGAAATATGTGACAGGCCGGGCGCAGTGGCTCACGCCTGTAATCCCAGCACTTTGGGAGGCCGAGGCGGGCGGATCACAAGGTCAGGAGATCAAGACCATCCTGGCTGACACGGTGAAACCCCATCTCTACTAAAAATACAAAATAATTAGCCGGGCGTGGTGGCGGGTGCCTGTAGTCCCAGCTACTCAGGAGGCTGAGGCAGGAGAACGGCGTGAACCTGGGAGGCAGAGCTTGCAGTGAGCCAAGATTGCGTCACTGCACTCCAGCCTGGGCGACAGTGCAAGACTGGGTCTCGAAAATATATATATATATATAGAGAGAGAGAGAGACATTATTCATATAGTGAATGAGGTACACACCATCCTGAATTTTTCAACAATTCCTGTTGCCAAACAAGGAGGTCAAGGATAGAAGCACTATTAAGTCTAATTTTATATGCATTTTTTATGTGATGATAAATTAATTATGTAACAACTTAGAAAAGTTCAGTGGAGACAAAAATGTCACATTGTAAGCCACTGTAATAACATGGTAAACTTATTAGTACCACAGGGGCTTTTATTCATCCTTTAACCAAAACTGTGAAGAAGAATCATAGCCATCATTCAGTGATAGTTCATAGGCAACTATGAACAGTCCATGAATGATCAGATTTATGTCTCACTACAGTTTATTTTCCATATGAAGAAGCTGAATCTCAGGCAGGTAGACTCACCCAACTTCTTATGCTGCATAATAAGTGGCAGAGTGGGAATTTGAACTCAGGCTTTATGATCCAGCACTAGCATTAACCATTACACATGCTGCACACCGTCTTCTCCTGGTTACTATTGCCAGTACCCTGTCATGTGGTTTCAGAAACCCATCTCTATTCCCAGGAAGAAAAGCACCTAAAATGCATTGACTCCATAGTGGAGTAATATAAATATTGTCATTCCTGGAAATTGTTTTAGGTGGAAAAACCTGAACTAAAGAGTTAGGATCATCTGGGCTGAGGTGCAGTTCTCTCTTTCAGCTGCATGAGAATGGACAACTTATTTCATCTTTCTAAAGTTCAGCCTCCTCATCTATAGATACACCTGAGAGAAATAATATTTTTAAAAATTCAGGCATAATCTACACACAGTGAAGTACTCAGACCTTACATGCATCTTTCAGTCTGGATAAATACATATTACATGCATTTCATAGGTTTCATTTTCATCTGTGTAGACATTTCCCTCATATTCCTTTTCAGTCACCCCACCCCACAGAAAAGTAGCTACTGATCTGTTTTCTGATTTGCTTTTTCTATATTTTTCTATAAATTGAATCATACAGGCTGGGCATGGTGGCTCATGCCTGTAATCCCAGGACTTTGGGAGGCCGAGGCGGGTGGGTTGCGAGGTCAGGAATTTGAGACCAGCCTGGCCAATATGGTGAAACCCCATCTCTACTAAAAATACAAAAATTAGCTGGGCATAGTGGTGGGTGCCTGTAGTCCCAGCTACTTGGGAGGCTGAAGCAGAAGAATCGCTTGAACCTGGGAGTTGGAGGTTGCAGCGAGCCAAGACTGCACCACTGCACTCCAGCCTGGGCAACAGAGTGAGACTCGATCTCAAAAAAAAATATTGAATCATACAATATGTACTTTTTTGTGTACATCTGGCTTCTTTCACACTGTGTAACATGTTTGAGATTCACTCATGTTGTGGTGTGTAATTACAGTTCATTCCCATTAATAATAATTTGATGTAGGCATTACAAGAGATAATGTACATTTTTACCTGTAAAGGACTCTATAAAAATACTTACAATTATTATTTAAAAGAGGAAACCCAGGAACAAAAGAGTGTTGGAGCCACGAAGAGGCTAGAGTCTGTCATAGGCTAGAGTATATTTGGATTAAGGGGTTCATTGATTAGTGTCTGCCATATCACATTCTTTGTATGTTTAAGGTCTTTCCATACCAGAAACATGTAAATTTGGCTTGTCTGGTCAAACTGAGTTGGATGCAGTTTACCAGACCAGAATTTATTTTTTTGCTCAGCACAGACACAAAGAGCACCTTCCACCTGTATTTCTGAAACACTCTCTTTTGCCCACCACAGAGACAGAACCCCTCCTCCATTTGATTACATTTAAGAAGCCAGTGTGTGCAAGCCATCCATAATACTGTCTTCAGAAAGAGTCAAAACTTGTGGTGTCAATTCCAGCCAGCTGTGCAATTCAGTTGTCCCAAGAGAACTTGAGCCTGGCCCTCATAAGTAAGATACAAATACTTCATTTCACAGAAGGTGATTTGGCCACAAAAAATAAATCCACACTCCAGAAAGACATGGAATCATGGAGGTAGATATTTTAAGTCCTTTTTTTTTCTGGCAAAAACGTTCTTCATTAAAAGCAGGATCTTCAAATCTAGATAGGAATCAGCCACCATTCCCAAAGATTATTTGCAAGAATTACTCTTAGAGGATGAGGTATAAATATAAATGCTGAGTCCCCAAGCAAAAATCTCAGAAGCCTCTGTTAATTGAACTAACAGATGGGCTATGGAGATAGTCTCTTGTCAAGGTGGTAACTTGGGCAAGAATGATACCCTTAAAGGAAACATCAGGATATAGAAAGTTTATTAAAATATCACGGCAGAAGGTTTCAAGTCACATTTAGAGGAAGGTATAGAAGAAAGTCTCCTCAAAGTTGCAGCAAGCCAGTAGATGTAAGTTTCCATCCTGCTTCCTGCAGAAACATCTGCTCTTACATTCAACACCGGCCACCTCTGATATTTATTGCATTTGCTGAATGCTGAAAGGATCTGAAATGTGAAACCTCTTGATCTGTCAGTAGTCTTGGATTTCTGTGAAAAGATGAGCTACATAATAGCACAAATTGGAGAAATTTCATTTATCTTCAAGACATAAATCTCCATCACAGTCAAATTCCCTTTCAATACACAACTGCAGAAGTTATAAAAAAATATAGCCAACCTTTGTAACTTCCCCTTAATTTTCATTCTCCTCTACATGCATAGCTCCATTTCCTTCAAAAAGATGCATTCCAGATCATTCAGTCTTGACTTTAACCCATTCACTTCTCCAAAGCAAATTTAGCCTAAATGAGTGAGTCAAAACATGCGTTTGTTTGGCCTCATTAAGCTCACAGTATCCTTGTGAAAGAAGGAAATTTGGTTCATTCGCCTACCTGTGAATGAAGGATAACTTGCTTGTATTTCAGTGGAATTTATATTTTATTTTTATCCAATGCTCAGGTTTCTTGGTTCTCATCAAAAAGTAAGGCTACTTACTCAACAGAGCCCAGAAAACAATAGCAAATTTTAGTTAACATCCCAGGAGTTGTGTATCTGGGGAGGATAAATGGTTAAAAACAAACAAAAAAAAGAAAACAGACTTGGGTTTCATAATATAAAGGTCTCTTTGAAAGAAGCAATAAATAAAAGAGGATGCCTAGAAGGTATGATAAACAAACAAAGTGGGTGAAAGGGTGGGAGACTCGATAAAGGTTCCATGAAGATTTCACGTGATGTCAACACTGAGACAGTTACTTGGCACAGAAGACCAAAGGGTCCAATTGCCAGAGGTTAAAGCGACAGGTAATTAGGAGAGGTAGCATTCTTCTCCTTTCTTTCTTTTTTCCCCCTCCTTGTTTCGCTTATTAAGTGCATCCTTTATTCATGATGCTGTCCCACTCACACAGGAGTGGAGAGACTGTTTTGAGAAAGTAATCCGAGTGAAGGTTAGTAAAAAAAGCCAAACCTCTAACTCATCAAGGAACTGGAGATTCTGGAGGAGGCAATGAAGAGAACCAGCTGATATCAATCTGCGATGTCCCATTTACCCTGGGAAATTCCTTCTGAGTTAATCCAGGTGCACATCCTCAGTTCCACAGAACCCTTGGCATCTCTTCTCAGTGTCATAATGAGTTGTTTACATCATCATCTTTCCCGCTAGATTCTGAGCTCCTTCTTAGGGGAAGAAACTCCGGTCTTTCATCCCAGTCATTTTAGGGCTGAGCCCATAGTTGGTAGTCAATAAATATTTGATGAATGTATAAATGAATGAATGAATACAGGCATAAATTTTCCTACCTCAAGCATGTCTGCCACAGACTGACTGCCCGAGAAGAATATATTCTGTGCAGAATTCTATTATTATTATCATGATTATTGATAATTTTCACTTGAAATATACTTTAAAGTGTTTTCATGCATTAGTAACCTGAAATTTGTATCCCTACTAAAACTATTCACAGAATAAAATGTTATTTTCTTCACACAGCCACACACAAAACGAAACTGATTCCTTAGCCAACATTCTAGGCAAAATATTCTATTTTTGTGAAGGTCAATACTTGCAGTGTGACATCTATTCCAGCAGCTGACTTTGCAAATACACATCCTCCCTCATTTGGGGAGGATGCTAGAGGTTAAGATATAGGTCTCTGTTTTTAGACACTTGATGTTCAGGACTTTGATAGATAATGAGAACTTTTAGTAATCAGAAATGTCCACAGCTACAAGCAGTGAGTTCCCTCTCCTTTAAGGTGTCCCATGGAGGATGAAAGTCAGCTTGGCGGCACCTTGCAGAGGAACTAAGCATGACATTGGTATTCGGTTTAGATGTCCTTGCTTTTCTCTTCAACCTAAACTTATAAAATTTCATGATTTAACATGAGAAATAGAAGATTTTTTTCTAGCACTATTAGGTGGTTTGGGGTCTGCAGAGTAATTCACACGAGGGCAAAGGCTAAGACTGGGGTCTGGGCCTCTCTGAACAGAGATTTCCTTACTGATCTTTCAGCAGTTTTCGTGGATTTTAATACTCCAGCCAAATGAGCCACTCCTCTCTGCAGAAATCCTTAGGTTCCCCAGAAGTGATCCTTTTGTTCATAGTACAAGGCTCTTTAACCTGTCACTGAATCTCTCCTCGGCTCATCATGCTCCGGGCATTCTTGTAGATCAGTTTTCCCTTAAGAAAGGTGGTTCAGACTTCCTATGCAAACCAATCATAGGATTTTAGGAGGCTGCCCCGGAAAATATTAGGCAGACTGATTAGAATGCTGGGATTCTGATCCTCAGGACACTACGGACCTCACTGATAATGGAAATGCAGCTTAATGTTCCTTTCAGTACTGCCTAGGCGATACGAAATATCACCTGCTATCCCAGAGTCTGTGGTGCAGCCCATTGAACCCCGCTCAAATGGGCCACTCTATACTAAGACTCTTCTCCCACTGCACAAGTCGAGAGCTAGAACACAGAGCCCTTTGCAGAGTCAGCCGAAGCTGAAGGAATGATTGGGTGACTCCAGTGGCCTAGGGAATGTGACAAAAACTCATATTCATCAGTTGCTGTTTTGTTACAACTTCACCACAATGTACTCTATAATTTCAGTTTTCCTGATGGATTCTTGGGTGGGCAAATAGTGCTAAGCCTCCGAAGCACTGAGGTTGCCTTTCTTCATCACAGGGAAGCTTCCAGCCCGTGTAGCAGAGAACGGGCAGGAGTCCATACAGTTGATATGTATTGACAGCTTCACCCCTCTCCTGGCACAGATGGGAAATGATGTGCAGAATGGAAGGCAGTCCGGGTCAAGGCAAATGTTCTATTGTGTTGCTCCAGATACAGAAACAGGGCCAGGGCCAGAAGCTGCTTGTTCAGTCCCCACACTGTTAAAGGAAAGATCTGCAGGGCATATTTAGAGAAAGCAAAAATAAAATGAAAAACAAAGCCCTCTTTCCTCAAAAAAGAGCCATTCAGTAGTGCCACGGACAGGTTTGAGATGGAAGAAAAGAGGTACTAGATGTGTCTTGTCCATCAGCCCTGAGCAGTCCTGCCCTTTGAACCAGGCTAGGGAGGCCTTCATCCCTTTTATTCTTAGAGGGCTGTGCTCTGGTATTTTGCTGGCTGTCTTTCTTCCCATGTAAGGGAGAGTCCTCCAGGCCAAGGGGATAGGCCCAATTAGAGCCTATGTTCCCTTCTGGACCCTGGAATTGTCTAATTGGTGTGATGGCTAATACTGAGTGTCAATTTAATTGGACTGAAGGATGCAAAGGCTCCAAGCTTGGGCCCAGGGCCTGTGAGCATCTGTCCTCCCTGCCTGTCCTCCTGAGGGTCACTGTGCCACTGCTTTCATAAAACCTCTAGGCTCCAGGAGGGCAAAGGGAGCCACGTTTACAGGGGCAGGGCATGGATATAGCTTGCATGCTGGGCTGTCCACACATGTGAGCAGGATTCATGTTGCAGTGCCTGTGGAACCAGGGGTGGGAAGAGAAGAGGGGATGGACTTCAGGCCAGGGCCACTTCTCCCCGTGGTCTCCCACCAGCTTCTCTTCATTAGGCTTTGGCAAAGAAGGTGGCCAAATATATTTTATTGCGTGTTTGTAAATTTGATTGATAATGTTAACATATTTAGACCTATAGTATATGGACCTCCATTCATACTCATGTTTTGGGCTCTGAAAATGTTAGAAGTGGGTATGGTTCTGACCACACCCCCTTCCTCCTAACTGCTTCTGGAAGGGGAAGGGAAATAAGGACTTAGGGTGGTTTGACAGGTGGGAAGTTTGGGTTTTGGAGGGCTGAGTAGGAGGCACTGTGGAGCCACTAGAACCAAACAAAAAGTTTAGAGAAAGTAAAACTACCAGGAAGAAATCAAAATAGAGGATGTTTTCTCTCTGTGGTTCCCTATAAACTCCAAATGTTACAAGAGCGAAGGCAAGAGTGTCAATTCTACACACACACACAAAGGAAGGATGCTGTCTCTTGGCTTGACTTGGTAGGTTCAGAACAACTATGATACTGTGACTAGGAAAGTGTGGTGAAGGTCACTGATCAGCATCTGCTTCAAACCCAAACTCTCTCACCATCTCGGAAGCAAACAGCAAGGTAAAAGGTTTGTCCAACAGCAGAGGGATTGAATAGAGAAGGAACTCATTAACCTGGTGTGATGGCTAATATTGAGTGTCAGTTTGATTGGATTGAAGGATGCAAAGTATTGATCCTGGGTGTGTCTGTGAGGGTGTTGCCAAAGGAGATTAACATTTGAGTCAGTGGACTGAGAAAGGCAGACCCACCCTTAATCTGGGTGGGCACCATCTCATCAGCTGCCAGTGTCGCTAGAATATAAAGCAGCCAGAGAAACGTGAAAAGGTCAGACTGGCCTAGCCTCCCAGCCTACATCTATCTCCAGTGCTGGATGCTTCCTGCCCTCAAACATTGGACTTCAAGTTCTTCAGCTTTGGGACTTGGACTGGCTTCCTTGCTCCTCATCTTGCAGACAGCCTTTTATGGGACCTTGTGATTGTATGAGTTAATACTACTGAATAAACTCCCTTATCTATTCAGGCACACTCCTAGTTTCTTAGAGGCATGGACGATTGGTTGGTCCAAGTCTGTCTAGCTTGCCCAGGTGGAGATGGCTGATCTGGTGGGTATCCTTGCCATCCATCATTGCTCCATGTAATTCTCCCCCAAAGCTATGACGTTCAGTTGAAGAAGGTTGAACTCGCTGTCTTAGTTTGCCTTCCCCCAGAAGCAGAACCCAAGACAAGGACGTGAGTGCTGGAGGTTTATTTGAGAGGTGAATCCAGGAAGCACAAACCAGGATGTAGGGAAAGAGAGACAGGGAAGACAGAAAAGCCAACATAGTGTGCTGGTGTCTGCTCTACTCACTACACTTACTCTCCCAGATTTCACCTTTGCTCACATCATTCCTCATGCCATGGAATGAGCCTAACCTTTCTGTGTCTCATGAAGAATTCCACTTACATGAATGGCGGACAAGGCTCAAAAAGCCTTGCCCTCCTATTTGTAAAATGATTTCAAACTGTCTACATAGTTCAATTAAAATTTTATACTTCCTTCCAGGATTAGAGCACAGCTTCCAAATTCTCTTAAATGCCTGGGTAGCCATCAAACCTTCCCGTGATCGGTGATGCAGTAAGTACATGGGTTAGGGCAAAGGGGCTGGTAGCAAGATGAGGAAAAGCTCACTATCCAACATAAATAACCTATATCATAAGACTGTGGAGAAAATTCCCATATGTACTTTGGGGCAGCCCAATCCTGAGCATATTAGACCTTCTCTGGCACCCCAGACAGTGAGGCTCTCCTCTCCCTCCAGCTCCCTCCTTGGCCCCTGTCTGAGGGCCCAGTATCCTCCCTGTTCTCACATGAGTCTCATGTGGGCCAGAAAGGATAGATTTATGTGCCATCAGCACAATGCATGGCCAGTGAGTATCAAGTCCTCCTGACTCTCGGGCCCCGTGACCCTATTCTGATAACTGGGTCTTTTCCGTATGCCTCAGATCTGCCTACCGTCTCCTGTTTTTATCTGCTGCAAATGAATCCAGCTCCCCAGACAACTATTGAACATTCAATTACTGGCTCAAGTGGACAACTCGAATTACTGACTTTTCCTTTCTGCCTGACCCAGTGCAATGACCTCTATCCTATACTGAGTTTTGACGAGAAGTATTAGAGCTTCACATAAGTGCTATGAAGACATTGATCAATATCTTTTGCAAACCCACACTGTAAAAATGTATCAAGCCAAATGTTTTCTATGCAGAGGTGACTCGAAGAAGTCATTACTGTTTTGGCAGGATGTTGGGCTAATCAGAAAATGATGCTGCCTAATCGTGGTAATCACAGTACCAAGTCAGGAGTGAGTGGGAGACTAGATCATAGTTATTTGGTGAGAAGAAGAGTGGCCAATCACCTACCTTACCCTTCCACAGGAGCCTCCATCTGTCAGTCAACAAGTCTTTTCAAAGAGCCTTCTATATACTATGCTAAGCTTAGGCACCAGCTTAGGAAACTTAAGTCAGGCATGAGAAGGAATTTTCTGACCATCATTAGGGGATTTAAATACTTGGGTGTATTCCTGAGGCAGCCTAGGTAGCCTCCTTCTTTTGCAGCTTTTATTAATGTGTTAGACTTTTAGGGAAAGCTAAATCAGTGATTTCCTAGCTGAATTTCAGAAAACCCTAGGGTGTCAGGGAATCCTAGACTTCTATAAAGTGCGCTTTAAGGGATTATACACATATTTGTGTAAGATTTCACTTTTTAATGAGAATTTACTTTTGACTATTTAAAAAATGGTAAGAAAAAGTGGCACCTGTGCATTTAAATGTGTCTTATATAAAACTTGGATATGCTGGAACACCAAAGTTTGGATGCTGCTACAAGGTTAACTCATTTTTGTGCAGACTTGAAATCAGGCTTCTCCTGTAGCCTGTATTTAGCTAATTCCAGGGGCATCTGTTAAACGATGATGTTACAAATACCTGTGTGGACCATGACCCCCCAACTCCTATGCAATGAAGACAAGATACTGAGGCTTACATAAAACCTCAGATGTCAACCTTAACTTCCAATTAAACATTGCTGCCTGGTTGAACGAGCCTTATTACTCTAATTGGCTGGCTTTTTAATGAGTAAATGTGACAAAGCTGTACTTACAAAATAAATTCATATAAATATAACCATAATTCCAGTTTTTATTTATGCTACCTATTGATGTTTTATATAGATTTCCTGAGGAAAAAAATGAGTCATAGTTAAAAATAACTTTGAGACCATTCATTTATTTTTTTTCATTTTTAAATTATTTATTTATTTATTTATTTATTATACTTTAAGTTCTAGGGTACATGTGCACAACGTGCAGGCTCATTACATAGGTATACATGTGCCATGCTGGCCCGCTGCACCCATCAACCCATCATTTACATAAGGTATTTCTCCCAGTGCTATCCCTCCCCACGTCCCCCACCCCATGACAGGTCCTGGTGTGTGATGTTCCCCACCCTGTGACCAAGTGTTTTCATTGTTAAATTCCCACTTATGAGTGAGAACATGCGGTGTTTGGTTTCCTGTCCTTGTGATAGTTTGCTGAGAATGATGGTTTCCAGCTTCATCCACGTCCCTGCATGGATATCATCCTTTTTATGGCTGCATAGTATTCCATGGTGTATATGTGCCACATTTTCTTAATCCAGTCTATCACTGATGGACATTTGGGTTGGTTCCAAGTCTTTGCTACTGTGAATAGTGCCACAATAAACATCCGTGCACATGTGTCTTTATAGTAGCATGATTTATAATCCTTTGGGCATATACCCAGTAATGGGATTGCTGGGTCAAATGGTATTTCTAGCTCTAGATCCTTGAGGAATCACCACACTGTCTTCCACAATGGTTGAACTCGTTTACGGTCCCACCAACAGTGTAAAAGTGTTCCTATTTCTCCACATCCTCTCCAGCACCTGTTGTTTCCTGACTTTTTAATGATTGCCATTCTAACTGGTATGAGATGGTATCTCATTGTGGTTTTGATTTGCATTTCTCTGATGACCAGTGATAATGAGCATTTTTTCATACGTCTGTTGGCTGCATAAATGTCTTCTTTTGAGAAGTGTCTGTTCATATCCTTTGCCCACCTTTTGATGGGGTTGTTTGATTTTTTTCTTGTAAATTTGTTAAAGTTCTCTATAGATTCTGGATATTAGCCCTTTGTCAGATGGGTAGATTGCAAAATTTTCTCCCATTCTGTAGATTGCCTGTTCACCCTGATGGCAGTTTCTTTTGCTGTGCAGAAGCTCTTTAGTTTAATTAGATCCCATCTGTCAATTTTGGCTTTTGTTGCCATTGCTTTTGGTGTTTTAGTCATGAAGTTCTTGCCCACATCTACGTCCTGAATGGTATTGCCTAGGTTTTCTTCTATGGTTTTTTTGGTTTTAGGTCTAACATTTAAGTCTCTAATCCATCTTGAATTACTTTTTGTATAAAGTGTAAGGAAGGGATCCAGTTTCAGCTTTCTACAAATGGCTAGCCAGTTTTCCCAGCACCATTTATGAAATAGGGAATCCTTTCCCCATTTCTTGTTTTTGTCAGGTTTGTCAAAGATCAGATGGTTGTAGATATGTGGTATTATTTCTGAGGCCTCTGTTCTGTTCCATTGGAGACCATTAGTTTAGATAAAGCTGGGTAATGACCTCAAAATTCCCTTCCAATCTGATTATCCAGTCACAACACTTGTTCCGACTACGTTGCAGCAATGATACTTTAATAGGGAGAATACTCATGGTGTTATGTTGTTGCTATATGAACAAAGCAGGTTCAAAGGAGCTATATATGACATATATATATATTGCATATTCATACATACATATATATACTACATATGATTTATACTTAGAAAAGACTAAAAGTCAATACTCCAGTGCTACGAACTATACAAAAAGCCAATTAAAGTTATTTTTAGAAGGCAAAAAACATGGCATTTCTTCAGTGTAGATGGATGAGTGTGATTGGCATTATTTCCAAATGGACAAAGTAAATAAATGTGTGAGATGAGCCTAGAGTTTGCTGAGTTTGCTAAGCCCACTCTGTATATCCCTTCATTCACTCCTAGTTGGTTTCTTGACCAGGAGACACATATACTGAAGCAGTGAGGGGGCTGTACAGCTCACCAGTTAGTTGCACTGGCTCAGATAGATAGACGGCTGGGCCCAAGTTCCTCTTATGTCCTTGAAAAGCTGTATATCCCTGGGCATATTTGACCTCTCTCAAATTTTCTGATTTACAAAAGAGGATGATAATATCTGCCCAGCAATACTACCATAAAGAACATGAAATATGTTTAGAACCCTAAGACAATACCTAGCACATACTGAATGTCCAGTAAATGGCAGCTATTGTTATTGCTAGGAAATGGCTCCTGCCACAGGGTGTTTCCAGTCTAGTGGGGAAGGCAGCAGACATTTGAAGATGAACTATACTACATCGCAATTAGCAATGCAACTGAAGCAAAGACAATGTGTTGGGAACTCAAGAGAGGCATGTTTAATGGAGTTAGAGCTAGAGGGTCTGAAACTCAGGCTTATTCTCCATGAAAGAAAAAGATTACTTCAGGCTCTGCCAAGATCTTTTCGGTCTCTGAAGCTACAGAGGAAACCCATGGAAGACAGCAGAAGGCTTTGGAGGTGTGCCAGCCTTTTTGCTATAGGTTCAACCTGGGTACTCTGCAAAGGAGCCCTGTTTCAGGGGACCCTGCCCAACACATGGGTAATATGGCCAGTCAGAGCTCTTGTACACTCTGACAAAGTCTGGGCTTTGAGATGAGTGACAGCCATGGGCCCAGGCCTGCCTGCTTTAATTAGTTCCATTACATGACTTCAGTGCTGCAAGAGAACACAGAGTCCCTTCATCTTGTGTCACCTGCCAGGTAAGGGATATGTGTCTCCTGAGACTCTCAGAATAAAGTTCTCTCCACACATGCACAAGTTGAGCTCCTCAGCCCACACCACATTACTGCTTTCAAACACTGAAAGCTATTTTTAGTTGAGATTCCCTTTTAGGGAACATGGAGTGGGGAAGAAGGTTTGAGTAATTTGATGGAAAGGAAGCACCAGATTTTAAAGATTCAGCTGCAAATTAGCTCACAGTGTTGTGTACAAATCTCTAATCTAATGTAAGATTTGAGCTTTGGAAACTATGTTTGTTTTTGTTGTTTTAATGAAATGGAAAGCCAGATAAGAAAGATGAGGCTCCTAAACAAAGATGATTTTAGCTCGAGAGGAAGGAAGAAAAGCCAGGGTGGCAGAATCGCACAGTTGAACTAGGCATGCAGGAGGGAGAGGGAGCTGGGAATGAGGAGAGAGGCAAGCTGACTTACAGGGGCCATGGAAGACTGTGGGTGAAAAGCACAAGGCAGAGTGTGAGCAGGAGGGAAGTGGGCTGGGAGGTGGAGATGCAGGGCAGGGGAGTACAAGCAATTAAAAAATGTGGCAGCTGCTAATGGGATTCCATGGCCCAAGTCTTTGACTACTCCTGACTTGAACCACATCTGATTTTAATGGCAGATGTGATGAGCAGTTCCTTTAACCAGTGAGGACTTCCTGTCTTAAGGCTCCTCAGCTCCTCTGCTTCAGAACTTTCTGCAAAACTGCAGAACCCACTCGGCCAAGTATGGAGGAGTTAATGTGAGGCTGGGAAGGAGGAGGTAAGTGGAGAGAGGAGGGGTGAGGGGTTGTTGGATAATGCTCCAGCCTTCAAACTTATGGGAGGTGGGGGGTATCATTATTTTAAGTGCATTCTGAATAATTCCTCAAATTATCCCCAGTCAGATTCCTCCCCAGTTGCCCAAAGTGGTAACCAGCTCACTATTCATTCTTTAAGGACTCTCCATTCTTCCCTGAATTAATCTCTCGGCCCTTCATTCCACTTCTTGAGATCATCTCTGAAATCAACTACCTGTACCTAGGTCCTTGTCTCAAATAGACTCTGCTTTTAGGGGAACCTAAACTTCGAGTAATTTGATGGAAAGGAAGCACCAAGTTTTAAAGCTTCAGCTTCAAATTAGCTCACAATGTTGTGTACAAAGCTCTAATCTACTGTGAGATTTGAGCTTTGGAAGCCACTTTTGTTTTTGTTTTTGAAAGTAATGGCAAATCCACAATTAATTTTGCACCAACCTAATAAAAGAGGATTGAAGGAAATGAGTTGGTAGCAGCAGTATCTACAACAGAGAAAGGACAGATTAAATTATGCCCGTGGAAAAGTTCCACCATACACAATATTCATCATCATAACACAGGGCCAAAAGGACTTTTAAGATACTGTCTAGTCTGTATTCTTATCTTAAGGCAGCTCCTTCATCTCCCCAGACAGGAGAGCTTTCTTAAGAGTTGCTATTCGAAAAATTCTCAATATCATTACAAACTGTATGAAGTTGATAATTATCATTAGTACTGATAATAAATTAGAACACTGCCACCATAAACATAAAGTTATCACTGTTGACTTTTTTTTTTTTTTTTTTTGAGGCGGAGTCTTCACTCTGTCGCCCAGGCTGGAGTGCAGTGGCGCGATCTCGGCTCACTGCAAGCTCCGCCTCCCGGGTTCGCGCCATTCTCCTGCCTCAGCCTCCCGAGTAGCTGGGACTACAGGCACCTGCCACCGCGCCCGGCTAGATTTTTGTATTTTAGTAGAGACGGGGTTTCACCGTGTTAGCCAGGATGGTCTCGATCTCCTGACCTCGTGATCCGCCCGCCTCGGCCTCCCAAAGTGCAGGGATTACAGGCGTGAGCCACCGCGCCTGTTGACTTTATACAAACCAATCTGATCAATCTGACAGATAACCATGTGGGAGGTAAGGCTGGGTGTTCAGGGCTCGATATATTGAAATGACTGCCTCTCTCCCTTCCCGCCTCAATGAGGATTTCTGTTTCTCCCATGTATTCAACAAGAACTAAAGTTTTCCCCATTTGCTGGTGCCGTATAAGCAAAACTATTTTGCTCATCATTGTTTAAGAACTATGTTTATTCAGTTTTGAAAAATCTATTTTTGTACACATAGATTTCTAAAAAATCGTTAGCTACCATTTAAAAACCTGAATATTATTTTAGCACTAAGATTGTCTTCTCTAGTTTCCTAGACATTGTCAGAGACATTGTTGACTGATGAGTATACTGTTTTTGGGATAAGGATTCAATTTGTTTCTCTATAAAACAACCGCCTATTTCTGTAGCAATGCCATTTTCTTGACAAACTCACCCTCTGTAGATTAAACTCCTCTTTCAACATTGACATCAAATATGTAATTCCCACAATTATTCAAATGGCTAAACAAAATCACGAATGAATCTCCAGATAACATGTAAGATGAATGTGGACATTTTGAAATAGACTCCTTCTTAAATATCATTACCAGGAAAATTACTCTTCAGCAGAAAGAAAACAGTTCTATTTTCATGGTACATGGGAAAAAATACAAGATTTAAAAGGGAAATTTGGAGCCATTATCTGGATGATTTCTGCTAGTGCCCCAGAATAAAGCAAGCTATTAAAGATCTGCAATGTAGGAAGTGCATGTAGCTGGTTGTAATCGACACTGAACTTCCAGTAGGGTTTTGGAGAGGCACATCCTGGCAATGGGGGAGAGTGTTGGTAATTAAACAGTCATAAAAATCTCAGACTGGAATGCTGACAAGAAAGCATCCTGGCATTACCAGCACTAATCGTCTAATAGTGTCTAATAGTCAATCTGCAGTGCTCTTCTTCAGCTTAAATAATGTTTGCCAGGAATCTCAGTCAACACTTTCCCCCCCTTTCTTTTTGCATTACGCTGCAGGAATTATAGGAAGCCTGCTGTGATGGCAAGCGACTAGAAGGCAAGGATGTTCTCAGGGATAGTTTGGTTGGGAGGCAGAAGTAAGAGAAGCCAGAAAATGCACCTCAATAAAAACTCTTGCCGGCTGGCCAACACAGAAAAGAATAATATGGGATCTCTGACATGTGGGGTCAAAGGCTGCCTTGTCCTGTGCTTTGTAGTTGTAATACATTAAAAAGCTGCCTCCAGCTTTGGGGGTGTGTGCCAGAACTGAGCTGAGGTGGTAACAACTCCGTTTCTCTTCTGGGGTGTCCAAGGGTTATGTCTACGGAGAATAAGACCATTTGATGCAGACAAGAGGCAGGCAAGGACTGTGAGGAGCAGGCACATTGGGGTCAGCCAGCTGAGAGTCTGTTTACCTGAGGAAACAGTGAGTAAGTTATCTTATGTTTCTCTTCAGTTTCTTGTCTAAAGATAATAGCAAGAATAGTTACTACCTTGTAGGGTCGTGATGAGTATTAAATGTGATCACATTGGCACAGTGCTTCGTACGGTGCCTGGCAATAGTAATACTCCATAAATGCTAGCCATTGCTTTCAGAGAAGAGGAAAACTACCACCAGGTGTTTTTTTCATCATACATAGACTATTGCAACAAGACCCAAGTTGAAATTGAGCCAAACGACTGTAGATAAGATTCATGAAAGAGCAGAAGCTTTTATCATTGCTGTGTAAAATCTACCATGTGCCCAGCACCAGGCTGTGTGGTTCCCTGTGAGAATTTTCAGTTCATTGACTGCTGGGCTAATAAATATGGAACACATTCTGTGTGAGTTTGACTCCAAGCCCTATGGTTTTTTTGCTATACCATATAGCTTCCTTCTAGACCAGAAGAATTCATGAAAGATTAGAACCCTGGCTTCCTAGGCGAGTGTTTCTGAGTGTAACTGTGGTATGGTATTACTATGCAGATATTCCTTCTCCCACCCTTTCCCTCTTGCATGTTGCTTTTGTGAATTATTTTTTATTTTTCTTTAATTTATTATTTTTTCTCTTTTTCTGAGATAGGGTTTTGCTCTGTCGTCCAGGCTGGAGTGCAGTGGCATAGTCTTGGCTTACTGCAACCTCCACCTCCCAGGCTCAAGTGATTCTTCCACCCCAGCCTTCTGAGTAGCTGGGACTATAGGGGTATATTTTTGGTAGAGATGGGGTTTCACCATGTTGCCTGGGCTGGTTTTGAACTTCTGAGCTCAAGCCATCTGCCCACTTCAGCCTTCCAAAGTGCTGGGATTACAGGCATGAGCCACTGTGTGCAGCCGTGAATTATTTTTTAAACAAAACAAAATATTTATTATTTTTTCTCCTCTTTCAACATTTGTTTTATATTCAGGGGGTACACAGGCAGGCTTGTTACCTGGGTATATTGTGTGATGCTGAGGTTTGGGATATAAATGATCCTGTCACCCAGGTACTGAGCATACCCTTGTCCCCACTCCCTCCCTCCCATGGCTAGTAGTCCCCATTGTCTATTGTTGCCATCTTTATGTCCAAAAGCACCCAATATTTAGCTCCCGCTTATAAGTCTTGTAAGTGAGAACATGCAGCATTTGGTTTTCTGTTCCTGCATTAATTCACTTAGGATAATGGCCTCCAGCTGCATCCATGTTGCTGCAAAGGACATGATTTCATTTTTTTTTACGACTGCATAGTATTCCATGATGTATATGCACCACATTTTCTTTATCCTGTCCACCATCCATGGGCACCTAGGTTGATTCCATATGTTAGCTATTGAATAATGCTGCAATGAACATATGAGTGCATGTGCCTTTTTGGTAGAACATTTTGTTTTCTGTTGGAGATATACCTAGTAGTGGGACTGCTGGGTCAAATGGTAGTTCTGTTTTAAGTTATTTAAAAAATCTCCAAACTACTTTTCACAGCACCTGAACTAATTTACATTCCCACAAACAGTGTATAAATGTTACCTTTTCTCCACAGCCTCTCCAGCATCTGTTGTTTACTGATCCTTTTTTTTTTTTTCAAATGGGGTCTCACCCTGTCCCCAGGCTGGAGTGCACTGGTGCTATCTTGCCTCACTGCAACCTCTGCCTCCTGGGCTCAAGTGATCCTCCCACCTCAGCCTTACAAGTAGCTGGGACTTCAGACACAAGCCCATTAGACCCGGCTAATATTTGTACTTTGTTTTAGAGACGTGGTTTCTACAGTCATGTTGCCCAGGTTGGTCTCTAACTTCTGGTCTCAAGTAATCCGCCCACCTTGGTCTCTCAAAGTGCTGGGATTATAGACATGAGCCACCACACCTGGCCTGACTTTTTAATAATAGCCATTCTGACTGATGTGAGATGGTATTTCACTGTGGTTTTGACAAAATATTTATTAACTGGTCTCTATGTGCTGGACACTCTTTAAAGAAAATCTTATTTTCCAAGCAATGTACAGAATTGTTCAAATATGTTATTACTCTTTGTGAGAAAAAATAATGTATGAATATATATGTGCTTGTATATGTCTAGATATCTCTGAAATCTTCTGGAAGAGACTGGGTGAATGGAAGTGAGGGTTGAGGGTGAGAGTTTTGGTACTTGTTGAATTCTCTATTCCATGTATGCATTGATTATTCAAAATTAACCTTAAAAATAATATTTCCCTATGTAGCTCTAATTACAATTGCTATCAATTTTGATTAATAGCTCTATGCTCTGCCTACATGAATCCAAGTTTGTCTAAGAGCCCAAAATGAGAGTCCTGTTGCTTTCAGAGCGGCTGATACAGCAGAACAGGGACTATGCCTAATTTACCACCAACCTCACAGGATAGTGATGCCACTGAAAAACATGTCAAAAGGACATTCAGTTTGTTAGATGCAGTCTTTTCACTAATGTATTTTTAAGGACAGAGTGTGAATTTTAAGGACAGAGTGTGTCCCAAGACTTTACCAGAACCACTGCCCCTACAGCCACCATGCACATGACTGTGGCATCAGGTCAACTGCAAACACAGAGCCTGCAAAAGCAGTTGTCTCACTCAACATACAACAGATGCACTGCTAATTCTGCCAACAACCCCTTAGTGATGTCCCGCACATAAATCGCATTTTTATAAATCCAAGTATCTGTTCAACCAAATTAAGTACCCACCTATTCTATGCCAGGAACAGTTCTAATGAAATTTTATTTATTTATTTATTTATTTATTTATTTATTTATTTATTTATTTTTATTCTTATTGTGTTTTGAGACAGAGTCTTGCTCTGTCACCTAGGCTGAAATGCAGTGGCTCAATCTCAACTCACTGCCACCTTAGCCTCCTGGGTTCAAGTGATTCTCCTGTCTCAGCCTCCCGATTAGCTGGGATTACAGGTGCACACCACCATGCCTGGCTAATTTTTGTATTTTTAGTAATTTTGTAGAGTATTTGGTACTTTTAGTAAAGTTTCGCTATGTTGGCCAGGCTGGGTATTGAACTCCTGGACCTCAGGTGATCCACCACTGCACCAGGCCCAGTTCTAATGAAATTTAAATATTCAAGTGGTAAGCTTAAAACATACCTCAAAATGAGTTTGATTTTACAACAAACTGTTTTATAAATGGAAGCATTACACCTTCTTATGTCTCTTCAAAATAATTTAAACATGTTGCGATTAGGATCTTTGGGATGAATCGGAATCTCAGGTCCATCACTTAGTAACCATAAGCAAGTCACTTAATATTTTTGAACAACACCTATTTTTCATGGTGATTTAAACCTTTTAAATATTATATCTTTAGAGAGAAAGAGTTTAGCACAGTGCCTACCATGGGTTTGCTTAATAAATAATAGCGGCCGGGCGCAGTGACTCACGCCTGTAATCCCAGCACTTTGGGAGGCCGAGACAGGCAGATCAGTTGAGGTCAGGAGTTTGAGACCACCGTGGCCAACATGGTGAAATCCTGGTCTCTACTAAAAATATAAAAATTAGCCGGGTGTGGTGGTGGGCACCTGTAATTCCAGCTACTCGGGAGGCTGAGGCAGGAGAATTGCTTGAATCTGGAAGGCAGAGGTTGCAGTGAGCCAAGATTGCACTACGGCACTCCAGCCTGGGCAACAGAGTGAGACTTTGTCTCAAAAAAATATAGTAATAAAAAATTAAACAAATAAATAAATAATAACTAAGAAGAAAAAGTACAGGTATTTCTCAGTTAAATAAATAAACTGCCATTTTATAAACCCAAGTGAAATTATACCCTGCCTATTTCAGCTTGCTCAAGAAGAAAGAAAAGAAAAAGAATGCTTAGCTCTCTCTTTTTTTTCTTTTCACAAGTCAGAGCAAGGACAGTGTACAACCACAATATACAGGAAACACACACGTTCTGTAGAAAGGGGCAGCAGCTCTTTACTTTCAGACTCAGAGAGAGTGAACGATGTGAAAGCTAGTCAATGGCGAAACATTAGAAACAGGATCAATAGGAACAGTATCACCTCTCTGGGCCAGCTGATGAAAGCCTGCGAGGACTGGGCTTGAAGAGATGACTTCCAAGGCGTCTAGTCCTGATTGCTTAATATTTCATTAGAAAAAGTGAGCTCCCCTGCCTTTCCAGGAGTCATAGGATGTCAGTGCAGGAAAAGAGCTTGGTGATCATGTAGATATCAGGCTCATTTTACATGGCAGGGGCAGGAAACTGGGGCTCATTGAGAGAAGACTGGCCCTGAATCACCTAGCAAGTAAGTACCAGACCCAGACCCAGAAGCCAAACCTGCAGATGTCTATGGCAGAACTCATTCCTCTCTATCACCCAGACCCCAGCTGTTGCTGTATACCATGGGCTTAATTCTGGGTTATGATTATGACTTGTTGAATTTTTAAGTTCTCTAAGATGAACTTCAACAGAAAACATTCAGTATTCCCAAATGCTGTATAACTTCTGCAAAGGGGACTAGTATGCCAATTTTATTTCACGAAAATGGGAGGAATGTAGAAGCAGTGAGCAGTGTTTCAAAACTGAAGCTTCCTTTGAAAGCCCTATAAGGCAATTGGGCTCTTTTGAAAATGCTTATCTCTCCATGAGGGTATGAAAATTAAAAGTTGGAGGCACAATACCTTTGTAAAGAGCTTTATGACTGACACTTTTAACAGGGTACTGTGGCAGTGTTTGTTTCTTCAAAGTGCTGATATGACTTGTGGGTAAATCAGCTACTTTTTCAAGTGTCTTTCTGTCATCAAATGGCTTCCTACAACTTGTAGGTTAACTCTACTCATTTCTGTAATGTTGAACCATCAAGAGGAAGACAGCATTACAGTTCATGATTTAAAAAAAGCGAAGGTGTCCAAAATGATGTTAGCTGTACCTACCAGAGCTGATGCTTTAAAGTAGACTTTTCCAGTTAATACTCATGTTTAACCAGAAAAGCAGAAACCTCACTCTGAGGATGTGGGTTCTGCCTTCTTAAGCGTGAAAGGTTTCCCTTCTGTTCTTCAGATAATTATATCATTTCCTTCAGTTAAGAGTTAATCGTTTCTATTTTGAACAAAGAAATATTCTATAAGTAGTTAACAAATATTTATTTGAGACACTTGCAGGCTACTCAATAGAAAGGGCATGATAGACTTTGGGAGACCAAGGTAGGTGAATCACTTGAGACCAGGAGTTTAAGACCAGCCTGGCCAACATAGGGAAAACCTGTCTCTACTAAAAATACAAAAAATTAGCTGGGCATGTTGGCGCATGCCTGTAATCCCAGCTACTTGGGAAGCTGAGGCAGGAGAATCATTTGAACCCGGGAGGCGGAGGTTGCAGTGAGCTGAGATCATGCTGCTGCACTCCAGCTCAGCCTGGGTGACAGAATGAGACACCATCTCAAAAAAAAAAAAAAATTAAAATTAAAATAAATAAATAAATAAAATGAAAGAAATAAAAGAAAGGACATGATAGGCTAAATAACAGGCATGAGCCAACTCTGCCTGTCTATGCTTTAAGGAATTTATACTTTGGGGTAAAACACATCTGTTGCAAGGAGCAATGTTATTAGAGCATGTTCATTAGAACTGTTACTATTAGATAGTATCCAGAATGCCAGTCCATGTAACAGACATCATAGGGATGATTGATAAAGGAAACTAATTTCATTCAACAGGCCCTGACTGGGAGTACAAATCATGTATATGCCAAGTATGAGGTAGACAAAAGCCTTTCTAACAAACACTCACAAAATGGTAAAAATATTACAATAATTTATTTCAAAAGCATTGAGTAGTCTGTTTCTTTCCTCTTCCTAGAGTGAGTCATCACACTTGAGGCTTCACTTTGTATGAATAAGAAGGTCTATCCATGTTAAAAATCTGGCTGTGGTTTTTAATTGAGGGCGCCGAAAGGTATCCTTGGCCGGCAGTTAGTGGTCCACGCATAGGCATCTGTGTCATTTTCCTCCATACAACATTGGTTTTATGATCAGCACACTGCTCTGTGGAATTACAGGGCCCAGGCTCAGTGATTCTAGAACTCCAAGCAATAGATCTTTTCCAAACTCCCATTAAGCCAACCAAGTAATATTTCTCTTTCTTCAACTGCCTTTCATCAGGATGTTGTCTGAGATTTCCAAACTATTTGGTCCCTTCTAAAAGAAGGAACAAAACATGAATATGCATCTCCTGCTTATGAGGTAATTACAAATAATTAGCTCTGACTTAACAAATACAAACAACCATATCCCTTCCATTTCTTTCCATCTCTAAGATTTCAAGGTTTTCATTGATAAGACTCCTAAGGAATGCGAAAAGTTGATTATTATATAATTTCACAACATGGAGTGCTTAGCAATAGTAAGGCAAACTCTACTTAAACTCCAAGATCCAGTAATAACTAGAGGGAAGTAGGTACTGCCTCAAGGAAGAGTAGGCTGCTATAATTATTGTATTGTAATTATTAGTTTAACATCTGAGTTTCTCACTGTAATGTAAGATCTGACAGGAGTGTATAATATCTGTCTTGTTCAAGGCTATATTCCCAGGATTGTAAAGTTCTGTTAGTAACAGTATCAACCTTAAGGCTTATTGTGAGGAATTAAATAAGATCAACAAATGTAAAGAACTTAATGCAGTACTTAGAACATAACAGATATTCAATAAATACTTTGTTTAATACAAATAATAAAGGAGCACAAACAGGAGAAGGAAAGCTTATAACCGAAGAAGTTCCAGCCTGTCACAAAGTTTTATTTGCAGGCCTGGCATGGTGGTTCATGCCTGTAATCCCAGCACTTTGGGAGGCTGAGGTGGGCAGTTTGAGTTTGAGGAGTTTGAGACCAGCCTGGCCCATAGTGTGAAACCCTGTCTCTACTAAAAATACAAAAAATTGTAGCCAGGCACAGTGGTGGGCACCTATAATCCCAGCTACTCAGGAGGCTGAGGCAAGAGAATCGCTTGAACCCGGGAGGCAGAGGTTGCAGTGAGCCGAGATTGTAGCATTGCACTCCAGTCTGAGGGACAGATCGAGATTCTGTCTCAAAAAAAAAAAAAAAAGTTTTATTTGCAAAATGGTCATGAAAGCTAACATTTATTGAATGTTTGCTATGTACCAGGCTTTATGCCACCTTACTTCATGTCTGACAGCAAGACTAAGAAGTAGGTGTCATTATCACCATTTTATAGATGAAGAGTCTAAGACCGATGAAAATAATGCTCCTGGGTTATTGAACAATTAAGTGGCAATTCTAGGGTTCAACCTCGGATTTACCCCCGAACCAGAAGGATGAAGCCCTACGATGCATGCTGAAACACAGGTTGTTGGAGTCTCCTCCAGAAAGAGAGCATAATTGCGGCATCTAGGTCATGTGGCCTGCACCAAACCGGATGATGGCTGCCTTTTAACTGTCTGCAAAGTCTTGAGAGGTAAAAGAGCCCTCCAGCCTAGAGATTTCTGAGAGGGTCCAGATAGTTAAAGGATGACTGGCTATAAGTGGATAAGAAAGCTTTGGAAGTGAACACATCTCGACTGTTTTTCAAACCAGCCCATAAAAGAACTTGTGAAGTTCTAAGAGGGAGAGGACATAAAATAGAAATAATGAGTCAGGAAAAGCAGTCAAACTACTTAGGGGCATTAAAGAAAGAGAATACAAGTCTGTCCATTTTGTGTCTTCAGAAAAGCGTCGTTGCTCTGGTGGAAGAGGGCTGCAGCCCAAGTCAGCAGATGAGGCTATGGCCATGTGACAACCCAAGGTCAATGCCACAAAGTTTACACAAACCCCAAAGACAGCTTGAATGTCAGCAAATTTTTGCAGGAGAGTAGGAGAGTGGCTTGGAGGATGACACAAGGGACTTCCATAAGGGGACCCTGGAGCCTTATAAGACCAGAAGAATGGAAAACAAGACACCAAAGAAACCGAAAAGGGAGGCAGCAAGACATGAAGGGAGCAAGGTGATGAGATGTTATGGGCTGAACTCTGCTACCTCTTACAAAATTTATATGTTGAAGCCCTAACCCCGAGGACCATGGAACTGAACTGTATTTGGAGATAGACAGCCTCTTTAAAGAGGTGATTAAGTTAAAACGAGGTCATTAGGGTGGTCCCTAATCTGAGTGGTTGGTTTCCTTATTATAAGGGGTTATTAGGACACACATAAAAGAAACACCAAGGTTACATGTGCACAGAGAAAGGCCATGTGAAGACACAGGAAGAAGGCAGCCATCTATAGCCAAGGAGAGAGACCACAGAAGAAACCAGATCTTGACCTTAGACTTCTAGCCTCCAGAACCATGAGAAAATAAATGTCTGCTGGTCAAGTCACACAGACTGTGGCATTTTTTTTTTTTTGGTAGCCTTGGCAAACTAACACACCAGGGAACGAATGAGCCATCTTTGGATTCTCCGAAGAAGGAGGAAGAAGAGGCAGGAGGCAGGAAGAGGTTGGTTCAAGCAGCTCCATGGGTGACTCACAATAGTTCGCCAAGTATTTTTACTGTAAACTATGTTCTTTTGAAAGTATCCCCTTCTATTAGTCTGTTTTCATACTGCTATAAAGAACTCCCCAAGACTGGGTCATTTATAAAAGAAAGAGGTTTAATTGACTCACAGTTCAGCATGGTTGGAGAGGCTTCAGGAAATTTTCAATCATGGTGGAAGGCAAAGGGGAAGCAAGGCACCTTCTTCACAAGGCGGCAGGAAGGAGAAGTGCTGAGTGACAATGGGAAGAGCCTCTCATAAAAACCATCAGATCTGGTGAGAACTCACTCACTATCATGAAAACAGCATGGGGGAAACTGTCCCCATGATTCAATTACCTCTACCTGGCCTCTCCTTTGACATGTGGGGATTATGGGGATTACCATTCAAGATGAGATTTGGGTGGGGACACAAAGCCTAACCATTTACCCCTCAACTGGTGAATCATGGAAAATTGGAGATACAATACCTAAGGCCCAGGACAAAAGTTGATACTCTGAAGAGACCTTAGATAAGTCTCTGCAACTGGCAGATATCAGTGAAGAGAACTAAAAGTATGGCAAGGAGGCCAAAAAGAATAACAAGGAGCCAATGACCATAAACCTTCTTACTGCCGAATTCTATCAAGAGCTGGTATTGCTGGAGATCAAAGCTTCAGTTGCTGGAAATAACATTTCCGTGATGTATGCTGGGAGGTCTAGAAGCAAAGTAGATATAAAAAAGGCTTCACAAATACCTTCAACTGAATCAGCTTGGATTTTATTGCAGAGGACCTCTCCCTCACCCTGAGCTCCCCAGGGATAGCCAAGCATCTATTAATATGCAAAGGCTGGTGTGGCAGAACTCAAACACTGAAGCCTTAGAAGCAGGGAGCTGGAGGAAAATTAAATGCATTTCATTCCCACAGCCCTTTCGATTACATAACCACACCTGAGCCACGGGCACACATCATTTTTACGTGATATCCTAATCACCCCGGGTGAGGTATTCAACATGTCTTACCTGTGTCTTAGCCCATCAATGTTCTTAAACTCCTCTCTCTCCATCTCTCTCTCTCTCTCTTTCCTTCTTTCTCTCACTTTCTTTCTCAACAATTTGAAACATGGAATTTAAACTTAAGTATCAAATTGTTTGACTGTTCATCAACATGATGTTAGCACGGTGGAGCGGCAGTCCAAGTGATAGATCCATCTTCAACTTGTTCGGTGACCTTGAACATATCACACATCCTTTGAATTTGTTTCTTCATCCATAAAATATGGGTATTAAAAATAAGACTTTTCTCTATGCCAGGGGGCTGTGAAAAGTTGCTTACAAATGTCTCATTTAATCCTCTCAACCTTGCAAGGTAGGTATGTATTACCTTCATTTTCCTAAAAATACTGGGGTTACCTACTTCAGAGTTAATGCACTAAATAAATTATATACAGCATGAAAAATAACTTTGTCAACTATGAAGCACCAAAGAAGTGATAGACAGCTAGATATTTGTTCTCAGTTCAAAGAAATCTCATGACTGCGTAGCGTATGTTCCTTCTATTGGCATTTTCTAAGAGAGGAAAGAAAAGCAATCTGTGTACAACTCTGACATATCTTATGAACTAGCAATTTTTGACAGAAGAAAATGAAAACCAAAACAAGCTCAGAAAGATCTAATCACAAGCAATATGCAGAGCTTAGAGTTCAGAAGTCACTTAGGAGAACACAGCAGCTATTGATTTGTATGGCCGAGGGCAAACCTGGGGCCAGCTATGTCAAGGTATGTCTTGGTCAAGTCTGGCTTCAGCATACTCTCCACCTACCTTGCAATGCAATCCTCATTTCTTTTCTGTTATCCTCCAATTCAGAGCTTTTATCCACCCCTTTCAATTGTCATAATATATAATCCTGTTTTTCACTTTTATTAGGTCTCCTAAGAAGGCAATACGTAAGTGGCTGAGCCAATCCAGTTAATATGTCCATAAATGCTATAGAGTTCGTGTGTTATCTTCCCAAAGTGGGAACTTTATAGCACAGTAGACCAGTGAATGAAACAATCTTGAGTGGACCAACTGCTATGGTCTGAATGTTTGTGTCCTCCCCAAATTCATATATTGAAATCCTAACTCCCAGGGTGATAGTAGTAGAAAAGGAGGCCTTTGAGAGTTGACTAGGTCATAGGGACAGAACCCTCATGAATGAGATTAGTACTGTTATAAAAGAGGCCTGAGAGAGAGTGCTTCCCCCTTCTATGAGGACACAGCAAGAAGACACCTTCTATAAACTGTAAGTGGGCCCTCACCAGACACCAAATCTGCCTTGGACTTCACGGCCTCCAGAATCATGAGAAACAAACTTCTGTTGTACATAAGCTACACAGTTTATGATACTTTGTTAGGACATCTTGAACAGATGAAGACATAAACTTTTCCTGAGTCATAATAATGTAAGCAATAACACCCACTAAAACTTCTAAAGTATTCTTTGGATGAAGCAATACTTTAATGTGGAGTCTACTGCAGGTAATCCAAGACCTTATGGGACAGATAGGATAAGAATTATTATTATCTTCATGTTTTATAAAAGGAAAGCAAGTCTTAGAGAGGCTGAGTGATTGAACTTTTCCCTCCCTCCCATCCTCCCTCCCTCCCTCCCTCCCTCCCTTCCTTCTTTCCTTCCTTCCTTCCTTCCTTCCTTCCTTCCTTCCTTCCTTCCTTCCTTCCTTCCTTCCTTCCTTCCTTCCTAATGTAACAATGTTCCTCCCTATAACTCACAATCATCCATCCTAGCTCTATCTTCTACAGCTATTACTGGAGGTCATCAACCAAAAACCTCAAAACCAGTACTTTAAAGCTGAGAAGACAAAAAAGTCCTAAGAAAATTGCAAAGCACAATACAAATATAAGCTATCTAACCTCAGATTGCATGTATCACCATTAAGGTTTCTGGGGATTTTTCTTTTTAAGCGAAATGGCATGGTTTTTATTTCTATTTTTCACCATACACATGGCAGCCTCAAGAATTCCTGAATCTATTCTCTGCTCTGTTCCAATAAACAGTCACTAAAACAACTTCAGTCATTAACCATGTCTGCAATTTAGAAATAAACTAAAACTGCAAAGCAAATCACTATTAATAAGAATTGTTCTTCTGTTTGACAGCTGAAGTGGGTGTGAGATGGGCATAGCAATGAACAGTGGGAGCCAATGAGGTCCTCAGCATGTGGCAAACTCCTCTGTGAAAATGTATCCAGGCAAATGTTTACTGAAAAACTCTAGTAATTTCAAGAGAAAACAGAGTTACTCTGGAAAAACCCCAATGCATTATTTAAAAGGCTTTTTTTTTCACCCATTTATTTATACTCAATTTACCTAGACCCCTCCTATCAACCAGCAAACCTTCATCAGGGGAACAGTATAAAATCTGCTTAGTTTCAAGGGCCCAGTAGGGTTGTGAAGTTGAAAGAAAATTATTTGAGCCTTTCTGTGGAAATGAGCTAGCTAATGAGAAGCGAGGACTTCCAACAATGGGGGTTGTTCTCAGACAATGGCATTCAGTCCTCTTCAAATACAAAGAGGTGTTTTTGTCCAGAAAGGGAATTTCCCAAGAAACCTAAGTTTTTCTGTACAAGCATTTAGGAACTCAAAGTGGAGAGCAGCCCATCAAGGATCCTAATAAACTAAAAGTATCTTTTGTAGAGGAATTCGAATGAACTGTCATTTAATGGTAGATGGGAAATATTTGGGCATAGTAGAAGCAGGAAAATAAGACAAGAGGAAGTGGTCAGAAAAGTTCAGGGTTCCCTGTGTTTGGACTGGGGAATTAAACACATCTAAAGAGCTGTCATAACAAAAAGATTCATGGTGGGCTCCACACTCTCCTGACATTTACCTTAACTACTCAGTAAGTATTAAATATTTACAAAGCACTTGGGCTTGGGGAGTGCTTTTTAACTCTTCTTTACATTTTTAACCCTTCTGCCCAGGTGGGGAAGTGTCGCTATTACTCCCATTTTATTGGTGAGGAAGAGGAGGATCATAAATACCATGTGGCATATTCAAATTACAAACTTAATGGAAGAGTCAGAGCTGGCATGATTAAAAATGACACAGCCATACATGACCCCATGTTCTTGGAGTAACCCATCTATACCCAGGGGAAATCAGTCAATGGCCCTAAGAGAAATTGAGTAGGAAAGCAGTTACGTGCTTCTTTTCCATGATCTGTTTTTGCCAGAGGGTGGATACTTAGATTCTTTAATTTTAGTGACGGGAGGACAGCTGGAAGAAAAGTGATGCACCTCTTATGTATTCGGCTGAAGACAAGATGGTCCATAGCAGCTGCTGCCCTCATCACTTCCTCCACCTTCTGAGCCATGAAGCTGACACAGTCAAGAACTTGGTACATGTTATATTTTATACAGAATGAAGCATCCAGGTTCAGATCCTCCATCACCATGGCATCTTTCTTCTAGAATATGATCTCTCAGAAGAAAATTATCAATTTCCTTTCATTGATTTTGCAGTAAAACAAAAAGAGTAATCACAATAATAATAACTAATATTTACGGAGCATTTCCATCTGTCAGGCATATTTTAAGCACTTGAGGTAGAAGAAAAGAGGGCGCCAGAAGAAATTTTAGCTTCTGACATCTACAGTTACAGCAAACAATCAACACAGCCTAACTCCCAGGCAAATAAAGAAAAAAGAGGTGGGGAACTGGAACTGGCTCACAGGCCATAGGTAATTAAGCCTTATGTTAAGCAGCTCCAGGCATTCCACAACAGTCTCCATAGCAGCAAATAGGAAGCTCGGGCCCAAATGGAAAAACTGATTTAGACTTTGTCCGGAAGGGAGAATGATGGGCGGCCTGTAGGCACATCCAAACACAGTTCTTTTCTTCTTTTTTTTTTAAATCACTTTTTATTATTTTTTTTTACAGCACATAAAATTGAAAAAGAAAAAGAAAAAACTTTAACACATTCTATTACCCAAACGTATCAAGCATTTTTAATCTTCTCAACAGCACACAACCACTAGGAAGTGGTTACAATGATGACAGTCATTTCACAGATGTGGAAACTGAAGCCCAGAGAGCTTAAGACTGGTTACATCCCAGCTAGCCAGTGGTTGAGCAAGGATTTGATCCCACAGCCCGCGATTTTAATCACTAGCACGATAACATCACATCAGTCCTGTCCACACCCTAATGTCAGGCAGTGTTTGCACAGAAGGATGCATCTTCTTGGTGTCCGATGTATCCACTTCTACTTTATACAGCTCTCTTCCTTTTGGATGAAACATTAACCTCACATGATCATATCAGAGATTCATGTCCAGGTTTACTAAGTCTTCATGGCAACTAGTCACTGATTTTCTTTCTTTGTTTTAAGCATTTCTAGGCAACTTTGATTCATGTTCTGTGAATTCAGACTCAGATATATGTGGTTAGAAGTATAGTGTTTTGTGGCCAGTTGTGGTGGCTCACACCTGTAATCCCAGCACTGTGGGAGGCCGAGGTGGGCAAATCACCTGGGGTTGGGAGTTCAAGACCAGACCGGCCAACATGGTGAAACCCTGTCTCTACTAAAAATACAAAATTAGCTGGGTCCAGTGGCGAGCCCCTGTAGTCCCAGCTACTCGGGGGGGTTGAGGTGGGAGAATTGCTTGAACTTGGGAGGCAGAGGTTGCAGTGAGCTGAGATCACGCCACTGCACTCCCGCCTGGGTGACAGAGCCAGACTCCCTCTCAGAACAAACACACACACACACACACACACAAACACCCAAGAAGTATGGTATTTTACCTCCTCCTAATTTTTTAAAACATGAATCTAAGTGTCTTCTCAACTTTCATTTCTCTGTATCAGTGGTCAGCAAACTATAGCCAATTCAGCTCTTGGCCTAGTTTTGTAGGACCTACATGCTAAGAATAGTTTTTACATTTTTAAAGGTTGTAAAAAAGAAAAATAAGGAGAAGGAGGAGAAATAGAGAAGGAAGAGGAGAAAGTGGGGAGAAGGAGGTGGAGTATGCCGTAAAGACGGTATGTGATACGCAAAGCCTTCAACTCTATTCTCCAAAGTATTCCAGGGTCAGTATTGAGGTAGGGTATGTGTAAGGCATACAGAAATAGCCATGTAAATATTGTGTTTTATAAACAAAGTTGAGAGAGTAAAAGTTTAATCCATAGGGGATGGGCAGGTAGAATACACATGTGAATGGTCTGGATGAACAACTGTAGGAAATAATAGGGCCCATGAAAACAGGAGAACAGAAGCAAAGACATTCAACTTAAAAAGAAAAGTCAATTCCTCTGACAGCCAAGCAAAGCACTGCCTGCCACCTTATGGCCCCTGGCTTAAGTAAAACCATTTTGAGAGGCCGGGCGCGGTGGCTCAAGCCTGTAATCCCAGCACTTTGGGAGGCCGAGACGGGCGGATCACGAGGTCAGGAGATCGAGACCATCCTGGCTAACACGGTGAAACCCCGTCTCTACTAAAAAATACAAAAAACTAGCCGGGCGAAGTGGCGGGCGCCTGTAGTCCCAGCTACTCGGGAGGCTGAGGCAGGAGAATGGCGTAAACCTGGGAGGCGGAGCTTGCAGTGAGCTGAAATCCCGCCACTACGCTCCAGACTGGGTGACAGAGCGAGACTCTGTCTCAAAAAAAAAAAAAAAAAAAAAAATTTGAGGTGGAAAGTTGTACCTTTCAAAAAGACTTTCTTGATTATCTTGGATGTTGTGTTCCATTGATTCAAAAAGCAATAAAAAGGATTTTCATGAAATATCAGTAAAAGTGTACCAACCCAGAATGACTCAGGGATAAGTTACTGAGGCAGGAGACTGGCTCGCCTGTTCTGGAGGATGTAAGCAACTGAAAGCATCAGATTTGTCTGAGGCGATTTATTTATGATTTATTTCTTACGGGAAGCAAAAAGATCGAGTCACAGGATGGCACCTGAGCATCCCTGTCTCAGCTCAGGACTGCTTGCTGAGCTTCCTCCTACAGTTGAGGGTACAGCATAAGTTCTCCACCTTTCACGTTGGTGAACTCTTCTAAGATGTATGCGCAGTGTTTCATTCAGCTGTTCCTCTCAGGAGCTTTATTTAAATGGTCCCTTTACAGATTGGAATCATGAATATGCCTCTTTATAGTAAGACATTTCCTTCCTCTTTCCAGAAATTAACAGACTGATAGGTTATTTTTTAGATACGGAAGTTTACACAAAGAAGGTTCTAAACACTGCATGCATCTCCAAACACTAAACCAGGGCTCTCTTCTGGGTCTCAGTGGGGAGGACAGATCAACTCACACCTTGGGAGTGTTGGGGAGGGACAAGTGAAACCAGTAGTGATTCCTGGGGACCAGCAAAAAGCCAGATATGAATTTCAAAAATTCATATTTTTGAAAATGAGAAGAGAAGAGGTACAGAGACTTTCAAGTGTGCAAAAGTAAGATTTTTAGAAAAAAGTGAAGTGAGGTAGGAGTCTACTACAGGGCGCTCTCTGGAAGACCTTTAGAGGCCACCACAGGGACTACCATTTCTCTGAAAGCAAGTCAGTGACTACTATAGAACAGAAATTCTTCTTTATGGGTTTTTCTGCTCAGTTGTTCCACAAGGAAACTTCTGATTGGTAGGGCCCAAATATGTGAGGACAATCCTAGTGAAGTTACATCTTCAAAGGACACAGATCTCGTAGACTGGCTGACTGTGTAATTGGATGACTGTGTTTTATTATCATTTGGGGTCAGGAAATTGCACATAGCACAGAGGTAATTATAAAACACGGTTTCGTAACTACCAAACACCCTTTCCTTGGTTTCTTGATTGACATTCTTGATACGTGGCCAGCATTACTCGTGTTAACTGATATCTGCAATGCAGGCGGGTGTGATTGGACTATATTAATGGAAAGCTGAGTAAAGGGTCATGCAAAGACCTGTGTTTAAAGGGTTGGGCATCAGTGAAGGAAGATGAAAATCTAATGGAGTTTGGTTTGCAGCAAAGGTAGAAGTAGTAATTCCCTGTTTCCTGATAAAGTAAAACCCCCTTTCAAGCTATGAATAAAACATTCAGTAAAAAGCAGGTGGTCTAATGACAGAGGCACTTTTAGAGGTGTGGGGTTTTTTTGGGTGTCATCATTACAGTGTTGGCAGGTGGCAATGAAATAGCCTAAATCTTTTCCTAAACTTGTGTGTCTCACACTAAAGTACAGAGCCCACTACCATTATATCACAGGGCCCAATACAAGAAAACGTCATTTTTTTTTAATACAAATTTAATTTGGGGCTGGGTGCAGTGGCCCATGCCTATAATCCTAACAGGTTGGGAAGATGAGGCAGGAGGATCGCTTGAAGCCAGGAGTTCAAGACCAGCCTGGGCAACATAGGATACTTTGTCTCTACACAAAATAAAAATTAGTTAGCCGGCCATGGTGACATATGCTTGTGGTCCCAGTTACTTGGGAGGCTGAGGCAGGAGGATCGCTCTAGCCCAGCAGTTTGAGGCTGCAGTGAGCTATGATTGTGCCACTGCACTCCAGCCTGGGTGACCCTTTTTTGCAAGGGAATCTCTCATACAAGAAGGTAATGGGATGGGGAAATCAGGTCTTCACTTCGATTTATTTCCAGTTCCACTGGGAAGAGAAGCTGATTAAATCAATCCTTGGAAGAGTGCATCTACATCTCTTACACTAAAAATTAACTAGCACCTCTCATTTCCTTCTAAAAACTAATGCATCCATTTAAGCAAATGAAGGTCAATGTTAGCAATGCAATTTGCTGCAACAGAAAAATGTACAAAGATTCCTTGAGCTCCACAAGAAAACAATCACGAGCTGTCATTTGTCTTGGCCCCTCTACCAACCCTGGAAGCTGATTCATCTGCAGAAGATGGATCATTCTCACCCCCTCAGAATACAAATGCAAACCTTTCAGTTACTCTTAGTATGTTTGACGTGGCATAAATTCAACTTCATTTTTACCAGTGAATATGACGCATTGCTATAATTGCAGAGGAACTCAGTGGGAATCATTTTTCCTTCTATTTTAATATTTTATTATTTTTAAGTGTTGGTAGGGTTTTTCTGGACAAAAGAAACTTTGAATAGATACTACACATGGATTAAACTGGAGAATATTTCAGACTCCTAAAACCAAAACAAGCGGCAACTGCAAATCACATTTGTATGATTTGTATTTGTATCGCTGTCTCTTCCTCTATGTCCAAAGCACCTAATATTGTTGCCACATTAAAAATAATAATGCAATCATATATTACATGAAATAATATAATACCATAATTTGGTAGATTTTAATAATATAGATATCCCAAGTTCCACAGCTTTCTTTTATTATCCAAATAAAATGGCTGGTTGCTCTCCATGACAACTTCTTGCCCCAAAATCCATCGTCTTTCTTGATGTCCTAAGAGACTGACCTCTGTGGGCTCCATTAACCAGTCTCACTTGTCCTCTGACTTCTGTTTGGTCCAGACATTAGGACCATAGGCAGAAGAACTAACGTGGAATAAAAAGAGGTCTCAGTGGTTATTTTAACTGTCCTTCCCAGCGACGTGTCCTCTCTGGTCTTGGCTGCACAGAGCTACACGTGTTAGCAGTGGGGCAGAGTGGAGAGTCTTTGCTGCCTGCAGCTTTCATCAGCCCCTGGTGATGCATCTCCCTCTCTGGCCTCCCATGCTTGGGGTGCTGATGGCTCCCCACTGCCACTAGTCCCTGACATCATCCCCATCGTGGTTGGTTACCTAACCTGGGTCACACCTCTACTCCAGCACTCCATCCATTTCCTGCCAGAACCTTGCCCGCTATAGCCCCATCCTACAGATGAAGAGAAGCCAGCATTCCCCGGGGGACTTCCGAAAATTCCAGAAGAGAAGCAGAATTACATTCTCCTGTCACAGTTTGTCTGGATTCCCTCACCTAGATTAATTCTCAGACACTCCATTCACCATGACGCCTCCTGGGGATGTTTCTCTTTCCACCTACTCCATGGGAGGAGCCCTTCCTAGCTCCCTCATTCGTCAGTAACATTTTACTGAAGGCTTTAGAAACGTGGAAGAGAACTCCTATTTGGAGCAAAACAGGAAATATCTTGAAATTAATTTTAGACATGATGCAATTCCTCAGCTGAATTTCTTCAGCCACCCACCCACACCATAGGGAATTTCTCTCTGGAAGGTTTTTTCTGTAATCCTTACCAGCTGCCATGACGCTGGACACTCTCTCTCTCACCCCAAAGTCCTGTCCCACTGCCCCCATATCTTTACTGCCTCTAACTGCTGCCTCTCCTCCCAAGAGTTACTCCATCATGTATCCTAATATTGCTCTGTTTTGGTCTGAATCTAATCCTTACAGACCATGCCCAGTGGTCTATCCCAGGGGTTGGTGCACCCCAGCTCTGTGGGTTCAATCCACCTGTGTTTGTAAATAAAGTTTTATTGGAACACAGGCACACTCATTATTCACGAAGGCTTGGTGCCACTGCAGAGTTGAGCAGAGTTGAGCCTTGACATAGGTTTGAAATGCATAAGTTCACTTATACTTGGACTTTCTTTCATCTCTGCCACCCCAATACAGCAACACCAACCCCTCTTCTTCCTCCTTCTCGTCAGCCTACTCAACATGAAGATGACGAGGATGAAGACCTGCATGATGATCTACTTTCATTTAATGATAGTAAATATATTTTCTCTTCCATATGATTTTCTTAATAACATTTTTTTCTCTAGCTTACTTCATTGTAAAAATACAGTATATAATATATATAACATACAAAATAAATGTTAATTGATTATGCTATTGGTAAGGCTTTGGTCAACAGTAGGCTATTAGTGGTTAAGTGAGTGGGAAGTCAAAAGTTACATGTGAATTTTCAATAGTGCAGAGATCACTGCCCCAAGCCCCATGTTGTTCAAGGATCAACTGTGGCTGCAACAGAGATCTTATAACCCACAAAGCCTAAAATATTTACTCTTTGGCTCTTTACGGAAAAAATTTACCTACCCCAGCTTTAGCTTTTCACATCTAAATAAGCCAAGTGGGCATTTTTCTAAATAAAACTTACAGTCTTTCCTTAAGATTAATTGTGCCATTTACTATGATATCAAGATGAATAGACAGGCAGCTTTCAAAATAATGATTTCTTTCTGTTATTCAGTATCATAAACATTCAGTATTACTGGAGATGGGAGAAATGGTATTTCCTATATTCAGGCTATAGACTGAAACCTTGTTTCCAGCGACAGTTTAATCATCTTGAAAATATGCATGGTGTTTAGTCCATTCTTGCAGCTTTAATTAATTTATCCTAAGGAAGTCAGTGGACTCAGGCTGGAGTGCAGTGAACAAGGGTTCAGTCAGTCACACGGATGCCATTATGAATGGTTTGTAATAGGAAGCAACATGCATAGCAACAATTGTTGTAGATCTAGGCACAGAATACTCAGAAGCAATGAATTGTTTTTTCAGAGAAAAATGTCCATGGTGTATTTTTAAGTAAAAAGAAAAAAAAGGCAGGTTAAAATACAGAATATATCATATGGTCTTATTTATTATTATTTTTAAAATAGGCATACCCCATATATACCATGGAATACTATGCAGCCATAAAAAAGAATGAGATCATGTCCCTTGCAGGGACATGGATGGAGTTGAAGGCCATTATCCTTAGCAAACTAATGCAGGAACAGAAAACCAAATACTGCATGTTCTCACTTATTTATTGATTTATTTTCGAGACAGGGTCTTGCTCTGTCACACAGGCTGGAGTGCAGTGGCACAATCTTGGCTCACTGCAACCTCCGTCTCCTGGGTTCAAGCGACTCTCATACCTCAGCCTCCTGAGTAGCTAGGACTACAGGTGTGCACCACCATGCCTGGCTCATTCTTGTATTTTTAGGAGAGATGGGGTTTCGCCATGTTGGCCAAGCTGGTCTCAAACTGCTGACCTCAATTGATCCACCCACCTCAGCCTCCGAAAGTGCGGGGATTACAGGCATGAGCCATCACACCCAGCCCATGTTCTCACTTGTAAATGGGAACTAAATGAGAACACATGGACACACAGAGGAGAACAGCACATACTGGGGCCTTTGGGAGGGTGGAGAGTGGGAGGAAGGAGAGGGTCAGAAAAAGTAACTAATGGTTACTAGGCTTACTAGGTTACTAGGTAACTAATGGTTACTAGGTTACTAGGCTTCACCTGGGTGAAGAAATAATCTATACAACAAACCCCATGACACAAGTTTACCTATAAAACAAACCTGCCTATGCACGCATGAACTTAACATAAATTTAAAATTAAAATATAAAAAAAGGCATACCCATACACACATATGTGCATACACACAAAATAATCTAGAACAATGTACTAATTTTTAAACATGGTTGTCTCTGGGTAGATATAAAAATTATTTTTTTCTTCTTTCTTCCTCTACTGTTTCCTCATAGAAAAGATACATTATGCATTGCTAGTTATTTTCTATGTGATGAGCTCTTGAATGGACTTGTTTGCCAGAGTTAAAGTGTTTGATGCCTGCTAAAGAATAACTGTTTGCTTTTCTAAATAACTCAAACCTTTCACTCCCCTTTCTCTTGTGCAACCAGGCATCCTCTCAGATAAATTAGTTTGACTCTACTCAAATAAGCTCTGTTGTGGCAACAGTGGACATCCTGTCCATTCTACTGACGGCAAAGTCTCCTGCATCCTCTGTATTAGATCAGGAAGTCGTTTGTTTTGGAGTGGGCTTTTTTTTTTTTCCTCCCTCCTTTTTAACGTGTTCTAAATATATATCTATCCACATAAATAGAGATGACAAAATACAAAAAATTTGGTCTTCATCCTTCCGTGGTCTGGGAACTGCAGTGTGGAAATTCAATACAAAGGATCTGTTTTCTAAAGCATCTGGCTCATGCAGGAATTGTAAAGACTAGAGGGAAAGGGATGGTGAAGTTATTTGCTGTCTGGAAAAGCCAGATTCATGGATCAGGGGGCCTTTGACTTCACAGGACCCAGAATACAGTATATAATATATATAACATGCAAAATATGTATGTTATAAATCTGCCCATAGAAGAAGAAACGTGTAAGCCCTTCAATTTAACTATGGACCTTCAAGGCAGATAATTCCAAAGGAAAATAAAAAATGGAAATTTCTTCCGGGGTTATGCTGTTAATGCTTCATTACCCAGCAAAAGACTAGAATGGCACTAAAGATATATCCTTGTTTTATTGTGTAGGGCAGTGTTCTAGTTTCATTAAACATGGTGTGGTAAGAAATAGCCCAGGCATTGCAGCCAGACAGACTCACGCATTTAAGTCCCTGGCCATGCAACTTCACAGCTGTGGGACTTCGAGTAAGTCATTTGCACTTGTCTGAGTCTAAATGTTTCTCTTCTACAAATTATAGGAAGAATACTACCAACCTTGCAGTGATTTTTGTTATTGTTAGTAATTATACAGGCAACAGGCAGTACGACACCTGGCACCCAATAAGAACATAATACAAGTGAATCAGTAATCATGTAAATCTAAATTATAAACAATTATAATGACTTATAACAGTGGTTATAATAATAATCTTCTAGTTTGCCTGATTTTTCAAACACTGAATCAAAGGAAAGCCTGGAAAAGAATGAGAAGACATCCTTCAACGGATTAGTTAGGAGGTCTGGCTGTAGCCTATTTCTAGCTAGTTCTTCCAAAGACCCGTTTTTTCCAATTTTTAAAATTTGCTTGGGCAAACCACTGATTGCAGGAGGCAGTAAAAAGGAAAGGGAAAGCATTCTGTTTCTTCTGTACATGTTTGCAGAATCAAGTTGTGGCCAAGGTTAAATCTTAAATTATTCCTTTCACTGTATGCTAGCAGTTGGCCAAACTGCTTACTGAAAAGTCAACTTATTTTAAGGAGGCTACTTAAATATGTGGATTTTTGCATGTCTAGGAGTTGGATCAATGTACTCTGCATAAACCACTACAGCCCCTCTATGCATCTACCTGATGTATCTTATTGTATTTTTTTCTGGTGGTATCTTGTGTCTGTATGCTGTGAAGAGGCCATCTCTTCTGGCTGCCTGTTGCGTTTTTTGGTTATTGAGAAAGTCTTATGAACAACTGTTGATAAACGTTTGCAAAAAAGGAAACTGAAACAGACTCAGGGGAAGTTAGAAGCCAAATATCTTTCTCGTCTTTACATTTCCGCTGAAAGTCTAGGCGGCTCAGCAACTGCAATATGTGGGTTGGCTTGAAACATTAGTACAGAAAGGTCTGTGCTGCTCTTGGAATTCCTGTCTGCTAATTCCTGTGAACTTACCTAACTCCTCATGAGTCTAGATTCTGTTTTTTCAGGTGAAAAACTGTCCAAGTCTTTGACTCAAAGCCATAACATGGTTCTTTCTAAGTTTTAAAATTTTTGCTTTATAAACCTATAGCAATCACAGAACATGAACAGAAATTTCCACTTGCAAATTTTTAGTCATACAGCTCAATTATTTTAATTATTGAGAAGTACTAAGAAAGCTTGGTTCAGCTTGCAAGGCCAACCCTTCCTGTCAGAGACAAATTATTCAATTACTAAAGCTAACAATCCCTCCCTCCCTCCTTTCGTCCCTCCTTCCCTCCCTCCTTACTTCCCTCCCTCCCTTCCTTCATTCCTTCCTTTTCACCATTGCCAGCTTCCTTCATTTATTCACTTAAACCTTTGTATCTCCAGCACCCTGTGCCCAGGGTTCTGGCGATAGCCAAAGCTCAACAAGTATCTTGAATTAGTGCATTTATATAATTAATCATTTGATGGAGAGTGTGAAATGAATTGCTGAGCTCCTAACTGCCCCAACACCAACTGACTTGCCTGAAATTCCTTCACTGGTGATGTACTTGTTGAACTGGTTTCTCTAGGTGTCCCCGTATGTTGATAACACACAAAATTCTTATCATTCATTCATCAAAATCAAATTTGTCTTTTCATATTCACTGTCTCTTAAATCACTGTCCTCAGATGCAGGTCACTGCGCTCTGACTTGCAATAATGTTGCCAATACAGTTTGTAAAGTGATCTCTGACTCTTGGGAGAAAGATGCTGCCGAAAAGGGAATTGATGATAAAATAATTGAATACACTGGGGTGTATCTGGCCTTCTGTTTAAATGAAATTGACTCACCAAGGGTCACGAATGCTCATTTGTTCAGAGAAGAAGGATGCTGAGAGATAAGAAAGAGAAGAGGAAGGGACATTTCCATCTATCATGAGGTGTCAGGTGGAAAATAAAAGGCCGGCTTCCCTCTTCCAAACAGAATCAGCTTTATGCATTAGGAAGGGAAACCGTGATTTAAGTATGGGGAAAAGCTCCTGCAGAATCTAAAAGAATCCCCCTCCCCCAAACTACCCTCCATCTGGATATACTACAATTCAGGTGATGAAAACACATGCAATCAGCCTGCTGCTTAACTATCATGACACTGTCTTCTAAGAAGCAGAAAAATCATATCATCTACGGCTAAAGGATTCCTTCTGATAACTGACCTGTGATCACCCACTGTCAGCTTTAGAGAACAAGGTATCAAGGAACAGAGAGTCACAGAATGGAGAAGTGCTGATGAAAGAGAGATAATGAAGTGAGATTCAGTGCTTAAGTAAAGAGTGGAGTTATCTCAGGAGAGGGAAGAAGGGGGAGTAAATGTGAAAAGACAAACTCAATTTTGATGAAATCTGATATGTGACAAAATCTGATATGTGATGAATGTTGTCCACATTAAGATGACACCTAAAAAAAACTATGCAAGGATATTAATTACTAAGGAAAGAATTTCTGACATGACAACTGGGTAGAGGATATCCTTTCAGACAGGAGGGTTTTGTGAAGGCTCTGAAGTTACTTCTTCTATGTGTGTATTTCTACTTCTTTTTATTACTGCACATTCAAATAGCCATACAAATTAAATCTTAAAAGATACTTTTTTTTTGGTGCAAGAAATCTGTCCCCACAATCATTTCTATACCTGCTATGGTGACAATATTGATTGGCACTGGAAGTAAATGTCTGGTCTTACAGCTGGTCTCCAATTTTTCTTTACCCATAAGCATTTGACTCGTGATGAAAGCTTTCTTCCAGTGAACTCTTATATATACATTTATATATATAAATTCCTGACCACCAGCTCCATCACTTACTAGTTATATCTTCTTGAGCCACCTACTTAACCTCTACAGGCTTCCATTTATTTTTCTGTAAAATGGTGATAATAATAGTATGAGGTTTAAATGAAAAAAAAATATGTAAGGATTGAGTACAGTGTCTGCACACAATGGGTGCCCAATAAATAGCAGACATTATGATCAGGTCGCTTTCTCAACCCATTCTTACTTGTTCATCTTGTTCTAGCTGAAAGCAATTAATGGAAAATGGTGCAATTCAGCACACAGTTCAGCATGTCATTTAAAATGTTGTAGACGATCTTGGCATTATAACCTGCTGCCAGTTGTTAGTGATCGTCTTATTTTTCTTCTTGCCCATAAACCTCTCCCAAACACTGGTTTGTCTCATTAAAAATGACATACACAGTGAGAAGAGAAGAACATCAAATTGAGAGAGATAATTAGCAAGAGCCAAGTCTAAGAGAAGGGCAGGTGTATGTGGTTCATTAGGCCAAAAGGTAATGAAAATCCAATTTGATCTCAGATCAGGCACCTTGGCTAGGTTAAAGCTTGCAGAAATGCTGAAGTTAGCACATTATAATATATCTCTGTGTGTGTATATATGCATATATAATATATATTGTTTCATACCTATTATATATGTAATATTTTAAAAATCACATCTTTGTGTCTTAGCACATGAACATCAATTTCCTCTTCAGTAAAGTGAGAATAACTTCCCTGACCATCCTCATAAGAATCTGATCCATCAGTTTCATTACTGAGTATATACCTAAAGGAATATCAATCGTTCTAGGAAAAAGACACACACACAGCTATGTTCATTGTAGCACCATTCACAGTAGCAAATAAATGAAATCAACCTAGAAACTCATCAATGGAGAACTGGATAAAGAAACTGTGATACAATGTTATTCCATACACACCATGGAATACTACACAGCCATAATAAGAAGGAAATCATGTTCTTTGTAGCAACATGGATGCAGCTGGAGGCTATTACCCTAAGCTAATTAATGCAGGAACAGAAAACAAAATACCACATGTTCTCACTTATAATTGAGAGCTAAACACTGAGCACACGTGGACATAAATAAAGGAACAAAAGACACAGGGGCCTACTTGAGGATGGAGGATGGGAGGAGGGTGAGGATTGGTAAACTACCTATTGGGTACTATACTCGCTACCTGGGTAATGAAATAATTTGTACACAAAACCGCAGCAATATGCAATTTCCCCCTGTAACAAACCTGGATATGCACTCCCTGAGCCTAAAATAAAAGTTGGAAGGAAAAAAAAAAAAAACAGACTTGTTTTTACTGGAAAAGAAGCAATATGTGCTCCCTTCCAAGGTTTTCCTTGGGGTTGCTAAGCCTGATGGCACAGGGTGTTTCAGAGGCCCTGGAGGAACATCACAGTTGGGCCATCACTGGCAGTGTGGGAATAGAAATCACCTGTGTCAATCCTGAGGCGCCACATTAAACTACTGTTTGAAACTCATATAATATACACCAAGGAAAAATGGTAAGTGTATCAGACCAGTCCACCCACATGCTAGGTTCCTCCCAGCATCATGCCTTCAAGATGGTTTGAAACATAGTAGGATATAATTGGATAACTTTAAAAAGTTCTTCCTTTATGCTGTCTTTGGTCTTCCAATGCCTACTCCACCTCCCAGACTTGTAAACCCATTCATTTACTCCACCAACCAAATCCAATCTCCAGTTCAAGTCCTTCATCTCCTCTGAAAAGTCTACTCTAAATCCTCCTCTTAAGACCTGCCCTATTTCTCAATAGCACTACTGTGTAGCTCCAAATTGTCAAACAATCCCGTATGTATAATCTTGTCACCTCAACAAAATGGGAAGTTCCCTGAGGGCAGGAACAGAACTTCAGTCCCACAGTGCTTGGTACATTTTCCCTGTGAACAGTAAGGGGAGAATAAGCAAGGCAGCGAGTAGCAGCAGATAAGATCAGAGAAGCATCAGGTGTGTGCGGTTGGCAGAACAACGATCAGATCAAATTCTTCTGGGAAGCAAAAAAATGCGTATTAGAGGGACTTTAATGATGAAACAAGCCACACATTTAATGTTTTAACCAGTGGATCCACATATATATCTTATCTTATGCCTTAGAAATATGCCTAAAAATTTTTGTATGCAATGAATTTTTCCTAATCAAACTGAACTATCAAAAGATAGGAGAGAATTTTTGTATCAAGGAAACCCTATGACTGATCCTGCAATCATAGATATATTTGTTCTAATTTGTCTCATCAATCTTAATTTGGGAGTATGATGCCTACTCAAATCAGGGTCTAAACTTTGTAAACTAATATCATAGATAAAAGAAATTTCCCAAAGTCTTCTATTTCTGGCCTGCTGACAGTAACTCACTTTCTACTTGAAACTATAAATGAACACATGGCCAGAGGCTGCATCACAGAGAAAAGAACCTGAAAAATTATCTCACTGTCACACAGGTCCTGATGGAATCATACGGGGGAGTAGTTAAGAAATATAGTTCTTGGGCCTGGCACTGTGGCTCACACCTGTAATCCCAACACTTTGGGAGGCCAAGGCGGGTGGATTGCTGGATTGCTTGAGTCCAGGAGTTTGAGACCAGCCTGGGCAACATGGTGAAAAAAGGTCTGTACAAAAAAAAAAAAAAAAAGTCAAGAAAAATATTAGCTGGGTGTGGTGGCATATGCCTGTAGTACCAGTTACTGGGGAAGTTGAGGTAGGAGGATCGCTTGAGCTATATAGTGAGCTATGATTGTGCCACTGTACTCCAACCTGGGCAACAGAGTGAGACCCTGTCTCAAAAAAGAAAGAAGAAGAAAAAGAAATCTAGTTCTGGGATTGAGATTCCTTGTCTAAGTCTCAATTTTCTTATCCCTAAAGTGGGGATAAGAATTGTTCCAAATTCAGAGGGTGATTCTGAAGATTAAATGACATCATGCATGTGAAGTGTAGATGCAGAGAATATACGAAGGCAAAGTGAATGTTTAATAAATGTTACTCACTCTTATCATTAGAAAAGCAATGGGAGAAGCTGGTTTGAAGGCCAGTCCTTCAATGTACTGTCTGTGCCCAGGGCAAAAACAACATCATAAGCAAAGGCTACAGAAAGGTGCATGAGTTTAAGAATTCAATTACTACTTTTCTTCCCTAATATTAGGCCGCGATCTTGCATCATTTAAAACATTATGGATTGTAGAGTCCAGTAAATGAGGAGGAAAAGACGACAAGCAAGATTATGAGTCAGCAGGAACATTTTAAAAAGACTCAATTTTGACTTGCACATGGAAGAAACTGGCATAATAATAGATGCTCCAGCGAAACACAAGCAACCTTTGTATCCGAGGCAATGGTGTTGGTTCTCATGTCACCCAGTGTGGTTGCAGTGTTCTTCACACAGTAGTGACACAGTGGCCTTGACGCTGTGTAAATGTTGAGTCTATGCTACGCTGTGGTGTGTTGTGTGTGTGTGTGAGAGAGAGAGAGAGAGAGAAAAGAAAGAGAGAGGGGGTTCCATCCAAGGGGATTATAAAAAGAAAAGGTAGGACAATATCCTGCCCTAGAGCACTTTTGTTCTGGGTATAGATTGAACTAAATACTAACATAATAAGGCAATAGCTATCAGAACAATAAAGGGTAAGGTCAAGTGAGTGGTATTAACAAAAGTGGCTTGGGGATTTCAGAGGAGGAGAGCATGCCATGGGCTGTCATGATCAGGGAGAGCCAAACTATGTTGGTCTGGATGCTTAGCTCTGGAGGTTATCTGGGACCACAAACTAAATATTTATGTGAAGTACGTTCGGGTTCAACATGAAAAGGGGCAATTTGGTGAACAGACTGTCAAAAAAGGAAACTCATAAGACAAGGAACTTCCCATCTTAAAAGTCTTCTGTCACTAGAAAACAATAATAAAAATAACAATCACAATAGTAGTAGTAGTAGTGATGGTGGTGATACCAGGAACCATGCCAAATACATTATCTCACTTGTTGCTTATGCTAACTATATGAAGTAATAAAGGTAACAACAGGTAACACATATTAAGCACTATGTTCCAAGTTATGTTGTAATAGCTTTACAGACATAACTTCATTTAATCCTCCCAGCAACCAACAGCTGGAACAAATAGTGCTATTCTAATCCCCATTTGCCAGATAAGGAATAAGAAGCCTCTAAGATGGTAAGTCAGTCAGCCAAGGTCACATCATTGAGCTGAATTCCAGCAAGTGGTTGAGCTGGAATTCAAACCAAGGTCAATCCAGCTCCAGGGCCTGTGCTCTTAAGATCAACAGTGCATTGTCTCCGTGGATTGCTGTCCTTCAGAGGTATTGGAGCATTTTGGACAAGATGACTTTCCCTTCTATGAACCATAATGAGCATATCCAACATAGTCAATCTCTACCCTTCCTAACTCTAACATCATTTTCTCTTTCCTTATTTGTTTTTAATTTTTAGTACAACACTTAATACACCTGGCATTAGAGCATCTATTTATATCTTTGTTGTCTGTTTCTTACACTGGAATGTAAATTCCATGAGGCCAGGGACTTGGTCTTGTTTACATCTGTATCCTCGATGCCTAAAATAGCAATTTTCTTCAATGGATGGATGGATAGATGTAAAGCAATGAATGGACAGCTAAGGTGGTAAAGATGGGTAGGATTTATTTAGTTTGGTGCAGGTCACTCACTGGGCTAACAATGTGATAAAATATTCAGATGTGCTTATTCACAGAGTGGGCTTTGGGAGGGGGAATTAACCTGTTCTGGATGGGTAGAAGGTGAGTACAACAGAGTAAGGGGAGTTAAAGCTGGAAAAGTAGACTACAGTCAAAATGTAGGGAACCTCAAATGCCAAGACATTTAGCCAGAGTAAGAATATGAAAACTATGTTTCTTCGATGGAGTTGAATGAGTTGAGCTAGCACTTTTGGTAAAGCCCCCAGACAGGAGTCATCTCTACCTATGTAGCCTCTAAGAGCTGACCTGGACAGAATCAACATTCTAATTCCCTAGCTTGGGATAACGGGGCTTTTATATCCCTCAAGACAATTGGCTTAAAACTTGAGGTAGAAAACAAGAGAAAAGCCATTGCTACATTCCCAGTGGCCTAAGTGCTGGGACTGACACCTAAGGCCTGCAAGAAAAAGAAATTGAAGTCCCAAGGTCCAATTTTTACCTATGTGGTCCAGTCACCTCTTCATGCTGGCTTTGCCAGGATAGGAAGAACCTGGCCTTTTGCTTCATGGGCACGGGGTGGAGTATAAATTCTCTAACCACATGTTCCTTTACTATGGGATGCCAGCAATTGATATAAGAATAATGATGACGGTAACCACAGCTACTGTTTATTGTATATCTGCTATATGCCAGGCCTTGGGCTAAGGACTGTGTATAACTGGTCCCTAATCCTTACAACAACACTGCAAGAGGCTGAGTCAATTTCTCAAGGTCATACTTTTACTCAGTAGGAGAGACACAGGCATCAAAACAGATCTATCGGGTTCCCCAACCTGTTTGCTGCTGAAAGGACTGCATTCCTACATGATACTGGGTGATTGGTCTGCAAAGGCCAGGCTAGCTGAGCAACGATTAAGGGGAACTATGGGGACTAGAGCAGGGTGAGAGATGGCAAGGCGATTACAGAGGTTAAAGAAAAGGAGGAAACAAGAAGTCTACAAGGGTCCTGTCAGAGCTGAAAATTGGAGTAAAAGTAACTCAGAGACAGGAGACCTGGGTCAGTAGAATGTTGTAATGTGCCAAGTAGTCAGACATGGCAGCTGCGTTTAAATATCTGAAAGGTCACAAAGGAGAAAGAACTGATTCATTTCGTGTTTCAGGAGAAGAGCAAACTACTCTTAAACGGAAGTACAAGTATTCCGTTTAAATTTATGAAAGCCCTCCTAATCACCCCAGATGTCTCTAACAGCTTTCTAGTTGTGTCAGCTTAACAAGTCTTCCCTTCTTCTGTGAAAAACTTCCCTCTAGTCCAACTGTACTGTTCTAGTGAGGGCATCCTTCCTTCCTGGCCACTGTGACCACAGAGGTATGCACACTGGATTAAAGTTAAGCTAATCAGATTTCTCCCTAACATGGGGAACGTAAGAAACAGAAAGAAGAAATCCCAAATGCTTTCTAATTGTGAAGCAGGGACATGTGAGTTTGAAAGTTACTGATGGCCATGTTTTCCACTAAGTGGGAAAGACTCTGAAAGATTAAAGGAGAAGAACAGAGAAAATTGGAAAGAGAAGTAGTAACAGCGGTGGTGGTGGTGGTGGTGATACCAGGAACCATGCTAAACGCATTATCTCATTTATTGCTTCTGCTAACCCTATGAAGTAATAAAGGTAACAACAAGTAATACATATTGGGCACTTACTGTGTTCCAGGTGATGTTGTAATAGCTTTACATATATGTATATGAAAGAGAAAAGGAAGGAGGGAAAGAGATGAAAAATTCATTATTGATTTCCAATATTTAAACCTTATTTATATTCACTTTTGAAATGTGCCCTTTTCAAATTTTGTCAAGAGACCTAATAAATCTTGTTTTTTGCTTAAACAAATTGATGTGTCACTTGCAACCCCCAGATCCCTGACTAATGCAGTGTCTAACACTGACATACATGGGTTGAGGGGAGGATATGAGTTCCTCACCTCCGGACATATTCAGTAAGGGCCTGGATGACGATAGTAAGAGACAGATTTCATTAAGGCAAACTTTACATTGAGTTAGAGGTCCTCATCAAATCTACACTCTGTGAGAGATTCAAGAGAGTCAATATCATGTTCCTTATTTGTGCTTTAGTTACTTTTGCATGGGTTATTTGCTTCACTATTTCTCCAGCTCCATTAACATGCAATGTAATATGCTGATGCCCCACGGACAAGAGCTGCTGGGTGGATTTCACAATCACTCTGATAAAAAGTATAAGGCAGCAAGGGAATATACCTGTTTCCGGGCCAAACCACAACATAGTGTACAGTCAGAATTGCAGTTTGGGGACGTAGCCAGAAAGACTCAAGGACACTACTCAATTTGCAGACTAGGCACATCTTAATACACTGTGGCCAACACAGGTGGCCCAAGAGTGGTCACCTAACTTTTCTGAGGAATCTGGACCTCAGGGAAGGTGTGATTAATAAGGAACTCCATATTGTGTATCTCCTCGTTTTCTGCATCCGTCCTATCATATAAGTCCAGCATGGACCCTCCTCAGCATCAACCAACTTATTTATTTATTTATTATTGTTATTTTATAGAGACAGTTTCTTGCCATGTTGCCTAGGCTGGTCTTGAACTCCTGGGCTCAAGCAATCCTCCTGCCTCAGCCTCCCAAAGCACAAGGATTACAGGCATAAACCACCTTGCCCGGCCCCAACCCACTTCAGCTAAGGAGGCATTTATGACATCTTATAGCTGTTGTAAATATACAACAGGAACTGAAAGAATTTCCATCCAGGCCATAGACAAAGTTCTGAAGTTCTCCTATTATCTACAGAGATAATAACATACATGTATTATAGGATATACATGAACTAAATGGTTTGTGGTTTATCAAAAACCGTTTAGTGGTTTCGTTACTCGAAATCTAAGCAGGCTTCAGAGGGCAGAGCAAATGGATAAACACTACTGGCAGAGTTCACAATCAACCCAGAAATGTCCAAGCATTCTACCCTTTATAAATGTTTAGGACTTTCACTGGTCTCTACTTTCTGAAATTAGGTTGATGGTTTGCTTTGAATACTTTTCTGATACATAAGTCCATTCTTTCCTCAAATTAGCATAATTCTTGGTAACTGAAGAATAAAAAAATCACAATGGTAAAATTAAAAATAAAAAAATCAAACATGCGTTTGAAAGCGGCATTATAGTACGGAAGTGGCCACAGTAGCCATTACTGTTGGAAAGATTGGGGCTGAAACTTCTCAGTTCTCAGAAAGCACAATACATCAATGTCCACCTGAGCTTGGCACTCCTGAAAAGATCCAGCCCTTGGCCCATCATCAAGAAGTTCCTGTTCTACCAAATAGGATGGACTCCAATGACTCCCTACGGCCCAAGACGAACTTCATAGCCTTTCATTCTGAACTGCTCCAGTTAAATTCTTATTTGGTTGGCCCTCTAGTGTTCCCCGCAAGCCTAGAGTCTTCTTGAGAGGAGGCCTATGTCTTCGCTCATCTCTAAATGTGAAGATCCTCTCCAGCCCTTGACATGTGCCCAATCATTTGATTTTCAACTCAAGCACAGTGTCAAGGGATTCAAACTTAACCAGGACCTATGTCTAGAGTGTACTAAAAAGCAGCCATTTCTGTAAAGGGCCAGATGATAAATAACTTAAGTTTTGCTGGTCTCTGTCACAAATACTCAATCTGCTATAGACTACATAAATGAATGAGAGTGGCCATGTTTCAACAGAATTTTATTTACGAACACAGTATTAAAGTTTGAATTTGATATAATTTTTACATGTCACAAAAAAATTATTTAAATTTTTTTCAACCATTTGGTAATGCCAAAAAACATGCTTAGCTCACAAGCTATACAAACACAGGTGGTAGACTTTGGTTTCTGGCTCTGTAAATAATCATGGTATTTGTCACTCCTGTCCTCACAATAAGAAACAAGCCAAAAAACACCCTGAAAATCAACAATTCTTCTTAGGTCTATCAGAGAAGTGAGGTCACAGATCAAATCACCACTGCTAAAACCGAAAAGAGGCGTAGATACAAAGAATTGTATCTTAGTTGGGGCAGAAATACTGGAGCCAACATTGGGTAGACACATTTAAAGGATAATTTACTAATTACTGGAGACTGAGCCTGGCCTAGCTTCAGAGATTAAAAACTCCTGGAGACCCAGCCTGAGGGAGGTGGGGGAGGCACATCTGTATGAGTTTTACCTGCTGAAGCTTAACTAGGTTTGCACTGTAAAGGTCAAAGAAAAATCCCCTCATCCTTCCTGCAGGGGGAGGGGAAAAGTAACCATTTTTAAATACACCCAGATTGTTCTGTTCTCCTTAACACAACCTGTCTTCGAGGGAAACCATTTTACCAGAGCCTAACCTAGTAAGATTTTATCAGAGAGAGCCCAGTTGACCTGGGAGAAGGGAAATACCCAACTCCAGCCCCATCTAGCCTTCCCATCTCACTTATTAAGGGGTGGGGAAAAAAAACCTGAAGACCTTGTGAAGAATTTTATATAGTAAAATTTATTAATATTAAAAAATTTTTCTGCATGAAAAAATACCATAAACAAAGTCAAAAGACAAATAGGAAACAGATTTGCAACTAACAAGAGGTGAATTTCTTAAAACTATAAAGAACACATGCAAAAGTTAAGTAACCCAACAGGAAAATGAGCAAGACTATAAACAAGGAAAGGAATTAAAAGGTTCTTAAATCTATAATGATGGAGTCACTGAAGACTGAGACAAATCGTAGGGTTATTGAGTGCTTCCCCTTTACCACCACCTCCATTTTAGCGCCACGTCAATAGGATTCCAGTATAACAGAGGATGATAGCTGAAAAGAACTGCAAGGCTCAGATTCTATTTATAGAGGAGTCTTTAGGGAAACCCAAGACAACAGGGACCCCCCAAAAACAAGGACACCAGCAGAAATTTCAGCCTCTGACACCTACAGTTACAGCAAACAATAAACACAGACTAACTTCTAGGCAAATAAACAAAAAAGAGATGGTAAGCTGGATTTGACCCACAAGCCACAGTTAACCAACTCCTACGTTAGCAGGTCCAAGCATTCGACACTAATCTCTATAGTTGCAAATAGGAAGCTCCAGCTCAAATGGAAAAATTGATCTAGACTTTGCCCAGAAGGGAGAATAATGGGTGGTCTGTAGACATACATACCTAACCACAGTTCTTTCATTTTTGATCATTTTAAATTATTCTACAGCAATAAAAATGAAAAAGAAAAAGAGAAAACTTGGAACACGTTGTATTACCCAAATGTATCAAGTATTTTTAATTGGAGAGATCTTTCCGCACCTTGACCGTATACATATGGGGTGATCATCAGGTAGATACCAGCTGGAAGAAAACTGCTTTTTTCAGTCATCACTTCCCAGACATTTTCCTACACTGTGGTATAAGCTCTATGATTATAACATTGAATAGATAGAGAATACTTGGTGGAGCACCCAGAGACTTTTAATAGAAGTGTTTCTTTTTTATTAAAATAGTAACTCAGACTAAGATGCAGGATTCACATCAAGGCTGGGTTCCAGCAGTCTGTGTATTTCAGCTCATGGATTGCTAGTTCTTAATAAAAATAAAGCCACTGGAAGAGGGCCACTATGATTCTTTACCAAAAATGTCTCTGATACACTTTCAAGAACAACCTGTTTTGCTTAACTTCTCAGTTCTCCATTTCTGATGGGGCAATATGCACGTTTAGAAGCCACCACTGCAAAGCATTCCAGACGACTGAATTTGATTACTCATTATGCCCTGGCTTTCCTTTAAAGATTTATTATAGTGTATTTCAAGAGGCACATAAAAGAGCACTAATAGCACCAGCTGGCACAGGGCATGAGACACACCAGCATTTTTATAAATGTCCTCCCTGTCACTACAGCTCTATTCACTGACAAAGGCCCTGCTGTTTTCAACCAACTGCAGGTCCAGCAAATTGCACTTAAATAGGGTGGCGGTTCTGCAAAGCAGGCAAAATGTTTACCAGGATGAGACCAGCCAGGAAACCCATTTCCTTTATCCTCTAATCAGAATGAAAAGCAGGACTGGAGCCATGAAAGGCTGTGCATTAGGACGTGATCCCTGTGCTGTCATCTCTTGTTACCTGATGAAAGAAGGGGATTGTTTGGGTTCGGAGGGCAGGGGAAAAGCTTCGCCTTGATTTTGCAATCCAGCTGCTATTTATTCATAGGCTCGTTGCCAACATGTTACTTTGCCATATGTGCCGTTCATACTCTAGATTACAAATGCATGGTGCTTTGGGGTCTTATCGATTTAATAAGTAAATTTTATTATTATCCTGCCTCCTTACCCCTGTAAAACCTAAGGCTATGGTCTTTGGGAACAGGTACCTTATTTACTCTTGTTTATGCCCCAGAATCCAGTACAGTGTTTAGTACACAGTGTGCACTAAATAAATGCTTGCTGAAATAAAAAAAAAAATACTAGGCAATGGAATTGCATCCAAATAGAGTAATAACAAAATAGCTAATATTTATTGAACACTTAAAGTTTTAAAAAACGCATAGAACTTTCGGACTTTTAAGAGTGCCTGACAAGAACCTATGTAGTAGGTAGTATTACTATCTCCATTTTAAAGATGGGGAAACTGAGGCTCAGAGGTTCACAGCCAGGCACAGATTTGGATCTGAACTACTCTTTCTGACTTGGAAGCTCAGTCTGTCACCACTGTACTGAACTATGTCAAAAAACTTCTTCCTCTAGAACAATTTATATGATTTCCATTACATTTCTTCTGCTATGTATTAATAGATATCACGAGTCTTATATATCCCATTACTAAATGTGCTTATTTTCCAAGAACTGCCTGGTAATGATGCCCATTGTAAAATGTAAATTTCTTCTTGGAAAGAAGATAGAGGACTGCAGAAATAAGAAATACAGGCTCCCCGGAATACTCTTAGAAATGGTTAGCTTACCAAACCCTGAAGAAAACTACAACAAGAAGGGGATGATTCCACTGTTGGACTAATTGTTTAAAAGTTCTTCCTTCCAGGAGGAGCTGAAATTGGCTTCCTGGTACCATGTAGTTACACTGGTCTTTGTGCTACCCTTTGGAAAAACAAAACTAGGAAAAAATTGACCTATTAAAACAATCTTAATGTGAGATCTTAACTTTTCTACATATGATGTAAAATCTGCATGCCATTTAAAAGTCAATAAACTTGACTATATAATAGTTAAAAAATTTTTTCTGCATGAAAAATACCATAAACAAAGTAAAAACCAAATTGGAAACATTTGCAACTAATAAGAGGCTAATTTCCTTAAACTATAAAGACAACCTGTAAGAATTACCAACCCAAAAGAAAAATGGGCAAAGAATATAAATAGAATTCTTTTTAGCTCTTAATTTACAATATGATACTCAACCTACGATTTTTTTTTTGTCTATTATATGAGCAAACACCAAAATGTTTGTTTGTTTTATAGAGATGGGGTCTTGCTATGTTGTCCAGGCTGGTCTGGAACTCCTGGGGTCAAACGATTCTCCTGCCTTGGCCTTTCCAAGAAGACCAAGTGTTTGGTCACACAATGTAATGAGCAAAAATGTATTCTCAGTACACTGTTAGTGGAGTAAAAACTGCCACGATACTTATGGAGAGTAATTTGGCAATGTTCTCAAAGTCATAAGGTCAAATGCCTTTTGACTCAGAATAAATTCTAATTCTTGGAATACTTTTACACATACACAAAATGACATATTTCCAAGGTTATTCATTATAGTCTTATTTATAACAGCAAAATATTGGACTCTTCAAAATGTTCAGCCAAATAAATTATGGTATATATAAAGTTCATCAAGAGAATAAATAATGGTATATATCCATGCAATGATATACTAGCCAGCTGTTAAAAACAATGAGGCAGCTTCTCAAGTATGACTTGGAAAGATATCCAAGAAATACTCTTAAGTGAAATATTCCATGTGCACAGAAGTATGTCTGATATGGTCTCATTTGCTTAAAAAAAAAAAAAAACTAGATTACATACCCATATATGCATTATATGCAGTGACTTCATCCAGAAGTCTACACAAAATTTAAATAGTGGTTAGTCACAGTGGTTACTTCCAAAAACAGGGGCTGAATAACTGAGAACCAAGGGTGAAGAAAAATTACTTTTTAGTTGTATTTGTTTTGCCCCTGTTGATTTTTTTGGTGTATGTCTTACCAGTCAAATAAATTAATAAATACCCTTCAGGAATCCCTAGCCATTTTCAATTGCCCTACTTTCTAAATTCAATCTCTCAGAGAATATATATCAGATAAAACTCACAAAGGAAAGCTCTATCAGTTACTTTAGGACCCCACCCCAGGCCCTGCTCAGTTGAAGTAAACCCACTAGACAGAAAATTATTAAATACATAAGTGTAGAGTTTAATAAGTGATGCAAGAAGTTCCCATCCAAGAAAACCATCAATCATTTTGACAGATTCTTTGTTGCCTCCCTAATATCAATTCTTCCTTTCTTCCCTAACATTAGAACCTCTATTGTATATGGGATAGCTAAGATTCCAGCTTAAAAAAAACTCACGGCCGGGCGCAGTGGCTCATGCCTATAATCCTAGCACTGTGGGAGGCAGAGGCGGGAGGATCGCCTGAGGTCAGGAGTTTGAGACCAGCCTAACCAGCATGGTGAAACCCCATCTCTACTAAAAATACAAAAAAATTAGACGGACGTGGGGGCAGGCGCCTGTAGTCCCAGCTACTGGGGAAACTGAGGCATAAGAATCGCTTGAACCCGGGAGGCGGAGCTTGCAGTGAGCCAAGATCATGCCACTGCACTCCAGCCTGGGTGACAGAGCAAGACTCTGTCTCAAAAACAAAACAAAACAAAATAAAACCGAAAAAACTAAAAAATTCACATTTCTCTATCTTCTTTATAGGGAGTAATGGATGGTATAAGAGATAAGTAGAATTTGTGGGTAGGGATTCCAGGAGAGTTTTTGTGAGAGATAAGTGAAGTGGAAGAAATGTCCTTGACTGTTGCCATTCCTCTTCCTATAACCTAGACTGTGGTTGTCTGAGTCCGTTTCATACTTCTGTAACAGTATATCACAGACTGGGTGATTTTTAAGAAAGGACACTTATTTTCCATGGTTCTGGAGGCCAAGAAATCCAATGTCAAGGTGCTGGCATCTGGTGAGGGCCTTCTTGCTGCATCATCCTATGGTGGGAGACAGACAGGCAAAAAAAAAAAAAAAAAGCATGCATGCAAGAGAGCAAGAAATGGAACTCACAGCCTCAAACTCTTTAATAATTGGCATTAATGCATTCATGAGGATGAAGCCCTTATCACCTAAACACCTCCCACTGGATCCCACCTCCCAACACTGTTGAACTGGGTATTAACTTTCCAAAACACATTTTTTTTTTTTGAGGAGCACATTCAAGTCACGGCAGTGGCCATGATAGTTAGAGTTTCAGAAGCCATTCTGTGACCTGGAACATGGAAAGAAAGTGCTAAGGTTGGTTGAACTGAAGGAGAGAAGGGGGTTGAGTCCTTCATAACTTCATGGAGCCACACTTCATCACCTATGTCTGAGCTTTATGTAAGAAAGCAAACCTCTAATTTGTAAAGCCACTACAGTTAGATTTCTGTTTTTAAGCAAGGAAGCAGAGTTTATGCTGATCTTCTTTTTAAAATTATTCTATACTCAGCATCTATTTGAATGTTTAATAGAACAAGGCATTATACTGGCACGAAAGAACTGTGAAAATGACTAGAAGAGGGTTCTCATTCTCGGGATATTTATTGACCAAATGCTGCATAACCACTGAGAACAGGATACATCTCTCCTTCCTTCACTTTTACCTACATTTCCTCACTTAATCCTCACAATGAGGTTAGTCTCATTTTTGTAGATGATGAAAATAAGATTCAGAAAGGATAAATAATTGGCCAACCTACTAAATATCAGAGCCATGATTCAAACCCAGGTATGACCGATTACAAAGCCCACACTCTTACCACCAATTATCTTTGTATTTCCAACAGTTTTTGCCCCAAGTAGTTTATAGCAATGCTGTTTGGCACATAGGGTTTCCATTTCATTATGTCTTCACTATTAATTATACATTTATAATCACCCACTCTTCTATATATAATATTTTTTCATTAAATACTTTTTCCTTATATTGTTATCCACTCATTTTTTAAAAATTCATTAAATCATTTAACATATATCTGAGCACCAATCATACAACAATTATACATTGGCAATACCAAATTGAATAAGGCATAGTTTATCTTCCAAGTAATTAGAGAAGATGTTAACCAACAAAATACTGTACAGCACTATAATTGGCTAGAATATTTTTAGTCATTGGGTAATGAATGCAAATCATGCATATCATTGTTAAATCTACTTTGGTGTATTTTATGTTTTAATAGGACAATGTAAAGCTATGTATTTGCCATGGAGCTTACACATTGGGGTTCATTGCTATTGTTCATTTGTTTTCTTACTGTTTCTTTTCCACTATTTCTTTTCCTAAATAGGCTATGTTTTATATTCTATATCCATTTAGAAGGCAGGCATCTTGTTTCTAATTATATGAATGATTATCCCAGAGTTTTTTTCACAAACACAAAAATATTTATTTAATCAAAGGAAACGAAGTGTTTAACTATGTTTTACAGATGGCCAGAAATCTAGTGCTTATACTTCTCTCACCCTACTCTCCTCCATTTTCCAGTGTTTATTTATTTATTTGGGTTCCCAGCCTAGTCACTACTTTGTGTGTTTATGGTGGATTTCAGTTGTCTTTTTAAAATTCTCTCTTAAGAACCTTTTTTTGTCCTTTGTATTCTAGTTTGTTTCCATAGTTACAACAATTATTAGCATCAGCGCTTATGTTGACCCTTAGTATTTTTATTCATCTGACCTTAAAGTTCAAGCAAAGCTGAATGATGATTCTCTGGGGACCCCTGCACTGGGTGGGAAGCTGAAATAAACTTCTAAACCCTCTCCTACTCCAAAGTACTTTATAATTGTACACTGTGTATAAAAAGTGTTCATACACACACCATGCATATATATTTCAATAACACAAAGAGTGTGCAAGTTAGTTGGCTTGCTTATACACTCTTTAGACCTTGAATATGTTAACAACAAAAAACCAAAAAGGTAGTAGAAGGATCTGGTGGTATAGCTATTTAGAACATAGGCTCTACAGCCAGACTGTCTTGGTTCAAATCTGGATTCTGACACTTATTACTGTGAGACCTTGGGCAAATCACTTAGCCTCTTTGTTCTTCTTCCTCCTCATCTGTGAAATGGAGATTATCATTCCTTAGAGGGTTGTTCTGAGCCTTAAATGCAATCAGACACCTAAAGCCATAGCAAGAGTGCCACAATGAAAAATTCTTTCCATAGTAGTCTTTTATCATGCTCGGTTGTTTCTTCAGCACAGTGACATTTTTATTAATACACTAGTAACTGCCATGTATACCTTTCTGCATATTCTAAGACTCACTCTCTCTCATTCTTGATAATTCCTAAATGATGATTCTGATGGATGAAATGGGAGATGCCACTTCTTTCTTCCCCTCAAAAGTCCTGCAGGGATTACCCAGGGAAGATAGTCACAACCCAGCCAAGGAACAGTATCTTTCTGTGGCTCAGATTTTTAAATTGCAACTGCATTCAATGGGTTGTTGATCTGCCCAAGAGCCAGTTTTTTTTGAGGTTCTAAGTGCACTGCTGGAAAGGCAGGCAATTGCTCCTGTCCACAAAACTTGTCACAGAAAACAGCAGCTAAGCCAGGAACATCTTACCTGGAAAAGAGACTTATCCCACCTGCACACAATGTTACCACAGTCTCCTATGGAATGCATTGACCTCATGCTGTTCAAGTCCCAGTGAATCTACACCAGCACCAGAACTTCAGCGATGTGCCAGCGCCCTACAGCCAGTAGTGATTGGTGCATGGCAGCCCATATCTTGAGAGCTTCATAAAGGGGACAGCCTGGTCAACAAGAGCAAAACTCTGTCTCAAAAAATTTTTTCAAAAAGTACAGACCTTTAATGATGGAACCATCTAATTTCAATGGTCTGTGCTTATTTTCTTATGCAGTTTATTTCTGGTACCCATGTTTCCAGACATTTTAATTAGGCTAGGGAATGGGTAGAGGTGCGAAATAATGATCTCATAATACTATAACAAGAAGAGTCACTTTGGATCATCTATTTCCTGGATTGTCATTTTTTACTCAGGAGGTTGATCACTCAGTGGAAGGGTAAAATAAGTTATTACGTGGGAGGAGATCAAGGAGACTTTACAGATGCAGCAACACTGGATTTGTGGGCGGAATAGAATAAAACTAGCAGCTCAGTATCCCAGGAAGGGAAACTGCTCTGTCCCAGAGGGAGGTGAACAAGGTTTTGGGAAAAGAGAAAAGTCCAGGGACCCAGACAATAATTAGAATATCCGAATCCAGAGAATGAGATAAAAGATCCAAATTTATAGAATGGAAGAAAATGCTAGATGTGTGTGCTCTTTTCATTTCTACCATTTCTGTCACCTGAAGAGCAGAAAAATAATTATTCTGAAGAAAAACGCACCTGACAAATTTCTGTTTCCATATGAAAATAAAGAAAAAGATTTAGGAAAAATGTATTAAAAAATTTCTGTTCGCAGTGGCTCAAGCCTGTAATTCCAGCACTTTGGAGGCTGAGGCGGGCGGATCACGAGGTCAGGAGATTAAGACCATCCTGGCTAACGCGGTGAAACCCCGTCTCTACTAAAAATACAAAAAATTAGCCAGGCGTGGTGGCAGGTGCCTGTAGTCCCAGCTCCTCGGGAGGCTGAGGCAGGAGAATGGTGTGAACCCGGGAGGCGGAGCTTGCAGTGAGTAGAGATTGCACCACCGCACTCTGGCCTGGGGACAGAACAAGATTCTGTCTCAAAAAAAAAAAAAAAAAAAAAAATTCTGTTCCATTGCATCACAAGTGTTTAAATTTCTTTTCTAAGAAAACAAATGCATTAAGATTGTGTAAATGCAAGTGGAGTACGCTGCAGCTTTTTTCTAGTAATCACTCCATTTGGACTGGAGAAGCCCTTAATTGGTTTCTGTCTTCTCCCTAATCAAGAATCACTTTCAGCTCGAGGGTGTAACATGAAGACAATAGAAAAACATGCTTAAAACAAAGCCAAACCATGCCTCATTGTTTTTTGAAACTTAAACCCAAACAGAGAGCTTTAATTTACATCAAGCTCTCTGAGCATCTTTGTAATAGAATTTAGCCCTACTAACTGAAATCTAAAATATACTGCTCTTAAGAATTCTGTTGGGTAACAGTGTTTCAGCACATATTTGGTATCTGTTTTATTTTATTTTATTTATTTATTATTTATTTATTTATTTATTTATTTTGAGACAGGGTTTCACTCCCCTTGCCCAGGCTGGAGTACAGTGGCGCACACTTGGCTCACAACAACCTCCACCTCCAGGGCTCAAGCGACCCTCCTGCCTCAGCCTCCCGAGTAACTGGGTCTACAGGCATGCGCCACCACACCAGGCTAATTTTTGTATTTTTAGTAGAGATGAGGTTTCACCATGTTGGTCAGGCTGGTCTTGAACTCCTGACCTCAAGTGATCCACCCGCCTTGGCCTCCCAAAGTGCTGGGATTACAGGCATGAGCCGCTGTGCCCGACTTGTATCTGTTTTATGTCTCTCCTGTATAGAACCCTCTAGATCGTCTCTCACATACGGGATTAGGGTGACACAATTGTTTTTTTCTTTTTTTTGGAGACAGAGTCTTACTATGTCACCTAGGCTGGAGTGCAGTGGCGTGATCTCGGCTCACTGCACCCGCTGCCTCCTGGGTTCAAACCATTCTCCTGCCTCAGCCTCCTGAGTAGCCAGGATTATAGGCACACACGATCACACCCAGCTAATTATTTGTGTTGGACGGGGTTTCACCATGTTGGCCAGGCTAGTCTTGAACTCCTGACTTCAAGTGATCCACCCACCTCAGCCTCCGAAAGCGCTGGGATTACAGGTGTGAGCCACCACGCCCGGCAAGGGGCACACTTTTAAAATGTATGTGTGTGTTTGTGTATGTGTGTAAAATAAACAAGCAAAGGAGGAGGATGTCTCCTGGCATCCAATACCACTGGAGTCAGCTAAGCTGAAATGAGAAGGGTGAGAAACAACCCACATGGTATATGCCTGCCACAGATAGGAAAGAGGAGAGAACAGGTTTTAAATGGATGGATTCTGGGATCCAGGGCAGGAATGGAAGTTCCTCTAGTCTAAAACAGGGATCACAACACTCATTCAAGGCTGGAGGGGCCCTTGGAGAGAACAGAAAGAGAAGAAAAAGAAAAGAAGATGGGGAAAAAAGATGCTACCATGAGAGGCAACCCGACCAGGTAACACTATTCATGGAAAGCCCCACAACAACTGTGCTACTGTTGGTGGCAGCAAGACCACTCACAGATCACAGAAAGGAGGTAGTCCAGTCCCCTACCATTTACATGTCAACTATGTAGCCCCCAAAATTAAAATTAAAAATAAACAAATGAAATAATTTAAGAACTGAAAAAAAAAAAGCCCACTGAGGACATACGTGTGAAATAATAATTTTTAAAAAATCAGTAAAGCAACTGGAACTGAGATTTGAAAGAGAGCTCTGAATGAACTTGGGGTAACATGGAGGAAATATTCTTAGAGAAGCCTACTTTGAAGTGGGTTTTAAAGAGAGGTTGAGGCCGGGCACGATGGTTCATGTCTGTAATCTCAGCACTTCGGAAGGCTGAGGTAGGATGATTGCTTAAGCCCAGAGTTTGGGACCAGCCTGGGCAACATAGTAAGACCCCATTTCTATTAAAAATAAATACATAAATAATAAAAATAGAGATTGGCATGGATGTGAGTATGGGGTAGTACCCTAGAAGAATTTCGGATTGTGTTGCTGACCACAGTCCAGAAGTAAAACTTCATATGAAACGTGCCAGGCCTTATCCATTTGAAGAAGTAACTTCCGAACACTTACACTGTGTTCCACGGCAACAGCTGAGGATACAAGTCTGAGTAAGGCACCATCTGGTCCTTTTAGGAATCCTTAGGTTAATAGGGAAAACAATGTGTAAACAAATAATTATGATACCGCAGGGCAAGTATGGGAAAAAAAAGACTACCGCCAAAACCCACTGTGTGATTACTGTGTGCCAAATACAATAACCTTGTATTTATCTCATTTAATATTCCCAAGCACCCTATCAAGTGGGTACTATTATTATAGAGATAAGGACATTGAAAGGAGAATAATTTGCTCAAGCAAATGTAATCATTCAAGGTCACTCACGTAAGTACGAGGTGGAGCTAGGCTTTAAAGCCACATCTTCTGGATTGAGGGCCACAGTCTCTTAACCACTATGCAATTTTCTATGTAAAATTTTCTATAGAAAGGAAACTGATATTTATCAGAAGCCAAATGCTTCTTTGTTTAATTCCCTCAATAGTTCTGTGAAGTTGGCACTGTGTCTATGTTATGGTTGAAGCAATGACATTCGGAGTGGGACAGGTTCTTAAGTCTTGTTTGTGAAACTCCAAAGCCCATGTTCCTTCCAGTAAATCAAATCCAAGTGGGAGGATGACGTAACCAAGTACCTGAGAGGCCGTGGAAGACTTAAATGTGGGGAGAGTGAGCTGCATCTAGAAGAAAGAACAAAATGTGACCAGTTGTGGAAGAAAGAGAAAGAATATTGCAGGTGGTGTGATTAACTGGAGCAAAGATGCAGGAGGCATTCTTGAGCACGCCCCATGAAGGTGTGGTCAGACATCCAGTGTGGCTGCAGCATGGGTTATAGCAGGGCTACCTCGTTAAGCTGCAGCCAGAGCCATGTGGCTGTCTCATGCTTAAGAGTGTGCATGTGTGGCTCAGTCCGGGGAATGCACAGAGCTTTTCAAGGAGGAGGATGGCACAATCAGATTTGCATTTTAGACAGATCTCCCTGGCAGCTGTGTGGCGTATGGAGTGGAAGGCAGGCAGTAATTGGATTTGTTTAGGTGGCAGAATTGACAGCACGTGGTGAATGAGAGAGGCATGTAAGATGAATTCAAGGTTTCCAGCTGGGGAGCCTGGTGGCAGATTACAAAAACCAAAGAAGAGCAGGGTTTGCTTGTTTGTTTGTTTGTTTGTTTGTTTTGAGATGGGTCTCGCTCTCTCGCCCAGGCTGGAGTGCAGTGGCACGACCTTGGCTCACTGCAACCTCTGCCTCTGGGTTCAAGCCATTCTCCTGCCTCAACCTCCCAAGTAGCTGGAACTACAGGCACACACCACCACGCCCTGCTAATTTTTGTATTTTTAGTAGAGACGGGGTTTCACCATGTTGGCCAGGCTGGTCTCAAATTCCTGACCTCAAGTGATCCACCTGCCTTAGCCTCCCCAAGTGCTGAGATTACAGGCATGAGCCACCGCGCCCAGCCAGAAGAGCGGGTTTCTAGGGGAAAATGTTAAGTTCGGGCTTGTCATGTTGAGTTTGAAGTCTTTGGCACATTGAGCAGTACTATCCATGAGGCGGCTCAAAGAATTTTGAAACTCCAGGGAAAATATGGAGTTAAATTTTTGTCATAACATACTTGTCTAAAACTCAAAGAAAAGGAATAAGAACAGGATGAAACAGGAAAATAGTCAATCTGGTCTAGCTTGTCTTCTTTGTGTTTTGAGGGGAGAAGGGAGATGCTTACTTTATATGGGATTTTTCCCTCTCTCTCTTTCTCATATAGTTGGGACTTACTGAAAAAAAACTCATTGCAGGCTTTGAATCCCAGCGACACTCATTCCGCAACATGCTAACCACATCCTGGTGATCCCAGCTTCAGAGAGGAGAACATGGAGACTTGAGTTCACTGTTGCGGTGAAGTCCTGCTCTGGCCCCAGGCAGGAGAAGTCAAGATCAAAGCTCACAATGCAAATATTGTTCTGATTAAAACCAAACTTTCTGCTTTTGATGTGGGCCAACCTCCATTGCTGGTAGGAACAAGGGAGGAGTATAGCAAAAAGACACTGGCAGTAAGTATAAAACCAGGATGCACTCAATTTAAAAGACAGAGAGAGAAAGAAAAAAGAGAGTGATGAGGATGGGGGTAGACAAAGAAAGGAAGAACAAAAGAAAGAAGGAAGGAAGGAAGGAAGGAAGGAAGGAAGGAAGGAAGGAAGGAAGGAAGGAAGGGAGGGAGGGAGGAAGGGAGGGAAAGAAGCTGACATCAGCCCATGCCTAGGGAGGGAAGGAAGGAGGGAGGAAGGGAGGGAGGGAAGGAGGGAAGGAGGGGAGGAAGGGAGGAAGGGAGGGAAGGAGGAAGGGAGGGAAGGAGGAAGGAACAAAAGAAGGAAGGAAGGAAGGAAGGAAGGAAGGAAGGAAGGAAGGAAGGAACAGAAAGAAGCTGACATCAGCCCATGCCTAGGGAGTGGTGCAGAGGACCATGTAACAGGGTAAAGCACAGTATAAGTGCCACTCTTTTGTCAAGGGCCCAATTCTTTCCCTCTCTCTCTCTCTCTCTCTTTTTTTTTTTTTTTTTTTTTGGGACGGAGTTTCGCTCTTATTGCCCAGGCTGGAGTGCAATGGCGTGATCTCAGCTCACCGCAACCTCCGCCTCCCAGGTTCAAGTGATTCTCCTGCCTGTCTCCTGAGTAGCTGGGATTACAGGTATAAGCTACCACACCCAGCTAATTTTTGTATTTTTAGTACAGACGGGGTTTCTTCATGTTAGTCAGGTCGGTCTCGAACTCTTGACCTCAGGTGATCCACCCGCCTCGGCCTCCCAAAGTGCTGGGATTACAGGCGTGAGCCACCTCGCTCAGCCTCTCTCTTTTTTTTATTATACTTTAAGTTCTAGGGTACATGTACACAATGTGCAGGTTTTTTACATATGTATACACTGCCATGGTGGTTTGCTGCACCCATTAACTGTAAACTAGTTCAACCATTGTGAAAGACAGTGTGGCGATTCCTCAGGGATCTAGAACTAGAGATTCCATCTGACCCAGCCATCTCATTACTGGGTATATACCCAAAGGATTATAAATCATGCTGCTATAAAGACACATGCACACGTATGTTTATCAAGGGCCCAATTCTATGGAGGAAACAGCAGAGCTCCTCAGATTACCAGTCCTCCATTCTAGTCTCACTGTGCTGTGAACTGCCTGTGGGTCTTAGGGATATCTCCCGACACCTCTTTCAGGTCAGTTTCCTTGACTGACACATAAGCACTGGGGGCTCTCTGTGGCTTCTTTCAGCTGTCTAACATTTACATTCCATGGCTGCTTCCGGATGTTCTCTTATTCTGGGGTACCATCTGCATTATTTTTTGGGGAGAAGGATGCCTGATCTCCTACAGAGTAACGAGACACAAGGAGGGTGTCTGAACCATTTCTACAGACTCCAAGAGGTTCTAACCAGCCCAGGTCACTTCTACTTTTGAAACCTGTGGACACGTTTTGATGTTATAAAATGCCAAAGCAGGATTCCCAAAACTCTCACATATTTTTAAATGCTTGTATTTTGCAAATAGCCCTTATTTACAACCAAAATAAAACTTCATTTGGGAGCAATGTCAAGAGTCTTAATGTGAGGCCTTTCATGAATATGAGGCCTCCTGCTAAATGGCCCACCTGCTTCCCCCACATAAGCCTGGTCATATCAGTACCCCCAGGAGCTTGGCACATGGTTGTCACATGGTGAATAATGAAAAAGTACTTCCTAAATGAGTAAGTGCACACATGGATGAATAAACAATCTACATGTCCTTGGGCTCTGCATACTTCATTAGGAAAATAATAAGGTGGCAACAGGGCTCTCTAAGAAGCATGCAGATTAAAGTTCCCCTCTATGGTTGGCCAGAACCCAAGAAATCACCTAACCAATAGATCTAAGGAACAGCAATGAGGGCTTTTAATTAGAAGTAGGAATTCACATTCTAGTTTTAGTAGTAAGCATCTAATACCAATCTTTCACTAGGATACATTTCTACCACTCAGATTCAGAATGGGGAAGGATAGAAACCATAGACTGGGTCCTTTGAAAGAATTCCTACTATGGTTTCATCTGCTGTTGTGTGCTTCATATATGTTTTTGCAAGGATTAGGAGGAAATAGTTGGTTAAACAAATCCTTACCCCATGGATACATAGGGGCCTCAAAAGACTGACAAACATGTTGAACTTGGAAAAATCCCAAGACCATGCATCACAATCTTGACACTACAAGTATCTGTTCCCCACCCAACTGAGCAGATGTTATTGCTCTCAAAGCTTCATTTTTCAGCCAATGCCTCCTGCTAGATTTACCCACCGAGGATTTCTGATTGATAGCTACAGAGGGGAGAGCCACCTTGAAGTTACAATTTTTAAAAATTAGCTGCTAGATTTTGGGTATGAACATCTCAAAATGATAGGTCCCTTTCTCCCAATTTGCCACGGATATGTCCCAAACAGTCTGTGCAAGTCTGTGCTTCACATTCACAGCCCTTAGAAAGAGGAAAACATAACTTGACATCTACCTTCCTCACTGGATTCATGAAGAGGATTAATGAGTTAATAAGCATTAAGTACTTTGCAAGCCACAGGTGACTGGAAAACATTATTAGGACCACATTTTTCCTACCAAAGCAGTTCAAGCTTTGAACAGAAGGTTAAATCCCAGGAGAAATGTCTACTTCTAATACGGGAAACTGGATGCCTACTGTCAGGTAATAGGATGCCTTTTAAAATGCCCTGGGTTATCCAGTCACTAGTGACAGGGACAGATTTAGACAATATGAGGGCAAGAGTATCCCCCAAAGCACTATTGAAAGTAACTGAAGTAATAAGCAATTCCAATTAACAGTGGCATCTGCAGCAGCAGCAGAAACACTTTGGTTAGACTGATGTTTCTCTGAACTCGCTCCCTTTCTCAAGTCTGAAAACCTTTGCTGTTTTGCAAACTACAGCTCTGTTAACAATGTCTGGTCATTTACTTTTGCCACATCCAAACTTTGTGTGCGCACAAACATGACCTAGTTGAACTGCAATAATTGTATTATTTGATACAACCCAGGTGGGTTCCAAGGCTCTTGTTAGCAGGGAAAACACAAAGTCATAAAGTTCACTTCAGGCTTAGATATGTCTCTTTCCTGTTCCCAGGAACATTTCTTCCTGACTCTATATTTACTCACGCAGTACAAATAATGTGAAATGGCTAAGCAGCTAAAAACTTACAGAAAGATCTCTACTACGCCACAAAATGATATTCTATTTATTTCGCAACCCAGGGCGCCTAAAACTCTAAAACAACTTTAGTCACCAAAAAAGGTGGAAACTTTGGATGCATTTAAGAAGACAATGACCTCTAAATCAGGAATCTTGACCTCTAATTTCATCAATGCTCTGGCATTTCTGCAAACTTTTCATTTTCAGAACAAAAGGATTCGTCTAGTAGGACAATGAGGAGTAGATTTTAGGATGAGAATGGAGGTAGGGAAAACACTTACAAAGCTATTGTAGGACTTCAGGAAAGATATAATATGACTGAAAGAAATTAGTGGTGGTGGGAATTCAAACACGGATTGATTTCCGAAGTGCATCAGGCTTTTTGCTAGCAGCTGAGTCTTCACTGCCATCAAGAGTCCCTGTCTCTGTGAACACCCAACACACATATAAATAACCTTGACATATATTAACTGCTACAACTGTAGCATGAATAAAATGTCTCAGAATCACAAGTGGAGAAGCAATTGATTGAGACTGGAATAGTCTAAAATAACTTAAAAAAATGACATATTGAATAGGATTTCACCCGCATCAGAAGGAGGGGAATAGCTTTCTTGGCAGCATGATGCATGCACCTGTTTGGCAGGCTCAATGCCTGGTGAGTAATTTATTCATTTATCCACTCCATCATTCATTTGTTCATTTATTCATTTATTTATCAGGCCTCTGCAGTATGTTACGCTCCACGTGGGGCCCTGGATATATTATATTGAGTAAAGGCCAGTAGGCACAGAGGAAAAAGTATTGGATGTCAGGCTATGAAGTTTCAGTCGTATCCTGATAGTCATAGGATCTAATCAAGGATTTTCGAGCAGGCAAATGACATGATTACCACCTCTATTAAGTAAAATAGCTCTGGCCAAAAATAAAATGTAAGGCTGGGCGTGATGGCTCATGCCTGTAATCCCAGCACTTTGGGAGGCCGAGGTGGGCGGATCACAAGGTCAGGAGCTTGAGATCATCCTGGTCAACATGGTGAAACCCTGTCTCTGCTAAAAATATAAACATTAGCTGAGTGTGGTGGTGTGCACTTGTAGTCCCAGCCACTCGGGAGGCTAAGGCAAGAGAATCGCTTGAACCTGGGAGGCGGAGGCTGCAGTGAGCCCAGATTGTGCCACTGCATTCCAGCCTGGCGACAGAGTGAGACTCTGTCTCAAAATAAAATGAAATAAAATAAAATAAAATTTTAAAGTGGAGAGTTAGAAAAGCTGATGACCGAGAGCCCAACTATAGAAGACATTGCTGTAATCTAGAAACAGGGTAAGATCTGGCTAGGACAAGGGAAGAGGTCATAAAAAGAGGACTAAACATTTGCAAGCTGTGGGTAAAATGAACTCTGAGAGATAGGAAGGGACGGAGCCGAAGTGTTAGTTTTCTGGCTTGTGTTAATAGATAAAGCATGAGGCTGTTACCTAGAAGGGAGTTTGACAGGAGAGTGAAAGATGATAGTTTTGGTTTGAGGTGTGTTACATCTGAGAGATTTCTGGGTTGTCCATGTAGGAACATCCAGTGGACGTGCCTGTAGCTCAGGATAGAGGCAAGGGCTAGAGAAAGGGATGTGAGGGTTGTCTGCAAAAAACAACATAATATATCCACGTAGGGCTCTGGATATATTACATTGAGTAAAGACCAGTGGGGGCCAATGAAAAAGTGGCGGATGTGTTGCAAAAAAGTAACAGTGGACGACACCTTATTAAAAGCCTATTGAAGACATACGAGGAATGATGATCTAGTTAAAAAAAAAAAAAAAAAAGAAAAGAAAAAAATAAAGATCTGTGTCAGAGCAGAAGAACCAGGAAAGAGTGCTATTGTGATGCCAACAAGGCAAGAAAGAATTTCCAGAAAGAGGGCTGGTATGCAGCAGGAAGTGCTGAAAACACAACCCCTTCTACATTTCTTTTCACCCCACCGCCAAATTGGATTGCCCCATTTGCAGACATATCCTTGAATATCTCCTCTTAAGCTACGCTTTAATATGTATCTGTGACTATGGCATATATAATAGCTAAATATGAAACTCCATTAACATCAAGGTTTTCTGACTCCACTTTGGTGAGTCATTCAACGTAATCGGGAGTTAGAAATGAGCAACAGATGTGTCACATTCTTTGAGCAGTGCTCAAAGAAACCCAAAATGGTCAACGTGTAAACTTTTCTAAAATATGTTTTCCTGACATTATGGATGATAATGAGGTTTTTGAAATTATAAGTCAAAGTCATTTACTTTATAGCATTTCCAGAAAAATCTGAATTGCAGAAATGCCATGTTTCCAAGAAACAGTAATGATTTCAACTCTGTTTTCCCTCTTATATCTTACTCTTTGGATAACCAGTAGCAAATTTCTGGAAGGGGAAGGGTGCAAAACCAAATCAAACTGGCACCACAGATGATCAACTGACATCTTCATGGCAGTTTAGTTCATGTTTAAAATTGAAGAATAAAGCACCATACCTGTTAAGTATCTCTTAATAAGTGGTACTTCTTAAAGTAATGAGTTATCAGGGTAGATAATTTCCCTTTTTGTAAAAGTAACATACAATATTTTAAGTTCACCTTTTGTTTTAATTTTATTTAAAATAAATGTGGTCAGACAGAAAAATATTAAGAGCAAACTCATTACAACTCAGGCCCAATTTGACGTTGAGTAATTAAGCCAAACGCCTTCTTGTCCTGTGCTATGCCCCATGATCATCTAATCCCTGGTTTCCTTTGAGTGAAGCGAAAGTTCTTTGCTCAAATTAGATCCATAGAGAATGAGACTCCAAAAGAGGTCGGTGGACCTGTAGGCAATCGGGAATGTCTGCTGAATCAGTGATTCTTCACTTTAAAAGTAGTAAGTGGTGGGGAGCAAAGAGATAATGTCTAGAGTTGATCATCAAGGAAATGTAGCATAAGCATATTATTAAAGTCAGGGTGGTAACCACTAAAAGAGCTAAATATGGAAACTGTTAAAAGTGGTTTCCTCTGGGAAGTAAGCTAGGCATTGAGGAGGCTGGGGAGGGCTGAAGCAGACACTGTGCTTTGCATTATAAGACATCCTGTACTTTGCCATTTTTTTTTTAACCAAAGATATTTTTCACTTGGATAATACATGAAAATGGCGAGAAAAAGAACCATGAAAACTATTAAGTGTTATTACTATATATTCACTTACTTTGGCTTATGTAATAGATATTTGAATTTAGACTCACAATGTCACAAAAAGACTAACTTCTGTCTTACAAATAAAAAGACTGAGACTCAGACAAGTTAAGTGAGTGACCCAAGGCCATGGAACATACAGTCAAAGCAAGAGCCCAGCATTCCTACTAGGTCTGTGTATTATACGTGTGTGGCCAGCCTACCTCTTTTTATGAATTTCACAAAACAGAGAATGGACTCATTCTTATTCAGGAATTTTCAGATGATTCTACAGGTCCTCCTGGAAAATTATATCACAGCTCAACCTCAGTAGACATTAGAAATGTCTAATGTTAAAGAGAAGAACAAGGAAAGTCCTAGGAGCTGGGGCATGGAGTTGGAATTTCTAACAAAAAGTCTGTCTCTAGCATGGGAGAGATCATATCATTCCATATGGCAGCCACTACTGACATACAGCCAGATGTATTAGTTTGCTAGGGCGGTCATAATAAATGATCACAAGCCAAGTGGCTTAAACAATGGAATTTTACTGTCTCATTATTCTGGAGACAAGAAGTCCAAAATCACGGTGTGAGCAGGATTGGTTCCCTCTAAGGAGCTGTGAGAGAAGGAACTGTCCTGGGCCTCTCTCCATGGCTTGCTGGTAGACCATCTTCTTGCTGTGTGTCTTTGCATGGTCTTCCCTCCATGCATGCCTGTGTGTTCAAATTTCCCCTTTTTATAAGAATATCAGTGATACTGGACTAGGGGCTCATCCTACTCCAATATAACCTCATTTTAGCTAATTATATTTGCAACAATCCTATTTTCAAATGCAGTCACCTTTTGAGATACTGGGGATTAAGATTTCAGTATATGAATTTTGAGGAGACACAGTTCAACCCACGAAACCAGGAAACAACAAAATCCTTGAAGCCTTCCCCTGAAACATTTAGAGTGTGTTTTTTAAAAAAGTTTTTTAAAAGTTAAAATCAATTGAAATACAACATTTATTGGTTAGAGATTTACTGCACATTTACCTATTTTTAAAAACTCTATTAAATAAAATGGAGAAAGAAACCACAACATTATCTCCTAGAATGTAATAATAATTTAAATTATGGATAAATATGTATACATACATACCTACACATATATATATGTAAAATGTTATACTAAACATAACAAATGTTATATAACAGAGTTACCATTCAATAATGTAAAAGCATTCACCTAACAGTACATGAAAAAGTTCAACCCTCAAGTGGATATGTCACATTTTAAGAGGTCTTGTCAATTATAACTGAACCACTAAATGAAATCTGAGCACCTCAAACTGGGAAAACTCACATGAAAATTTAAAATCCAATTTACTTTCCCATTTGACCATGATATTTACCTTTTGCTTTTCACTCAGAAAGAAAAACAAGGATAACAAGTTTCTCTTTGATTTCCAGTCAGCTCTTCATGCACTGGTCTTTATACTAAGAACGTATATCTTCACAGGAAGTTTAAGAGAGAAAAAGTGTCTCTTAACAAGTGTGTCTAATCAATAGTTCCTCTACAATATGCAATTGTATACTAACCTAAAAAGCTTCTGCAAATATGTTTAACTTGGCTTAACTATTCTGGTTAACTTTGAACACAAGTTCTGCTAGCAATCTAACAGAATAGCAAGTATTTCTCATGGAAGTAAATTATATAAATTATATATCACTGATATTTTCCAAATACACCTACTTCTCACTCTTAAGTTGGTTGGTTTTCACTAACTCATTTCACCTACTCACTCACTTTTACTGAATCATTCAACAATCATGGGAATATCTCAATCTAAATGTGGGTTGCTTTTTTAAAATTTATAATACTGCTGCTTGGACTTGGAATGCATTGTTTAAAATGAAAGTAATATTACACATGTAGAATACACATTGAATATTGTATTGAATACACATATGCATTCAATAAATGCATATTTAATCATGAGATGAAAGAAAATAATGTCAATACCCCTAAACAAAACCTAAAAATATATGAAATGTTTTCTTATGGAAGAAACCTTTCTCCTTATTTTTCATCTTTTTTCAAATTCTCCCTTCTCCTCCTCCAACTTGCCCTGATAGAGTCTTGGCTTTCCCCTGAAAATACCACTTTGTAAACCCTTTTAGTCCTTTCCAATTCTAGAAACTGCTTCTTCAATCTCTGTCCAACTTCAAGGGCAAAGAAGAACAATCAGTAGACTCTGTTCCCTACCTACTACCCCTTCCAGATTCAGTTGGTCCTTCCTAACTGTATGTTCTGCATACAAAGATTCAACCAACTGCAGGTGAAAATATTCAAAATAGGTAAAACAAACATTTTTTACCAATAAAATTATTTTTTAAAAATGCAAGTAAATAACAATACAGTATAACAACAAGTTACATAGCATTTAGATTATATTAGGTACTATAAGTCATCTAGAAATGATTTAAAGTATATGGGAAAATGTGTGTAGGTTATATGCAAATACTCCAGGTTTTTTTTGTTTTTGTTTTTTTTTTTTGGACAGAGTCTTGCTCTGTTGCCCAGGTTGGAGTGCAATGGCGTGATTAGTGCTCACTGCAACCTCCACCTCCTGGGTTCAAGCAATTCTCCTGCCTCAGCCTCCCAAGTAGTGGGGATTACAGGCACCCACCATCACGCCCAGCTAATTTTTGTACTTTTAGTAGAGACTGGTTTCACCATGTTGGCCAGGCTGGTTTTGAACTCCTGATCTCAAATGATCCACCTGCCTCGGCCTCCCAAAGTGCTGGGATTACAGGTGTGAGGCACTGCGCCCAGCCTGCACCATTTTTATTAAAGGGATTTGAGTATCCAATGATTATGGTATCCAAGGGAGTCCTGGAACCAATCCACCTCAGATACAGAGGGATGACTGTACTGGATCCCCTATAATATCTCAATAAATTGCATTTCATAAGCTACTCCATGATGTGGCAGGTCATAACCATGAGCCACTTCTCAGAAAGTGTGCTCAGAGTCCTGGCTGAGTGGGCATCTAGCCACATGGCCTGATTTCCTGGACACAGCTGTCTGGACAAAGGAGAGACACCTGACCCAAGCCACACTAATCAGATCATTTGGAATTGGAATATTCTTGGTGTGGAATGCTGTGGAAAAATGATGCTAAAAATGGCAATAACAGCTTTTTCTTTCCAAGATGGTGGATTGGAGGCATTGTAAGCATGCCTCTTCCACTTGAAAAGACAAAATAGTGTATTGAGATTCATGCTGTCAACAGTTTTCCAGGAAGCAACACAGGAATTTAAAAGAAAAACAGAAAGAAACCACAGACTCTTGGAAAGAAGCAGTGGGCAGCAGCCTACACTGTGAACCAGGAGAAAAACTGAGTCTGCAGAGTTTAAGGAGGAGAGAGACTGCCTCCGTGACACAACCCCACACTGGGGAGTCCAGGCCAAGGGGAAGGCCTCAACCCTACTAAGTGCTGGAGCTGATTTAGTGAGTGCTGGGGAATATATGAGAAGGAGTGGCATCAAGACTCCAGCAGGGATGGAGGGAAACCATTCTTGATTCCACCTCACAGGGAACCTTGCAGAAGTCTGCCAGCTAATTCAGGCAATGGTCACAGGTTTAGAGAAACCCCCAGCTGAGATTCATGATATAATCTTGAGTAGGAACGAACCCCTATGACCAGAACCACTGAGAGAGCAGGAAGTGTGCTACAGCCATGGGCACAGAAGTTGGGCATTTCTGTTTCCTGGGTGAACCAGGAGGGGTATGGCCTGAAAGCCATGATTTCTGTCTCAGTCAAGAAGGGTTATGGCCCAGGGCAGTTTTGGGTTCTGAGTACAGGCTGCCCGGAACCTAGCTAGCTGCTGCTAGCAGAACACTGTGGGTGTCGGACCTCCCTTGCCAAATGCGTGGGAGCTGAGTGCAGCTTACTGCCACCTGCTATTCCCCACGCTCCACGTAGATCATTTGGTACAGTGGAGGCAGCTTTGCTCCTCACTGGAACACTACTGCAGCAGCCAGAGAACTGCCCTCTGATCCCCATTGGGGCTGCTGCTTGAGCCCACACATGAGAAGCCAGTGCATGGACTTGCCTGACCTGGCCCCCATGTGGCTTTGCCCCTCCACCCACCCTGCTAGTGAAACACAATTAACAGGGAATTTTGGGTTCTCCATGACCCTGCCCACTGCCTGAGACCCCAGAGTACCTACTCTGGGAAACACAAGGCAAGCACAAATCCCACTGTTACTACCACAGCTGGCGCTCTTTTGCAAGCACCACCTGCTGGCTGGAAGCCAGCCATCCCAGCCCCTTACAACATCTGCAGGCACAATAACACGGCACTCAGGAAGGAAAAACTTGCACAACCTCAGCTATTGCCATTTCCTGCATTATGCTGGCTAACCAGGAGGTCTTCAGTCTGTCCATGTGCCCAGTACATTACTACTACAGCTGGCACTTGAGAAATTTGAGAAAGCCAATACACTAAGGCTATTTATAACTAAGGAAATCTCACACAATCTACGTGACTTCCCTCCTACTCCCATCAGAGTTGACGCAGTACCTGCTGCTGGGAGACTAGAGGACAGGTTACACCACTGAACTGTCTGCAGATATTCCCCAGCAACATTCTGGGGTGCAGAAACCCCACTGGGTGGCTAGACTAAGAGGAGCAGAGGGATTTCCAGTAGTCTGACTCTCAGGGATTGCTACTCCTAGGGAAGAGGGCATGCACCACATTAAGGGAGCACCCTGTGAGGCAAAAGAAATCAGGCTTCAGGCTTTGCATCCCTGCACTTTCTACTTAAGGGAAGTCTGTTTCAGCAGAGGTACAGGTGCAGTGCTGGGTTCAGTGAGAAAAGTCTGGAGCTCTAGCCCAATGGTCAGGCAGCCCTGGTGCTCATGAAGGGTCTTAGAGAAGGGACTTCTCCCCCTTTCCCACCACTGCAGACACAGCTGGGGCTTTTACCACAGGAGTTCAGCATGGGTACATCTGTAGACAGCCTTTCTGGAACACTTCAGGGTGACTGCATCTGCAGGAGGAGTACCCTCCAGGTTCAGGCTTGCATGAGAGATAGAGTCACAATCCCTCCCTACATAAAACATCAGCATTCCTACAGATGAAAAGAGGTACTGGTCTGATCTGAATAGCCAGAATACCAGGTCAAGAGTGTGACTGGAAGGATTGCTTTCCTGCTGGCTTGGAATGGAGGCTGTGGTGGCTCCTTCCATTCCCCCGAAATACTTCAGCGCGTTTCACTGAAAGCTTCCCCACCTACCTCTGTCGAGTCTGTGACCTTGGCACACTATTAGGGTAATATGTTTGTCCACCCACTTTAGCCATAGCCAGATTTTACCCATAGCCATCTCCCACTCGCCTGAAGCCTAAACTGTTCAACCCAATGAAGAAAGTACGAAGGAAAAAAAAATTTTTTAAATGCATACCACTGGGGAATAAGATAAGCTTCATGAGACTTCTGCCATTCCAGCCTAACAGGAGATGGTGAACTTGCTCACATACCTAACACATCACTATTACAACCAGCATCTGAGAAAGCCATTACACAAGGATTCTCTATAAACAAGAAACTCATACAGAGTATTCACCATGGAAAACACCCAGAGCTGAAGCTAGGTGACAATAACCTAGAAACATTAAAGTCACATCCTCAAGAGAAAAAAATTTTTTACAAAAGTTGAATCAAAAATAAATTTTAAAATAATTAGATGAAATAGTCAACCTAAAAAAGAAAAAATGAGAAAAATAATTCAGGCAATATGCAAAGAATACCCCCAGAAGAGTACACTAATTCTACAGCAGTGGATCTAAACCCAAATGCAATCTTTGAAATACCAGATAAAAAATTCAAAAGGTTGATTATTAAGTCACTAATGGAGATACAGGAGAAAGGTAAAAAAACAGCATAAGCAAATTTCAAAAACAACTCAGGATACGAATGAAAAGTTTTCTAAAGAAATACATATTTTAAAGAAAGACCATCAGAATTATTGGAAATGAAAGACATATTTAGGGAACTATAAAATGAAGAAGAAAGCTTTAACAATAGACTAGATCAAGTAGAAGAATTTCAGAGGCTGAGGACAAGGCTTTTGAATTAACCAAATCAGACAAAAATGACCAAAAAAAATTAAAAGAAAGGAATAAAGTCTCTAAGAAATATGGGATTATGTAAAATGGCCAAACCTATGAATCATAGGGGTTCCTGAGGAGAAGAAAAAGCAAAAAGTTTGGGAAACCTATTTGAGGGAATGATGAAGGAAAGCTTCCCTTGTCTTGCTAGGGATTTAGACATCCAAATAAAAGATGCTGAAATAATTCCTGGAAGATTAATTGTACAAAGAAAATCATCAAGATATATAGTCATCAGGCTATCTAAACTCAACCTGAAAGAAATAATTCCAACAGCAGTGAGACAAAAGCATCAGGTAACCTGTAAAGGAAAATCTATCAGACTAACAGGGGACTTCTGAGTAGAAACCTGATGTCTAGAAGGGACTGGGCTCCTATCTTTAGTCTCCTTAAATAGAATAACTGTCAGCCAAGAATTTTGTATCCAGCAAAACTAAATTTTATAAATGAGGAAGAAGTAAAGTCTTTCTTAGGTGAGCAAAGGCTGCGGGAATTTGTCAGTATTAGACCAGCCCTACCAGAAAGGCTAAAAGGAGTTCTAAATCTTGAAACAAAAGGCTGTTACACATTGGAATAGACATTCCTGAAAGTTTAAAATTAACAGGGTTTATAAAACACTAAGACAAGTAAGAAAACAAGTCACTAGGTAACCTTTAAATGATGACTAGAACTGTCATTCACATTCACATCTCCATATTAATGTTGAATGTAAATGGTCTAAATGGTCCAACTAAGATACACAGATTGGAATAACTGATTAAAAATCATAAACCAAATATCTGCTGTCTTCAAGAGATACTGCTAACATGTAAGGATTCTTATAGACCCAAGGTAGGGGGGTGGAAAAAGATATTTCATGCAAATGGAAACCAAAATCAAGCAGTAGTAGCAATTCTATATCAGATAAAACAGATGTTAAAGCAAAAACAGCATAAGGAAAAGACAAAGAAGGTCATTACATAATGACAAAATGATCAATTCAATAAGAAGATATACCAATTCTAGATACATATGCAGCTAACTCTGAAGCTTCCAGATTCATAAAGCAGTTACTATTAGATATATGAAAAGAAATAGTCAGCAGCACAATAATAGTGGGGGACTTCAACACTCCACTGACCGCACTAGACAGATCACTGAGGCAGAAAATCAACAAAGAAACACTGGACTTAAACTGTACTCTAGCTCAAATGGATCTAAAAGACCCTTATAGAACATTCTACCCAAGAACTTCAGAATACACATTCTTTTCATCAGCACACAAAACATTCACCAAGATAGACTATATGACAGGCCACAAAACAAGTCTCAATAAATTTTAAATTATCAAAACAGTATCAAGTATCTTCTCAGAGCACAGCAGAATAAAATTAGAAATCAATTCCAAAAGTAACCTTCAAACCATGCAAATACATAGTGATTAAACAAATCTGCTCCAGAATTATTTTTGTGTTAACAACAAAATAAAGATGAAAATTTAAGAATTTTCTGAAATGAATGATCACAGTGACACAAATTATCAAAACCTCTGGGATATAGCAAATGCTGTGCTAAGAAGAAAGCTTATAGCACAAAGTGCCTCTATCAGAGAGTTTGAAGGATGAAAAATTGATAATCTAATGTCATCCCTCAAGGAACTAGAAAAAAAAGAACAAACCAAACCCAAAGCTAGCATGTAAAAAGAAATAAAAAGGATCAGAGCAGAATCTAATGAAATTGAAACCAAAAGAAAAAAAAAGTCAATGAAACAAAAAGCTGGTTCTTTGAAAAGATTAATGAAATTGAAAAGCCACTTGCTAGATTAACCAAGCAGAGAAGAAATTCAAATAAGCTCAATTAGGAGGGAAAATGGAGACATCACAACTGACACTACAGAAATACAGAATATCATTTGAGACTACTATGAACAACTCTATGCACACAGACAAAAAAACCTAGAGAAATTGGATACATTCCTGAAAACATATAACCTCTACCCCTTGCTTGAATCAGGAAGAAATAGACATCCTGAACAGATCAATAAAAAGCAATGAGATTGAATCAGTAATTTTTAAAAAGCTGCCAACAAAAAATAGCCCAAGGCCAGACAGATTCTCAGTCAAATTCTACCAGACATTCAAAGGAGAATTGGTACCAATTATACTGAAACTATTCCAAAGATTGAGAAGGAGAGAATCCTCCCTAACTCATTCTGCAAAGCCAGTATCACCCTGATACCAAAGCCAGGAAAGAATACAACAAAGAGAAAGCTGCAGACCAATGTGTTTGATGAATACAGATACAAAAATCCTGTACAAAATTCTAGCAAACCAAATCCAACAGCACATCAAAAAAGTAATTCACCATAATCAGGTGGGTTTTATCCCAGGGATGGAGGCATGTTTCAACATATGCAAGTCAATAAATGAGATTTATCACAAAAACAGTTAAAAACAAAAGCCTTATGAACATCTCAATAGACACAGAAAAAGCATTCAATAAAATCCAGCATCCTTTTATGATACAAACCATCAAAAAACTAGACCTACAAGGAATATACCTCAAAATAATAAAATCCATATATGACAAACCCATAGCCAACATCATACTGAATGGGAAAAAATTGAAAGCATTGCTCCTAAGAACTGGAACAAGACAAGGATAACCTCTTTCACCACTCCTATTCAACATAGTACTGGAAATCCTAGACAGAACAATCAGGCAAGAGAAAGAAATAAAGGGCATCCAAATTGGAAAAGAGGAAGTCAGATTTTCTGTTTGTCAATGATATAATCTTATAAACAGAAATCCCTAATAACTCTTCCAAGAGATTCCTAGATCTGATAAATTAATTCAGTAAAGTCTCAGGTTACCAAATCAGTGTATACAAATCAGCAGCACTGCTATACACCAACAACAACCAAGATGAGAATAAAATCAAGAACACAATCCCTTTTACAATAGCAAAAAATAAAATAAAATACTTAGGAATTTACTTAACCAAGGAAGCAAAAGATGTCTACCAGGACAACTGCAAAACACTGCAGAAAGAAATCAGAGATGATACAAACAAATGGAAATACATCTCATGCTCATGGATAGGAAGAATTGGTATCATGAAAATGGACATACGGCCCAAAGCAATCTACAGATTCAATTCAATTTCTATCAAAATGCCAACATCATTTATTAAAGAATTCAAAAAAATCATCCTCAAATTCCTATGGAACTTAAAAAGAGCCCAAATAGCCAAGGCAATCCTAAGCAAAAAAAAAAAAAAAAAAATCTGGAGGCAACATATTACCTGACTTCAAATTATACTACTGACAAAAGACTAATATCCAGAATCTACAAGGAACTCAAACAAATCATCAAGAAAAAATCCAAATAATCCCATTGAAAGTTGGGCAAATATCATGAATACTTGAAGCCATGAATTTCTCAAAAGAAGATATACAAATTCCAACAAACATGAAAAAATGCTCAACATCATCAGGGAAATGCAAATTAAAATTACAATGAGATACTACCTTACCCCAATCAGAATAAACATAATTAATTTTTTTTTTAAACCCACACAATAGATGGTGGTGTGGATGTTCTGAAAATGGAACATTTATACACTGCTGGTGGGAATGTAAATTAGTACACCTCTATGGAAAACAGTATGGAGATTTCTCAAAGTAGATCTACCATTGGATCCAGCAATCCCACTACTGAGTATTTACCCAAAGGAAAACATTAACTATATTAAAATGACACCTGCATGGGTATGTTTATCACAGCGTGATTCACAATTGCAAAGATATAGAAATGACTGAATGCTCATCAACCAAGGAGTGGGTACCACTCATATATATATGAGTACTAAAGAAGCACACAAGCACACACACGCACACCATGGAATACTACTCAACCATAAAAAAGAACAAAATAATGTCATTTGCAGCAACTTGGATGAAACTAGAGGCCATTATTCTAAGTGAAGTAACTCAGGAATTGAAAACTAAATATGTTCTCATAAGTGAAGGCTAAGCTATGGGTACATAAATGCATACAGAGAGGTATAATGGATATTGGAGACTCAAAAAAGGGGAGGGTGGGTGGCGGTAAGTGATGCAAACCTATCTATTGGGTACAATGTACACTAGTTGTGTGATGGGTGCACTAAAATCCCAGACTTCACCACTGTAAAATTCATCCATATAACAAAAATCTACTTGTACCCCTAAAGCTTTTAAATCTTTTTTAATGGCAATGGCAGAAGAAATACATTCATAGTCATTCATTCATTCATTCATTCTTCTCCAAATATAAACTAATTGCTTGCTGCTAGCCAAGTACTGTGGCAAATCCCATATCTTACAGTGTTTTTAGATGGTAAGTGGAATGATTTAGCTAAAGTATAGTGTTAACCTAGGAAATTGGAAAATTGGGTTGAAGCTAAAATTGTAGCAAGTTTTGATGGTATTTCAAAGGTTTGGGATTTTATTTTATAAAAAGGTAGCTGGTTGTACAGAATGTTGTACACTAGCTGATTCACATAAGAAGTCCTCTGCTTCTCCATTATTTCCCTTTCAAGACTTATACTTTTAATGGAATCAACATTCACTGAAATATAATTTCAACCTTTTTTGTTACTGAGATTGAAGTGTCTATTATATTATGATTCTCCCTGACTCTAATTCAAGGCAAACTCTATCGAAAGAAGAGAAAAGAAGGTGGCCTCTCTATAGGTCTGTGTGTTGGTGCTTTGTTAATACATTTCTATCTTTGGAATCTACTCTAGGGCTCCATACTAAGAGGTGCTCAATCTGTGCACACCTAAAATGAATAAGAAACATGTATCATGAGCTTGGAGATGCAACTGGGATGGAATGAGCTAAAAAAAAAAAAAAAAAAAAAAAAAAAAAACCATTCAGGATTTCTGAAGGAATACCTTGCTGGGTGTGGAGAGTAAGTCTGTGAAATGTGCCTTATCTGGCATAATGAGAGGGCAGGGGAAAGAGAGGTGGAAGGAGAACCAAATACTTTCAAAGAACAACATTGCGTCCTAAGAAGAGAGTGATTTAACAGTATGCAACACATCTGTGCTTTGCCCAAAGGCACAGTGATTAAGAAATACTGTTATCGCCTTCAAATGCAAGTTTTCTGAAACATTAAATACGATAACCTCCTGGTGGATTTTTCCACGGCAGTTGCAGTAACTACTTCTAATCAAGCTGCTAAAGAGATAAAGCAAGTTGAGATCTAAGAAAGAGGACACAGGTTGCCCGCGAAGAAACGCTGTTCCCAAATGTGATCTATCAGGATACAGTCTATTAAGTGTTTCACTCAAGGAAGCAGCTCCGCTAAAAATATTTTTTTCTTCCATCCAGTGTCCTGGGTTTCTGAGAACCGGAATTATGAAGATTTGGGTGGTTGGGGTCTAAGGAGTTGTGTAACTGCCGATCAGCCTATTAAACTTAAAACTCTACATTGTTCTAACTAGTCAAATACAGGTTTTCCTAAGGTGATTTTAAAAATCCTATTTATTTAATACAAGATTCTAGAGCACATTAACAATTCAAGAATTAATCTGAATTTTAATATTGCTGCCAGAACACCCCAAAATTATTAAGAGTTTTTGAAATATTCATATATTTGTTATTCGAAGCATATGAAAGAACTTTTATAAGTGTGACTAGCTCACAGTGTCTTTCTCAATGATAAAATATGCCTCAGCTTATTTTTTAACATAGGTCAAGCGTGATAAAATTTTTTTATACTGTAGAAGGAAAAAAAATCCTGCACTTGGTTTAGTTATGACAATAATAGGGTGAGATCAGAAAATGAGGCTTTCTTTCCATATGGCTCCCTTCCCCTTCATAGACAAACTGAAGGAATGGGCAGAGATGGCAAATTCAGTATTAAGAAGGTAAGCTCCACTACCAGTCAGCGAGAAACTGCAGAGACTTCGAGAAGTTCTTTAGACCATACAATATTCTGAAGGAGGACGCAACCCAGTAACTTGGAATGGAATACTGAATTTTTTTTTTTATTTTTTTTTGAGATGGAGTCTTACTCTGTCGCCCAGGCTGGAGTGGAGTGGCACGATCTCATCTCACTGCAAGCTCCACCTCCCAGGTTCACGCCATTCTCCTGTCTCAGCCTCCTGAGAAGCTGGGTCTACAGGTACATGCGGCCATGCCTGGCTATTTTTGTTTTTCTGTATTTTTAGTAGAGACAGGGTTTCACCATGTTAGCCAGGATGGTCTCGATCTCCTGACCTTGTGATCCGCCCGCCTCGGCCTTCCAAAGTGCTGGGATTACAGGCGTGAACCACCACGCTCAGCTAGAATACTGAAATTTTTTAAAGTATATTTCCCTCTCTAAACTTCCCGCACCAGTATTCCCAGCTCCCATCAGCTCAAGTTAATTTATGACAGCGTTAAAATTTCTCAGACCTTCACATACAAAACTCAGAAGGTAAGCCCCTTCCTTCACTTCTTTCAAATGACTAACTAGAGGGACTTCTGTAAAGTCTGCATTACTTAGAGAAAACTATTCAATATATAAGTAGTATATGTACTATTATATATATATACACACACACACACTCAAGTATATAAAAATATGTACTACGATGTACAAGGTAAATATATAAAGAGGGGCTGTTATTAGTGATAATCTTGTTGATTAGTTTTACAACAGCATCAAGAGACCAATTCTTTGATTTTCACTTGGTAAGTGCTTTAGGTTACGCTGGTAATATTAGTTTTTATTAGTAATTCAGTCAGTACTGATTGAAGATTTACTGCCATCTTATTCCTTACCCCTTTGCCCCATTTCTTAGTTGCTGCTCCAAGCTCTGGTTCCTCTAAAATTGGTGAGAGGAGACAGGGCTTCAGAGAAGGAACCACACCTTCCACCAGCTGTTCTTCAGTCTTCTGAGAAGGACCACGGCCATACCTTCTGAAGAGCTTCTTGGTTTACCATTATCTTTACAAACCATTTTAAAACCCTCTACTTGCTGGTTAGTCTATCTCTAGTGACTCCTGGTTTGCTGCAAACCAGAGTCTCAGACTGGTTGAAAGGCTATAATTTTGAAAGTCACGTAAATAAGGTTGCCAGATTTAGCAAAGAAAAATGCAGTTGAATTTAACTTTCAGATGAATGACAAATATTTTTCATCATAAGTATGTCCCAGGCAATATTTGTGAAATACTTATACATTTAACATTTATTTGTATCAAATAACTTTTTTATTCAGCAATGATACGTGTAAAGATTTTAGGAAACCTGTTAATTAGTGCAGTTGCATAGGTATCAGATTTTGACTCTTTTAGAAAGTGGAGAAGTTACTCTCTGGTAACTGTACTCATAGCAAGGCTGGCATGCATGAGAGCAAAATTTAGTGGTGCTGTATGTACCAGGGGACCTGGTCCCACCTATTTAATAAATACAAATAAATCTGAACAACCTTCGCCATTGCTCAGCATTCTCTGTCCTGACCACACACCTAGAGGTGATCAAGAATTTATCTGAACACTTAGTAAAGACAGGTGGTGTCATTAGATATTTGACAAAGAGAAAAAATATCTAGAATGCTAGAATTTAGTTACTATTTACTCATTTCATACACTCCCTATTAACTTCTAATGAAATTTATTCTAAATCCTCCTACAGTGGATGTTAGTTTCCTAGGCCTGCTATAATGAAGTATCACCAACTGGATGGCTTAGACAACAGGAGGTCATTGTCTCACAGTTCTGAAGGTTAAAAGTCCAAGATCCAGGTTATCAGCAAGGTTGGTTCCTTCCGAAGACTGTGAGGGAGACTCTCTTCCGTGCCCTGCTCCTAGTTTCTGGTGTTTGCTGGCAATCCTTGGTGTTCCTCGGCTTGTAGATGCATCGTCCCCATCCCTGCCTTCATGTTCATATGGCCCCTCCCTGTGTGCATGAATGTTTCCAAATTTCCCCCTTTTTATAAAGCCCCAGTCTTACTGGATTACCACCCCCGCTAATGACCTCACTTTAACTTGATGATATAGTTTGAATCTGTGTCACCGCCCAAATCTCATGTCAATTTGTAATCCCCGAGGTTAGACTAGGGTCCTGGTGGGAAGTGATTAGATCTTGGGGGTAGATTTCCCCCTTGCTGTTCTTACGATAGTGAGTGAGTTTTCAAGAGGTTGTTTCAAAGTGTGCAGCACCTCCCCCTGAGCTCTCTCTCTCTCCTGCCACCACGGTAAGACATGCCTGCTTCCCCTCCTTCTTCTGCCATAATTGTGAGTTTCCCAAGGCCTCCACAGCCAGGATTCCTGTACAGCCTGCAGAATCATGAGCCAATTAAACCTCTTTTCTTTATAAAGAAATACCAGTTTCAGGTATTTGTTTATAGCAGTGCGAGAATGGACTAACACACTTGATTACTTCTATAAAGACCCTATCTCCAAATAAGATCACGTGTGCGGTACTGGCGGTTAGGACTTCAGCCTATGAATTTTGGGGTGATACAGTTAATCAAAAAAATAGGGATTAAAAAATGCAAAAGTAGAAAGCCTGGAGAGGAGAGCCAGAAATCAACAACACAGGTCTGGAATTTAAAACTGAAAGAAAGTCCATTTGAAGAGGGAGGTTCCCAGTGCCTGGGACGTGCTCCTGAGAGTCTAACTATTATGACCTGGTGGGAAAAGGCTGATGAGGAGACTTATATGAAAGCCGCTTTGCAGGGAAAGCATGCTGTTTTCACACAGCATGAAAATAGGCAGGGGCAGACAGGAATGAATTATTTTGCATCCACTTTTGGCCCTGGCTCTGCAAGAGAGCATTCCTTCCCGTTCCTAAGTCTCATGATTCTTCCCTCAGTCTATGTGTATGGCATTTAGTATTTGAACATTCATGTGGCAAAGCTGTCATATAGTGTTATGTATGTTTTATATGTATGCTCTTTCTGTACAGCTTTAAAAGAAAAAGTTTCAACCTTCCCAAAGTATATTTTGTGTGCATGTCTTACATTATATGCACACAAATACTAATCTATAAAGAGGTATACATTTTTTCAAAATACAGTAGCTGAGAATGGAATTTTACAAACCATTTTCTAAGATTCCTTCTTTAAAAAGTTTCTTTCAGATAGCTCTCCCAGGCCTACGGCCATTTTCAAGGGATATACGATTTAATTCAGCATTTGGAATAGCTGTAGAAACTTATATTTATTTTCTCCCTGATAAATACAGATTGATAAACACACCATACAAAAACATGGTCTCCTGTCATTTCATATCTGAGGCAAAGATAAATTTGCAGAGAATACATTTTCTAACAAAATGAGAAATACTGATCCTGTGACACGTTAAGATTTTAAATAAAGCGTACCTGTATAAAAATTGTAAAGTGTTTATAATATTTGAAAAGCAGTAAATCCATTTCTAACGTTTTTCTACTTTAGAAGTAAGGACCGGGATAGTTTTTTGGCTTTGTTATTCAGGGGTTGATATTCAATCAGGGGTTGATATAACAAAAGCCCATGGCCTGGCAACATTTTCGAGTAGTTGTTGACCCAAACTAATGCACATTATTTTACAGCCAGTAAATATCATTAACCAAAGCAACTCGTTTTTCTTTTCTTTTTTTTTTTTTTTTTTTTTGTCCTAATCCTTCTATGTGAAGGCCATGGCTAATGACAAAAAGACAATTGCCAATGGGTTAATTTTGCTCAGTTCACTGAAGTTTTAAGATGGATAAGACCTGATCTCTTAGGAGGATACATTCAAGTGGAGGAAGACAAACAGTTCGTAATAAGAGTCAACACATGCTGACCTCTGTGCACCAGATACTGTACTAAGTTCTGTATTAACTCTTAATTGTCACCTCAGCACTATAAGGAAAGCATTATTGCTATTCTTATGTTATCAATGAGAAAACTGAGGCCAGGCAGATGCAGTGATTGCACAAGGTCACAAAGCTGGTCTGTACACCTTTATTCCACACCTAGCTTTTATCATCACTCTGTGGCTCAATAGTTTTCTTGTCATACCAGAATAGTACTATTAAAAGAGAGGTGTGCTAAAAATGTCTTATGTTTGCTACAAAGCACAAATAAAGAGAAATAAATCCGTAAGAGGTGAAAATCTCTTCTATATGGCAACAAGATGCCCAGGTTAACACAGGCCCCACCATATCTGATTATCTTACACTCCGCAAGTTTCGCTGCCCTACAGTTAATGACCAGCCTTGATTGTAGATTAGAATCACCTGGGGAACTTTTAAACCTTCTAAGGCCCCAAACTATTAAAATCAGGACCTCTTGGGGAAGGATCCAATCATGAGGGTTTTGAAAGCTTCCCAAGTGTCCATAATATGTGGCGAAGTTTGAGAACCACAGCTGTAGGCTGTACACCAATGCCTCTCAAATGGGGACTTTCTGCCCTCCAGAAAACACTTGTCAATGTCTGAAGACACTTTTGTTTAATACAACTAGAAAAAGATAATGCTACTTGCACCTAGTGAGTAGAGGCTAGAGATGCTGCTAAACATCCTATAATACAAAGGACAGCCTCCACAATAAAGAACTATCTGGTCCAAAATGTCACTGTCTCCGAAGTTGAGAAACCTTGATGTACACAGTACTCCTGTTTAGTTCAATGAATCTAACTTGTACATAATGTACTCACAGGAACTGTGCAATCGGCAATCGGCTGGATTTCACAAACACTCTGCTAGCCATGCATTCCAAGAAGTTTTTAAAAATCTGGTATAGGTGGCCCAAAATATTGTCTTGCAAGTCTTCCTAAGGATAATGTATTCAATCTTGGTCATGTCTGAACCAGCTTTTTATAAAAGATTTGAGATGAAAATGTGTCTAGGGCTGCGTGCAATACACCTTCCACCATGATTTCCTCTGAACTCTTTTAGAATAAGGAATGTGATTATGATGAAGCCTAACGTTAGCATGTTATGTCTCCTCTGCATTCAACTCCACAGGCCGAAGCTTGCTTACAGAAAATACCTTCAGTTCTCTCCCTGAGGGCATCTTTTTGTTGGGAGTGCACACAGCCCTCATGGAGATGCTGGCCAGGGAGTTAATGTCCCAGAAGCAACCCCTAACGCAAAGATGGTTGGAGAGTTGGTAAATCCACTTTACCGGCTTTCTCACTCACTTTCAGTTGGGACATGCTGAGCTCTAGAGGGACTGAGCAACTAACAGTAGGGCCGTTATTGGTTCATTCCCTTCACTGTCTCATGTGTGCACTTTACTACCAGTGTTTCCTAGAATTACATCCCAAATAACTTCTTGCACTTAGATCCTCATTTCAGATTCTGTCTCTTGGGGTACACAAAGATGGAACAAATCCCAAAATAGATGAAATTATCAGATATGCATAGCACACTCAAAAATGAAGTAGAGAAAAACGAACTTGGAGACATCTGAGTCAATACTGGTACAAAAAATTCTTCAAAAAACTATTATTAATATGCTCAGACAGACAAGCAAAGATAATGTGTCTACAAAACAACAAGAGGATGCTACATAAAAAAGGAACAATGAAAGAACAAGAAAATGGTTTGGGAACTTAGATATATGATAGATGGAATGAAAAATCAATACAAGAGTTGTAGATAAAAATCTAATAATTCTCCAGAATGAACAAAAATGAAGGAAAATTGGAGAAACGATGAGATAGCAACAAAAAGCAGTTTATTAGTGGGTCAATATGGAGAGCCCAACATTCAGTTAATAGGATTTCTACATGCAGATAGTGTAAGAGTCTTCAGTTCAGAGGTCCCAACTTTTTTGGTAAACGGTCCGTAATGTCTTAGTGATTTTTTCATGACACGCTTGAGGCCCAAAGAAATACCTAATGAGTCTATTTATTAAGTACTTAGGCCCAAACAACAGTAAGTATTTATGTACCAAAAACTTGACACCTACTGGGCATTATGCAACTTTTCAAACCTTGAAATTATACTATAATAGATATTACCACTCTCATTTCCTATTCCATGCTAATTTTCATGACTTTTTGAAAAATCACAGTACTGCAGAAAACTCAGTTAAAATATATCACATCATTGAAGGAATGTAGCAATCTTATGTTGAAACTCAACTTATGGTTATCTGGTGTCCAAAAGATCTTGCTACATCTTCCTTGAAATTGTAAAACAGTCCCTGGCATCCTGGCAAGTTCATTGGGGCACCCTATGTACCCAGGGGAACCTCCACACATAGTGTAAGAGTCATGGCTTTAGCTTATTAGTGTCTATCACATGCTTAGCAAATTGATTAATAAGAGCCCCATGCCAACTTTACACAACTTAGACAATTAGTGATTTAAAAAAAGGTTATTAAAAGAGAATGAAAATGCCATACAACTCCTCATCAGCAACTCTGGAAAGTGCTGAAGGAAAGCAACAGCTAATTTAGGATATTATACTCAAATTATCCATCCAGTGAGAGATTAAAGACATTTTCAGATACTTACCCACCAAAATCTTTCTCAGGAAGTCACTGAAAAATGTGCTCCAGCGAAACTAGGGAATTCAGAGAAAAAGTAACAATGGATCCAGGAAAATAGACACAGGAGAAAGCCAAGGACAGCTCAAGGAGGATGGTCATGCATCAGACCTAGATGGGACCAGTCCAGAGTAGCAGGGCTCCAGGAAAAAAAATTATCCAGAATTTTAATTTTTTTTGTTAAAAAAATTGTGGATTGTTGGATATGCATGAACATTAAAAAAGTAAAATTACTGCTGGAAACTTAATAAATCTATTGTTGTATTCAAAAGAAAAAAAATTGGGATAAGTACAAAAAAACTAAGCAAACAGAAAAATAAGAAGTGGTTAATAACTGCAAGAAATTTAATCCTAGATATTACTTGGCTAAAAAATGGAATGATATTGTCATGGTCATAATTTTGTAAACATAGACTGATTTAGTTAATAATGCCTAGAATTGATATATCAAGAAAAAGCAGTATAAGCATATTACTTAGAATATTAAAATATATTCTAATATGAATATAGGTTAAAATATTAGAATATATGTTTTAATATTTGAATATACATTTTAATATTCTAAGTTTTGTATTCTGGAATATATATAGTCTAATATTCTTGGCAGAAGAGGGTGTGGAGCAAGGTATGCAAAGAAATGCTATAATCATATGTTATTTTGATTTAGAAAAATTCTAAAAATGAAGTAGAGAACAGAGGAAAATATAGGAATATTACAAGCAAGCAAGAAAAAATCATTAACCTTGATTTTCATTGCAGATGAAAGAATGTTTCAGATGAAAGTATTTGAAATGCAAGGCCTAAAAGAGCCAAATAATTGCCTATATTTTAAGTTTCACTTACATTACATTACATAGCTAATGTAACTCTACTATGTAAGTCACTCACCTCTTCTGTGAAACATTCCATTCAATTTCAGATATCCATAATGACTTATCTGGTCATTCTGTAAGTTCTGTGGCAACATTCATTCCTTTATAATTTATTATTGTTTTATAAAATCTATTTGTAACTTATATAATGTAATGTATTACTCTACACCTGTCTGTCCTCCAGACTGTTATATTTTAGAAGGAAAGGAGTTTAATTTCATTCCTGTAATGGAAAGAAAATTTTGCTTCAATCTATCAACAAGATCTCACCTTACAAATATTGTCAAAATTCACAATTGTCACAATATTGTATGACTATTATGCACCGTATATAATCAATTCAATCTGTCCAATTTTTTCATATTTTATCATCTCTGATTTTGAGAATGTCCTTGAAAATTGCTGACGTCTTAAAATCCCTGGAGACTTGGATGGAGCTAGAGTTCTTCCAGAGAGTATTCACAGCTGCTCCTATCATTTGTTCAGGGGCCTCCCCACCTGAGACCACTTTACATTAAATGCACTATCCGAACATTGTTTAAAAAATTTACAATGACATTGTAAAATCAAAATCTCAGGGAAGATGTTTGTCTTTCCTTCTACCGGGACCAAATTTGAGACCTACAAGTTTCTGTGTTGCAAGTTGCCTGTCTGAGTGATGAGCCTATTTCTCACATTTCCCCGCATTGGAGAGAGAACCCTTTGGTGTCCCAATTTTAATCAGCTATCTTATTAGATTCCCCACTGAAGACAGTTTTTTCTTTCTTAAAGGTACATAAACAATGATCTGTCTTCCACTGGATGGCCTCTGGGATTTCATGAAGCACAGAACTAAATAGAGAACAAAAAACTAAAGTTGGTTTAATAACAATAATGTTATTACACTTATGTAAATTTATAGAAAGAAGTTTTATAAATTAACAGTCTTAATAAAAGAAACATTTTGGTTTTTTTTGGTTAATAATATTTCCACATTTCCATAATTATTGGAAGACTGAAGTAATCGAAAATGCAAACTTACAAAGAAGTTTGAATTTTGCTGTGTAGGTTAAATCCTTATGTGTTGGCTTTCCCTTTACAAAACAGTTTCCTGTATGTTTCTGCACAACCAGCATTTTAATACAGATTTCATATTTGCCCACCAAAATCCACAGCAGCCTACACTGTGGTCTGGTTGATGGAAAACATCTGATACTGCTTAAAAATCATCAACAAAAAACACCCGTGTGGAATCATAACTCTCACCCCACAAAGCAAACAACCTCGCCTTGGTCATTCGTTACACTGTTCCATTCCCTATATGGCAAATCCCAAATTGTTCCTTGCACCCCAAAACGACTTTATATAACATACGATTAAAGCCTATAATTTATATGATTGAACTCTATTGGAAAATAATACTTAGCTAAGCATGAGATGTGACATATTATATAACTTAGGACTTACTAAATTCTGGGCAACGAGTTAACTGTTTTACGTACATAATCCCCTTACTCCTCAGAATAAGCCTATGAAGAGGAAAGTTACTTTACTGATTAAGAAATTGAGAGTTGTAGTTAAGTAATTTGCACACAGTTAGAAATAATGGAATAGGAATTTAAGCCCAGGCAGAGTAAATTTAACACCCGTCCTCTAAACCACTGCACTAACCTGCTTTGAGAAGAGAAAAATAAATAAATAAATAAATAAATAAATAAATAAATAAATAAATAAATAAAAACTGTGACAGGAAGAAACAATGGCAGTTTGAACAGCAATGCAAATAAACAGGATATATCAAATGCAGTGATACTCACCAACCAGTCAGTTTAGATATATCTTTCCACACTCACCAACATGCAAAGAACGATGCTTCAAACCACAGGTAGAAGTAGTCGTTTTTAAAAACATATCGAGCTAAAAAGTATGGGTCGTCATTTTAATTTCCATCATAATCACTATTAATCATAAGCTTTTTCATCTTGTCTATCCCTATTTGAGAGTGGTGCTCCCTTGCACAAGTCTGTTTGGGCACCGATTTTGTGGTGGGTATTACATATTTTTGTCTTAAGTCTTAACTCTGCAGGCCAGAGCTAAAGGCAAGCATCATTAAAGGTCAAGGCCAGTGAAGTGGGTAATGAGGTTTGGTATATAAAACACTTGATATAAATGCAGGGGAACTTGTGGCTTTTAGAAAACATTAACAGCTTTGAAGTGCATCATTTGAAATGGAACGCCTAGTAGGCCAGTAGCTACCACAGAATAATTTTCCTTCACCAGACCACTGGTAGGTTCAGCTAGAAGCTTTTCACAAATATGGAGCCATGCAGAGTGAGTTATTTTTAATACACACTCCATGTGGTGACTGCTAAAATGCACCACTGAACATGAAGAGCGTTACCCAACCACAGCAGAAATAAGGAATTGAAGGGCTGTTCTGATGAGCTTCAAGGAAGGAAAATGGTCTGAATTCTCACATTGCTACCTACGCTTAAAAAAGAAGCAATTAAAATATCTAAGCAGACAGTTTTCATCTCCTCAGGTAGAAAGTGTTCTTACATATTCAGACTGGCGGGTCCCTGAGCCATAGGGGTTCAAAAGAAAGGTGGTTATAAATACTGTATAACATTAAAAAGGATAATTACATTACCTATACCTTTTGTAATCATGTCTGGCTCCTCTTTCGTCAACCATCTTTCAAAATTGGCTTACATTAAATGTTTCCTAGGTCTATAAAGTCACTCTTTACTCCTCTACAGAGCAAGGTATAGCTTTCATTATACCACGTCTAATGTTTACCACCATAGTCCAGTAGTACGAGTGGTGGATGATGGGAGTCATAAAACGAGCAACTAATCTTCCAATTCTTTCTCTCCCTTCCCTCCTCCTCTTCTTTCTCCCTTCCCCTTTCCTTTCCTTCCTTCTCTCCTTCCCTTTCTCCCTCCCTTTATTCCTTCCTCTTTCCTTCCACCCATCCATTCATCCATCCTTTAGCATTTTTTCCTTTCTAACACATTTTAACAGCCTAATATGTGCCAAGCACTGTGCTAAAGGCTAACATGTATCGCTCATCACCGGCTCAAGTACTTCATAGTCAGCCTCAAATGCCCTACCTCCTCAATTACTTGAAGCTCCCTAAAACCAGAAGCCACGCCTTATACCTCTTTAACTTCCTTTTGTCCACCTCACAGTGTCTTCAGTTTGTGTAGTATACAGCAGGATGGGCCTGATGAGGTGTTAGATCACCCGATTTCCAGCTTCTGTTTGGAAAGGCTTAGTAAAATGGAAGTGCCAGAGAGTAGGAAGTCACGTAGTGACTAGTCACCTAGTAGGTGACTTCCTATTCTCTGGCACTTCCATTTCACTAGGGCCTTACCAACCTCATGTTAATCTAGAGGGAAATCTGCCTTAAATGCAAAACTGAGCATGACATTTCCCTGCTTAAAACACTTTACCCTCAATCTGAAATCCAATTCTGTAATAAGCCCTCCAAGGCATGGTCCTCAATTCCTTACTTTTTTTTCCCCCACTCTTCCCCCTCAGCAAAGTCTGAAGGTCACATTCTGCCCCATTAGCCACACTGAGCTACAGATGAGGCCCAAGCTCTTTCTTGGGCTGCCTGAAGACATTTGCCTTCTATACTGCCCTGTCCAAGAACAGACCAGATACCCTTCCCACGGGCTACCACAGCATCTCCTAATACCCGTAATGTAGCCATTTTTCCTCCCTCTTATAGGTATCTGCATGGTGCTTATCTGCATCTGTCAGTAGAATGTTGCTTCTCGAGGGCAATATCCTAGTAGTGTAGAGTTCATAGTACATAGAAGACACTCAATAAATTACTTGATAAAAGAGCAAATATGTAAATCAATGAGAAACTCTCTTGCAATGAGAGAGGAAGTGATTGTTTATAAAGGTGCGGTTCATCATCTAATGACTACCCTGGACATTTCTTACCATTACAACTTCAGCAAACTAGATTTAGTAGGCAGAAGAATGCCCACCCCCCCCTCCAAAGACACCCACATCCTAGTCTTCTCCAGATCCTGTGAATATGTTAACTTATGTGGCAAAGGGGAATTAGGGTTGAAGATAGAATTAAGGTTGCTAATGAGATAACATTAAAATAGAGAAGAATTAAGGTTGCTAATGAGATAACATTAAAATAGAGAATTATCCGGTGTGTTTGTTAGTGACCAAAGTAATCACAAGAGTCCTTAAAAATGAAAGGGAAGCAGAAAAGAGGCTGGAGTGATTTGATATGAGAAGGATTTAGGGTGCTATTGCAGGCTTTAGAAATGGAATGGGACCAATAGCCAAGGCATGTGGGTGGTCTCTAAGATCTTCTGGAAAAGATTTTTAAAAAGGGGGGGTTCTCCCTTAGACATCCAGAAAGGAATAAAGATTTGCTAATGACGTTAGTTCAGTGAGACCTGTGTCAGCCTTCTGACTTTAAAAACTGTAATAAATGTGTGTTGTTTCCATTTACTAGGGTTTCTAATAATTTGTTATAGCAGCAATAGAAAACCAGTACACCAGATAAGAAAACAGAAGACCAATGATGACAAATCATTCCAACCTTTGGAGCTTCCCTTTCCTGATCAACAAATTGGGGATAAGTATCCCTTATCTATTTATCTCCTAGGCCCATTTATGAGGATTAAAAGCTATAAGACCTGGCTTGAACCTAAGACTCCGCACTTATTCATGGTGTGTTTTTGGCAAGTGACTTAAACTCTCTGCCTCAGTTTTCTTGTGTGTAAAAGAGGGATACTAATAGCATTGGGATCCAGGGAGCTGATCCGTGTAAAGTGCTTAAAACAGCATGTGGTACAGTGTTTTGCATGTGTTCGCTATTATTACATTCGAAAAAGAGTTTGCAAAAGGTTAGGCACTACAAAGTGATGAGGCAGAATTAGCATTCTTACAGGACACCAGTTCTCAAGAAGGTGGGGGGTCCACACCTCCCTCCCAGTGGCAGTTCAGAAACTTACAAAGGCTTTTTAGCGATGAAGTACAGAAGGGGTGTCACACTGCTGGCATTTATTGAAGGAAGCTAGGGAAGCTGGACATCCTGGAACACCTGGGGCAGTCCTTCACAGTGAAAGGCTTGTCTAGCTCCTAAGTGATACCACACAGCCCTACTCATCTTCATGTGCAGCTGTGCATTGGTAGTGATTTAACATAAAGGTGCGAGCATCTAACTCTTTCATTATGACCTCTGGTGTAGTTGTGTCCATGCATTTATCTATTGAAATATAGTTTTTGTTTTAACAATTTATTTTATTTCTCCTTTATATTACTAGTAGGGCATTCTATGGATGTTTAAACTTAAATTAGAGTTAGGCTATGTTATTTGTGAAATTCACTTTACAATAATAAGAGGGGTGTTAAAATTTTGTTATTAGTGATGTGCACCGGGTCTGAGTTTATAGGATTTAAGACAGAATAAGGTTTAGAGATGGCTTAACCCAGCTCCTTATGCTTCCCAGTAAAGAAAACTAAGTCCTAAAAAGATGAAATTTCTTGTAAAAGTGAAACTAGTAGAAGATAAAAACCTAGGTTTCAAGACGCGAATCTCAGGGTATTGGGTATTCTTCAAGAATCTGTACATCCTAAATAAAGTAAGATTCCTTAAAATTCTAATTTTCTTCCAATCCTGATATTTTACTCCAGAAAATCACTGCCCCTCCCTTGCTCCCATCTTCCTCCTTGATCACTCCCACTTCCACCGTTGGAGAAAGTGACTGTGACAGTGACGTTCCAGACCATCTCAGGCAAACATTCCAGGGGAGCATTGCTGAAGGGGAAGCTCTAATGGACAGGGGTAATGTCAACAACTGTCCTTGACTTTCTTCTTTGAGTTTCCACTTTTTCCAGTCCAGTTCCATAGGAGACCTTTGGGATCAAGGGATTATTCAGTCCACCCCCACCTCCATACTCCAACATGAGTCTTCCAGAAGATTCTGAACTTCTTGATCTCAACAAAGTTATGGATAAATTAATTTCCTTGCAGCTTCAGTTACAAAAAGTTGACCTATTTCAAAATACTGTTTTACTATCAATCTAAGAGCAAAAAACTCCTCTGTCCCTCCTGACCTGGAGCTGCCAAGGACATTTGTGCAGGTGCACTGTGCCCAGCTCCAGAGGGTGCCACTGACACTATGGTCTATGTGAATGCTGTTGCTGGAATTACAGGTACAATACCTGCATGGCTGGATGTGCAGCCCCTGCCCATACCCCTTAAAATGAGAAATGAGCTTGTGGTGTGAAGATTTCTGATCTTAACTTTAATGAATATTGGCTAAACACTGGCTTAACTGGCAGAGTTTATTCACGTTTGGATTACATTTAGTCTCCTTGCTGGCCATGTGTTTAACCATGGTAGGGCTGGGTCATGTTACAGCAGCTTCGTTTTGACAGTAGACACTTGGTGCATTAGGTTTTTAAGATTCACTTCTCCTTCCCGTCTCTCCCTTTTGAGTGGCCCACACAATTGCTGTTTCCTGCTGATTTGTCCCCAGCACTTCAGGAGTGGGGCGGAAGAATGCTTTGAACCCAATAACTCCAACCGGTTCAAGTACACAGTTCCAAGTGGAAGCTCAGAGCATCAGTATTGCCTAGAGGTTAAAAGTATAAGCTTTTATGTCAGATAGATTTGGAATGCTCCTGGCTATGTTACATTATTTATATTTATATTTTTTATTTTTTATTTTTTTGAGATGGAGTCTTGCTCTGTTGCCCAGGTTGGAGTGCAATGGCATGATCTCAGTTCACTGCAACCCCCGCCTTTTGGATCCAAGAGATTCTCCTGCCTCAGCCTCCCCAGTAGCTGGGATTAAAGGTATGGGGCACCATGCCCAGCTAATTTTTGTATTTTTAGTAGAGACAGGATTTCACTATTTTGGCCAGGCTGGTCTTGAACTCATGACCTTGTGATCTGCCCACCTCAGCTTCCCAAAGTGCTGGGATTACGGGCATGAGCTACTGCGCTGGCCACTATGTTACTTTATGCAAAAAACTTAATGTCTGTAAGCTTTAATTTCCTCATCAGTAAAATAAACAATAACAATAGTACTGGCCTCAGTTACTATAAGTGTAACAGGTAAAGCCTGGCACATATTAAGTGCTCAAGAAATGTTAGCTATTGATATGATTCTCTTTCTCCAGTTCTGTTTAACTCCTGTGGTCCCACAGGAATGGTCTCCCAGCATTACACCATAGTACAAAAAAAAAAGTGTTATAAAAATGAGAAATATAAACTCCAGTAAAGGAAAAAGATAGGACTGTCCTTGAGAAGGGACAGTTTTATGTTCATTTCATTTGAACTGTAAAACTACTTGCAGCAGATATTTGATACACACCTTTCATTCTCAATGTGTTCTTCCATACAGCAGTCCTGTAAAGTAAGCAGGTCCAGCAGGTTTCCTTATTCCCATCTCATGGATGAATACGCTGAGACTTAGGGAGGTTATGTTAATTCTGTGGCGGAATCTATGCCTAGAATGCAGGCATTGAAACTTTTCCAGGGTTTCACTTTACAGGGTGTTCCACTCGTAGAGGTAGTAGCTCTCCACCAGGGGGCGCATGTCATGCAGTGGGGTGCGTGTGGGCGGTGGTTGGAGTACTAAACTAATCTCCATTTACTCCCCCAATAAACAAACAAAAAGGAATCTAGCCGGAAAAAAGGGTGTACTTGCTATACAAATGTACCTTCAAAACATTTCCCTTTGCCCTGTCATGTAACCAGATTACATCTTCAAAACCTCTCCTATGTAGAAACTCTGGAATCCACACTGCATGTTAGAATATGAAGAAGTAGGTATGTCTTTTTAAAAAGCCCTTGAAGTGGTCCTAATAAGCCCCTTCAACTGGGAATCCCAGTATTAGGCTAAGCTACAAAAGAGAGGATTGTGATATTTGACTTGATGGTATTTGATGACTACCATTGCATTGAGAACGAACACTTTGGCTCAGAATAAGAGACACTGTTCTGAGGAGGGCCTCCGCTTCCCTTAACAGCAGCTGATTTTGAAAAACTTGGGCTGAGGATAAGGCTGCTACACTGAGCCAAAAATGTTCATATCTAGGAGACCCACAGTGTTTCTCCAGAGGTCCTGCCTATGACAAATGACAAAGTGTTCTAAGAATGTCATGTTAGAGGTTTTTACCAAACTCACTTTTCAGTTTCTGTTTCAAGAAACTGAAAGTCACATAATTGCTTGATTTTTTTTCTTTCTCTAAGTTTATTTTCAATTGCAGAGAAATTTCTTCCTCTTTTTGGGTGAGAGATATTTTTTACCTCTTTGCCAAGTAATTATTCGTTAAATTGAAAGCAAGCAGAGGAAGAAAAGTAGGGACATAATAAAGGATAGTACCTAAAATAAAATGACCCGCCTTCCGCCCCACCCCCAACCCCTACCCCGGTATTTACAGTAAGTATTGCAAACTGAGCAGGTGCCCAACAGTTTATATTCCAAATAACACTTGCCCCAGATCCCACCTGACCCTTGTCACACAAACCAACACACACTGGAGTCAAGAAAACTTTTTTTTCCTGTTATGTTAATCATCAAGCCAAAGCAAATAGCTTTCCACTGTCTGGGTCCAGGGTGGTAATTGACTATGAAGACATCGCAAATCCTCTAGACAAACAAGGTTGGTGGGGGAGAACTTCTCTGTATTGTGGGCCAGGAGGTGGGCCATGACATACCAGGGAGTTGCATCAGCTGTCACACACTAGTGATGCTGGCACCCTTGCTTTAAACTTTCTCAGTTTCACACACCAGTGCCACGACTAAGTAAGCAGGAAATTGACTTACGTCTTTAGGGCTTAAATCAATCACCATATTACATGGTCTCAGATGAAATAGTCTATTTCAATAGCTATAGGTTCATTTATTCATTTACTCAGTATGTATGACATGGAGCAACTAAGCTCCAAGAGAGATCCACCGCTAAATAAAAGACTCCAGATACCGCAATCTATAGGTAGGCTAGGCTGAGTAAATAGATAAAATAATTACACGTTATTAGTGCTGACAGAGGTATGTACACAGCACTAAAGAGAAGAGAAACAAGTGAGAAATGCAGCTGTAGCCAAACAGGAGAATTCAGTTTACTACCAATATGCCCTTCTCCCCGACATAACTCAACATAGCCATGAACAGTGCAAAACTGTAAATAGGTGGTTCCTATTCTATTCACATTCAATAATGAGGGGACTGGGGACATCAGATCTCGAGAGACAGAGAGTAGTTTCTAGGCTCCTCACACGCAGGGGGAACTGTTTACAAATGCAAAGTTGTTTCCACACCACTCAGAAAGGGCTCCAGAAAACGCAGCCAGAAAAACCACTTCACCAGCTCTCCACCCAGAGGAACCTGGAATCCAGACTGACCGGCCAGATGCCCGGCAGGGAAAGTGAATTTTCCCCAAAACTGCAACGAATTTCCCGGCCCCTGACACAACTCTCCAGGCATAACCCTAGTCCCCCATTTGCAGGGGGAACGTCCAGAAGGATAGTCGGAGTTTTAGCATTCACAATATTGCCACCTCTCTCTCACCCCTTTATGAGTCAATCCTCTTCTGCTGGGTTGCCCAGGCTTTAGAGTGGGAAATTTTGCCAAAGCGGAAAACTATGAGTTGCAATTACGCAGTAGCCCTGCTTGGCAACGTTGGATGTAGGAATATTCTAAGTTCACCCTTCATTCTCGATTCCATATCCCAATCCCTACACTCTACTAGGATTACTCGCAGACAAAAATGAAACAACGTATACTAAGCAGCAATCCGGCTGGGAAACCCTGCTAGCCTCGCTTTTCCATACACCCCTCCTGGGTTAAAGCCAACCCTGCGGACTGGAGACTAATTGCCCCCAGGGTGGGTAAAAGTTGACAAAACTCTATGCTGCCAATTCCTCCGCCCTCTCCCCCACCCACACACACACATTCGGCCCCCTGGGGTGTGTCGGCACGTGGTCGAGTGTGGTGTGAGTGTGAGCGTGCGGGTGGGAAGCCGAGCAGGTGTGTGCGCGCCCGGCGCTGCCCGCGCGCGGTTAACCCCTTACCTTCCAGCAGCACTTCCTTGCCCGCGCGCTTTAGCGCCTGCACCGCCTCGTCGTGGGTGGCGTCCCGCAGGTCGGCTCCGTTCACGGACAGGATGGCGTCGCCCACGTACAGGGCTTGGGTCTGGTCCGCCGCCAGCCCCTTGAAGATCTTGCTGATGAGGATGGGCATCTTGTTCTCCTTGCCCCCCTTGATGCTGATCCCCAACCCGCCTAGCTCCTGCTTCAGCACCTTCACGCCGCGCTTTTGGTTCGAGATGGACTCGGGCACCTGCTCCGGCAGGTCGGTGAAGGCGGTGCGGACCCCGGCGGGCGAGTCCGGGGGCTGCGCGCCGCCCGCGCCCGTGTGCCCAGCCCCGGCGCCCCTGCAGAACGAGCCATTGGTGGCGGTCCCAATGCCGTTGTACGCCGCAGCGCCCTCCTCGCTGCTCAGAACCAGGGCGTCCTCGCTCAAGTTCACCAGAACTTTGTGCCAGCGATCCCGCACCAAAACTTCCAGCAGCCCGCTCCGCTGCGCCCGGCCGCCTCCCCCGCCTGCCGGCCCAGCCGCCGCCGCCGCCGCCGCCGCCGCCGCTACCGCCATCTTTCCGGCATTCTTAAAATGCCATGTGATTGGAAAAGGGGGGAAAAGTGGGGAAGGGTGGCCGGGGGGAGGACGCGGGGCCCGGGGGAGCGAGGAGAGTGCGCCCCGTGAGGAGGTGGCGGCACGCGGGACTCCGCTCCGGGAGTTCGCAGACGCACTCGGCGGGAGTTGGCAGCCGCAGTCAGGCTGGTTCCCCCTCTCCTGATCCTGGGCGGGGTGGAGCAACCTAAAAGAAGAAGGAGAGACCGAGACAGGGGAGGGGAAAAAAGCCAGCAGCCAGTTGCAAAACCCCAAACCAAGGGGAGCCGCGGAGCAGCTCAGCGCTGGGGAGAGTCCGTGGGAGGAGGCACGCTGGCGGTGAAGGGCGGGGACCCACAACCCAGCGGCCGCTCACCTGTTCCAGCCGCCCCAGCCTTGGCGGTCACACGCCGCTCGCCCGCCCAGACCTCCCCGCCTCCGTCCCCGGAGCGCACGACGCCGAGGGGACAGCTTCCCGAGCGCCTTCCCCGTCCCGCTTCTCTCCAGCCCACCGCAGTCCCCCTTTCGTCCCAGCTCCCCCACTCCGTGGGCGCCCACACCGCACCTTCGCCGGGTGCGTGCGTCCTGCCTCAGTGCCCTCACTCGGTCCTCCTGAGCCCCCTCCCCTTTCACACCCAGCACGTAGAATTGTCCCTGGGTCTTACAACTCCTTTGTAACTAGATCCAGGTCTCCTCCCTCTGCTTCCTCAAACCCAGGCTTCCCTGACTCTGCGGAGTTCTTACCTGTCTCTCCTTTCCACCCGGGTTCCTAGGAGGAAGCTAAACTCAGACCAAGGCCCTGGACTCCCCAGGAGTTAAAAGGGAATACGCTGTCCCAAGATTCTAGAATGAAGACTCAACATAGCCCGAGTGCCTTAAACCTCCTCTCCTTAAATGCAGGAAATATTTTTTATGGAGCCCTGGACAGGTGTCTTTGCTGGCCTGGGGTTTTCAACAGGTCATGCCTGCCTCGGACCCCAGGGACAAATGTTCTTCCAGCTGTAACTCATTCTATGCTTTAAGCTTTTGACCTATCTTTGTTTTCCCAGTGCCACACCAAATGCTGCCTGGGGATCTCTCTTTCTTCCTGAGTTCCCATATAAGAAGCCTCCCATTTAAGAATTCAGTTGGAATGGGTGATATTTCAAAAGTTACTTTGCAAGTTAGTTATTTGGATTTCAAGTTGCATTTTTCCAGGGTAACAATATTATAATGGTTGTTTACCTTCCCAGAGCAATCCAGAAATGCCCACGTAACCCATGTCACACCTGAACAACCCTGAGTTCTTCTATCCTTGAACCTCTCCAGTTTTCCCCTAACTCTAAGCAGGTCTCAGGGTCCGCTCAAGGTATTTCGTGATTCTCCATTATGTACCCTTCCCACTGCGGTCTACCCTGTCTCCAAACACAAGACAAAACAAAACACACAGTTCTGTTAATTCCTGAAGTAACCCCAACCCAGCAAGGTGTTGAAATAAATCTTATTGAACACATTCCCATTGATGTGTATCATCGTTGAAAGTTCTCTAAGTCTTTTAGAATAACTCACACTTAATCAAGGAGGCTTAAAAGCTCAGATGACTCCCTAAAGAGTGGAGTCCCAACCAGGTCAAAGAATGAAATGAAAACATTTGGACGTTTTCTTGAGAAGGTGGAGTCATTGCAGGTGAGAAGGTGCCCTGGATTGATGCTTCTGCTTGTAGCTCTCCCTCTTCCTATATTTTTAACTCACCCATTTTGCAAAAAGCTCTTTACTCTTTCATGCAAAGGTGGCCACAGCAGGGACGGCAGCCTCAGGGGCTCTCCAGCCCTTTGTGACATGCAGAATCAGACAAGGAGCTAACACAGGTGGTATCACCATCCACTCTCAGGACCGAAAAGCAGCTGGGGCTAGCCCCTTGCTTTAGAGACTGACTCATGTGCATCATTCTTCAGTGAAACCAGAGCCTGAGTATCTGCGTTGAAATCCAGATACACTAAGGTTGAGATAGGCAACAGAGTGCCAGTGTGAAGATTTACAAATCAAGACAGATTGACTCCTGGACCAGAAATCCTGCATCAACATCATGCCTGCATCTTGCCTCTGTGGCCAAACAATGTGGGAGGCCCAGGCACAACCACAGATAATATATCGATTTGCCAGAAGAAACTGTAGGCTCTGGGATGGGAATTTCTCAGAATCTCTGTGATAAGCACATTTTTTTTTTTTCTGTGTAAGCAAACCTACATGGGAAGGAGTATGTTGGTTTTTGAAAGTTGCATCGGAATGAGAGGAGATAGTTATTAGGCCTGAGGCATGTATGTTAGCCAGAGATGCCCTTTCCAGTGGAATCATAATTACAGCTGCTATTCTAAGTTCTTTACACATATTAACCTAATCATCCCAGCAATTCTTGAGGATATTTACTATTACCGTCATTCCCATTTCACAGGTGAAGAAGGGGAGGTTCAGGTTTCATAAGCTGCCCCTGTCATGTAATTAGTAAATGGCAGAGTCAGGATTTAAAGCTGCGAGAGTCTAACCGTTGCCCTTACACTCTTGAAAATCTTCAAAGCCTGTTAGCTACAGCCCCTGTGTTCATCTGCACACTGAAGCCAGCCTTTCCACTGGGAGGGAGACACTGAGGAGGAAGGCCCTTCCCCTAGACCATATGGAGAAGGGTGGAACCAGCTGGTGCCTCTGGCCTTTCCTTCTTTCCAAGGTTGGAGAACACCCTGCCCTCCCCCAGTCGACACATTTTTTTCTATAGACATGTTAACAAGTTGAAACTGGTGACTGTTGTGGTCTTGTTATACTTCACTCTGTCTTTAAAAAAAAAAAAAAACTGATGGTGAGGTGCAGTGGGTCATGCCTGTACTTCCAGCACTTTGGGAAGCTGAGGCAGGCAGATCACCTGAGGTCAGGAGTTTGAGACCAGCCTGGCTAAGATAGTGAAACCCCGTCTCTACTAAAAATACAATCGTTACCTGGGTGTGGTGGTGGGCACCTGTAGTTCCAGCTACTTGGGGGACTTAGGCAGGAGAGTTGCTTGAACCCAGGAGGCGGAGGTTGTAGTGAGCAGAGATTGTGCCAGTGCACTCTAGTCTGGGTGACAGAGCGAGACTCTGTCTCAAAAAAACCCACAAAAAACAAAAAGCTTTTTAATTTTAGGTTCAGGGGTATATGTACAGGTGTTTTGTATAGGTAAATTGCATGTCACGGGGTTTGGTGTAATTATTTTGTCACTCATATAATAAGCGTAGTACCTAATAGGTAGTTTTTCAATCCTCACCCTCCTCCCATCCTGTACCCTCAAGTAGGCCTGGGTGTTTGTTGTTTTCCTCTCAGACAACTCCACATATCTGGCCTCTGATTGCTAATGCTGACTCTCAAAGGTATACCTTATTGACCTCATTTTTTAGTTCAGTAAGGCCGGGACAACTGCACTGCGGCCATACTGCGTGTAATTAGGAAAGCATGTACTCTCTTAGGTGTCCCCTTTCAGAGAATGGTCACTGGAATGGTCTGAAGCGACCTCCAGCTTGCTTACTCATAGATGTGGCATTTGAAGCTCAGAGCAGAGCAAAGAAGGATCCAAGGCCACACTATAAGTTTGTGTCAAAGCTGAGTCTGGGAACAGTCCAACTTCAGGATTCTGGAAATTATACCTAAAGTCCCCTTTGTACCCGATTTCTTTCACTGAGCTCTGTCCCCTGTTCTGTATCTTCTTCCAGTCCTAACTTTGACTTCCATTGTCCACCCAGTCCAAATGGAGATCCTTCTGTTGCTCTTTCCCATGAGATATGCATTTTCCTACAGATATTTGGATGGATTTAGCCTTGGAAGAGCAGGTCACACAATCTTCAGCCCCACAGTAGCCACAGATACATAACAGAAGAGTATCACGTGGAGAAAGAACCATGTTCTGTTTATTCTGTAAAATTTCGTTGTGCCCCAACCATGTTCTTGGTGCTGGGATACGGGAGTGGACATACCAGCAAAGACTCTCTCTGTGAAGCTTGCACTGTAGGGTAGGGTGGAAGTGGAGACGGACTATAAACACATCACATACTTTCATGTAGAAGTAAATGCTGGGAAGAAAAAACAGTCATAAAATTGAGAGCTGCTGAGGACCAGCTACTGGAGGTGTTGGCTATTAAGGAAAGCCTTTGTGAAAAGGTGACATTTAGACTGAGACATGAATAATAAGAGGCAAGCCTTGGAAAGACCTAGGAAAGAGGGTCCCAGGGAGAAGGAAAAGCCAGTGCAAAGTACCCGACACAGAACCAAGCTGGTCTGGTTCAAAAGACCCAAAGGAGGTCAATGTGGCTGGGGCAGTCCATGGGAGGAAAAAAGAGGTGAGAGAGGAGATCAGAGAGATAGGTTGGACCAGGCCTCAGCTTAGGGCCTTGGAGGATCATAACACAGACCATCTTCCTTGTCCTCTTTGAGTTTCAACAACCATATGTTTTGGGTTTTGAAGAACAGTCCTGTTTTTAAAACTTACTTTCAATTACCTGCTAAGTAAATTTCTACTGATTAGAATATGTGCTCCAATATTTCAGTTTGGAAAATATGATCACTGTGCTTTTGATAGTGTTTCATGAATAACAGATTAAGCATCTTAAAGGGGGTTTTTCCGATGCATATAGAATGGAGAGTAATACAATGTGAATACTGGAGAAGAGGAAGTGGAGAGCTCTTTGATATCTATGGGTATGTTAGAGACCAGAATGAAAGCGGAGCAGGAGGGGCTCTTGAGATGCAAAACTCCCAAGATGAGGCCTACCTATTTAAACAGGTATCAACCAACACTTTCTGAGCATATACTTTGGTAAATAACTTAGGTAGGTGCTGGAGACAGGTACTCCCAGGGATGCAAAGATGATCAAGACAGGAAGAAGACATGTACACAAAGAGCCCACAGGGAGAATTAGGTAGCTGCAGTGCTGAGACTGAAATGAGTCTGGAAGCAGCCAGCCTCCAGATTCCAAATCCCAGTGCTAGACTAGTGATTCTTATTTTAAAGGTAAAGCACTGAGAATGGGAGATGGCACATGATTAGAAGGCTGAGTGGTTTCTTTCTTCTCTGGTGTGCCCCAGTTGGCTAGCAGATATGTCACCATTTTAAAAGGATTGGGAAACTCCCTCTATTGCATATACCTGCATAGACCTGGGCAAGTCCTTGGTAAACTAGATAGACAATCACCCAGACTCTCAGCCAACCAGTCAGTCAGGTGAGAGTTATTTGACTGCTCACTATGTTTAGAATTTGATTGTGAGGACGTTTTCAGGCTTAGCCTAAGGCAGAGTTGTAAAGTAATTAGTTGTTTATCCTTCATCATCTGTTATTGATTTCTGCTCTTTTTACTTCTCTTCTATAACAATCTACTGTTGAAACAAACTTTATACTAGTATTTTAATATCTATGGTGTAAATTTGTCATTTTTCCTCAGGGATTATACATTTGAAACTGTGGAATGATAGATTCCATTTGGCAGATATGTCAAACATAACAGATCTGTAAAATCCTAATAGCAAGCTATCCCACTACATACTAGAAACTTCAGCAAATGGACCTAAGTAGGTATATCAGATGTGGGAAGTAAAAAGGAATAAGAAATCAAAGTTTCACCCATATGCATCTTTAAAATAATATGAAAAGAAATTTGAAATAACTGTTTCAGGGCCTTGCTAAACTATTAATACTCTTCAGATTGCAAAGGAGATTGGTTATTCAATTACTAGGAGAACATTTGCCATCGGGGTCTATATGTAAGGAGACCTCTTCATCCCTTCTCCACCATATCTACTTCCTTTATGGAATCATTTCTGTGTCCCTCCGTTGATTCATGAGAAATGGCAAATTTCTTTTCTTACTCTGTATCAAAACTTGCTAGTTCACTTTTGTTTATAACTCACCTGACCCACTCCTCTCTGCTCCAGCAGTTTCCTTCCAGACACCCCTGCCCCGCCCCTGGTTACCTCTTTGTACTGGACTCTTAGGCCATCAGTATGACTAGCGCAAATTCTCTTATATCCTAAATGGATATCTCTTCCTTCTATTCTTTAACTATAACTGAAACTTGGAATAGTCCCCAAATACCACATCCTTATCCCACTGCCTTCTCTGGCAAGGGCCTCAAATTCTTCTACTGCTCTGGGAATCTCTTAAAGGTAAACCAAGAGTTTTTCTGCCTAGAAATATTTCCAGATCATGGAATATTTAGGGCCTTTCATTTTTCATCATTGAACAAACTGTAGCACTTTCTTTAAATTATTTTTCATCTTTCCCCCCACTCTTCTAACAACATAGACATTTTGCAGTGACTTAAGCTACTGGCACATGCTTTTCCTTTTCAGTGAATTCTTCACTATTATCAGTCATACATGAGTATCTTTAAGTAAATTCTAATTTACTTAGAGTGGCTTTGTGATTTGGAACTATCTCTTTTCACTTCTTGACTTTGGTTTCTTGACTATAAAATGATAGAATTTGATTTGATGGTTTCATTGAACCCATAATTTTGATTATAATTTGGTAGAAAGGAAAGACATCCAAGAATTAATGACCTAATAATTAGAAATCATATGAGATGATTTCAGTACTTTCAGACTTTAGAATCTAAACTTTAGATGTTCGACTTGTGCTTATGGCAAAAGAATTGAGTTTCATGGAAAAGGTAGGCTTTGAGCTGAGTCTTAAATAAATTACAGACTTTGGAGCATAAGAGAAAACATTCCTAGCAGGGAGATCAACTTGGTCAAAGGCAAGAAGAAAAAGGATGTGCATTTTCTTCACTGAGCAGTGGGTTGACCAGCTTGGATGGGTTTGGGAAAGAAATAAGACAGTGATCTGGTGAAAAGATAGTGTTATTAGTCAGAATACTTGGCTCCAAATGATGGCATTTCAACTGACACTAAATGCCAGTGGGAAAAAGCATTGGTTCACGTAGCCAATCTGCTAGAAGATCAAGGGAAAAACGAGCCTCAAGTACAGCTAGAACGTGATACCAGCACACTGCATTTTCTTAGGTTATACAAGGCTAAACCATGGCCACTGGCAGCTTCCAGGTTCATGGCACTCAGCTTGGCTTCCAGGAAGGAAAGGACCCTTCTCTCCTAAACTCAATTCGAGAAAACTTTCAAGCAAAGAGAGGAGTCAGGTGACTCAGCTTGGGTTACATTTCTATCCTTCTGAACACAGACAGAGAACATGATTGACAGCCAAAGCCTCATGGCTAGAGTGGGGGTGATAAGCAAGTCACCAAAAGAAAGGCATGTGTTCACTAGAATACATCTGGAAGCAGACTGGGCCAGGCTAAATGATAGCTCTTCACTATAGATATGTTGGAAACTTACTATAGAATTTATCTAAAAGCACTGAGAAGCCATTCATTCCTGCTAATCAAAAGAGAGGTATTATCAAAACAGATACTGGTGACAGATTGAGGATTAAGTAGTTGGGCAAGACTGAGATGCTTTAGCATGATTCCTTGCACACAATAGGAATACAAGCCTTTGGCAAACTGAAGCAGGAAAACGACTTAGGGAGATTGTTCAATAGCTTAGGCAGGATGGCTAAAAATCAGTATTTGTGTGGAAATAAAAGAGATGGTTTTAAAAAAAGATTGAACAGCTTGTGATGATTTATTGGATAAAGAACTAGGAAAAGGAGGAGAAGCCAATGAAATAACAATTAGTTTTTATTAAACCTTTACAAGGTGTTAGATTCTGTGTGTACTTAACATATACCATTGATTCCTGACAGAAATTATTTGAGGTAGGTAATATCATCCACATATTACAGATGAGAATGTTGCACTCAACAGGTTCACACTTTCTATAAGCATTTGAGTTGGGGTTCAAACCTAGTCTAACTTAGATCTGTTTTTCTTCAAACTTATGCTCATAACTGTTACAATATACTAGGCACGAACTTAGGTAGTCAGAAAGAGTGTGGAAGGACTTGTCAGGAGGTGATGTTAGTTCATTTTAGATTTGTCAAGTTTGAGGGAATAGTGGAACATGAAACAGGTTGTGGCCTAAAGGCATTATAGTTGAGGGCCTAGATAAGGGCATTTAGGTATCTGTTAAGGTTTGAATGTATGTGTTCCCCCAAAACTCATGTCAGAACATAAGACCCAATATGATAGTATTAACAGGTGGAACCTTTGGGAGTTGATTAAGTCATGAGAGTAGAGGCCTCATAATGCAACTGGCAATATTATGAAAGGGCTAGAAGGAACTAGGTAGCCCCTTTTGCCTTTCTATCTCTTCTGCCATATGAGGACACAACATTTGTCCCTTCTGGAAGATTCAGCAACAAGGTGCCATCTTGGAAGAAGAAACTGGTCCCTCACTAGGTGCCAAACCTGCTACTGCCTTGATCTTGGACTTCCCAGCCTCTGGAGCTGTGAAAAAAAAAAAAATTTCTATTATTTATAAATTACCCAGTCTCAAATATTTTGTTCTAGCAGCACAAACAGATTAAGACAGTATCATTTACTTAGATGTAAAACTTGGAGGCCAAGAGGAAGAACACACATTTAAAGGCAAAAGGCAATTGCTGTATTTCACATCTGAAATGAAAATTCAAGCCCTTTGAGGTATCACTACACACTACTTTTACATACAGTGTCCACTGAACTAAACTCCAAGAAGGCAACAGGATGTCTAAAAGTTCTCATCTGCCTGGTGAAGGGACAAAGAAAACTAAAGCAAGCAAAATGCAGAGCTTGGAGACAGTCTGAGGCAGCTGCCTCCTTTTCCCATCTCCATGAGTGTAAATATTTTTCTCCACAGGAAGGGAATTGTAGTGGAAGTAAAGAGGGGAAAAAATTCTCCCAGGACCATACTAGAATAGAATGGCAAATTTCAGGAATAGCCAGACTGACCAGTATAGAGAAGAGTCAATAAAAATGCTTTCAGAAGTATTATAAAGGAGAAAACAAATTATCAGCGGCTAACTAGAATCTCTGTTTTTCATATGTTTATATTGAATATTATTTATGCAAGGAAGGAACTATGTTTAAAGTTTTATAGCTATTATAGAATTAAAGAACTTCAAGGTAACATCTAGAAGTTGTTCCCAAACTTTGGAGGGAATTAGAACCACATGGGGAGCATGTTAAAAATGTAAGTAACATATCTAAATTCCTTCTACATTTATCAGCAGACATACTTCTGTAATGAAGAGCTTTCTCCAATATACGGCTATTTTTGCTGCCGTTGTTTTTACATTTCACTTCAACATAGATTCTTCCTTAATGTGCCATAATTCACTACTATCATTATTCTGCTTGTTGTTTTGATATCCACAATTTGGCCAGTATGAGCCTCTTCAAGCTGACTCCTATGTTCTTTTGACAGGTCCCCTTTGTCCTTAAGTATTTTTTTGTTTGTTTGTTTTTTGCCTTCTGGCAGGATTAACTTGTATTTTATCTGCCTAGTCCTGGCATCAGCCATTCCTTTAAAGATCCCTGATTCCTTTTAGTAGGAAAGGTCACATAGGAACCAAGATCTGGAGACCAGGTAAACTTCTTGCTACTAAGGAAGACAGATAGCGTTCATACTCATATTGCCAATTCAAACCTAACATCATAAGGTACTTCCTTACCTTTCCTTATTCACATTTGTATCTCCCAATAAGTGAGAAATTTGGTTTTCAAAAATGCCAATAGATTAATTCATTTTTCTGTATTCTACAGTATAAAAGGAAATTGTTTCAGAATTATTGTTTCAACAACAAAACTACCAAACAATTTCAAAATTTCTTTGCAGTTTGTTTTGTTCTTAGTATATATCCCAGTAAAAGTGCACAAAGTACCATATAGATGCTTGATCTAATCTACCATCTAAATACAGGCAAACAGGCAGATCCAGACTATGGGACATTCAAAAAAACAAATGGCTTAGGTTCTTAAAAATGTCAAGTTATGGAAGACAAGAAACATCGTGGAATTGCTCTAAATGAAAGAAAACTAAAGCGACATGAAAACCAAATAAAAGGCAAAATCTTGGATTAAATCATCAAAGAGAAACTATAAGGACTTTTGTGTGTGATGAAATTTAAATATAGACTATATTTGATAATATGATTGCATCAATGTAAATTAAATTTCCTAAGTGTGATAATAGTATTGTGGTTGTGAAATGTCTTTGCTCTTAAAATATATGTGCTGATGTGTTTAGGGGTGACATGATGTCTATAACTGACTTTCAAATGGAGAAAGAAAAGAACTCTCTAGGAAATGTGGTAAACTATAAACTAACTTTTAAATACAGAGACAGAAACAGAGAGAGGATGTAACAGCAAGAGAAAGAGATCCAAATAAGAGAATCTAGTGATAGATAAATGGGTTTATGCTGTATGATTCAACTTTTTGTAGGTTAAAGTTTTTTTTGTTTTTTCAAAATAGAGTTGGGGATAATAATGCAGAAACCTGAGCCCCACCCCAAAACATTCCGATGATTGTGATCTTAGTTAGTGTCTGAAAATGTAAATTTTATCAACAGGATTCTGATGCAGATTAGATAGCATTTTAAGAAAGATTGAGTAGACACATCATGGAAACTCAAGGCCAAAGACTCTTCAAGATCATATATCCTTGGCTAAAGAAACAATTTCTTTTGCCAAGCCAACATTAAAACTTCCTCTACCAAGGAATCAGTGGTTCTAGATCAGTCAAACCCAAGAAGATAGAGGGTGCTTAACAAATATTTAATAAATGGTTGGGCATGGTGTCTCATGTCTGTAATCCCAGTATTTTGGGAGGCCAAGGCAGGATGATTACTTGAGGTCAGAAGTTCAAGACCAGCCTGGGCAAAATAGCAAAACCCTGTCTCTACAAAAAAATAAAATGAATAAACATTAGCTGGATGTGGTGGCACAAACCTGTAGTCCCAGCTACTTGGGAGGCTGAATAGAAAGGATCACTTGAGCCCAAGATGTCCAGGCTGCAGTTAGCCATAATCACACCACTGCACTCCAGTCTGGGTGATGGAGTGAGACCCTGTTTCTTTAAAAAAAAATATTGCTAGATAATTATGAATGCTTAGTATACTAGAAAAAGAGAATGGAACTGATTTAGTGCCCCATGATTGTTACCCAGGTGTTTTCAGATACTTACCCTGTTGTAATCTTTCCAAGAAACCTGTAAGATATAGACTGATAATTTATTTTTATGTATAATAAAACTGAGGTTAAACAACTGTGAAGTCAAACTACCTGGATATAAATTTCAGTTACTTAATTTACTGACTCTGTGATACTAGGAAAAGTCATCTTTTTAAGCTTCCATTTACCTGGCTTTAAAACAGTGTTTCCAAATTATTTTTATCTCATAGGATTATTTTAAAGATTAAATAAAATCGTGCATGTAGGCACTTGACGCAGGACTCACCTAGAGTAAGTGATCAATAAATATTAACTAGTCTTACTAGGTCTGAGAGCATTGAGCTAATAAGTGGTAAACAACCTAGTTAAAGTAAATAGCTTAAGACAAGTGGAAAGATTATTTTCTCTATATTTAGTTACAATAATAGTGTAATGAATATAAATTCACCTTGAATTCTTCAACTATTTCTCTTCTCCCTTTTCTCTTGCCTCCCTCTCTTTCCTAAAACAAACTGAAATTTTTATCCTAAGGCATTGTTAAAATTTCAATGTGTACAGGATGCTGAAGTTTAATAGTAAAGTGCGAAGGTTGGCAAACTATTTTCCATGGACTAGCTACTCAATTTCATAAAGTTTCATTGGAACACAACCACACACATTCATTTACATGTTGTCTATGGCTACCATTCATGCTACAATGGCAGGCAGAGTTGAGTAATCCTGAGAGAGACCATAAAGCCTGCAAAGCTTAAAATATTTCTAACTTGACCATTTACAAAAAAAGAATAACACCTGCACCAATGTCTTAAAATACTTTGAAAGGGACTGGACAGACTTTAAAAGCAGAGAAAACTGGAAATTAGGGTAAGGGGCGCCAGTCTGGCAAATACAGTCAGGTGTCACTTAATGATGGGGATATGTATTAAGAAATGCATTGTTAGGCAATTTGTTGTGCAAATAGCATAGATGGTACTTAAACAAATCTAGATGCTGTAGCGTACCACACACCTAGGCTATGGACTAATTTCTAGACCACAAACTCACATAGCATGTTAGACAATTATAACACAATTATACGGGATCACTGTCATATATGTGGTCCTTCCTTGGCTGAAATGTCATTAGGTGGCTCATAACTGTAATAGGCATTCCAGTCTATGGTGGCTATCATTATTATAAACAAAGGAAACAAAAAAGAGAATCTGAACCAACATTTGAGAGGACCTGCAATGAACCAGTTTGCCATACCTTCTCATGCAAGCCTTACATCAACTCTGTAAGGCAGAAGTCATCCCAGTTTCAAAAATGGAGATTTGGAACACAGAGGTATGAAGAAACCTGCTCAAGGTCACATTAAGTGTGGGCGGAAGGACTGGAATTCAGACTCAAGTTTGACAGAGTCCACATCTTGTCCCCTTTCCACTGGGCTTCAGTTAATTGAAACTCAATTTTACATTCCAGGTTCTCTGAGTGAGGGCCTTTAAAATTATTTTTAAAGGGAAGCCCCCAAGAGGATTAACTTCTCTTCTGAAGAGTGAGTCTGTTAGCCTTACATGGCTATGCTTTAAATTCTGTCCCATAGGCTTCCTGAAAGGTTAAAAAATTGTGGCTGTTCCTCTTGGTCACCAACACCAATGCCCCCGAGTCAGATCAGTGTTAGATTGCAGTAGAAATTTCAGTAAGATTGCAAAACATTTTACTGCCTTTTATTTTCTTTCCAGAAAGTTAACCAACTGAAAAATTTGTTTGGGGATATTGGGGATCCCTCCCTTCCTACCCCTCTCTCTTTTCTTTTTTTCATCATCTTTCTTTATTTTTAAAGGGAGCATTTTGTTTTGTGGTTTCTACAATAAAATCCACTTAGAGTGAACTTAGATTTTGTCACAAAACATCCTTTAAAACCAGTGAGTTCTGAAATTCTTTCAAGGCAAAAATTATTGTGATTCTTCTTTGGCAAATGTGGAAGCTTGTAACCGAAGGAGAATGACGGTAGGTATATGTTATATTTACATATATCACGTATGTGATTATATCAGAATTTATTTATTGATTTATTTATATTTTTTGAGACAATATCTCATTCTGTCACTCAGGCCAGAGTGCAGTGACGTGATCATGGCTCACTGTAGCCTCTACCTCCTGGGCTCAAGCAATTCTCCCCACTCAGCCTCTTGAGTACAGAGGACTACAGCTGCATGCCACCATGCCCAGCTAATTTTTGTATTTTGTGTATAGATGGGGTTTTGCCAGGTTTCACAGGCTGGTCTCAAACTCCTGGACTCAAGCAATCTGCTCACCCCAGCCTCCCAAAGTGCTGAGTTTATAGGCATGAGCCACTGCACCTGGCCAGAAGTTTATTCTTTGCCTTCAAAAGGAAATATGTCCTCTTTCAATTTTGAAACAATCTTCCTTCTAGCCTTCTATTCAGTTTTCCAAATTTTGACAGAGTCATAACTATAGGAGAGATATATCCCTATTACAAGAAAACAATGCAAGTAACATAACAAATGGCCTCATATTTGGGGAATAATCAGAAATGGTGAGAGATGTGCAAAACTAGGGAGCACAAACTTCATGTAAAGGGGCAGCACTACTTAGCTCCAGCCAGCATTGCTGCCATTCAGGAAAGCACAGGGGTGAGATCTTCCAATTTTCTAAGACAGTCAAGAAATATACTTTTAAAGGATTTTTAAAAATTGGCTCAAATTGTAAAAAATATCATTTGGCCCCAAAAATAAAATAAAAGGCAAGCAAACCAAAAAGACTCTTGCAGGCTGGATTTGGTCTTCAGATTATGAATCTGTACCTCTCAATTTAAGTGAAGTGATTTGGAGGTCTGGATTTCTATCTGAGTCTCCAGGCTGTTTGCATAGGGCAAGTCTAGCCTCAACACTGTGATCCAGTCTCATGTTCTGATACAGTGAAGTCCCTGAGTTCCAAGGACTACCTGTCCCTGCTCATACAATTAATGCAACCCTGCAAAGGAGGCTTCTCGGCAGTGAGCTGATTGGCCTTCCTTCTGCTTGATAGCATGCTCCATAGACCTGCACCAGTGCTCAAACGCTCGACAGAAATAAGGATGGCAGACAGTTTGTTTTCTGCTATGTGATTCCATGGGAGACTAACTGCTTTTATATTAGGTTCTTTCAAAAAGGCAAGAAACAACTATCAGATAGTAATTTTCCACGTTTTTCTGAACACCCAGTTGTCAAGTGACAAAGACTTCCACAGACTAGCAGTAGAATCAAATGTAAGAAAACCAAAACAACATTATGGAAAAAGCTTTAAAAATGGTACTTGGATAGAGATGAAATTTGGGTTTACTTTAATCTATAGAGATGCTGGAATTCTCCTGATTTGGTTTGGCTGTGTCCCCACCCAACTCTCATCTTGAACTGTAGCTCCCACAATTCCCAGGTGTCACGGGAGAGACCTGGTGGGTGGTAATTGAATTATGCGGGCGAGTCTTTCCCGTGCTGTTCTTGTGATAGTGAATAAGTCTCAAGAAATCTGATGGTTTTACAAAGGGGAGTTTCCCTGCACAAACTCTCTCTTGTCTGCCACCATGAAAGACATGCTTTTGTTCTTCCTTCACCTTCTGCCATGATTGTGAGGCCTCCCCAGCCACGTGGAACTGTGAGTTCATTAAACCTCTTTTCTTTGTAAATTACCCAGTCTCAGGCATGTCCTTTTCAGCAGCATGAAAAGGGACTGATACATCTATGTACTTTTAATTTTCTATAAACATAGTCAACCCAGAGGAAAATATTTCTGGTTAAGCACCTGGTTTTGCTAGTGTTTCTAATATTTTAGAAATTAGCTTTAGCCACAGCAGGCTTAACACAGGTGCAGGGGTAGAGTTTGGGAAGCAAGAAGACCTGGCTCATAGTAGCCTTGGGAAGTACAGCCTGACCTCTGGTCATCCTGGAGAGGATGAGATTATGTCTGCATTTCAAGGCTTCAAATCCTAACAATGCTGGGAACCTGGGAAGTTTCCAGGAGAAACAGCCTTCCTCTTTCTTCCTTTCCTAGGTAAGTACAAGAAGTGTAAGTTATCCAGTCATTCTCTGGCTTTTTGTTTTTATATTATATTAATTTCTGTTTGAAAATGTTTTCATTTCAAACAGTATATTATGATGGCTGTTGATCCTTAACAATTCTTGGAAACACAGGCATCTCAGGTGGTTTTCTAACGAGGACATAAAAGCTTAGCAAGGTGTTAGACTTTATCAAGGATACTATAACTCAGTTTTTCTGTGTCAAACTTCAGTGTTTTATTTTATTTTTTTTCTTCTTCAATGTCTGGAGAATCACCATTTTACACAATACTGCACCAATTCTGTTGAGGCCATCAACTTTTTTTTTTTTTTTTTTGAGACGGAGTCTTACTCTGTCCCCCAGGCTGGAGTGCAGTAGCGCGATCTCCACTCACTGCAAGCTCCACCTCCCGGGTTCATGCCATTCTCCTGCCTCAGCCTCCCATGTAGCTGGGACTACAGGTGCCCACCACCGCGCCTGGCTAATTTTTTGTATTTTTAGTAGAGACAGGGTTTCACCGTGTTAGCCAGGGTGGGTCTCGATCTCCCGACCTCATGATCCACCCGTCTCGGCCTCCCAAAGTGCTGGGATTACAGGCATGAGCCACCACACCCAGCCAAGGCCATCAACTTTTAAACCTGATTCATAGGTCCCTCATGACTTTGACTTCAATATTATATAAACATTCTCGTAATTTCAGAAACAATTATTGACTAATCCATAAACAGCCTGTACTAGACACTTTTCTGGGATTAAAAAATAGGTCTCAGTTTCTGTTGTTAAAAAATGGGCAATTTGCAGTTTAAAAGAAAAGATTTAGATGAAACTCCCAGAAAATAGAGGTAAAACTAAGAAAGTAGGTCTCATAGCATGTGTTAAACGGAGAACTGAGTACTTTACATATGTCATCTGATGTAATCCTTGCAGCAACTCTCCCAGGCCACTGTGATTATTCACCTGGCAGTGGAATAAACTATTGAGTAACTTGCCCTAATGACAGAGATGGGATTCAACCCCACTTCAACCGGGGGTCAAAGTTCTGGAGAGTATCGCTTTGCCATTCTGACTCACCGAACACACACAGAAGCCCATTGTGCTGGGGACTGAACACTTAAATGCCCAGAAAAATGTGGAAGTTGGGCATTCTTAGAGAAGGGCAGGATCAGAGGAGTGAGCTATTGAGTTAGAGCTTGAAAGTAATGGTGGGCATGGATTGGTGCAGACCAGGTGGTGGTGAGGAGGTCAAGGATGGATTGGAAAATCATGAGGAATTATGGAAGAATAGGTTGGTACTGTGTAATGCAGTTGTTCTCAGAGGTCAGATGGCTTGTCTGGTGGTGGAGATCTATAGGGATAGCACAGTGATGAGCTCTTGAAGCTGGATTTATAACTGTGCTCTTTGTTCTGAAGGAGAATGTGTTGCTTTTGCCAAATGCCCTCATCTCCTGAGATCAGGTATGTCCTGGGATAGAGGAAAAGCAAGGTTTTGCAAGATCTATGGGAGGATAGTGAAGGGGCTCACCTGAGTCAGGAAGAGTGAACTAAACCATGCCTTTCCTTGAGAACTGTGAAGGCAAGTTTAAAGGGCCTCTTGAGGGTGTTACACACACTTGTTTCACAACACAAAGCTTTGTACACATTCTTGAAAGGTGATTCAAATTTTGTACCTTTCAGAATCATGGCCCACAGACATATTTTGTTTGATTGGCATAGTTTGATGAACTGGGAAATTTCATCTAAAAATTGATTGTTTAGTTTCTCTGGAAAAAAATCAAATTTTAAAACTGGCCTTTAAAATTAGCCACAGGTTGTTTGCTGCTCCTCTCATAAAGAGGTGGACGTGCATGTTCCCTCCTGTTCAGAAAAGAAGGTCTAAGGAGAAACCTTAGTGATACTACTATAAAGATATCTTAAAGTTGCTCCAAGAAGGTCAGAGAGAAAACCAAGTGGCATCCAATTATTTATTTGTTCATCCATTCAGGCATTCAATTAGTTAGTCATCCAACAAGCATTATGCATTTGTTCAGGCAAAGACACTAGGCTGGGCCCTCGTTAATATATAGGTGCATAAGATACAGTCCTTCCCCTCCAAAAGTGCTCCCGAGGGATCCCAATGGAAATTTTCTGCCTTTGAAAGCAAGGAGATGGAGTAAAGAACTACTACTCTACTACTACTGCTACTGGTAAGACTACTACTACTATTAACAATAATAATAATATACAATAGCCATAAAAATCGTACAGTCCTTTACAGTTTATAAAATATTTTCACAATATACACTCTCATTTGGTCTCCACAATAACTCAGCAGTAGAGAGGACAAATCTTTTCTCATTCACAGATGAAGAAGTAGAATTTAAGCCCAAAGTCTTAAATTCCAGTGCCAAAGTGTGACACTAACAGGTGGTGGAGCTGGAGCTGGTTGTCTGAACTCCACTTTGTCTATTGTATCCTCAATATTTTGGAGCTACAGTTGCTGCTAGAAGGTGATTCCCATCTTGTGAGCTATGCATGGCCCCAGGGAGACCTTATTTCCTGGAGGACTTTGGCCATCTCAACCATTCCGGAAGGGATTCCATTCTGACATGGGATGACGGTAGGATGGTAGGACTTGTTGGACTTTCTGTGTAGTCCTCACTAAAGAGCAAGCATTTCTCTCCAGGATATGTTGTGCTGTTGGAGACGCAGGACCTTTGGGTGAGGACTCGTGGCAGCTTAGAGAGGCCTGGAGCCACATAACTGATCCTGAAACCTCATGAAGGAACCAAAGCTTTGGAAAAGAGGAACTACAATGTTTTATGCTGTTACCTAGAGATCCTGGATTGGTGTGTCTAAATCTGCCCCCTCAATTCCCTCCTGACCCATTTAGGACAGAGCATTTGGAGCCAGGACACTCAGGCCAAGATGACAACTGACTGGCCAATGTCAGAAACCAGAAATGCAGCAGGAGTCTCCATGTGAGGCTGCCCAGAGCACAGAAACCCAGAGTCCTTGAGGGAATGGCAAGATTCAAATATGGGAAAAACGTAAATCAAACACATTCCACAAAAAAAGAAACAAAAGTGATAATAAATTTCCAGAAAGGTTCTCGGCTTTATTTGTAATAAAAATTAAAACAATAAAAGCATTATTTTTCATGTCTCAGGTGGGCAACTATTTTAGAAGTTTGGAAACATCCAATCTTAAAGATAGTGTGGGGAGATAGAACTCCAACTCCCTATCAGTGGACTGCACACTTTTTTTGGAGAGCTTTATAGCAACATTTATGATGTACATACATTTTGACCCAGCTACTCTATTTTGGGGAATTTTTCTGACAAATGTACTCACACAGGTGCACAAAGATACTGTACAAGGAAGTACATTGTAACAATTTTTAACAATACTAAGAGTATGGAAACAATTATGATGCCTATGGAATTCCCTAATACCAAGGGAACATTTTCTAAATGTCCAAATGATATTGAGCAAAAAAAGCAAGAAGTAGAATAGCACATATGCTAGGAACATTTTTAGTATAAAACAACAAAAAGACATATCTCACTCAAAGGATTTCTCTCTCTGTCTCTTGATGTCTCTGTATGATTCTCCATGGATGAAACATATCTGAAAGGATACATGTGCAAGAGTTAACAGTGGTTGCCAATGGGAGTGAGAGTGGGAAGACCAGTGCAGGAAGGGGTTTTAGTTTTTACTTTATTGACTTATACCCAATTTGAATATTTTTAACAGTTAATGTTTATTTTTTATAATTCAAATAATATTTTAAATAAACTACTAAAGCAGTAAAATAAACAAGAAAAACCGGCCAGGCGCAGTGGCTCAGGCTTGTAATCCCAGCACTTTGAGAGGCCGAGATGGGTGGATTACCTGAGATCAGGAATCCAAGACCAGCCTGGCCAACATGGCAAAAGCCCATCTCTACTAAAAAAGTATAAAAATTAGCCAGGCGTGGTGGCCACGCCTGTAAGCCCAGCTACTTGGGAGACTGAGGCATGAGAATAGCTTGAACCCAGGAGGTGGAGGTTGCAGTGAGCCAAAATCGTGCCACCGCACTCTAGTCTGGTGACAGAGTGAGACTGTCTCGAAAAAACAAACAAACAAACAAACAAAACAAAACCCTGTAGTAGGAATATCAACTGTTATCAACATCAAGGCCAAATTGTCAAAGATACTAATGATAATAACATTAATAATAATAGCACACACTCAGGTAGCGTCCCTTTGTGCTAGATGATGTTTTATAATAAGCATGTTATATACATTTACTTATTTAAGACTTACAATAATCCTATGAGGTAGTTACTATTCATGTCATCTTTTTTATGCTGGAGAACTAAGGCATAAAGAGGTTGGAACTAGTATACTCCAAGACACACAGCTAGGAAGTGGTTAAGCAGGTATGGGCGAGGGAAGTCTAGAGTTTGTGCTCTTGACCCTTATCCTACCTCGTCTCTCTAGGTAAGATGAAGACCCCAAAGTCCAGAACTGAGCTGAGAATTGACCTGGAACTGAGAACTAAGAGCCAGGAAATTGCCGTAACCAGCCTTGGAGGTTTCCATGCTCATATTTACCAGCCGCTGGATACCTGATGGTGTATTAGTTAAACTGCCTCAAAAAAGCCAGAGAGATAATATTTCTCCCCACATGGGTTTGGCTAATTTGATTATTGTATCAAATTCAAGTTAAGAGTTAGGTGGAGCCATATAATAGGAACCCCCCGCAAATTGTTTAAATAAGATAGAGGTTTATCTTTATGTTTTTGCCTATATAAAAGAAATCTAAAGTAGTCCAGAGCTAACTTGGTGGCTGTATGAAATCAGAGACCAACTTTCCTTCCAGCCCTCCATCCACCATCCCTTGCATGTGTCCTTCATATTCATGGTCAAAATGACTATTGGGAGCTTTGGCCACAGCATCCATACTCCAGGGAGAATGGGGCAAAAAGAGAGGAAAGAGGGACTGCATACCAGATATCTAAACATGCTTCTTGAAAGCTGCTAAACAGAAGTTCCCCTTACATGTCATTGTGTAGAACTTAATCATTTGCTCACAGCTAAGGAATCTCACAGGTAAGGATGCTGGGAAAATATATTTCAGACAGTCACTTGACTGGATAACAATGTAAGGTTATATTACTAAAAAAAGGGTGGTGGGGGAGAGTGGATTTTAGAGTAGGCAACTAGCAATTCTGCCAAAAATGACCCATTCCTGGGTGTTAAGAAAGACAAAGTTCTTATCCCATAGAGTTGAAAGATAGAATACTATTCTGTTTATTACTTTGATCTAAGTAGCTGACAAAGGGTATTTTGAGGACACTGGGCGCCTAAGGGTGCAGAGTGGGTAAGCAGATACTGAGCAGGAATAGGGACTCTAGGCAAGGATGGAAAGTGCTGAGAAAGTAAGTTCCACTCCCTTCACAATTTTTCCAAGGGTCAGACTTGAGCTTTGACAGTTTTACTTTATTAGAGCCTTTCCTACAAGAAGGCTTCCATGCCACAATTTCTACAAGGGCTTTTAACTTCTCATCTTTGGGAAACTAAGGAACGTTCTCAGATGCACTGCACTTCCACGATGTAAGAAACGGAAGGGTCATTTTCTGAAGTCATCATTTTACTTGTCATTGGTTTTCTCATCTGTAAACCATTCCTATAAAGGGATGACTTTCTTAGAGGGATGTGCTGGCGAATAATGAGGGGAAAACCAAATGGAAACCAAACAAAGTTCAAGGCTGAAAGAACAAAAGGTAAAATTTTCCCAAATATTTCAGATTAATGGCAGGGCAAACCTACTGTAATGAATTCTAATTGGTACCCTCATAAGCTATAACGTTCTTACTTTGAGCTAAATGCAATCTAGGAAGACAATAAATTATTTTCCACCTTAGAAAATGTCAAAGAAAATCCGATAACTTATACTTTAACAAAAACAAAGACAACAAAGATCTCAACCATCACAATTGAGGAGGAAAACTGCAGGAAAGAATCAGAAACTCAGGCATAAAAATGACTCAAGGCAAAGCTAGAGAATCACTGGCTCATGGGCCAAATCTGACCTGCTACCTGTTGTTATACAGCCTGCTTTTGCACAGCTGGGAATGGCTTTTACCTTTTGAAATAGTTGGAAAAAGTCAGAAGAAGATTTCAGGAAGACACAGGAAAATAATCAGAAATTCAAATTCACATTATCTGTAAATAAAGTATTATTATAACTCAGCAATACTTATTGATTTATGTATAGTTTATGGCTATTTCCACTCCACAGCACCAGAATTATGAGTAGTTGCAATGAAGACCACATAACCTACAAAGCCGCAAATATTATCTGATCTTTTATAGAAAAAGTTTGCCAAATCCTGATTTTAAGCACCAAAAAAAATGCATACCTCCATCCTCATCACTTAAAAGTGTGTGAGCTCATAAAAATAACTTTTGAGTCTTCATTTTCCCATCGTTCTAATGCAAGTAAGAACGTATTTACAGACTGTTGTGAGGATTCATTGAGCTAGGTTATGTAAAGTGACTTACCACGCATCCTGAAACATGGTACTTGGTCAATAAACGGCAGTTGCTGTTTACTATTTTGGTGGCTAACTTTTAGTTATCATTGAACACTCAGCTTGCTGCTCGTGCTTTCCCTGACCTCCCCAAGCTGGATCAGGTGACTTTCTCCTGTGCTTGCACAGTGCGCATGCTTATTTCAATCATTACTCACCACATTATATTGTCATTATATATTTATGTGTCTGGTCCCTACTGCGAACCGTGAGTTTCTTGAGGGAGGAGACCATATGGCTGTCGCAGTGAACGTGATGTAGCAGGGCTGGAGTTTTAGAGGATCCCACAACTAGGATGTTGCTTCCTAATGCGGAACTCTGGAATTTCCCACTCAGTCACAAGTACTACTGGAGCAAGACAGGCCACCCACCCCTCACAGAGGCAGAATTTTCCCTGTAGCTGTTAAGGAATAGAACAGGCTTGTCCCTTCTCCCAAACTCCTCGGTTAGACATATCACTACTCTCCTGGAGAGGAGGTCGCAGGGTGGGGATGGCGGCCAGGAGGGTGACTTTTCTAGTGGGAAACGTGAAATAGTGGAGAATAGTGTTCCCTCTTAGCAAGTGGGTACTCCTTATATAAAAGTCAAATGAATGACTCTTATGGGGTAGGTCTCAACATTATCTTACTGTCTTTTCACTGTGCCTTAGAATTTGCAATCATTGCCGTGTGGAAATCAGTGGTACCTTTAGGTTGTCTCCTAAGCTATGCGGTTGTATGGGAAATACTGGGAAAGGCTTCATGTCATTCTATATTATTCCGACATTTATCTTTTCAAAGGTCAGAGCTTTGCTTAACATAAAAGAATATATGTCACGCATGCACACACAGACACATTTTAAAAAACCCTTCTTCGCTGCATATATTTTTCTTCTTTTACTTTTTTCCTTAATTTTTTTTTAACTCTCATGATATCTTTTTAAAAGGCAAATAAGGGAATTTTCTAGATTCTTGTGTTCATTTCTCTTCAGTTCACTTCAACAAATCTTGACTGGAAACTCTACTGCTGTGGAAGTGCTGGGTCCCGACCAGACCACATAAAGTTAAAAGCAGAAAGTCTTTCCTTTTCCATGGATTCTCCCTGCCCATGGGAGGATCAGTGAAGAACAATAAAAGAAGAAAAGAGATAGAAGTTCTGATTAAAGGGGTGGAATGCTCCTTCTTTTAGTCAGAAGGAAATATTAAATTTATGGACATTCAGAAAATTTTTCCCACTCCAAGTGATGTCTGAGCATGATTTCAAAAGAAAACGGAGTCATAATCATGGGGGAAGACAGGGAAGGGCATTCATTACAAAAGTCAGATTGTCGATGACATGGAAGCAAGAAGCAGCCAGGTGAGTTCTGGGTGTTCCAGATAACTTGTCCTGGCTGGCAGTAGACTCTAAGGGTTATGGGGCTAGAGGATCCTGGAAAGGCAGGTGGGGCCTGTGTGCCATTTCAGTGTAACCCATATCCTTCCAGGCCTCATCCCAAACAAGTGTAAAAACAGTTACATTATAATTAAAACCCACATTTCTTGGTCATGACACCCTTTGCATTTCTGTGGTTCCTCGGATCTGTGCTCCACGTGACATTGTCTAAGATTTCCCACAATGTCTCACGAGAGATGAACCGGTCACGTTCTGCCTCTCCATCCTGTGTGCCCTCATCACGATAATGCCGCTTCCTTGCTCGCCTAACACCTTGGGGCATCCCCAAAGCTATGCAGTACCAATTGACAACATGCTCCTAACTGTCCTCAGGCCACAGCATATCCCTTGAAGAAATGGAAAGATTGCCTGTTTTCCTAACGCAGGACCAGCATTTCTCTAGTGGTCACCAAACTGGTTGAGCCTGAGGTTTAACAAAAATCTCATACAAATTCTTTAATTTTCATTTATAGCCCCTTTTGTCAGGCCGAGGGCCTGGTGTTGGATTGGATTTCAGAAAGCTCATTGTCCCCTCTGTTGTCTTCTTTCCTGAACACACCTTCTCACATATATTTTTCCTTAAATATCCCCGACTCCCAAAGAGAATGAATTCATGTTATTTGAGTTATCAGTGTCTGGTGAGAGTTCAATCTGGATGAGTAGATTAGATTCTGCCAAGTACATGTAGCTACAGTAGAGAAGAAAGTAGTGAATGAAATCTTGGTGTTATGGACTGGATTGTGTCCTCTGCAAATGTGTATAATGAAGCCTTAATGCTCAGCACCTCAGCATCTGACTATATTTGGAGCGAGGGTCTTTAAAGTGTAAGTAAGTTAAAATGATGCCATTAGGGTGATCTGTAACCCAATATGACTGATGTCCTTAAAGGAAGAGGAAGAGATGCCAAGGATGTGCAAGCACAGAGAGAAGACTATGTGAGGACACTGCAAGAAGGCAGCCACCTGCAAGCCAAAGAGAGAACCTTTAGGAGAAACCAAACCGAATTTTGGACACCTTGCCCTTGGACTTCCAACCTCCAGAATTGTGAGAGTAAATTTCTATGCTTGAAGCCACCCAGTCTGTGGTATTTTGTTATGGTAGGCCTGGCAGATATGTGGAGAACACCGATGATAAAGAAATGGATGTTGAGGGGGACAGAGGGTGGGGTGAGGGCAGAGCCTCCTTCACCCTGACTCATATTTCTACACTTAGGGACTTGCAGTACTTCCGTTGGAGTAACAAGCCTGACCTCTCATTGCCCTGTCAATTAGAAGGCGGAGGAGTTGCTTATCAGTTTGGCACCTTTGAAAGGAGGAACTGTCCTTTCAAAGCTGGGAAGGCTCAATCCTTTCTTCCCCATCCCATCTGGCATCTGCCTCCCTATAAAGAGCTCTTTGAGAAGCAATTAAAAATTTTCTGCCCCCATAAGGAGGCCTATGAGGTTTCACCACTGCCTGCAACTCAGTAAACACATCTACTCTTGAGTTTTAGTTGTAGGAAATTCATTATCGTTGCACAACTAAACCACATCTCCAGTATAGCTTTCATCAAAAAATATAGCTTACATTTTAATCTCCACTAGCCTGACTTTCCTGTCTGTCTTCCAGTCACAAGAAAAGAAAATATTATTTATGGGGCCCCCACAAACCCAGAACAAGAAGAAACACAGTTTTCAAAGGATACTTACAGTTTGCATCCATAAAAATAGGAAGCAAGTCAGGAGAGCACATATTAAAGTCACTAAGAGTGATAGCCTCGGCAGTGGTCAACAGCACTTCGTCTTGGCAAAGAGGTCAAGGAAGATAAAGACTGAAAAAGTGCTCCCTGAACTTAGCAACTAAGAGAGTATTGGTTACATTGGCAACAGCCACTTCAGGGTTTTGTGGGTAGGGTAGGAAATGCCACAATGCAATGTGTTGAAGAGGGAATAGAGATGGGAGACTTTGATTGCTCTTAAAAGAATCTTGAGGGGGGAAAGAGGAGTAACTGGCTAATAGATAGAGGGAACTTGAATTTGAAGGATTAATTGTTGTTTATTTTAGTGTAAAAGACCCAAGCTTGCTTACCTATGGAGAGAAGAGAGTGAGGCGAAAGACAAGTTGGAGATACAATGTAGAGAATACCATCCCTGAATGGGGATTCCAGAAGAAGTAAGATGGATCCTATGGCAAATTGCATTATTATGCAAAATTATTCACTCTTTCTTCCCTGTAAGAGGATTGTATATCTTCATCCTATTGACTTTGGGCTTGGCCATTTGACATGATTTACTCAGAAGAATATGAGTGAACTTGACATACATCATCGGTTCTCTTATTCTTCCCTCTTACCACGAAGAAGATGTGTTCTACCTGGGGTCTGCTTGCTCTGCCGGCATCCTGGAATGAGAAGACTTGTGCAGTAGAGCTGTAATCTAGAGCAAGTCATAGCTGGCCCACCAATGACACACACACAACTGAGAAGTACAACTTTAAAATTGTAGGTCACTGCAATTTGGGGGTTTGACATTATAGCAAAGATAATTAATACAGATCCCAAACAGAAGAGCTTGCTTTCAGAAAGGGGGAATCAGAGACGGAGGAAAGGTTAAAAGCAAACAAAAAACGAACAAAAAGGGGGGAAACATTTCTCATATGGAAGAGGGATTGAAGGAGGGAAGGATAGTAATGAGTGCAGATCATTTTTTAGTGGGTGAAGACAAAAATTGAGTCCTGTCAATCTGAGGACATGTTGAAGGCATGAGAGCCTCACTCACACTCTCTCTTATCTTTTCATTTATTCTTCTCTACATGGAAGCTGATTTTGCAGGGGCTTTTGGCCTAGCAGTCATTTGCAGACTCTTTCCATATTAAAATTGGAAGGAGATTTACCAGTTTTGCCATCGAAGTTCCTCATGCAGAAGTGGAAAGAATATAGGCCCACAAACTTTTTGCTTGTTAAAGATGTTTTAAATGTCTGAGATTGGATCTTGCTAGTCTGACACATGCAGCACTGAAGGTTCAGACCATAACAACAAGGTCCGTTTCTTTTATATTGAGATAGTTGCCAGATTGATAGACCAAATTAGGTGGGCATCCTGACAAAATGATGGAGATAGCTTAAATTTGGTATGCCTTAGGAAAGGTGGGTCAATATAAATCTTGTTGAATTCACTCACTCAATTATTCATTTATACAATCTGTATTTGTTGAGGCAGGTACTACACTAGCTCTTGGAGATAGGGTAAAAACACAAAGAAGCCATTGTCTAAATCTGTGGTTTTTTATAGTTCTCCTTTCAACTTCGTTGGTTAAAACATCCATTTATGCTTTTTTTTCTCCTTGTATTTTCTATTCTTACCTCTTTTACCGTATCTTGCTTCTGGTATCTGGTAGAAGCCAGAGCCTTTGTAAAAGCAACCTTGAGTCAATAACTCTTTTTGTCTTTTGTGAAATCCTATGGGTATTTAAAAAGATCATGTCCCAGAGGGAGAGATGAAACAGTGAAGTCTTTGAAGGCAAGGAAATGGAGAGAAATTCTTTTGAATGGAAAAGGGGAGAAAGATTTATGTGTTTCCAGACTAGTATAGATGTGTATACTATAAACTGCTATATGACTCCCTGAAGAGGATACAGAACTCAGAAGTTAAGACTATAATGAGTGCGTGGGGAGGTGGGGCCTGTATCATGAAGGTACCCAGCCTTAGAAAGTGTTTCCTGACACTTGAAAGGCACAGGAGTTAACAACCATGAGAGGCTGGAGGACTATTGTGGCTTGGACTCTGAGATATCAATGGTCATCACATAAAGTAAAGATTAGAAGGCCATATCTTTTCTTTTTTTTAAAGACATCGTTTAGGTATATTATATCCTGATGAAAACCTGGGAGACAGGACACCCACATAATGTCCGAGATTGAATATTCTGTCAGCCTGGTAGAATGGGGTAGAGTATCAGAATTAAACTGAATTTTAAAAAGACAAGGGAACTGATATTTCTTAGAGTTTTTAGTTTATGCATTCCACGTGACGTGAATCTTCTTCCTCAGCATCCCACTCTTCTGACCAGAAATCACGTTACTTTTTGGATTCTCAATAACTCTCCAAAGCTTGTAACCACCATGAATTTTTGGCATAAACTTTTCTGTCTTCTTGTAGGGAGCATGACAGTGTTATCTGTGGCATCCCCAGATCAATGGGGACTGATGCCCATTTCATTAGGAATGATTCACACTTCTCAAAGGCAAAGTGCTCAAAGCAATAAAGTCTTCTTGGCCTAACACCTTATGTCTCTGTGGGTACAATTTAGAATTGGCTAGGAAGGCCAAGAGGCTCAAATTGGGATATGATTCCCCCACCCAAGGCCAGAAGGGGAAGACGATCAAGATCTAGAGTAGCATCAAACATCAAGGCTAGCAAAGCTAAATATTGACTTCTGTCCAAGGGGCAGAAGATCACAAACAAGGCAGGCAATCAAAGGTCAGAAGCTGAGAGCCAACTGGACTGAAATGGAAGAGGTTGAGAAATAAGTTGTAGAAGGACCCGGAATACTGCTTCTAAAGAAGCTCCCAGTGTTTGATAGAGGGGGGCTCTTTTCCATTTTTCTTATTGACTACACTTCTTACTTACCTTATTTTATAAAGGTTTAATAAAAATTCATGAGCAAAAAATACTACTTAAACAAAATCCAGCCGGACACAGTGGGTCATGCCTGTAATCCTAGCACTTTGTGAGGCCGAGGTGGGCAGATCATAAGGTCAGAAGATCGAGACCATCCTGGCTAACACGGTGAAACCCTGTCTCTACTAAAAATACAAAAAAAAAAAGAAAATCCTTTTATTTGACACCCCCCAGCCTGCCAAAACTGAGAAAAGATGACTATTATTATCTTTCAGTAGCAGATCATGCCATATCAGTCCAAGAACACCACTGTTGAGAGATAAATCATTTGATAACAACTGCCTTCACTGTATTATGGAATCCTCCATAGCTCTTCTGTTTCCTTCTGTTGTTTCTTGATGGGTGTGGTATTGAACTATGTGACAGGACCCATATTAGGCACAGAAGGTGCAGAAATGAGAAGCCCATAGTCTAGAGTGCTGCCTAATAAAAATACATAAATGTATAATGCAATCCCCAAGTGGGAGCCACATGAGGTGAAATTAATTGTAATGATATCTATTTATTTGTAATTTTAAATTTAAATCAATATATGAAAACCATTATTTTTATTTGTACATTTTTAAAAATGATTGAAATACTAAAGTGTAAATATATGTACGTGTGTGCCTTTGGAACCTTAATTCCCACCACCTCCCTCAGTACACTTAACTCTCCAATCCTACTGAAAGTACACAGTTCCCTCAAACTGCCATTATATTTCACATCTCTGCTGGGACTCCCCTTGTCCTTCTTGTCTGTAGAGAGAACTCCTACTTGTCTTTCAATCTCAGTGGAGACATCTCCTCTGGAAGTCTTCTCGGGGCTTCCCAAGTGGAGTTGATGACTCCTTTCTTTCTGCCATCAAGGCACTTGGAAGAGTGTTCTGTCATTGCACTTGTTACACTGCTTCATAACTGCAGATTCACATCCACCTCTCCTCAGACCTGGGACTATTGAGAGCAGAGGGCATGTCACAGTCACCTCTTCCTTACTCCAAATCTTAAATTACAGACATACGTGAAGTCCCCTAAAATACTTCTAACTTCCTTCTTTGATGGAAGAGAGTTTATTTGCCCAGCTATTATAAATTCCTTATTTAGACATAGCGGATAAACTATGGATAATAGGATTGTATAAAAACTCATAAACCAACCTGTTTTATTTTCAAAATTAAGAAGTAAGACTGCTTTAGAAGCCAGATTCTCAACATTATATATATATCATCAGACTTTCAAAGATTTCAGTTAGACTCATTCTATGTATGAACCAGATAGATTAGCCTGGAATAGAATCTGGTTGAGAATAATAATGTAGGTGATTTTCAGTGCTCCCTTAGCTCTTCTGACTCTGGGGTGTCATTTTACTGAATGAGTATTTCAGTTTATTCAAGGGTACCTTGGTCCACAAAAGAAGTAACCTAGAATCCCCAAATGTTTGCAACTAGTGAATTGCACATATATTGGGCCATCTATTATGGAACAAAGGCTTCAAAACTAATTTTTTAAAAAGAGGCATTTGAATTAAATTTATTTCTATAACTCACTTTCCAAACAAGTGTCATGAACATTTTATTTTTAGATTTAAAGCTTAAAGAGCTGTAGTATACTTGGTGCTCTATGATAGATTTTTTACAGATCTCTCTGTTTTCTCAGATGATAGGGCTATTAATGTTGATTTCCAAATAGTTTTGATTCTGTAAGAAAAATTTATAAAAAATAATTTTAGTTCCTGGGGAAAAAATTAAGTCATTTCAAATGCCCTATCAAACATCTCATATCCAAAAAAATACAGCATGGATAAAAATATAACTTAGGAAAAATGCCAAAGAATATTTGGATAATGCAGAGAACATAATATTTTCTCTTTGCATGTTATGGAAAAGAATCTGAGAGAAATCTTTTCATTACTGTTCAGATTGCTAAATACTTATGTTCTTTAAGTCTGGCTTTTGATATTGTTTTTGAATTTGTGTTTTTATTAGATGGTTTTTCTTAGATTCATTTTAACGGCAATGACAGCAATTACTTTTGCACCAACCTAATATGAGCCAGGTTTTATTTAAATGCTAAAAATACAAACAACTCTTTCCCATCTATAAAAATAGAATAGAAATGGCATAAAGCAATATTCATAGGACAGGTGTTGAGAATGGACTACTTCAATAAGTTCTACACTGCTAGAAATATGGAAATATTTCTCATATATTTAGAAACAATGACATGGAAACAATGAGAATAATGGGTTTTCCCTTGTGGCACCCACATAAGCAACATTCTATTTTCAGGTGGTACACGGCATTGCCAAAATGCCCTCCTTCATTGCGGTGAATTTTCACTGCTATTGTAACAGTAAAAGTGTATATTTCTTGCCTATGAAGTTTTAACTTGTGAATTAATAAATAGGATACCTAGGTATGTTGTTTCTAGTCGTTAAATGCAAAGGTGAAGCTGTTCTTTCATGGCAGGTGGGCCAATTAGCATCTTTTGTTATCATTATGATAACAAAAAAAATCCGGTTTTGCTGATGAATAAAGATTTCATCTCAAAAAGCACTTTGAAAACATGGGCTAATTAATATGACTCAGAATGCTCAAAGAAAAATCAAAGAAAAATATGTTCTCTGCTCTTAGACCTCTAGTTTAACACAAGTACATTGGGAAACAAAGAAGGATCAATAGGAAAATTATATTTCCCCTCTGCCAGTTGTCACCAGTTGCAATACAGCTTTTTAATGACTGTTTGTGTCAGAAAGAAGACAATCTATATTTTAGCATAGAAAACATAATTTAAAAAAATAGTTACACTTTTATATCTGGAAATATCGTCAAATAGACAACCTGAAACTCTCCTAACAAAAACACCCCATAGTGCTAGTTATATTTTTTGAAAGCGTAACTTATATTATCAGTAAGTAAGGGAAGACACCGGATGCCCAGAGAGTTATAAAAGAGAGTGTCAATATCGTCGAACTGTGCAAGTCCTAGAGTGAGTGGCTTCTTGCCTTAGTAACCTAGGGTGCTAGGCATACAGACTGGCTCAGGAGAAAATGGGCTCGCATGAAACAAAAGATTGTAGCTGAGACCGTTGTGTAAAGACTGAACCCTTCAATAAAAGCCTTAAAACTTCAGAAGTGTTTCTAGTTTCAGGACGGCTAGATCCAGATGTGCAAATAATGCCATCAGGAGATTGCCTAGTTCTCTCTCTCTCTCAGCTCTGTCTTCCTCAGTTTAGGATTTACTCTCAGGAAACCACTTCTAATTGATGGTTAACATGGTCACTAGAATTTCCAGGTTTACCTCACTCTCACAGATAGAGATCACAATCACAGAGAACATAAACTCCTTTTTCCTGAGAGATTCAGCAAACGTTGACATTCTCTGACCTGCTGACATCAAGTATTGATCCTTCAACTGATCCTTTGACCCAAGGATGGAGTTCTCTGCCTGTGTATCCTCCCTGATCCAAGGGGATGAAGTTCTTCCAAACCATATGAACCAAGAGTTAAGGGAATAAGGGAAGGCATGGTTCTCAAAAAAAAGAAAGAAAGACTGGGAGGCAAACAACAACAGATACTATTTCCTACAAACAGCTGCCACTTTAGTAAAAATGATGTAGAGATCACCAGATGATTTTTTTTCACCCACTTTATTCTTAATCAGTGAAACCAGATCTAGCAATGTTCATGATATAAAGTAATAGAAGATGATTCCTCTTTTGTCTCTATCTCTTGTCCAGTAGCAGGAGTGAAACTGAGATGTTAATCTAACTTGGACTTACCTTTATACATAGTCCTAGTTTGTTGTTTTTCCCTCCCAGCATTTCTGATTATGCTGTATTCTCAATAAAAATCCATTGAACTAATGACTAACTGCACTTCTAGCACTCCCCTTACTCCTCTTACTTAGGATCCTACTGGAAGAGGAAAAAGTGCTGGACCTGTGTGGGGTCTAGGATGGAGGTAGCTTTCCCTTCAGTCCTGTATCCAGTCTTTAAGAAAAAGGAGAAAAAATAGGAATGGAAAGAATGAGAAAAATTGAGGGGAGACTGAGAAAGGATTCTGCTGTTGTTTACATAGCTCATGAGCCACTTTAACTGAAAACCATATGGAATTAGGTAAAATTCAAAGGACAGTGAGACTAAAACATCATATATTGAGATTACATCAGTGAAATATTTGATAAACTGTAAGTTACTACATAAACGTGAGAAATTCAACTACATTTTGTCCCAAGTTCTTGTCTTTTTTGTTTCTTTGCAGATGTAACTGAGCAAACTGTGTTCCACAGAACATTCTGTGAGATAGATTCTGAGAAAATGTTTCCACAATCATATCCATTTGGTAAATCCAACATATCTGTAGTCATCTTGTCTATCCATTCTCATTCACATATTAAAGGTCATATATATAGAAATTCTTAAATTTTATTTAGTCGGGTATTGACCATTGGACCTTCCAACCCCCTCTCTCTCCTGTCTCACCACCCCCCAACCTTTTTTTTTCCTTCCTTCCTTCCTTCCTTCCTTCTTTCCTTCCTTCCTTCCTTCCTTCCTTCCTTCCTTCCTTCCTTCCTTCCTTCCTTCCTTCCTCTCTCTCTCTCTCTCTCTCTCTCTCTCTCTTTCTTTCTTTCTTTCTTTCTTTCTTTCTTTCTTTCTTTCTTTCTTTCTTTCTTTCTTTCTTTCTTTCTTTCTTTCTTCCTTTCCTTTTTTTTTTTTTCAGGGTCTTATTCTGTCTCCCAGGCTGGAGTGCAGTGGCATGATGATGGCCCATTGCAGACTTGACCTTCCCAGGCTTGAAGGATCTTCCCACCTCAGCCTCCCTAGTGACTGGGACTACACACATGCACCACCATGCCTGAGTAACTTTTTCTTTTGTAGAGATGGGGTTTGGCAATGTTACTCAGCCTGGTTTCAAACTCCTGGGCTCAAGCAATTGCCCACCTTGGACTCCCAAAGTGCTAGGATTATAGGTCTCATTTTTTTTCTAGTAACCCTTGTTAATATCTGGCAGAACTAGCATGTCTTTCTGCATACCCTAAGAAAGACTAATTTTTTTCTCCTCTAGGAGGAACTACATGTGGAAATCAGTAATTGACTTACAAATAAATTCTTGTAGGTTTCCCATGCTACTGCTTCTCCTTGTTCTTCTCCTATCTCTCTACATCTCCCACTTCCCCACCCACTGACCTTTGCTGATATTAATCATAAAGATGCTGATTGTTTTCAGACACAGTCTCATTCAGCCTTTACATTGAGGCAACTGGGTATGTTTCTTCACTTCCTGAATGAAGAATATGGGGGTCAGAAGCTTGCTTGCGGCCATGTGATTAAGGACATCAGTTAAGAGTTGGCATTGTTGCTGACAACAACAACAAAAAACAGTAGTTGGATTGTAAGGGAGCTGAAAAAAATGGTGGCTTGCTGGAGCCAAGTGGGTGAAACTGCTATCGCTTCCCTTTTTCAGGCTCCAGGGCGTCATTCTCATATATGGAACTCTGCTCAGCTTTTCATTTACCCCAAACATTGTTTCCTTAAATCATTGTTCTCAAGGTTACTTGGAGACAAAGAATACTCAAGTGATTATGACAGTCACAGTTATGGTACAAATTATTGTACCATACTATTGAACAGCATACACATTTATTCATAATAGCCAGCAAAATACCTGTAGTAGCTAAGATGTAGGATAAGATCAGGTTTTGGGTAAGATGAAATGGACCTAAAATTTCAAGTTTGACACAGGTCAGGTTTGGGGTTATTGTTTTTGGATTATTGGAAAAGAAGTAGTACCACAAATTTGCCAGAAGCTAATGTCTACCTGGCTTAATTCAAACAGTTGGTAGTTATTGACTGCTGGGGAAAAGTGGAGAATGGAGGAATGGAAAAAGAGAGGAAGGAAAAGTAGGTGGTAGGTACAAGGTCCACTCAGCTACAGAGTCTATCTTCTTCCTGTAATACCTCACCAAACTTACTAGCCTTTATCATGCAAGTCACTGAACCTCTTGAACCTTATTAATAGTTTTGTATGTGTAAAATGGGAGTGATGGTATCTTTTCCAGCTACTTTGCAAGGCTGTTTTAAGGCTAAACAGAAAAAGATAGAATATATACAGGGTTCACTATGAGTGAGAAGCAAATACAGATATCTTTATACATTTCACAACACAGTAATGAACATGTATAAATCCAACTTGGGACTATGTGGCATGATAAATACGACACACATGCTGCATATGTGAGGGCCAAGTGAGGATGGGAGCCTGACTGAGGCTCTCTGCAGTTTGGCAGATGGACTACACAAAGCAAAGCAAACAATCTGAAAAATAGAAATTTTAAAAATGGCATAATTGAATTATTCTGATGAATTAAATCAAAGTCACTCTCAGAATTGGGAAAGAGTGTTAACATTGGTTCTGAACAGTTATTTGGAACCGAGTTCAACTATTGCTCTATGGCCTTGGCCCTTTGTTTCCATCTTTGTTTGCTTTTTGCTCTTTTCAGTTGTTGTGTTCCTAACTTGATGACCTTGTTTCAGGCTCCGGGAGAATGCCAGTGCCCAGAAAATCACATTTGAGAGCTTGATTTGTCTCCCCTAACCTCTCTCTGCTACCTAAGACATAATGGAACTAACATTGCAAGGTGGCCCCAGGTTAGGATTTAGATTATTACTTGGGAACAAGAGTATGGCCACTAATTTGTCAGGCAAGTACTGAACAAAATGTCCTACTCAAAAGTCAACGGTGCCTGCGAGGTTGATTTCAGCTTTTGCATATAGGACCACTGATGATACCTTAAAAAAAAAAGGAGAAAACCCCAAAAAGTTTTGGATCCTCATATTCCTCTTGGATTTTAATGTTCTAAAGAAGTTATTGAATTAGAAATGTTTACTGTTAGTGTTTCAGGCTTTTGTTTTCATTTTTTGCTTTTGATAGGAAAAAAAAATACAAGTGTTTAGGCCTGAAAAGAAGGTCAATTCCTGAAATTATTTGTAGGAGCCTCAGGTAAACTTTATTTATCTGAGTTTATCATGCTAAAATGTCCTGGCCCTAGACAAAAAAATCTTTTTGATAGTGAAGACCACACATGTCTTGATGAAGCTGTCAAATTTGTAGACTGATTGACCTGGAGATATGATTTCCATTATTTCTTTTGATGGTTCTGGAATTTATATCAAGAGATAAGGCATTTGGCCTTGGGAGACAATTTCTATTGCTGGGGGCAGGGGATGTACATCATTGTAAGTGCATGAAATTTTGTGAACCAGTTGGGTTAGTTTACTCCAAGAGGTTCAGTGCCATTTATTTCCTCCCGCTCGGTGGCAGTCAGGTCTGTGTTGTAGAAGTCATATATGCATGACTTTCACATCAGAGCCTTCAGAGTCAACAGTGAACAGACATGACTTGATTCTCAGATCCTCCATCTCCTAGCATTAGGAGTTTGGGCAAATACTTCCCCTTGGTACGTCTCAGTTACTGCTGGTTTAAAGAAAATAATACTGCCTACCTGGGAGGATTCAGGAAGGGGTAAATGATCCTAGTGTGCCCCCCAAATTTATATGTTGAAGCCCTAAATCCCAGTGTGATAGTATTTGGACGTGTTGTCCTTGAGAGGTAATTAAGTTTAGATGAGGTGGTGAGGGTGGGGACTCAGGATAGGATTAGTGTCCTCATCTGAAGACAAAGAGAGACCCCTGCTGTCTCACTTTCTTCGCCACAGGAAGACAGAGAAGGAAGGTGGCCTTTTGTAAGCCAGGAGGAGATCCCTAACCAGGAGTCAAATTGGTTGCCACCTTGACATTGAGCTTTGCAGACTCCAGACTAGAAGTAAATGTCTATTATTTAAGCTAACCAGTCTGTGGGATTTTGTTAGAGTAGTGCAAGCTGAGACACTAGTACAAGTGCCTGGCACTTTACTGTTATTAATAAACATCCTCCAAAAGGATTGATTATACAGTATTTACAAATCTTTGTTTTGATTTGAAGCTTTCACAGTTTGTAAAGTATTAACATTTTGTGTGTGAAGATCTCGAGGTAAATATTAAAATTTCTCACTTTAAAGATGAAGAAACTGAAGCTAAGAGAGAAAATGAATTTTTCAAAAGTCACACTGAAAATCATGGCAAAACTGGAAATCTATTTTAGCTGAAGATTATTCCTTATTGCCTAGTACAGGGCTTGGCTTTTAGTAGGTCTTAATGTTTTTGTTGAATAAATGACTGAATGGAAGTACTTAAAAACAAAAATTATCTACATTTCAAGTTCATTGCAATTTTTTATGTGCTAAAGCTGCCTGTCTAAACCAGGGTCATGTTTACCGGTAATCACAGCAGAATTATGGGCATTTAGATAAAGTAGAGTTTGCTTAATCTAAGTGGGGACTGAATCGTACTTTTATTTTCCAGATTGTTAGAGGAATTCTCTTTAATTTTTTTTCTTTTATAGAGACAGGGTCTTGCTAAGTTTCCCAGGCTGTTCTTGAACTCCTGGACTCAAGAGAGCCTCCCAAAGTGCTGGGATTACAGGTGTGAGGCACGAGGCCTGGCCTGGGATCCTCTTTTAAAAAGAGGCTTATTGTGTGTGCAGTCTTCAGGGCACTTCATTCAGATGACTGAAAGCACCCTCAGCTATCTGGAAGGAGTGATTTTCCAGCAACAAACTGCTGATCAGGTTACCTGAAAAAGATGAACTCATCAATCTTTTAGTCTTGAGACCTAAAGTCCACATAAGCCACAGAACATGCTCCACCAGGAAACATGCCGCTACCCAAAGGAATACATTCCTTTGATTCCCCTAGGCAGTGTAGAAGGACATCCCTTGCTTGAGTGGAAAAGGTAGTGTTGATTCAGCGAGGAGAAGGTCATGAGATGTCTTCCTAGATTTCATGTTTGAGCACTAAGAAAATTTGCTGGAGGAAGATACTTACTTGGCACTCATTCATGGCAAAGAAAATCTGATGGTGAATTACAGATGTCGCTAACAAATATTTCTGATGGCACAGCCTGCTATAGTGGAAAGAAAGCAGGATGGAGATGGACGAGACTGGGTGCTAGTTCCAACTCTGCCATTCAGCAGCAGTGTTGCTGTTACCAAGTGTCTCAGCCTTCTGGGCTGCATTCTCCTCTATACATGAGTTGGTTACACAAATAATATCAAAAGTTCCTGGCAGTTTTAAAATTCTGAATCTGTATTTTCATGAGAAATGTTTTTGGTCCACTATAATTAAAATTAAAACCCCTCCTTCATTTTTCTAAAAGGAGCTGCGTGACAATCAACATTGAAAGAGAAAGTAATTTCATTAGCATTTTGAAAATCTCAATGGCAATATTTCTCGAACAATGACTCCCATTGATGGCCTGAGTGGGCCATTGTGCCTTCTGCCAGTTAAACAGATACCACTTTATTCTTAGCAGCTGTGATCACTAATTGGAAAGGGGACTGGTCCAAAAATGTAAAAGGAAAATCACATCACAGCAAGGAAAAACAATGTGGAGCTCAAGGGCTTCGGCCACCCTGGTCACTGTTCCTCCCTTGAGCTTCTTGTTGAGGAATTTGCCCTTTGGGGACCAAAGTCCCACAATAGCTTAACTTTTAGTTTCGGGTTATTTGTTTGAAAAGTTTCCCTTTCCTGCCTTTATTGGTTTAAAAAAAAAGGGTAAAGAAGAGTCTTATTGATAGAACCAATTCCTCATCAAAGCAGTATTCCCTATGCTCCATTCTACTTGGAGTTAAACAGGCTCCATTTTCCATTTCCAAAGCATTTTGAGATAGAGCAAAGCAAAAGGAAATACATAGATTCTTTAATCAAGTTCTGAGAATAGCAGATTCTCTAGACTTACTGAAAATATTGGCCATCAGTGCTGCTGTTCCCTGTGCTTGGGAAGCTCTCTAACCAGATGGCCATTGCTCTTGCCCTTCCCCACTTAAGGGGTGTGCTGAAATTTATCTTCAGTGAGGCCTTCTTGTCCAAGCATGGGCACTACCATGCCTTCCCCCAACCTCGTTTCTTATTCTACACCCCCGATGTATTTTTCATCACAGAATGTTTCTTCCCAGAACCCTGTGAAAAATAGAATCTTTCTGGATTTTGTTTACTATTAGATCTCAAGTACCTAGAACGGTGCCTGATACACAGGATATGCCTCATACATATTTGTTGAAGGATTGAATGTTGAATAGCCTTCTAATAAATATTTCATGAATGGATGAATGAATTATTAAGAAAGAAAGTTCTTTGAATTTCTGCTGGTCCTTTCGTTTCTATTCTGGCAGAGCACAAAAGTAAATTGACTTGCCATTTGATGCAGTTTTTCTGAAAGTCACGTACATCTAAAGTGTTCCTTACTGTTGGGGGAGATGATTACACCCTCCCCAGGAGAGAAAGGCTAGCAAACACCAAAGAGAGAAGCTAGATTTGCTCTGGTGCCCTCTGGCTCTCTTACATACCACTCAGTCTTCTCTTGGTTTATCCTGGGTGTTTTTTCTTTTGTCTTGTCTTCTCTAGTAATCTCTTATCTCATATTCAGACCACTAGGCATGTTAGATGTGGGAAGAACCACATAGTCTAGTGACTCCTAAGCCTGGCTGCACCATTATAACCACTTGGAGAACTTTTATAAGTACGGATACTCAGGCCCCACCCCAGGGTATTAAATCAGAGTCTCTGGAAGTGGCCCCCATCAGAATAATTCGTAAGCTCTCCCACTGAGTCTCTTGTGTACACAGAGTTGAGAATTACTGATCTATTCTCCCTTCCACCTCCAATTCAGCAAATGGGAAACTTGGACTCAAAAGTATGTATTAGTTTCCTAGGGCTGCTATAACAAATTACCACAAATTTAAAACAACAGATATTTATTCTCTCAGTTCTGGAGGCCAGAAGTCTGAAATCAGCAGAACTGGGCCAAAATCAAGGCATTTACACAGCTACACTCCCTCCAGATGCTCTAGGGGACAACTTGGGTCCTTGCCTTTTCCAGCTGCTTCTGCCTGTGAGCATTCCTACTGTTGATTATCTCGTGGCCCCTTCCTTCATCTCATGGCCAGCAGTGTAAGCATCTTTGAATCACTTTCTGCTCCATTTTCACATCATCGTCTTCTCTCCATGTGTCTGAAATCTCCCCCGCCTCTGTTTCGTAAAGATATGTGTTGCTATGGTTTGTGTCTCCTAAAATTCATGTGTTAAAACTTAATCACCAATGTGATAGTATTAAGATGTGGAACCTTTAGTGGGTGATTAAGTCATGAGGGCAGAGCCTTCATGAATGGGGTAAAGGCCCTTATAAAAGGGCTTTAAGGAGTGGGTACACACCTGTCCATTCCTTCCACCATGTGAGGATACAGCATTTGTCCCCTCTGGAGGTTGCAGCAACAGGCACTATCTTGAAGGCAGAGAGCAGCCCTCACCAGACATCAAATCTGCTAACACTTTTATCAAGGGCTTTCCATCCTCTATAACTATGAGAAATAAAATTCTCTTCTTTATAAATTACCCAGTCTCCGCACAAATGGACTAAGACACTTGTGATTGCATTTAGGGTCCTCCTAGATAATCCAAGATAAACTCCTCATCTCAAGAACCTTAATATAATCATACCTACAAAGATCCTTGTTTCATGCAAGGTAACTCTTACAGGTTCAAGAGATTAGGACCTGATATCTTAGGGGGCTATTATTCAGCCACCTACTGGTGTTCAGGGATCAGTCCGAGATTACACAGCTGGTACTAGCAGAGTAAGGTGGTACCAGGTTTCTGCTTCCCACTGGAAGCCTCTTTGACTAATTTTACATTAAATGACCTACACAGAGTGAGTTTCACCTTGCAATTTTTGCTTTATAATGTAGCAAAAGTTTCTCCACTATGAATTAAGTATCGACCAGATCTTCAAGTAGTTATAATACTTTTAAGAGTCAACATATATCTTTTCCCCAGTCCATTTCCCTTGAACCTGAGGTCTGAAGCCCTTCCTATTACCAGGCATCTAAACATGCGTTATCCGTTAACTAGAGGAATGTCAACACAGGGGATCAGAGAAGAGTGCACTCAAACTCTTGACTCTTTAGCTTTGAAAAACTTGGAAATAACTGGAAGATTATTTGGTCCAGTGTAACTTCTCCAGACCTTCCCCGCTTGAGACTAGATGAAGATTTCATAGTATAGAGAAGAAAGAGAAGGGAGGAGTGGCATGGATAAATTAAAGTAACAATGCAGTCCTGAGCAAGGAACATCTAGAGCTTACCTCAGGAAGCAGGATGGGGACCAGTTGCAGTTCCCAGAACATCTACTCTGGACAGGTCCTCCCACCCTCAGCCTTCTCTACACATACTGGTCATCCAGTAGAATGGGACCTAATTGTGCCTCACGTTTAGTCAGTCTTCCTCTGACCTACTCTATGTGGACAACACAGCCTCCATGAGAAGGATATGGAGGAATACAGGAGAGTGTCCTGAACACCTAAATGGTTGGAGACAGTAGCAGGGCCAGAAGTGGTAGCTAAAGTGCCCAGCGGGAGAGTGGTGAAATATACTTTCCATTACACTAAGAACTAGTATTTGTATAGTGCTTTACAATTTATAAAATGTTTTATGTGCATTTTGATGAGTCCCACTATATTAGATTATGTTACTAAATCTGAGATATTACTTATAGCTAGTGCATGGCCAAGTGGAGCCAAGTTCTGCTTGACCTGTGATTCTTGGCTTTTCCTACCAACTCTCTGGTTTGCCCCCGTGGAAGTGCAGAAATTCCATCAGCTAGATGCCCTGGGATACTCCTGTGACTCTGAGGAATTCAGAGTTTGAGGTCCAGGGTCAACAGCCTTTCAATTTGTCTGCAAGAAGACTCAGAACCCAGGGTCAATTTCTGTTAAGGGTTTATCTTGTTCTTCAGACCAAATACAATAACAAAGGATCAAGTTGGAATTTGTATGGGCGGAGAAAGCAGGCAAGACTGAGTAGCTTTTAAATATTCAGTTTACATGGGAATTAAAGGAATGGTAATAAAGACACCTTTAGAAAAATAAATCATGTATGCAGAAGAAGCAACAAAATATAGTCTTGGAATAAAATCACTGTCCTTGAGAGTAGGATACTTTGAAACTAGCGTTGGTAACTGATATGGTTTGGCTGTGTCCTCACCCAAATCATATCTTGAATTGTAGTTCCCATAATCCCCATGTGTTGTGGGAGGGACCCAGTAGGAGGTAATTGAATCATGGAAGCAGTTTCCCCCATGCTATTCTCATGATAGCGAGTGAGTTCTCATGAGAGCTGATGGTTTTATAAGGGGTTCCCGCCTTCGCTTGGTTCTCATTTTTCTCCTTCCTGCTGCCATGTGAAGAAGGAAATGTTTGCTCCCCCTTCTGCCATGATTGTAAGTTTTCTGAGGTCTCCACAGCCATGCTGAAGTGTGAGTCAATGAAATGTCTTTCTTGATAAATTACCCAGTCTTGGATATGTCTTTATTAGCAGCATGAGAATGAACTAATGCAGTACAAATCTCATGTCCTCATATTTTAAAACACAACCATGCCTTCCCAACTGTCCCTCAAAGTCTTAACTCATTCCAGCATTAACCCAAAAGTCCAAGTCCAAACTCTCATTTGAGACAATGTGTATTAGTCAGGACTCTTAACAAATAGGAAAGATGTATATATAAGGGGAGTTTATTAAGGCTCCCCTTACACAATCACAAGGTAAGGTCCCACAATAGACCATCAGCAAGCTGAGGAGCAAGGAAGCCAGTCCGAGTCTCAAAACTGAAGAGCTTGGAGTCCGATGTTAGAGGGCAAGAAGCATCCAGCACAGGAGAAAGATGTAGGCCAGAAGGCTAAACCAGTCTAATCTCTCCACGTTCTTCTGCCTGTTTCTATTCTGGCTGCACTGGCAGCTGATTAGATTGTGCCCATCCAGATTGAGGGTGGGTCTGCCTTTCCCAGTCCACTGACTCAAATGTTAATCTCCCTTGGTAACACCCTCACAGACATATCCAGGAACAATACTTAGGATCCTTCAATCCAATCAAGTTGACACTGAGTATTAACTTTCCACCTATGAGCCTATACAAGCAGAATTGTGAATTTAGGAATATCACTTATGTTCTTTCTGCTCTTCTTACCTCACATCTATAAAATGGAAATGATACATAATCTACCAAGAAAAAATATAAAGAATATAGAAAAAGAGAATAGTACAATGTGAATGCAATGTAGCAGTATATCTTAAAATAGGGGAATCCAGCTGGAATGTATGTGTGATGGGTTGAATTATGTACCCTATCCCCAAGTATATATATTGAAGTCTTAAATCCTCAGCATCTCAGAATATGACCTTATTCGAAAGGGTCATTTGGAAACAGGGTCTCTGCAGATGTAGTTAGTTAAGGTGGAATCCTACTGGGATAGGGTGAGCCCCTAATCCAATATGACTAGTGTCCTCAATAAAGGGGGAAATTTGGAGACAAACACACATGCAGGAAGATAGCTTTGTAAAGTTGGATTTATGCTGCCATAAGGCAAGGAACTACCAGACACTAGAAAACAGGACCACAGAAAATCATTCCCCAGATCCTGCAGAAAGAGCATGGCCTTGTCAATACTTGATCTTGGGCTTCTAAACTCCAAAGCTATAAGACAGTAAATTCCTGCTGTTGAAGCCACTCAGTTTGCAGACCTTTGTTACGGCAACCCTAACAAACTAATATATAGTGTCCCGGAAATGGTGTTCCTGTAATGAGGAATACCTGGACGTACCATTTTTGTCATCATTTCACAAGGGAGATTCGACAATTCAGTTAGAAATCTAGATAGTGAACATATAAACATCCTAGTAAAGATCAGGAAGAAAGTGTCTTTTTTAATATGCAAACTTCTTAATTTTTACAGATGAAATTGAATATTAGGGATGTAATATCATTTTTCAAGGTCCTCTAAGGACTATAGTTAAATGTGTCAAATTATTGGGCCCCAAAGGGGAGCTGATTGAAAGCCCCTTCTATTGTAAGGGGGAAGCGGCATATAGATATGTGCTTTGTTCATTCATTCAATTATTACTCATTAAACTTTTTGAACATATTGATTATATAAGGTCTTGCCTCCTCTTCAGAATAGTGAACGTTTTAATGGTAAGAAATTTGTGGTCAGAAGCTGCCAACTATCATTTATCCCCACATTTGGGCGTCCTAAGTACCGACAGTAAGGAGGGCAGGATAAATCACTGTATCCTATTTCCTTTCCTCTTCTCCTTACTTCCTTTTTAAATTCAGTATTTTTTATTTCCCCCACATACCTCACCCTAGATTTGGATAAGAGGAACCCTGGTCATAGGACTCCATATCAGAAAGTTTCACCTAGCACAAAAACAGTTCAGGCCCCAGCCAAACACTCCTCCATATCTCAGTCCTGGGTGGGATAATATTGGAGATGGATATTAGAATCTGGAAAGAAATTGACCAGTAGAACTCTTACATAAGAATAAGATAAATTAATGAATTTTACAGATAGCATGAAGTCAATAGATTTTGCATAGTGAGACATGGTTTCCAAGTAGGGATAAGGCAATATTCAGAAATTCTTACAATATTGGCAACATTGAGATCAATTCAGAGAAATATTTTGCAATATGATAAATTCATATTACTTTTAAATGTGTTCAAATGTAAGTTGAGATCTCTGCTGTCCAATATAGTAGCCACTAGTCAAAAGCATCTGATTAAATTTAAATGAACTAAAATTAAACAAAATAAAACATTCAGGTCCTTAGTCATACCACATTTCGAATACTTAACTGCAGCATATGGAGAGAAACTACCATATTAGACAGTTCAAATCCAGAACATTTCTATCATTGAAGAAAATTTTACTGGACAACACTGATCTGGATGTAACAAGTGTGAAGCATGATACCAATTCTTTACATCAGCCATTACATTGGTACTAAAGCTGAAATTGTAAATAATTTTATTTTTACAAAAATATTTAATATAATTTAACAAATTCTCAAAAAAACTAAATAAAAATATTCAGCTTTATTGAAGTAATTCAGAGACCACCGACAGCAGGCCTAGGATAATGGCACAAATCTGGTAGATTAAAAAAATTGTCAAAGTAGAATGTTAGCTGAAATACAGAAACATTTTCCATTCTCTGAAGGATACATATTTTTGATTTATTTTCTCAACTATGCCTATAGAAATGACATTGGGATCAATTCAGAGATCATACATATTTTTTTCTGGATTTAGGCAAAGGAGAGATGTCTTAATGAAACATATCAAGTATGACATCATAACCACTCTCAGATACCCACTGAGAATACTGACTAAATGCCTTCAACTAAATTAAGTTCCAATAGCTGTAAGATTCACTAGAAGAGAAAAATGAAACATGTTTATCTTAAGAAATACTACAGAATTTGAATATTTTTTAAAGAGGTGATAAAATGCAATTGTGCCTTATTTATGTGATAAAATTAAAATTTTAATGATATTTCTGTGGTTATAGTTTGTGACCTCATTAAAATATTTTAACATATGTAAAATAATAATTAATTTCTGAATCTAACTATTGTTTAAAGAATTCATTGACAATTCCAATTGCTTATTGCCTCAGAATTTCTCCTAATTGAAATTAATTTTTAAAAACTAAGAACTACAATGGCTCAAGAGAAGTGTATGTAATTTGGCTTTACTGCCAATTGCACACAAATTATGAGAATCTCTTTAACAACATAGTTATGTGCTGAAATAAAGGTAAGAAAATATTTATGTGAATGGAATATGTAATAGTTAAAACATTTTATGTCTTTAGAACTCATCCTAACATTGACATCTTTCCAATAGAGCACCCCAAGTTGAATTAAATTTCAGTTTTCATATTTTCATTGATATCATGCTGACTTCCAGTCATTTAAAATAAATGATGTTAGAAATCTTTTCCAATTTTGTCATTATGAAGGTATACTTTTCAAGGAAGGACAATAGAACGTATTTTAATGAGGAGTGTGTTAGTTTGGTTTATTCCTTTAAAATATATGGTAAACTCTTTAGAATACAATAAGTGGGCCTCAATTTGTCACCTTTGGTCTAGGAATAATAAGAGTAGACCGGACCTGGCTATCCTTCTAGAGGAAATAAAATTACGTTTTACACAGAGTAGTTAGAATCTCCTGTTTCTGGCCCTCAGGGAGTTCACCGTGATGAATGCGTGGATTCTATTTCAACTTTATGGCTCACTCACCACAGCCACATAGATCCAGACACTTGGGAGTTGGAAATATTTAGAGAAGGGAAGACTGTATTTGCAATGTGTTACACTGTAATTTAGTGGATACTGACCAGTCTTACAACAGCGTTACAAATACAGAATAAGAGAAGGACGGACCATTAAGCTGTGGTTTGAGGGATTTCATTGACGCACCAGGAAACATGTGTTTGGCAGCAGATTATTCTTAAACCTTGCAATGGTTGATTGAGGCCAATAGTGAGAGCCTCTGCCTTCTCTTCCTTTGGGCTACAGTTGGATTTCTCCAATATGAATGTAATGACCCAGGTGTAGCCTTGTCTGAAAGCGGAGGAGTAGGGCATACAATGATATACAGTCCTTAGAGCTCTAGAAGGTTAGGATTTCATGGCCTGCTGTTTAATCATTACACAATCACACATAACTGCAACTCAAAGGCAGGAAATGAGTTTTACCACAATTTCTGAGCAAGTAAGGAAATGGTCTGCACAGGCTGCAAGGGACTGTGCTCTTGCTGTTTTGCATTCTTGCTGAATGCCTAAGGGGGCCCTCTCACACATGGACCACTGGTAGAGGAGGAGGAGGGCTTTGAATTCTGTTTTGCCAGTGATATACTCCACTGTGAATGACCACTAAGAGGGCCAGCCTGAATTATGCTCATATAGGATGAAGTTGCAACATGTTGTAATAAGGAGCAGCTTTCTGAGTCATGTATCCTAAGTGAAAGCCACCCTCATCCTGGGCTGACTGTCCATCTCAGGCCCAGCCTGTACCAGCAGTCACAGGGGAGGGTCATTCATGAGCAGTCTCCTGGCTCAGGTTTCCCGACAGCAGCTGCTGGTCATGTAGGCATCTGAAACCTTTGAATGGAGTATGTGAGATGTCTGTCTGACTTACAAGAAAAGCTCTGCAGCTCTGAACTCAGGGAATGAAATGGATTTGGAAGGGAGCAAGAAATGGCAGAGGCCACTAGATAAAAGGGGCAGGCATCTGTGGCTGGGCTGAGATAACAGAAAGAGGAGCACACTTTTTTTTTTTTTTTTTTAATAGAACCACTTCAAATTAGTATTAAATACACATACATCTGGGGGAAATGCTTGCAATGATGGCCGTCCAAAGTGAAGGTCTGGAGCCCCTTAGGATGTGAGCTTCATGAAGGAAAAGATTGTTCATCCCTGCAATGCCAGGGCCTGTAAGATTGCTAGGTGTATAGGTGGTACTCACTAAGTATTGTTGAGTTAACCAGTCAGTGGATGGCTCAATACATCTATACATTTCATGAGAGTCCACATGGCCTAAGTGGAAAGAGCTTGAAGGCTGGAAACAGACATTTACAAATTTGAGATCAGCTCCTTCTTTTTGTGTGTGATTGCAATGCTTTTAGCCTCAATTTACAAAATATTTTAGATGTGTTTAATAATAATTACCTTGCTTGGTTGGGTGAGAATCAAATGAAGTGTCATATTAAGTTTCAGGTATATGTTTACATTGAGGACTTAATTCTCTTAAGTTCTTTATTTCTTTTCCTGGAGTTGGGGAAGTGTAGTTTCAATAGAACAACCCACAGAATCTGCTTCTTATTCCCAAAATTATTCAATACTTAGAAACAAGGCAAAGACAGTTGTGTGTCCTTTCAGTGTCATTCTGAAGCACTGTATAATAGACTTACCCAAAAACTGTTTAGTAATTGAGGCAAATATGCCTGTGTTTGCTATCTTATTTATTATAAATCAGAGCCCTGATGCTGTAATGTCACATTTTAACTTGTAGGTTTTTGTCCAGTAGACATGCAAATAATTTCTGTCTAGTAGAAAATGTAACTGCAGAGGACAGTTTACTAGTTTTATATAGAATATTTTATCTGAATATTCTTTCTTTAATCCCTTCTTTCTTTCCAGACATTTTACTTGAATATTCTTTCTTTAATCCTTATAAATGGTCTGTTGCTTAAATGCTCTTTGATAATATTTTATGATTTCACCAATTCCTTCTGAAGTTAATATAAATTAATCATTATACATTGTATGTGAGTCATGTTTTTATCCTTTTGAATATTATATTTTGCTAGTACTTAGAGATTTCCATTTTTTGCTAGCAATACCTATAACATACTAGATACTCAACATAAGTTTGTTGAAAAAAATGAGTGAATGAATACATGAAAGCAAGAAGTCACAAAAGGAAGGCTGAGTGAGCCCTGAGTCGTGTTAGCTTTGGACCCTACCTCCTCTCTAAGAGCTTCATTGGCAACTTCAGATCCAGTCTTTCCACTTCATACCAGCTGCACAGAAAGTTTGGTTTAAACCTAAGCATTATGTCAGTGTGAAGAGAAGTTGGGTGCACTCTACACAGTGGAGTGTACTATCAGCAGAGTTCATGCTACTCTATGATGCTTAGCTTGGATGGGAAGCCTCCATCTGCCCTTGGATGCGGCCGCTGATGTTAATTCAGTCTAGGCATTGATGGCCGAAGCTCTGTGTTTTCAACTGTTTAATACCTAGCACCTGGTCCATCTCTTCACCCCTCTTCATTCTGATTCATGATTTCCTCCATATCTCTACTTTTTGCTCTATGTTTCCACCTTGGACGGTATCCTACCTGTTTCTCTCGACAATTCCTAGTGCCTACACTTGGGCATTTAAACTCTTTACTTGACACTCTCATAATTTCTTCATGTATAGCCACATTTTCAATTTTTTATTTTTATGTTTTTAAAAAAGATATGTTTGTGTCGGTGATTTGTTAGGGATTGTGTTCTGCTCCATGTCATGAGAACTTGAAAATATGGTTCCTTAACAATTCAGGGATCTATTTCTCTTTCCTATAAATAGCAGTGCTGAGAGGGGCAGTTTGGACTTAATTTTGTAGCTGAACAACACTCCCAGCAATCCAGGTTTCTTCTGTGTTTCCACAGAGACTCCCTTGGCATGGGGTTTTTATTTTCAAAAATGTTTGGTGATTGTAAAATGAATGCTCCTTTTCCAGTGTCAAGTTCACAATCTACATAGAATAAGGGACAGAGGTGAAGGGCACAGCACGTATTTTAGTTAAGTGTATCTTTTTCTTACGGAGCTTTCCTTGAATCCCCTCTTAGTGATTTCCAGTTACATCTCCTCAGCCACACTGTGTGATGTAGCTACCATTAGCCACAATGGAAGCTGGGACAAAGCCAGCTACCCTGAACCAAATCTTGGTTCTCTTAGTAAGGAAAAAGGGGAAGCTAAATATAGGGTGGGTATCTAGTCATGTTCACCTTAAATTTTTTATATTTATTTTAATACATTTCATTTTGGCCCTCTGTCTGGGATATCTCTCAAAATTTATAATCATGTGAGAAAGAAAGAAATATTTTTATGCCATTGTTTTAAGTCAAAGGACTTGACAGTGTTAGAATGGATAAATTGGGGCATTGAGAAATAACATAACAATCAGACATTCAGACATATTACGCAAATTGGAGTTGAATCCTAATCATGCAGTTTACAGGCTATGTAACATTGGACAAATTTGATTAAGTCTCACTTATCTTAATCTCTAAAATGGGAATAAAAGAAGAGCAATGTCTAGGCATGGGTTTCTTAGAAAACAGAGTCTATGACAGAGTTCACCTATTAAGGCTTTTTGGAGGGTCCAGTGTCAGGGCAGCGAGAATGGGAGTGAAATGAGAATTAGAATATTTAATGAGATTTCACAAATTTGTAACAGAGTATTAGAATTCTGAGATAATTTCTTTCCTACTGGGGTTAAAATGTTATTTATGTTATGAAATTACGGTAATGGTAGTTTGAGTTTACTTTTTAATCCTCTCATTAACAACAAAAAAAGGAAAATTGATACCTCTAGGTTTCCTGGGTTGCACCTATAATATTAGGTGAAGAAGAAATCTTAGAGATCAAGTCATTTCTAAAAACATTAGAAACATTCACCTAATATTATAATTATAGGGAGATGAGATGTTTGTTTACTTTAAAAGACTCAAGTAAAAAGCAAACAACCCCATTAAAAAGTGGGCAAAGGTTATGAACAGACACTTTTTAAACAAAGACATGTATGTGGCTAACAAACATGAAAAAATACTCAATACCCCTAATCATTGGAGAAATACAAATCAAAACCACAATGAGATACCACCTCACACCAGTCAGAGTGGCTATTACTAAAAAAATGTAAAAATAGCACATGCTGGCAGAGTTAAGGAGAAAAGGGAACACTTATATACTGCTGGTGGGAGTATAAATTAGTTCAACCACTGTGGAAAGCAGTGTGGTGATTCCTCAAAAAACTAAAAACAGAACTACCATTCAACCCAGCAATCCCATTACTGGGTATATACCTGATGTGGTTTGGCTGTGTCCCCACCTAAATCTCAATTTGAATTGTACCTCCTAGGATTCCCACGTGTTGTGGGAGAAACCCAGGGGAAGGTAACTGAAACATCGGGCCAGTCTTTCCCATACTATTCTCATGATAATGAACAAGTCTCATGAGATCTGATGGGTTTATCGACTTCTTTCTTCTTTTGCTTCTTCCTCATTTTTCTCTTGTCACCCCCATGTAAGAAGTGCCTTTTGCCTCCTGCCATGATTTGGAGGCCTCCCCAGCCATGTGGAACTGTAAGTCCAATTAAGCCTCTTTTTCTCCCCAGTTTCAGGTATGTCTTTATCAGCAGCATGAAAATGGGCTAATACAGTAAATTGGTACCGGTAGAGTGGGGCATTGCTGAAAATATGCCTGAAAAGGTGGAAGCGACTTTGGAACTGGGTAAGAGGCAGAGGTTGGAACAGTTTGGAGGGCTCAGAAGAAGATAGGAAAATATGGAAAAGTTTGGAAACTCCTAGAGACTTGTTGAATGAGTTTGACAAAAATACTGATAGTGATATGAACAATAAGTTCCAGGCTGAGGTGGTCTACTATAAAGACACATGCATACGTATGTTTAGTGCAGCACTATTCACAATAGCAAAGACTTGGAACCAACCCAAATGCCAATAAATGATAGACTGGATAAAGAAAATGTGGCACATACACACCATGGATACTACGCAGTCATTAAAAAGAATTAGTTCATATCCTTTGCAGGGACATGGATGAAGCTGGAAACCATCATTCTCAGCGAACTAACGCAGGAACAGAAAACCAAACACTGCATGTTCTTACTCATAAGTGGGAGTTGAACAATGAGAACATGGACACAGGGAGGGGAACATCACATACAGGGTCCTGTGGAGGGGGGTTGGAGGCAAGGGGAGAAAGAGCATTAGGACAAATACCTAATGCATGCGGGGCTTAAAACCTAGATGATGGGTTGATACGTGCAGCAAACCACCATGGCACATGTACACCTATGTAACAAACCTACACGTTCTGCACATTTATCCCAGAACTTAAAGTAAAATAAAAAAATTTAAAAAAAAAAGATTTCCAAAACTTGCTATCATTAAATGAAATGGCTGTTCATGAAAGATATTGTACATGCAAGCCCTTTTATTTTGTTAATATTCTAGTTAACTTCAACTTTTAGTAGCTCCCAGGATAACGGAAGGAAAACTACCTCTTCACCATTAAAAAAAAAACAAAACAAGACTATGTGGTCTATGACAAAGGTACATGTAATATCACCAAGCAAGTACAGTGCCTGGAATATACAGGCACATATGGCACATATAGTGCTCACATGTTTGTGGAATGAATTTATCTGTTGGTTCCTTCATGTCTCCTGTCTTTGACTGGTCAAGCCTCACCTGCAGGACTTTAACTCCCCAGTATTTCACACATTTGTAGAATAAATGAAAAAAATATAGGCCTGGCTTGAGCATCCATAGTAATTTTACATTATCAAACATAACCTTTTATAATCCTATGGGTATTCAACGAGAACATTATGTGAAACTTAAAACAATTTTTTAATATCATTAAGGAATAACAGGAGTGAACTGTGGCAGTAACTATAAAGCTAACTTTCTAAAAGAGCCTCACATGCACTTCACATTCTCTTAGGAGGGTGAATTAAAGATGAAAGGGTCAACAGATTTTTTTTTAATTCTCTTTCCCACAACAGATGACAGTGTTTTGTTCAAAACAATTGCCGAGAAATGATAATCAGGAAGAACACAACTGTCAGAGGAAAAGTAATAAGCCAATTGTCAAATTGAAAAAATGACAACTGATTGTGACACTGCTTTATATCTCATAAAGTAATGATAAGTTGGTATTAAATTTCCAATGGAAAGGTGAGATGTCTACAAATGTGGTGGCATCACTGAAGCTTGTTTCCAGTTCCTTATGACTACCTGTTTTTTGAACTTTCTTTATTTAGGCCACCTTCAGCATTCAGAATGTTTGGCAATTAGTTTTAAATATAGTACTGATATTTTTTTTTCTTCTGGAAAAGTAGCTTGAACTGGAAGGCAGCAACTGAACAAATATTTGAAGTTGATGAAAAGGTGGTGAGTAGACGAGGAAACTCATCTAGACTTCAAAAAGATTGTTAGGGCATCAGTCAATGTGAGTATATTTTAAACAAAGGTGCATGTGGGAATGCAGGAGGGGCTACTCTTTTAACTTGGTCCACATAATTGAGTTGTGAATACTTTCCTGTATTCCAAGAAATAAGAATATATACATGGAATTTTCAGATATGTGCTCTTCCAACTTGATATCACTCAGCTCAATGAACAGCCGTGAGAAAATCCAGGCTCAGATGGACTTTCAGCTATTTATGCTTTGTAGACCTAACTAGTACTTCTTATTCTGTTCTGTGGCCACAGCTCTGTGTGGATAATAGTTCAAGACATTTCACACTGTTGAAATTGCCTGTGGAGAGTTCTCTGTCTTTACAGTTAAGTATCAGTAGCACCCCTTGGTTTTATTGCTTGCAAAATTACAGTGATGATTAGGTAACCATCTTTCATCTTTGATTTATCTCCAAGTAAATCATGTGTTTATAGATAAGAACATTTTTTGAGACATCCCTTACTTGTTCAATTTCTCCATTCTTATTTGTTTCAAGGTAATACGCATTTGATACAGCACTTAAAATGAGCACATATTATTTTTTCATTTGGAGAATAATACACATTCATTATGAAAGAAGGTTCTAAAAATCACCTATATTCACATTACTCAAGTGATGATCACTGTTAACTATTTGAGTAGATGATCTTTCACTTTCTTTTAAAAAATGAATAGTTTATTTTTTATATAGTTGTCACCATACTGAATATACAAGTTTGGGTAGGACTCTGAACTAGACCTTAATGATTCATATCAATGAGTGACAGAAAATAAAAACTGAGGTAAGTGAAAAACAAAGACAGATCAAAACTGTCACTCTAATCAATGGTTCAACTTCTTCCATCAAATCTTCTCTTAAAAGGACTTCAATTTCAATTACTTTTTTAAATAAAGGAATTATGAGGTTATTGTGATTGTTTTTTGGGTTATCTCATGTGAGTTTTCTAACAAATATAATAAGCAGCAGTCATCCACCCTTTAACATTAATTGAGTTGGGGCTAGACGCCAGGTGTCTGAACTCCATGGCAATGTTCTTTCTGTTACATCATGATTCCACCCTTGGGATTTGCTTGGCTTCACATACTCTAGTGAATCTGCCCTTGCCATAACTGTCTTAGTTGTCTTATGTAGCATCCAGACTCAGGTAAGCTACAGAGGTATTGGAGACTTGGTCCAGACTCTAAGGGTCTGGCCTAGATCCCAAGTCCAGAGGTTATCTGGGAAGTTAGTGGTTTGTTCTGGTGTGCCTGCAGTATGAACCTTTGAGTATCTGAAAAGCAGACATTTTGGTTGGAATCTTTGTTCCATCAATCCTACTTGTGTGACTTTTGAAAAATTCCTAACCTCTCTTAGCCTTAGGTTTATGATCAGTAAAATGGAGAGAATCCATTTTATCTCTTAGAGCATATTTTTATCTCATTAAATATAATCACACATGTGTAGCACTGTCCACTGATAGGAGCAACTGGTAGAAAGTACCCATCACATATTAGTAGGAGAAACTTGACTCACTACTGAGAAGACTTAAACCCTTGCTGAGGATGCTGCTGAGAAACAGCCTCGTTTCCTAGAGATACTTCAAACTATGGGTCTCGGATAATCTGACTTAGCACTTAGCCTTGCATAAATGGAGAGATGGGGATATAGGAGTCTGGTTAGAAAAAAGAATGGAGGTAACCCAGCAATATACTTATTGCTTTTCAAAGACCTTTACACAACAGTGACCCACCATATTTGTCTTTGAACCTCAAGTACCCAAGCATTTACTGAGTGACTAATATGTGCCAAACCCTTCTAAATATGAGTGATGCCCTTATGAAAATAATGGTTTGTCAAATGAATCTGTGAATGGAGGCGTTGACTTGTGCACGTTGTAAGGGCATGTTGTGAAAACAGCTTTTATCTTATTTTCTTCCTCTTTCTGCCCTTCAGTTTGGACCAATTTATAAACAATCTTATTCAGACTCAACTGATATTATTAGTCGTAGGATCTGAACTCAAGTTTCCCTGGCTCCACATCTGTTTCTTCTTTTACTGTAAAGACTTACCATGCCTCCACATTTATGGCAGCCTCAGAAGGGACTCAGTAAATGTCTTATGAACGCTACACTCAAAAAGCAGAGGGGACAAGACCAAATATAAGAAACAACAGTGACTAATATAAGACAGTATATTGATTTCTAAGTATCTCCCCTCATAAGAATGAGGGACATTGCATAACTAAATTCCCTAGGGAATTGAGGTAATACTCTGCAAAGCTTAATATAATTTTGATTTTCATCATCTTTTCTGAGAAATCATATGCTAGAACATTATATTATTTTCTGCATTTTTAACCAGATAACTCTAAACATATTTTACCTTTGTTCAAGTGTTTGGGCATCCTTACTTTGCTATATACTTCTAGGACTTCAGTGTTTCTATCTCTCTCTCTTTCCTCTATGTCTAGATTTCAACCATTCTTTCTGCTGTGTTTGCCATTGTTTCTTCCCCCTTCATTTCTCCCATTCCTTTCTTTTCCCTTCTTGATTTCTTCTTTCCTGTTTGCTGCTGCTAATATTTTTGGCCTAAAAATCAGACGTCTGAATGAGTTAACATTTTAGCCAATGTCTTATATCCACAGAGTAAAGAACAAGTTTTAATAAAGGTGTTATTTGTTCCTCTTTTGCCAAAGTTCATGTATTTTCCCATTTAGTTCAATTACGGTATTTTAGGGAACTAGAAAGAAAGCTTAACCAGGGACAAACTCAACTCCAGGTAAGTGAATGTGATACTCACTTCTTCAAGAGTGGCAAGTATTTAAGAATAGATGGAGGTAGTAAAGGTGGAGTGGTCAGGGCTGGAGACAGGCCTCTGGAAGAATTAGATCAGGGAATTCTAGAGATTGGAAAGAGGAGGAGAATGACAGGAGGCAATGCCTGAGAGGAAGAAAGAATAAATGCCAGAACGGAAAGGGAAAGGAACTGCCTCAAGTTATGCATCCATTATAGCTGACTGTTTCATGTAGTCCTCAGAGTAAAGTTGTATAGTTACTATGCCATTTGTATACCCTCCTGCCCCATCCACGTTCTACTCTCTACCCTTCTTTTTTCTTCATCTTTTCCTCTGGCTTCCTGGGAAGTTCAGTTAATGGCACAGGAAGGCAACTGGAAGGTGAGAGGAGAGTGAAGTCCACAAATATGGCAGAAATATCTATTTTTCTGGGTCACTGTGGGTTGGCTGCATTCCTCTCTCAAAATGTCCCACTCCTACTGAGCCATCTTCCCCATACAGCTCTCTTCCAGTCACTGTTCTTTCACCTGCCCCTTCAAGCCTTGATGTAATTGCTACACATCGTTGGTTCCCCAAAACTACTCTTGTCTTTGTAAATTGATCTTGAATCGAATTCTCTTCAATCAGCAAACTTGGTTGTGTCATCAGTATCCTGCTGTTACCGTGACGGATCCAAGCGCCATTTATTTTGTTGTAAATGGGATAAGTGAGTTATAGAGATTTTTAATGTAACGTACTCACCCTCATACAACTAGCAATAATTGGTTCTGGGATTTTTAACCCAGATCTGTCCAGTGCTCCAATGTCTGTTTCTTTTGCATAACACTAATCTGTGTGAATATTTATGGGAAAGTTATAGAACTAGTGTTCTTAGCTGAGAAGAATACAACTATGGGATAAATAAAGAAAAAAAATAGATGCTATAAACACTCCTTGACTTCCTACCCTGGGCAAGATGCTGAACCTATAGGATGATGAGATTTTAGACCTGGAATAGCCCTTCTTGGCAAGTAGTTTTCACATTGTGCTTAAGGGACTCCTAGCAGTTTCACATAAAAGCCTCTGGAATTTGCACGAGGAGCAAATGAGATATTGGGATGGCTTTAGATTTCCTCATCTACTTCATCAAGAGCTGATATACTTTAATTCATTTTTTCACTCTTTTTTCTTCATGCTCACCAAAGAAAATCATGAGAACTAAGGTCCTAAGATTTTCCTTGATTTCTTCTTAAAATGAGACTATCTTATCCCATATGATTGTTGATGCTATTGGTCAGATGGCATATATAAAAAACCTGGTTCTCAATAAGTGTACATTTCTTTCATATTTCTGTTCTTTTTTAGTACATCCAGAGAAGAAAAATCCAGTTTACACTATGAAGTGTTTCAATTCAATCCCTGATTTAGTAGACATAGATTAGCCGTTAATACCTCTCTAGGTGTGGCTTTGGTCTGAAAAACTGTAACAACTGAAGGGTGGAAAAAAGGGACATGAGCTCTACTCTAAGCCCTGGCATGTCAAACAGGTGCCTTCCCTGGTAGGATTCATTGCTAACCATTCTGGATCACATTAATGAGCACATAATCAAATGGTTAATCCATAAAATATAGCCCCTTAGCCACTTACACACAGCTGTTCCTAATGGCCGTCAGTTACTTGAACATAATTCTCTGCTCTGTCCTTAGAGTTAGCTAGGCACATTCACAGTTAGAAAATATCCTTTGCTAGGTTTTGTCTTGAATATTTCTGCTCCAATAACAATGTTTGAGAAGTACTGATCTAGAGACCTAGGTAGAGGGTATACTCCACATATATATGTATACCCAGTTGGTGTGTGTACACAAACACCCCACCCCCACATACACACACACCCACGCACACACTTCATGCATCTGTTTTTAGTGTAATATCAGTCAGTAAGTACTTCAGTATAGCAAGCCAGTGGTTTTCTCAAAGTTGGATGCATAATAAACTCACTAAGGAATCTTTTAAAATTTCTAATGCTCAAGTGACATCTCAGACCATTCAAATCAAAAACTCTGTGAGTGGGCTCCAGGTTATTGCATTGTGCAAACATGTTTGGAAATCAGTGTACTAAGCTAGGTATTTCTTATAATGAGATGCTCTTGAAATTAATTTACTTAAAAAATCCATTTCAATAGCTTTAGGGGTACAAGTGGTTGTCGGTTACATAGGTGAATTGTGTAGTGAGGAAATCTAGGATTTTAGTGTACCTATCTCCTGAGTAGTGTACATTGTTCCCAAGAAGTACTTTTTCATTTCTCATCCCACTCCCACCCTCACCCCCTCTGAGTATCCAATGTCCCTTATAACACTCTGTATGCATTTGTGTACCCATAGCTTACTTTGCATTTATAAATGAGAACATGCAGTATTTGGTTTTCAATTCTTGAGTTACTACATTTAGAATAATGGCCTCCAGTTTCATCCAAGTTGCCGCAAATGACATTATTTTATTTATTTTTTTGGCTGAGTAGTATTCCATGGTATATACATACCACATTTTCTTTATTCACTCATTTGTTGATGGGCACATAAGTTGATTCCATATCTTTGCAATTGTGAATTGTGCTGCGATAAACATATATATGTAGGTGTCTTTTTTAATATAGCCACTTATTTTCCATTGAGGAGGTACCCAGTAGTGGGATTGTTGGATGGAATGGTAGATCTACTTTTAGTTCTTTAAGAAATCTCCATACTGTTTTTTGCAGAGGTTGTACTAATTTACATTCCCACTAGCACTGTATAAGGGTTCCCTTTTCACCACATCTGCACTGACATTTATTGTTTTCTGACTTTTTAATAGTGGTTAATTGTGGTTTTAGTTTGCATTTCCCTGATGATTAGTGATGCTGAGCATTTTTCCATATGTTTCTTGGCCCTTTGTATATCTTCTTGTGAGAAATGTCTATTCATGTCCTTTGCCCACTTTTTAATGGAATTATTTGTTTTTTTCTTGCTGATTTGTTTGAATTCCTTGTAGATTCTGTGTATTAGTCCTTTGTTGGATGCATAATTTGCAAATATTTTCTTCCATTCTGTAGGTTGTTTGTTTACTCTGATGAATATTCTTTTACTGTTCAGATTTAGTTTAATAGGTCCCATGTATTTATTACTGTTTTTGTTGCATTTGTTTTCGGAATCTTAGTCATAAATCCTTTGATAGGACGATGTCCAGAAGAGTTTTTCCTAGTTTTTCTCTTTCTAGTATTTTTATGGTTTCAAGTCTTAGATTGAACTATCTAATCCATATTGAGTTAATTTTTGTATATGGTGAGAGATAAGGATCCAGTTTCATTCTTCTACATGTGGTTATCCAATGTTCCTAGCACCATTTATTAAATGGGGTGTCCATTCCCCAATTTATGTTTTTATCTACTTTGTTGAAGATCAGCTGGTTGTAAGTATTTGGCTTTATGTATGGGTGCTCTATTCTCTTTCAATGATCTATATATCTACTTTTATACCAGCACCATGCTTTCTTAGTTTCTATAGTCTTGTAGTATAATTTGAAATCAGGTAATGTGATGCCTTCAGATTTGTTCTTTTTGCTTAAAATTGCTTTGTCTATTTGAGCTCTTTTCAAGTTCCATGTGAATTTGAGAACTTTTTTTCTAATTCTGTGAAAAATGATGTTGGTATTTTGATGAAAATTGCTTTGAATCTGTAGATTGTTTTGGGCAGTACAGCCATTTTCACAATATTGATTCTTTCAATCCATGAACATGGGATGCATTTCCATTTGTTTTGCGCCATCTATGATTTCTTCCAGCAGCATTTTGTAGTTCTCCTTGTAGATACCTCTCCTTGCAGAGGTATGACATTATGTTGTCAATTTGTGATCTTTCAGAATTTTTTACATAGGCATTTAGCACTATGAACTTTATATAGCTTTTGCTATAAAGCAAAAGCAGTGCTAAGAGGAAAGTTTGACTTTTGGTCAAGTTACCTTCAAAAAGGTTTTGGTCAAAGGTAACTGTTATCATTCATTTTGACAAATTTTTAAATTTTCATCTTGATTTCATAGTTAATCCAAAAGTCATTCGGGGCAGATTGTTTTATTTTCATATCTTTGTATATTTTTCAGGGTTTCATTTGGAATTGAATTCTAGTTTAATTCTGCTGTAGTCTGCAAAGATACTTGATATAATTTCAATTTTCAAAAATGTTTTAAGACTTGTTTTGTGGCCAATCATATGGTCTATCTTGGAGAATGTTCCATGTGCTGATGAGAAGAATGTATATTCTGCCATTCCTGGTAGAATTTTCTGTAAATATCTACTAGCTCCATCCATTTGTTCTAGGGTGCACTTTAAGTCCAGTGATTCTTTGTTGACTTTTTGCCTCAATGATCTGTCTAGTTCTGTCAGTGGAGTGCTGAAGTTTCCCACGATTGTTGTGTTGCTGTATATCTCTTTTCTTAGGTCTAGTAGTAACTGCTTTATGAATCTGAGAGCTCTGGAGTTAGGTGTGCATAGATTTAGGATTGTCATTTTTCTTTATTTTTTTCTGATTGGGTTAATTTGAAAGCCTTGTCTTTGAAGTCTGAAGTTCGTTCTTCTACTTGGTCTAGTCTATCGTTAAACTTTTACACTGCATATTTTCATTCCCTAAACGTGTCTTTCACTTCCAGAAATACTGATTGGTTTTTCTTTAATATATGTATCTCGTTAAACATTTTTTTTTCATTCAGATCCTCCATTTGTTCCCTTCTCCAAGACCCTTCATGAGTGCTAGGGCTGCCTGACTATTGGGGTAAATCTGAGACTAGACTTTTCCCAGTTAGCCTAGCAGTGTACCTGTGCCTCTGCTGAAAGAAACTTCCCACAAGTGGAAAGCTCAAGAAGTCAGGGCTTGCAGCCTGATTTCTTTTGTCTCATGGGATGCTCCCTTGAGATGTCCCATGAGACATCCCATGAGATGTCCATGGTGCATTTCCTCTTCCCTTGGAGTAGCAGTCCCTGGTGGGCCAGACTACTGTGAATCCTGCTGCTCCTCTGGGTCTAGCCACCCAGTGGGGCTGCTTACTCCAGTCTGGTGCTGGGGAATGTCTGCAGGAGATCCAGTGATGTGATGTTCCTAGTAGTGGGTAACAGCATCAGCCTTGATGGGGATCAGAGGGTAGTGCCATAGACTCTGAGATTTCCTGGTTGTAAGTAGGCTTGTCATAGTAATATACTAAATACATGGATAGACTCAAGACCTCCTGGTTAGCCAGGTTGATGCAAGCAATGTGATAGCTGAGGTTACATAAAAGTATTCTCCTTCCTGAGTGCTGTGTTATTGTGCCTGCAGATGTTGTAATGGGCTGTGCTGGCTGGCCTCCAGCCAGGAGCTGGTGCTTGCCAAAAAGCACCAGCTGCAGTGGTAGCAGTGGAATTTGTACTTGCCTTATGTTACCCACTGGAAGTACTCTGGTATCTCCAGTGATGGGTAAGGCCATGGAGCTTCCAAATATTCCTCTCCATTGTGTTACACTACCAGCATACGTGGAAGGGCAGAGCCTGGTAGGGCCTAAGTCAGGCAAGTTTATACTCTAGCTTCCCACGTGTGGACACAAGCAGTGGCCCTATTAAAGATCAGAGGGCCATTCCCTGGTTGCTGGGAGGAGCACAGCTGCCCCTGCTGCACAAAAAGATCCACACAGAAAGCAGGGTATAGCAGGTGGCAATAAGCCCCACTCAGCTACTCAGCTCCTACTTATCTGGCAATACAGGTCTCACACTTGGGTTCCAGGCAGCACGTACTCAGAATTCAAAACTGCCCCAGCTATAAGCCTACCCAACTGAGGCAGAAACAGTGGCTTTCAGGTTATACCCCTTCCAGTCCATCCACAAAGCAGGCACCCAGCTCCTGTGCCCATTTCTTAGCACACTCCCTGCTCTCCCCTTGGTTCTGGCCATCAGGGTTCATCCCCACTTGAGATTATATCACAAATATCAGTTGAGAGCTTCTGTCAACCTGTGACCACTGCCTGAGTTAGCTGGCAGACTTCTGCAAGGTCCCCTGAGACAGGATCAGGAATGGCTTCCCTCTACCCCTGCTGGAGTCTGGGACTGCACACAAAGCATATCTTAATGCTGCTCCTTCTCACATACTCCCCACCACTCACTAAATCAGCTCCAGCACTGGATAGGGTCAAAAGTTTTCTCCAGGGCCTGGACTGCCTGGCTCCCCAGTGGGACTGTGTGTCACAGAGGCAGTCTCTCCCCTTCTCACACTATGTAAACGCACAGTTTTTCACCTGGTTCATGGTGGAGGTGACTGCCTCCTGCTTCTTTCCAAGAGTCTGTAGTTCCTTTAGGTTTTTCTATTAAGATCCTGTGTTACTTCTTGGAAAAAATTTCAGAGCATGAATCTCGACACACTATTTTGTCTTTCCAAGTGGGAGAGGCATGCTAACAATGCCTCCAATCTACCATCTTGAAAAAAAAAATTACTTTTTAAGAAGAAAACATTTTTATTTGTATAAGTTGCCAAATTTCATACATGCTTACCTCAGCTTCTGACTGTAATGGGGTAACTGTGCTGAGACTTAATCCTCTCATAGTAAACAACTAGATAACTGGATGAAATACACAAGGCAACTATTTCTGGACAGTAGACAACAGGCAGTGCAGGGCTATAATTTATGAGAGAAGGGAAATAAGTAAGGTGAATGCATTAGTTCCTTCTCACACTGCTATGAAGAAATACCCAAGATTTGGGTAATGTATAAAGAAAAGAGGTTTAATTGACTCACAGTTCTGCAGGGCTGGGGAGGCCTCAGGAACTTTACAATCATAGCAGAAGGGGAAGCAAACATATCCTTCTTTACATGGTGGCAGGAAGGAGAATAGTGAGAACCAAGTGAAGGGGAAGCCCCTTAAAAAACCATCAGATTTCGTGAGAACTTACTCACTATCTCGAGAATAGCAATGGGGAAACTGCCGCCGTGATTCAATTACCTCCCACTGGGTTTCTCTCATGACACGTGGGGTTTATGGGAACAACAATTCAAGATGATATTTGAGTGGGGATGCAGCTGAACCAAATCAGTGAACATTACGTTCATCTGCCTTTCTGTCCGGAAGCACTTTCCAGATAGCACATAGAAAGAGATCAACTGGAATTTAGAAAGAGTGAGCCATCTGGAATTTAACAAGTAAAACCAGAGATTGAGGAGCTGCCCAGAGAAAGAGCTCCAAAATCTGTATGAAGACCCCCTTGAATACTAAACCACAGTTGTGAAGGGTGAGACTCCATGAGTCTGGGCAAAAAACAAACAAGAAACCGAGTTGAAGAGTTTCTAGAGTACACACAGGGCTGGGAGATGTTTGTGTTCTGGTCAACCATAGTGAAGAGCCCTTGTTAAAACTTTGAGGGATTCAGTGGAAACACTAGAGGGTCATGCCTTGCCAGAGTGAATAAACTAGGTCTACAGTAAAGGACACTTGAAACCTGCTATAACAAAGCTTATACGAAAACTTTGAAAAGCTTAAGGTGATCAACAAGTAACTTAAAAGTTTGCTAGAATAAAAAAAAGGAACATTTGTGTGTGTGTGTGTGTGTGTGTGTGTGTGTGTGTGTGTGTGTGTGTGTGTTTACAGGGAATCCAGGGATGTGATGTTCCCTCTAGGCTCCTAGGAGTGGGTACCAGCATCAGCTCTGATGCGGCTTAGAGGGTAGTGCCATAGATTCTGAGATTTCTTGGTTACAAATAGGATTGTAATAGTAATGCACTGGATACGTGGACAGACTCAAGACCTCCTTGTTAGCCAGGGTGATGCAGGCAATAGTGATAGCTGAGGTTGTGCAGATGTTTTCTCACCAGTGTAACATGTACAATGTCCAGAATCTAATGAAGAATAGTAGGCATTTGAAGAAGTAGAACAATTTAATTGATTACAAGAAGCATCACAATTTATATTATAATAAAATAACATAAATATTATGTATATGAATATATTTAATTAAAATGTAAATTAAAGTCTATTCTATTACAAAAAGCATCAGTCATCAGAAACAGATTTTAAAACATGGCAAAGGCAATGGAATTGACAGAAAAGAACCTTAAAAGAGCTTTACAAATACCTTTAAAATTTAAAGGGAAACAGCCTAATAAGGAGAGGGATGAAGGATTAAAACTGGAACTTCTAGAAATGGGATAATAAACGAATGAAAAATTTCACTGGAGAAGATTAAAACTGATTAACACCAAGAAAGCAAGAAAAAAAAATTACTGAATTTGAAAGCATAGCAATAGAAACCACGTAAACTGAAGCATATAGGGGGAAAAAAATGAACAAAATAAACAGAGCCTTAGTGACTCAGGCGACAATATTGAATGTCAACGTATGTGTGATTTAAGCTTAGTAAAAGGGGAAAAATAAATTAAAACATAAAATTATTAGAAGAAATACTGGCAAAAATTTTTGCCAATTTGATGAAAATGGTAAATCTATATATCCAAGATGCTCAACAGAACCTCAAGCAGGATAAACACAATGAAAACCACATCCAGGCATATTATAATAAAAGTGTTGGAAACCTATGATAAAAAATAAATCTCGAAAGCAGCCAGGCACTGTATGCAAAGTAAACCATGATAATAGGCAGACTCCTAGTCTGACACATTGTAGACCAGAAGATAATAGAATGGCATCTTTAAAGTCCTGAAAGAAAAAATAAAATAAAATAAACTATCAACCTAGAATTCTTTTTTTTTTTTTTTTTTTGAGGCAGAGTCTCTGTTGCCCAGGCTGGAGTGCAGTGGCATGATCTTGGCTCACTGCAACTTCCACCTCCCAGGTTCAAGAGATTCTCCTGCCTGAGCCTCTCGAGTAGCTGGGATTACAGGCACGTGCCACCACCCTTGGCTAATTTTTGTATTTTTAGTAGGTAACAGGGTTTCACCATGTTGGTCAGGCTGGTCTCTAACTCCTGACTTCGTGATCGGCCTGCTGCGGCCTCCCAAAGTGCTGGGATTACACGCGTGAGCCACTGTGCCCGGCCCAACCTAGAATTCTCTATTCAGTGGAAATAGCTTTAAAAACAAAGGCAAAATAGACTTTTTCAAATGAGCAAAAGCTAAGAGAGTTCATTGGCAGCAGAGTTGCACTATAAAAGATATTAAAATAAGTTTTTCATCTGGAAGGAAAACAATACCAGCTGAAAATTTGAAATTAAGAGAATAAAGAACATTGGAAATGGTAAATATGCTGTTTTATATATTATCACTGTTTTCTTTACCAACATGTAATAAACATATAAAAATATTTATGAGGTCTTTTACACTCTGTTTTTCCCATTAAATCTTTGAAATCCATGTGTTTTACACTTATATCACATTTCAGTTTGAACCAGCCACATTTTAAGTATTCAGTAGCCATATGTAGCTGAGGGATTAGTCATCCGAAAGTTATGTGCTTGTATTTGAGTTATTTACTTTGTCTTACTCTACTAGAATGTAAGCTCTGAAACAGCAGTTACATTTTCTTGTGGACACCTGTAGCCTCTGTAGCTAGAACAGAACCTAGGACATGGTAGTGCTATTATTTATTTCTTGGATTATAAAGGTTTCAAGGAAGAAGATATGGATACTGTATACAGCAGATAGAAATTATAAGATATGTGTTTTGGGAGCTAGAATGGTTCTTAAAGGAGGTTTAGTCAGTATAGATTTTCAAATTTGATGGCTGTAGGTTTAAATCTCAGCTCTATCACCTGCAGTTGTGTGGCCTTGGGCAAATGTTTTAACCTTGATGCGAGGTTGTCTAAAGTAGATAGGACATGAAAGCAATTGGTCCCAGGAGGAGGTTTTTTATCTCTGACATTGTTTTGAGTTGCTGGGGCATGATGATAGTAAAATGTCTTGTTTTTATTATTTAAAAAATTCCCAACAGATGATGCGCGCCCACCCCTTGTCTGTACTTGAGTGTACCATTGTCATTGCCTCATCCTTGATATGCTACTGCTACTGCCTCTGTGGGCTTGCATTTTCCACCTTCAAATTTATTTTTGTCATTTTACCTATAAAATATTTTATAGCCCTTATTACATGCCAGGAAATTCTCAGTGATACACACACACACACACACACACAGAAACACAAACATATGTGTGTGTGTCTATATATATATCTATCTCTATTTCTATCTCTGTTTAATTCTAGCAACAATTCTGGGAGAAAAGCAATTTTTCTATTCCCATTTTACAGATGAGGAAACAGAGGCCCAAGTTTACATAGCTGGGAAGAAGCAGAGCCAGGTTTTTAACTCAGGAAGTCTGACTCCAGAGAACACACTCTTATATTGCCTCTCCATAATAAGACCTACCAAATAAAGTTGGAGATACTGAATGGAAAGTAGCCAGCATGGTGTCCAGCCCACAATAGGTATTCAGTGGACAGGAGCTATTCTTATTATAACTATTAATAATATTTTTATTGGCTGAGAAACTGAAATCACAGGGAGGGTAACTAATACCCCAAGTGTACACCACTATTGAGAAGCAGACTGGGTTTAAAGTATATAACCTGCTGATTTCCAGTCATGCCACATCTGTCCACTGTTAACCCTTATGGGAAACTCAGAAGAAATAACCACTGAAGGAGTGAAGAAGAAGTGTCGACATTTTAATTAAATACACTGAGAGGTTGTTTTTTTCTTATGTGGTTTGAAGTCTTATTCTAGCTGATCCTGGGAATTCGCTCATACACTCCACAGGGATTTTTATAAAGAGAATATTCTAAAAGCATCCTTTCCCTGCCCCAGCTTCTTACCCAGAGAGCGAGAATAGTATTTAATATTCTAAGACTATTACATGTCAGGATCTTTTAACCTTTATTCACACTTAAATGTTTCCACACATTTTTAAAGCATGATTTAAACTTTCAAAAATTTTTAAATTATGGTGTAATTTACATAAAGTGCACCAATTTTAAGTATGCAATTCAATGGATTTTCACAAAAACGTGTATGCAGCCATGTTACTACCACCCACATCAAGATAGAACATTTGCATGGTGCAGTGGTTGGTGCCTATAGTCCTAGTTACTAAGGAGGCTGAGGCAGGAGGATCACTGGAGTCCAGGAACTGGAGGTGGCAGTAAGCTATGATCACACCACTGCACTCCAGTCTGGGAGACAGAGCAAGACCTTAACTCAAAAAGAAAAAGAAAAAAAGAAAAAGAAAAAAGATTTAGAATATAGCCAGCCCTTCAGAAGGCTCCCTCATGTCCACTCCTTGACAATAATAACACCATTCAGAATTCTATCAACTGAGATTCGTTTTGCCTATTCTTTGAAAGGAATTTGGGGTCTGGCTTTTTGTTGTTGTTTATTTAACATGATGCCTACAAAGTTCATCTGTATTGTTGTGGGTAGCAGTAGTTAGTTTTTTATTGTTGAACAGATTATTTTGTGACTATATCACAATTTATTTCTCCATTTTTTGTTTTTGGACACTTATTAGTTTCCAGTTTGGAAGTATTCTAAATAAGGCACCTATGAAGTTCTTGTATATTTTATTTAAGGGACACAAGACCTTATTTTTATTGGATACATACTCACTCATGGAACTGGTAGGCCACAGGGTATGTATATGATTAGGATTAAAAGTTAATGCAAGGAGTTTTTCAAAGAAGTTGTCCTAATTTACAGTTCTTCAGTGTGTATAAAGGTTTTTCCTGCTTTATATCCTCAACAGTTGGCATTGCTACCATAACTCTTCAGAATAATCTGTATTTTTAATATTCTGTTTCATTTTTATACCATGTGTTAGATCATATGTAATTAATTAATTAGCAAAAGATTAAATTATCATAGTTTAAGAAATTCCCATTGACAATTACAGCATTAGGGTCATAGGCGTTTTTGTCTGTAGTGTTTTTTTAAAATCAGCATTATTAAAGTAAAATTCACACACAACAAAATACGCTCATTTTCAGTGCAATAATTTGTTGTGTTTTGATAATTGTATATGGATATGTAACTGTATACAATTACCAATTGTGTCGTCTCCATAGTAATCATAAAATGGAATATTTTCATCATCCTAAGAAGTTCCTTTATATCTCTTTAAAGTTGTTAAAAGAAAAACTTCAGCGAAATTAAACTTAAAGGAGTTGAATTGAGCAGCGAACTGAATCGGGCAGCGCCCAGAATCACAGCAGATTCAGAGAGACTCCAGCGCAGCCACGTGGTGGAAGATTTATAGACAAACAAACAAACAAAAAGAAATAAAAAAGGAATTGAGGTACAGAAATCGGAAGTGAGGTACATAAACAGCTGTATTGGTTACAGGTTGGCGTTTGCCTCATTCCAACACTCCGCAGTGTATGAGTGGCTGATGGATGGCTGCTGGGATTGGCCGAGACTCAGCTATTGCTACATACTCCTAAATTAGGCTTTCAGTTTGTCTGCCTATTAAGTTAGGTTGCAATTTCTCTACAAGGACTGAAATACAGAAATACGGAGTCCTTCTCAGGCCATAGTTAGTTAGCTTTAACAAAGTCAATACCCTCTCCCCAACCCCTGAATTTTGGAAAATATTGATCTGCTTTTTAATTTTTATTATTTATTTATTTATTTATTTATTTGACTTTTAAATAATTTTCCATGAATGAAATCGTATAGTATGCAGTCTTTTCCTTCACTTAGCAAAATGTTCTTGATATTATTCATGTTATTGCTTTTATAGTAGTTTATTCCTTTTAGTTGCTGAGTTGTGTTTCATTGTATGTATATACCACATTTTGTTAAACCATTCAGATGTTGTTGGAAATTTGAATTCTTTCAAATTTGAGGCTATTATGAATAAATCTGCTTTTTGAGTACAAGTGTGTACTAATATTTCCATAACTTGGATGAATACCTAAGAATGGAATTTCAGGGTATATGGTTAAAGTATATGTATAACTTATGTAGAAATTACCACTGTTTTTAAGTGTGTATTCTCACTAGCAATGAAAGAGAGCTGTGGTTGTTCCATGTACTTGTTGATAATTGGTATTGTCAATCTTTTTAATTCTAGCTATTCTGATGGATGCATAACGGTATCTCATGGTTTTAGTTTGGATACATATATAGGCAATTTATATACATACACATATATATACACATGTACATATATATATTAGGTCATTGCCTCATTATTGTATTCTGTGATTCCTTATATATTTTAGATGAAAATATTTTATTAGCTACGTGCATTGTATTTTCTGTCATTTGTGATTATGTTTTTATTAACAGTGTCTTTTGAAGAGCAAAAGCTAAAATTTTAATGAAGTCATATTTGTCCATTTTTTTCTTTTATATTCCATTCTTTAGAGTTCTTAATTCTATTTAATCCTACTAAATTCAGAATCACTGGGATTTTTATGTTTTTTTCTTGATGCTTGTTTTGGCTCTTATGCTTAGGTCTACGGTTTGAAATGAAAGTTAAAAATGGTATAATTTTTAAGGTTCAGGGTTTTTTTTTAATTTGGATATCCAATTGTTTAAAAATTATTTCTCAAAAAATATTATATTTCCCCACTCAACTGCCTTAGCTACCTTGTTAAAAATCAGTTGACTATATATGTGTGTGTCTGTTTCTGAGGTCTCCTATTTAATTGATCTATGTATCTATTTGGCACCAATACTACACTGCTTCCATTGCTGTGCCTTAGGAGTAAGATTTAAAGTCGAGCAGCGTAAATCCTCTGATTTTGTTCTTCTTTGTCAGTGTCATGGGTTATACTACTTTGTCATTTCATGTACATTTTAGAATAAACTTCCCAGTTTTAACAAAAGTGTTGAAAATTTGGATAAGATTGCAATGAATTTATAGATCAATTAGGGGAGAATTGGCACCTCAACAATAATTAGTCTTCTAATCTGTATCTTTCCATTATTTAGATCTTTAATTTTTCTCAGCGGTATTTTACCATTTTATATTAAAAGACTTACATTTTTAAAAAATTCATTTCTAATTATTTTAAATTATGCTTTTACAAATAGCCTATTTTAAACTTTTCAATGTCGAAAGAATACAGAATTTGTGACTGATTTTTCTTTGTTAAGTTTGTTATCTACAACCTTACTAAACTCACTCGTTAGTTTTAACATATTCTTTTGGAATATTCTACATAGATAATCATTTGTTCTGCAAATTAAAAAAAAATTACTTCTTCCTTTCCAATTCATAAGCATTTTATTTTTATTTCTTGTTTCATTGCATAAGCTAGCACCACCATTACATGTTGAATAGATATAGTGAGAGAAGGCATTTTTGCCTTGCTCTGATCTTCAGGGTAAAGTATCTGTTCATCACCATGAATGATGATGTTACTTTTAGGTGTTTTGTAGATACTCATTATTAATTTGAGAATGCTTCCCTGTATTACTAGTTTGCTGAGAATTTATTTTTATTTTTGTTATGCATTTGTGTTGAATTTTATCCAATGCTTTTTCTGCATATATTGAGATGACGTGCTTTTCTTTTTTAGTCTAGTCATAGGTTAAATTATATTAATTGATTTTCAAACAGTAAATCAACTTTGCATTCCTGGAATAAATACTAGGCCATGATGTATTGTGTTTTTCATATATTGCTGAATTCTACTTGCTAAAATTTTTAAAAGAATATTCACATCACTATTCTTAAAGGATATTGATACTTAGTTTTCTTTATAGTGCTTTTGGCTGATTTTATTTTCAGGGTAATGCTGACCTCATAGAATGAGTTGTTAAAAAATATCATGTAGACTTGTTATTATTTCTTCCTTAAGAGTTAGTAGAATTCTCCAGTGAAGCCACGTAGAGCTGGATAATTTTGTATGAAAAGTTTCTCGAGAAAAAATTTAATTTTTTGAATATAAGGTATGTGAGTTATCAATTTCTTTTGGGTAGTATGTGTATTTCAATTTATTTTCCTGTTACATCTAAATTGTTAAATTTACTATCATAAAGATGTTCACAGTTTTCACTTACTTTTTATTTTTTTATTATTATTTTTTTTTAGACGGAGTCTAGCTCTGTCGCCCAGGCTGGAGTGCAGTGGCCGGATCTCAGCTCACTGCAAGCTCTGCCTCCCGGGTTTACACCATTCTCCTGCCTCAGCCTCCCGAGTAGCTGGGACTAACAGGCGCCCGCCAACTCGCCCGGCTAGTTTTTTGTATTTTAGTCTCGGCGCCCGCCACCTCGCCCGGCTAGTTTTTTGTATTTTTAGTAGAGACGGGTTTCACCGTGTTAGCCAGGATGGTCTTGATCCCCTGACCTCGTGATCCGCCCGTCTCGGCCTCCCAAAGTGCTGGGATTACAGGCTTGAGCCACCGCGCCCGGCCTACTTATTTTTAAATATCTGTAGGGTCTTTTGTGATGTTCTCGCTTCTATTACTGATATTGGCAAATTGTGTCCTCTCTCTGTCTCTCTTTCTCTCTCTCTCTCTTTTTTTTTTTTTTTGGTCAATCTGGCCAGAGATTTATCAATTTCATTTATCCTATCAAAGAACTAGTTCTTGGTTTCATTGATGTTCTCTATTATTTTTATATTTTATATTTCAACAATTTAAACATTCCCTTTATTATTTATTTCTCTGTTTACAAAGGTCTCTGTTTGAGACCTTTCCTCTTTTTTAATATAAGCATTTAAAGTTATAAACTTCCCTCTAAGCACTGTCTTAGCTATATCCACACATTTTTATGTGTTGTATTTTTATTTTTATTCAATTCAAGGTGCTTTCTTATGTTCTTTTTGATCCATAGTTTATTTGGAAATGTGTTGCTTGATTTCAAATAATAGAGACTTTTCAGATATCTTTCAATTATTGATTTCTAATTTAATTTGTTATAATCAGAAAACATAATTTATATGATTCGAATTCTTATTAATCTGTTGAGATATCTCTTCTGGTTCAACATCTGATATACATTGGTTAATGTTTCATATGTACTTACAAAGAATGTGTACTATGCTTTTATTGGGTAGAGTGTTGGAGAAATTCTAGTTAAGACCAATATACTGTACAGGTCTTCTAAATCCTTATAATTTCCTATATTTTTGCTCTGTCAAATATTGAATGAAATATCTCAAAATCTCCAACTATAATTGTGGATTTGTCTATTTATGCTTTTGGTCCAACAACCTTTCTTTGTGTGTATTGAATCTGTTATTAGGTGTATACACATTTAGAATTGTTATGCCTTCTTAATGAATTTGTTAATTTATCATTAGATAACATCATTTTATATTCCTATATTATATTATATTCAGTTCTTGTCCTGAAATATTAATATAGCCACTTCAGCTTTCTTAATCAGTGTTTATATAACATATCTTTTTCATTCTTTTACTCTGTTTACCTATGTTTAGAGTATTTGTTGTAGATAACATACAGTTGGATTGTCATTTTTAATTTTTAAACACAATGTGACAATCTTCCTTTTTTGAGAGGGGCGGTGTTTACATATTACCTGATTTTTAATTTAAATCTGTGGTGTTAGTATTTTTCTCCTTGTTCTATCCATTCCATGTTTTTTTTTTCTCTCTTCCTGCCTTCTTTTGGAGTCATTACATTTTTTCATAATTTTATCCTATTTCCACCATTGACTTATTAGGTGTACCTCTTTGTTTTGTATCTTTATTAGTATTCTTATTAGTAGGCTACTTTTCTGGTAGTTGAGAATGAGGATGAAGGCAATATGTAAGGGCTGCAGGTTTATGGATCAAGTTCTTATTCAACGTAATTGTAATATGTGTGTTTGGAGACAATTAAGACAATCATAAATAATAATATTATATTAGTACCTAAGCAATGGAAAAAATGACAGCAGTAATGACAGTATGGTTTAATGGGAAAGATAGTGGACTGGTAGCTGTCCTTATAGCTATATTTTTGTCCTAATCATGCTTTATGAATGTGTCTTTAGCTTTACTTTAGCATTTCTTCTCTCAGCCCCAGTTTACTCATTCACAAAATGAGAAATTGTAGGTGAATATTTCTGTAGAGAAAAGGTTCCAGTTCAGTATTTCCTGAGTTTTGCTCCTGTTCCCTTAATATCTTCAGATCATCCAATCTCTGAGATGTTTCTGCTTAACAATTATTCCCAAACACAGGTAGATTGTGCTTGCATCTCGCTCTCCCAATAACCATTTGGAGACATCATCTTTCCATGGAAAACATATGTTATCATACCAGTCTCTACCAAAATCCAGAAGGACAGCCTTTGCTCTTTCTGCTTTAAATTCGATATTCTTTTTGGAACAAATCCAAATTTGTTTCCATTCAGATGACATTGCTAGCCCTCCAAACATTTGCAGTGAAAATATGGCTAATGTATTATGTCCCGTTCCCCCAAATTCTTTACTTGACTTTAACAGGCTGCTCTTCAGAACACTAGTTAAGGCTGAAGTCATCCTTTGGTCATCACCAAAACCTACTTAGTTTTCTTTAAACCTACTCTCAACTCACAATTTTCTTTAAACTGGCTTCAGTTAAACTTTTTGAGCCTGCCTGTCCGTTGACTGATACAATCAACATAATCAAATATCAATGAGGATTCAAAACTTACTATGCTATAGTTATTATCTAAATCTGTTCATTAAAAAATACTCAAAAGTTGTCTGGTCTTAAGGCATAGGTGGATTTTTCTAAATACTACTTTGTATCTCTGCCTTTATACTCAAGCATAGATTTTGTCAAGCAAAACCTGTAAGTTGCTTCCTCTTCCCCAGCCCCCTATACTATCTGAGCAAAGAGGAAGTTCAGAAAGTTGGACTAATTAGAGTGTTATTCAACCTTTCTTTGCCTCTGTATTTTTCTGTAGTAAAATGGGAAGGGTTGTATGTGGGCATTAAGTGAAAGAACATTTGTAATGCATTTGCTACAATGTCTAGAATATGACTATTGTCATTTAGAGAACCTTTTAGTTCAAAAGCCTGATGATTTTATTCTAGTCTCTCTTGACCTTCATTTAGTTTAGGTTAGATCTTTTACTTTCTTTCTTCTAAATTGTTTTTGTAATCAGATAGCTTGTTTGCACTCATAATCTTTAGATGTGCCTTAATGAACCTAAAACGTCTCTACTTTGGGGAATAATGCAAAGTGTCCAATAGTGTATGTTTTCTAATTTTCTCCTCCCTCTGCTTGTTCATTTATTTCTATAATACAGTATTAAAGCAAGTCTCCACTGTGCTTTTGAGAAGTGTTGTCTGAGTACTTTTGATTAGAAGAGAGGGGTAATTATTACAGACTATCTATTCATTTTAATTTAGTTACATAAATCAGTTCTTGAGACTATTATCTGCTCTCAAATCTGAGTTCACCCAGCTTAAATACACAGGTCTGCTTTATTTTGTATCTTTTCTTGGTCATCTTCAGTAATTTTGTTTTCCTTTCATTATGGTTGGACACATACACATATTTAAATTTCTTTTGCATTTCAGCTCTTAAACGTTTAAAGCAGAAATACAAGCAAAATTATAGGGAAAACTTAGTGCCATGAAATCTGGGGAAATAAACTATAAATTACAAGATGACATCAATTGCTGAATTAGGTTTATTTATTTATTTATTTATTTTTGAGACAGAGTCGCACTCTGTAGCCCAGGCTGGAGTGCAGTGGCGCCATCTCAACTTACTCCAACCTCTGCCTGCTAGGTTCAAGTGATTCTTGTGCCTGGGCCTCCTGAGTAGCTGCGACTACAGGCGTGAACCACCACACCTGGCTAATTTTTGCATTTTTAGTAGAGATGGGGTTTCCCCATGGTGGTCAGGCTGGTGTTGAACTCCTGACCTCAGGTGATCTGCCCTCTCTGGCCTCTCAAAGGGCTGGGATTACAAGCGTGAGCCACTGCGCCCAGCCTTGAATTAGGTTTTAAGAGAATAAAGCTTCAGAATCACTTCATACTTTCATAAAGTGAAACATATAGTTCAAAATTAATTTTTTCTTTCTTTTGTTTTGTTTTGTTTTCCCGAGATGGAGTCTCGCTCTGTCGCCCAGGCTGGAGTGCAGTGGCGCGATCTCAGCTCACTGCAAGCTCCGCCTCCCGGGTTCCCGCCATTCTCCTGCATCAGCCTCCCGAGTTGCTGGGACTACAGGCGCCCGCCACCATGCCCGGCTAGTTTTTTGTATTTTTAGTAGAGACGAGTTTCACCGAGTTAGCCAGGATGGTCTCAATCGCTTGACCTCGTGATCCGCCTGCCTCAGCCTCCCAAAGTGCTGGGATTACAGGAGTGAGCCACAGTGCCCGGCCATTTTTTTCTTGTTATAAGTATCATATATACATATATATGTGTATTAGAGAAAATATTTTTAAAATACCCATACATAAAGGAGATAAACTCATAAATAAGAGTTTTAGTTTTACTAAAAATATTCAACATTTGTCTTAAAATGTATATATAGACTTGTCATTTTACAACAATTTATAAATGTGGTCAAATCACATCTATATATTCTTTAGTGTTGTTTTTGTCTTTTGGGCCATCTCTCGCTTTCTCCTTTCTCCATAAAACCACTGAAATAATCCCTGCTCTTTCAAAAAAATTATTATTTTTATTTAATTTTATTTTTTAACAAATTATAACAGTATATTATTGTAGGATACACAGCGAGGTTATATGTATATACTGTAGAATAACTGAATCAAACTAATTAATCTATACATCACTTTAAATATTTATCATTTATTCCTCTTAACTGCAACTTTGTACTCTTTGAACAACATCTTCTTATGTCTCCTACCCTGCAGCCCTGGTAACCACCATTCTACTCCCTGCTTCTATGAGTTTGATTTTCTTAGATTCTACATATACGTGAGAACATACGATATTTGCCTCTCTATTCCTGGCTTCTTTCATGCAGCATAATGTCCAGATTCATCCATGTTGTTGCAAATGACAACATTCCTTTTCTTTTTTTTTTTTTTAAAGATTGACTAGTATTCTATTGTGTAAATATACCACATTTTCTTTATCCATTCATCCATTGATGGGCTTAGGTTGATTCCGTAAGTTGGCTGTTGTAAGTAATGCTGTAATCAATATGGGAATGTAGATACCTCTTTGACATACTTATCTCATTTCCTTAGGATATATACCCAGAAATGGAATTGCTGGATCATATGGTAGTTCTGTTTTTAGTTTCTTGAAAACCCTTCATGCAGTTTTCCGTAATATCTGTACTAATTTACTTTTCTATCAACAGTGTACAAGGATTGCCTTTTCACTACATGCTTGCCAAGATTTATCTCTTGTCATTTTGATAATAGCCATTGTAACTAGTATAAGGTGATATCTCATTGTGGTTTTAATTTGCATTTCCCTAATAATTGGTGTGATGATTAGCATTTTTTTCATATATCTGTTGGCCATTTGTATGTCTTAATTTGAGAAATGTCTATACAGATAATTTTCACATTTTAAAATCAAGGTTTTTTTGGATATTGAGTTATTTTTTGAGGTTTTTTGTGTTTTGGCTATTAATACCTTATCAGATTACTGACTGCAAATATTTTCTCTCAACCTATAGGTTTCTGCACTCTATTGTTTCCTCTGCTGTGTAGAAGCCTTTCAGTTTGAAATAATCCCATTTGTCTATTTTTGCTTTTATTGCCTGAGCTTTGAGTGCCAAATCCAAAAAATCATTGCCCAGATCAATATTGTGTAGTTTTTCTCCTATTTTTTTTCCAGTCTTTTTATAGTTTCAGGTCTTATATTTAAGTCTTTAATACGTTTTGAGTTGGTTTTTATATACAGTATGAGATAAAAGGTCCAATTTCATTCTTCTGCATATGAATATCCAGTTTTTCCAACATCATTTATTGAATAGAGTGTTCTTTTCCCACTATATGCTATTGGCACCTTTTCAAAATCAATTAACTGTAAATGTGTGGGTTCATTTCTGGGCTATTTTGTTCACTGGCGGATGTTTCTATTTATATGCCTATACATGCTGTTTTAATTGCTATAGCTTTGTAAAAACTTAAAGTCAGGTCATGTGTTGCCTCCAACTTTGTTCTTTTTAATGGAGAGTGCCTTGGCTATTCAGGTTTTTTGTGGTTCCATATTAATTTTAGGATTGTTTTCCTATTTCTGTTAATATGTCATTAGAATTTTGGTAAGGATTACATTGAATCTGTAGATAGCTTTGGGTAATATGAAAATTTTAACAACATTAATTCTTTCAATCCATGAACACAGGATGTATTTCCATTTATTTGTACCTTTTTCAATTTATTTTATTGTTTAATAGTTTTCAATGTACAGAATTTTTACCTCCTTAATCTCTATTACGGCTAAAGTTAGGATTCCTAAACTTTCTTCATGTTTATGTAATAATATTATAGAAGAGTTATATACATATTTTAAAACTCACATATATTCAACATTTACAGTATATTACATATTGTGATAAATGCTTTATATCAATTTTTATATTTCATTTTCATAAAAATGCCCTATGACATTTGTGTTATGTTTCTGCTCCCTTCTCTGCCCCCATTACATGGATGAAGAAATTTAATCACATAGAAATTAAATTATTTGGCTGGGTACAGTGGCTTATGACTGTAATCCCAAAACTTTGGAAGGCTGAGGCAGGTGGGTCACTTGAGCCCAGGAGTTTGAGATCAGCCTGGGCAACATAGCAAGACCCTGTCTCTAAAAAAAAAAAAAAAGAAAAGAAAAAAAATTAGCTGGGTGCAGTGGCCCATGCCTACAGTCTCAGCTACTAGGAAGGTTGAGGTGGGAGAATGACTTGAGCCCAGGAGTTCAAGGTAGCAGTGAGCTATAATTGCACTACTGCATTCTAGCCTGCATGATAGAGCAAGATCCTGTTTCAAAAAAAAAATTATAAAAACAAAATAAATTAAGTTACTTGATCAAAGTTAGTAAGTATAAAAGTATAAGAACTGAAATTTGTAACTTAGTCCATAGGTATATATTTTTAAGAATCAAAATATTATATACTACATAGTGATATTATAAATAGATATTTGTTATAATGCTACTAAATGCCAGGTACTGCTCTAGGGAATTTCTCCTTAACTACTACATTGAATCCATCACTAAGTACTATTACTTTTATCTCTTAAATATCTACCAAATTCTTCCCTTTCTCTCCTTGGCCGATGGCACCAACCTAGTCCAAATCACTATCATCTGCCATTGAGATGATGGCAGCAGTCTCCTCATAGACATACAAACATTCCTTTCTGGGTCCACCCAATCCATTGTCTGCTCTGCACTCAGAGTGATTTGTTTCAGAGCAAAAATCTGCTTATATCATATTTTTGTGTGAAATCCTTCAAAGACTGTAGAATAAGTATTCAAATTTGAATGTCTGGACCTTTAGCTACTTGTACAGTCTTCAGTTAATCTCCTAAATTTTTCTCTTGGTGTTTCAATCACATCGAATCTCTTTCAGTTCCTTTAATCTCCTCTAGAGCTTTGACACAGGCTGTTCCTTAAACTGGAGCACATTCCTTTCTTTCTGTCCTTTAATTACCTTCAGTGTCAGATCTCCCATTCGTTATCACATCTTCCAGAAGCAAGGAAGCCTTCTTTGCCCTGGCTGTCTTGAGTAAACCAATCCCTTCTTTGCAGGCTCTCATAAAACCTAACTTTCCTTTGTGGCATTTGCCAGAGTTAATTTTGTGCATGATCATTTGATTAATGTCTGTTTTTTTTTTTCAATTAGCTGTAAGAAATATGAGTGAACCTACATGTCTGTTTTTCCTCACCACTGCAATTCTAGAATTAGTATTCCAATACTATTTGTTGAATCAATAAATAATCAGTATTGACACAATGTCTGTCCTCAAGAATTTTATAATATAGGATATAGGCAAGTAACAGAAACTGTAATGTCTTGGGTTAGGTGTTACAATAGGGTTACTAGATGCTGTGAGAGCAAAGAAGAGGTACTCAAACTGGACTTGTAGGCATGAGAAGGATACCTGAATGAATCAATGTCTCATCTAATATCTGAGGTATGAGTAGACATTAGCAGGTGTGATTGACAGGTATGAGAGTGTGGTCTTGGAGAAAAGGAGAATCTTACAGGTAAGGTGAACAGAGTAAGCAAAGATTAAGCAATGTGAAATAGAAGGTTCACTTGATGAGCTCAGAGATTTTCAGGATGGCAGGGGCATAGAGAAGGAAGAAAAGTAGCATGTAAGAGACAAAAAACCATGGAGCTAAGCAGATATTATAGCAATCTGGAATGAGGAGTTCATTATAATATTGTAGTTTATTCTGAGGGCAATGGCACTGAAAGAGTTTTCAGTAGGGACATAATCTTCCCCAGAGCTTTGACATGGGCTCTGTGTCTATCTAATATGCACAGATAATGTACATTTTAGAAATGCCATGGTTGTTGTAATCTAGGGAAAGATTAGAGTGTAGCAAGACTGAGGCAGGAAAAATGAGTTGTGACGTTGTTTCAGAAATCCTGGCAAGAGGTGATAGTGGCCTGGAGTAGGGTAGTGTCAGTGGACCTGGAGAGAAGTTGGTAAACCTGAGAAATAGTGGAAGGTGGATTCTACATGATAAGGTGACTGGGTGGATGTGGAAGGTGAGGAGGGGAGGTAATGAGAATGTCATCTGGGTTTCTTACTTGGATGGTGGTGGGGCTGTCTAATGAGAAAGGAAGCAGAAGAGGAGAATGCTGGGTGTGGTAGAATGGAGCACTTCAGGAAAATGCTGGGAAATGTTGCCTGTAGGACAGCCTAATGGAGATGCCCGTGAGGCAGTGGGGTGTATGGGATGGGAGCTGAAGAGAGTGATCTGGGTGGAAACCATAGGCCCCATCTCTGAGTCATCAGCACTAAGATGGTAATTGAAGTTACGGTGGAGGAAAATGTTCATTAGTAATGTTTTGAATGAGAAGAGAAGAGGACCTAGATGCAGCCTCTGAGAAATACGTAAATTTAAGGGATGTCAGAGGAAGGGAAGCTCACAAAGGGGAACCAAGAAAGACAGAAGCAAAGCCATGTGAAGTGCAGTTGACAGCTGGGGATAAATGTACTGTACAGAGGAGCTGTCTAAATTATAGAGCAACTGCTTAAAGGTTGAAGTACTCAAAGGCTCTAGTGAGAAGTAGGCAAGTGATGATTTTGATGAAGTATTGTTGTTATTTTTATCTGGTGGTGGAGAAGGAAGCTAGATTTCAGTGTGAGGGGAATGCACAGTAGATGAAATTCAGGGAACAGATTGAGAACTGGCCTCATCAAGTTTTTTATGCACAGGATCCAGGGTCATGTGAGGTGATTTTTTTTTTAAAGTACAAATACATGAACACTTAAAAATGCCCTTGGGAAGGACTCAATAGAGAGGAAGTGACTGAAGATAAAGAAATTTGAAGGGGTAATCAATACAGCAAGGGTATAAGAAGAAAGACATTGGGGGATAACACTGAGCACATGGAGGGAAATTAGTCTTAAAGCAAGATGAGTAAAACCTCTTTCAGTGTAACTGTATGGAAGGGCCGGATGGATACAAACACAGGTGAGTATGTATGCTTGGTGTTACGAAGTTTTTTTTTAAAAAAAAAAAAAAACCCAAATCTGGTTGTTTTATTAGCTCTGTGAATTAGGATGTGAAGTCATCTGCTGAGAGTAAAAAGAAACATGAGTTTGAGGGTTTGAGATGATTTAAATAGCTTGAAACAGCTACTAAGGATGAAAGAAGAGTGATGGCCTGAAAATCTCTTCTAAGTCACCATTTTTCATGACTTTATAGTATTTTGTTTTGTGGATGTAAAGTAATTATTTCAGCCATGATTTGTTAGTGGATCTCCAGGCTGAGTTTGCTTAGCTATTATCATTCATTGCAAGGGCTAGTATCAATAAATTTATTTAAAATGTTTATTAATTGTCTTCTATATGTAATATAGAGGGTACAGTGATAAGTAAGACATTATTAAAGTAATGAGCTTCAAATTTAATAGAAATCATGACATTATTGGCTCTGAAATAAGAAGAATGTGAGAAGTTTCTAAAGAGAGGATCAAAACAAAAGTGTTACAGAAACACAGAGGAAGAAGAGAGTGATTATGGTTTTGGAGGTCCTCCAGAGGCTTAGTAGACAGGATAGCCTCTGATAATGACACCAAAGAATGGGTATCATTTTAAAGAAAAGAGTTTGAAGAAGGGCATCCATGTAAAGGGGTTGCCCAAACCAATGCATTCCAACAGGAATGTGCTGACTTCATATCACAATGGGGCATAGCATGGCTGGTGTGTCATAGAGAGAAATGAAAGAGAAAGGTGGGGATGGGGCTGGAAAGATGGGTTGTTACAATATAATGGAGGGAGAAGACTCAGATCTTTATTTTATAGACAAAGGTGTGCCATGATTCAAGTCCTCAAGAGACATAGACTCTTGTTGGAAGAAAGAACATAACAGATATTTGATTACATAATAAGGAAAAATTTGTCACCAGTCAGTAAGTACCAATCCTTGGCTTTGACCCATCACAGTTACACAGTGAATTCTTGTTGAATGAATGAAGGTCAAAGGTAGAAATTGTAAATGCAACTGTTATTCAGAATAGGAAGAACTTGGCTACAATGACTAACAAAAACTTCCCAAGTCACGTTTTCTTGTCTTTAAGGGAGTGGTTTGACATATTAATCCCTTCCACTCCTGTTTTCTTTCCCTCAAAATGCAAGCTGGCCACTGAAGATTGTTTTGTTCATTTTCGGAGACTTTATAACCATGATATACTTATCATTACTGATTAGCATATGTAGATACTAACAAAAGGGTCTCTCCCTTCCTTCCTTCCTTCCTTCCTTCCTTCCTTCCTTCCTTCCTTCCTTCCTTCCTTCCTTCCTTCCTTCCTTCCTTCCTTTCTTTCTTTCTTTCTTTCTTTCTTTCTTTCTTTCTTTCTTTCTTTCTTTCTTTCTTTCTTTCTTTCTTTCTTTCTTTCTTCAGAAGTTGACATAAGAAAACAACAATAGAACCCAAGGGTCTTTTCATAGGTGAGATAGTAGGAGAAAAGCTTTTCTCTCTCATCCAAACACTTCTTCCTGAGAGACTGTATATCATAGTGATAAGAAGAGTTTATTTGTATTGGCTCAGTATAAAATGAGTAGTCATGCCGTAATGATACATAAATGTATAGTATGATTAGGACTTGATTCAGTCAAACCTTTCACTGGCATTTACACCAGAAAATTCTAGCTGGAATTTGGCCTGTCTTGAAATGTGCCTCTGTCTTACTTACGTCTAGCATCTCCAATGGTGTTTTTGGTATCTCCCTGGAACTTAGTAGATGTGTGTGACATCTGCTACTGAGGCCAAAAAGTCCACATTGAAGTCAAAGAAATTACTTTGGAGTCTGTGTTTCTGTTTATTATGGTCCAGCCATCTCCTACCATTATAATGAGTGTTGCTTTGTGGGAGAGTAGAGGTCCATACTGGAATATGCGCATTTGCCACAATGAGTTAACCAGTAGTTGAGGTGATTGTGCAATTTGAAGTTTAATTCATTTCATGGAGAAGCAATACTTTGATGTTTCACTCAGTTTGACTTTCATTTTCATTAAATCAGATTGTGGGATTGGGTTTGGGAGTCCTTTCTCCCTTTGTGTTAATAGCCTGAAAAGATGTCATCTACACCTTTTTTTTGAACAAAAGGGAAAGCAGACTAAAGATGGTCAGAGAACAGCTTACCAGGTAGCAATTTGGAGAAGATGAAAATTATGTCAGACTTCTGTGAAGCTTTTGCTGCTCTGGCCTTAAAATCCCTCATCACCTCAGGGCCCTCCACTTTTCTGTTATGGCCAAGTATACACCCATAGTTAGACCCAATTAGCTCCCAAAGAGGACAGATTTTGTCTATCTTACCCATTCAAATAGCTCCCCAACCCAAGATGAGTAGAGTTGACCCCCTCCCCTCGGACACTTGTTTCCATGGAAACCCAACAGGGAACAGGAAGAAGAGTCCAAAATTAGGCCTCTTTCAGGGGGCAAAATCCATTAGGCCTGCACATGTGACTGTGGCTTCCTTCACATGGTTATTTTAAAGTAATGAACCTAAGCTTTTCCTGGGTCTGATTCATGCTTTTAAAAGGTAATGAGAGAACACTTTCTGAGAAAGAGGTTACCCTTAGTCTATGTTCATCACTAAAGGTAGACTTTCAGATCATGAACCGCAAGATGAGTCCCTGTCATTCTGCTGTCATGTGAAAGCTGATGTCAACTTAAGGCTTTGGTTTTACAGGGTAAATGCAGAGATGCTGCCAAGAGTTCCAGATGCTTTTAAGTTTTCTGCCTGATTTATCCTCCTTCCCAAGATTCTTCTCCATCCCTGTTCTTGGAGTCAAATCATGTTAGATACAGAATAGTGTGGAGTGGTGCCACATACAGAAAATGTTGTACAAGCAAGAAGGTGACCAGCATTATCTGAAGATCTACTGTTTCCCAGGCCTTCTGATAGGGATACACACACACACACACACACACAAATTGAATCCTAACAGTAACATTTTGAAGTAGATATTATCTCCAGAGCGAGCTAATATTTTTGGTATATATGCTAATATTTGTGTGGTATATGTACTTCTAAAGTATCTCTTTCTCTCTCTCTGTGTGTGTGTGTGTGTGTGTGTGTGTGTGTGTGTGTGTGTACAGGTATATAGAAAAATATTTGCAAAATTTGCATGAATTGGATTATATTGTTGTAAAATCTTTCTACTTAAAAAATGGCATCATAGTATTTCATCATCCTAACACACCAAAGTTTATTTTCCAATCTTATATTGTGATTATTTAGTTTATTTCCAATCTTATATTCTTGGTTATTTAGGTTGGAAAATATTCCATCATATGTGCTATCACTAATTTATTTAACCACAGCTTTTTTATATTTAGTAATATCCTTTTTATTCCAACTCGAATAATATTGTGACAAATACTGTTGTGATCACTTCTGTATGTATTCGATAATTTTCTTATGATAGATTATTAGAAGCAAAATTACTAGATTAAAAGACATGAATATTTTTAATGATACTTAATACATATTTCCAAGTTGGCCTGAAAAACAAATATTAATGCCTTACATCTGCCCTAGAAGTGTATGAGATGGCCCCTTTACCACACTCTTGCTAAACTAGGTACTTTCAATCGTAATTTATTAACCCGATGGGCAAAAGATAATATTTCATTTTAAGTTGAATTTTCTGATTAGAGTTTATCCCAAGTAAACTTTGTTGGTCAAGAAAAACAGAACTAATTTCTACTAAAGTAAGAAAAGTTAAGGATTATCATGTTAGTACCTAGGATGTATTTTGAAACAAAAAAATCAAGTGGGTTGATTAGAACTTTATTTTAGCTGTTCATGGTATTTAGGGACTCTTTCCCTATTGAATCATGCTGTGTATAATTGCATAAAGACACAGCAGGATAGATGTTTTTGAAAAAAATTCAGAAGCCAAATTGGAAAGGCAACCCTCATGATTCATATCCTTCTGACTTTATCAGTAATTATTTTGCAAGCATTTCCATTCAGTTTGAAACTTGCCATTCATAGAAGTCACCATGTTTTTTTGGATATCATAGGACTATGCACTGGAAAATATGAATGGAGGAGGATTTTTGAGTTGTTGCAAAAAAATGGAAAGATTATGAGACCTGGAAATATCCCTTTTTAGTTTACAATTGTCTGTTTGCTTCTACATTTAAAAAAATCTTTAAAAAGGATGTAATATGCACACAATTTGGATAATGGTATACAATGAAAACAGTACTATACTACCTGGAAGGTAATTTGAGTTTTAACCCAGGATTTATTCAATAGGAAGCTGTGTAACTTTAGCTAGATTATATTACTTCTCTAGTCTTCAATAGCACAATGTAGAAAATGAAAGAGATGGAATAGACAATGTTTATAGCCCTTTTCCAAACCCAATATTTAGCTCTATTTTTTTTCTGGGTGGGAAGAGAGATATCTTAGTGATTAATTTTTGCATAAGTAACCAAATTAACTACAAATCTGAGATCTTTCCATTGAATATCCATGCATAACAGGAGGTATTGGGCAGAGAGATAATATTTTTTACTGTCTATCTACTGTTCTATATTTTTAACTTAAAGAGAGGAAGGAAAATGTCCTGAATTTTCATGTTGACTCTTAGGTTGGAGGTATATACTTCAAAGTATCAGGTGGCTGAAATTTTAGTTGTTCATTAAAAATGCATTCCATTCCTTGAATGTTTAATATCATTTTCCTAGCCAACAAGCAGAATGGACTATAACAGCTATTTTTCTCAGCTCAGCATGTTTTGTAGCCCCGTTTCTGGTTTCTGGAGGAAATCCTAACCCACTCCTTGTGGTTTTGGTGGAGCTGTCAATCATAGTGTCTGCTCCCATACCTAAATCCACTCATTGAAAAGCAGGTGACTGAGCCAGGCCAGTTAGAATCCACTCTGGGACTTTTTTGCTGCAGTTGGAGGGAAAGATTCTCTCTTCCCTTTGAATCTCAAGTTAAAACTTGTAGGGCTGACCTTGCCAGTGGCCATCATTCCCAACATGTGGAAGTAGCCTGTCTGCAAGAAGAGGGAGTCAGACTGACCAAGAAAGAGAATTAAAAATGGCTAGACATGAATAACTCTGATGATACTGGTTGTATCCCTGAATCCTGCAGTATACACATGATTCAATGATGCCATTTTGAAAATTAAGCTTTTTGAATTGTTTTCCAATATTATCAATTGAAATGATCCTAATATAGCAAATAAAAGGGGAGTTAAAACCAAAACCAAAATTGTCTCCAAATACTTCTTTTTGGAGGCTTGTTCAGTACATACATGCATTCTGATGAATAGTGAAAAATAATTATAATGATAGAAGCTCAGACAAGGAGCTCTGGGTTGGTAGTTTGGACTAGAGGCATGCTTATCAAATATGTACTTCTTGGGTCAAAACTAGCAACAAAATATGAAACATTATTATAAAGCTACAGAGAATTAAAAACTACTTGGAAAAGTTATTGCACATTTGTAACAGATTTTAACATGTGCACATTTGAAATAATGGTACTGTTGGTAAGAATCTTGAAAAGAAAATGAAGAGCACTGGGCTGAAGTCCCAGTTTTATATTTAAAGGTGTACTGCCATGGGTAGGTGACTTTTCCCTGGGACTTAGTGTCCTCTTTTGTGAAATGAGGTGTTTGGGATTTGTTGCCCTGCAGGTCCTTTTAGTTCAGAAGCTCTCTCTTCTCCTCTCATCCCCTCTCTTCTCATCTCTGCTTTTTCTTCCACTATGGTGTGTAATTCTGATATCTCAAGTCGTGAGAGGCATAAATGAGCTGGAGAATTTACATGGAAGGGTGGTCATGTTATCAAGGTAAGAAAAACACAAAAGCAAAGGATTCTTCAAATTGGAAAATAGTTTGAGAAGGACCAGATCAAGATTAAACGCACTTTGTGGTTCACCAAACCATTTTCCCTTTTGCTTCTGAGCACACACTAGATTATATTTCTGGCTATGATTGCAGTGAGGTGTGGCCTAGTGAATGAGTTATTGCCAATAAGATATTAGAATAAATGATGTACACCACCTGTAGGACTGTACCCTAAACTTCCCACTAAGTCCTCTGCATTCATTCTTTTCTTTTCTCTACGGATTGAATGCAGAGGATCCAGTGGTGGACTCTAAAGGCTGTCAGGATAGATGGAAAGAGCCTGGGTCCACGAATGACTGCATGGAGCAAAGCCGTGAGTCTTTTTCTTTATTGATTTATGTATCCTCCCTTATCTCACTTATTTATTCACTTATGTAACATGGGCCAACATTACCCTTCACCAAAATACCTTTAATAGCACTGCTAAGGACAGAATGCTCAGTTGAATGGACTCTGACCCTGACTCATTGTTTTATTTTTATTTTTTTTCTATTTAAATAAAATACGAAGCAGTAGAATACAGGTTTTAGGGATAGTAACTGATTTTTTCATTCTGTACCCGGACATTTAGCATTATGTACCTGTTACAGCCTGATATGGTGCGGATCTGTGTCTCTGCCCAAATCTCATGTGGATTTGTAATCCCCAATGTTGGACGTGGGGCCTGGTGGGAGACAATTGGATCACGGGGTCTGAGTTCTTACGAATGGGTTAGCATCATCCCCTCAGTGTTGTTCTTGTGATAGTGAGTGAGTTATTGTAAGATCTGGTTGTTTAAAAGTGTGTAGCGCCTCCCTCTTCTCTCTCGGTCCTGTTCTTGCCAAGTAAGATGTCTGCTCCCGCTCTGTCTGCCATGATTGTAAATTTCCTGAGGCCTCCTCAGAAACAGAAGCCACTATACTTTCTGTAGAGCCTAAAGAACCAGGAGCCAGTTAAACTTTTTTCATTATAAACTATCCAGTCTCCGATATTTCTTTAGAGCAGTGTGTGAACGGACTATTACACAGCCATTGCAAGTTTCAGCAACTCAACACCTCTTTATTTGTTTTATCCATCATTACAGTTCTGATGCCTGTTGTGCCTTTCTTAATCTTCCTAAAGAGAGCTCCCAGAGTCTGTGATCTCCTCCTGAAAACTTCGTTGACTCTTTTGTCTTCACTTTGCAGCAAAGGGATAAATATTCTCTTGAATAGCAGGGATTATTTATGGCAAAGGTTTCCTCAATGTCAATTTGTCCACAGAGGGAAGCACAACTCCAAGGGCATGTTCTTCTCTGGATGCCAGACCCAACTCCCATCAGTACTAACAAGCACTACGTGTGTGACTGTTGCCTTTTCTAGGCCACTGCAGCATAGAGAGGAGCCTTTTCTCATCCATCACATCACCACCAACCCTTGCTCACTCACTTCCTTCTTTTCTAAATAGCTTTCCAAACGAGAAAGTGGAAACATTCCATCATTTATCTCTGACCAAAATGTTCTTTTCAGTAACAGCGATAAGGTCTTCCAAAGCCAAAAAGTCTTCCAAAGTCCAGCACCATCCTGTGTCCTTGCTGTCCCTGGACACAGGATCGTGCTAAAGGATGTGGCCCTCATGGAAAGGTCAAATCTTGATTATTTATAGGGCTGATTGTAACCTCTTCAAGCTGAGGCACTCTGACTTCTTTGGATTTAACACAGTACTTGGCACCCTGCTAGGTGAGCAGCAGATGTTCCATAACCATAGCCGGGTACTTGCTATGGCCTTGCAGCTGTGGTGGAGGCAAGACTACCCACAAGTAGTAGAGGCGATATAGATATATCTGGCCTTGGCCAGAGATGCTGTGAGACATTCTACAGTGCTCAGAGCAGCCTGTGTCACAAAGGAGTCTGTCCCAAAGTGTCAACAGTTGGGAGGCTGAGAAATCCTACCCTAGAGTCAGTTTCTATGGCTCATAATTAATAACTTCTCTAAAATAGGTGATATTATTAACCCTATTTTACGATGAGGGAAGAGATTGAATTAGATTAAATAAAATGTTTAGGAATAAATACTAAAGATAGTCTGGTAAAGGAGAGATTCATGTTAGTCCAGATTTTAATGATCTTTTGTTAGGAAAACTACTGGTGTTTTTTGACAAAAGGCACAATTTGACTTTGTGGTGGCTTTGTAACATGTCAACTTGGCTACAGTGACCTACATTTCCCGAAATCCCTATTTCTTGCATGTTTCTGGATAGGATTGAACAAAAGAGATATTTTGGCGTGAGATATGTCGGGCAGATGTGATGCAGCTGCCCTTTTGTAGTTCATACGTATTGTCACTGACTTGCAGGCTCACCCATGGTGTGAGGTTGGAGCCAGCCCACAACCATTTCAATTTCCCTTGGATCTTCCTCCAATTCTTGCAACTCTTGGGTTAGATGTGTGTGTAGTTCTGTGAGGCAAGGGCCTAGCTTCTGTAGGACACCCACTATAACAAGAACAGACAGGGGTTTCTGTCTGTGCTTGTGGGCTCTGGCTTGTGACTGTGGTTCTAGCTTGATCTTGCTTACTCCCATATAACATTCATCTTCTCTTCCCGACTGTCTGCCTTCTGGACTTGAAGTTTCACCATCAGACAGGATGACAACCATCCCACAGTGACTGCTTAACCAGCTCTCACAATTGTAGGAAGTCAAATTGCTGTAGCAAATAATATGTGTGGATGTGCATATAGATAGAAACACAGATACAGACACACACACACCCACATATATATGTAGTTTTGCTTCTCTGATTGTGCCTTGATATAATTGGTAACATTTTTGATAAAAGTTATTCTTATGAAAAAGTCATAAATTAATAACTATATAAAAAGTTTTGAATAAAGTGAAAAAAACACTTATAATCCCCTTATCTTAAAATAACTACTATTCAGTTCTGTAATCACCTTCCTCTTTCTACAGGTATACATTAAAACAGAAAAGCAATTGTCATATAAATGAAAACGTGTGCATCTCTAGGTATCAATTTATTTTTTGCCTTAACTTCCTAACTTCTATCATATTCATATCCAGTGTTCTCTGCTGCCAGTGAGGTGGACATTGATATCTCTATTCCTCGCTTTAACATCCAACATTGAAATGGGGAAAATACTTCTTACACACTCTTGTACTATGCTGTGTTATAGCATCTTGTGCTATGCTCAGCTATAGAAAAAACGTAACTTTCCTTGGGATCTCAATTTATTAGCAACATATATTTTTAATTTTTAAATATATTTGTGTAATATCCTCAACAGCTTGGAGGACGTCGTGAGGTATAGGGTGAAAGGCAATTCGAGAAGTCCACTGCCTCCTGTCCTCAAATTTACTCTTTCCCTGCTTTAATGATTCATAACCCTTTGCAAAGGGGATGGGCCTTCATCCTGTCTTTCCTTAGGGTAAAGTTTCTTTCCATGAGGGGGATGGCAATGTAATTTGTTGTCCATTCTAGGACTTTCTTGAAAGAAGAGGGTGTATGACTAACAATTATCCTGGGACAGAGGGCACAGATATTATCTTACTTATGAGGCTGCCTGGCCTGTCATGAAACAGACCATTCTTATGTCAAACCCATCTTACCTGGGACAGAGGCATTTTTACGTATTTATAGTCATACTCTATATTGCACTATTTTACAGACCACCAACAATGTATGAGTTCCAATTTCACTACATTCTCACTAACACTTGTTATTTTCCATTTAAAAAGAAAATTCTAGCCATATTAATGGGTGCAAAATGACATCTTATTATGGTTTTAATTTGCATTTGCCTAATGACAATGATTTTGAGGATATTTTCATGTCCTTATTGACTAATTATTTATCTACTTTGGAGAAATGTCTATTTAGGTTCTGTATCCAAATTTTAATTGGGTTATTTGACTTCTTGTTGTGAGTTCTTTATATATTCTTTATACTAGGCCATATGGTTTGCAAAAATTTTCTCCCATTATGTAAATTGTCTTTTCACTTTCTTGGTAGTGTCCTTTAATGTACGTAAGTTTTTATTTTTGATGAAGTTGAATTTATTAGGGTCCTTTAATGTACATAAGTTTTTATTTTTGATGAAGTTGAATTTATCTTTTTATTTTGTTGCTTGTGTTTTTGGTGTCATTTTTAAGAAACATTATCTAACCTACGGTTAAAAATATTTAACCCTATATTTTCTTCCAAGAGTTTTAGAGTTTATTTCTTACATTTAGGCTTTTGATTCTTTTTGGGCTAATATTTGTATATGGTGTGTGGTTGGAGTCTAAATTCATTCTTGTGTATGCAGATATTCCATCATCTCAGTAACATTTGTTGAAAAGACTGTTCTTTCCCCATTGAATGTGTGGGGAAAGTCAAACCTCTGTCAAAGCCCAACTGACCTTAGAGCTATGAGTTTATTTTTGAACTCCCAGTTCTATTTCACTGATCTGTATAAATATCCTTATGCCAGTAACATACTGTCTTGACTATTGTGACTTTGTAACAAGTTTTGGAGTTGAGCAGTTATATGTTTCAACTTAGTTCTTTTTTATAATTCATTTGGCTATTCAAGGGCTCTTGCAATTCTATATGAATTTTAGTTTCAGCTTGTCCATTTTCATGTGATTCATATGTAGATAGAGCTAGTCTTACTTTCTTCCTTTCCCATGTAGGTGCTTACCCTGTCCGCCAACCTACCTTCCCTCCTTCCTCCCTGCCCCCAATTGACTCTGACTGGAACTGTCAGTCAAATGTTGAACAGAAATGGGGAGAGTGGACATCCTTGTCTTGTTCTTGATTTTAGGGCCAAAGTTTTTAACATTAAGTATGATGTCAGTGGGAGGTTTTTCATAGATGTCTTTTATCAGGTTGATGAGGTTCATTTCTGTTCCTAGTTAGTCGATTTTTTTTATTATGAAAGGATGTTAGTTTTTGTCAAATGCTTTTTCTCTATTTTCTGAGATAATTATATGGATTTCACTTTTATTCTATTGACATGGAGTATTACATTAATTTATTTTTAGATGTTAATCCAACTTTGCATTCTCAGTGAGTCACGGTTTATAATCATTTTAATATGCTGCTGAATTTTGTTTGCTCATATTTTGTTGAAGATGTTTGCATCTATATTCATATGAGGTATTAATTGGTGGTTTCCTTTTCTTGCAGTGTTTTTGTCTGGCTTTGCTATTAATAGTAGCCTGATATAATAAGTGAGAAAGTGTTTCTTCCACTTCTATTTTTTTTGGAAGAATTTGTGAAGGATTAGTTTTAACTCTTCTTTCTGTGTTTGGTGAAGTTCACCAGTGACACCATCTTCACTGGGATTTCCAGTGATAAATGGAAATTTTGATTACGAATTCAATCTTTTTTTGTTGTTGTTATAGGTCTATTTATATTTTCTATTTCTTTTTGAGTATGTTTTGGCAGTTTTTGTGTTTAGAGGATTTGCCAATATCATTTAGGTTATTCAATTTCTTATTATCTTTTTGTTTCTGTAAGGTCTGTAGTAATGTCCCCACTTGCATTCCTAACTTTAGGAATTTGAGTATTCTCTTTTTTTCTTGGTCAATTTAGGTAAAGCTTTGTTAATTCTGTTGATGTTTGGAAAGAACTAAATTTTTGTTTTGTTAAATTCTCTATTCTTTTTTACTCTTTATTTTGTTTATCTCCACTGTAATCTTTATTATTTCCTTCTTTATGCTGGCTTTGGGCTTACTTTGTTATTGCTTTTCTAGCTTCTTAAAGTAGAAGGCTAGGCTATTGACTTCAAATCTTCTTTACAAATGGGGTCATTTATGGCTACATATTTCTCTCTGAGCACTACTTTCACTGCATTCCAGTTTTGGTATGCTGTGTTTTTATTTTCATATATTTGACATTTTCCTTTGATTTCTTCTTTGACACATTGGTTGATTAAGAATGTGTTGTTTAATTTTTGTAAATTCATGAAGTTTCCAGATTTTCTGTTGTTATTCATTGTAACTGCATTCCATTGTCATTAAAGAAGGCTTCATTTATTTCAATCTTTTAAAGTTTATTGAGACTAATTTCATTGCCTAAAATATAGTCTTTCCTCATGAATTTTCCATGTGCATTTGGGAAGAAGAGTGAATTAAGAAAGCATAAGGAGAAAATCACAATGTCTTTTGTGACCTAGCCTTGAAGTTATTGTTCCATAATTTTTGCAATCGTCTATTGGTTACACAACCCATCCTTATTCAGTGTGGGAAGGATTATATAAGTACATGGACACTAGAAGGTAATAATCATTCAGGGTCATGTCAAAGCCTGACAAGCATAATCTTCACTCTGGTTCCCAGTGATTCACAACCCTCACATGTGCAAAATATACTCACCCACTTACAAGGCTCCAAAAAGTCTCACCCTATTACAATATTACACAAAGTCCAGAATCTCCTTATTTAAATGGTCCAGATGTGAATGGGGCTTCTAGGTTACTCCTTAAGAACATTTCCTTGCTTATGTTTTCTCTCAAGCTGAAGATCTGTCAACTAAAACTTAAGTTATTTCTTCTACTCGCGCTCAACATAGAATCATGCCACTCCCATAAGATAGTAGCTATAGAATATCCTGTTCAGGGGTGAGAAGTCTCCTGGCCAGAACTCGGGGGAGGGTGCAAATTAGGCATGTATATTTCACAGGCAGGGGAAGACCTAAGCCCTTTTTTCTCACAGCTGGGAGGCAGGTCACCTCAGGCAAGTTTTCAAGCCCATCACCCTCCACCTGGAAACAGACTCCCTGGGCTGTTGGTAAGGGGCATAGTGTGAGTGAGAAAGGCTTTTTGGATTGCATGGGAGCTGGGTGAGGCCTGTGACTGTGGCTTTCCCCCACGTTCCTGACAACCTGCATGACTCAGCAGAGACAACCATAATCCTCCCCTACACAACTCCAGTGACCTGGGAATCTTACCCGAATACTCCACAGCAGACTCAGCCAGACATGCCCAAGGAGAATCTGAGCTCAGACCTGCCTAGCCCCATCCCCACCTGATGGTTTTTCCCTATCCACCCTGGTAATGAAAGATAAAGGGCATATAATCTTGGGAGTTCTAGGGCCCTGCCCACCACCAGTCCTTCTCCACACTACTACAGCTGATGCTTTCTGGAAAGTACCACCTCCTGGCAGGAGACCAATCAGCACAAAAATAGAGCATTAAACCATCAAAGCTAAGGGCCCTCCCAGAATCCATTGTCCCCTCCACCACCTCCCCTGGAACAGGAGTTGGTATCCATATCTGAGAGACCCATGGACAGTTCACATCACAGGACTTGGTGCAGACAACCCCCAGGACCAGCCCAGAGCTGGGTAGACATGCTGGGTGGCTAGACGCAGAAGTGAGACAACAATCACTGCAGTTTGGCTCACAGGAAGCCACGTCCATAAGAAAAGCGGGAGAGTACTACCACCCTATGGGCCAAAAGAATCTGAACAGCTTTCAGCCCTAGATCTTCCCTCTGACAGAACCTACTCAAATAAGAAGGAACCAGAATACCAACCCTGGTAATACAACAAAACAAGGCTCTTCAACACCCCTCCAAAAATTACGCTAGTTCACCAGCAATGGATCCAAACCAAGAAGAAATCCCTGATTTACCTGAAAAAGAATTCAGAAGGTTAGTCATTAAGATAATCAGGGAGGGACCAGAGAAAGGCAAAGCCCAATGCAAAGAAATCCAAAAAATGACACAAGAAGTGAAGGGAGAAATATTCATGGAAATAGATATCTTAAAGAAAAAACAATAAAAAATTCAGGAAACTCTGGACACGCTTTTAGAAATGCAAAGTGCTCTGGAAAGTCTCAGCAATAGAATTGAACAACTAGAAGAAAGAAATTCAGAGCTCAAAGACAAGGTCTTCTAATTAAACCAATCCAACAAAGACAAAGAAAAAAGAATAAGAAAATATGAACAAAGCCATCAAGAAGTCTGGGATTATGATAAACCACCAAACCTAAGAATAATCTTCTTCCGAGGAAGAAGATAATTCTAAAAGCCTGGAAAAACATATTTGGAGGAATAATCAAGGAAAACTTCCCTGGCCTTGTGAGAGACCTAGACATCCAAATACAAGGATAAAAAACACCTGGGAAATTCATCGCAAAAGGATCTTTGCCTAGGCACATTGTCATCAGGTTATCCAAAGTCAAGACAAAGGAAAGAATCTTATGAGCTGTGAGACAGAAGCACCAGGTAACTTATAAAGGAAAAGTTATCAGATTAACAGCAAATTTCTCAGCAGAAACCCTACAAGCTTGAAGGGATTCAGGACCTATCTTCACACTCTTCAAACAGAACAATTATCAGCCAAGAATTTTGTATCCAGCAAAACTAAGCATCATATATGAAGGAAAAAATACAGTTGTTTTCAGACAAACAAATGCTGAGAGAATTCACCATTACCAAACCACCACTTCAATAACTGCTAAAATGAGCTCCAAATCTTGAAACAAATCCTGGAAACATATGAAAGCAGAGCTTCTTTAAAGCATAAAGCACACAGGACCTATAAAACAAAAATACAAGTTATAAAGTAAAAACAAACAAACAAAAGTACACAGGCAACAAAGAGCGTGATGGAGGCAACAGTATCTCACATTTCAATACTAACATTGAATGTAAATGGCCTAAATGCTCTTTCTTAAAATATACAGAACTGCAGAATGGATAAGAACTCACCAACCGACTATCTACTGCCTTCAGGAGACTCACGTAACACATAAAGACTCACATAAACTTAAAGTAAAGGTATGAAAATGGACACCAAAAGTGAGCAGGGGTGGCTATTCTTATATCAGACAAAACAAACTTTAAAGCAACAGCAGTTAAAAGAGACAAAGAGGGACAGTATATAATGGTAAAAGATCTCGTCCGACGAGAAAATGCCACAATCCTACACATATATGCACCTAACACTGGAGCTCCTAAATTGATAAAACAATTACTAATAGACCTAAGAAATGGGATAGACAGCAACACTGTAATAGTGGGGGACTTCAATACTTCACTGACAGCACTAGACAGGTCATCAAGACAGAAAGTCAACAAAGAAACAATGGATTTAAACTATACCTTGGAACAAATTGACTTAACAGACATATACAGAACCTTTCATCTAACAACCTCAGAATACACATTCTATTCAACAGCACATGGAACTTTCTCCAAGGTAGACCACATGATAGGCCCTAAAAAGAGCCTTAGTAAATTTAAGAAAATTGATATTATATCAAGCACTCTCTCAGACCACAGTGGAATAAAATTGGAAATCAACTCCAAAGGGAACCTTCGAAACCATGCAAATACATGGAAATTAAATCACGCTCCTGAATGAGCATTGGGTCAAAAATAAATTCATGATGGAAATTAAAAAATTCTTTGAACTGAATGACAATAATGACAAAACCTATCAAAACCTGTGGGATACAGCAAAGGTGGTGCTAAGAGGAGAGTTCATAGTCCTAAATGCCTGCATCAAAAAGTCTGAAAGAGCACAAATAGACAATCTAAAGTCACACCTCAAGGAACTAGAGAAACAAGAATAAACCAAACCCAAACCCAGCAGAAGAAAGGAAATAACCAAGATCAGAGCAGAACTAAATGAAATTGAAACAAAAAAAAATACAAAATATAAATGAAACAGAACTGATTCTTTAAAAAATAAGTAAAATTTATGGACCATGAGCAAAATTAACCAAGAAAAGCATAGAGAAAATCCAAATAACCTCACTAAGAAATGAAACAGGAGATATTACAATTGACATCATTGAAATACAAAAGATCATTCGAGCCTACTATGAACACCTTTATGCACATAAACTAGAAAACCTAGAAGAGGTGGATAAATTCCTGGAAAGATAAAACCTTCCTAGCTTAAATCAGGAAGAACTAAATAACCTGAACAGACAATAACAAGCAGTGAGATTGAAATGGTAATTTTAAAATTACCAACAAAAAAAGTCCAGGACCAGACAGATTCACAGCAGAAATCTAACAGACATTCAAAGAAGAACTGGTACCAATCCTTTTGACACTATTCCACAAGATAGAGAAAGAAGGAACCCTCTCTAATTCATTCTATGAAGTCAGCATCACCCTAATACCAAAACCAGGAAAGGGCATAACCAAAAAAGAAAACGACAGACCAATATCCTTGATGAACATAGATGCTAAAATCCTTAACAAAATACCAGCTAACCGAATCCACCAACAACATATCAAAAAGATAATCCACCATGATCAAGTGGGTTTCATACCAGGGATGATTTAACATAGGCAAGTCAATAAATGTGATACATCACATAAACAGAATTAAAAACAAAAATCACATGATCATCTCAATAGATACAGAAAAAGCATTCGACAAAATCCAGCATTCCTTTATGATTAAAACTCTCAGAAAAACCAGCATACAAGGGACATACCTGAATGTAATAAAAGCCATCGATGACAAACCCACAGCCAACATAATACTGAATGTGGAAAGGTTGAAAGCATTCCCTCCGAGAACTGGAACAAGACAAGGATGCCCACTCTCACCACTCCTTTTCAACATAGTACTAGAAGTCCTAGCTGGAATAATCAGATAAGAGAAAGAAATAAAGGACATCCAAATCAGTAAAGAGGAAGTCAAACTGTCACTGTTTGCTGACAACATGATTGTTTACCTTGAAAACCCTAAAGGCTTCTCTAGAAAACTCCTAGGACTGATAAAAGAATTCAGCAAAGTTTCTGGACACAAGATTAATGTACACAAATAAGTAGCTCTTCTATACACTAACAGCAACCAAGCAGTCAATCAAATCAAGAACTCAACCACTTTTACAATAACTCCAAAAAAAAAGAAAGAAAGAAATGCTTAGGAATATACTTAACAAAGGATTCAAAAGACCTCTACAAGGAAAACTACAAATCATATTCTTTTCACGACACAAACAAATGGAAACACACCCCATGCCCATGGATGGGTAGAATCAATATTGTGAAAATGACCATACTGCCAAAAGCAATCTACAGCTTCAGTGCAATCCCCAACCAAATACCCCCATCATTCTTCACAGAATTAGAAAAAACAATTCTAAAATTCATATGGAACCAAAAAAAGGCCTCAATAGCCAAAGCAAGACTAAGCAAAAAGAACAAATTTGGAGGCATCACACTACCTGATTTCAAACTATAGTATAATGCCATACTCACCAGAACAGCGAGGTACTGGTATAAAAATAGGCACATAGACCAATGGAACAGAATAGAGAACCCAGAAATAAACCCAAATGCTTACAACCAACTGATCTTTAACAAAGCAAACAAAAACAGAAAGTGGGGAAAGAACACCGTTTTCAACAAATGGTGCTGGGATAATTGGCTAGCCACATGTAGGAGAATAAAACCGGATCCTCGTCTCTCACCTTATACAAAGTCAACTCAAAATAGATTAAAGACATAAACTTAAAACCTGAAACTATAAAAATTCTAGAAGATTATATTGGAAAAACCTTTCTAGACATTGGCTTAGGCAAGCATTTCATGACCAAGAACCCAAAAGCAAATGCAATAAAAACAAAGATAAATAGCTGAGACCTAATTAAACTAAAGAGCTTTTCCATGGCAAAAGGAACAGTCAGCAGAGTAAACAGACAACCCACAGAATGGGAGAAAATCTTCACAATCTATTTATCTGACACAAGACTAATATCCAGGGTTTACAACAAACCCAAACAAATCAGTAAGAAAAAAAAATCCCATCAAAAAGTGGACTAAGGACATGAATAGACAATTCTCAAAAGAAGATACACAAATGGCCAACAAATATATGAAAAACTGTTCAACATCATTAATGATCAGGGAAATGCAAATCAAAACCACAATTCAAAACCACCTTTTGCCTGTGAGAATGGCCATAATCAAAAAATCAAAAAACAGTAGATGTTGGCGTGGATACAGTCAACAGGGAACACTTCTACACTGCTGTTGGGAATGTAAGCTAGTACACCCATTATGGAAAACAGTGTGGAGATTCCTTAAAGAACTAAAAGTAGAACTACTGTTTGATCCAGCAATCCCACTACTGGGATCTACCCAGAGGAAAAAAAAGTCATTATTCGAAAAAGACACTTGCACATGCATGTTTATAGCAGCACAATTCACAATTGCTAAATCATGGAGCCAACACAAATGCCCATCAATCAATAAGTGGATAAAGAAACTGTGAGATATATATGTATATATATGAGATGAAATACTGCATCATATATATATGATGAAATACTACATCATATATGTGATGAAATATATATATGATGAAATACTATTCAGCCATAAAAAAGAGTGAATTAACATTTGCAGTGACCTGAATGAGATTGGAGACTATTATTGTAAGTGAAGTAACTCAGGAATGGAAAACCAAACGTTGTATGTTCTCACTGATATGTGGGAGCTAAGCTATGAGGACGTAAAGACATAAGAATGATACAATGAACTTTGGAGAATTCGGGGAAAAAGTGGGAGGGGCAAGAGATAAAAGACTACAAATATGGTGCAGTGTATACTGCTTGGGTGATGGGTGCACCAAAATCTCTCAAATCACCACTAAAAAACTTACTCATGTAACCAAGTACCACCTGTACCCCAATACCCCAATAACTTACAGAAAAAAAATCTCCTGTTCAAAAAGGGAGAAATAGAAGGTATATAGGAATCACTAGTCCATAGCCACTCTGAAAATCATCAAGGCACAGGTAGTAGTTTCTTAAATAGGATTAAAGACTTGAGAGTAATTCCTTATGGCTCTTTGCTCTGCCTTCTAGGCTCTTGTCTCTATTTTGTGTCTCTGAGTTATTTTTACTTTATTTTATTTTTTTGTAAAAAGTAGCCATATTTTCAGGTGTGCAGTTTTCTCAGGGATTTCAAAGACCTCTTTTCATTTTATCTGTATCTGTTCCTTTCAATCCAAGCTAGTGGCATTTCTGCTAACTCATTTTTCTTAAAAACCTTTGTGACTGTCCTGGGAATTTTACTGGGGTTCATTTCACTAGACAAAAGTTACCTCTATGAATCTCTTTAAGATAACATCTTTTATTTTTTTTCCTTTAAGCTTCTGCTGAGATTATCGTAGAACAAAATTCTTCAATTCCTTTGAAGCTCTAATGTTTTACTGTATGAAATTACCTTAGATCTCTATGGAGTCTTAATTGAAGTAAAAAAGCATGCACAAAAAGCAGCATCTTAGAATCCAGTAAGAGACTGGGGGATGAGGAGGGTCTATCCTTAGAATAAATCAGAATTATGGGGTCTCTGGTTTCTACCACACATAACTTATGAGGCTTAATTAGTCCTTCTGCTGCCAAAAAAGAGAGGTTCCCCAAGTGGAAAAAGAGAAAAGGGCCTCCTAGTTAGCACCCACCTATATTAGTTGAATGTTGTTTTGATTCACATGTTCAGGCATAGCTGAAAATTTGTTGAAATTCTAAAAATTGAATAACGCATGATACATGCTGTGTCCCAGGATTTGCTTTATTATCTAAATTTTGCACACTTTAATATGCCTCCCAAGAAGGTGTCTTGTTTATTAAGGATCACAAGAAAACAAAAGAGATACAAGAACTGCAGAGAAGAGAAAATGATTTTGCCAAAGTATTTCGACGCTGTGGTACATGAATTTAAATTAGTAAGTGAATCTATTTCTGCATAAATTTTATTTAAAGACAAATGGTTTTGTTCCTTCCCAATGAAATGAATACCAGACATTAGTGTGAAATAGCACCCAATTATTAGCTACTGAGAGGACCTGATTGTCATGGTGTGAACCTGCATAAAAATCAAATAAATAAGCAATGACACAATGGAACAAAATATTGTGGACTTGGTCCTATACATTGGGTGAATTATAAATCATGTCTACATGGCTAGGGTCACCGGGAGCAAAGACCACACTTAAGACTTCAGCTTAGAAAACTGTTTGCTATGGACTGAATGTTTGTGTGCACCCAAAATTCATATGTGGAAATCCTAACCCCATTGTGATAGTATTAGGAGGTGGGGCTATTGTAGGTAATTAGATTATGAGATGGGAGCCCTCATGATGGTATGAATGCTCATGAAAGAAGAGACACAAGTGAACTTATAACCCCTCTCTCTCTGCTCTTTGCTCTGTGAGAATACAAGAAGACAGCTGTCTGCAAACCAAGATGGATGCCCACACTAGACATCACATTTGCCTGCACCTTGACCTTGGAATTCCCAGTCTCCAGAACTCTAAGAAATAAATGTTTGCTGTTTGAGCCACCTGGTCTATGGTATTCTGATATAGCATCCCAAACTGTCTTAGGCACTATTTCTCCTCTTCATGTGAACACATGAAGGGATTATGTGTTTGTTTGTGTTTCCAAGAAGACAACAGGTTTTCAAATAAAATTACTCATCCATTTATTTTGTCTTTTTATTAATTTAAGAATAGTTATTTATATACCTCTGATGTACATAATTCTCCTAACCAGTTGTGAATCTTACCTTTGAAAAAGAAATGGCTTACATATTCATATACTTTCAAAAATTAATTGAGTATCTTTTATATAACAGGTTTTATGTTAACTGCTGAGTATACACAGATGAATAAGGGAGACTCTCAGCTCCTTAGAGAACATATGGTAGAGTTTAGGAGACAATTTCAATATAATACAAAATTTGCTACTGGGTAAGATGGGTGTTGGGGCATAAGAAATCATGAATGTGATGCCTAGTTCAAATGCTTCATTCGGCAAAGTACTAAGGGAAATTTGTCACTAGGTCATACCCCATGGCCATAATATCTCCCAAAGTTCAATTCATACACATTAGGTTACTTTAAAGACCATATTGAATAAATAATTGGATAACCCAGTAGGTGACTAATAGCTTTTTGCTTACTTTGGGATAAGCCCTGTGTGATTCTCAGAAATCTCTTAATTTTTTGATTATTTAACAAAAGTTCCTGCTTCTTAAGACTTCAAAACCCATTAAAGTCATAGTAAGAATTAGTTTTTTATGCTCGCAGTCATAGGGTGCTCATTTCCCCCTTGCTCCCGAGAGCGGTGATAAGATAGGTTTGTTTTCAAGGTAGCCATTAATAAGTGAGATGGTGCCTGGTCTAACTAGGCCCTCAATCTAAAGCAGGACATTATCTCCCTTAATCTGTGTTCTAATTATTCCAAATAGGGTCACAGTGATTATTAGCTCAGTAGGTGATCAATAAAGGTTTGTGGAATGAATGAATGAGTCATTTGCTGTGGTTCCGTTTCCAAAGTTGATTATCTGATTCTGTTACATTCCCAGTGCTATAGCTGCACACCTTATTCTGTATGCCATGCAATTCAGTTTTCATTTTCAAGGACATAAGTGCTGTGCTTTTGCAAATGACTCACCTAGTGCTGTGATGCAGAGGTAGGTATTATCTTGAAATGATACATTTCTATATTCCACAAGGTACAGTCCTAATCATTAGGTGACACACTGTGAAGATGAACCTTTCTTCTAAATAACCAGCCGTTGGAGTAAGCAGAAGACCTTGCCACTGAATGACATAAGACTCTTTTGCACTTGTGGTTTACTTTTTATTTAACATTCCATACTTCATACTCTTTGTGCATCAGATTATCCACAGTTTACAGTGTCTGGAAACCAAATTAAATCCTTCTAACTCCATCTGTCATCAGTCTCTTTAGCAATCATAGTTGATAAGTGCCCTGTTGATCACCTTTTTGGAGAAGTTCTGAGAACCGTATATTTTTGCTTTTTGAGAAAATAGTTTAAACATCCTTCTGCTTATAGCTTAAAAATGGATTGTAAAAGGTATATTAGCTTGTCAATTTCAACCAATACAAGAGATGGAGACAATTACTGTTACTTAAATCCAATTGGAGACCTTATCAGTGACTACAAAATAGATGTATATTTGCCTACCATATTGAGAGAGCAGCAGCTAAAATGGCCTGGTAGGGTATGCTGGCCTCTACCTTGAATAATCAACTAAATTGTTCTTTCCACCATGTCCTAAAGCCAGTCAAGGAGGTATATTGCCAACTGCAAACCTGACTGTTACTTCTATATCTTAATAGAGAACATTACTCCTATCAAAGGTGCTTAAAGGAAAACTCTAGATTCTTGTTCCAAGCAAGCAAAGTTCTTAAATGCAAAAACTTTGGAGACACGATGACTGAGGCTCCAATCCTATCTCAAAATTTGGGGCAATTGTAACCTCTCTAAATCTTAATTCCTCATCCTAATGTGAAGCTAAAAATAACTTGCAAATAAATAACTCATTATATAACTGATATCTTCTCCTCCATCCCTGCCTTGGTCAAGGATTGGCTCACTCAACACAGATTCTCAAATACCTTCTTTGCTTTTCTCTAACCTAGGGGATAGAGGATGAAGGACTCATTTTTCTCAGTCACAGCCTAGCCAGCAGTGGTGATATACCACAGCTCTGCCCAATGGTATATAAGCTTACTTCTGATGAGAAGGGCTTTCATTAAGCAGAGGGGTTTGGACCGTCCTCCCTTCCTCTTGCTTGAAAAGCAAGTGTGATAATTGAAGGTGCAATAGATCTCCAGCCATCATGAAGAAAGAGTAATGTGATAAGATGGTGGGGCAAGAAGATAGAAAGAGCCTGGCCCCTAACCACATTATTGAGTAGACATTCAAAGGTATTGGGCAGGAAAAAAAACAACTTTAATTCAGGAAAACTTTTCTGATCTTTCATGAGAAATTAGTTTTCTTCCTATTAACATGACATTGAACTCATTTCTTATAAAATAATAATCTAGTTTTGCTATCCTATGAAAGAATGTGCCCTCTACTTGCCTTGAGTGAATTATATTTCAGGATGATTTAATACTAGAAGTATCATGTGGTTCAACTGTAAGTATTTGACAGAGTCAATACTCAGACTCTAGTCTTTCTGATTCTGAGGCCGCTGTCACTAATCACTGCACTCACATGGTGCCCCAATGCCAGGTACTCAGCAAAAGCTTAAAGAAAGTAGAAGTTGCTGATTGATTAATTAAATAGCCCCTCTCTACTTACACATTAAAACTCCTCTTTCAACACAATCTCATACTGACACTGAAATCAAAGGTTTCCATTAGCTGACTTTCCTTTCTATAGACGTGAGAACTGAATGGAGAGAGAGCTGAAATAAATTTTGTGTGGTGTTGGCCTTGAAGGGACTGATAAAGGGCGTGCACTGAAGTTCCTTGGCTCGGCCCTGTGGGATGCACACTTGTGGCCTTGGGGGCCTGGCACTGCAGAAGCACTTAGAGGAAACTGCCACGTGCACGTGCAGCAGGAATGAGCCTGTGCCTCTGATCGTCATGCTTAGCTTCATGTTTGCATTCCTTTTAGGGGGATGCTAGCAGAGACAGAAAATTCCACGTTAATCCACTTTTTAAGAACAGAAGAGATATTGTCTGGCATTAGCCAATAAGATCTGGTGACTCATAAATGGGTCACAGACATTGCCTTTTGCCCAGGTTCATGGCCAAAAACATACTGGGCATTGTGTCCAAAATGTGATTAAACTAGTCCCAGCTCAGATAGCTTACAACCTAGATTAAATGGCTTAGTAAAACACTCTGTTCACTGGAAACAGAATCTAGACTTCTCTCTGAAGTATTTGTTTCAGACATGGAATGTTTGGGGCAGCTATTCATTTTCTGCTAAATGCTTTGTTGCTTATTTCCAATAACATAATGAAGAAAGCCCCAAGTAGGCATTACTGGTGTAAAATGAAAATCAAGACAATATTATGTACTCATGGTTCAAATTTATAGAGTATTCAAAGATGAAAAGCCAAAAATAAAATTCCCCTGATCTCATAGTCTAACTCCCTAGAAGATATCACTGTTTATATTTTCTTGATTACTGTGCAGAAATCTTCTATGAATGACAAACCTATTGTATGGGTGGAATAGTGTCCCCACAAAAGATGTGTTGAAGCCCTAACCCCCAGTACCTTAGCATGTGACCTTATTTGGAAATAAAGTCTTTACAGAGATAATTTAAAATGAGCTAATTAGGGTGAAATCTAATCCAATATAACGAGGATTCTTATAAAAAGGGGCAATTTGAACATAGAGACAAACACACCCAGGGAGAATGCCATGTGAATATGAAAGCAGAGATTTTGATGATGCTCCTATAAGCCACAGAACACCAAAGACTGCCAGCAAACCACCAGAAACCAGGAGGGAGGCGTGGAACAGTTTCTCCCTCACAGTCCTCAGAAGGAAACAACCCTGCCAACATCTTGATTTTGGATTTCTAGCTTCAGGAACTGTGAGACAATGAATTTCTGTTGCTTAAGTCACCTAGTTGATGAGGTTGTTACAGAAGCCCTAGATGTGTATGAATGCACATATATTGATATTGATATCCAGGTATACACATAACATTGTCTTATTTTCCATTTCATTTCTTTGTAGAATCACAACTCACTCTGGTCCTTCCTTGCATCTGTCTGGTTTTAGTAGCTCTGTGCTGGATTTTTTTCCAGTTTAATGACAGTTAAGATTTCAAAAGTGCTGCTATCCTCATAAATCTTTCACACTGATTAGCATGCATATCTTTCGCTCTGAAATGTATGGTCACTATTTCATAGTTTTTCATAAAGTGCTAGACGGCCAGTAGGCACTAAGCATTGAGTGAGGTTTATGAAGATGCAGAAACAAGAGATAATGTGTTGAACCTCTGCTCAAAGGTAAAGAGATCATGGCAAAAGAGCATACCCAGTATGAGATACCATATTTATGATCCAAGTGCCTGGTGCCAGCTCTTTTTAAGGTGACGTACTACAGTAAGAAGGTAGAAAGACATAAACATCTAACCAGCAGATAATAAAATTATTTATTAAGATTTTTTCTCTGATTTTATGTGCAACATGCAAACTTTTTTTACTTTTATCAAGTTCCCATAGAGATTTTTCCATTAAAGAGGCTTGCCTGATCATGATATGATAGATTTACTTACCACTGTATCCCCCGTGCTAAGTTCAGTGCCTGGATCACTGTGTGCACTCATTAAATATTTGTTGAGTTGGCTAAATATTATGAATAGTCAGTAAATATGATTGCATGCCTCCTGTGAGTCAGAAATTAGGCTAAGGATTTTTGAATGCTAAAAGTTAAGTTTTCTCCATGTAAATTAGTAATTTGACACTGATTAATCATTGATTTATGAATCAGGTTAATATGGGTTTAGATCCTCACATCTCATCACTCCATGTAAAATGTAGTTCTTGAATATGTAAGCCCAAATTTGGACACTTTTGTAAGCCTTTAAGCACTTTGAAAAGCCCCATTGACTTAGCAAAGAGAAGATGCCAAAAGCAATTGCGACAAAAACAAAAATTAACAAATGGGACATAATTAAACTAAAGAGCTTCTGCATAGCAAAAGAAAGTATCAACAGAGTAAACAATCTACAGAGTGGGAGGAAATATCTGCAAGCCATGCATCTGACAAAGGTCTAATAACCAGAATCAACAAGGAATTTGAACAAATTAACAAGAAAAAACAACCCCATTAAAAAGTGGGCAAAGAATATGAACATACCCCTTTCAAAAGAATGCAACCAACAAGCATATGAAAAAATGCTCAACCTCACTAATCATTAGAGAAATTCAAATCAAAACCACAATGGGATACCATCTCACACCAGTCAGAAGGACTATTAAAAAGTCATCAAGTAATAGATGCTGGTGAGGTTGCAGAGAAAAGGGAACACTTACACACTGCTGGTGGGAGTGTAAATTAGTTCAGCCATTGTAGAAAGCAGTTTGGTGATTTCTTAAACAACTCAAAGCAGAATTACCATTCAACTCAGCAATCCCATGATCGAGTATATACCCGAATAACTATAGATCATTCTACCATAAAGAACATGCATCGCATGTTCATCACAGCACTATTTACAATAACAAAGACATGGAATCAACATAAATGCCAATCAACAGTAGACTAGATAAAATAAATATGGTATGTATACACTATGGAATATTATGCAACCATAAAAAAGAACAAGATCATGTCCTTTGCAGCAAGAAGGATGCAGCTGTAGACTATTATCCTAAGGAACAGAAAATTAAGTAGTTTATTTTCTCACTTGTAAGTGGGAGCTAAACATTGAGTACATATGGACACAAAGAAGAGAACAGCAGACACCAAGGCCTACTTGAAGGTGGAAGGTGAGAGCAGGGTGAAGATAGAAACACTACCTATCAGTTACTATGCTTATTACCTGGGTGATGAAATAATCTGTATCCTAAATCCCTGTGACATGCAATTTACCAATAGAACAAACCTGCAGATGTATTCTTGAATGTAAAAGTAAAACCATGAAAAGCCCTATTGAACTGTCTTTCATCATTTATTCATCATTCAATTATTCATTCAGCTATTTTTTCAAATCTTCCTTTCAATTGATTTTTCTTTTATTCCTTTGATCAATGACTATACCTACAATGTGTCAGGAGTTATGCCTGGTATTGAGTGAGGATTTAAAAATATTAAGACAAGGCTGGGCGCAGTGGCTCACGTCTGTAATCCTAGCACTTTGGGAGGCCGAGGCAGGTGGATCACCTGAGATCAGGAGTTCAAGATCAGCGTGGCCAACATGGTAAAACCCCGTCTCTACTAAAAATACAAAAAATTAGATCGATGTGGTGGCAGGCGCCTGTAATCCCAGCTACTTGGGAGGCTGAGGCAGGAGAATCGCTTCAACCTGGGATGTGGAGGTTGTGGTGAGCCGAGATCGTGCCACTGCACTCCAGCCTGGGCGACAGAGTAAAACTCCATCTCAAAAACAAACAAAAATATGTATATATACACACGTATACATATATATATCTATATATACACACACACACATACATATAAAAAAATATTGTGCTGAAAGAACTAATACACCATATAATCTTTTAAAATATTGCTAGGAGTTACACCCTCTGGCCATTCTGAAGGTAACATATAATACTGAGAGCCTCTTGCTTCCTACCAAGCCAGCTTTTAGGTTAAGGGAAATGAGTGCAGGCACCTGGATTCCCAGTCCTGGTTGTAGCCTCTCTTCTCTCCAAACCAAATTCCAGGCCTGTCGCTGAAGACTTGCAGCTTGGGAGAAATTCTAAAACTCACTCAACTGCAGAGAAGTTTAATGAGGAATTCAGGACAGGAAGTTAAATTTACTATTATGTTTTCAATCATGAAAGGGAAACTGTTTGGATATCTATTTTGAGGCAAACACTATCATCTTCTGTTTTACAGCAGTGTTTTTGTAGAAGCTATTTAAGACTATATGACTCCTTTTATAATCATCAAGATTTCAGATAAGCACTGAGCCACTCCACTACATAATTGCAGCAGTGAGTGTGGGTGCCCCACCCAGCTGAAGATAGATTGGAGTCAGCCTACATTTGTATATTTGATGTGGTTTGGTAGGAAGAGCCCCAAGTGAAATTCTTCCATATGGTGGCTCTTTGGGATCTAATCCAGGTGTGTTACTCAAAATCAGGGTTTTCAAGTCTGAAGGGAACTGCAACGCAGCCTTTAAAGAATTCAGCAGTTGGCAGTACTTTGATGATTTAAAATGCATACCTTAATGTAACCAACATTTATTGAGTGTTTATTACATGTGCTAGATATTTTCACAGACATTAACTTGGTTAATTCTTAAACTAATATATTGAAATAATTTTTTTTTTAATAAATGAGAAAATAGAAGTTCAGAAAGTTTAATTAACTGCCCCCAATTCTGAACGCTATTACACACTGGAACCATGTCTAGTTATAAATGTTTTCTCTGTTTCATTACCAATGAAAGCAATGCTCCTCAGGTCTCTTTGCTTCCTTTTTCAGTCTCTCCTTCCTTCATTTTTCCTTCCTTCCCCATGTTTTCTTTCTTTCTCCCTTCTTTCTCTATTGTATCCCTTCTCTCAATTACCCGTCCTCCATTCTTTCTTTCTTGAGTGTCTGCTATGTGTCATGTCCTGCCCTGGGACTTGGAGATTCAGACACCATGATCTAGCCCTTTGTGAGAAGCAGACGGGATGGTCACAGTGAGCTATTTACTAAGAAATCAGTTATATAATCCTGGAGCTTGACTGAAATTAAATTTGGAGCAAGAAATACTTTGTGAAATCACACAAGCTTTTAAAACCACCTAAAAAGTCTACTTAGAGTTAGAGGATGGTCAAAAACAGGGGCCCAGGAAATACTGACCTTCATGAAGATTTGTGGAAATCGAGGAGCCTCTGAGAGATTCCAAGGAGGAAATGAAAAGTCATGAGAAGCAAATTGAAAACTATTTTTGTTGTTAAAAATGTCACGAAATTCAGAAAGATTAACACAATTGAGCTTCCATGGTTGGAAAGGGGAAGGGTCATAGGTTAATATCATTGTTAGGAGGAACATTGTTCCCCATTGATATATTTCCATATAGAATTAGTGTCCCTATTTCTGTCCCTTAGACATGTCATCTCTGTGGAGAGAGGTGATATTCTATTGATGACTGTCGGGGAGAAACAGCCCTGCACAGCTGCATTGTCTTTGGGATCTGTCTGGTTGAATAAAGCACAATTTTTTGTCTCCTCTGGGACATAATATAATCTTAGCAGCAAAAGCCCTATCTAAGGTAGATCAGAGCTGCCTGTTACTGGGAGTGTGCAATCCAGTATGGGTAAACCCAGTGTAGCTGCATACTTAAGCAGCATTTCTATATCAGCATTATCAGTATTACATCTGACATTGTTTTTTAAGAGATAGGGTCTTGCTCTGTTGCCCAGGCTGGAGTGCAATGGTTATTCACAGGTGTGATCATAATGCACTATGGCCTTGAACTCCTGGGCTCAAGCCTCCTGCTATAGCCTCCGGAGTAGCTGCAACTACAGGCATGTACCATTGTGCTAAGTTAAACCTGATATTTTTTTTCCATCATTTACCTAACTCTTTCTCTTTCATTGGAGTCTCACCTTGGATAACAAAAAAGGGTAATACTATTTTGGGCCCCTTTAACTTTAACAACCATTAACAGTTCCCTTTATTAACAAGCAACAAAGAGCATATTCCAATAATATAGTTAGATATAAAAACTGGCAACAAGATATTAATATTAATGGACTGCAAAATGTAATTTGGGAAGCCATATTTCTCAGTTGTTGCCAGGTATGCAGTGTCCTCCTGGTTTTCAGTGTTACCATGTTAGTCCCTCTCCATGGAAATTTCTACACTTATATATGAGAGCGAGGGATTGCAGGAATGGAGTAGCAAGAGTTCCCCAAATGAGGGAAACAAACTGATATGGTTAGGCTTTGTGTTCCCACCCAAATCTCATCTTGAATTATAATCCCCACGTGTCAAGGGAGCGAGCAGGTGGAGGTAATTGAATCATGGCGCTGGTTTCCCCCAAGCTGTTCTCATGATAGTGAGTGAGTTCTCACGAGATCTGACGGTTTTAAAACGGGCTCTTCCCGTTTTGCTCAGTACCTCTCTTTCCAGCCGTCCTGTGAGGACGGTGTCTTGCTTCCCCTTCACTTTCCACCATGAATCTAAGTTTCCTGAGGATTCCCCAGACATGCTGAACTGTGAGTCAATTAAACCTGGTTCCTTTATAAATTACTCAGGCAGTTCTTTATAGCAGTCTGAAAACGGGCTAATACAGTAAATTGGTACCACAGAGAGTGAGGTGCTGCTATAAAGATACCCGAAACTGCGGAAGTGACTTTGGAACTGGGTAACAGGCAGAGGTTGGAACAGTTTGGAGGGCTCAGAAGACGACAGGAAGATGTAGGAAAGTTTGGAACGTCTTAGAGACTAGTTGAATAGCTTTAACGAAAATGCTGATAGTCATATGGGCAATAAAGTCCAGACTCAAGTGGTCTCAGATGGAGATGAGGAACTTGTTGGGAACTGGAATAAAGGTAACTATGCTTTTTTTTTTTCTTTTCTTTTTTTTTTCTTTTTTTTTTTTTTTTTAACATGTCAGAGACTTGTCTAAGAGCTTTACATATATTAATTCCTATAATCTTTGTGATCGCCTCATTTGATAGAAGAAAAAACTGGGGCATAGGGAGGTTAAGTGACTTGTCAAGATCACAGGGTCAAGGAAGTGGCACAACTGAGGCCTGGTCTCAGGTGATCTGTCATCAGTTTCCATCCTCAGCTGCTACACTCTTTCTCCTCCTGTGCCCTACCCGCTTCACCTGCTTTACCGTCTTCCTTAGGGCAGGGCACCGTAGCAACACCTGTCCTAAATAATTGCTGAGAAATGTAAACTCATATTGTCAGATAGCCCCATTTTAGCCTGTCTGTAAGTCACTAGCTGGTCTAAAACATATGTGGCCCCAAAAGGGGTACAGGGGAGGCTTTAATCGCAAGGCAGGGTGAAGAAGAGCATTGGCAGGGCCTGTTCATGTTTCCTTGTTTTTCCAGGGAGGAAACAAGTTCCTCCAGTGGTGGGAGATGGAAGGAATTGAGAAGGAGAGGAGGGGCATTCTCCACCTTTGGGGGCCTCGGCGTTTTGTCCCATGAGAATGGTTCTGGTACCGTGTGCTTTGAGTTGGGAAACATTTTTAAACTTGGCTGTGTTGGATTGGGTATGTGATTTGTGAAAGTGGCTGATTGTGAGTGTCTGTTAAAGGAGCTGGGTAGCTTGAAAGTCTGTAAAATCAGAAGCTGAACTATGAGGCAGGGGCAGAGGATGATGCTTCCATAGTGGTATCTACCCCTTGGACCACAGGGCCTCTCCCTGCATTCATGATACGTGTTTGCTGACCACAGCAGCTGCACTAAGCTGGGCACAGCCTGCAGGCTCCGGGGCCTCCTGGGTTTCATAGTTTAGGGGCATGTGGCAGCACGGTGGGATGCTTTGGTCATGAGTTCACCACTGAGGCCACATGGCTTTCACCTTAATATATTGACAGCTGCAGCAGGTTTGAAAAAAATGCAGCCACTGGTAGGACTGATCAGATATTCTCTCCGGAAAACCAGGACTAAGCATTTGCATTAAAGAAGGCCTTCAGGAGAGTGAGAACCTGAATAAGGCAAGAAGCTTCTCACAATGACAATATGAGGGCTAGGGTGAGAGAAGTTAACTTAATTTAAATTTTAAAACAGCTGAGTTTGAGATTGTTTTATACCCTAAAGGGGTGAAGAAGTAAGTGTACACCTTCGTTGTATTTCATCCTCAGAGTATCCACTGAAACACATATTATCAACATTTTGTGGATAAAGAAATTGAAGCAGGAACAGATTAAGTGACTTTCCCAGGGTCATATGCCTGGTAGATAGGTGGACACCAATTTGCCCTGTAAAACAGTGATTTTTACCTTACGTTGTGTAGCATCTCTTCTCAAGAGAGAAGCATGAATGTACTAGAACAACAAATGTGAGTGTCCAGTTTTACCAGCATGAGGTGTATCTACCCCTCTGGGTCATCTGATAACCAGAAGAAGCATGTAGCTTGGCAAGGATACCCCATTATTACTGTGTTTTGTAATAGGCATTATTAGGGCAGAGAAGAATGAACTAAGATGTGACATGGGATTGGGCCAGTGTGCTGGAAGGCCTTCCTTCGTCTATCCCTGCCTCTTTTTAAAAATGCTTAGGTCAAGTCTGGGTTAAGCTATCAGGATGAGTAAAGGATCAATTGCTGATTAGGCAGCAGCTTGCAGGGACACTAGCTAGCAGCATTGAGAGGCTATCTCAAAGTTGCTCTAGGAGCTGCCAGCAGTGATGAAACCACACTGGCCATAGTTTCTGAATCACAATTGGTGAAGTACTATAGGCAGTGACTCTTCAAGTGCCTGCATCCCCATAAACTCCCTTTTGATTAAAGTAACTGCACATCACTCCTTACCTTAGCGTTCACCAACTCCAGTGCCCACAGGGTCAGGCAAGGGAGTGAAACTCTTTGACAGTAGCCTAAGTTAGGGACTCTGGTGAACTGAAGAGCTCAGGTGCTTTTTAATGGCTCATATAGTACTCAGTGCCTGTTGACTGTGGCTAGTGTTTCTTGACTTTCTAATTTTTCAAGGAAAGCTGGAAATCTGAGTTTTTATGTGAAATTTCCCTATTCAAAAATCATTCATGGTTAAACATTATTAAATAAGTACTGTGTGAGCCAACGTTGTGCAAGTCAAACCAAATATATCTGTGGCCAGTTCTAGACTCCTGTTGGCAGTAGTTACCTTGCACAAAGATTGAGTCCTTTATTCAAAGCACCACTGTGTTGCCTTCAGCAGATTGGAGAAAAATAGAACTGGAGCAATGGCAACCCTCTTTAGGTTATCCCTGGAGATCTTGAGAAGCATTCTCCTCAACAGGGAAGCCTAAAACCAGAGGGCAACTGTTCAACTCCATCAAGTCCTTGCTCTTAGGGAATTGGAACAGAAGATACAGAGAGAGTGAAGTCATAGTAATGGAAGTAGAAGAAGCAGAGCCATAGAGTCACCAAGAAACCTTTAATGGCAGAGCATTCCAGTTGGACAACTGTTGTTGCCAGGTTAATCACAGGACCAAGTGGCTAGAACTGTTGCTGTACGTAGTAGATGTTAGTGCTACTGATGTTTTCTGAATAAACTTATTTTTCTGTAAGATCTGGCTCCAAGCCTATTAAGTCAGCTTCAGGGTGTCTTTTCTTTTTTTTGTTTTTTTGTCCCATTTTATCTTTACAATAAAACTCAGCGACCCAGGTAAATCTGAGTATGTCTGGGAATCTTGTAATTTCAAAGATGCTGGTGAATGCAGGAATCTGTGGTCTAATACATATATTTGTAGTAAACCACTTTTGCTTCCTCACACTCATGGGCTCCGGTGACCATGTGACCCTGCCCCCTCCTGCTGATTGGATAAACGGGAGATACCTCAGCCAAGTTGAACAAATCAGACTCTCTACCCCTCGTACGTTTGCAATCGTGTTTGTTTATCCCTGATGACTGCTTGAGGTAAGAAGTGATGGAAACTCAGGACTTGAGCTGCTTCTTGCGGGATGGCTATTACCAGTAAAATTTATTAGCATACTTTACAAGGCCCAGCATGATGTGTTTTCTGCTTTCTTTTCTAGTGTCATTGCTCACCAGTCTCCCTGACTCTCTCTCTACTCCAGCCATTCTGGGCTTCTTTCAGGCCCACAGGGGTGCTGTGCCGGTGCTGTTCTCGCTTTGTGGTGACTAGCTAGCTCCGAGATAACCTTTTGATCTCAGCCCAAATGTCACTTCTTCAGAATGATCTAGTTATGATTCTGATTAGATTACATCTTCCTCCCTTTCCCCACCATCACTGCACAAGCTTGTGGCACTATACATTTTCTGTTTCTTCATAATATTAGTTTACTATGACCCTAACACTGTATGTGGCTTTTCTTCCTGCATCTGTTCCTTGTCACACAGGTGGCTGAGAGCCTAGACTCTGGGGTCAGAATTATTGGGTTCCAATCCTGGCTTTAGATACATGACTTTCAGCATGTTACTTAATTTCTCTGTCTTAATTGGGTCACCTATGAAGTAAAGATAGTAATGATACCTACTTTAAATGATTGGTGTGAGGTTTAAATGAAATATGCATTTAAATCAGGTAGCACAATGCTTCCCACATAGTGTCTGCTCCATACATGTTTTCTGGTATGAGTATTATTTGATTCTGTTGATTGTTCCTCAGTTTAAACTTTTGAAAGCAAGAATCTGATTGGTTCAGTTCATCTTTTCACACTGGATCTTATTGCAGATATCTAGTTACCAACCAGTGTTGCTGCAGAAAGGGGTGTGTGTTTGTATGTGTTTGTGTATGTGTGTGGATATGTGGAGGTGTTATGGAGTCTATAATGTTGTGTACTAATTCTGCCAGTCGGTTTTTTTCTGGGCCACAAGGAAGTGACATGCACAGATTGTTAACAAAGATAGGAGTTTATTGCAAGAATATAGATGGTGAGATAGAAGAAAAGGTCACGTTAGCAGTCGAGTCGTTTACAAGGGCCTAAGATGGTATGTGAAGCACATTTTTTGTGAAACCTGAAGATTCCCTCCATTGTCACTTGGTGCAGCCATTGGAGTTGAGTGAATCTTCCTGTCTTTGTGTGTGCCCTGAATTTATGCTTCCAGAAGACTAATGTTTTTTGGATAACAATTTAAATGATTTTTTATTCCTACTATCTCTTTTTGCCATTTAGGTAATAGAAAGGAGGTTCTAAGCTCATTGCAAGAAAATAATGGCACATTGAAAGGAGAAACAAAGGGCCTTTCCTTGATTTTTGTATTTCAAAACTTTGGGAATTCAGAGGCAGCCTAAGAGGGTGTGTGTGCGCCAGAGATTTGGGAGAATGCAAATTAGGAAAGAGATAGAAACAGCCTTACTGAGTTTTTGTGGCTCTGTGTGGCATGGTGCAAAAAAAAAAAAAAAAAAAAAAGATCCCAGGCACTTAGGAAGAATAACCCCAACGGCCAAGAGAAGAAGGCCTGTGTTCAACAGTTGAGATGACATATCCCAAACCCAAGTGCAGCAATGACTAAAAACCAGGCGGGTGACCTAAGGAGGAAGACAATTTGACAGATGCTGGTGAGGATAAACGACAGCCCAAATCAGATGCCCTCTCCCCAGCAAAGCATTAGCAGTCCATAAACTCCACTAAACTAAAGGTAACTTCTCCCAAAGAAGGGAGTCCTTGAATTACCTGAGATTAATCCCCAGTCAAATGGAGACTCGCACTAAGAATAAAGTTCAGAAGTTAAATACAATTCTCTCACACAATGGAGCTTGAAGACTAACATTCTTTTATTTAAAGAATATACGATGAGGTTGTTTTGGCCTCATTTGATAAGAAGGATTTTTTTTTTTTTTCTGTAGTTAATAATAGCCACTCCGGAGGTAACCAGTTCACGTGCAGTCACTCGAGTCACGCACCTGTCCCTGGTTGGCCTCATCAGCAATGGCAAGGGTAATGAGTGACTGTACCTTCTTAACAGTAATGACAACTTAAGAAAAGCCTTGGAGATATACCTTGGAGGCATATCTCAGAGATATCATGGGCTTGGTTACAAATTACCACAATAAAGTGAATATCATGATAAAGAAGTCAGACGAATTTTTCGCTTTCCCAGTTCATGTAAAAGTTATGTTTATAAGATACTGTAGTCTATTAAGTGCAATAGCATTATGTCTAAAACATGTACGTAATTAATTTAAAAATACTTTGTTGCTAAAAACTGCTAACAATCATCTGAGTCTTAATCTTTTTACTGGTGTGATCCTGTTGCTGGCATAATCTTAATGTTTTTGCTGATATAATCTTTTTTCTGGTAGAGGGTCTTGCCTCGTTGATGGGTGATGGTCACTGATCAGGGTGGTGGTCACTTAAGGTTGGGGTGGCTGTGGATATATATATATATATATGCTTTTTTTTTTTTGAGATGGAGTCTTGCACTGTTGCCCAGGCTGGAGTGCAATGGCATGATCTCAGCTCACTGCAAGCTTTGCCTTCTGGGTTCACACCATTCTCCTGCCTCAGCCTCCTGAGTAGCTGGGACTACAGGTGCCTGCCACCATGCCTGGCTAACTTTGTTTTTGTATTTTTAGTAGAGACGGGGTTTCACCATGTTAGCCAGGATGGTCTCGATCTCCTGACCTTATGATCTGCCCGCCTCGGCCTCCCAAAGTGCTGGGATTACAGGTGTGAGCCACTGCACTGGCTGGCAATTTCTTATAATAAGACAACAATGAAGTTTGCTGCATTTCAAGAAAGAGTTCTCTGTGACATATGCATTTTTTTTTGGTAGCATTTTACCCCCAGTAGAGCTTCTTTCAAAGTTGGAGCCAATCTTCGCAAACCCTGCCATTCTTTATCAACTAAGTTGATGTAATACACTAAATCTTTTCTTGTCATTTCAGCAGTGTTTACATCATCTTTACCAGGAGTAGATTGCATCCCAAGAAACCACTTTCTTTGCTCATCCATAAAAAGCAACTTCTCATCCGTTCAAGTTGTATCATGAGATTGTAGCAATTTGGTAACATCTTCAGGCGTCACTTCTATTTCTCTCGTTATTTCCATCCCACCTGAAGTTACTTCCTCCAATTAAGTCTCAAACTCTTCAAAGTCATCCATGAGGATTGGAATCAACTTTCTTAAAACTCTGGTTTATGTTGATATTTTGACCTCCATCCATTACTTACCAATGTTCTTAATGGCATCTAAAATGGGGAATCCTTTCCAGAAGTTTTTCAATTTACGTATCCCAGACCCATCAGAAAAATTACTATCTATGGCAGCTATTGGCTTACAAAATGTATTTCTTAAATAATAAAACTTGAAAGTTGAAATTAACCCCTTGATTCATAGGCTGCAGAATGGACGTTGTGTTAGCAGGCATGATAACATTTATCTTATACATCTCTATCAGAGCTGTTGGTTGACCATGTGCATTGTCAATAAGCAGCCATATTTTTTAAAAAATCTCTTTTCAGAGAATTAAGTCTTGACAGTAGACTTAAAATATTCAGTAAATCATGCTGTAAATAGATGTGCTGTCATCCATTATGTTTAGATAAAGTTCAAAACAATAAAATCTCATTGAGCACAGGCACAGCAGATTTCTTAAGGCCCGGAACACTGGTTTCAATTTAAAATCACCAGTTGCATTAGCTCCTAACAAGAGAGTCAGCCTGTGCTTTGAAGTTTCGAAGCCAGGCATTGACTTCTCTCTAGCTAGGATAGTCCTTGAGAGACTATCATCTTCTTCCAAATTAAGACTGTTTTGTCTACATTGAAAATTTGTTGTTTAGAGTAGTCACCTTTATCAGTGATCTTAACAGACCTTCTGTACAACTTGCTGACTCTTCTGCATCAGCTTTGCTGCTTCACCTTGTGCTTTTATGTTATAGAGAAAGCTTCTTTCCTTAAACCTCATGAATCAACCTCTGGTAGCTTCCAAATTTTCTTCTGCTGATTCTTCACCTCTTTCAGCCTTCATAGAATTGAAGATTAGGACCTTTTTCTGGATTAAGCTTTGGCTCAAGGGAATGTTGTCTGGTTTGATCTATCCAGATCTCTAAAGCTTTCTGCATATTGGTAATAATGCTGTTTCTTATTATTCATATCACTTTCTTATCGTTAATGTGTTCACTGGAATAACATTTTTAATTTCCTTCAAAAACATTTTCTTTGCATTAACAATGTTGATCACTGACTGGTGCAAGAGAATGAGCTTTTGGCCCATCTCTGATTTTGGCATAACTTCCTCACTAAAAATCATCTGTGGCTTTTGATTTAAAGTGAGAGATGTATGACTCTTCACTTGGACACTTAGAAGCCATTGTAGGGTTATTAATTGGCTTAATTTTAATATTGCTCTATCTCAGGCAATAGAGAAGCCCAAGGAGACAGGGCAAGATGGGAGAATGGTTGGTCAGTGAAGCAGTCACAATATACATAATTTTATCAATTAAGTTCACAGTTATATATGGTAGTGGTTCATGGCACCCCCAAACAGTTATAGTAGTAACATCAAAGATCACTGGTCACAGGTCACCAAAACAGATATAATAATGAAAAAATCTGAAATATTGCAAGAATTACCCAAATGTGACACAGAGACATGGAGTGACCGCATGCTGTTGGAAAAATTGTGCTGCTAGACTTGCTTGAAGCAGAGCTGCCACAAACCTCCCGTTTGTGAAAAATGCAGTACACGATCAAGTGAATCACAATAAAATGAGATATGCCTGTACTTTCCTGGGAGAGTAACTGGATTTGTGGCAGGCACTTAAGGATTTATAGACCTTTTAAAGATAGAGGATGCTTGGGCCATGAGGCTTTAGGGAAAGTAGCAGGACACTAAAGTGGATTAAGTTTCATAAAATAGAGTCCCATCGGGTGCTCTGGTTAATTTCATGTAGGATTTGCTTTACATTTTTAGAAGAGGATTGTTACAGATTTGACACTCTGTGTGGGGTCTGGGGGACTCTGAGGCAAGGCTGCATGCCCGTAAAGTATAGATTTAAAAACATAGGGTTGTTGGGGCAGAGAGAAATTTTAATTTAATCAAAGCATTAATAGATTGAGGGCGTAAGATTTCTGGTCTTCTTAGGGAGGCCAGATGAAAGCTGACATCTTATGAGTAACACTGAGCCACATTTTAAGAGGAAGACATATACGATAGACAGTAATCAAGAAAACGAAACCATGTTATAGAGAAGATGGCTGAAGGACTCGGAAATATTTACCCAGCCTCCAGAAAGAAGGCTCAAGGTGACATGATTACCAGCTTTTAATATTCAAAAGCTTGTCACTTGGAAGAGGGATTGCACTTAGAAAGGCCTCAGGCCAGTCCTAGGATCACTAGGCAGAAGTTATAGAAAGACAACTTTTAATTCACTGCATAGAGCAGGCAATTCAAATAGAGATGTCTGAGGATGGGATAAACTGAGTTCATGGACTGGCTTAAAAAAGGAATTCAAGCATACATTGGCAGGAATATTACAGAAGTGTGGTGGTGCATGCAGTAGTGAAGACATAGAGATAAAACTGGGTTCCAATTTTGATTCTTCCGCTTACTAAATACAGGACCTATGGCAAGTTGCTTAATTTTTCTGATTCAATTTCATAATTTTTAAAATGCACTTACTATCCACTACACAAATGTCAACAATAATTAAAATAATTAACTTTGGTCCTTAGTGTCTGAAGAGAGACAGGTGTGTGTGTGTGCGCGCGTTGCATATACATGCAACATTTGATTTCTTCTAACCTGAAGTGTTATGATTCCAAAGGCTTTGGGAAAGAAAAGTTTTAAAAAACTAGCTATCCTTCTGCATTTCTTAGATATTCCCCAGTATTCCAGTATTTTTTTTTTTTTTTTTTTTTTGGAGATGGAGTCAGTCTCACTCTGTTGCCCAGGCTGGAGTGCAGTGGTATAATCTCAGCTCACTATAACTTCCACCTTCCAAATTTAAGTAATTCTCCTACCTCAGTCTCCTAAGTAGCTGGGATTACATGTATGTGTCACCACACCCAGTTAATTTCTGTAATTTTAGTAGAGACCAGGTTTTGGTATCTTGGCCAGGCTGGTCTCGAACTCTAGACCTCATGTGATCTGCCCACCTCAGCCTCCCAAAGTGCTGGGATTACAGATTTGAGCTACCACACTCCCCATGTTCCAGTTTCTTATGAAATTGTTTTAATATGGTATTTCCCAATCAATTCAGTTTAAAGCAGATGGAAAATATTTGATGCTCATCTTAATACTACCCACAACTGAGAAATGCCTCTCAATTTGCTTGTACAGAATGAAGTATGAGGATTTTGTTTTACAGAGGAGTGAAAAAGACAGAGGAGGATGCGCAATGACAATTCAGTTCCCTAGTTAACAGCGTGATTTGATTGTGTTTACATATGAGACTTGTGTTTGGGGACTTCTGTGCCTTACAGTGCACGTTTATCAAATTGCAAACAGCACCACTTATGCGCTGCCTATGATAAAGCACTACCACACAGCTGAACAGCTCTCCCAGCAGAAGATGATTATTTCCCAAGATAAAAGCTGACTACCTGATCTACCTAATGCCAAAGCAATTCATCAATTCAGTGACACAGAAAAAAAATTAGGCCAACCACTCCTTTGGTGTAGTGCAGAGGAAACAATTGGTTGATTGACTGTGACTGAATATTGGCTGCAAACACAGCCAAAGCAAACCTGAAACAGTATGAGATATTCCTCAGCATTTCCATTATAATGAAATTGTTTCTGCTAAACTTTGTTTTCCAGTTTGCTCCCAAATTAACTATAGAGGTAGAAGTTAAGTGGTCAATCATCATTAAGGGAACTAGGTTTGTTTGCTAACAAAAATTGTGATTTACATTTTGAATTTGATGTCACTGCGTGGTTTTTCAATGCAAACTTACGTGGAGGGGGAACTATTTTGTTTGTAAAGGAAGAAATACTATCCTGATATCAATACACTGCACAGCAGACATCTTGAAATCTAAGGACAACCACTGTTTGAGTTTTATTTTTCCAGCTACAAGCAAGATGAAGTGGAATAACCCTGGGCTTTGAAGTCAGAAGGAACTCATTCATTTGTTCATTTATTCCGTATATTCTTGTTGAGCTCTTTCTATGGGCCAAGTACTGTTATGTTGGTGCAAAAGTAATTGCAGTTTTTGCCATCGAAAGTAATTGCAAAAATTGCAATCATTTTTGCACAAACTTAATAATGTTAGGCTCTGGGGATTTAGCAACAGACTGATAAGCTGCTTGCTTCCACAGATATTATAATTTAGTAAGAGGGTGGAGGTGGAGAGGTCTGACAACAAACATATAAATACTCTTCAGCTCCCAGCCTCTGCATTTTGTATTTTTGTGATACAAGGTAAGTTATTAATTACTTGGTGATGTCTCACAGGGCAGGTGCTTAGCAAGTGTTGGTTCTCTACCTTTCTCTACTCCTGACCCTACAGGGTCCAAGTGAAAAAACAAACTGACTCTTTCTCAGTTTGATTGATGCCTTTTTTGAAACCAGGAAAATGAAAATCCTTGTCATCTCCATGAACCATAGATAGAATTGGAATGAGCTGGCTTCATTGTCTAATGTTTCTGTGAGTGCCTTTCTTTCAAGTCTGAGAGTGAATCATCCTCTTATATTTTACCCTCGGTTTTGCCTTGACAAAGAGAATGCTTTGGGATAAACGGCTCTGAAACTATAAATGTTACTTTAAAAAAAAAAAAAAAAACTACTGCAGATTGCTCGTACTGACTTATTCTACCTTTTACTGAATTCTGCCAATTAAGGTGTTTAAGAAAAGCTGTGAAATGTAATGGTTCCTAGAATCACTTTCTAGTAGATAGAGCTCCTCTTGGCTCAGCTTGACTGTGTAATTGCCTCACTAGAGATTGGGACATAGAAGACAGAGGGTGAATTTATTGATAAGGAAATATTATTAATTGTTATAATTTTAATGCAAATACTATTTATAATGGATAAAAAAATGTAGTCTGTAATGATGTTTCTCAAATAAAATATGTCCAGAGTTCCAGACACTTGCGTTCAAACAAATATTTACACTATAGTTTGCTGGGGCATTGACGGAATGGATATGATGTGAATTGAAGAGTCCTTTCACTCTCTCCCACTACCCTTCTCTTGCTTCAGGCAATTGTAATATATATTTTATCCTTAGCAAAGATTTTATATGAGACACCAACACCTTTTCTTCTTGAGGAAATAACAGTAAATCTATACTACGTCACAGAAAAAATATTAACAAATAGTTTAGTGTATTAACAAAACTCCCACTCTCCCAACAAAATGCGTATGTTGCTCAGGTAGCTATCAAGCAGTTCTTCAGTTGTGTGTTGAGGACAGGAACCAAAAGAAATTGTGGAGAAGACTAGAAGAGACGAAAGGAATTTTTTTTTTTCTTTAAGTTCTGGGATACATGTGCTGAACGTGCAGGTTTGTTACCTAGGTATACATGTACCATGGTGGTTTGCTGCACGCATCAACCCGTCATCTAGGTTTAAGCACTGCATGCATTAGGTATTTATCCTAATGCTCTCCCGACAAGAGGGATTTTTGTTGGAAAAGGCAGAGAGTTACTGGCAGGAGGAAAACAACAACAAAAAGAAAGGACAAAGGGACTAGGAGGCCGAAAGTATGTTATTGGAGATCTTGAGAGCACGGAGGTGGTTAGGAAAAAGGTTTGATTTTGTGGGTAGCTGCCATATGTGACATATGTAGACAGGGAGAATGATGAGGGAAAGAGGCTTTTAAGAAGTTTAGCCCTGCATTATAAATGTAATCTACTCCTGGCTCCTTTTTAGGAGACTATAGTAAAGACATCAATTACATTCAATTATTGTAACTGCAGGATTGTTTTTTGTTTGTTTGTTTGTTTTTTTGCATGTAATACTAAACAGAGTTGGGGCCTCTGAATAGCTTTATAAAGGTTAACTTTGAATAAAGCATTTGAACGATTCTGCCATTTTTTGTGCCTTAAAACTCCCTGTTTCTCCAGGCATCCTGTAAGACATATCTTCAGTATTGAGAAGAAATGACTGAAAATCCAAGGGCTTTGAAGTTAGACAAATCTGGGTTTGACTTCTCACTGCTCACTTGCTAGCTGTTTCTTGTAGGACAGTATCACCTCATAGGGCCATATTGCCTCAGTTTCCTCATCTATAATATGGAGTTAAGAGTATCTACAGGACTGTTGTAATCATCGAAATAAAACATCTAGCAGATATAAAAGAACTGGGGCTTCATCAGTCTGAGTCCTGCCAGAAAACATGGCCCATTCAAATTAGGAAAACTTGAGGAAAATGTAGAGCAGGACAATGCGTAGGCAGGGCAGAGGAAAACTACAAAATATAGTACAATATTCTGGGGTCACCAGCTTTAGGCCTGAAGATGTGAGCAGAAGTGTTTCCTGGGACCCAGGGAGAACCTAAGAAGGCTGTGTAGGACGAACTATTGGACAGGTGCTGAGGTCGTTTGCGGAGAGATGTGGCCAACCCTTGGCAATCACTGGGGAACTGGGAAATGAATTGTGTAGCTTTCTTCCCTCTCTTTTCGTCCCTCTAGTTTCCTCCAGGGTCTTCTATTGGTTAAACCTAACTTGAAGCCATTTGGTAAGGAAGTCCATTAAGGTCACAGGAGTGAATTGTGAAACAGATTAAATAAGGATTGAGAGTGGATCTGGGGCAAACTAAACAGATTTGTCGTGCTCAGTAAGTATCAATTCCCTTCTTAGTTTTCTTCCCAATAGCGTGGAAAAGAAGGTGTCTTTCACATGGAAGAATAATCATACAGTAGATGTGTCATTAGTCCCTGAATGACTGTCCCTTATATGTAAGTTCTGCAGATTGTGATACATCACAGGCACAGCTCTGGAGTTGGAAATCTACACCTATCAAGCTTTGTTCAAAGGATCAGCAGGAAGAACATGGCTAGTCTAGTGGCCGGCTCGCTGAGAGTGAATGATGCAGAGAACTTGCTATGCTGGTCAGAGATAAACAGGAGCTCTTGTTTCGACAGTGGCTTTTCAAGTTTGCCTTTTGGCATGAAGCTGACTTTGGCAGAGGGTATCATATAAACAGGGCATGTGCCCAAGCATGTAAGCCAGGCCCAACTTCTTGGATATATTCTCACCCCCTCCAGCCCAAGACTCATGGCTATCTGACAAAGCTGATGGTAGGGAATTTTTTCAGAAGACTGACCTCTTGGACTTTTTTCAAAATTTGTAGATAAACTGAAGACTCCGGGAAAGAGAATGCTTAGTCATCACTTTGGCAGAGCTTTGATTCACTTCGCCTGTTAAGCTCCTGACCTTTGAATGAATAACTCTTCTCCTTTGCCTCCTGTAGTGACCTTCATGGCAGTCCCTCAGAAGATATATTCATATCCTAGTCCCCAGAACCTGTGAATGTTGTGATGTTTGGAAAAGTGTCTTTGCAAATGTCATTAAGTTAAGGCTATTGAGAAGAGGCGATCATTCTAAATTATCTGGATGGGTCCTAAATCCAATAGCAAATGTGCTTATAAGATACAGGGGATAGATACAATGAGAAAAAGGCTATGTGAAGATGGAGGCAGAGATTAGTGTGATGTAGCCACAAGCCAAGAAAGCTGGCAGGCATCAGAAACTGGAAGAGATATGGAACAAATTATTCCCTAAAAGTTTTGTGGGGAGTATGACCCTGGTTGTAGACTTCTGGCCTCCAGAATGGTGAGGAAATTGTGAGGAAATAAATTTCCGTCATTGCAAGCCAGTAAATTTATGGTAATTGGTTGCAGCAGCCCCCAGAAACAAATATACCTCCTATAAAACCATCTGTGTTAGCACTGTGACTGCGAAGCACTCTAAATATTAGCAGCCTGAAGAACTGTAGAAATAGTGCAGATTTTATATCCTTGAAGATTGGGTTCTTATCACAAAAAAATACTGATAAGTATGGAGGTAATGCGTATGTGTTAACTAGTTCGATTTAGTAATTCCACAATACACATGTTTCAAAACATCATGTTATACACCATAAATATTAAAAAACACATTTTTATTTTTCAATTAAAATATGAATAAAAGAAAAAATAGTACAGAGTATAAACATCTTGGAATGTATTTTCCCAAAGTTTCTGAGAAGTCATCACAAATCCTGAGAAGCTGTGCTAATTTACACCTTTAGCACTTGCAATGAGATGTTACATTGAAAGAGGCAGAAGGAAGAACATTGGAAGACGTGTTCTATACTGGTAGCTACTCACTGGCTGTTTGACCTTGGAAAAGTCATTCGAGTATTCTAAGCCTAGATTTTCTTACCTCCAAACCACTTGCCTAACCAACTTTACAAGGTTGGCAAAAATATTAAATTATAAAAGGTGCTTTGAAACAAAGTGCTATCCATTAAACTAAAATGTTACACAATTTTTTATTCACAATATACACAGAACATGTATTTATTAAGCGAAACCCTAATAACTCGGAGCTTGTGATGACTTAGAAAAAAGTCTACATAGAAGTCAGAAAATCAGGGATTCAGTCCTGGCTCTGTCATGAAATAACCAGTTAAATGACCTTGGACAAGTTATTATACCATTTAGGGCTACAGTTTTCTTAATTACTGAATGAAGGAGTTGGATTTGATCATCTCTAATGCTTCTCCAAGCTCTCTGATTCTACAGTATTTTAAGAATATTAAGATTAGCAGGGTGGTTCTCTGTCTTGGTGAGCTTGTCCCTCTCATGGTTTAAATTTTCACTAAATTCGGATAATCCTGAACTTCTCCACTGAGCTTCAGATTCATATAACCAATTATCTGGATATCACAAAGTGTATCAGCTGAGATTCTCTGAATGTAAAAGAAAGGCAACGCAAAATTTATTTGCACCAAATAAATCACAAACATAAAGAATATAAAGGAACTTATTGGCTCACTTAAATGAAAACTATGAATAGAGTTAGTTTTAGCTATAGCTAGATTTAGGGCTTACATAATGTCATCTAGATTTACTTTCTTTTAGTCTCTCAGATCTGCTTTCTACAGGGTTGGCTCTAGCCTTTAACTTCTCATGGTGCAGTAGTTGCATTGCATCCTCTTGTTTATGTGTTGAGGAAAAGGAATTTTCCCATGATGTATAGCTAGAGTTTCCTTGCATCTCATTGGCTCTCATTGCCCATCTCTGAAACAATCACCATGACCAGAAGTTATTCAATGCACTGACTGGCTTAGGCTTGGGTCATGTGCTTTATTGCTAAGCAAGGGAAATAACCAGTAGTGTGCTAGAGTGAGCCTGTTAACTACATTTCAGTATTTTCTGAGCTGGTTGTTAAATTGTTTGTAGCATTAAGTTGGAAAAGGTGGGAATGTTTAAATCACAACTTAGGGCTTTTTTAATTTTAGAAAGTTTGTTTACCAGCACACCACTGGGTACAGCCCTGTGGTGTGGTTAGATCCCCCTCAAAAAAAAAGGAGATTGTTATCAGAGTAAGGCAAGAACAAATGCTGTAGTGGAAAATTAGTATCCACTAGACCTCAGAGCTCAAACTCAAAATATTCAATGCTGAACTCATGCTCTTATTCCTCAACCTCTTGGTCTCTCATGGATTTTCTATCTTGAAAATTAATTCAAATTTAAAATATGACATAAAATTTTTGCGTTTTTCTGCCTCATACAGCAAATTTATCTTTTTACTATTTCTCAAATGCATCTATTTTTCTATTGTTTGTTTGTTTGATCTCACCCTGGGCTATTTCAGGATCCTTTGAATTTGTCTGTCTGCTTTCAATATTGTTATTTTTCAAATCCATCAGTTTATCAGCACCAGGGTGATTAACCTAAAATACAACTTCCTACTTCCTAAGTCACTTTTTGTTGCTTAATGGATAAGGTGGTTTTAAAACCTATTAACAAATTCTCCAAGATATTTCTCTTTGATAGGGAGAGTTTAATTCTCCCCCCCTTATATGGGCTCAGTAAACAGAAAATAACAGAAGTGTTGGTATGGGACTTTCATGGATAGGTCATGAAAGGCATTACAGGTTTCTCCTTGCTCTTTCTCTTGAATCACCCCCTCTAGGGGAGGCCAGTTGTCATTTCGTGAGAACATTCAAGCCGCACTATGGAGGGGTCCACATAGCATGAAACTCAGATGCCCTACAAAAGCAAACTTGGGAGTGGACTCTCTAGTCCCATTCAAGACTTTAAATGACAAGTCCAGGCTGATGTCTTAATGGAAACCTCATAAAAAGTTCTGAACCAGAACTACCTATGTTACTGCCAAGTTGCTGATCCATTGAAAGTATGAGATTGAAACTGTTGTTTTAAGTTGCTAAATTCTGGGTGCAGCAATAACAGCCAATATATATTTACTTAATCTGGTCTTAGCCTACCACTGTTTTGTTTCTTCATTCTTTTATCATCGTTGTATTTATATTTAACGATCACCGAAGTGCTTATCTTTTTCTACTTACACCATTCTATTTCTGGCCTTTGTGCCTTAGCTCAGGCTTTCCCTCTTTGCTCTTTTATTTTCTTTCTTTCCTTTCCTCTTTCGTTTTTTCTTTCTTCTTTCATATCAGGCATCCTTGGCAGAGAATACAGCAAGTACAAAGCCATGAGCTGGGAAAAAATGTGTTTTGTTGGACAAAATAAAGGAGGTCTTTATTAATGCAGTATAATGAATTAGGAGAAGAAATTGATGGGATGAAGTTGAAAAGATAAGCACCAAATCATGCATATTTAGAAACCCATGGTAAGGAGTTTAAATTTAATTTTAAATACAACTGATAATTATTTAAAAAGTTTAAGAGAGTGCCATGGTCTGGTTTGCATTTTAACCTTTCTCGCGCTGCTGTGTAGGGAATGGTTTGTAGGTTGGCGAGAAGAGGTCCCAGGAGATCATTAGTAGGAAAAACCAGCACTGGATGATGGTACCTTGGATTAGGGTGGTAGCGGTAGAAATAGACAGAAAAAATGTACATAGTGGAATACAATTTGTAGTTATAACTAATAGGACTTGCTGGTAACTCAGATGTGGATGCTAAAGGGAAGAGAGGATTTCCGCCTCTGGTAAAAGACTTGCACTTTATTTTAAAGCAATGGGGCGCCATGAAGGTTTTAGCAGAAGAGTGTATACTCCTATGTTTTCCTGCAGCAGGCCTTCCTAGTTTTCCTGCAGGACGTCTTCCTAGTAACTCCTGTTGACATTAATCTCTCCCTCCTCTGTGCCTAATGGTTTTGACTCTTACACAAAAAGTGACATAGGTACAGGTTAAAAGCATAAGGAATTTTGTGGCTGAACTGATGCAAGTTGATCTGCATTCCATGTCTACTTCCTATGAAGTGTATGACTTGGATAAATCTATTCAGCTCTGTGCCATTCTTCTTCAAATATGAGTAGCATCTAAATTAAAGTTTTGTTGGATTAATTAAACACTGGGAGACAGAAATGTACTTTAGGAAGGGGAGGGAGAACATCTAGCTTTAAATTAAATTTAGGGGAGGGGCACTTAATTATTGTATCTAATATTTGTGGAGTACCTACCATCTGCCAGATACATAGTAAGTGTTTTACTCTTTATAACAATCTGACGTAGTTACTGTTGTTATCCTCGTTTGCAAGTGAACAAATAAATGCCCATAGAGCTTAAAAAATATACCCGATGTTATACAGTAACACTTAACTGGTATGTAAGTATTTCTCTGTATTTTTATTTATCTATATCACTTTCAGACAGAAGGGAGTGGTGTGTCTTCTCCATCTCATTCTCTTCTCCATCTCTGGCAGATGGCAGAAAATAAATTCACATATGTGGAGTGAGTGGACTTCCAGCCTTTGACTCACATGCCACACTTCCTGTTTTGACTAGATGGAGAGCAGAGTTTTGGAGTACTGGCTTTGCCGAGCACGTCCATGCAGCTGAGCTTGGAGTGTCCTGAGTGCAGCTAGCTAGGAAAGCTACTCAGCTCTGTGACGAAATCAGATCCCCACATGGTCAGCCAAGTGCTCAGCTGCCCAGTCTATGGTGCGATGATCTTGTGGCTAATTTGCTTATGCTGTTTGGTCTCAGAAGCTTAGCAATGACACAATAAAACCTTTATTAACAAGACTATTCAGTGACTACTGGGGCAGAAAGAGAAAGCTGCTTTGTTTAAACCCTTTTGCAAAATCTCTAAAATGTAGTGGCTGTCTCCTTCTGCCTCGGTTAAAAACTGTGCAGTGAATATGATTTGTATCTTGAAATTGAAAAGTGAATGATCCTCATATCTTACAATGATTTCAATGATGATTTTGGAGAGGAGGATGGATGTGGGAAGAGATTGGGCTAAAAGTGCTCTGAGATGAGGCCTTAGCTTGAGATGCTTATTTTAAAACAACATGATTGGGGCATATTTTCCCTCAGAATTAATCTTTTCCCTTAAAAAAAACTGAGTGGAAAAAGGAAAATTAATGAAAGTTTTTGGTTTTGTCCTAAGGCTTCCTCCAAATCTCACTTAATTTCTCCTCTAAAAAGTATGTAAAATGGTTTTTACTGAATCAAAACTGTGCTGCTGTGTTTGGTTTGGTATATATAATTGTTCATTGGTCTGTAGGATAAGAAGGAAGAAGGGGGAAGTCACTGTTAAGGGGCACAGTAGAGAATGGATTGTTCTCTATCCTTCAAAGGGAGTTTTGGTGGATTTATTAGGGGAGCACCAGGGTTCAGAGCACACTGTGATAGAATGGACATGTTGTGATTTAGCAGACACTGAGAAGATCCCTCTGCCCAAAATAGACACACCTGCTTGTGGATGTCTGGCATGCCTTTAGCTGGGGACAAAGCCAGAAAGGCCAGCTGTTCCCTCAGATACCCTCCCCACAGGCTGGCTCAGGCCTGAAATTCCAGCCTTGAACTTAAGGCTAAATTTTTCTTCACAATCTACTGCAAAACACGTGCTTACCTCTCCCTCCTCCAACTCTAAAATAAAGGTGTCAACAGACATTTTCATTGTAGTGTGAATTACATGGACTTGTGCAAATAACAGACATTATGGAAGCAGGGGAATTCTTCTTTCCCCTTCTCCCTGCTTAATTCCAAGACTTTGGTCAAGTCTTTAACTGTTTATGTAGCAGTTTCCTCCTTTTAACGTGAGGATAATAAGCCAAATTGACAAACTCTAGGGAGGACTAAATAACACAAATGTAGAAGACCAGCTAGCAAAAGGCCGGAAACCCAAATGTCTATCAAAGGGATGTTAGTTAAATAAATTGGGATATTTATACAATGTCATATAATATATCCCTGAAAAGGAAAGAAACCTATCTTTATGTCCTGAAATACAATAATGTCCAGGACATATTGTTAAGCAAAATAAGCAAAATGCATTACTGTATTTATAGTGTATTATAGTGTGGATAGGAAAGGCGAAGAAATACGAAATACATATTTATGATTGCAATAGCAAGATAAAACAAAAATCAGTAAAAAATGCTTACCTATAGTTGGATGGAGGAAGCAGGCGAGTAGGAGATACAGAAGAGCTATGCTTTTCCACATGCCTTATTTTATTTTGACTTTGAAATTGTGTAAATGTTTTACATGATTAAAAACAAAAGGAAAAACCACATCAAAATATAACAATTTCTAAAAATTTGAAACAAACTGAAAACAAAGAACTTAGGCATATATCAATTCTGTGGCATAATGATCTCAAGAATTATTTTAAATGACTTTAGAACACATATTTTGATTATATGTCCTTAGGGGCATATATCCTAAGGACAAAAAGAAGTACAAAGACATCTTAGATTGAATTTTGTTGGCTAGATTTAGTGGTGATATTTACATTCTTTTTGAGTTTATTATAGCTAAAATAGGATAAATCAATTAAACAATTAAATTATCCTTAGGAGATAAAATTTTCAGAGTAAGAAAAGATGAACTTTACAAAATCATTAAAAACTCTGTAATCCTTATTTTGAATTAGAAATATTGGTATGAATTTATAGTTTATTTTTCTTAAAACTACAAATTTATCAGTCATGTCTACTGACAAGGCCTAGAACTGTGATCAGTTCAGTAGCAATAATCACTCCAAGTACCCAGAAGTTTATATCTAAGTGCCATTTCCATGTTAAAGGAACCAGGTCTCCTTGGAGAAATGACTGATTCTAGCATGAGCAGGAAGTATTTGAGATGAGCCCGATAAATAAAATGGATGAGCCAGGTTAAGGAGCTGATATGGTTTGACTGTGTCCCCACCCAAATTCATCTTGAATTGTAGCTCCCATAGTTCCCACATGTTGCAGGTGGGACCAGGTCGGAGATAATTGAATCATAGAGGCAGTTTCCCCCATACTGTTCTCATGGTAGGGTAGTGAATGAGTCTTATGAGACCTAATGGTTTTATAAGGGGTTTCTCCTTTCACTTGGCTCTCATTTCTCTCTTGCCTGCTGCAATTTAAGATGTGCCTTTGTTCTTCCTTTGCCTTCTGCCATGATTGTGAGGCCCCCCAGCCATGCTGAACTGTGGGGAAAAGAGAGATCAGACTGTTACTGTGTCTATATGGAAAGAAGTAGACATAAGAGACTCCATTTTGTTCTGTATTTGAGATGATGTTAATCTGTCACCCTACCCCCAACCCTGTCCTTGCAAGAGACATGTACTGTGGTGACTCAAGGTTTAATGGATTTGGGGCTGTGCAGGGTGTGCTTTGTTAAACAAGTGCCTGAAGGCAGCTTGCTGGTTAAAAGTCATCACCATTCTCTTAATCTCAAGTACCCAGGAACACGTACACTGGGGAAGTTCACAGGGACCTCTGCCTAGGAAAGCTAGGTATTGTCCAAGGTTTCTCCCCATGTGATAGTCTGAACTATGGCCCCATGGGAAGGGAAAGACCTGATCATCCCCCAGCCCGACACCCGTGAAGGGTCTGTGCTGAGGAGGACTAGTATAAGAGGAAAGAAGGCCTCTGGGCAGTTGAGATAGAGAAAGGCATCTGTCTCCTGCCCATCCCTGGGCAATGGAATATCTCAGTGTAAAACCCAATTGTATGTTCTATTTACTGAGATGGGAGAAAACCGTCTTAGGGCTGAAGGTGGGATGTGCTAGCTGTTGGGGTCCGTGTGTTTCCTAAACAAAGGAATAAACACACAAGACAACACAAGACAAGACAAACATGGCAGCCGCCTCGAATGGCGCGCTCTGCTTTATTTTATACAGTCGTTTGTGGAATGTTGCCAAGTCACAAGACACATTGTTGTTTTTCTGACCTTTCCCTGACTTTCTGGATTTTCAAGATGTTTACACATAAACAAACCCCCAGGGTCTGCTGTTTGCAGCTGGCTCCTTTGTCCTCCCTGTTTACAGGGAAGGAACGCCCTGCTTCGTTTGCAAGAGCAGGACTTATTGGAACATCTCCTTTGCGAACACGTAGTCCTCTACACTAGCAGCAATGCTGCTCTTTATGCACTAAAAAGGTTTATGGAGATGTTTGCATATGCATATCAAGGCACAGCACTTTTCCTTAAACTTATTCATGTCACAGAGATCTTTATTCATATGTCTTACTGCTGACCTTCTCCCTACTAGGATCCTATTATCCTGCCACTTCCCTTTTCTAAGATGGTAAAGATAATGATCAATAAATACTGAGGGAACTCAGAGACCATGCTGGTGCAGGTCCTCTGTATGCTGAGCGCCGGTTCCCTGGGCCCATTTTTTCCTTTCTCTATACTTTGTCTCTGTGTCTCATTTCTTTTCTCAAGTCTCTTTCCACCTAACGAGAAATGCCCACAGGTGTGGAGGGGCAGGCCACCCCTTCACTGAACTGTGAGTCAGTTAAACCTCTTTCTTTCATAAATTACCCAGTTTTAGGTATGTCTTTATTAGCAGCATGAGAATGGACTAATACAAGAGCTCCCACTGGGAAAACCTGGAATACTTTAAAAACAAATAGCGACTACAATGTTTTGAAACATGTTAAATATACAAAATCCACAAGTTCATTTGAAGGTTGTGTGGTCACTAACTCACTATTCTGAAAACAGACGAAAGAATCAGGCATTAATCTGGCTTTTGTTGTTTTCAGATAAACAATTGATGAGGAAAATTGTTCTTTGTTAAAGAGTTCCAGCTAATAAATACTGGAGGGCTGATAGAATTAGGAAATATCCGTTTTGCTAACTGTAATGAAATAATGGATCCAGGAGACGATCATCGATGGCTGCTAAAACCGTGAAGGACTGAATGACAAACTCTACAAGGAAGGGATCAGATAGATATCACCAAAACCCACCATTCAGTGCTAATGTCAATAAACATACACAGTCAGGAATCCTGGGACTCTAGATATGCTATATAGGTAGTGTATTCAATACCTATGATAGATTCTTATTACACACACAGATACATCCTTTGGACCTGACTACATGTTTATATTAAGTGGTAATAGAATAGTAAATTAAACAATATGACAAAAGATAAATCAACAAAGAATTTAGGACAATCTACAAGTCAAATAACTCATCCTGACTTGCAAACAGATGACATAAAAATCTTGGGTGGAAGTAGGAGAAAGGGAACTCTCGTGGATCACAAGAGTTTTAGGAGACTACCAACCAAATGCAGTGGATGAAGCTTATTGCATCTCGATTTAATCAAACCAACTGTAAAAATGCATTTTTGAGCCAGTAAGGTACACTTGAATGTGGCCTATTTATGAGATGATTTTATATATTAATTATTAATCTTATGTGTGATAATGACATGATCATTGTTTTTCTGTAACAACCTCTTACCTATTGAAGACACATAATCAAGTATCTAGACTTGAAAAGATGTGATATCTGGGAGATGTTTTAAAAAATATGAGGGATAGACAAAATAAAACTGGCAGGCTCTTGAAAATTGCTGAAGTTGGAGATGGGTAATGCGAGTTATCTTCTGGTGTTCTTTTGTGTATAAACTGAAAATAAGCAAAACACCTGTGTTTCTAACACATAGCAGATCTTAATGAATGTTAGAGCTCTTATCTTTTTATTTTTAACCCAAATTCTGTTTTCAAGGTCAAACTTTCTCCCTGGCTTATGTTTATGAGCATGGGTGAACCACTCGCAGCCTGGTTTGGGTGGCCGTGGGAAGGAAGGAGAAAAAAGTGTTTTTAAAGAAGAAGAGTGGGACAAAACGAGGAAAACGTGCCTGGGCATGCCAAGATGATCTTTGTTATTTTTCTATTTTGCTGGCCCAGATCACTGGCTGTCTTCACAAATGTATGCAGTGTCTTCATGTAAATTAGAAATAGACTTGCCAGGATGTGTGGTAAAGAAGAGGATTTTGTAGGATTTTAACTCCTCCTTATCCAGAAAACTGGTTAAGACGCATAAACAACACAGACACATGAAGTGTGGGCCCAGGCCCTGTTGTCAGGTGCAAAGAAAAACAGACCTTTGAGATTTTTGAGTGGCTGAGAGACATAGCTCACCCTTCATACACACCCTTCTTACATACCCCTGACTCTGTTTTCTACCTCTAGAGGAAGAGGCTGTTGGAGATTTCCACATTCTTTATCCCTTTTATTATTATTATTATTTGGTAAAACAAGAGGATAAATAGCAACAGAAGTTTTGTTGAAGGAATCTATCATTTTTCCATAAGTTAGTGCCTGAAATACATCAATAAGATTCCAGGAATGTGGGCCTGGTGTTGGGGGATTGTGTTGGGGATTGGAGAGCAGGGGTGGAGAGTGCTTGGCCTTTTTGCAGACATGAGTGCAAGGGGCAAACTGGGAGTTATTTCTAATCAGGAGAAAAGGGTTCCTGGAGTATAGGTTGACTTTAAGTTCATTGTCTGCGGGTATATCCCAGGCTTGGCCTGGAATTGGAAGTAGCTGCTGTGTGATGCTCAAAATGAAAATAAACAGCAGGCGGCTCAAATATACTATGAGGGAGACAGTGTAGTAGGACAAAAATGGATTTCTCCACTGTAAATACAGAAAGGAGCATGCCCAATTGTTGTGGGTATAGGTAGGGAGTAGTTGCAGAATTACTGGGTTGATTTTGGGAGGGGGTAAGACACATATTTTCCCACCATCTACTTTCTGATCCTTTATATCAGCTGAGCAGGATGGGAAACTGTCCCTTGTGTGTGCAGGGGCAGGGGCCTGGGCTGACCTCAGCATGTGTCAGTGAGTCGTTTCCCACCTTACCATGTCTGCAGCCATGGAGGAGTATCTTCCCTTGGAACTGGCAGTCCTCCACCACTTAGTAGTTATGGGATCTTGGGCATGTTATTCAATCTCTCTGAGCCTTAGTTTCCTTAGACAGGAACTATGGACTGAGGATGATAACATAGGGTTCTTGGCAGTGCCAAGTGAGATAATATAATTCAAGTGCTTAGCACATCAAATGCCTGGAGGAGCTGTCCTCCGTGCCAGAAACAACCTGTGGATCTTAGTTCATTCAAAAAGGAGAAGGAGCCTGGAGCTGTGTAGCTGTTTCTATGGAGGCTTTATTTGCATGCTCCTCTCTCTCTCAGAGGGACAACTACAATTAGTCAATTACAGCAGAATGTTGGCTAAGAGAATTCAACCCAACTGAGTAGAAGTGAACGTTGTAAAAGTGTTCTTCCATTGCCGTATCACAGCCTTTTGATTGTTCAAGCGTTATTGGAAGTTAAAAATACTGGGGCAAATACGCTGTTGCAATGGATCATGCTGATTTGATTTAAGGTAAGTGAGGTAATGATTTTAGGTAACTCACTAATTCATTTTGCTCAAGGCATTTCACCAAACTTTGACATAAATAGCTTCATGAAACAAGACTTAAGTTTGCTCACCTTACATGGAGCCAAGCATCATGTCACAATAGGGGAAGGAGGCATTTTCAATAGTAACACTTGAACTTAAATAAAATACTTTAAGAACTCCTATTGTTCCATTGTTTTTAGGAATCGTCACACACTGAATACCCAGAGGCATTTTTTTCCCAGAGAACAGAAGGGTCTATACGAAAACAAGCTATCTTATGGGGAACGGTAGGAGAAAATTAAAATTTAGGTCTATTGAAACACTATTCCAGGAGCCTGACTCACCTTTCATCATACAGACTGCTTTACTTTCCCAAGTGCTGCTCTAGTCCGCCTAAAAAACTGAGTCATGACGACACAGTCACTTGCCATTGCTGCCATCTAATGGTGTTGGGTCATATCACAGGACAAAGTTAAGACCTAGATGGTTTGCTATTCCCTGGAATACCAGTGCTCTTACAGGTAGACTAGGTTTACATTAAGAGGAGGAGGAGACTGATTATATGGTGTGATTTTAGGGGTGAGAGGAAAGCTGGCCATTTCCTCAACTGCTGATATGGTCTGGCTCTGTGAACCCACCAAAATCTCATGTTGAACTGTAATCCCCACATGTTAAGAGAGGGACCTTATGGGAGGTGATTAAATGATGGGTGCAGTTACTCCATGCTGTTCTCATGATAGTGAGTTCTCATAAGGTCTTATGGTTTTATAAGGGGCTCTTCCCCCTTTGCTCTGCAATTCTCTCTCCTGCCACCTTGTGAAGAAGGACATGTTTGCTTCCCCTTCCACCATGACTGTAAGTTTCCTGAGGTCTCCCCAGCCCTGCAGAACTGTGAGTCAATTAAACCTCTTTCCTTTGTAAATCACCCAGTCTTGGGTATTTCCTTATAGCAGTGTAAAAATGAACTAATACAATTACCATTATCTTTGAGAAGAATAACTCTAAGTCAGTGTTATTCTAAATGTCATCTAAGCACGTGTGTCAGCTGAAGAGAGTTTCTTTAATGTTGGAAGACTAGGGTGAGAGCAACACCATGTCATGAGGAAACGACCTTGAGAGTTCTGTGTGACACCAGAAATGTGTAAAATGACAATGAATTGTCACTCAGGGATGTGGATGATGCTGAATATAGATAACATTCTTCTGAGTTGCACTTTTATTATTTATTATTTATTATTTATTTGGGACAGAGTCTCGCTCTGTCGCCCAGGCTGGAGTGCAATGGCGCAATCTCGGCTCACTGCAAGCTCCGCCTCCCGGGTTCACGCCATTCTCCTGCCTCAGGTGCCCGCCACCGCACCCGGCTAATTTTTGTGTGTATTTTTACTAGAGACGCGGTTTCACCGTGTTAGCCAGGATGGTCCCATCTCCTGACCTCATGATCCGCCCGCCTCAGCCTCCTAAAGTGCTGGGATTACAGGCGTGAGCCACCGTGCTCGGCCAGCACTTTGATTTTTAGGGCTCTTTAACATGTGTCACATCATCAATTTGGCTACTAGATGGGAATTAGGATTTCCTGGTAGGATTGAGGGGTCGTGGGAAGCCTAAACTACAAATAAGCAAATTAGTAATTAAAGACTATTTATAACCATGATTAATTATAATGGATAACCAATTCTGTGCTTCAAAATTTTGCATACTTTCCTTGTGGTTTATTGTTAAATAGCTGCATAACGTTGATTGCAGAATATTTTGGTTATGATGTTGAAATAGCTGAATTGTTTGATAAACTTACTCAAAACACTTGAGTTTTTCGATCTGAAAGCAAACTTAATGGAACACAGTTAATGTGTTTCTTCTGCCCACCATTTTAACAATTATAGCACATACTAAATAGCTGGTATGTATAAAGTACTATTCTAGGATCTTTGGATATCTTTTTAAATATAAAAGATGATATAGTCTGAGTTATTCTGAGAAATTGTCAAGTGACGTGATGTGTTCCTTTGGAAATCCAGAGGACGGTTTCCATTCAAAAGCATAGTGTCCATCTCCTTAGGTTTAATCCGATGTTTAGGAATTAGATCCTGGACTGAATATTTGAGTAATTCCCTTCATTCCATGCTGTAGGTTCTTACTGAAAACAATAATGCCAAAAAGAGAGTTTTTACTTTTAACTTAAAGGATATTTGTGATAGCAGAAACGCTACCTGCCACAGGAGCACATTTCCACCCTTGGCTGATCAGTAGTTTTACAGCTTCCCTGAGCAGGTCCTGCATAATTAATAGGGAGCTGGCATCTAAACTCTGTCCAATGGCAAACTAGTCAACAGTGGGTGATCTACTGATGAGGGGATGTGTGTGTTTTGTTTTGAGCAGGTCGGTTGTAGAATTAGGAATTAGCAGCTAAAATGACCTTTGCCGCCTTTTATGCATTGGGCAGGACAAGTCCTGTAGTCATTTTCCTAAAAGCATTATCAAGTAAGGACAAGGTGTTTAAGCAGCTATTAGAGGGACTTCAGCAGTATCAGAGGTTCAAAATTAACTACTGACAATGTAGTCTTGGTTGGCAAGAGAGAGCTAGGACAGTGAAGAGAAGGCATTGATCAAGGGATTCAAAGAATAATATATCTGTGTTTTTAAAGTCTTCTATGGAGATACTGTCTCACAGTATTTATGGCTAAGGGACAGAAACATTATCCTAGTTACAAGGTCTTTTACTGGGAAAAAGGGCAGTGTAGATGCTGTCCTTGAAATTCTCAAGAGCAAATTGCATGATATGAATTTGTGTACATTTGAGTGTGGTTAGATTCGGAAAAAAAAAATCCTTTCAGTATACGCTATCACAAATCACCAACATTCATCTCTGGGAATCCAGAGTATAACAAATGCTTTAAGAAATGTCAAGAGGTGTGAGAGGAAAATTTTCCCCTATTGTGCCATGTGTGTTCATCCCAAGAATAAAAGAGCCTGAATGGATTATCCAATGACCGTTTACTAACCTGCCGTTTCACTAGCACCTATCATGTGCTAGAAACTTTGTATAATCTCTCTAATTCTCAAAACAATATGTACCTCATTTTTTTTTTTTTTTTTTTTTTTTACTATGAAGACAAGAAAACTCAGAACGATTACATATATTGGGTGGGAACACGAATGTATAAGTTGCAGAGTCATTTATTCAAGGGGATCACATCAGTTTTCTGCATTTATTGTCACTAATTGGGCAGAAATCCAGTTGCTACCCCCAACCACCAAATAACCACAATATACATTCTTTAAATTAAACCTATGCCTTCTTCTAAAAGAAACTCAAATTATGTTTTCCTAGAGTACTGCTGATGTTCAGGTAAAGCAGATATTTTCTTCAGATGGTATTCTGTGCCTTTTGTAGGCATTTGCGCAAGACTACAAAGAGCAGTATCATTAATCATACAAGTTGTTCCCATCTGTAAAGTGTCAATGAATTACGTTCTTCAGAGTGCAAGTGAGAATGGCCATCTCTGGCATTATGTATTGTGAATAGCTCTAAATTAGTGTGAAACCACCTACTCTCACTAATCATGACAGTGTCAGGAAGTAATGGGGCATTTAATTGAAAACAGCAGACAGTATCCAGATCTTTGATAATTGCTTTGGAAAATATTATATAATTTGGACAGGGTGAACATTCTATTTCATAACTATTAGGCTTGTGTAAAAATGATTTTTGCATCTTTTTGATTCTAGGAGAATAAAAGAAGTAAGTGGCCCAGATACTCTGCTAAGCAAGAAAAAATGCCCAAGGTTAAAATGCTGGGCTGCATACGAAAACATAAATTATAGCCAACCTTTTATATCTTAACATCAATTTCCCCAAGGTATTTTATTGTTTATATTTGGTGTGTGCTAAGTATTTATAAATGCATTAAAGTTATGAACCCTTTTTATTCAACTTGTTTGGCTGAACATCTTTAATCAGTATTTTCACTCCATATATGTAAATAAAAACACCACGTGTTCAAATAGACACTCCAAACGTATCTGAAAAAGTTTGCTCTTTTAAACAGCGTAAAGCATTCTTCCATAGTTCCCTTCTCCAATTCTCTTTTTTTTTTTTTGAGATGGAGTCTCATTCTTGTCACCCAGGCTGGAGTGCAATGGCACAATTTCTGGCTCACTGCAACCTCCACCTCCTTGGTTCAAGCAATTCTCCTGTCTCAGCCTCTCGAGTAGCTGAGATTACAGATGCCCGCCACTGTGCCTGGCTAATTTTTGTGTTTTTAGTAGAGGCAGTGTTTCACCATGTTAGCCAGGCTGGTCTTGAACTCCTGACATCAGGTGATCTGCCTGCCTCGGCCTCCCAAAGTGCTGGGATTACAGGCGTGAGCCACCATGTCCAGCCCCCTTCTCCAATTCTTGCTAACCAAATTTGCTTAATAGATATATTCTTTCTTATGATCCAAAGGCAAATGTCTTCTCCAAGTTTGGCGAGTTATTATGAATTCTGCATCAATGTAGAACAACTTGAAGCTTTACTGTATTAATTAATGTATTTGTAACACGCACATACTGGGTATGTAGTTATGTGTGTATGCAAATGGCATATTTTTAGGTATGCGTTTGTAACATATATGTATTATATATTAAATACATAATACATATATGTATATGTGCATACACAGGTTGTTCTGTGTAGTACCTATTGAATTTTTAATTTATTATTCTTTTACTGGTAGAAATTTTTTCCCATTGAAAAGTGGTGTTTTATAAACATGAAGTTAAAAACAATCCTGAGATGTATTGACTAGGAATTCATGAAGGTAAAATTCAAAAATTTATTTCCTAGTTTCTACCAAGTAAGTATGATTCTAATACTAGAATTACTGGGTTTTAATATTGGGAAATATGTAAATAATTACAATTTTCAATTTTTACCAAGGTGGTTGGTAAAATAATAATAATTTATTTAGAACACTATTTATAGAACACTAGAACTTATTCCTATCTAACTGTAATTTTGTATCTGTTAATTAACTTCTCCGTATCTCCCTGCTTCCCAGCCTCTAGTAACTATATCCTAATCTCTGCTTTTATGAGACCAAATTTTTTAGCTTCCACATATGAATGAGAACATGTGGTATTTGTCTTTCTGTACCTGGCTCATTTCACTTAACATGATCTTCTCCAGGCTCATCCATGTTGCTGTGAATAACAGGATTTTTTCTTTTAATGGCTGAATAGTATTTCACTGTGTGTGTGTATATATATATACACATATATATATGTGTGTGTATGTAGGTATATACATATATGTACACACACACACACACCCCCCACATTTCTTTTGCTGGACATTTCAGTTAATTTCATATCTTGGCTATTGCAAATAGTGCTGCAATTAACATAGGAGAGTAGATATATTTTTGACATATCAATTTCCTTTCCTTTGAATATATACTCAGTAGTGGGATTGCTGGGTCAGATGGTAGTTCAATTTGTAGGTTTTTGAGGAACCTCCATACTGTTTTCCATAGTGGCTACATTAATTTGCATTACCAACAGTGTATAAGGATTTCCTTTTCTCTGCATACTCATTAGAATTTGTTATTTTTTTTTTTGTCCTTTTTTAGTAATAGCCATTCTAACAGGAGTAAGATGGTATCTCATTTTGGCTTACTTTACATTTCCCTGATGATGAGTAGTGTTGAGCATTTTTTCATGTTGACCATTTGTATGTCTTCTTTTGAGAAATGTCTATTCAGGCTGGGAGTGGTGGCTCACGCCTGTAATCCCAGAACTTTGGAAGGCCGAGGTGGGCAGATCACCTGAGGTTAGGAGTTTAAGACCAGCCTGCCCAACATGGTGAAACCTGTCTCTACTAAAAGATACAAAAATTAGCTGGGCATAGTGGCCTGTGCCTGTAATCCCAGCTACTTGGGAGGCTGAGGGAGGAGGTTGCAGTGAGCTGAGGTCGCACCACTGCACTCCAGCTTGGGCAACAGAATGAGACTTTGTCAAAAAAAAAAAAAAAAAAAAAAAAAAAATTTCAGATGATTGCCTATTTTTATTATATTGTATTTTTTATTTTTTGAGATGGAGAATCGTTCTGCCACCCAGGCTGGAGTGCAGTGGCGTGTTCTCGGCTCACTGCAAACTCTGCCTCCTGGGTTCAAGTGATTCTCCTGCCTCAGCCTCCCAAGTAGCTGGGATTACAGGTATATGCCATGATGCCCAGGTAATTTTTGTATTTTTAGATGAGACGGGATTTCACCATGTTAGCCAGGCTGGTCTTGAACTCCTGACCTCAAGTGATCCTCCTGCCTCGGCCTCCCCAAATATTGGGATTACAGGCATGAGCCACCACACCCAACCCATTGCCCAATTTTAAATCACATTATTTATTTTCATTTTTTTGGCTGTTGAATTGAGTTTTGTATATATTCTGGATATTAATCCCTTGTCAGATGAATAGTTTGCAAATATTTTCTCTCATTCAGCAAGTTGTCTTTTCACTCTGTTGGTTGTTTTCTTTTCTGTGCAGAAACTTTCCAATTTTATGTCATTGTATTCGTGTATTTTTTTTTTCTTTTGTTGCCTGTGCTTTTGAAGTCTCATCCATAAAGTATTTGCCTTGACAAATGCCTTAAGGCCTTTATTCTATATTTTGTTCTTGTAGTTTCCTAGTTTTGAGTCTGACATTTAAGTATTTCATTCATTTTGAGTTGATTTTTATACTTGTGAGGGATAGGGGTCTAGTTTAATTCTTCAGCATACAAATATACTGTTTCATACTATTTGTTCATAGACTCTTCTTTCCCCAGTATATATTCTTGGTGTCTTTGTCAAAAATCAGTTGGCTGTAAATACGTGGATTTATTTCTGAGTTCTCCATTCTGTTATGTTGGTGTATATATCAGTTTTCATGCCAATACTAGATTGTATTGGTTACTTTAGCTTTGTAGTATATTTTGAAGTCAAATGATGCGATGCCTCCAGCTTTGCTCTTTTTGCTCAGGATTGCCTTGGCTATTCGGGGTCTTTTGTGGTACCATTATAATTTTAGGAGTTTCCCCGCCCCCCCCACCCATGAGAATGTCATTGCTATTTTGAAAGAGATTGCATTAAATCTGTGGATCATGTTGGGTAGTATGATCATTTTTACAATATTCTTCCAATCTATTCACATGGATGTCTTTCCATTTTTTGTGTCCTCTTCAATTTCTTTCATCAGTGGTTTATAGTTTTTATTGTAGAACTCTTTCACCTTTTTGGTTAAATTATCCCCATGTATTTTGTTTTATTTTTTGTAGCTATTGTAAATGTGATTGCTTTCTCAATTCCCTTTTTCAGAGAGTTCGCTATTGGTGTATAGAAATGCTACTAATTTCTGTATATTGATTTTGTATCCTGTAACTTGACTGAATTTGTTTTTCAGTTCTAATGTTTTTTGTTTTGGTGGAGTCTTTGTGTCTTTCTCTACATAAAATTCTGTTATCTGCAAACAGGGATAATTTGACTCCCTCCTTTCTCATCTGGATGCTGGTTCTTTCTCCTGATTGCTTTGGCTAGGACTTCTAGTACTATGTTGAGTAAGAGTTGTGAAAGTGGGCATCCTTATCTTGTTCTTGTTCTTAGAGAAAAAAGCTATTGACTTTTCCCCATTCAGCATGACATTGGCTATGGATATGTCATATATGACTTTTGTTGTGCTGAGGTATGTTCCCTCTATACTTACGTGGTTGAGAGCTTTTATCATGAAGAAATGCTGAATTTTATGAAGTGCTTTTTCTGCATCGATTGAGATTATCATATAGTTTTTGTCCTTCATTCTGTTGTTATGGTATATCATGTTTATTAGTTATATAGTATCTATTTTGTTTAGATCTAAAATTGAGGATCTATTGATTTGACAAGAGATTTGAGTGTTGGTTGTTCAGTGGGGAAAACACTTGAGGGGATAAGCTAGATTTCTCATGACTCGGTCATATTATCATAACTATTTTATGCAAGAGAAGTTATTGGTTCCCTTGTTATGCAATATGCTATGACCTTATATTCTAAACCATAAAACAAAGTACATTGAATGACATTGGATTGTTGTTCTGTTTCAAGTGCCAGGGACAGTCTAAGATATAGAACTTGAACCCCAAAATGTTGATTTTAGACAATATAATGGTTAATGATAGGAAGGACAAATACATTTAATCCATGTCGACTCTATTCAGTTGGTAGTAGTTGCAGTGTGGAGGGGAATTCTGAAACTATACCTGGGCTACCCAGACAAATGTTATCTGTCACAGAAAATGGGTGGTGAATGTATAGCACAATTTTAACACTGTTTCTGGGTAATTATATTTTATAAAGAAATTTCTAAAGTTACCAAAGCATCTTTTGACCTATTACTAAAAGATCAAATTTATGTTATAAGGAAGTAAGCTATATTTTTTAAATTGAATAGGTGTTTTAAATTATGTAAGCTTAACAATAATAAAATTTTATTAGTGTCACACGATGTTTTGTACCCTTAAATTTCAACCACTTGAATTGCTTAAATGAATTACTTTAGGAAATAATCAGATCATAATGTTTCGATTATTGTCAGTTGTCAGTGCCTTACAAATAAATTATACAAATGTATGACATTTTCAACTCTGAAAAATGCATGAGAATGGCTGAGCATGTGGTCTATGAACTCAACTGGTTGTTGAAAACAAGTTTGTCTCTTTAAGGCAAGAGGGTTTTTGTTTGTTTGTTTGTTTTGTTTTTAGTGTGTGACACAACTTTCATACTTAGTAAATTGAGGTGATATATATTTGATGCTAAAATAACTTGTCTGCTCAATGAAAGAAAATCTGACAGGTTTTATGGGAGAATCATAACCACTAAAATAGTAAAAATTTTACACTTGATCCAGGTTTTCTGACACATAGGTAAAGATGTCATCGATCCATGATAGCAACATGTTTGAACAAAGAATGAAAACTCCATTTTGATAATTTATCTTATAGGTACATGATTTAAACAGACCAGCCTGGAGAGCAAAAGGCATAAGTGGGCAACCAATCATATTTTGAAAGGCTCAAAGAGTATCCCCTACATCAGTTTGTTTCAAGGCATTTAGATTAAGACCAACTGTAAAAAGTGCATTTTTACATCATAACACAGAGCATACACGGTGCTCACACACGCATGCACACAACTGAAACAAGGATTAACTTAAAAATATGTATCCTTACTGTATTAATTCATTCTTACACTACTAACAAAGACATACCTGAGACTGGGTAATTTATAAAGAAAAAGAGGTTTAATGAATTCACAATTCCACATGGCTGGGGAGGCCTCACATTCATGGCAGAAGGCGAAGGAGGAGCAAAGGCATGTCTTACGTGGTGGTAGGTGAGAGTGTGTGCAGGGGAACTGCCCTTTATAAAACCGCCAGATCTCATGAGACTTATTCAATATCACTAAAACAGCATGGGAAAGACCCACCCCCTGATTCAATTACTTCCCACTAGGTCCCTCCCATGATGCATTGGAATTATGGGAGCTACAATAAAAGATGAGATTTGTGTGGGGACACAGCAAACCATATCACGAGGGATTTACTTAAAAATACTTATTCTGGGCTGGGCGCAGCAGCTCATGCCTGTAATCTCAGCATTCTGGGAGGCCGAGGTGGGCAGATCACCTGAGGTCAGGAGTTCAAGACCAGCCTGGCCAAATGGCAAAAGCGCATCTCTACTAAAAATAAAAAAAATTAGCCAGGCGTGGTGGTGTGTGCGTGTTATCCCAGCTGCCCAGGAGGCTGAGGCAGGAGAATCACTGGAACCCGGGAGGCAGAGGCTGCAGTGAGCCGAAATCGTGCCACTGCATTCCATTCCAGCCTGGGCGACAGAGCAAGACTCCATCTGAAAAAAAAAACCAAAAAAAACCCCAAAACATTATTCTGTCTGGGTGCAATGGCTCATGCCTGTAATCCTAGCACTTTGGGAGGCCAAGGTGGGTGGATCACCTGAGGTCAGGAGTTTGAAACCAGCCTGGCCAACATGGTGAAACCCCATCTCTACTAAAGACAAACAAACAAACAAGCAAATTAGCCGGGCATGGTGCACCTGTAATTCCAGCTACTTGGGAGGCTGAGGCAGGAGAATCACTTGAACCTGGGAGGTGGAGGTTGCAGTGAGTTGAGATTGCACCACTGCACCTCAGCCTGGGTGACAGAGCAAGACTCCATCTCAAAACAAAACAAAACAAAACAACAACAAAAAAAACAAAACAGAAAACTTATTCTTACTGTGTGTTATTGGCTCTAGTGTTTCCTGTTTTAATCCATTCCATGTTTCAAAAGAAGTTGATTACAGTGGACTACATGGATTTCACATCTCCGTAATGAGTTGCTATCGTGGATGGAAAAACAACTGGATCAGGCAATTTGAAATCTTTACAGTGACCACTTGTTTTGGCAGCATATATGTGCAGTTTTGGTTTAACTGTCAAACTTGAATTGTAGCATGATTAATCAAGTACTTCTGAGTGAGAGTTAAGCAGAGTGGGAAGAAATGGAGGCATGAGTTTGGGTTTTGGCTTCAGACACTTGCTTTGCATGCATTCTAATTGAGGGCTAGTTTTGCATCCTGGCAAAGAGTATAGATTCTGTAGTCAGACTGCCTTTGTCTAATTTCTGGCTCATAGTTAGTTGTGTTCATGAACATGAACAAGCTACTCAACTTTGTTGAGCCTCAGTTTCATCTATAAAATGAAAATAATGTTACCCTTTTTTGACATTGTGAGGTTTTAAGACGTACAGAGTAAGCGTTCAATAAATGTTAGCTATTATTGAAAATCCCATAAAAATGAAACAGGAAGAGTGTTCAAATATCTGTCTACATGTTCACGTGGTCAAACTGACATAGGTGTTGGCTACAGCTGCTGTACATCTGTCATGTGGCTGGCCCTGTGCAAAGCATTCTATGTGCATTTAACCTTTGCAACGTTGGATAATGCATTATTTGTCTCATTTTGTAGATGAAGAAATTGAAGCTTAGGGAGCTTAAATAACAGAGTTGGTAAATGGCAGAGCTGGGATTCTGGCTCAGGTGTGTCTGATTTCAGAGCCTAAGCACCTCGTTTATTAGCTGCCTTTGGTTCTACCTTCCCCCATAACCACATGACTCACTCCCTTGCTTATTTCATGTCTCTGCCTAGTTTTCACTAATTTATCCACCCTGTAGAAAACAGCAGTCCCTTCTCTCATCCCTACACTTCCTATCTGCCACACTGCTTTATTTAGCATTATAACACCTTATATCACACGGCACTTGCCTCTTGATCATTTATCTCTCACTGGAACAAAAGCTCCAAAAGGCCAATGCCCTTGTATTGTTCACTGCTGTGTCTCCAGCACCCAAACTGGTATCTCGCAGCTTCACAAAACAGGTAAGTAATTTGAGTTCATTCAGAACAACATTTGTTTGACTATAGGAGTAAATTACAATTTGTTTTTATATCATATGTATGGACTGATCTATGTGGTACACAGACCAAGCAAATATTGGTAGTCCTTCACAGAACACATTTTATTCACATATTTCAACAAGAACTGTGTACAAATACTTATTAATGCAAGTTTTTATCTATATTACACATATTCAAAAATGTCCCAATGAAGTTCTGATGCATTTTCTTTACAGATACATGTTTTGATAATAGCTTTATTTATATATAATTTATTTACCATAGAATTCACCCCTTGAAAGTGAATATTCCAATGACTTTTACTACATTCATGAGCTTTGCAACCATGGAAACCATCAATTTTTTTTTTTTTTTAAAATTTTTGAGATGGAGTTTCACTCTTGTCATCCAGGCTGGAGTGCAGTGGTGTGATCTTGGCTCACTGCAACCTCCACCTCCCAGGTTCAAGCTATTCTCCTGCTTCTGCCTCCCGAGTAGTTGGGATTATAGGCGTGTGCCACCATGCCCGGCTAAATTTTTCATTTTTAGTAGACATGGGGTTTCACCACATTGGCCACGCTGGTTGGTCTCGAACTCCTGACCTCAGGTGATCCGCCCACCTTGGCCTCCCAAGCAGCCATCAATTTTAAGACCTCTTTATCACCCCCAATAGCAATCCTGTATCAATTAGCCATCATCCCCACCATTCACTCCCAAACCTCAAGCCTAGGAAATCATTAATCTAATTTCTTTCTCATGGATTTTCCTATTTAGACATTTGATATGAATGGAATCATGCAACACACACACACACACACATACATGCACGCACACACCCATAGTGGTATCTGGGGTATGTAACATATGCTCTATAAATATTCACATTCAAATAAATACACTAGTTAATTTAGATCAAACAAGCCACAGAAAACTTAAGATTAAGACAGCCTCAGAATTTCATTGCCTTTAGATTTATTCTGAATGTTTTCATGTGTGTCTCATATTTGTGATGTTTTGAAGACATTCTATGAACCATTATTTCCACTAAGAATTGGGGAACCTGCATTCCATAGATTGGGTCTGTTCCTCTACTTAATTTCACTTGGTCCATTGGAAAAGTACCAAGAAAGTGATATTGCTGTTTACAATTATTGCATAGTTGAGAAAATGAAATAAGGTGTCAGAAGCCTTCAGCTGCAGTATCCTTATCTTCCACAAGATGGTGCTCCTACTCTATAGAAGTCACTGTATCGCTCCAGGTTCTGTGATGCTTGTTTTTCTGGGTTTGACTTTTTAATTTGATTGTGCTTGTCTCTGCCTTTTCCTTAGAATTTTTGGTGTTTGTTTCTATCTCTTTCTACTTTTCTTTTTTTCTCTTATATTTAAACCTTTACCTGGGCAGTTTATTATATAGAACAAAGTAGACGTCTTTACTGTTTAACAAAATAAGGTTGAGTTTTAGGTTCCTTGATGTTATCTTTAAAATCTAATGAATGCACAATAATGTAGACTATATACTTATTTCTCTAAGGAAAATCAAATATGTAAAAGTTGTTTCTGAGGTCACTCATGTGGCTGTTGACTATTCTTTTCCCTCGTTAGATTAATTTTGTAAGATTTTTTTATTGTAGTTTTTAAAGACAGGGTTTTACTCTGTTGCCCAGGCTGTAGTGCAGTGGTGTGATCATGGCTCACTGCAGCTGCAAACTCCGGGGCTCAAGTGATCCTCCTGCCTCAACTTCCCAAAGTGCTGAGATTACAGGCATGAATCATGGTGCCCAGCCCTATTTTGTAAGATTTTTACAGTTGTGGCTGGGCGCAGTGACTCACGCCCATAATTTCAGCACTTTGGGAGGCTGAGGTAGGCAGATCACCCGAGGTCAGGAGTTCAAGACCAGCCTGGCCAAGATGGTGAAACCCCGTCTCCACTAAAAATACAAAAATTGGGTGGGCATGGTGGTGGGCACCTGTAATCTGAACTATTCAGGAGGCTGAAGCAGAGAATTGCTTGAACCTGGGAGGCGGAGGTTGCAGTGAGCTGAGATTGTGTCACTGCACTCCAGCCTGGGAGGCAGAGTGAGACTCTGTCTCAAAAAAAAAAAAAAAAAAAAAAAAAAAAAACAACTTGTGAGGCTTGGAAGTATTAAATTGTTTCTGAGGTCATTCATGTGGCTAATGACTATTTTTCCCTCTTTTAAGGTTAATTTTGTAAGACTTATAGGAGTTTTAAAGCTTGGAGATACGAAGTGATTTGGCACAAACAGTACAGGTTGCTGGAAGAACCAGGAATTAAATTTACATCAGCTTGCTTTAAGTCTACCTCACGTTTACTCTGCCTTGCTCACATCCTGCTTCTTGATTCTCTGAATCAATCCTGCTATTAAAGGAAGTTTAAAAAGTCGGTTAGTTTAACAGGCAGAAGTAGATGCTTTCGGACAATTGACAAGAGAACAAGTAAATACGGGTCGGCTGATGTGGTAGGCCACACGTTTGGTATCGTAATGTCCGTCTTTTTTTTTTTTTTCCCCGGCATCCCTTCTTTTTGGGAAATGCTTCTTACCTCTCTACTTGATTACAGTAGAACCAGTAGGACCATCAATCTTGTGGCTTGATCTTCAATTCATGAATGTATGAATGTGTGCGTGACTCAGACTGACCAAGTAGAGAAACTCCTCCCTGGAGGAAGGGATTGACTTGAGGGCACGCAGCCTGCATGGAGAGCCTCATACAGTGCTTTATGGGGCTCAGGGAGCAGTGGGGGCAGAGGTCGATATTAATATTGGTATTAATATTGGCTGTTGGGACTGTGAACTCTCAGGACCACGTGTAACAATTTTCTTGCTAGTATTAATTGGGTGCAAAGAAAAAATAACATTATTTTTTGCTACGTGCTGCCCTCTCTGATCCATTGACTCTCACTTTCCTGTCCTGTGATAATATCTTAGGAAAATCCTATGACTACAAAGTCACTTTCAATGTCAAAAATGTCTCATTTCAGGGATTGAAAAATCTAGTGTGGTCCAAGTCAAAACTTTGATCTCAGATCCTCATTAGATTTTCTTCCCTCCGCCAAGGTCAGGTCTGAGCTGCAGTTCACGATCATGTGACCATGAAGAGGTGGGCCCTCCCATCTCACCGTACTGCTTTCCAGTTCTCCTTTTTCTTCCAGGGTATTGGGCCAAGGAGAAGAGGATGGGGAGGAGAGGGAGGGTGTCACCTATTTGGTGCTGTCTCAATATGACTTCAGTATTTTCTGTCGTGGCAGGTGTTCAAATGTAGGTTTTGGAGGGGTAGAGGGGCGTTGGTGGGTTTATCGGAGACTTTCCCCAGGGGATGTTCACCTGGATCTCATTCAGGGGGTTCCTCCTTCTTGCCCTTGTTCTTTTGGTTCCAGCACCTCTCTCAGGACTTTCCAGGAGGCTAATAATTTCTGAATAGCTTTGGTTAAAATAAAATGTGTACTTCTGGGTTAAAGGTTCTCCTCACCATTTTCAAATCTCTTCCCCACTTTATGCTGTTTGACAGAATTTAAAATCACTGTTCTATTGAAATGTGTAGATGAGGTAGGTTTTAGGGAATGCTGTAATTTTTTTCTGAGTTTCCGTATATGACACAACTGATTAGACCTTGATGTTATTTTATAGTTGATGGTACAAAACATGAATTCTGTGACTTTCTTCGTGTGTGTGTGTGTGTGTGTGTGTGTGTGTGTGTGTGTGTTGTCCTATCGGTTCAGACTCAGAGAACCTTGACATCAAAGTAGGTTGTTTTTTAGCCCATGTGCAGCCACCATAATCCTATTATAGCATGATTTAATTGCATGGAATACTTTAAACGGTGGGTGAAATCACTGTTATGATTTTCATTATTATACAGAAAGTCTGACAAGGAGTAGTTCTCCTATAGCAGATGATGTGAGTCCTGTTTCTAGTACTGGAGTCATAAAAGACTCTCTAGTCCAACTGTTTGCCTTATGTTCAAGTTTCATTTCTGGGCTTAAACATTATTTTTCTTAAGGTGGACCTACATTAAAATAACAAAATGGGTTAAGCAGGATAATCCAGTAATCTGGTTACCTGAAATTAAAAGTCTGGAAATATTTTCCACTAAGATAACTGATTATCGGGCAGGCTATTTTTGAGTCACTGTGACTCGGCCTGACTGACTCTTTTTATTCCTGAACTCTGTTGACTGCCCTCCTAATGGATGCCAGTGACTTGCCTTTGGCATGTCACCTGCGCCAGCATGAGCTGCCATTCAAATGGTTCTGTGCTCTGACAAGCAGCACTCCATGAATTGCCAGCTGGATAATTCACAAGGTGCTGCCGTGTGCAAGCCAATACCAGCACCTGGAGGCCTTTATAGATGCTGCCACTAAATGCATGAAGAAATCTCAAGTAAAAGTTGCACTTTTTAATTTTAATGCATGTATATAAACCTGCAACATTAACTACCTCTTTGGTTTGAAACTGCAGATGTAACCAATATTTCTTTGCCTAAATTATGCCCCATACGCTTTGGGGGAAGGGAGACCCAGTCATTAAAGATAAAATATCAAGTCATATAAAATGTCATGTAACAGTAAACTGCAGGCTTCACTGCAACTGCTTGGAACATGGGATGTTTTGCCTTCCTAACTGTGTTAAACCCGGAGGCTTGGCGTGAGTGTATCAGAAATCAGGGGTGCAATATCCATGATTATAACTTGGAGATGAGATAAATCCTGACTTGGAAACTATTCAGCAATCTGGTTGGTTCCATTCAGTTCAAAGCAGTTCAATTCAGTTCGGTTCAATTCACCTTACTCATTTTCATAAATGTTTTGGACACACTATATGTACTGGGCACTGAGAGGATACAAGGAAGCAAAGAGCTGCAACCTGCCTCTGCTAATGCAGTGCTGGTGCTCTGAATCTACTCCTCTCCATTCGTCTCCACCCTGCCCTGCACACTGGAGGCCTGGTTTATGTGGACCCATCACTGTTCTTCTGCTGTTGGCTTTGGATTGACTCAGGCCATGGAAGCCACCGACAGGAGATACCAGTGGGTAAGAGAGAGAGCTTGGAGTATTTATTCCCCTAACTCCCTCCCGAACTGCAGGCTCATGTCTCGTTTGCATCTGGCCAGTTGTCTTTCTCCATCCAGCTCTGTCTCTGGGTAGATCCCTTGCCCTTTACACCTAAGGTGTGGTGAGTGCTCCCTGGTGTCCCTGTCCCCAGGATGCTACCCCGGCCTTGTTGCCTTCCATAAGTTCTGCTCACTCTTTTGAAAATACTCTTTTTTTAATGTAACTCTTTCAGGTTATTCAGTTTGCCTGTACCCATCAGTGCCTTGCAGAGGAGCCCAAGAGATACCCAGAAGTAAGCTTCCATATGAATTAATTCATTCATTTATAGTTAAGTGCTTATTATGGATCAAGTGACTAGGTGCTAGGTCCTGGGGGTATACCCCTCTGTAAATATGAAAGATACAATCCAGCTTTCAGTGAAAGCATTGCCTTTTAGAGTGCATGGAAATTAGTGATTGCAAAATGGTAGTGAGTGCAGGGCAGGTGATGTTAGGGTATGTGACAGCTTGCCTTGTGTTCGGACGGGGGTCCTGTGAGTGTAGCTTGAATCGAAATAGAAAGCAGGAGGGGGGTGTGAATTAGGTAAGGATGTGACAGCGCTGGGGTGGTAGAGAGTGCGGTGGGAAGAAGGAAGCACCTCCGTGGAGACCTTAGGGTAAGCAGGAATGGGGCCCCTTGGAGGGGAGTGAACATTCAGTCTGGCTAGAACTGGAGAGGATGCAACAGGGAGATGGAGGTAGAGGATGTGGTGAAGAGAGGCCAGATGCCAATCTTGTATCCCCTGTGGGCAGGTCTGGAGCTTATTGTAAGGGGATGGGAAATCATTGACAACAGGTCTTTAAACAATTGGATGTGTGTTTTAGGAGTCTGCTGGCTTGCAGGGTCGAGATTGATTGGGGTTGGGGGATTGGAGGCAGGGAGCTAAGAGGTTCTTTGAGTAATCCAGGCAGAAGATAATGTTGGCCAGAGTTCACAGTGATAGGAATTAAGAGAAGCAGATGTGTCAAGAGGGATTTAGTTGCCTTCTCTTTATTCTCTCTTTCTTAGCTACCCACATGAGATTGTTAAATTCAGTCTAAAGCTGCCTCCTTTCATATTTTAAGCTCAGCCTAAAAGTTTCTCTGTACATAGTGAACTCTAACTTAATGGAGTTGTAAACAGACTGTAACCTACTATTATGCCAATCACTGAGTTTTGGTCAACGGGGGTCAGTTGTTCAAACAGCATTCTAATAAAGTAAATCAGAACTGTAGCCAACTGGAGGTTTCTGTACCTCACTTCTATTTCCTGTAGGCCTCTTTCCTTTTTCTGTCTATAAATCTTCTTCCACCACGTGGCTGTGCTGGAGTCCCTCTGTGCCTACCAGATCTGGCTCGAGAGGCTGCCCCATTGAAAACTCGTTTTTTGCCCAGTTAAACTCTTGTTAAATTTAACCTGGGTATGGTTTTCCTTTTAACGTGGTCATCTCCAGAGGTCTTTTTCCAGAGCGACATAGTTGCTTGGGTAGAAATTCCAGCAGCAAAAGGCTCCGAGGGAACATCAGAGTGGTGGGAGAGAGGCAGGGATGTGGGGGAGATGGATGTACCGCTGAGTCTTGCTAACAGGAGCCCTGGGGAGGAGTCCTACAGGGCCCGCTGAGCCTCTGGAGCACCACGTAGGGCACCACTGCCCCCTAGTGTTCCCAGGGAAAAAGTACCTAACAACCAAGTGAGGCTGGGAAGCCCAAGTATTGGTGCTTCCTTCTGCTCTCCTCTCTTTTTTGTTTGGACGGAGTCTCGCTCTGTTGACCAGGCTGGAGTGCAGTGGCAAGATCTTGGCTCACTGTAAGCTCCGCCTCTAGGGTTCACGCCATTCTCCTGCCTCAGCCTCCCGAGTAGCTGGGACTACAGGCGCTCGCCACTGCGCCCGGCTAATTTTTTGTATTTTTAGTAGAGACGGTTTCACCGTGGTCTTGATCTCCTGACCTCGTGATCCGCCCGCCTCAGCCTCCCAAAGTGCTGGGATTACAGGGGTGAGCCACCGTGCCTGGCTCTGCTCTCCTCTTTTTAGCCCCCAGGGCGGAAGCACTAGGTCCAGAAAGGAGGGAGCAGAGAGTGTCTGAGGCCCACCAGGCTCTGTTCCCACCCAAGCTTTAGAAAGAGAAAGCGTAGACCACACCCCCTTCCCTAGTTTAGGTTCCAAGCTAGGATGCTGCTTGGTGCTGAAACAGGAGGTTGAATCAGGGGAGAAAGACTCTTTTAAAAGGACTGTGTTTTTAAACAACTGAAAGTGTTCAGGAATCCTGGAATATGCCTAAGGTGTCAATATGGAGGGGAAAAGGAAATTTGACAGAGTAGAATGAGAATAAAATGGTTTCTTGTGTATATCCCAATGAGTTTAAACTTCTCAGCATGCACACATGCTTAAATGTATATAAACTTAAATTTGCACAAATGTTAAAACCCTTATATATGTATGTATTTACATGTAAGTGTATATACACAATTTTATACTTATACATTATTTTTACTTATATGTACACACACATACTTCCCTGTATACATTTATTGTGAAAATTTGGAAAATATAGATATATATATAAAAAAGATGAAAATTATCTTGTCACTCAATAACTTCATAGCATTGTATTGCATAAAACAAATGCCTTTTAAAAAGTTTTCCCCATTGAGACAAGTTGTATCGACATTGTTTAAAGCATTTGGTAGATAATATGAAAGCGTTTTCTGGAGAAGTTGTACCAATTTACATTGTTTCTGGCACACTTCACAGCATCTGGTATTATAATAGTGTTGATACTGTGTCCGGAATTGGTGGGTTCTTGGTCTCACTGACTTTAAGAATGAAGCCTCGAACCCTCGCGGTGAGTGTTATAGTTCTCAAAGATGGTGTGTCTGGAGTTTGTTCCTTCAGACATTCAGATGTGTCTGAAGCTGCTTCTTTCTGGTGGGTTTGTGGTCTTGCTGACAGGAGTGAAGCTACAGACCTTCACAGTGAGTGTTACAGCTCTTAAAGGTAGCATGGACCCAAAGAGTTAGCAACAAGATTTTCTGCAAAGAGCGAAAGATCAAAACTTTCAGAGTTTGGAAGGGATCCTAGCAGGTTGTCACTGCTGCCTTGGGCAGCCCGCTTTTATTCCCTTATCTGACCCCACCCACATCCTGCTGATTGGTCCATTTTACAGAGCGCTGATTGGTCCGTTTTGACAGAGTGCTGACTGGTGCATTCATGATCCCTTAGCTAGACATAAAAGTTCTCCAAGTCCCCACTAGACCCAGAAGCCCAGCCGGCTTCACCTAGCGGATCCTGCACCTGGGCTGCAGGGAGAGCTGCCCGCCAGTCCCCAGCCGTGCCTGCACCTCTCAGCCCTTGGGCAGTCAATGGGACCGGGCTCCACGGAGTAGGGGGCGGCGCCCGTCAGGGAGGGCGCGGTGGCTGGGATATGGCGGGCTCGGATTTGGCGGGCTGCAGGCCCCGAGCCCTGACCCACGAAGAGGCAGCTGAGGCCCCGCGAGAACTCGAGCGCAGGCCGGTCAGCACTGCTGGGGGAACCTGCGCACCCTCTGCAGCTGCTGGCCCAGGTGCTAAGCCCCTCGCTGCCCTGGGCCGGAGGCGCAGGCCAGCCGCTCTGAGTGAGGGGCCCGCTGAGCTCGCGCCCGCCGGCCGGAACTCACGCTGGAATGTGACCGCGGCTCGCAGCCCCGGTTCCCGCGCGCGCCTCCACACCTTGCTGCAAGCAGAGGGAGCAGGCTCTGGCCTCGGCCAGCCCAGAGAGGGGCTCACATAGTGCAGTGGCGGGCTGAAGGGCTCCTTGAGGGCCGCCAGAGTGGACGCTGAGGCCGAGGAGGCGCCGAGAGTGAGGGCTGCTAGCACATTGTCACCTCTCAATATGACTAATGCAAACTTTTGTCAATATGGTAAGTAAAAAATAGAAGCCTATAATTTCTTTACTTTGTGTTTTTTTATTAGTGAATCTAAATTTATCATTAGATGTATTCTGCTCATGCATATGACTTTTTCTGTAATTTCAGTGGTCATGACTATTGCCTATTTTTAAAACTTGAAGGATGGGTATGGTGGCTCATGCCTGTAACCCCAGCACTTTGGGAGGCCAAGTTGGGAAGGACTGCTAAACCCAGGAGTTCAAGACCAGTCTGGGCAACATAGGGAAACAAAAAATTTAAAAAATAGCTGGGCACGTTGGAGCACACCTGTGGTCCCAGCTACTTGGGAGGCTGAAGTGGGAGAATTGCTTGATTTTGGGAGACTGAGGCTGCAGTGAGCTGTGAATACACCAGTGCACTCCAGCCTAGGTGACAGAGTGAGACCTGTTTTAAAAACAAGAAAGGCCGGGCACCTGTAATCCAAGCACTTTGGGAGGCCGAGGCAGGCAGATCATGAGGTCAGGAGTTCCAGACCAGCCTGACCAACATGGTGAAACCGTGTCTGTACTAAAAATACAAAAATTAGCTGGGTGTAGTGGCGCACACCTGTAATTCCAGCTGCTCAGGAGGCTGAGGCAGGAGAATAGCTTGAACCCGGGAGTTGGAGGTTGCAGTGAGCCGACATGGCACCATTGTACACCAGCCTGACAACAGAGTGAGACTCCCTCTCAAATAAATAAATAAATATAAAAATATTGAAAGGTTTGTTCTCTTTTTGTTTTAGAAAAAAACATTTATACACTAAAAATACTCATCTTGTGTAATGTACTCTGAAAATATTTTTCCTGTTTGTCTTTGAATTCAATTTATGTTACTTTTTATTCGACAGATGTTTTCTACTGATAGGTAGTCAAATACAGCAATAATTTTCTTTAAGATGCTTCCTTGTTTTTCTGCTTAGAATGGCTTTCCTTACCCTGAGATCAGAAAAATTTTGCCTATATTTTATTCTATACTTACTTTGTTTCATTTTTAAACATGAAACACTTCAAGCTATGCTGAATTAATTTTGATTAAGGTTTCGTTGTAGGAATCTACTCCCCCGTCTCCCACCGTGGTGTTACATCAATAATTAAGTAACATTTATTGAATAATTTATTCTGCCTTAAATCCATTAAAAGTTTGTTTTCATAGAGAGTCAACATGATGTAGGGTGAAGATCACAGACTTTACAGTCAAAACTGCCTGGATTTGCATTGCTTTACTTTGTTATTTACTAGCTGAGGACCAAGGCACTTAAAATCCCCAGTTAACTTGTGATGTAACATAGGCCTAATAATAGCAGGTTTTAAAGAGAATTAAATGAGTTAAGTAACCTGTAATACTTTGGTAGTATGTGTTAAAAGATTTAGTTTCATTATTTTGTGTTCTGTGTACTTGAACACATTCTGAACTGGGAGCCAGAAAATATGAGGATTTTTTATAACCCTACTATTTTTTGAGCAATCCACGTCACTTTTTAAAATTTCAGTTAATAATTTCTATAAAGTATAAGCAGTAGTTACAAAAGAACAGTTTTTGTCTCAAATAAGATTTTCTCTTTACTGTATATATATAAAATACATATATATTATCTCTGTGTGTGTATATAGAGACATACACATATATATACATATATACACACATATGTGTGTATATATATATAGAGAGAGGATTTTTAAAGACTGTATAGTAAACAAGTCTAAAATACATTTATTAAGAATTTCTTGAAGGATTGGAAACATAGTCCATCTTTAGAGGCCAGATTCTTAGTTACATCTTTGAGTTCGCTTTATTAAACTGAGAAAAATTGAACTTATGATGCAGCTGCTTGGTTTCAAGTAACAAACTGAGTCTGCTTAACTTATGCAGAGGGAGTTTGGAAGGCTATGGAGTTGCTCATGGAATAGGAAAGAGGAATGACAGCAAGGGACTACAACAGCTGTCTGTGTGTGGTTGGGGGCAGTGGGAGCCGGGTAAGTGGATTCTTTATATCAGGAACTGAAAAAAGAAAACCTTCTCCTAAACACTTCCCCACCCCCATGGAAAAAAAAATCTATTCAGTTTTTGTTTTGAATCATTCTGCTGAAGATGAAAACTTTGGGTATGAGAACATACGTGGCCCCAGCTTATGTCCTGTGCTCACCTTTGGCTAGAGGTGGGGAGGGTGATTTAATGACACTTGCAAGACTACGTTTAGAAAGGGTAGAATAATTCCCCAAAAGGAAATCGAAGTGACGTTCAATATTTAGATGGGTGTGATATCGGGTGGCAACATACAACAAATGTCACAGTGCAGTGTCAGGCCTGTTTTTTTTCCTGCACTAGCTTTTCGGGAGCCTGAGTGAAAGAAGCCATCAGGAGAGAGAACTTCTAGGATAGAAGCCGACTAACTCTTAACTTGTCTAGACAGCTTCACTTCCTAGGATGGTAGCCCAACGTTGCCTTGCTGGGCTCGTAATGGTGATCTACCTTTTCAAGATGTATGAGGACGGGGAGAGGGTTCATGATGCTGCCGCTACAGGTTCCCTGAAGGTCTGAGCTTAGGGAAGATTCAGTGTCTGACTTAGCCACAAGCAAGTGCCACATTCTTCAGAGACAATAAATGGCAGAGGACGAACACAACTAACTGCTGTCTGTCTTGGTCCTAAGACTCAAGACTTTTCTGTTTTGGCATAATTAAATCTCCTGAAGTTTGTTTCTTAAGAAAAGAAAGGAAATGGAAACATGAATTCATAAGGCTGCACCTTTCTCTCTGTGCAAATTCCCCAGGGAAGGTGATCCATTAGAAACAGAGGCAGACATGCCAAGAGCAATAAAGGGGCAGGCTCTCTGGGCTAAGCAGCTGTAGTTAAAGGCTTTCCCTGAGAATCCTGCTCATTCATTAATTCTGGCTTTGGAAGTGGGCCAAGCTGTGTGGTTTCCCCACAGCAAGGGGCAAGATCCTAATGATTAAATGTTCTTTGTTGCCTTGCATTTCACTTTTTCTCAGTAATGCACTTTGAAGAATGGAAAATTGAGTTTTCAATACTTTGCTACAGCCAAAACTAGGAGTAATTGAAGCCAGTTGAAAGCAGAAGGGAATGGCCAAGGTAAAATGTACAGCGTGGAGGAGGCCAAGGATTAAAGTTTGGTGCCTCAGTGGATCATGCTCTCTTCTTCTGTGCCATTTCTATCTTTATTGTGCTCAAAATCTTAGTTGCAATTTGCTTTTGGAAAATCAGGTTATCGTTTGGAAATTACATGCCTTTCCACATTCTGTTTGGATTAATGATACTTCAGTGTAAGTAAAAGACGTAAGACCAGAGTAGTAAGAAATGGTTTCTTAGTGGACGGTAAAGTGTCACCATTCTTTGCTTGAACATCTCAGGCTGTGTCTAAGTAACTAGAGGCTCCTTTTTTACTTTATTTGGATGGTTGGCTAGAACCTTATTTAAATAAATTAACATCCCTATTGAATCTTTATGAGCACATCTGAGTCATCTTGAAGAAATGAAATGTTTTTGTTTGGTAATGCTGAAAATTAATAACTTAAGTAGATTTAATACCTGGACTAGTTCTTGGTACAGTGTGGGTGATCTATACATATTAATTAAATGAATGAATCAATTAGGTTACTTTCTTCAACCCATAACCATGGAGGACAAATTCATTCTAACAGTGGTGTGGCTGAATAAATAAAATCTTTTAGTCTGGCGACTGTTTATAAACACAGTTCTAGTCTTCAACTGTTTGTTGTGGATGAAAGAGAATATATTTGTGGGTGGGAAACGACCGCTCTTTTGGGTTGAAGAGCCAGACCTCATAAGGTCTAGTTCCTACACCAATATCTATTTGCAGCAAAAAAGTTGGCTACTTTTAACTTCTTTAGGCTTATTTTGGCACTTGATTCAGCTTGATTTAGGGCTAGGAGAGAGAGACTGTGACAATGACAGGAAATTTCAGTGGAAAAGTTTGGCTTCTACATTTTGTTCTTTATTCAATAGCTACTTTTTAAATGCTGATAACATGCAAAGCAATATGGAAGCTGTTAGGCATCCCAGCCAAGAACTTACAGTAGATACAATTACCATTACATATATTCCTTGAAACACCTTTATTGAAATATAATTTATATACCGTGAAGTTTACCCATTTTGACTGTGTAATTCAATTGTTTGTAGTAGGTTTACAGAGTTATGCAGCCATCATAATTTTAGAATATTTTAATCAACCGCCCCGCAAATAAGCTCCTTACCAATTAGCTCCCCATCTCCTCTCCCCCAGCTCCAGGAAACCATCAGTCTACTTTCATTCTCTGTAGATTTGCCTATTCTGGATATTCTGTATGATTGGGATCGTATAACCTATGGTCTTTTATATTTGGTTTCTTTCACTTAGCATAATTTTTCAAGTTCATCCGTGTTATAGAATGTATTAGTACTTCATTTCTTTTTATTGCTGAATAACATTTGATAGTGTTTATTCATTCATCAATTGATGGACTTTTGGGTTGTTTACACATTTTTGAATGTTACAAATACAGCTGTTATACACATTTGTGTGCAATTTTTTTGTCTGACCATATGTTTTCATTTTTTGGGTATATACCTAGGAATGGAATAGTTAGGTCATATAGTGATCTTATATTTACTTTTTTGACGAACTGCCAAACTGTTTCCCACCATGACTTTATTTTACACTCACATTTACCATGTATTTAAAGAAAAAATGAGAATCTATTGCAAAAGTGAAAAGATTATTGTACTCACTGAAGACAGTATGCTTATAAAGTGTTGAGCACAGTGTCACATCAGACATAATCCTCATAGTAGGCCTCTATGGATGATATTATCAAGCCCATTAGGGATAAGAAAGCTGAGGAGTGAAGAAGTTCAGGACTTATCCAAGATCACACAGAAAGTTGTAGGTAAATCTGAGACTCTTAAAATGTATTCATCTGGCCCCAGACTGGCATTTTTAAGAGCTGAATTTCCCTTTTAGTTATAGAGATGAAAATTAGCATTTATACTAAGCATATACTAGGTAAACAGCATAGATCTAATCGAGGAGATATACGTTCTGAAGCCATGGGGCTACCCTTCTGATCCAGGATGAGATGGCAGATGCCATCCAGAACTTGGTCATCAGTGTTACATTGATTAATGGGGTCATGACATTAGAGAAAATTCCTGTTTGATCCATTTTAAGGGGTTCTAAATCTAAGAAAATGGGGAAATACCTAATTAGCTTGGTTGAGTTGTACCATAATCCCAAAAGACACAATCCTAAATGCCATGATCCCAAATGTTGAAATCCCTAAGGATCAAAATTCCTAGTCAGCAATCCCTCAAATCACAATCCCAAATTATCAAAATCAGAAAAGTATAATTACAAAATAAAATTTTTAAAAATACCCTTGTTTACATTTTTAAAAGGCAATTTACCTGAGAAATATATAAAAACAAAACAGAACACTTCATAGGCCACTTTACAAATAGAATAGGCAAAAATAACTTACATATTTTTGCAAATATACCTAAGCAGTCAGGTATACTAATGACAGTCACATGGATATCAGAGTTATAAGGAGATGAACTGTATTCATAAATAAGTCAAAAAGAGAAATGTATAAACACATGTCACTATAGTTGGTAACTGTGTGCAGCCACCGTTATAACTGTGGTCATCTGGAATACCATGATGGAAAACCCAACTCTTGATAAAATGAATCAAAAACCTTGATGTCACCACCACCTATTGCTGTTGCCCAAAGAGATAAGATCTTGAGGAATTTTATCATCTTTCACAAATGCCGATATACAAACAGAACACCTCTTCATTAAGGAAGTTTCAACGCTTTTACATATACATACAATGCTTACAGACAGAGTCAATGTTGTGATAATGTACTATTGTGGAGTCAAATTTACAAAAACTACATAAAACAAATTAGAACTTTTTAAGAGTCTACACATTTTCACGCTGCTGATAAAGACATACCTGAGACTGGGAAGAAAAAGAGGCTTAATTGGACTCACAGTTCTACATGGCTGGGGAGGCCTCAGAATCATGGTGGGAGGCGAAAAGTACTTCTTACATGGTGGTGGCATGAGAAGAATGAAGAAGCAGAAGTGGAAACCCCTGATAAACCCATAAGAGCTTGTGAGACTTACTCACTGTCATGAGAATGTTTATAAAGTGTGTAATTCAGTTGTTCGCGGTAAGACCAGCCCCCATGATTCAATTACCTCTTCCTGGGTCCCTCCCATAACATGTGGGAATTCTGGGAGATACAATTCAAGTTGAGATTTGGGTAGGGACGCAGCCAAACCATATCACTACGCAATTTATACCTCCAGTATTGGAAATGATGTGAAGATAAAATATATAGCATAGTGAATTGGTGCTTTGGCAAAGGAAATTTCTTCTATTTTTTGCCCTGTGTTTTCTGTGATCTTTGAAACACTTGCTGTATTTCGAAAGCAGTTATGGTCTACAAGTTTTATAAGTATAGACTGTTCCATTCGAAAGCCTGGTTATTGTTTGGCTCTTGGAATTAAGCAATTTCTTTTCTTTTTTTTTTTTTTTGTAGCACCAATAATAATCAGCTTTTAAACTTTCTTTAAACTACCTTTCACCATTAAGAAGCCTCATACACTTAACTCATAGCCTTTTGGCAAGGAAATAGTTTCACTGATTTCTTCCGTTATGTTGTAAGGGATACAGTAGGAAGGAATAATACTCAACCTCCTGAATACCAAATCAGTATTAGTCAGGGTTCTCCAGAGAGTCAGAATCAACAGGATATGTGTATAGATCAATAAGAGAGGATTTATTAGGGGAATTGGCTCATGCAATTACAGTGCCTGAGAAGTTCCAGGACAGGCCATCTGCGAGTTGGAGACCCTGGGATGTCACTCGCATGGCTCAGTCCAAGTCCAAAGGCCTCAGAACTGGGGAAGCTGATTGTGTAACTCCCAGTCTCAGGCCAAGAGCCTCAGGACCCGGGGGGCCACTGGTGTTAAGTCCTAGAGTCCAGAGGCCGGACAGCCTGGAGTTCTGATGTCCAAAGCAGCAGAAAAAAAGGTCTGTCCTAGTTCTCAGAAAGAGACCAATTTGCCTTCTGTATTTGTTCTTTGGCCTCCAGCTGATTGGATGGTGTCTGCAAGCCTTAAGGAAGGATTTTCCCCACTAAATCTACACAGACTAACCCTTTCATCTTCTCTGAAAACACAGACCCCCAAAATAATGCTTTACTGGGTTTCTAGGCATTCCTTAATCCAGTCAAATTGACACCTGAAATTAAGCCCACAAGTTCCCACCTTGTCAACATGGCACCCCAACACATCATCTTAAACTTAATTTCCAAATAAAAACAATAACAAGGTAATAGTTCTGCCTACCATGATGCAACTACCTGGAGAATAACCCCAAACACAAATTCCTTCCCCAGAATTTGGTTTTCAGGACTTCAACCTTCGGGATTTTAATCTTTCAGGATTGTGACTTTTTGGATTTTAGATGTTAGAGATTTTAGCCTTTAGGGATTTTGATTGGGATTTCAACATTTGGGATTATGGCATTCAGGATTGTGTCTTTTGGAATTGTGATGGGCACTGAGTTAGTTCACACAATCTGATGAGTGCTTACTGCAGACCAAGCATTTTGCTGAGTGATTACATTAGACACAGTCTAATCTTCACAACAGCTCTCTGAAATAGGCACTGGAATTGGCTCCATTCGGCAGATTGGGAAATACTGGCCTAGTGTTAAGTGCTTTTGCCTTGGTCATATATCTACGGGAGGTGACACAGCTGGGACTTACACACATGAAACCTGGCGCCAAAGCCTGGACTCATAAGCTTAACGTCATGAAATCCTTTTAGAAGCAGCAACCACTATGAAATTTACTCTGCTGTAAGACCTCACTGTAAAAGATTGGTCTGTGGTTACTTTGAAAATAGAGGATTTAAAATCTATGTCCAGTAAATGCAATTTTAGTTTTCAACTTCAAAGTAATATATGAATAGAATTATAGCTTTTTAGTCTTGACAAATGTCACCATTCTATGGCAAACTTTTGAAGAGAAATGTTGTGTTCCAGAAGCTGCAAGTACATTAAATCTTTGTGTACAAAGCCAAAACCTTTTTCTCTCAGTGGGGTGTTTTGTTGTGGGATTCCTGGATAACCCACATTAAGGACTCTCTGTAAAGTGAGAAAATCAAGTGATGGTATCATACAGGCCAAAATAACTGTCCATACGATGTCTTGGGGCCTTTGGTGGCATCCTGTGGGAGACAGCTCAGTTCTGCTCCTGGGATAACTGGTAGAAGACATTCTTCCAGGCAGCTCTCAGAGCTTGGCTTTCAGGCTGCACACAGAGCTGGAACAGTACTGGGAAATGGTCAAAACTGTATATTTTAAAACAGCTGAAAGAGAATTTTGAATGTTTTTGCCACATAGATACGTTAAATATTTGAGATGAGAGATTTGCTGATTAGCCTGATTTGATCATCCCGCAATGTATACATCTATCAAAACACCACGTTGTACCCCATAAATACATACAATAACTGTCAATTAAATATAAAGAGTACAAGAAAAAAAGGAAGCAAGATCAGGAACTGGGGTGATGTGAGCCCTGATCAAACACATACTCTCATGTAATTTTCATGAAGGAACTGAACACACTGTTTAATCCTTCTGGGTTGTGTTTTCTTAGTCTTTCACTTCGTAGAGTTGTTTTGAGGATGAAATGATTTGAAGCATATACAGCATTTAGGAGCAGTACTGGGACCATCAGGAGCTCTTATGGTTACCAGTGTTTGTTTAGAAGCTTGGGCTTTGTAGTCAAATAAACCTGAGTTTCACTCATGACTTTGGTACTTACTTTCTCATCTAGAGAAGGCTGAAGATACACAGATATTTATGCTCCCTGTTCGACAGCAAGGAGTTATACATGAGAAGTATCTACCTAGCCAGATTCCACATTTCCCATTTCTCCCTGGAGTTAAGTGTGGATAGGTGACTGCATTCTAGATTACAGAAACTTTGCACAAGTGATGTGCACCACTTCCAGGCCTGGCTCCTTAACCCTCCCAGATACTCTCCTGCATCTACTTTCTCCTCTTTATTCTGCTAGAATTATCCAAGTTGACAGAGCTTCTGGCAGCCAGGTCTGTGCCTTCCTCTTCAACAACCTAGTAGGCAAGAAATGAATGTCTATTGTGTTAGTGCAAGTGTGCATTTTTGGGTTTGTTAGAGTAGGTAGGTATGGCCACAGTTAACATATGACCTTGGGCAATTGTTTATCATCTGTGAACTTCCATTTGTAAAATGCAGGTAATGGTACTTATTTTGCAGTTTTGTTGCAAGGATTAAATGAAATCAAATATAAAATTTTCAGTATAATCAGGTTGTTTTTATTATTTATGTATCACTAACATCTAATAGTTAAAGTGTTATGAGACATTTGATGGAACTTTTACATGGCTGCGGTGTAAATCCCTTTTCTTTCAGTTATATGAGAGAAAAGTTATGTTGCTTTCCCAGAGCTCTGGGAGAACAAAGAGGGAAAGGCTGTCTGTCCTCTTTATCATCTATTCCCTTGACAGCTTTACACTGAGATTCTGCTGAGAATCTAAACTCCATGAGGATTGGGACTGGGTCTTATCTAACATTGCTTCCCCCAGAGTAGCTAGCCTAGTGTCTTGTAGAGCAAGTGATTAACACGTTTCTTGGATTTTTTTCCTAATATTTATTGAGTATTTGCATACTGTGTTTCCAGCACTATGCATGTGCTTAATTTTCTTGCATTATTTTCATACAGAGTATCTCATGTGAAATTCCTACAGTATTATGAGATGAGCAGTACTTTTCTCCATTATAGAGAGAAAAGTCATATCACATAGCAGTAACAGGAGAATTAAGATAGGAATCAAGGTAATCTGACTTTAGAGCCACTACAGTTCCTCTTATGGATGAATAATAATAATCTTTAGTTTACTGAGGACATATCATGTAAATGCTAAGCTCTTTACATGTGTAAACCCATTTAATATTCACTAAAGCTGTGTGAAGATGGAATTTGTATATTAGGTGAAATTTGTTATTAAAAACAACAAAAAAAACTAAAGGATGCCTAACTAAGGCATCCAACTCAGTCTTTGCTATCTTTGGGGAAAAAATTGATAACAGGAAAAATCTACTCATGAATATTTGATAATTATGAAAAAGAAAATCTGGCTGTGCATATGGTAAGATAATTATTTAATCTTCACTCATTCCTTCACCATTGAGTTAGCACCTACGGTATGTCAGGCACTGAACGAGGAGCTGAGGTTATAGAGAAGTCAGCCCCTGCCCTCAAGAGCTTTTCTTTTTGGTGAGTGAGGGAGAAACACAAATTTCATAAACTTAAGACATATTAGAGCAAGAGCCAGCTGAATTCTTGATGCTAGGAACAGTTGGACGTAACAGGACCAGTTTGCACAGTCAGAAGCAGCCAAGTAGGAGGTAATAACTTTGCTTTTACATAAAATGAATGATTTATGAGTGTTTTCTGTTGGGGGCAGGCAGGGAAGCAAAAGAAATGAGACTTACAAGTATTGGTTGGGTTCATTTATTTTAACATTTCCCATATGCTCAGAAGACAACATAATGAAATATATTTTCTTTGTTAGACACTGAAGAGCTTGGGAGGCCTTCCTATTTATTCACTGTATTCCTATCTCTTGTTATGATGTCTGCTAATATTTCCTATAAATTTGTCTTATTTCACTAAAACAAAAATAAGAAAACAAATAACACATACACAACAATAACAACAATTCAAGTAGGTTCATTCCACATTTTCTTGGGACCACGTTGGCTATAAGGAAGTAAATTAAAACTGTAAGATAAAAAGTTGTAGACCGCTGAGATCTGTAATACTGCTAATAATACCCAGGATTTCTAGAGTCCATTGGAGCCTTCAAAGCTTGTTTCTCTATCTGCTTATCTTTGCCTGATTTAATACTCTAGGGAAGTTGGCAAAAGAAGTAATCTGATGCTTATATTCAAGGTGATGAAGTAGAGTCTCAGAAGCATAATTATTTGTCTCAGGTTAAATCAACAGTGTATTACAGAACCATGTCTTGAACCAGGTTCTTTCTATACAATTGTTTCAGCTGCAGATATCTTGACTTTGAATTAGAGCAAGAAACCAGTGTTTTAATGTTTGTCATCTATTTTTTGGTATCAAAATGTTATTATTCATTAGAAGTTTCTCCTAAATAAAATGATGCTCTAGATATTTAAATAGATCCTAAAAGACAATTTTAAAAATTATTTTTCTGGTTCCTACCCATCAACCAATTTTTTTTTTTTTTAGACAGAGTCTTGCTCAGTCGCCAGGCTGGAGTGCAGTGGTGCAATCTCGGCTCACTGCAGTCTCCGCCTCCCAGGTTCAACTGATTCCCCTGCCTCAGCCTCCCTAGTAGCTGGGTTTACAGGCATGAGCCACCATACCTGGCTAATTTTTTGTATTTTTAGTAGAGACAGGGTTTCACCATGTTGGCCAGGATAGTCTCCTCCTGTTGACCTCGTGATCCGCCTGCCTCGGCCTCCCAAAATGCTGGGGTTACAGGCGTGAGCCTCCACACGCGGCCCTCATCTACTAATTTTTTTTTTTTTTTTTTAAATAGTGCTTCCAGTGTTTTTATAAAAAGTATGTAAAAATAATTTCTGGGCTAGTTTTCTTGAGCTTGCCTAGCTGTACTGAACTTGAACTTTTGATAAGAACTACATGTTTCAGATCTATCTATGCCTCAACAGCTCAGAAGTTTGACTGGAACAAAGACACAGTGCTGAGGGCAGCTCCAGGTGTGTCCTTCGGTCCTCGACCATGACATTTTTGAGTTTACCTTGGTGACAGTTCCCCAGCCTAGAATGTGTTAGCTTGGGTCTGTGCTTGTTCTTTGCTTGGCAGGGCCCAAGAACAAGCTTCCTGATCCTGGCATTGAGTTCTTTAAGGGTGCTACATGAATTTTTATAACCTATCCACCCACCTTACGTCATTATTTCAGAAATATATAAATTCCTGGCAATTCTCCTTTCTTTTTTTTCAAAGAAGGAAGGCCCACTGCAGTATCTTTTATCAATCTCCTTTCTGTCTATAACACAGGGCCCCATTTTCTCTCCCTAGGCATTGGTGACTATTTTCTCACAATTTTATCTGTCTCTGGCTTTTCTTCTCTGATCCATTTGCCACATTAGCACTGGTGTTATTTTGTTTCACTGGAATTTTAGGACTGAGCATGTCATTCTTCCACTTAAAAATCTCAGAAGGCTCAGTATATCCAATGCAAGATAAAGTCAAAAGTCAGGGAATTCAGGGTCCCAGGAACACCCAAGTAATTGACCTCAAGTGACCTTTCCGGATCCTCAGTACCAGTGCCAGGTCACCTACACTACCTTACCTTCCAGCCCCTGGGGCCTTTCTGCCTGTTCTGTATTAAAGCAAACATTTCACACCACCGTATTTTTCTTCTGTTTCCCAAACAAAGATACACTTAGTCTCACGGTGTACCTATGAAAGTGTCTTCACACATTTAACGTCCAGTTTAAATACCTCCTCCTGTGGGGTGCTTACCCTGATGATCCCCTAGAATTACATGCTGATAGCACATTACTTGTGTGAACATTAAACAATCTTTCTTGCTTATAAGGTAGCTGCTTTTGTGTTTGTCTCATCTACTAGATTAGGAGGATTGGCTTCATCAGCATGAGACCTGTGAAGCCGCATTACCATTACCGCCTAGCCCATGTTTAGACGGACCCACGTTTGACTCAATGCTTTGCTGTTGCCATTTTGAAATTCTTACTATTTTTCAAATAAGTTGCTCTCCATCTTCATTGTGCACTGAGTCCTGCGAATATTATAGGTGGTCCTGTCTTAAGAACAGGGGCTATTTTGAATGTATCTTTAACTATACCAGCTCTATGCCTTTCACCTAGTTGCTGCCTATTTTAAACTTCTTATTGAAAGAAAATGGAAATGAGTAGCCAAAAATTTGCTTAATTACAACATTTCAGAGCAGGAGCCTGGCTTGAAACTTATTTGAGAAGTTTGGGTATCCAGAGACATAAAGTTTCTCAAGGTCCTGTGTCAATGGAAGTAAGTTCCAGGATTTTCCACAAACCACATTTACTCCTTATTGGGGAGCGGCATGTTTCTACCAGATGTAAATAACAGGTTTGACGATGAAGCCACCTCTGAGACTGCCCAGTGGAGCTCTGAGGCGTGGGATTGGAATCTGTTGTAAAGATGAGAGGCAATGGATTCCCTTCCAAGTTCACATGATGTGAGATTCTTGGCATTCTTCTGGTAGTAACCACAGAGGCCAGCCAGACTAGCCCATGCATTGGATTTCTTACAGAGTCATCTTTGTTTTTTTCTAGACCAAGTTGCCCCACAGAGGGGCAAAGGGATTGTTTCTAGAAAGGATCACCTCCAGCCGGGCGTAGTGGCTCACGTCTGTAATCCCAGCGTTTTGGGAGGCCAAGGCAGGTGGATCACCTGAGGTCAGGAGTTCTAGACCAGCCTGGCCAACATGGTGAAACCTCGTCTCTACTAAAAATACAAAATTAGATAGGTGTGTTGGCGCATGCCTGTGATCCCAGCTGTGTGGGAGGCTGAGGCAGAAGAATTGCTTGAACCTGGGAAGGCGGAGGTTGCAGTGAGCTGAGATTGTGCCATTGCACTCCAGCCTGGGCAACAAGAGCAAAACTCCATCTCAAAAAAAAAAAAAACAAAAAAACCACAAAGGACCACCTCCAAGGAAGACCAAGTTTGAAGGACAGGAAGAGGAGGTGAAAAGCCATCAGGGAGTCCCTCTTTTATTCCAAACAGTATTCTTTACTTTTGTTCCTGCTAGACAGAAAGAAGCTGTTACCACTAGGACTGAACACAGTGATCTTTGTTTACCTTTGCTTGTATTGAAATTCAAATTTCTTGCCTTCAGGAAAAGAAAACCATGTTATAGCAGTTGCTGACAATTTAGGCTGTTTCTTTAATTATAAATTAATGTTTTGTTTTTTTTTAAAAAGAGAATACTGGAGCTTTTTTAGTGGAAGGATGCAGAATTTTTGTATTGAGGACTGAGGAAAGGAGGAGCCATTTAGGAGGACAGGAGGGATCTTGTGTTATTGTAGTATGAAAGCTGCCATAGATAATATGTACATGGATGGCTGTTTTCCAATAAAACTTTATTTACAAAAACTGATGGCAAGCTGCATTTGGGCCTTGGACTATATTTTGCTGACCCCTGCTTTAGAGAAATTGACAACTTTATACTGAGAGAAATTTTGCAGAAACGCTTCTCTTAACATTACTTATAATACTTAAATGGTCATTGTTCATAGAATGAGGCTGCTATGTTGTATAGTCAATCAGTGAAATACTATATAGTAGTGAAAACTAATGATCTCTAACTACATACATCAGTGTTAACTGATTGTAGACACAATGAAAAACAAATAGAGTAAGGCACAGAAGACAGGTACACAACATGATCCTAAAGTTCCAAACAGGTAATCACCATATAAATATATTTAGGGATACAGATACAGGTAGGTGAAACTGAAAAGAAGAACTACAGAGGAAAGGAAGGGGATAATTAAAAGAGGCATGGAGTTATCATTGGGGAGAAAATGGATATGAAAATGGTTAAAGTCCTGGGACTTCAAGAGTACTACATGTCAGTTTTATTTCTGAAGCTGATCTGATGAACATAATGATGTTTATTTTATTTTGTTTTATTTTTTGAGACAGAGTCTCACTCTCTCACCCAGGCTAGAGTGCCGTGGTGCAATTTCAGCTCACTGCAACTTCCGCTTCCTGGGTTCAAGTGATTCTCATGTCTCAGCCTCCCGAGTAGCTGGGACTACAGGAGTGCACTACCATGCCTGGCTAATTTTTTTTTTTTTTTTTGTATTTTTAGTAGAGACAGGATTTCACCATGTTGGCCAGAATGGTCTCAGACTCTTGACGGGAAGTGATCTGCCTGCCTTGGCCTCGCGTAGTGCTGGGATTACAGGTGTGAGCCACTGCATCTGGCCTATTTTTTTTTATTATTATTTTATTAGGTTAATGCAAAAGTAATTTAGGTTGGTGTAGCAACCTAATATTTAATAAAAATACATATTTTAGGGGTACTTTTTGGTAGATACACAGTTAAAAATGTAAGTAAGGCTAAGTAACTTAGCAAGACCATTCAACTAGTAAGTGGCAGAATTGGGATTTGAACTTCAGTCTCTTTGGCTCCAAAGCTCAAAATCTTTCTAATCACTTCTCATGTGCCTGGGTTTAAGCCAGTGTTGTGTTATTGTATTCCTTTCACTTAATTGCTTCTCTATACTGAGATATCACAAAACAGATTTGTACAGCCTCCATTTTTACCCAAATCAGTGGAGCCTGTCAAGTTAATTGGTTGTGACATGCAGCTTCCAGAATGTGTAATTATCAGCTACATTGAGTGGGAGGTTCAGATGACAGTGAATAGTACATGTAGACAGAAATCTGTGTGTTGCTACAACTGAAGAACAAGCCAAAAATGTAACATTAATCAAAATGCCAATGTAGTAGTATACCAGAAAATAGATCTATGTGGAAATGAAAGTCAGAGCAATCTATAAGCATTCATATTTGTAATCCACAATTAGTCTCTGTGCATCATAGTTTCCTTTTTAACAGCCAGATATGGAGAACCAGTATATTCTACTGGATATAAATGGAAGAATGGTCCCTTCTTTCATTCTACAATAACCACAGTTTCATCCCCTTCTGTCTATAGCAGCTGATAGGTGAGTCTGACTGATTACTCAGTCAAGTCAACTTTCAAATATGAGCAGCAAAATCTGTTTCAATAGCCTCAGGCAGCTCCAAGAGCTCCTGTACCATCTATAGTGGAAGTAGTTATGTAAGCTAGACAGCCAGGGTTTGTATCTTGGCTTTGTCGCTTACAAGCTATGTGATTTTGGACAAATAACTTCACCTGAGTCTGTATCCTTATTGGCAGAAACTTGTAAAGTAGCTCAATACTTTTAAATATTGGCTGATCATTTGAATACCCTGGATAGCTTTTTTAAAATACCAATAAACTGGCCCTACCTGCCCTGGACCAATTAAACTGGTTTGTTTGTAGTTGGAGAGAAGAGTCTTGGATCCTGGCTTTTTTAGAAAGCTTAACTCATTTTAAAAAGTGGGCTAGAACTACTGCCTTATGGATAGTTGTGTGATTCCTAAACTGGAAAAAGGAACCTTATAAAACCATCCATTTGATTCTCTCCTTTATAATACAGAAAGTGATATACAGGGAGGTAAAGTGATCCACCCAATGTCCAATGGCCAGTTGTGTAGCAGAACCAGCACTACACCAAATGTATCTTAATCTCTAGCCTTGCACTCATTAGAAAGACATTGAATCTTCAAACTAGAAACACCAAAGACTCTTTTCTCTATTTGGAAGAAATAGTATTCCCTCTTAATTTCAAAAATGTCTAGTTTATATGTTAAATTGTTACCTAGAATATAAAAATGCATCACAAGCAAACAAATGAAACCACCAATGAAACCAACCAGGGGTGTGTGTGTGTGTGTGTGTGTGTGTTTTCAGGGGTGGAGGTGCTTGCAGTGATAAATAGGACCCAGGGCATTCTGAAGAAAAATGACATATTAGTCTACTCAGACTGCCATAATAAAACACCATGGACTGTGTGGCTTAAAACAACAGAAATGTTTCTCACAGTTCTGGAGGCTGGGAAGTCCAAGATCAAAGTGCTGGCAAGGTAGGCTTTATTCTGAGGCCTCTTCTCTTGGCTTGTAGGTGGCTGCCATTTCACTGTGTGCTCAGATGTCATATGACTTCTTTGTATATGTGTATGAAAGGAGTGGAAAGGAGAGAGAGTTAAACGAAGGAGGGGAACTGAAAGAGAAGGGGAGAGGGAGATAAAGGGAAAAGGGAAGGGGAGGAGAGAGAGGGAGGGAAAAAGGGAGAATGGGCCAGGCGCAGTGGCTCACACCTGTAATTCCAGCACTTTGGGAGGCTGAGGCGGGTGGATCATTTAAGGTCAGGAGTTCAAGACCAACCTGGCCGACATGGTGAAACCCTGTAACTACTAAAAATAAAAAAAATTAGCTGGGTGGTAGTGGTGCGCACCTGTAATCCCAGTTCCTTGGGAGGCTGAGGCAGGCGAATCACTTGAACCTGGGAGGCGGAGGTTGCAGTGAGCCGAGATCACACAACTGCACTCTAGTCGACTAGAGCCATAGAGTGAGACCCTGTCTCAAAAAAAAAAAAAAAAAAAAAAAAGGAGAGTGCTAGTTCTCTGATATTTCTCCTTATAAGGCCAATTATCTCAACATGAACATCCTACCCTACTAACCTCGTGTAATCCTAATTACTTCTTAAAGTCCTCATCTTGAAATACCATCACATTGGGGGTTAAGAATTCAACATACATATTTGGGGTGACACAGTATTCCATTCTTAAAATCTAAGTGACATTTGAATCTCCTTGTAAGAGTGACTAGACCAAAAATAAGGTCTCTTATTATGGTCCGTGGGCTACTATAAAAAATCCTACATTAGTGGTTTTCAATCCTGGATATAAATTAGAATAACCTGGGAGCTTTTTACATAATACTGATTCCCTACACCTCTTCTCCCAAAAACTGGATCAGAATCTTTGGGGATGGCAACCAGGCATCAGGGTTGAGAACCACAGCAGCTGGGCCCTGAAGCACAGGGAGGTCATCAGGTTACCTAGTGCCAAGTAGGAGATAAGACTCATATACCATACATGTCTGAATATAAGCTGAGGACTTTCTCTGAAATTATTTTTCATAAAAGAATAACCCATATGTTGCATTATGTTCAAGTTCTAACGGTTTCTCATGTTATTGGACGTTCTCATTTACTGTGTGTGTACCACACCATTTTTAACAACTATCTTAATGCCATGCAAATTGAGTAACTTGGGATTGCTTCATATTTAGACATATAGGATTACGCTATCACTTAACTTCTTTTCCTTCCATCAGACTCTGAAACTCCCATATTAGCAGGTCCATGGACTTTTAAAACCTTGGGCAAGTTACTTCCCCTCCTTAGGATTCAGGGTTTTTTTTTGCATTTAATAAATTGAGAGCCTTGGACAAGACTGAATAACATTGTATAAAGCCCCTGAATTACAGTGTCTTTAACTCTACCTCTTCACCTATTTTGCATACACACTTTGGGCAAACCACTTACATCACTTTATTTTCTCTTTAAGTTTGCTTTCATTCGGTGTAGTAGGTTGTATTTGGTTCAGAATATTTGCTGCCCCTCCGTGGAGCAATTATCCTTTCTTACTCCACTGGACTCAGAAGTACATACTTGACTTAGTTTAGCCAATGAAATGTGGGCAGAAGTGATTCGAGTCATTTCTGAGCAGAGACTTTTAACAGCCAGTTTGTGTTTTTGCCATATCTTTCTTCTTTGCCATGAAATCATTGATGTCTCACAGAAAAGATGACATACGATTTATCGTCTAAACTAGGAATGTTTAAAAACAAGAGATTACACTACTGAGAGTGAAAAGATATGCTATTTATTAATAATTGCTCTGCAACAATGGGCATCAACTAGCACTGTGTTGGATAAACTTGAGATGTGTAGTCACCCTTCAGAGACAGAGACCTTTTAGCCAGCGTGGGTCCCAAGGTAGAGACAATGTGGAGCAGAACCAAAATCCATTACAGTGGACACACATGAGAGAGCAGTAACCCTTTGTAAGCCACTAAGATTGTGGGGACCATTGTTACTACAGCATAACTTAGCTAACTAATAACAGAAATCTAAGCAACACAGCTGACTGATGCAGAAAGTTCGTTGAAAAGTGGCCTTATGTTGTCAATACAACTAAGTGGGTCATTCAAGTGGCTGCTGATACTGAAGATACGTTCAGAGGTATCTGGAGGTGCTGTGGCTTCTTCCAGTTTAAATATAAGGAAAGCTACCCCAATTATCATAATGGGCCTTGTGATTCTGCCTCGGACAGGCCTAATCTCCAAGTGCCGGCCTCACCCAAAATATTCTTCCAAGGGGTTTCTTTTGTAAATATCAATGTTGATTCATTTGACCATTCTACTCTGGCCAAAGATGATAGAACCAGGGTGGAGCCCTAATTAAGTGTGAGCAATCTGTAGGCTGGCCAGCAACCTACTTGATAGCCTTGTATAAATGCTCTGATTTACACAACAGTGGTGTGTTTTAATACTCTCTCGAAAATATCTGATCCAGAGGTATGAGACAACATACTGGTTTGCAGGATTTGAAAATCACACAGAAAAAGGGCGTGGGGTATAACTGAGTCATGCTAACAGTGGATAATAGAGTATGAGTTAACAAACTTGGGCCACTAAAGATACAAACAGTTTACTTGGTTACAAGAGATTTTGCCAAGCGAAATGTGTGTTCCCCAGATTACATTCTGGTCTTGGTGAAGCCAGCATGACGGTGGTTCCTACATTCACATGAAATTTGACTTGTATTGTTCCTGGCTCTCCCTAACATGGACAGCACAGACAACATTCTTACATCCAGCATCACTGTTCTTCCATTCCAAGAAAATCTTCCAACATTGGGCAAGAAGGACAACCAAAGGCAATTAACAAAAAATTGGTAACTGGCAAGAGTAAAACCATACGAGAAGTTAAAATGCCTCTCTGTTTTAAGTGTGGAGCTTCTAGGTCCAACTCAGCAAGACCTTTGCACTATTTGACTTGCCTTAAATGAAACTGCTTTGCATTGGAATGGACTTTTAATTTGTCTGGATATAATGATAGTTTTTTTTTTCTTTTTCTTCTTGAGGAGGTTGGCTTGGATCTTCTCATAAAAAAAGCATTTCCTCTTACTTCATGTGGTTTGTTTCACAACCAGTGTCCTTTGTATTTTGTTTCTGAGCCAATATTCTTTTTTCTTATGTCTTTAAAACTGTTGCTTAGAATTACTGGGGCTAGTTCCTCCCAGCCTCAGTTAGGAAAGAGATATGTATATAATAAAACTTCTTTAGTATCTGAATTAACTCCTTCAATACACAGAGAAAGACTTAGGTTACTGGTTAGCTTTTGTTTTCTGTCAAGGTTTATAGTATCTTAGAGTAAGAGCTGTTGTCACAGATCATTAAGTCTAAAAGTGCTGACAGGTAAAATTACACCTTTATAGCCTCGTGGCTAGTGAGTGTCATGGATGGAGTAATATCCCAGATATATGGAATCTCAGTTCAATGTTCTTTCTCCAGATCAGATTCTCATTCTCCTTTGCAGCTTTTACATTTGTATGCAGCTTATCCCTTCAAATGCAATACTTTGACTTGGGTTTGTAAACACTTCATTCATTCATTCATTTTGTGTCTTCTTTCCTTTCTAATATCTTTTCTAATCCCCACAACAGCTGTATATGCCAGGTATAGTGCTGAGCGCTGGGAATACACAGAAAAAAGATGAGGCAACTTTTACTCTTGAGAAGTGGCAGCATCAGAAATCAGCAATTTGATTTAATTTTGTTAGCAATAGATAACACAATTTAATATCTTAAGTGCTGTGGGAACTCAGTAGAAATGAACCAGTTGGGCTGCAGGGAATGGGTAAAAAAGTTTTCTCATAGGAAGTTACATTTAACAGCATTTTGGAGGATGTGTAGGAGATTGTCAGATGGGTAGGGTTGGGAGGAGAACAATAACAAAAACCCTAGCTTGCACAAAGAATCACGAAATGAATGGAGATAATGTCACAGCAGCAGCAGTATAGGATGTGAAGAGATATGTGTGCTAGAGGCACTTAGAAAGGTAGGTCTAGAGAGTGCCAGGCCTTATTGGCCATTTAAGAAGTTTGGAGTTTCTTTTAAAGGTAGTGGAGATGAGAGAGGAGGGAAGGAAACAGAGGGACTAGGTGAAAAGATGCCACACGCAACTAAATGGCTAAAAATCCAGATGACAAGAACTACCTGAAGTAGGAAGGTTTTGAGACAGTGGGCTAAACTCAGAATCTATCTTGAAACAGTGACTTTATGGGCTGAAGGGAAGTGAAGAACCATAGTTGACTCTGAGGTTACCAATTTGTAAAATTGAGTGGGTAATGATGGCAAATTGTGAAGAAGGTAATAAAAGGAGCAGAAAGGTTTTGGCCAAAAATGATTGCATATTTAGACATGTCACCAAGAAGGTGATGCTTAAGTAATAACTATAATTATTTAGCTATGAATTATGGAGAAGGGTCAGGACGAGATCCAGAAGGAAGGAAGCAGACATTTAGCTGCTTTCTCCTTTTAAATTTAGTATGCATTCTAAATTTCAAAGGAAACAAGTACTTGAGTGTTCTTCCAAATGGTTTAGGCCAGGTCACATAAGGAGGAATGAGAAAAGGAATTTAGAGCAGTTTTGTGCAGTGGATAAGGGTTTGAGAAACTTTAATTTAAACACTGTTAACTTTAAGTTAATCACCTCTCTGAAATACATCCCAGGACTATTGTGAGGATTCAGAGACATCTCAAAGGAATGTATATCAGACCACAGAGGTTATGCTCCCCTGTGGTTAAAAAACAAAAGCATGGCCCAGTGCAGTGGCTCACACGTGTAATCTCAGCACTTTGGGAGGCCAAGATGGGAGGATTGCTTGAGGCCAGGAGTTCAAGACCAGCATGGGCAACAGAGCAAGACCCAGTCTCTACAAAAAGTAAGAAAATTAGCTTGGTTTGGTGTCATATACCTGTAGTCCTAGCTGCTCGGGAGGCTGAGGTTGGAGGACTGCTCGAGCCCAGGAATTTGAGGTTACAGTGAGCTATGATCATGCCATTGCACTCCAGCCTGGGTGACAGAGATCAGATACTATCTCTAAAACATAAAATAGGCCAGGTGCAGTGGCTCACACCTGTAATCCCAGCACATTGGGAGGCCGAGGCAGATGGATCACTGAGTTCAGGAGTTTGAGACCAGCCTGACCAACGTGGTGAAACCCCTCTCTACTAAAAATACAAAAATTAACTGGGTGTGGTGGCAGGCATCTGTAATCCCAGCTACTTGGGAGGTTGAGGCAGGAAAAATTACTTCCTGAACCCAGGAAGCAGAGGTTACAGTGAGCCAAGATTGTGCCATTGCACTTCAGCCTGGGCGACAGAGCAAAAGTCCACCTCATAAATAAATAAATAACATAACATAACATAAAATATAATTAAACTCTAATCCATCTTGAATTAATTTTTGTATAAGGAGTAAGGAAAGGATCCAGTTTCAGCTTTCTACTTATGGCTAGCCAATTTTCCCAGCACCATTTATTAAATAGGGAATCCTTTCCCCATTTCTTGTTTCTCTCAGGTTTGTCAAAGATCAGATGGCTGTAGATGTGTGGTATTATTTCTGAGGACTCTGTTCTGTTCCATTGGTCTATATCTCTGTTTTGGTACCAGTACCATGCTGTTTTGGTTACTGTAGCCTTGTAGTATAGTTTGAAGTCAGGTAGCGTGATGCCTCCAGCTTTGTTCTTTTGACTTAGGATTGTCTTGGAGATGCGGGCTCTTTTTTGGTTCCATATGAACTTTAAAGCAGTTTTTTCCTAATACCATAAAAATCCTAGAGGAAAACCTAGGTAGTACCATTTAGGACATAGGCATGGGCAAAGACTTCATGTCTAAAACACCAAAAGCAAAGGCAGCAAAAGCCAAAATTGACAAATGGGATCTCATTAAACTAAAGAGCTTCTGCACAGCAAAAGAAACTACCATCAGAGTGAACAGGCAGCCTACAGAATGGGAGAAAATTTTTGCAATCTACTCATCTGACAAAGGGCTAATATCCAGAACCTACAAAGAACTCAAACAAATTTACAAGAAAAAAACAAACAACCCCATCAAAAAGTGGGCAAAGGATATGAACAGACATTTCTCAAAGAAGACATTCATACAGCCAACAGACACATGAAAAAATGCTCATCATCACTGGCCATCAGAGAAATGCAAATCAAAACCACAATGAGATACCATCTCACACCAGTTACAATGGCAATCATTAAAAAGTCAGGAAACAACAGGTGCTGGAGAGGATGTGGAGAAATAGGAACACTTTTACACTGTTGGTGGGATTGTAAACTAGTTCAACCATTATGGGAAACAGTATGGCGATTCCTCAAGGATCTAGAACTAGATGTACCATATGACCCAGCCATCCCATTACTGGGTATATACCCAAAGGATTATAAATTATGCTGCTATAAAGACACATGCACACGTATGTTTATTTTGGCACTATTCACAATAGCAAAGACTTGGAATCAACCCAAATGTCCATCAGTGACAGATTGGATTAAGAAAATGTGGCACATATACACCATGGAATACTATGCAGCCATCAAAAAGGATGAGTTTGAGTCCTTTGTAGGGACTTGGATGCAGCTGGAATCCATCATTCTTAGCAAACTATCACAAGAACAGAAAACCAAACACCGCATGTTCTCACTCATAGGTGGGAACTGAACAATGAGATCACTCGGACTCAGGAAGGGGAACATCACACACTGGGGCCTATCATGGGGAGGGGGGAGGGGTGAGGGATTGCATTGGGAGTTATACCTGATGTAAATGACGAGTTGATGGGTGCAGCACAGCAACATGGCACAAGTATACATATGTAACAAACCTGCACGTTATGCACATGTACCCTACAACTTAAAGTATAATAATAATAAATAAATTAAAAAAATATAATTAAACTTACGTTTATAAGACTTCCCAAATGCATCGGTTTAAGACAATAGACATTTTCCTTTTTAATTCACTGAATAAATTTATGAAAAAGATCTATCTTCATTTGATAGATGGGGCAATGGATTTGTCCAAGAGCACACAAGAGGAAGAGCTCTGAGATCTCTCAGACTCTAAAGGCTGCATGCTCTCTTTCCATTCCATGATGGAAAAATGCTTTCCATAGAGTGGGCATGCCCAGATAAAGGACTAAGTGTTCCTGGCCAGAATAGGAACTCTGAAAATGAAATGTCTGCATGACTTTCCACGTATTTCCTTACTACAAAGTTCTTCCTTGGGCAGAGAGGAAAGAGAATATATTTCCCACATCCTCAGTTTTATTGAGGGCAGGGTAAGCTAGTGTTTAGTATCGTAGTCCATGGAGTTGACATGGTAAATTGACACATTTGGGTTTAAATCTTGACTCTAGCCACTTGTCGGCAGTGGAAACCTAGACAAGAGATGAAACATTTCTGGCCCTTAGTTTTCTTACCTCTAAAATAGGGATAATAATGGTATGTATTTCAAAAGTTTATTGTGAAGATTAAATTAATTAATGCACTGAAAGCACATTGTTTAATATTTAGTAATCTATGCATGTTTCCTGTTTTATGAGTGTTTTAGGAACTCACCTCTTGCTTTTCATTTCTGTCCATGATGGCACCCACAAACCATCACTCAGAGAAGGCTCAATTGAAAAATGGAAAAAGGTAGCCTTGTGGGTATGGAGATTGGGAATGTTCTGTGTGGATAGTTGCATTCTAGTCATATTTCCAAGTTTACTCTAAAGCCACAGATTTGGTTGTATGGAATTCAGAAGTTCTAATTAGAAATATGAAGAAGGATATGAACTTCCTTGTATATTTTTAAATTGATATACCAACTACATTTGGTAAAGGGAACAAATCTTAAGTTTAAAACTTAATGAACTTTACAGAGTGAACACATTTGTATAACCCCCATCAAGATAAAAATAGAGAACATTGTCAATAGTACAGAAATCATTCCTGCCTCCTTCAGCCCTTCGCACCTGTGCCAAAGATAACCATATTCTGTCTTCTGTTACCCTAGGCTAGTTTTGTCTTTCTGAATTTTACATGAAAGGAATCATAGAATTTGTGTTTTTTGCTCAACATCATGTTTTTGAAATTCATTTATACCATTGCATAGAGCAGTTGTTTCTGCCTTTCATTGCAGTATTGTATCCCATTGTGTGAATATATTACCACAATGTTATTTTCCACTGTTTGTGGACTTTTGGATCATTTCTCATTTTTGGTTATTCACCATAATACTGTTTTAAGTATTCTTGAATATTTCTTTTGCACAAATCTATATACATATGCATTTCTGTTGGAAATGTACTCAGGAGAGGAATTGCTGGGTCATAGGATTACGTATCTATTCAGTTTTAGCAGATAGTATCTAATAGTTTCTGAAGTAGTTGTACCAATTTGCTGGACCACCAGCAAAATAAGAGTGTTCTAGTTCTCTGCATACTCTCTAACACTGATCCATTCAATTGTTATTTTTTAAATTTTAGCCATTTTAATGGATATATAAATATTTTATCACTGTGGTTTTAATGAGCAGTTTTCCAATGCCACATCGCGTTGATCAACTTTTCATGTGCTTATTTTTAGCTAAGTATCCTTTTTTTGTGTGAACGGTCTATTTAAGTCTTTCACCTACTTACAAAAAATTGTATTGTCCTTTATTTTTGATGTAAAGTAGATTAAACAAACAAATTTAAATACAAGTTCTTTGTCAGATTTATTTATTGTAAATATATTCTCACAGCGTTTTCACTCACTCAGTGATATCTTTGGATCTTAACTTTAGTAAAGTTCAGTTTATCACTATTTCCCTTTATGGTAGTTTTCCTTTGTCCTGTTTTATATGCTGGATAGTAAGAACTCATGAGACACATCTATGGCTACTGATTGGTGATAGAAATCAAAGGGGAAGGGATGAAAGCGTTTGATTAAACTGAAGAAAGGGAAGCCATACTTTCGAGGCCACGGGAGGGAGAACATCACAAGGGTTAGAGGGGTCATGACTTGGGGTTAAGGAGTTTCCATTAGAACACAAAAACATCGAAGAGACTGTAGAGGTTTGACATAGGCAAGGATGTGATTATTATTTTGCAGAAGAGAGACATTTTATAAGACTTTAACCTCAAGATAAAGTTTCCTGGATGGAGTCCAGAGTTATGGCTTGATTTTTCTTTTCCTTTTTATATTTGTGTCCAATATATGGCAAGGTGGTGCAGTGCTGATTCAAAGCTTCTGAAGTCTGAGAGGTTGCAGATGGTGTAAAACCAAACCTAAATTGCTTTCAGGATCCAATGAGTTAACTGGGCCCATATTTTTACGCATTATATGCTTAGTAAATGCCTCTTTCTTTCCTTGTACATAATTATATTAACTTAAGTAACAGCATGGGAGTGATTTGGAATTGTGCTTGGGGGAAAGACAGAATAAGTTGTGTGTGTGATTTTTTTTTTTTTTTTTTTATGTTTCATTTTGTTTTCAAGAATAGATCTTGGTTTCTATTTTATTTTTTAAAAACATAAATTTAATTAGTTAAATTTTAATTTTAGTTAAATTTTAAATTTAATTGTAAATATGTCATTTAGGCACTTCTCACATAGGTTATTTTATTTAACATTTTTAATAAAGGACGTATTTTTATCACTATTTTGCAAATGAAGAAGTGGAGGCAAAAAAGTAAAAGAGTTCAGATTTAAGCTCTTTTAATTTTGAAAGTCTCTGTCACAGTTTTAAATTTTAGGATTAAAACTTATTCACAATACTAAGTCTCATTTTAATGTACTTAATTTTTAGAGCACAATAGGAATGGATACCCAAAAGTTGAGCCCTTAAGCTAAAATAATGGGTTGCTGACATTATGAGAACTTTACTATTCAGCCTCTGGGCTTCATTTTATTTAATTGTAAAATGGGATAAATAATGCCTACCTTAGAAAGTTCTTCATTTGTTTATTCTTTCATTCATTTCATACATCTATGTATTCATTCAATAACCTACAATGAGTGAGTGAATTAATGATGTCTTTTCTCAGCTCAACTAGTGAACCGTCCAGTTACCACTTGGCAAAACTTACTCCATGATGCAACACTTAGTGACTGTTCTGTGGTCTAACATATTTAATGTCCTCCTTTCACTCGCAGTTTCCACCCCCAAACCGATTCAGTCGAGGGTCAGTCCTGGCCAGGTCACATTCAACATGCTTTCTCATATTTTCAGCTAACGTTTTTCCTATCCCCTTTACGATTATTACTTATCTTTAGCATTTCTCATTGTAAAAGAAACCTCAGATTTTATATAGGGAATCAGTCCTCTTCCAGTCTCGGTCTAGATCATTTGGGCAGAGAAAATTCCATCTTTCATTCCAACCATAGTTACGTGTCCCAGTTCTAACCAATCAGAGAGACACATGATTTTGATTGGCCACAGTGATTGGCTCAGGGATGGACAAGTTACACAAGCTGCACCAATCAGAGGACATTCAAGGATTTATGAATTATTGGAAAAGTGGCTTTACTGTCCATCAGTTTTGCTAAGAAGGTAGCATGTAAGTTTGAAGCTGCTGGAATTTTGCTGACCCTAAATGAGAACCTGAGAACGCAGCCAAATGAACAGAGTGCTGAGGCAGGAGTTGGAGAGACAGGCAATGTTTTAAAGACATTTTTTGAGTCTCTAGGTCTGGTGGTTCCTGAAGCCATGCCCATTTATTGAACATACCAATTACAGGAGCTAATCATTGTTTCCTCCATTTTGAGAAAGATTTCCATTGCTTGAAACTGAAGGATTCCTGATAAATACATGGGCCCAGTGCTCTCACCTTCATGAGCCCTGTGATGTCCCTATTTCCAGGTGTGTGTTTGTTCCCTTCACCATAACCTTTAGGAACTCAGTGTCTTCTGAAGTCGCTGTGCTGTGCTTCCTGGTGTGGACGCCCGCTGGCTCTCTGGGTGAAGAAGCCCTGTCTAAATAATTATCAGCAAAGCATCTCTAGCTGGAATTGGTAATAGGTGTAGTTACAAAACTAGACTTAAGCAAGACAGACTCAAACTGTAACTTGACTTAGCCAAATGCAACTCCTTGCTCAATTGCCTGTTTAAGATTCATATAGCTGAAAACAAAAGCATCAACTGTTTGGCCTCATGTACAATCTGTTGTGCAATCTGTCCGCTAATGGTACTTTTTACCTTCTAATTGTCAACAGGATATTTAAAATGCAGTCAGAGTCTCAGATCATCTGTTCATTTATTCAATATCCACTATATGCCCACACATGGTATACTGGAGACACAGTGGTGCCAAGACCTAGTGCCTGCCCATATGGGGCTCATATTCTTGTTATAGCCTCTTAATTTCATAGTCTCATGAAGCATTGTTATCTCTGTTTGTGTGAACGTGTGTGTGTGTGTATGTGTGTGTGTTTGCAATGTCAGAAATCTGTTGAGGCAGGGATTGGCAGATCTCTGTCTTAAATAATGATGGCCACTTTAAAGCTCCAGGATTCCAATGAAAGGCCTGTGAATAGATTATTAAGAATCCTCCTGCTGTTGCAATAGCTCTGTCTCTGGATTTGTTTCTACCTTTCATGGAAGAAGTATTGCCTAGTCCTTAAGAGGTCAGTTTCTCATAACCAGCTGAGCTCAGCTCTCATATCCACTGCTGACTAGATATTGCTCAGTAAATTATCTAACCTCTATACATCTCAGTTTCTGCCTCTGCACAATAGGATAAAATTTTGGCTAATTTTGATGGTTATAAGGATTAAGTGAGGTCCTGCATTTAAGCACTTAGCACTGTGCCTCATAGGCAGGCAGTCCCCAGTAAGTAACAGTGATTGCATTTTTTTTTAGTATTCTTATTTTACTGAAAAAACAAAGATGTCGTTCTACTTATGTTTTAAAATTCAGCTTAAATGCTCTCATTTTTAAGGGAGCTAGTTGCATTGTTTCTCATCTTTTGCTCTTACCTTTAATATAGTAGTTACTAATTTTTTTCCATAAGCTTTTCCATTTTGTTCATAAAAAGGCACAATGTCTTTGTTATGATCTTAATACTTAACAATCAATACTTAAAACGTGTATGGCTCATTCATTTTTAAATTTAATGGACAGATATTTAAGTGATTTACATTTGAAAGAATTCTTTGTTGTTGAACATAGACTGTAATGGGTCAAAGGCAGAAGGAGGCAACTAGTCAAACTATTGCATTGGTCTAGGAAGAAAAGATGGTGGCACCAGCTGGTGGTGGAAGTAGTAACCACTGTTAATACTCTGGACATACTCTCGAACTAGGGTCACAGATTTGGAAGTAGGAGAATAAGATTAATGATAAATAAGCATAAGAACAATAAGAAGTTAAAGTAAAAAGCCTTGTTCTACGATGACTAATTCAAGAAATGAGTTTTGTTTGATGGTAAATAGATTTGACCTGTAGATGGCTCCATTTTCCTTAGCTAATAAGAAGCTAAGATTTTGTGTGTGTGTGTGTGTGTGTGTGTGTGTGTGTGTGTGTGTGTGTGTTCGTTCTAGAATATTTCTAGGTCTTTTTGGCTTTCCCAGGCTGATGTCATGGCTTCACTGTAAATTAATAAGAGGTTTTGACTTTTTTTGTTCAGATAAAATTATGTGCTTTGGCTCACATTTCTAACATAAATTCTTCATTTTTGAGCCGCTACTTAAGAAATTTGAGTCTGGTGAAAGCTGGGGTAGTTTGGTTAGTTTAATGGATCTCAGGGTGTTCATTCACTTTTTCCTTCCTTTATTGAATGAACAACTGCTGTGTTCCAGGAACAATGTTAGAGGCAGTGAAGAATATTACTTTGAATAACAATGTATTTCCCATCCTTTGCGTATTATGATTTAATAAGAGCATGTTTTTAGAAAACATTTTTTAAATTTATGTATAAGGCACAATGCCTTAGCATTTTATATACACTCTCTCATTGAAATCTTCAAAATAACTCACGAGGTAAGTGTTATCCACATTTTATAGATGCGGACACTGAGGAACTGAGCTGTTAAGTAAACAGTTCAAGTTCAACCTGGGATTTGTATTTTGGACACTAGTCCTTCTAATTTACTCGGCTCCAAGTCATTCTCTCTGAAGTTGCGTAGACCTGTGAAGTCCGAGTAGCAGAGAGAGACAACTTCTCTGATCAGTCCTCACAGAAGCCTGGCTCTCTTCCTCTGTCCTCCTCCTTTATTCCTTTTGCATTTACCTCAGCTGCTGCTTCTCTTGTAAAACTGCTTCAGAGAATGTGAGGTTTCCCCCATCCTTTTTTTCTGAGCTACTAGTGCACATACAGCAAATCCTCTTTCTTTGTGGTGAATGTGTATAACAAAACAATGGAGAATAGGACTAACTGAAACCTTGAATTGGCAGATGAGCTTCTATATAGTTTTGAGAAGTATCCTCTTAAAAGACAAAAGGTGGACTCAGCCTAGAGTGAGCTCTTTCTAAGGAACTAACTAACATCTTCAGGGTATCAAACTTAAAATCAGCTCGGGATAAGGTTCCTATCTAATCTTTTATGCTGTGTCTCAGTGAGTTTCTTACCCCACTCCTTCTCTCTCTACTTATCGTATTCTGACCTTCCGTGTAATTATAGTAGAGACTACTGATTGTCTATCAATATCAAGTCCTTCTTCTTAAGTATTAGAATGCCCAAGCTTTAGCTCTATGCATGGCTACACAGGAACTCATTTTCCAGCTACTTTTGCAGCTTGGTGTTGCCGTGTGAATAAATTCTGTCCCATTGGATGGAAACAGAAAATATGTGTGCTATTTCTGTATTTTATAAAAAAACGAATGCATCATTGCTCCTCTTGCCCTTTCCCTTGTTTCTACCACTTGGGAAATGAGAAGGGGAGCAGTCACCTTTAGACCTAGAATTGAAAGATCCACATTGAAAATGTCGAATTTGCTCTTAAAATCTTGAACTGCTATGTAAGAGAGAAATAAATTTGTCTCTTGCTTAAGCATTGTATTTTGGATCTTCTGCAATTGATTTTATTTTCTACAATTAATACAGAGTTTATCACTTCGAGTTGGACCACTGTCCTAACAGGTATGGAAAACACATGCCATTGTCTTAACATTTGGTTCTAAGGGGTAAGACACACACATTTTAGGGTTGAAAGCCAGAGATCCCTGTTATACTTGAATAAGACATTTGATAAACTCTCATCCAAAATACTTTAAAAAGGCAGACCATATCTAGCCATGCTTGTTGGAAAAAGTTACACTGTTGTGAGCTAGCCTTCTTTTCTTTTTTTCTTCCTTTAGCCAAACGCTATCAGAGAATTGAAGTCAGGCCAGCTATTAGAGGTAGTGCTGATGAAACACTTTTTACAAAGGTGGGGTCTCAAGTCTGTATTGCCTCCCTCTCTCATCATGTGTTATTATTGTTCAGAAAATGGGAGAGAACTCAGTGCCAAAGATCAGATTAACAGTGTTTTCTTCCTACATAAGCCCATTGTTTCAAATTATTGCAAGATAGATATAATTAAATTGAGAGAGGAAAAAAAAAAAAAAAAAACAGGAGAAAACCTTTGACTGTGATTACTTACACAGGAACTAAGCTGAACGAAAGTAGGTCAAATGCCTACAAAGATTTTGAGGGAATATTACTACCAATGAAACTGCAAGCATGGCCTGCAAAAGCCTGTGACTCTTTTTTTTTTTTTTGAGACGGAGTCTCGCTCTGTCGCCCAGGCTGGAGTGCAGTGGCGCGATCTCGGCTCACTGCAAGCTCCGCCTCCCGGGTTCACGCCATTCTCCTGCCTCAGCCTCCTGAGTAGCTGGGACTACAGGCGCCCACAACCGCGCCCGGCTAATTTTTTGTATTTTTAGTAGAGACGGGGTTTCACCGTGGTCTCGATCTCCTGACCTTGTGATCCGCCCGCCTCGGCCTCCCAAAGTGCTGGGATTACAGGCGTGAGCCACCGCGCCCGGCCGCCTGTGACTTTTTGATGAGTAAGCTCCCAAACATATGCAATCTGTGTGTGGGGTTGGAGCTCGCATAAATAGAAATCTTTATAATGCATAGAATTTAAAAATTATAAATCTAGTAAACAACGTACTAAATAAATTATTTTCTATCTTCTTACCCTGAGAAACGTACTGTATTTGTCAGGATTCTCCAGAGAAACAAACAATAGGATACATGTATGTGTGTGTGTTATATATATATAGAGAGAGAGAGAGAGAGAGTTTTTTATGAGGAATTGGCTCACGTGATTATGGATACTGAGAACTCCCATGATCTGCTAACTATGAGCTGGAAGTCCAGGAAAGTCTGTGGTGTAGTTCCAGTCCAAGGACAAAGGCCTGAGAACCAGGGGAGTCAGTGGTGTAAGTTGCAGTGTGAATCAGAAAGCCTTAAAACCAGGAGCATTGATGGTTGAGGGGAACAGAAGATGAATGTTCCAGCTCAAGTACAGATAGCAAATCTGCCTTTTCATTCTATTTAAGTCCTCAGTGGGTTGGATAATGCCCACCTGTTTTGATGAAGATCTTCATTGCTCAGTTTACCAATGCAAATGCTGATTGCTTCTGGAAATACCCTCATAGACAAAGCCAGAAACAATGTTTTACCAACTGTCTGAGAGTCCCTTACATCAGTTGAGTGGACACATATACCTTTACAATGACCTTAATATCCAAGTTAAAATTTAGAATTCTGATACTCATTGGAGTTTCACTGCAGCAGTGCATGGGTGGCTACCTTGTGGTTCATGGCTCATTGCCCTTCTCTCTCATTCTTATTTCTATCCTGCATCAAAGGGTCTTGAAAGACATTTAGAGGTTTCTGCTCTTTATGCTTGCTTCTAAGATCCACAGACAACTCCTGTGTATGGATGGGCTCATCCACCATCACAAACAGCTGACATGCTTAGCAAATTATCATTAATGGTACTTGTATCTGGGTACAGGCATATGGGTAATATATATCAGGGTAACCTATTACACTTGGGTTCTTCCTTCCTCTTTCCTTCATTTTCTTTCTTTCTTGTTGGTACCACCATAGACATAAGTAGCACAAAATGCAATTATTCTCTAAGGAACTATACATTTACCATTCTGTATGACAATAATTTGTTCACATTTCTTTAAAACCCATGAGTTTTATAAAAAGAGGGCCAATGGGTATATTCATGCTTGAATTTTTCAGCAGGAATTGCCTTGTCTTCAAAGTACATTAGTGTGTCTTAGTTGAGAATACATGAATGACTGAATGAAGAAATGAATGATTGTATTTTTATAGCGTTTCAACTCTGTGCAGTAAATTGAAAAGGTGTATCAAGGCTTCAAACAGTTCCCTTCTAAAGGAGACCACACTAACATTTGGATAGATGGATTAGAAGACTCAGAAATGTGTCACCTGTGCAAAGACGTGAAAAATGGTCAGCCCTGTTTATATTTACAATTGACCAGAAATATTTCATTTTGATTCATTTCTAGGAAGAGCTCAGGTTTAGAGTGAGGACACGTTTTTATCAGCAACAGTTCACTCAGTATTGCCTAAATAAGCTTGCTAAAGCAATGACTAGAGTGTATGTTTAAAATTCCCCAAGTGTTTGGGCTAAAGAAATCATCTATATGTTAGTGTAATGATTCTCAGTGGTTACTCCAGAGGTTTGTAAGATAAGAGGGTAATATTGTAGGGTTTAGTAACACCGAGAGTTTTCTGTGTCCCCTTGTCGTTTTATCTTTGTTCCCTTAGAAAAACTCAGGATGGTACAAAACATATCTTTATTTTTACATTTTCGACATTGCTTTCTTTATGCACATATACTGAAACCATCTGTCTAAATTGTGGCAAAATCTGCCAGTTCCAGATTGGCCTCATTAGTCATTTGAGAACACATAAACAGACGGATTATGGAAAAATAAATAAATCTTGGATGGATCATCCTGGTCTGGGAAGGTTTTTCTCATCATCAGCCTTGTTGCCAGAGATGAAAAGGAACAGGTTTACATCTTTAAAACACTTGGAGGAGTTCTTACTCTAGAAAATGGGTTAAAAAATCTCCCAGTGACCCACTTAATATTTTATCATATGGCTGAGTTGAAACAAAGGAAAAACTAGCATTTTAGGAAGCTGGCAAGGTCTTTCAGGGGTGAAATTCTATAAGTGTTGTGCCAATAGAGAAGCACTTATCTAAGGAATGAGAAATAATTAGAGTGAAAGAAAATTAACTTTGGACACTATCTTAAAGGTAGTGTTTTTCTAAGTTAGTCATGAACTCACCCCGCCCCCCGCCGCCCCTAAATGTTTGTATTTGCTCCTAGTAGTAACCTCTTCCCTGTGAATATCAGTAGTCTAGTTGTGGATTGAATCATAAGACATGTATCTACTGTGCAAGCAAATTTCTGCCACAGTAGGAAGTCTCTTCATTTATGTTTTCTTTGGAACTAACAGAGCCTAAAAGACTAATGAATATCATAGGAAAGATGTGCTAGTAAGTAGAAGACTGCTAACATGGCACAAAATGAGGTGAATTTTTTCCCCCATTTCCCAACAAAAACAGCAGCAAGAAACTCTCTACTACCAGCTTTTCGCCATGTCCTACATTGCATTATTTGAGTTCATTTTTTCAGTTCTCAAAGGCTGATTAGGGTATATTCAATTGTGGTGTGTTTGAATCTCAGTGGTTAAATGCACTAAGAGCTTATTTCTCATTCATGTCAAAGGCTAATGAAAATCAGATGGCTTTTCTTTAAAAAAAAAAAAAAATGCCTCAGGGACCCATGTTTCTCTTATTTTGCAATGGTGCCATTTTCAGCTCATACCATCACTGTTGCTGGCACAGTGGAAGACACAGCACAGAGTATTGCCCAGGGAGTTTAATGCTGCACCTGAAAGTGCCATGAATCCATGCGCTTGGACTCAACTTGCCTACAAAGAGACTCAGAAATGCTCTTCTGTTTCGTGTCCAGGAAGTGGATGTAGGATTGATGAGCATGTAGCTGGTTCCAGCTCCAGAGATAAAGTTGAGTTTATGGTAGATTGAAAAAAATGGCCACACTATTTTGCAGCTCTTTCCTTTAAGAGGTAACAACCATAACCCTACTTCTTCCACCTGGGCTAGCTTGGTGTTTTGCCTTCACCAATAGAATGCGACTGAAGTGACATTTGCTGGTTCCAGAGCCTAGTTTTCAAGAGACCATGCAGCATATATTTTTGTCTTCTTGGAATTCTGTCCTAAGGCTGCCATTTAAGGAAGCTAATTCTAGTCTCCTGGATGATGGGAGGCCACATGGAGGAAAATCAAGTCACCCCAGCCAACAACAAGTGAAACTTCAAGCCCACTGACCCTTCCCCTGAAGGTAACTCAACTGCATGAGTGGGCCAGGTGAAGTGAGGAGAATTGCACAAAGAACAGAATTGTGATAAACAATAAATGGTTATTTTAAGTCACTGAGTTTGGGATTTCTTACATAGAAATACAAATGATACAAGTTTAAAAACTTTAAGACTAAAATGGGAGAGTCAACCTTTGTAGACCTGAAGCTGGTGGCTTTCAAAGGGGTGAGTTTGTTAGGGCTTTTTCATCCCTACTGCTAATCTGAGCAAGGCTTAGTAGGAATGTGGCGTTAGCTAGTATCCTAGAGGATGGAGGTGGCGGTGGCGGCGGCGGTGGTGCTGGTGATTGTGCTGGTGGGGTGTTAACAAGGGAAATAAAGAATTCCACATAGCAACTTACCAAACTCGCAAACTGCTTCTGGTTTATGGCTTGGAAATACGATTTATAAAAACCTAAGTAGTGAAGAGGGCGTTTTTTGGCCTGGGAGACATTTTGGTTAAATGTCTTCTGGAAACTTTTATAACTTTGTCACAATGGAATATGTTCCTTTTTAACAAATAGCATTATTTCTTTTATATGTATTAATTATTTTTTCCATATTAAAAATATTTTTTATAGCTTTATGTATTGGAATATTTTACTTCAAAATTTATTTTGTTCTAACAAGACTATTAAGGACTAATTTCATGTGTTACAGCACTTTTCATTTGAATTATCCCATTTTTGGAATATGCCTAAGTGGTTTTAATTTCAATTCATTTTCTCTTTAATGAAAAATACTTAGAAAGATGTTTTAAAATTTATGACTATGTGTATATATTTTACTTTTGTTCACTTTTAGTTTTATTATATAGTGATTAGAAGATGTGGCTAGCGTAATTTCTGCCTTTTTGAAATTGTTAAAACCTTTTTGTGGCCTAATTCACATTTATTTTTTTTCTGACTATGTCTGAGTAAAAACAGATCTAGGCTTAGTTGAGTAAAATACATATATGTATATATCTCCATTAAATCCAGCTTATTAATGTTATCTTCATGATTTCCTTCATAATTTATTCATTTATGTGAAACTAATGTTTAAATTTCTTTATTTGACTATAGACATGAAACATTTTAAAATTACATTTTTAACATGTGTTTTAAATATTTAGATGCTTCATGACTAAGTATATATCAGTTCTTGAGTTATAGTGTCATCTTCAGGGATTAAAGCATTATAGTGAATTAAAAAAAATTCTCTGATTAACCTGAAGGTTTTTCATTTCTATTAATATTATCGTGTCTGTTTTTTTAAACCACTTTTTATTAGAACATTCTTTTCAATCTGTTTGCTTTCCATCTTTCCATGTCATACTGTTTGGAATGTCTTTTGTGGACAGCATATAACCACATGGTTTTCTCGTTCAGTTTTGTTCTTGGTGATTCAGTAAAAATCTGATATTGGACTTTATCTTTGTCCTTGGGTTTTGAAAGGCTGAAGAGCCAAATGGCCTCTTCGATACCATTTCTGGTGTTCCCGAAGTTTGTACAATCACATGATTATGCAAAGCCGACCCTGAGAAAAGGATGTGAGTTATTTGTGAGGTGAGTCTATGAAACACTAGTTGGTGGGTGGGAAATGATACAAGAAAAGGAAGAAAGCCAGTAAAGGTATATTATTGAATCTGTTATTATGGTAACTAGATCTCAATTGCAGTGTAGACCTCTGGTGGACAGAGTAGACCACACCTCAGAGTAACCCCAGCTGAAATGTGAGTAGCTGAGGCATTTGTCCACCAAAACCCATCAATTGTTGATGGAGGACTTTCCGAGGGTGTGGAGGGTATCTTAACATTTCAACCCTTGTGGCCTACCTTGTGCACGAGTTGAATAGGCTCCTATGCTTGGAGGAAGCTTTCAGGGGAAGAGTCACAGGACTCCTATCAGAAAACTTTCTGTTGGCCTTCCCTGGAGCGGGTGATGGACCAACATTGACATTTGAATTTATTGTCAATATCTGAGTATTCTAAATATTAATGGCTGATTATTTAATGTTTTAGTATCAAAAAACAAGCTATATGCAAAAAATCTTAAGAGCTCTACTTGCTGAAATGTTAAAAGCTCACTGAAATAAAATGTATATCATTATTAAAAAATTAAAATTGTCATTTTAAAGATTTAGATGTTGATTCTACGTTAAATATGATTAAGAACTTTAAAATATTTTTAAAATATAAAAGTTTTCATTTAATATGAACATTGAGAGTATTTTGGCTAGAAAAATTGGTGAAATTTATTACTTTTGAATCAAAAATGTATATAAAATCTAAATTATAAAAACCAAATAATAGAGATTGTATCTTAATTTTAAACTTTGTAAAATTATTTTATTAGTGTTCTTAATGATAAACACTTAACCCCTGAGAACTTCACTTAAGTTTTAATTATTTAATTTGATATATGAATATTTTAAACAAAAAAAAATTTAGAAATTATTCACATGTAAAAATATAATATCAATTTAGCTGTCTCAAAATATTAAGAGTTGGAAAGCCTTCAAACTCATCCCTAAAGCTTCTAAGATACACATCTTGGGCCCAGGCTTCAAGACTTTCAAGGGCAAGGAAAAAAGTTTTTTATTTGTTAAAATTGTAACAGTCCACTGAAATATAAATGTACATTCATTATTATAAAATACAACCTGCAAGTATTGGAGAAAAGGGATTAGAAGAAAATATACCAAAATACATTTTGTTCATTCAAATCAAACTTTAAAAGAACAGGCTTTTCAAGAATACTTTTAAAAGAAAATTCCTGGCTGGGCATAGTGGCTCATGCCTGCAATGCCAGCATTTTGCGAGGCTGAGGCAGGAGGATCCCTTGATGCCAGGAGTTCAAGACCAGCTTGAGCTGTAACATAGTAGACCTTGTCTCTACCACAAAAAAAAAAAAAAAAAAAAAAAAAAAAAAAAAAAAAAAAAAAATAAGTAGCTGGGCCTGATGTAGTCCTAGCTACTGGAGAGGCTGAGAGAAGAAAATTCCTTATTGTTTTGAGTCTAGGATGCCTTTATTTTGGTTGTGATGAGGCAAAAGAAAAGCTTAATAACTTTAACTTTTTGGCAATGTGTCATTTGCAGCAGTTTGTATCACGGAGCCAAATTGTTCTCCTATGGAAGGCACCGAAAAATAAGCTTTATTTTGTATTGCAAAGTGCAATTCACCAATGACTGTGTACAAAACGAGCTAGCTGACAGGGCTGCAAAATCATTGTTCCTGCACTATAATGGCAAATCTGTAAAATTTGGCCCCACTTAACTTCTGCTATGAATATTCACACACATCCTGTTGTGTGTGTATGAAGGTTTCTGACAACAAGCATTTATTCTCATGTTACATGTTTGCAACTGATGTGACCTAGCTTTCACTTCTGGGTTGAAGGAATAACTGGAGTTACTCAGCTCCTTCCAGGAGTTATGGAACATGAAGTTCTTGTTCTTGTCTTAACAGTTCTGGAGGCTAGCAGTTCAAAATCAAGTTGTCAGCAGGATTGTCCCTCCTGAGGCCTTTCCCCTTGGCTTGCTGATGGGCACCTTCTCCCTGTCTTCACATAATCTTTCTTCTATGCCGGCTCCTCCCTGGCGTCTCTGTGTGTGTCCAAATTTCCTCTTCTCCTAAGGACACTAATCAGATTAGGTGGGGGTACCCTCTAATGGTCTCCATTTAATTTAATCACTTCTTTAAATGCCCTGTCTCCAAATACAGTCACACTCTGATGTACTGGGGGTTAAGGTTTTATCATATACATTTTGGGAGGACACATTCAGCCCACAACACTCTCCCTTGGAGGTGGCAGATGTCATGCCGGCTCAAATGCTTTGGTCAGAGCAAGACACATGATAATGAATGGGGCTGTGTAATCCTTTGAGAGGGGAGGGAGGAAATTCATTTGAGGAATAAAAGTGCCTTCTACTCAAGAACTGATATGTTTATACTTTTGCCACTCTGTCTTATGCAGTTTAATTAAGCATACATACCTATCAACACACCTACAAAGTTAACAGACAAAACAGCATAGAATTTTTGTAGTTTCTATATTCACCTTGGGATGTCCAGGGATGGGGACTGCAGAGTGGTTGTAGAGGGTCTCTGACTCCACATTTACACAGGTTTTTTGTACAGCACTTAAGTAACACATGGTTTAGCATATGTATTTGTAATTATAAAATAACTGAAGAATGTAGGAAAATACAAGTACACAAAAAATAACATAAGACACCCTCTGGTGCCTGCTACTATCCAGATTTAACACTTTGCCATATTTAATCTAGATATCCCCTAATCTCCTGTATCTTAACCTATTTCTATATTTGATTAATCATGTATCTATTCACCTCTCCATGCCTATATCCACACATCAATTTACCATTTTTGAAAACACACCCCAATGTAAGTTTGGGTCATCAATACATTAGCACTAAGCACTTCTGCATACAAATCCTGAAATAAATTCAATTTTGGTTTTTCATTCTATATTTTGACATAAGATTTAAATACAGTGAAGTGCACAAATCTTAAGCATGCTATTTGGTGAATGAAGATCAACATATAACATATAAAACTGTCCCCCGAAGCCCACCAAGTCATAACCATCATTCCAGAAAGCTCCTTTGTGTCCTTTCACAGCTAAGCCCAACCTTCAGTCACTCAAGAGATGATCATTTCTGAATTTTTTCATTACAGGTTTTTATTTTGCTGTTTTAGAACTTCATATGAATGGGATCATGTAGTATTTAATTCTGCCTGAGGCTCCTTTCACTCAGCATAACATTTCTAAGATTTAGCCAATTTATTCCATTTATCTGATAGTCCATTTCTTATTGTTGCAGAGTAGCACTTCATTGTTTGAATGTACTACAATTTATTTACCTGTTTCTTATTAATGGATACAGGCTATTTCCAGTTCTTGGAAATTATGAATAAATATGTTACGATTTTGGTAGACATATGCTTTCATTTCTCTTGGGTAAACATTTAGGAGTTAATACCTAAAGTCGTAGAGGAAGTACATGTTAAGTTTTCAGAAAAACTGCTAGATATTTTTTCCAAATTGGCTGTATAATTTGACCCTCCCACCAACAATGTTTGAGAGTTCAGATTGTCTACGTCCTTGCCAGCATTAGTGTTAGTCTTTTCACTTGGGGCCATTCCGGAGGGTGTATAGCAGTTTCTAATTATTTTTAAATTTTATTTCCCTGATGACGAATAATGTTGAATAGTTTCTCATGTGCTTATTGGCCATTTGTACATCTTCTTTTGTAATTTATCTGTTCAAATATTTTATTCTTTGATACCTCTAATTTTAACACGGAAACTTATTTTTTTTTACTGTACTCTAATGAATTGATGAGTTTTTATTTGTTTCTCCCCCAGTTTCTATTATCCATGATTTGGAAGCAATATATCCTGTCTTAAAATCACTAGGGGTTATACTATTGCAATGCTGGTTCTATAGTGTTTTCAGTCTATTAGTATAACAGTCTATTTCAATACAACTAAATACTGTTTTGTTGTTGTTACACCGTTTGTTTTATATTTTAAAATCTATATGCTTAATCATTTGTATCTTGAGATACAACTGAAAAGTTGTATAATGAATTAAAATTCTGTTTTATATTTTGTTTTATATTTTAAAATCTGTATGCTTAATCATTTGTATCTTGAGATGCAACTGGAAAGTTGTAGAGTGAATTAAAATTCAGAATCAAATCTGTATCTGCCTATCCTTCTTTCTAAAGCACACTCCATTTAAATCTTTTCAGGAAATATTATTTATGTTTTAGTTACCATTTCCATAAATCCCCTGGAGGTTTAACATCTTTTCTTTTGTTAATTAGCCACTTGTATTTTTCTCAAACATCTCTGATGAAGTGATCATGGAGTGGAAATACATAAAAGGAAATAAGAGGAGGTGATAGCAGGATTAGAGGATGATAGAAGGGGAGGGACAGTCCTTGGCCAAATTCTTAGTCCTTCCACTAGAGCCTCATTGTTTTCACTAATTGAAAGCTAGATTTTCTTCACTCAACTCCCTTTTGTTTTTCTTCAAAGACCAAATCCATTATTTTAAAAGGAGCAGATTCTTTCTTCCCCTGGGATAATTTATTTTACATTAAAACATCTTTGACATAGTTTGGATGTTTGTACCCTCCAACTCTTATGTTGAAATGTGATTCCCAATGTTAGAGGTAGGACCTGGTGGGAGATGTTGGATCATGGGGATGGATCTTTCATGAATGGCTTAGCAACATCCCCTTGGTGATGAGTGAGTACTCATTCTGAGTTCAAAGGAGATCTGGATGTTTGAAAGACTGTGATACCTACCATGTATTTCTCTGTCCCCTTCCCTTACCGTGTAACGTCTGCTCCCCCTTCACCTTCCACTATGATTGGAGACTTCCTGAGGCCTCACCAGGAGCAGATACAACGCCATACTTCCTGTACAGCCTGCAGAATCATGAGCCAAATGAAACCTCTTTTCTTTATAAATTACCCAGCTTCAGGTATTTCTCTATAGCAATGCAAAAACAGACCAATACAGTCTTCCCTAATCAACCTGCCTGGAATGACTAAAGGAAAGAGGATAGAATACCCTTAAATATCAACTGCGTTTGTCCTTTTTAAGGTGGAGCTGTATCTGAAGGCAGAATTATGACCATATTGCATATATTTATGAATTATTTAAAATATTTATTAGTATTTAATACATTAGCATCAATACATTACAGTTAAATAATTCTGATGCATTTAATGTCTATCACCTTGTATGTGCATTCTGCAAAATAGGTATTGCCTAATGTGGAGGTATTTTTAGTTTATATAAATATGTTGTGAAATATGTGTGTTCTGCTTATTGTTTTTCACAAGCACAATGATTTTAAGATCTGTTCATTGAATTATGACCTTTTACCACATATCTATTCACCTTTCTAGTGCCAGGTAATCTGGTAGCCTCCAACTCCCTCCCATACACAACACTGTGGTACACATTCTCCGATGTTTCCATTACAGGTGACAATATCTTTGGGATATAGATCCAAGAGTGGAAATTCTGAGTCACAGAGTGAATGTCTATGTAATGTAACTAAATTATGCCAGATTTCGTCCAGAATGACTGTACTAGTCTTCAACTTACATTGTCATGGCTCAAGGACACTTATAATCCGTTAGCATTAAATGGCTTTCTCATTTTGTTAGTGTACTGTGTCTGGCTATTGTCAAAAATTCATTGTTCTTGGGAGGGAGTTTCATGAACATAAAGCAAAAAGAAAACCACTGAAGAGAAAAAGCATGGCAAAGTGCCATAGTTTGTCTATTTGTCTTAGAAATATAATTTAGATGTTTGCTGATTGTCATAGGGACACAGTACATTTATTTGAGTCAATAACTAAAGTGAGGCATTTCCTTGTAGAAAGTGAGTCTGGAATCAATAAATTGGTTAGACAATGAGGGCTGCCTTTGCCAGTTAGGTTATTAATGGATATTTTTCATAAGCTGAGTGAGTTCAATGGTAGCACACAGGTTTTGAGGAAAGTATATTTAAGCCACATGATGAGACAAAAGCATTTTATTAAAAATTAATATTGCCAGAAGTGTACTGAAAATAGCAATATTTTGAGTTTCTTAAACCTTTCTGAGGACATTGGGTTAAATGGGGTTCCGCTGTGTGAAAGACCAAGAGTCATTTAATGAGACTTGGTAATATCTTTCTGGTGTATTTCCCAGAAAATGAATAACTTTAATGACTGGATAACAAATCACGTTGCAGGTCAGATCCTTTCCAGTTTTTGACTTTCAACAAAATCAAAGGAAGAAATAACTAAGTTTTCAGTTGAGAAACTAATGAAAATAATTTTAAGTGGTAAATGATAAATCACTATATCAATTTTGGCATTTAACTTGGAGGAAATTCAAAAAAAGGAGATGATATTGCTATAGAAAATTTGTCCCATCTCATTCTATTTATTGTGTTATCTGAGAATTTACACCTATAAAAATGAGAAACAGGAGTAGATGTGAGACTCAAAATAATCTTATTCTAGTATTAAGTCATACTCAGCCCTAATGAGCTAATTGCAAAAACAAATAAAAACTCAGCTCATTAACAGACAAACTTCCACAAATTTTTTGTTTGATGAGTTTCAAAAATGTTAACATACTTGTTTTTTTAAATTGTGGACTAGTGCCTTTATGATACTTTCCAGAAGAAATTTCTTACTACTTAAAACCTAAAATTATCGTTTTATATTTTTATAAATATTTTTGCTATAGAAAAAAATATGGTAAGATGATCTTTTAAATATAAAAATATGTTATACCAGCATACTGTGTGTGTGTGTGTGTGTGTGTGTGTGTGTGTGTGTATTGGTCGGGGGGATGGAAAATAAGTTCAAGGAGAAAAAGAAATGAGATAAAATTCCTGTTAAGGAAGATCTTGTTTATATATTTAAAAAAAAATTGATGGCAAGTATGTATCCCTATGGTATTTAGATTTACTGGGCATATTTAAAAGAGTGATTAAACATATTATTTTAAAATATCAAAATTTATAATACACCAAAAGTCACATACAATATACCTATTTAAACTTTTGATTTAAAAAAAATTGAGACATCAACCTAAATACATGTGTTTTAGGGAGCATGTAGGTAAAACATTTTGAAGACCACCAACCTAATTCACACAGGCAGTAGAAAGCAGAGGAGGCCTTTGAGGCCAGGTGTTTTGATTTCAGGTTCCCCTGGAGGGAAAATCACAGGGCAGCAGGGATGCATCTTAGTTTCAGTTATTTTTCTTCACCAACCAATTCAGAACTTGAAGACAGGCAAGGATAGAATCAACATGCCCAGAGAACTGGGGAGAAAGACTGTCAGCGTCACAAATTGTACGCATGCTTCTGCCTGGCGCAGTGCCAGTCACATAATATGTGTTAATAAAGTTTGTTGAATGAATAAAGATCACATGCCTCATTGGTTAATAAAGTTTCCTTAACAAAGTAATTCAACTTATGATTGTGTTATGATCTAGGATCAATTTTGAGATTACCACAATATTTGTATTATAAATTTCAATGATGAGAAAAAAAAACTTAACAAAAATCCCCAAAATTTTCTTTGCCAGACTGACACCTGTTCTTAAACTCAATCTGATTCAGAATTGCTGTTTGAAATGTTAGTGACTAATATGAAATTACCAAATGTAAGCCATATCCACATTAAATTCAGAACTGGGTCAACTCAATCCTTAAACAGTAAGACAGCAGCTTCTACCTTTTCCTAATTTAATAGATAAGAGGGCTCTAAAATCAACTTTTGTTTGTTGTATATAAAAATGGTATAGAAGTGACTGAAATCAGTGAATAAACTCAATATAATTTAAACCATATGTCTGTGCTTTTACTCTTCTGCTTCACTGCTTTTTCTGCCTCCTCCTTTTCTTTTGATAAAGCGAACATACTGGGTTCAATTTTAGCGATTTTAATTTTTCAGAACCATCTTTGGGATTAGGAAGGTTTGAGATGGAAATGGGTTTACTGTGATGATACTGAAGCTTAAGCTTTAGGACGCCTCACTTACAAGTGGGTCTTTCCAACATCCTGGGAGGATCATGTTCACAGGGTTATGTGTCTTCATAAAACTTGAAAAAGTAAGATATATTTAAAGTTTGGATTTAATGAGCTACATTTATGTGGTTTCTAGTTTCTTCCATGTACTGTTAAATTATTGCTAGCCATATCTATAAAAATGGTTTTCAGGAATATTTTTACCAACCATCTTTCTGACTCAACCAAGGTCATGTCACAGAGGTGCCAGGAATATTGCTGCATCATGAATGGGTCTATGGCATTTGGCATTAGAAGTATGAGATTTTTGCACATGTTAGTGGAAAAGAAACAAAATTGCAAATATATGGAGGCAGGAGTTTGTCTATAGAGAATTCTACTGAATCTTACAGCTTATGTAGAAAGACAGGATAGAGATTTTCCATAAATTTGGCAAGATACTAAATGTTTACGTGAAATTACCAGTAATAGGTTGTGAAACTAAAAGGAACATTTCTAATCTATAAACAATACAAAACAAATTTTGATCAACCATACTAAAGGAGAGACCAATTTTTTTTCTCTTCTCTCTGTAGACAGTTATAAATTATTGTCAAGTGAAGAAGCACTCAAGAGTGTGCAGCCAAAATATATAGGCAGGCGGGGCCCCGTGACTCACAGCTGTACTCCCAGCACTTTGGGAGGCCGAGGTTGGTGGATCATCTGAGGTCAGGAGTTTGAGACCAGCCTGGTCAACATGATAAACCCTGTCTCTCTTAAAAATACAAAGATTAGCCGGGCGTGGTGGCAGGTGTCTGTAATCCCAGTTACTTAGTAGGCTGAGGCAGAAGAATCGTTTGAACCTGGGAGGTGGAGGTTGCAGTGAGCTGAGACTGCGCCACTACACTCCAGCATGGGTGACAGAGTGAGTCAGTCTCCCCGCCCCTCTCTCTCTCTCTCTCTCTCCCCCTCCATATATATATGTATGCAAATAAATATAGAGATGTGCCAGGCAGCTAATTAACATAAATGCTATTTTAATTTTCCCTATTTTCAGGTCTGTGGTATTTGTCAACCTTTTAAAATTAGTAATTTGATATAATTACTAATTTCTTACTGTAAATATTTTTTTAAATATCCAATTCGGGCTTATAATTTTGAATTCATTTTCCTTATAAAGGGTTCCCAAAATGTATATACTTCAGGCTTCATAAAACCTAGCTTTACCCGTGGTGCAACCATGGTATTATGTAGATGAGAAAAAGGCTGAGAGGTAATTTCTTACTTCTTGGAATCATATGTTAAAGGCAGGATTGTAGCAGCAATCCAGGTCCCTGGACAGTGAATCAAGCCTCTTTCCATTAATCTATGGATAGAATGATTTAAGTTTTCTGGTATATGATTCTACACCTAGAATTTTAGCTGAAAAATAGAAGTGTGATGCTGAACTCTTAAGTCTCAAAGCCTACTACAGATAGGGAGATTATGGAAAAAAGATTTAAGCAGTTGTGTGGATTTTGTTGAGAAAAATAAGTGTATGTTGTAAAGTAGCTGGAAAAAGAGGAATCCCCTTTAGGGTTATACCAATTCTTACCAGCTGAAGTGTTCTAGCAATCTTGGCATCACACTCTGAAATTAAGAAATGAAAATCCAAATGAAGTTCAACAGTGTTGTTGAGTAAAGCAGGAAAGAACTAGACAATGTGAGACTCTTTTATTACTGATTAAAACGACATGGCCTGTACTTACATTCCTTAGGGTTCAATTGTCTCTGAAGAATACACAGCAGAAACCAGAGGATGTTTCTGAGCTTGGAGAGAGAGAATTTCATTCATTCATGTCCATCATTGCAATCTCACCACAAATGTGGTCTAAGGAATCCATTTTAATTATGTTTTGTAACTTTCTCTGAAGAACTAAAATGAATGTGTATTTGGGGAGTTCCAATTACTGACCTTGTGTGGAGGGCAAATAAAATAGTGATTTTGTCTTCTAGTAAGACAGAAACTGTAAATCTGAAAACCAAATAAATCAGACTTTCTCATACTGATGAGGACTAACTGGACCATAATAAAATTTAAACTCATAAGCATCAGTGATTTACTAAAAAAGCTTACAGCAGCTGTCCCAAGGATATTGGGCTGCCATTAAAGACTTGTTCTCCAGGTTAAGCAAAGACTTTATGGCAAATGTACTATACGACCTTCTCAAATTTCAAAGGCCAACTGAAAGTACATTTAAACACTAGGTCAGCCATAGCACCTGATAGAGGCAAAACTGTCTAAACTGTGTCTTTGAACTCGGGGAGGAAAAATGGGTATTTACTCTGTTGCTTTTGGTTTAAAGACAACTGGGCTTTCCAAGTATCTGTTCTGAGAAGTTGCTACATCCATCTTCGGGCCATATCTATGTCTTGGGTGTTCTCTAAATACTGAGAGATCTCCTTGCCCATCTTCAGTTCGAGGTTTTGTGGGAGTTCGTGCCTAGGACATCAGTGAAAAGGAGAATAAGGCAAATCCTAGTACAGTTGATTAAAAACTCTACATGGATAGTCACAGTATGGAGTGGAGGCTGCAAGCTGGCTGCCTATGGGAGAACCTAGACGGCAGGAGTATTGCTTGGCTTGAATATCATATTTAAGAAAAATTTGAACCAATATTTAAAAATCCTGAATTTGACATGAAAAAACATGGATTTTTTTTTTTTTTTTTTTCCGCCAGATGGAGTCTCTTGTCACCCAGGCTGGAGTGCAATCGCATGATCTCATTTCACTACAACCTCCGCCTCCTGGGTTCAAACAATTCTCTTGTCTCAACTGCCCAAGTAGCTGGGACTACAAGTGCACGCCACCACGCCTGTCTAATTTTTGTAGTTTTAGTAGAGATGGGGTTTCACCATATTGGTCAGGCTGGTCTTGAACTCTTGACCTCAGGTGATCCACCCACTTCGGTCTCCCAAAGTGCTGGGGTTACAGGTGTGAGCCACCATGCCCGGCCCTGGGTCTCATTCTTGCAGGGATACCACGGGTGGTCGCTGGTCGCTTAGTGAATGGGTAGACTAGGTACACACACCCTCATATACCCTAGCTCCTCAGAGAGGCAGTTAGTTGGTAATTCAGGATCAGACTTGAAAGAGCCTTAGGAGGACAAATGCCCTGAAGGGAAGGAGAGCGGGAGGTGGGGGCAACTGTGAGGAGGAATCTAAGGCAGCGATGCAGTTCTAAGAAAGCTCAGCAAGGTGAAAGGGAAGTCTTAGAGGGAGTGGTTTGCCCCAGACCCAGGACCTCCAAGAATGGGCCTTCCTTCATGTTCCTGCTGCTCGACTAAGACTGGAAGCAGCCTGTGCAAGTTCTCTGAAGGGCTTCAGAGCTTTGCTGCTGGGGCGGTTAACTCACTGGCTCCTCTCCATTGGGGATCTGAAGGGAAGTTCTCATAGCCCCCATGCCTTCATTTCTTCCAGTTTTTCCTCTACTTATTATTTGCAAGGAAAGTTTGATCAGCATTCTGGAAGTTTAATTTTCTCATGCCCAGCTGTTTCCTTATTTCTCAGGTTATTGCTGGTATGGCATTTTCTTCTTCTGTTTCAAGGCCGAGGATTTTAAGGCCACTTTAAGCACGGTATTTTGTCTTTTAAGCTATGAAAAATAAGAACAGGAACAATAAAGCAAAAAAGAAACAAAAAAATAAAAACTAGACCAGGCGCGGTGGCTCATGCCTGTAATCCCAGCACTTTGGGAAACTGAGGTGGGTGGATCACCTGAGGTTGGGAGTTCAAGACCAAACTGACCAACATGGAGAACCCTTGTCTCTACTAAAAATACAAAATTAGCCGGGCATGGTGGCACATGCCTGTATAATCACAGCCGCTTGGGAGGCTGAGGCAGGAGAATCGCTTGAACCCAGGAGATAGAGGTTGCATTGAGCCGAGATTGTGCCATTGCATTCCAGCCTGGGCAACAGGAGCGAAACCCCGTCTCAAAAAAAATAAATAAAATAAAAAACAACTAGACATTATATTGCAGTGGAAAGTAATATTATTATGGTAATTGACAGATTTAGACCCATTCATCTATTCAACAAATATCAAATATCTAACATGTATCAGGCACATAGAACACTCATGTGGGTTCTCAAGTGACCCTTGGTATACTTCTACCCCATTGGTTTGGAAAATTACCAATGTCATGGACCTTTGAATAAGTCATAGTGTTTCTTTTTCAAATGTCAGTACCTAAGTAATTTAGCTACCAAAATGTTTTCCATACACTTAGACATCTTGCTATTTCTTTTTTCCTCTCAGCTGAGAGGCACCTGAAGCCTGACTCCAGTGTGCTGCACTTTTATGTTGGGGCACTTCCTTGGCTCTTGATGCCAGGCAATTTTATTTCCCTTATTTTGGAGGGAGCAGTTTCCCTCATCATACCACTGTATCTTACATTATCTACCCTCTTCCCTTAGGTATTGGCTTCTAAATCTTCCCACATTATAGGAAATAATTGGCAGGTGGTAGGAGCCAGGCTGGGCTCAGGTGTGTTTAGATGGTACCAGGGTCCCTGGAGCATCTTGGTTTTTAAGGTTGAATTGTGGCATTAACAATCCACATGGCACCAGCATTATGACAGAGAAGGATGTTATGACGTTGCTCCTGAAACCGAAAGGGAAAAAGACAACATTCACAACTTGCAAGTCACCTGGAATGTTCTAATATCACTTCAAAGTATGAACATTGTATCATTCTTATGGGAGGGGGGCAGGGATAAAAGACAACATATGTGGTGTGGTATATACTGCTCAGGTGATGGGTACACCAGGATCTCTCAAATCACCACTAAAGAACTTATTCATGTAACCAAGTAGCACCCCTGTACCCCAATAACTTATGGAAAAATCTGAAAACTGTGTAAATGGAATTCAATTTCAAAAAATATATTTTTAAGCCCAGAAAATAATTTTAAAAATCCTTCCTTCAAGCCAGAGCCCACTTGTGTCTGGCAATTTGCCAGCTTGCCATCAGTGTGCAGCTGCTCTGTCTTTTCTACCTGCATTCCACTGACAAGTCCGTCTAAATAAGAACAATGGGGAAAAGAGGAGGAGAAAAGGAAAGAGAATTAAATCTTGAATCGATGCTCTCAGAATGTAACCGCCCAACAGGTTCACCTTGCCCGCTGCCTAAACAGGGCTGATTTATCAAGACAGGGGAATTGCAATATGGAAAGAGTAATTCATGCAGAGCCAGGTGACGTTTTGTTATTACTCGAATCAGTCTCCCAGAAAACTGAGTGATTGAGGTTTTTAATGATAATTTGGCGGGTAGGGGCATGGGAAGTGGGAAGTGATGATTGGTTGGGTGGGGGATGAAATCACAGGGGGTCGAAATGAGTTTTTCTTCATGTCTTTTGTTCCTGGGTGGGATTGCAGAACTAATTGAGCCAGTTTACTTGTCTGGGTGGGGTCAGCTGGTGCACTGGGATGCAGGGTCTGCAAAATATCTCAAGCACTGATCTTAGCTTTTACAGCAGCACTGTTATTCCCAGGAGCGATTTGTTCAGACTCTTGCAGCCGGAGGCTGCATGGCTCCTAAACATAATTTCTAAAGTTGTAGCTAATTTGTTAGTCCTACAAAGGCAAACTGGTCCCAGGGAAGAAAGGGGTTTATTTTGGGAAAGGGTTATTGTCTTTTTTTTTTTTTTTCAAAGTTAAAGTACAAACTAAATTTCTTCCCAAGGTCGAAATTTCAGGAAGAAATTTCAGCCTATACCCAGGAACGACAGCTTGGAGGTTAGAAGCAAGAGGGAGTCAGTTAGGTCAGATCTCTTTCACTGTCACAATTTCTTATTATAATTTTTGCAAAGGTGGTTTCAAGAACATGACCTTGCCTTCTCTGGCCTTGTGAACATGTGGGTGGCACTCTCTCCCTCTCTCTTTCTTGCTCGCTCTCTCTGTGCTTTTGTAAACTTTTCTGTGTCACTTCTGAAGGCTTCTGACTGCAGCTTCTCCATCCTGAAGGCTGTATTCCTTGGAGGGTTGCTTCCTTTCATTCCCTGATTCTTCAGGAGATCTTGCCACAGTCACTTTCACTTTTGCAAATACAATACTCCTAGGAGACTCTCCTGTGCAGAACTTTTTTTTTTTTTTTTTTTTTTAATAAAAGGCTCCAGGTCAGCGTTCTCTCTCTCAAGGCCCACAAAGCTGCTCCCTGGAAAGCATGCATCATCTTTATAGCACCTCTTTAGAGGGAAGTGTGATTTCTTTCTAAATGCACCTGACCAAAGCTCAGCTGGCAATACAGCTTGCCCACCCACTATCCTTCCCTCCAAGCTTCCAAGCAAGGGTCAGATCTCAGCCTCCCATCCCTACCAAACACTCGTAGACTTACCTGAAGCTCTACAGGGAGACCTAGCAAGGGTTCTCAGGTTTGGCCAAATGTGAAATGGTGGCACCCACATAATTCAGAGCTGGCAGCTACTCTCTTCAAACTCGCTCTCTCTTCACTCTCTTGACCTTTTATATATTCAAAGTGGGCCAAGTATCACTGGTTCAGGGGCCAAAGTTTGAAAAGCCAGCCTAGAACACTTATGTTGGAAGTTTCCATTTTGCTCTGGTCCTTTGAATGTTGTATATGTTTATCTTGCTCTCTCCATTGGTACTTCACTGATTTTATTCTGTTAAATGCTACATATATGTTAACAATCTCTTCTGTGTTTTCTCATCTGTAATTTGGGGATAATAACAGTTGCCTTGTGAGGAAGAGATACATAATACATGTGGAGCACCATGCACAACATCTAGCACACAGGAGGGATTTCAAAAAAGTTAATTTCCTCCTCCCATTCCTCTACCCTCCCCCACTTAAATAAAAAGGCATTGTGTTTTGTTATACCGAAGAGAGATCTGGGGCCAGAGTCATTTTACAAAAAAAGTGAAGATTGGTCTTTGACTCAATTCATGACATCTTTCCAACAGATTCATTTTTTAGACAAATATTTATTGTGCAGCTATAGTGTCAGCCATAGTGGTAGGTGATGGGGAAACACAATGACCAAGGCAAGCCCCGTTCTTAGAGCAGGTAGAACTCCTGTCTAGGAGGACAGATAGCAGGATGGCTGATGGGAGTGTTTATGCTCATGTGTTTCTGAAGCTTTTGGTCTTAGTGATATAACAGGTCTGAATAAAATGCAGGGCCCACGGAAACCTCAGATTTAGAGGACAACTCTGAGGAGGTTGAACAAGTGAGCACAAACCATCCATATTCCCAGCCAACGTTCATTAAAAGTAATGGCCAAAACCACAATGACTGTGGCACCAACTTAATACATCCTCCACTGTAGAATGCTAACAGGCTGCTGACTCACCTAGTAGGCCAGAGAGACTCCCCAGAGGGTTTGAGGATGGAGACAAAAGATTAGGTCAGCATAGCTCTTGGTTGTCACTTGGCGAATCCTGAATAGATGATTGGAGGTAACTGATTGATCAGCCTTCTCTTTTAATTTCACTGTTTGCTTTGCACATTGTTCAAAAAAAGGAATTTGGGAGAAAGAAGGCTTTTGATTAAAAAGTTCAGTGTGATTATAGGCAATTGACACATAGAAACATGACCTTAATGTTCTTGTCATCATGATTGCCAATTTGAGTGGGTGAGAGGCAGTCTAGCCCAGTGGTCGCAGACTTACATAACTGCATTTGCATCCTTGATCATGTAGATGGACAACCCTGCAATGTTGTGTAGACCAGTTCTCTTCTCTGGGCCTTGATTTCTTCATGTATAAACTGAAGAAGTTGGATGAGATGATCTGTAAAATCCCTTTTAACAATACATTTTATGGCTCCTTAACTTTATTCTTCAATAGTAAATGTAAAGAAACAAGTTTCTTTTACCTGTATCCCAAATACCAAAATTACCTGATATCTTTGTAGATAACTGAGAGTATGATGACAAGATTAGGGCTATTTACCCCATGTAACTTTTCTAAGTGTCAGGTTTCTGCGTTCATGAATTGATAACAATTATATCTGGATTTACTACCTAGTTAGCTCTTCTTTTCAGATAATATAATGATTTTAAAATGTGACCCTTTCTGAATGATATAATGTGTAAGAAACTCTAGGGCAGAGAAGTTGTAAACAGCAGAGATGCTTTAGATACTCACCTCATCTTTAAGTACAGAGATTACCTTTTTTTTGTAATTGAAAAAAATTACAAGAAATGCAGTGTTCCTTAGTAATTATCAGCAAAATGCAGCAAAAATTCCTGCAAAAAAATGAAGATTTGAGCATAATGAACTGTTGGTTGTTATTTCTACTGAATCACTGTTCTGTTTTGTTACATGAATAGATACAACATTACCCACTTGGTGGTCAGTTATAGCAGAATCCTATTTTATGCAGACTGGAAAAATTAATATTCATGTATAATTATGAAGAACAGTTGGAAGTTTTTCCCCATTTCTATTATATCTGGGTCTGTTTTTATAGTAACTAATAAAGGATGAATATAATTATGAAAATTAATCTCTTAGGATCTAACAATGAATGAAGCACATGAATTGCTACTTTTTATTTTTCTGTAACTATAAGCATAGAAAGATTCTGTTTTACTGTAGGGAAAGCAGTAATTATTCTGTTTTGCAGAAGTATGCACTCTCATGTTCAAGAATAGGAAAAAAATGGAACAGCTGTTTCATTAAATTACCATCTTCTTCATCCTTTCCTATATTAATCCTCACTCTTTCAATATCTCTTTTTATTCTCCAAATGCTTATAATCTTTTTATTTGAATGTTCCCCTATGTTACATTTTGATTTGGCCAAGCAGATGAATTACAAATGAAGTTCATGAAAAAGTCTATTGCCCCTAAGGGATATTACTTTCTTTCAGACTGAGATACACCATTAATATCTTCTTTTTCCTCCTATGGAAAAAGAAGTTCCTGAGACCTTACTGCTGCTTCTCCATTGCATTTGATTTTAGTATAAAGAACAATGGCTTGCATTATAAGACTGTGAAGACTTCTCCAACTTGTTCTTGGTTCTGGACATTTGGTTTCTCTGTTTAATTTCAGGGAGGTTTAATATTTCAGCACTACGGAAATCAAGGGCTTGTAAGCTGATTGATTTGGAAAGGATAGAGTTCAAAATGTACTGAGGATATATATATCCTCGCTTGACTGGGAAGCCCAAAGCTGAAGACTTTGTTTAAAAAAAAGGGTTAATAAAAGGGAACAATGACCATGCCTATATATCAGTCAAATTGTTAGCCAATTAGTTAGCGCCTTGAGTGAAGCCAGATGATTGGCTGACTAAAACAAATTAGGTATGTTTGACATCAGAAAAACAAAGTTTGGCTTGGAAATGTGAGGAGGCAGTTGAAGATCATTATACTTATAGAATAACCAAAGCAACCGATTTTCATTTTCTTTTCTTGCAAGGTAGGGGGAAATTGATGAGGCATTAATTAATTTTCAATTCAATAAAGTTTAACAAATTTTTATTGAATACTTATATTGAATATCTATATTTTATTGAATACCATATTGAATACCTTTTATTGAATACCTATTGTGTTCTAATTCCTTTGCTAATCACTAGAGTTGAGTAATGTTTACACCAAATAAACAATATATATTTTAGTTTCAAACAAATTAATTTTGTTTGAAGAGGTCAAGGGAAGTTGTTACTTGGAGCAAAGAGGTCAAGTATGTAATCACACTATTACCCACTTTATTCCACCCAGACTCATATGTCTGTCCCTGCATGATTCAACTTCCCTGAGCAACTAGAATCCATTATGTCATTATTTCCTCCCAGTTGAAATAAGTGCTGGTCTAAGCATAGTTTTGCCCGTCAGCCTGTATGAGGTGACATTGTGTAGGAGAGTTTATTATTTTAGGATGATGCAAATTGTTAAATCCATAATCAAACATTGATGGAACCACACTTAAGGAGAAAGCTGGACACTGCTCCTTTCCTGTTTCCAAATGTTCAAGGTCATTTAATGGTCTACAGTCTAAACATGCACAGCAAAAGAGTCCTTTCTCCTTTGAAGGCATCACAATAATCTAATCTTTCCAAAGCACATTTTTTATTCATTTTTTATAAACTTCTCTCTCACACTGAAAACAAAATTTGTTGCGGCTGTTGTGGCTTAGTCAGAGAAAAGCATTTAAGGAAATGCATATCCTGTTTAATATAATCTGTTCTACTCTATTCAGAGCCATTCTATTTTATTGTGCACACTCTTGGAGTATAATAGAGACAAAGATATTACTCTTGCTCTGGATTTACAGATGTTCAATCATGACTCCTACTTGACAGAAGTTTACAATTAAAATGTAATGTGGATGTGGAGATCTGCAAACACATACAACAATACAAGCAAAGAGAAATAGACACTCTTAGAGAGGTACACAGTGCTTTAGGAGTGATGAATTTCCTCAGAGTGATCAGAGAAACCTTCCTACTGAGTAGTATTTGAGTTTCCTTTGAAGGGTGACAATTTCTTTTTAATTCTCCAATTTTTCATATGTGCAGGTGTGAGAAGCACTGACCAGGTGGGAGACGTTTCTGTGGGTGGGCTGAACAAACATTTGTGGTATAAGATGCCATTGAGGACATTTTTAAGAGGTCAAGTCTCCTGTGGCTGAAGTTCAGGAAGCATGAGACAATTTTGTTGAGGAGGGGCTAGAAAAGTACATCGGGAATATATTGTGGTAGATTTTTCCTATAGTCCATGGGTAGTTCTTGAATTGCATAGGAAAAGGATATGTCCTGGCAGCAACGTGAGTGTTGAATCCATTTGTTAAGCAATTTGAGGCAGGGAAAGTCATTGCATTAGTGCTTGGAAGTGGTGATAAGGGCTTAAGATTAGAGAGATTGAATGCAAGTTAAGAAAAGAGATGTGGGAACCAAGAAACTATAAGTATGTGTAGCAGCGCCTTCCAGAAATAGTCAAGAAATTTAAGGCTATTCAATTTTGTGATGAAGTTCTTCTCCTTGGATTTGTAACTGACGGTGGTGGAGAGTGTTATGTTCCAGGAAACTTTGATTTACATTGGGAATATGAATCGTTCTAAACCTGTGTACAAATTGTAGCCAAATACAGTATTTTTCTGTTCACATATATGTTTGTTTGGATACCTACTTTTAAACAACAGAGTTCTCTATGGCTTGCTTTTAAAACAAACAAACAAACAAACAACTGATTTATTAAAGCCCATTTGGAAGGTACAGAGAGATGGACTCTGAAGCTTTGAAACCAGGCACAGTGTAGGACCGCATGGGAGGATCTGCTCCTTAGCTCCTTACACTCAGGACAGAATGCAAAGCATCCTACTAACTACCATTTCTGAAGAACCAGATGTTTCTGTTCCAAGGATGATACAGATCAGGTTTCCTGAATGAAGCTTTATAGATCATTGCTCCATTTGAAATTCAAGTCTTACGTGGTTGCGTCTGATTTGCAGGACTTAAGCCACATGTCTGCATCTGCACTGAAAGGATACGTTCTGAATTCTATCCCAGAGAAGCAGGATTCATAACGTGGAAAATGATTAAAATATAAGGAGGCTGTTCAAAATACATAATGCTATTATATATTAGTAATACACAAATGAAATACATTATCTATTAGTAATTTACAAGTAAAAGATACCTACTACACACACTAGAATTCATCATTATTAGGCAATATTCTTTTTCACTTTGAAAAATTGAAATGGCTCTTCTATGAATATTTTATTAAATGCAATGCCTCTCATACATATTATTAATCAATTTGTTAGGCTGGGTTGTGATAAAAATGATCCTAGCACATCCGTGGCTTCAAACACCCAAGTTTTCTTTTTTACTTAAGTTATATCATCATCTTTGTGGTCATCTGCAATTCTCTTACTGTTGGCTTCTGGATGGCTGAAATTGTGTTTCACAAGTTTTCCTATTGTTTGATTCAGTCTAAGGAGCTGTCAGTACCTTGGACATGATGTTCCCATGGAAGAGAAAAAAGAGAAAAAAAAAACCAACAAAAAACAGAACCATATAATGACCTTAAGACTTCTGCTTAGATGTGGCTTGCATTACTGCTGATTTCACTGGTGAAAAATAAGTCAAATGGTGAAGCTTTATGTCATTTCAGTAGAAAAATATATTCTTACAGACAGGGCAGTGAATAAATGGCAATAATAACAAACTATCCTAGTCTTCCTTAATAATCTCAAAAATATATTTTCCAGTCTTACTTAAAAATCACTGACTGTCTACAAAAAATATCCATCAAAAGTTGTTTTCAATCAAAGCATCTGGCCTAAAAATAGAGTATTGTAATAATCTGTATCTCATATTTTGATGAAACTTTCTTTCAGATCCATGAACAAAAATATCTGTGTGTGAACCTACAATTGTAGGATTGTGGGCCACGTATAAAATAAACAAGGCAACATCGATTTAAGAAGGTAGTAAATTGGAAGTATACAGAATTCACTGATCCATAGAAATTTTGAAATCTTACTGGGTAGACAATGAGAAGACCTCCTACAAGAAGGTGATTTTTTAAAAGCAAAATCAATTTTTTAAAATAATACTTTAAGTTCTAGGGTACATGTGCACAAAGTGCAGGTTTGTTACATATGTATACATGTGCCATGTTGGTGTGCTGCACCCATTAACTCGTCATTTACATGAGGTATATCTCCTAATGCTATCCCTCCCCCTTACCCCCTCCCCACAGTAGGACCCACTGTATGATGTTCCCCTTCCTGTGTCCAAGTGATCTCATTGTTCAGTTCCCACGTGTGAGTGAGAACATGTGGTATTTAGTTTTCTGTTCTTGCGATAGTTTGCTGAGAATGATGGTTTCCAGCTGCATCCATGTCCCTACAAAGAACATGAACTCATCCTTTTTTATGGCTGCATAGTATTCCATGGTGTATACGTGCCACATTTTCTTAATCCAGTCTGTCACTGATGGACATTTGGGTTGATTCCAAGTCTTTGCTATTGTGAATAGTGCCACAATAAACATATGTGTGCATGTGTCTTTATAGCAGCATGATTTATAATCCTTTGGGTATATCCCCAGTAATGGGATGGCTGGGTCAAATGGTATTTCTAGTTCTAGATCCTTGAAGAATCGCCACCCTGTTTTCCACAATGGTTGAACTAGTTTACAATCCCACCAACAGTGTAAAAGTGTTCCTATTTCTCCACATCCTCTCCAGCACCTGTTGTTTCCTGACTCTTTAGTGATTGCCATTGTAACTGGTGTGAGATGGTATCTCATTGTGGTTTTGATTTGCATTTCTCTGATGGCCAGTGATGATAAGCATTTTTTCATGTGTCTGTTGGCTGTATGAATGTCTTCTTTTGAGAAGTGTCTGTTCATATCCTTTGCCCACTTTTTGATGGGGTTGTTTTTTTCTTGTAAATTTGTTTGAGTTCTTTGTAGGTTCTGGATATTAGCCCTTTGTCAGATGAGTAGATTGCAAAAATTTTCTCCCATTCTGTAGGTTGCCTGTTCACTCTGATGGTAGTTTCTTTTGCTGTGCAGAAGCTCTTTAGTTTAATTAGATCCCATTTGTCAATTCTGGCTTTTGTTGCCATTGCTTTTGGTGTTTTAGACATGAAGTCCTTGCCCATGCCTATGTCCTGAATGGTGTTGCCTAGGTTTTCTTCTAGGGTTTTTATGGTTTTAGGTCTAACATTTAAGTCTCTAATCCATCTTGAATTAATTTTCGTATAAGGAGTAAGGAAAGGATCCAGTTTCAGCCTTGTACTTATGGCTAGCCAATTTTCCCAGCACCATTGATTAAATAGGGAATCCTTTCCCTATTTCTTGTTTTTGTCAGGTTTGTCAAAGATCAGATGGCTGTAGATGTGTGGTATTATTTCTGAGGGCTCTGTTCTATTCCATTGTTTTGGTACTAGTACCATGCTGTTTTGGTTACTGTAGCCTTGTAGTATAGTTTGAAGTCAGGTAGCATGATGCCTCCAGCTTTGTTCTTTTGGCTTAGGATTGTCTTGGCAATGTGGGGTCTTTTTTGGTTCCATATGAACTTTAAAGCAGTTTTTTCCAATTCTGTGAAGAAAGTCATTGGTAGCTTAATGGGGATGGCATTGAATCTATAAATTACCTTGGGCAGTATGGTCATTTTCACAATATTGATTCTTCCTATCCATGAGTGTGGTATGTTCTTCCATTTGTTTGTGTCCTCTTTTATTTCACTGAGCAGTGGTTTGTAGTTCTCCTTGAAGAGGTCCTTTACATCCCATGTAAGTTGGATTCCTAGGTATTTTATTCTCTTTGAAGCTAGCAAAATCCATTTTTAAAAATCTAAATTTTTATTTTTAAAATTAGTTTCTTAGTCCTTTTTTCTGCTTGGCTCTGACCTCATTTATTAGAAGGTTCTTCCTTTTCTGTTGTCTTTCTTAGCCACATCTAAGCAAGGCATTGGAGACACTGCCTTCCTTAGTGACTTAACAGATTTCTCATCCTACTTTTTGATGACAGTATCAGGGTGGCAAAGATCATTTTAACCTCAAATGATCAGTCTCTTAATCCAGATTTTTGGCTCTTTTAGAATTACAGCTATTTAAAAAATATTATTCCAGGAAGGCATATACAAAATCCTTTTTGAAACACATCTCTATACCTCTCTAGATTTAGTTACAAGTAACTTGAGCTTATTATGTTTATATAGGAGAGTCACAGCTTTCAAGTCTTTTTTTTATGAGCAATTTTATCCACCCGAAACATTTTAATTGGCATAACCTTAATTGAGAGGTTACAGATATGGGCATTCTTTTGTCCCCTTTCAATTGGGCCATCTATCTATCTTATCTGATTTCTTTATCGTCTGCCTATCTATCTATCTATCTATCTATCTATCTATCTATCTATCTATCTATCTATCTATCTTGCACACACATTTAATAGTACTTTTTCAAATGCAAATAATAGCAGTTAAGTCAAACAGAATGTTCCCAAGTTATTTACAGATAGCAAGTTATTATTGCATAATAGGAGCCATCATTTTCCCAGTCTCCAGTAAGTTTCTTTCTCATTTAGAGGTTTAATGGGGCTTTAAACAAATTTCCCCTATTTAGCATTCCTGTCCTGCAGTACCTTATCCTGGACAATTATTTCTGTACTAGTCAGCTTTTTAAGATTATGCTATATAAGAAACAATTCTTAAATATCAGTGGCTTCATACAATAAAGATTTAATTCCAATGCATAAATCTGTTTAGTGGCCTGTATATTTACAATTGCAATTATAAATTGACTAGAGTTATACTTCACAAGTCTGCATTCAGAATTCCGGAATTGAAAGGGAAATTTCATAACATTTTTGAAGAGATAGGAAAAAAGCAATGATGAAATTACCTGATGGCTCTTCAAGTTTCTGCTTAGATGTGGCTTATGTCACTTACATATTTCTATTGCCAAAGTAAGTAAGATGAGCAAGCCTGGTAGCCATGAGGCAGAAGCATATAATCTTTTTATAGGGAAGGCAGTAAATAATTGAAAAATAATATAATTTGCCACATACATTAAATTTCTGGTACCCACTTTTTATTTCTCTATTTGTTTTGCCATGTTAATTGGTTCTTGGTAAAATATTAATTGACATATGAAGGTTAGTTTATTTGAGCAAATGCATAACAAGATCTGAACATAATGCCCATGGCCTATCTCAATGTATATATAAGAAAACTATTAATCTGATTTTCACAAGTCTTATAAAATTATTCAGGATAAATTCACCAAATGATGTATTTTTTTTCAGAAACATTGTTATTTGAAAAAAGTGTATTATATGCAAAAGTGACTATTTTGAACTATTAATAATAAAAAAATGCAATTATAATAGCCAGTTTCTCTTGAGTACTTCCAATTCCAGATACTGTCTTTAATTCAAACTCAATTTTTTTTAAAATGAGGATACTGAAGTTTGACCAAGGGCCTGTAACTAGGAGGCAATAACAGGGATATAAAAGTCAGTTCTCTCTGACTTGAGCCCAGTTCTTGGTCATTAATTTTGGATACACATGTTGTATAGATTGTTTTTATTTTATATAAATTTTAGATCTATATGTTGAAGTGCTGTAAAATGGAGTGATCATCAGTGGGTTGTGCTTAGTTAGGGTATAATTCATCTGGTGGGAGAGTTTTGAATCCATGCTGATAACAGAGATTCCTCCACTCTAGGTGAACAAGAAACTTAGAAGAGGAGCACACATAAAAATGTCTTTAGACCTTACTTTAAAACTATCATCTGTACAAAGAATTGTATATGAAAATTCTGCCCCGGCCTGGGAGGCACTAAAGGAAAAAGATATGATGGTCTTACAGCCATTGCTACACTCTTATGGTCGCTTCTCATGTTGCTCTGGAGAGGCACACATGGAGCATCTGGCAGTGGTCTGGGGTCTGGGACTCCTGCCTTGTTCAAGCCGAACCCTAGAGAGCCAGCGTTGGCAGAAGATGAGTGAATCACTTTGCAGACAGATGCTATTGCACAATCATTTACATCTATAACACTCAGGTTTCTGGTGATTTAATAGAAAAATGGAATACTGGGGACTTTATTTAACATCTACTCTCAACCAGGTAGAAATGCCTCCAGGAAAGGCTTAGCTTCCTCTATGTTCACCTGATCCTAAGACCCAAAACAGTAGAATTCAAGATAGAAGAAACAATTCTAAAAGGGCCTACAAACAAGCTTTTTGGCCCTCTTTATTACTCCTTAGTTGGGGGCTTTGCTGAAGTCAGTTGAAATTTTCTTATAAACCCAGTTATGATTTATCGTTTGCCTGGCATTCCAAGCATGTCGACCTGGAACTCTTTCTAAGCCTGAGAAGGGAAGAATTGGTGGAGATTCCTTTTGGCTAGTTGTTATGGAGTCAGTGGGATCAGATGAGAGTCAACTAAATTATATTAAAAAGAAATCTGTAGTCAATCTCAGCTGTGTGTATGTGTGTGTGTTTCGTGAGGGGGAGGTAGACGGAAGAGAGAGAAAGAGATTATGCAAATAAAATTGAGGAAAATGTAAATTTTACTTTATATGTCATTGTCATTGATAAAAATAAACTATACTTGAACTGTACTTTTTGAAATTCAATAAAATGAAGGTAACTTGTTTAAATTTAAGCACAAGAACAGAAAATCACTGGTAAAATACAGAGTTTTTTTTTTTTTAAAAAAGAAAACCTGCATTTAAAATAATTCCAAACAATAGAAAAGAAGTTAGTACTGTAAAGGTATATACCAATCTGTAATTTGTAATCATGACAGAAAGAAATTTAAACTCCCGAAAACTAAAAAGGCAAGAAAATTAGAATATATTGTTATACTATTAAGCAATATGTATGTAACTCTTTAGAAATTCGGAAAATAATAACGTATAAAAAAGTAGAATATTTCATGTACAGTAATACAACTATGTAAAAACTGTGTCTTGTATATTATCAGAATGTTCTTCCAAGCTCATCAAAATGACTGATTGGCTTGGAGTTCTGGTGATATGGCAGTTACGTAAAAGAGCAATCTGATGATAAATTGTAATTGTTGTGCTTGCATCTAATTTATCAGTAGTGCTTGTATATTGTTATAGTAGTATTGGTAGAATTGCTTCAGTTATATAACAAATGTTTTGGAGAAGTTTTCAATTATTTATACCGCAAGTTGCCTTTCAACGCACTGAAAAAAATGTAGTACCTAAGGTGTTTAATGTATGATCAGAGTTTGGATGAGTTATCTTTTGCTGCTTAAAAACAACCACAGAATCTTATTATCATCCAAAAATTATATATATGTGTGTGTGTATCATATATATGTGTGTGTGTGTGTATGTGTGTGTGTGTGTATACAGATATTTACTTATGAATTTGCAGGGTGGCTGGGATGATTGCTTCACACTCTGGATATAAAGGTCAATCAGTTGCTCTCATGTATCTGTCATCCTTTTTGGGCCAGTGAGATAGCCACATTATGTTCTTCTCACAATGATGGCATGAGCACATAAACATCCATTGGCCAAAGTAAGTCATGTAGATGAGCCCAAAGTCAATTACTGGAGAATACTTATTTACTTTAGGTATATGAAACCCTATTTTATATTAAAAGATACAGATACAGGGATAGGTGAATAACTTGGGCAAATAATTTGACCTTCCTCAAGGTTCTAGGTCATGAACATTTTGGAGTTACTCATTTGTCTGAGAGAGCAGTTTTCTTTCTTTTAAAATTATAAAAATTTTTTTACATGCCTCAAATTTTCATAATGCACAGGTATGATATTATTCTATTAGGGTATTTTTTTCTGGTTCAGAAAAAGTTCATGTGCCTCTTGGGGTTGATAACCTTTAGGTTTGTGGGTAACCACTCAAAATCCTAGAGTTAGTATATAGAATATTTTAAGTTGAAGACATTAGTGATTCAACAGATGCAGAAAGAAGCTTTCTTGGCATTTCCCTTATGTGACTAAAAACAGAAGCTTCCGGGAACATAGCTGCTCTTTTCTGGTTTGATTTTATTCCCAGGAAGATGACCAAGATGAAACCAACCATAAATTCCCTGTTGGGGAAGATGTATGTCCATGAAGAAGACAGAAAGAATTTTCAGGCTTGCATGAACAATCAGTACCATAAACTTTATTATTTCTATTTGTTCTTATAAAAACCCATTTGTTCTTCTCATGGGGACCTCTTTTGTCTTTCTTCTTTTCTTTACTAAGAAAGATATATAAACCTCTAACCATTTATCAAGCTACTTATTTTGTAAGCTTTAGTATGCATGCAAATAAAGTTTTTTTCTCCTGTTAGTCTGACTTTTGCCAGTTTAATTTACAGACCCTCAGCTACTGAACATAAATGCATGGAGAAAAAGTTTTTTTCTCTACAAAACATTCTTAAGGCTAATCTTAATTTCTTTAGTGGGGTGTAATTATGCACAAATGCACATGCACAATGAATTAAAGCAACATTATACTTTCGAAATCAGTCCTGAGATTAAAACACAAAAATTGAAAGAAGGAATGAGAGCATTATATTCAGAGACGTTTAAGAAAGTGAAGCTTTGCTTTGTGAAGCCTCAATACCTTCATTTTCTTAAACATCTCTGCATATGATGTTGGAGGAGAAAACCGGAAGAAAGTTGATAGGTGAGGTTAATTTTATGAAGAGAACACATTAATAAAACCTCAAAGTGAGTAATTGTGGAAACATTCCTTATTGAGAATCTTCATAAAAGCACACACTTTGAAATTTATAATTCTTGTTTAGATTTTTTTTTTTTTTTTTTTTTTTTACCATTTTGAATTTGGCACCAACTTTCAATGGAGAAACTAAAGAAGTTATTTCTGGAAAATTTGTGTTAATATAATGTCAGTAGGGAAGACTTGGAATTATTTGAGAAGAGGGGCACTGGCAAACAGATTCACAGAATTTGGGTGTAAAATACTTTAAGGATGGGTATAATGAGGTTGGATCCAAAACAGTATCTAGAAAATTCTTTCCCGTGAGTTCATGTCCTTTGTAGGGACATGGATGAAGTTGAAAACCATCATTCTCAGCAAACTATCACAAGGACAAAAAAACCAAACACCGCATGTTCTCACTCATAGGTGGGAATTGAACAATGAGAACACTTGGACACAGGATGGGGAACATCACACACTGGGGCCTGTCATGGGGTGGGGGAAGGGGGGAGGGATAGCATTAGGAGATACACCTAATGTAAAAGACGAGTTAATGGATGCAACACACTAACATGGCACACCTATACATATGTAACAAACCTGCACATTGTATACGTGTACCCTAGAACTTAAAAAAAAAAAAAAAGACTTTCCTGAAAAACTTGAAATCTCCCGTTGTTTCTTTCTATCGAAACTAATAGGTGGCTTTCTGTCCTGTTAGTAAGATTCAAGAATGAAGCATAATGGAAAGTGAAAAACTCTAAAGGAAAAAAAAAAGTTACATTGTTTGTCAGAAATGGAAGATATAATATGTTGATAAAGATTCTAGAACTGGGTAAAAAGGGAATTTGAAATATGTGGTTCAAAGCTACTATGATTAGAATTTTAATATCTCCCAACTAGTTAAAAATCACCTTGCTTTAAAATAACTTTTGAGAAGAAAATATACAATCTTCTTTGTTCATTTTGACAGAGGGGTAGTGAGGGATGAGAGAAGAATACAAGACTTAAAATGCAGACACCTAGAATAAGTGCAGACATGCTGTGGGCAAACCACTTAATGATGTGGTTCATTTCAAAGGTCACTTCCTGTATTGTCCATTTTCACATTGTTGATAAAGACAAATGAGACTGGGCAATTTACAAAAAAAGGTTTATTTGACTTACAGTTTCATATGGCTGGGGAGGCCTCTCGATCATGGTGGAAGGCAAGGAGGAGCAAGTCACATCTTATGTGGATGACAGTAGGCAAAAAGAGAGCTTGTGCATGGCAACTCCCATTATTAAAACCATCAGATCTTGTGAGACCCATTCACTCTCATGAGAACATGACCCATTTGCTATCATGACAACCCATTCACTATCACGAAAGCATGGGAAAGACCCACCCTCATAATTCATTCATCTCCCACTGGGTTCCTCCCACATCACATGGGAATTATGGGAGCTACAAGATGAGATTTGAGTGGGGACACAGAGCCAAACCATATCATTCCTCCCTGGCCCCTCCAAAATCTTTTATCTTCACATTTCAAAACCAATCATGCCTTCCCAACAGTCCCCCAGTCTCAACTCTTTTCAGCATTAACTCAGAAGTCCACAGTCCAAAGCTAAGCAGTGATCTAGATCAGAATATAGAAAAATAGATCACAAATCATATTGGGCTACATTATGCTAAAGGGCTGGAAAGTGACAGAAAAATTGAAATTTGATTTCACTATTTTCTTGAACAAAGACATGAAAATTTGTTGCAAAATCTTTTGAGGATGTCATGGAAGCAATAACCATTGAGGCAGCAATTAGAGTGATCAAAAGAACCTACCATTAGGTCTTAAACCTCTCAGTAGGTTTTCAGAAACAGCAATGAGCTAGGGAACATCAGAAAAATCTTACTTGGATAACTGAAAATCACCTTCTATATGTTTACTTCACCACAAAATTTACGTATAAAAACTGTTGTTTAAGCCCCCCCACTTCTTTTACACTTTTAAGTTCCTAGGTACATGTGTAGGATATGCACGTTTGTTATATAGGTAAACGTGTACTGTGGTGGTTTGCTGTACAGATCAACTCATCATCTAGATATTAAGCCCAGTGTCCATTACTTACCTATTCTTGATGCTCTCCTTCCCCAGCCCCCACAACAGGCCCCAATGCGTGTTGTCCCACACCATGTGTCCGTGTGTTCTCATTATTCAGCTCCCACTTATGAGTGAGAACATGTGGTGTTTGGTTTTCTGTTCCTGCGTTAGTTTGCCGCACATAATGGCTTCTAGCTCCATCCATATTCCTTTTTATGGCTTCATAGTATTCCATGGTGTATATATGTACGACATTTTCTTTATCCAGTCTGTCATTGATGGGTATTTGGGTTGATTCCCTGTCTTTGCTATTGTGAATAGTGCTGCAATGAACATATGCATACATGTATCTTTATAATAAAATGAGTTCTATTCCTTTGGTAAACTTGTTTTAAAGGATTGTTGAATAGCTTTGTACTTATACAGGTTGCACTCTTAGAATGCTGTCTAATGTCTACAGTATAGAAACAAATAAACAGCCTTCACAGTAGTACAAAAAGAGACACAGTTGAATTTTTTTGTTGTTATTTGCTTGAGTTGTTAGCTACAGCTTGTCCCCTGGCCATGACATAACTTCCCATTTGAAAATGGACTTTCTGAACAAATGACACTTTTCATTTTGGTGAATTCTGTGAGGTTTTGAATACAGTCAGATTGACAGCTAATCTCCAAGGCTACTTAGATAATTTGGTTGGACATCAGTAGCATTAATTTAATTCCATTTAGCTTGACTCTTACATGACTACAGGCTCTATAATATTTTAGGGTGTTCCAAAGCAAAATATTGAGACATATTTCTCCGTTTTACTAAATCCTGGTTGCTGTCTACACATGATGGGGATAAAATGGGCAGCCAAGTTGAACCCACAGCACAATGCACCTTCACTCTCCAGATATTTGGCATAGCCAGCAGGGAAGGAGGTGAAACATGGATTGGACCCAGATTCTGGTTGTTTGGTTCCATCTTGGTAAACAGGGGCTCTTCTAGGGGCAGTTGAATGCAAGGTTGTGTTGAATCAATTCTGAGTTTTGGCTCCAAAATTAGAGAAGCCTACTTTTTTATTGCATAGATCTCTGAATCTCTCTAAGACTTGTTTGATGAGGTAAAGACATATTCACTAAATCCTCCTCTTTTGAGAATACTACCTCTGCTCACAAATGTACTTGTCGTTTCTTACCCTGGATACTATTCTTTCTTGAGAATGAACCTCCAGGATCCAGATACTCCCCAGCTGTGTACAATTAGTGACTGGTTCTGGATATTTGCTCCTTAAATTGACTTTCTGTCAACTCTCCTTATGCTACCCTCTTTGCTCCTATTTTCAGAAACTTTTACTAGTTCTTAGCCTTTAGAATATTCAGGGAAAATCAAGTTGTATCATGGCTTTTGCCAGTTTTATATTAAGATTTAGTTTTCTTGAACTCACTAAGTCATTTACCACTGATCTGTCTCCCACCTTCTAATATTTTATCATCATTTTATCTTCTCCTACTTCTCATCTTTGTGGATTTATGCCTGAAAAAATTCTTTACTGTCATTTTAATGGAATTTTAGAAGAGAACAAAATTAGGCAAGTATATTCAGCTTTCATCCTTTCCTAGATACCCATTATATTTACATATTTTAAATGCACTCTTTTTCAAGTAATACAGTGAAAACATTTAAATCCTGCCTACTTGCTTTCTCTTCAGATAACAAACTTCAAATCTGAATTGCTACATAATCTGAATTGCTACAAAATAAATCCTCTGCTTAAATACTTGTTATACTTTAATATTTATTATGCCAATATAAGTTATTAATCATTTTAAACTTTGTGTCTTTAATTATCAGGATTATTAGGTGACTTCTCCAAATAATCACTTGTGGGGAGGCACTGTAAAATGTCCTGGCAGGCATGTGCTGGCCCTTTCAAAGGGATATTCCAGTATCTTTTACAAAAAAAGGATGTCATTCGTCATATGTCATGTGGTGCCAAAGATGTGCAATGGGCCGTTCTGTAAGTGCTTCACCATAGGAAGTATTCAAAGAGAGGCTTAGTAACCATTTGCCATGGATTCCAGTACTTTTTTACGAAGTTAGAATAATTGAAGGATAAAAATTCCTTCCAATCTTTATACTTCTATGAGTCTATAAATTTTGGTGAGAATTCCCTTGAGATTTGCATCCTTGAACATTATCCTGTTACAATATGATGACTTTTTGCTATACTTGGAGAAACCAACTAGTTTTACACTCTAGGTTCCATGTGGTCTGGTTCTACAATTATTTCATGAACCACTCTGTTCCTAGTGTCTAACATTTATGCTTGCTCATAGAGGATGCTCAATAATTTTTTTAAAAGAAGAAAAAAAGTTCAGAATGTTAAAGTCTTCCAGAAAAATGTCAGCAGCAACAACAGTAGGGGTAAGCTGTAGTGTTTCATTATAACTTTGGCTGTGGGTAAAATCATTCTAAGAGAGAAGGACACGAAGTCCATGGTCAACTGTAGAAAGTAGGGACAGTCAGTGCTTTCCTTCTGGGTCCCCCTTCTCTGATCAAAAATGTATTAAATCACATTGGGTGAAATAGCAGTGAAACAACAATATTACCATTGTTCTTAATTTTTAGAGTCTCTTCACCTAGTCCTCTATTTTATAAATAAGGTAATTGAAGTTCAGAGAATTTAAGTGACTTTGTCTGATAGACCAGGACCTAGAACTGAAGCGCAATATATAATCTGTTCCCACACTGAGATTTTTCCACAATGTATGTGTCATCTTCTAAATACAAGTTTGTAGAGGAAAAGAATCCAAGGCTTCTCAAGGTGATCTGAGGGCTATGTGGGGACACAGGCTTGTTGATGATAGTGGTATTGGTGGGGATTTTGTGCTCTGTTGTGATGTGATTCATTTTTTTTAAGTGCCAGTGTGCAGTTGATATCCAACACTGCCTCTTCTCTCCAGCCTAGAACACTGGAATGCCTTTATAAATCATGGCCTTTTTTCCTTGGAGAGGTTAGAGTTGAACATCTCAAGCAAAGAAGCTGGTGACACCATTCTAATTTTGGGGTGGCAAAGAGAAATCTTTGTGAGAAAGAAGGAGAAAGAAGAAGAAATCTTTTTCCATGTTAGAATAAATCAGTTCATGCCAAAAACACACTTTAGATAACTTCTTTCTCTATTTTATGCAGAATAAGTCCATGTGTGCTCATGTCTTCTCATAAGAGTAGGAGAAAATGTGAGAGGGCTTGAGAAAGGTGATTTGTTCTTTTCCGGATGGTTATGATAATGATACCTGTATAGGAAACTTTCTAATTAATATGATAATGTACCTGAGATGACTCTCTCACCATATCCCCAGATATTTTATGGGGTATGTTAATCAATAGAAGAACCTTAGATTTTTTAAAATTTGAGAGCCTCTGAACTGAATTTTAACAAAATCTGTTATTTGTTACAAATTGGTTCTTTGAGGGTTTTAAGCAATTATATTTGGTTTTCCCCTAATTTTCCCAAAGACTTACAAAGCTTGATTGCATGCAAGTTATGACAAAACAAGACTTTGGCTTGGATAGCGAAACCAAGAAGTTGTCATAATATATTGTTTCATTGTCCATATTAATCTGGTTATCTTAGAGTAAAATTTTCCTTTATTTATCCAGTGTTAATTAGGGGATTTTAATTGCTGTTAAGTTATCCACCACATATAGTCAGTGTTAAATAAAATACTGACTTTTTGTAAAGTTTGGTTAATTTGGGCCAATGCTCTTTTAAAGTTGTCTTTTTTTTTTCCTGCCATATCTTGACGAAGAACATCATTTTGATCCCGTTTTCTGAACTTGGAGATTGGACTCTTCTCTCAGCTACATCTGATGCTTTCTTAGTCTTCTTATTTTTTTCTAAATATAGTTGCCATACTAGTTTCCTCTCTTTTAACTCCTTAGTTTCTGTTTTTGTCTAAATCCTCATCCACTCAAGCCTGGGCTGTTTCATAGTGTCCTAGCCACAGCCCACATTCAGGAGATCACTCCACCTATCTCCTTGTCTGTCTCATGTCAATGATTGTGTATGAAGAAATCCTGTAGATGTGGTGGCTAACAGCATCACTTGTGTTTAATCACAGCTCTACCTCAGCTTAGCCGTATGTCCTTGGCAAAGTATTTAATTTGTTTGTGCCTCTGTTTCTTTAACTGCAAAATGGGAGTAATAATATTAACTATCTCTAAAGTTAGGTTAATCAAAATAAGTTTACACATAGAAAATATTTGAAATGATGCCCAGAATGAAGGGTTTGCTATACATTAGCCATTATTATTGGGTTTCAACACCTGCTTTACTGTATAGATTTTAGTGTTTTTAAGTTTGCATTTATTGGGCACCAACTATGTGATGGGACTCTATTATGTATATTTATTTTGTTTCATTCATATGTTGATTTTATAAGAGCTTTGCCAAGGACATACGGCTAAGCTGAGGCAGAGCTGTGATTAAACACAAGTGATGCTCTTAGCCACCACGTGAAGCATTTCTTCATACACAATCATTGACATGAGACAGACAAGGAGATAGATGGAGTGATCTCCTAAATGTGGGCTGTGGCTAGGACACTAAGAAACAGCTCATTAATAAACCTCAAATTGCAGATTAGGTAATGAAGCTTCAATTAAGTTAAATTACAAGCTCAAAATTCCACAGCTAGCAAAGGATGTATTTGAGATTAGACTACAGACCTCCTTGACTCTAGAGCCTGTATACTTATCCAATAGGCTGCTCTATCTCCACATGCTAATTGTGGCCAATGACCTAACCTCCTCATTTATAAAACAGGCATAATATTCCCTTTACCATAGGCTTGCATGGGAATTGAACAGTGTTGTAAAGTGCTTATTCCAAAGCCTGTGGAAACAGTAGTTGTTTCATAATCAATTACTATTATTATTATAGTGATTACCTCAGTGGTTTAGAAATAGAACTACTATATCTTTAATGTTAAATATTATGTTAATGTTTTTTGAAAATTTTCTTAGTCACATCGATTTATTCTTCCAACTACCTTTAGAAGTATTTCATGGAATTATTTACCTCCTTGTAAAATTTGTTCAGAATTGTGTTAAGACCACCAACTAGTTTTAGAAGAGGTGGCATTTTTATATCCATTTTCTTATCGAGAAACATGGACTGTGTCTCAGTTTCTTTTGTTCTTTCATGGCCTTAGTAAAATTTTAGAGCTGTCTCTATTATGGCCTCTGCATGTTTTCTTAAGATACATATTGTAAGTTTCAGTCTATAGGATAGGTAGTATCTCTTTTATCCATTTTTTAAAGTTGTCATCTTTATTAATTTGTGTATGTTACTTCAATAGTTTATCATTTCAACTACCTGGGATTTTATAGGGAAGCAGTCAGATGATTTGAGGATTTCATTGTGCTCGTACAGAATGCTCCTTCTCTTTTTAATAACATGTATGACATATTCATATTTTTCATACATGTATGTCTCACCCACCAGATCATATGCTGTCATCTCTGTTTGACTGATAAAGATGTTCCTATTTGAGTATAATATTGAAAGGCAAACTCTGCAAATGTGGGCTTCATTTATAACAAATCCAAGATACTGGATTTCTTTCAGCCTGCAGAGGCTTTGTGGAGGTGGTAGGTTTTGAAGTTTGTCAGAAGAAACAGACAAGCCAGACAAGGTGGCTCACACTTGTAATCCCAGCACTTTGGGAGGCCGAGGCAGGTGGATCACTTGAGGTCAGCAGTTCACGACCAGCCTGGCCAACATGGTGAAACCCCGTTTCTACTAAAAATACAAAAATTAGCCAGACCTGGTGGTGCACTCCTGTAATCCCAGCTACTCAGGTGACTGAGGCAGAAGAATTGCTTGAACCCAGGAAGCAGATGTTGCAGTGAGCTGACATTATGTCACTGCACTCCAGCCTGGGCAACAGAGTGAGACTCTATCTCAAAAAATCAGAGAGAGAAGAAACAGACTTTGATGAAAAATTAATATCTTGAGATAAAGGGGCAGGGGAGAGGGAGAGAGAGGGACAGAGAAGGTGGAAAGGGAGAGAGAGAGAGAGAGAGAAATGGAGCATATGATTATCCCATGATTATGGGTAGTTGAGAAAGCATAGGCTAAAAGTAAAAGTATTATTCTGTGGTTACGTTAATAGTTTAGGGTAGCAATGAGAAATAGGGTTCTTGTGTCAACCCAGAACAACTGACAGAGAGTATCTTGAGTTCTGTATTGTGGAAGATTCTGAGGCTCAGTCTTGGCTTTATGGAAAAGAATGTTGTCATGTCAAACATGGCCCCTAGAGGAGTGAGTTGTTGGCTTGTTTGCTACATATTGGCCTCAGTAATTTCTAGGAACTGATTGACAGCTACAACCAAGCTATAAATTCTGAAAATCTGGCTCCTATTTCAGTTAAAATCCTGTAGCTGAAAAGAATACCCTATGTCTATGAGACTATTCAGGAACTCATTCAATAATTAAGTTTTTAGTGTTTGATAAGAGTTTCTGCAGTGATGAGACCATTTCAAATTCACATTTTTAATAGAAAAAATATTTCTCTCACATATAGCTTTTCATAGTGATTTCCACATGAATTCTTGATGTCATATGTGATATTTTGTTTTTTTTTTCTTTTAAATGTAGTTTGTTCATAGTGAATTTAGTGTGTAGAAAATAGTTTAGGATATGTTGAGATAGCAAATTACATGTTTGGCTACTTCTTCTGAAAACTGTTCTAGAAAATACTCGTTCTGAAGGAGATGAGTATTTTTCAGCTGCTTTTATATGCCAATCCCTGTGGTTATATAATTCAAGAGAAAGGCACATAATAGGTCCAATAAATATTTCTTTCGTGAATGAATAAAAGACAAATTGGTTTTGGCACTGAGGTTGCCCATTTAAGTGCTGGAACTTTTTCCGGCATTTCTGTCATTGCTAATTTTTTTTTCTTCTTGATTTCCATGATGGAGAGATGGCTAGCAGTAGCAATGAGAACATACAGCTGAAACATTGCCATGTACTTGAGAAGGTCTTCAAGACTTTGTGCTTGCTTGGGATTGATCGTAGATTGATCCTAGATGGTAAACCAAGGTGGGCGGACATGCTAGGCTCAACATTTAGGTCAATATAGAAAACCTGTAGTAATGACACTCTCTGCACAATCCAGGCTCAGTGAGCAATCCAGGGAGAGTAATTACTTGTCCTGTCTTGATGGTCCCAGTGAGCCAAATGAATATTTTAAGACTCAGGTTGCCTGTTAGAAACGTTAGCTTAAATATAATTGAATATTATACTTTGTGTCCTAAGGTATTTGAAAATTTGAGATTTGAGAAGTTTTTCTGGAACATAGAATAAAGGGAAATTGCATAGCCTTGAGTGTTCTGTGTAGTCTGTGTGGCAATATAATTTGCCACACAAAACAGGACATTTGTAATGATGAAAGAAATTGCTATTAATAATTACACCTGGAAAATAAGCATAAACCTAGAGTTTCCCAGACAAAGAAGAATATACAGTCATGATATATATTAGTTCTCAGAGTGTTAAAAGAAATCCTAGATCCACATCCCTATGAAGATTGCTGCTTTCAGGCATCTCAGTGAGTTATTTGTGGTTAAATCACTGTGCAACTTTCAGTCGTAATCTTTAAAAAATATTTACAACACTGATTCCTTAACTTTTTGCACTCAGGATACTTTTATACTGTAAAAAAACTTGGCAGATTTTTATTTGAGATCCTAAAAGTTATCAAATTTATAACATGTAAAACATATTAATAAGTAACTTATTTATAACAATTATGTATTTAATGTCAATGTTTACCAACTAAAGAGCTTCTGTGCAGCAAAAGAAACTGTCAGGACTACACAGCCAACCTACAGAATGGGAGAAAGTATTTGCAAACTACGAATCTGACAAAGGTCTAATATCCAGAATCCATAAGAAACATTAACAAATTAACAAGCAAAAAACAACCCCATTAAAAAATGGGTAAAGGACATGAACAGACACTTCTCCAAAGAATATATCAAGTGGTCAATAAGCATATGAAAAAATGTTCAACATCATTAATTATTAGAGAAATTCAAATCAAAACCACAATGAGATACCATTTCACACCAGTCAGAATGGCCATTATTAAAAAGTCTTAAAATAACAGATACTGGCAAGGTTTTGGAGAAAAGGAAACACTTCTATACTGCTGGTGGAAATGTAAACTAGTTCAGCCACTATAGAAAACATTTCTCAAAGAACTCTAAACAGAACTACCATTTGACCAAACAATCCCATTATGGGGCATATGTCCAAAGCAATGTAAATTGGTCTGTCATAAAAACACATGCACACCTGTGTTCATTGCAGCACTATTTACCATAGCAAAGACATGGAATCAACATAAATGCCCATCAATAGTGGACTGCATAAAGAAAATGTGGTACATATACGCCATGGAATACTACATAGCCATAAAAAAGAATGAAATCATGTTCTTTGCAGCAACATGGATGAAACTGGAGGCCATTATCCTAAGCAAATTAATGCAGAAAGAGAAAACCAACTACCATATGTCCTCACTTATAAATTTGAGCTAAACATTGAGTACACATGGACACAAAGAAGGCAACGATAGATACCAGGGCCTACTTGAGAGTAGACAGTGGCAGGAGGGTAAGGATTGGAAAACTACCTATTGAGTACAATGCTTATTACCTGAGTGATGAAAGAATCTGCATGCCAAACCCCTGTGACACGCAATTTAGCCATATAACAAACTTGCACATGTACTCAATGAACCTAAAATAAAAGTTGGAAAAAAAACCCAAGAAAAATGTTATTCATACATTTAAAAACAGCAATTACATTTATACTTCTGTATAGATGGGGTAGATGTACATTTTCCTATTCTTCCCAGTAAGTACAACTAAAAACTCTGGCCATCATATATAACATTATTGAAAGCATACATAAGAAGACTAAAAGTTGAAGTGAAGAAATATCCCAGACTAGATACCGGAGAAGCCAGCAATCCAGAAATGCTAATAAAACAGGACTCAGCAACAAAAGGAACAAACTATTGATACAGGTAACAACTTGTATGATTGTCAAGGGCTTTATGCTAAATGAAAAAAAAAAAAAGCCAACCCTAAAAGGTCACATACTGGATGATTCAATGTATGTATTTTCTAATGACACACTATTAAAGTGAAAAATAGGTTAGTGATTACCAGGGACTGGGAATGGTGAGGGAAAGGGGCATGGGTGTGACTAAAAAGGGGTGGCAAGAGAGATTTTTGCGGTGATGAAGTTGTTTTGTAATTTGATTGTGGTGGTGGTTACACAAACGCCACTGCTCTACAACACTTTATTTAAACTATTAACCACTTGGAATCTTTGACTTGGTCTCACTGTATTGTAAATTCATGAACTTTTCTAATTTTCTGTTTACTTTTCTACCCCTCTTTCTCAGCTTCCTTTTGGTGTTTCTTATATCCTATCATTAACTCTCTCCTCTATTTATTGTGATGTATTTCCTGGGTGATCTCATCTCTTTTTCAAAGGGAAGGTATGTTATGCAGCATTGTCAAAGCTTAATTGACTATTAAATTCGTCAATATTAATTTTGTCCTTGATCAGATAAAGACAATTTTTGGATGATGGAATACAAGAAATTTTTCTGGGAAAAAAAAAGTCAAAGTACAGGTGGCTAACAGTTCACTAAAAATGCTTGCCTCCTCTTTCATTGTACAGAGTTGTTACAGAGAGGCAGCTTCCCAGCCAGTTTTTATAGTTTTCAGCCTGTCTTCTTGCATGTGAGTTAATATAATCATTTCTTAGCCATAGAATGCAAGGCAGAGGCTGTATCGCTTCTTAGGGCCAGGGTTAAGAAGTGAATGTACCTTCTCCATTCTTTCTTTTTCCTGCTCATCCGGATGTGGAGGACTCCAAAAGGGCTACCCATATGAGTGGAGAAGCCACAAGATGGAAGAACCCTGGGTTTCACAGTTAATACTTGGAGAAAAGCTGCCCACGAGGCAGGAACATCTGCAATGAATAAGTAGAATAAGAAATTAACCCATAGGTTAACCAAAAAGCTGTGATTTGTTTGCCATGACAGTAAACTAAACAAAAATGTGGATTTTTAAAAAGTCATGACACAGAGCACACTTAGAGATATAAATCCAAAATCATTAATATGTAAGTGGTATTTAGGAGTTGAATAGAACTCTTCTTCCAGTGCAGGGGACTAGAGATGAAACTTTATGGGGATGTCTATCGTGTTAGGGCAGGAACTGAAGGCAGTGCAAGGAAGAGGACAGACAAGGAACTGGAGAAGTATATATAGATGCATCATGCGTTGTTCTGGAAGGCAAAAGAAAGTAAAGTAAATAAATATGAGATAGTTAACAATGTCAAATATCGAGATAAATTAAAAATAATGAAATCTAAAGAAAAGATTCTGAATTTCTGTGGGAGATCATGGGTGACCAATAATAGTGGTTTTAATTGGGAAGTGTAGGAAGGGGTTTGCAGATGATTGTGGTGCCTGATGAAGAAAATGAGCCCATTATTATATTGAACACTTACTATGCAGCAAACATATTTATTTTGTTATCTATCAATATTAAAAAACGTATGTCAGTCAAGTTGGCAAATAGCGGGGAAGAATAAGCTGGTCTAGGCAATCTCCCACTCCACTTACTTCACCTATTGTTCTCCTGCAAGTGAGGATAGTGGGGAGTGAATGCTGTGTGCTCATTCCACTAGTCAGCCCTTTACTCTCTGGAGTGGTAGATATTGAAGTTCAATTCTATCCTATATATTTTTTTCTCCTAGAGAGCCTGTCAGTAACAATTATTTGTTCTCTCCAATATTAGAAAAATATTATTGCCTCGTTCTCTCCAAGAACAGTTAATGTAGTTATTGAATCCAATAATCTTCAAACCAAATGGCTTCTTCTGTCATCACATTCTACATTACTGATCCTCTTCTCTGGTTTTTCATGAGAAGACACTGACCTTATTCTTAACCTTTGTCTCTCTGGTTTCCTTTTTATTTATTTATTTGTCCTCTCGTCTTGCCTCTTCATTATGGATATTATCCAAGATTTGATTCTCGAAACTGAAATCCAATTCTACTCTTGGCAGGCTTGACTTTCCAATATAGATCAACCAATGGGGAAGGGAGGGAAACTTGATGGAATCTTGAGGGTTAACCATGAATCAGACATCTGATCCTTGTGAGGGAAAATAGATAGTTCAAATTGGAGTGTCCAGTATGCATGATGCATTTTTCCTCAATTCCAACGAGTGTTTATACTCAAAAGATTCATAGATAGGATGTCAGCAAAATGGTAAAATAGGAATTTTTTAGCCCTCATGCCTTCCATAGAAACACTGGTTTTAACAACTACTCACAGACAACAGTACCTTTATAGGAGATCAGGAGTCAGAAGAAAGGACCCAGCATCCTGTTGGAGCAAAAAATTCAGAGAATAGATGCATTGAAAAGGGCAAAAACAATTTCACTTTACCCATCTTACCTCTCCTTCAGAGTGGCACAGCTTGTTGCCAAGATAGACTCCCTCAGCCTGTGATTTTTCTCATGGGGAACAGTGAGGGTGTAGTGAGGACCCAGCTCCTCCATTTGTTCAGGATGCTTCCAAAGAGGTCCATTTTTTTCTCATCCCACCCATAATACTGAGGGGCTTGGCATGGGTAGGAGCAGCTAGGAGTAGTGAAAAGACATGGGGGAATCCCAGCAACCCAAATGAGAAATTTAAGGGCAGTGATTTCTATTAATTCTTCACAGACTCCACCAAAAAGCCTGCCCATAAACATCGTAGGGCACTTTACCTGTGGATCTCCCCAATTAGCCCATGCAAACCCTAGCATTCTGCATGCCCAACCCCATAGCTATCACCCAGCATTCCCCCACAGATGGTGTACATATGCCTCTCCAGGTCATGCACAAGCACACACAGCCAGTTCACCTCTGCCAGAGTCACCATCAAGTGAAACAAAATACCCATTATAGGAGTCTCAGGCAAGAGAAGAGAGAGGAAAAAGGGCAGAATGCTTATTTAAACATATAATAGCTGAAAACTCTCTAAATCTTGGGAAGGGTGTAAACATCCTGGTCTTCTGTGCTTTGGAAGAAAACACTTTGAACACTTCTGGGAACTCCCCTTGGGAAAATAAACAGAAGGCTCTCAGTGCTTAATCTGGATTTATAGGATCATGATAAGACATACAAGACTTTTCTCTAAAGAGGGAAGACAAGGAGTGGAATGAGTGCATCCATAGAAAAGGTCTGAGAGACTCTTAAGAATTCCTAAACAGGATGACTGATGAAGATCTTTCTTTTCTGAAGCCAGTCATAAAACTGGAGAATGTGACTTCTCCTTCATATGAGAAGATAGCAGTGCAATACTTCAAGGAGCATGGAAAATCTAGAAAACATGACACTACAAAAGGACAAAATAATTTCCAGTAGCTGATTCATGTCTATGAGATCTATGAATTATCGGACAAATAAGCCAAAATAATTGTTTTAAGGAAGCTCAGCAAGGTGCAAGAGAACACAGATAGACAACTCAACGCAACCAGGAAAACAAGACTAGAAGTCCAACAAAAAATAAAAATTATGAAAAAGAACCTAACAGAAATTTTGGAGCTGAAAATACAATGAATGAAGTTTTGAAAATGTAATAGAGAGTTTCAACAGTAACCTCAATGAAACAAAAGAAAGAATCTGTGAGCTCGAAAATAGGTCATTTAAAATTATCCTGTCAGTGCAGAAAAAAAGTAAAAATAATTTATAAAGTAAAGAAAACCCTCAGGATTTATGGGATACCATCAAATGAACCAATTATGGAAGTCAAAGAAGAAAAAGAGAGAAAAGAGAAGGAGGCTATTTAAAAAAGTAATGACTGAAAACTCCCCAAATCTTGGGAGAAGAATGGACATTCCAGTTTATGGATCTTAAAAATTCCCAAAGAGGATAAATCTAAAGAAGATTACACTGAGACCCATTAAAATCAAATTACCAAGTCAAGGAGAATTTAGATAGCAACAAGGGAAAAGTGACTCATCACATACAAAGAAACTGTTATAAGACTATCAGCAGCTGTATTAGATGAAACTGTGCAGGCCAGGAGAGAGTGGGATAATATATTCAAAGTGCTGAAAGAAAAAAATACAATAAAAATACTATATCCAGAAAAGTCGTCCTTTAAAAATGAAAGAAAGGTCAAGGCATTTCCAGAAAACAAAATTACCTGCCTTACAAGAAATGCCACATGAAGTTCTTTTAAGTTGAAATGAAAGGATACTAAATAGTAACATGAAAACATGTAAAAGTTTAAAACATGTTGGTAAAGGTAAGTATAAGTCAAATTAAGAATATTCTGGCCGGGCACAGTGGCTCACTCCTGTAATCCCAGCACTTTGGGAGGCGGAGACAGGTGGATCACGAGGTCAGGAGATCGAGACCATCCTGGCTAACACGGTGAAACCCCATCTCTACTAAAAATACAAAAACTTAGCCGGGCATGGTGGTGGGCGCCTGTAGTCCCAGCTACTGGAGAGGCTGAGGCGGGAGAATGGTGTGAACTCGGGAGGCAGAGCTTGCAGTGAGCTGAGATCATGCCACTACACTCCAGCCTGGGGGACAAAGTGAGACTCTGTCTCAAAAAAACCCACAATAACAATAATAATAATAATAATCTAATATAGCAATGGTGGTGTGTATTTTTTTTTTTTTTTTTTTTTTTTTTTGAGACGGAGTCTTGCTCTGTAGCCCGGGCTGGAGTGCAGTGGCCGGATCTCAGCTCACTGCAAGCTCCGCCTCCCGGGTTTACGCCATTCTCCTGCCTCAGCCTCCGGAGTAGCTGGGACTACAGGCGCCCGCCACCTCGCCCGGCTAGTTTTTTGTATTTTTAGTAGAGACGGGGTTTCACGGTGTTAGCCAGGATGGTCTCGATCTCCTGACCTCGTGATTCGCCCGTCTCGGCCTCCCAAAGTGCTGGGATTACAGACTTGAGCCACCGCGCCCGGCGGTGTGTATCTTTTAAACCTAGCATAAAAGATAAAAGTATTAAAAGTAACTACAGCCATTATAATTTGTTAATGGATACATAACATAAAAAGACATGAAGTGTGACATCAATAATATAAAATGTGAAATCTAAAAAAGTTGAACTCATAGAAGCTGAGTAGAATTTCCAGGGGCTGTGTGGTGGGTAAAATGGAGAGATGTTGGTTAATGCGTACAAAGTTCAGTTATGCAGGATAAATAAGTTCTGGAGATCTATAGCATGGTGACTATAATTAATAGTACTATATTGTGTACTTGAAATTTGCTAAGAGAGTAAATCGTAAGTGTTGTCACCACACACACAAAAAAATGGTAATTTTGTGAAGTGACAGATATGTTAATTAGCTTGAATTTGGTAATCAATGTGTGTATATATATATATAAACATCATATTGCTCACCTTAGATATATTCCATTTCATTTGTTAATTATATCTAAATCAACTGAAAAAAAAAAGTAAAATACTCAAAATATTCAATCTAGTCGATTGGGCTAGAAAATCGGAATCCAGGCAGTAGATTATATTTAGTGCCAAGTGGTATACCTAACATTAAAGTTAAAATTTTGATCAGTCACTCATTTACAGATTGCCTTTCATTGCTTAATTACAGGAGCAGGGAGCAGAATCTAGCCTCCAGAAAGAGCTACAGTGTGTCTGAGAGGCAGTCTAGTGGTTTGTGATCTGTAGGTGTCCTCTCTTCCTTGGGGAGAATGGAGGTCTAAAATAAAAGCTGGACGTAAAGCCCTGCCATATGAACCACACTAACTTGGGAGGAGACAGGAAAGGGCTGTTGCTGGGCTGTTAACTGGGTTATTAGGACTCACACCAAAAATGCCACTGCTACGCAGCAAAACTAGTGTTGACCCAAACAGATAGTAAAGGTGAGATGCCCATTATTATCTTGCTGTAGTCGCAATTGCCTCAGAACCTGGGAATAAATAAACCTGCAGGTGGATAATATCCATGAATCTGACTTCAAGTTTTGTTAAAACAGTGCTTAAACTTCCCTTGTTTGGGATCCATCATAGCATTTCTAGTAGCGTGAATTCAGTTTAGTGAATAGTGAAGCTCCAGCCTGTTAAAGCTTAACAAAATGCATAGTGGTGGTAGGCAGAACTCTAAGAATGACTTCTAAAGATCCTCAGTCTTGTATAGTACCTTTCCCCTTGAGTGTGGGTGCAGCCTAGGAATATGATGAGACATCACTGCTCTGATTGTGTTGTATGACATCACTGCTGTGATTGTGTTATATGGAATATGGCTCATAGATAACATAGGCCCAACCTATGCACTGTAAAAGAGGAGTTTTCTCTGGACAGTAGCAAAAGGTACAATTTGGAGATATTAGAAGCATGAAAATAATTTGAAATGCCATTGCCGTCTTGAAGATGGGGAAGAGGCCATATGAAGAGGAATGCAGGCCACATCTGAAAGATGAGAGTAGCAACTGGCTGACAGTCAGCAAGAAAATGGGAACAACCACAAGGAACTGAATTCTGACAATCTGAATGTGCTCAGAAGTAGCTTCTTCCCCAGACCTTCTAGATAAAAAACATGGCCAACACTTGATTTCTGATTTCATCCTTGAAATGAGGCCCTAAGTGGGGAACTCCGCCCAGCATACCTTGACTTTGAGCTACATCACTGTGAGCTAATAATTGGCTATTTTAAGCTAAGTGCGTGGTAACTTGTTTTGCAGAAAGAGATAATACACCTAATGATCACACATGGCATCTCTTGCGTTCCTGTTTTCCCAGCCCTAACTTGACTTCAACAAAGTCACATTAAAGTTTCCAGTTATTTGACCATAACCTACATGGGCTTCAAATATCACGTCCTGATTTTCTTCACATCGTTATGATGTTCTTATTACTTTTGATAGGGTTCTCTTTAGGTGACGCTGGATTATAAAAGTTAAAAGGATGTTAGGAGCCTAAATTACTGAAGGGGAGAATATGAAATTAGAAACAGAACATTCATCCCACTCTCTCACAAAATTTTGAGAAGAAAAAATGGACTTTCATTTAATATCTTTTTTACTATTTTTCTGCTATTATCTCCCTGCTCCAAACCAGTCATCCAACCTGTATCCCATTCCCCTTAAGAGGTGCTTTCAGAGGTATTTCCATTTTAGTAGGGGTGTCCTAAAGAAGGGAAAACTTTTAGCCAGGCACGGTGGCTCATGCCTGTAATTCCAGGTGGCCAAGGTCAGATCACTTGAGCTCAAGCTCAGGAGTTCAAGACCAGCCTGGCCAACATGGTAAAACCCCATTTCTACTAAAAACACAAAAATCAGCCAGGCATGGTGGTGGGCACCTGTAATCCCAGCTACTAGGGAGGCTGAGGCACAAGAATTGCTTGAACTCGGGAGGCAGAGGTTGCAGTGAGCCACGATCATGTCACTGTACTCCAGCCTGAGCAACAGAGTGAGAGTCTGTCTCAAAAAAAAAAAAAAAAAAAAAAAAGGAAAACTTTGACTTAAGTAAATTAATTTCTAAGGATGGAATGCCAAGTTAATGAAAGATTTGGAACAAAGAGAATTACGCAAACCTTCCTAGCATAGTGTGTAACCAATCCAGTCCTCCTAAAAATACTTTTGTTCCTAAACTCATTCCATTGATCCTACAGGCTTGTCTATCTGACAAGGAACTGCCTCTCTGTAGGGAGAATAGCTGAATCTCCTCTAACCACAAGTCAGATTAAGTGAAATAAAATTATTTGAGCCACGAAACAAATGGGAGCAATTTAAAAGCAAACATAGGAAACATTTTGGCCCATTTCAGCACACAGTTCAATTAGTTTAGGATTAGGAGACTGTTGTAGTGGATACTTTAACCACGTGAGTTTTAAGGAGTATAGGTCCGTGCTGAAGCTCAACATCTTGGCAGGTTTCCTTCTATGTGGTGGACTATTCATCACACAAGGGGGAAATGCAGTGCAAATTAGCATGAGAAGCATAGCCACCTGCTTGTGGGGCTTTTCGGGAAATCAGCAGCCCAACAATAGTTCTACTTCAAAGAAACACTGGCTGAGTAGGTAAGCTGACCTTTGCTTAGAGCTTTGATGACCACTCATTAAAGCTTTTCTTCTCCAGACTCCAAGTACTCAGCATTTCGTTGCCAAGTTTTCTGAGACCTCTGGTCATTAAGCCTTCACTGACAATCTGTTCTGTCCCTGAAAGTCTACTCCTATTGCAAATGGATTTTGACGGTAATGGTCAACATGCCTGGGCAAAGAATGGGTCATGCCCATTCTCACTGGAAAGATTTGGAAAATTTCCCTGTAAATTGTATGTTATTTGGATTTATTTCTCTAACTGAATGGACATTTTACTATATGTTGCCAAATCTCTAGTAATGCCTCTCATTCAGTGTAACTAAGGAGATTAAAAGTGACAGCATTTTTCTTGTTGAATTAATGATGGGTTTTTACATTTTCACTTTTCAAAAAATATAATCAACACAGTGTTTTGCAGAAACAATATCAGAAACAATTGTATGGTAAAATCAAGAAATACAACTAGAAAGGAGGCAAAAAAAAAATCTCAATATAATATTATGATTATAATGGTTTATATTTTTCTTGTCTCAGATTCTTAATTTGTCATTCAAGAATCCTGTAAATCTAGCCCTAGTTTATCTTTCTGGTATCATCTCCTATATAGAAATATAATATATATTACTTTAGTTAAATGAATGTATTGGGTTTCTCTAAACTTTTTCTTTTTTCTTATCTTTCTATATATTTGTATCTCTAAGTATTTGTAATACCCACCACATTTCTGACCAGGAGTAGGAAATACTTCCCATTTATAAGTGCTCAGCAACAGTGCCCCTTCATGGGAGCCACAATCCCTTTCTTCTGTGAATTCCTTTTTTTCTACTACATGTATTGAAGTAGGTTCATTGTGTTATTGTTATTGTATGCAAACCTATTTCTTAGCTAAGTATTGAAGCAACAAGAGTAAGTGAGATACTTGAGAGTGTATAGATAAGAAAAGAAGAAAGCTGAAAATGGATTTCTAGACTATCTCAATAAAAACCTGTATAATCAGCACACCTCCTTCCCTTTCACTGTTTTTTTTCTGTTTACTGTATAAACAGTTATTCACCTTTCTTTTCCATATTTCAAGGAATTTACTTGAGCTCATTGTTATCTATAATCTTGTCTGTGTTCTCAAAGCAAAGTATTTCTACAGATGAGCCCCAAACTGGTGACTCAATAGGACACTCCCACTTCTGAAAAATTAAGTCTTATTTTCCAAATGTGCTTTTCTTTCAGATGCAAATACATGCTACATGGGGTCACCTGCATGCACTCACCTCATCCACTGATGCTACTGGCATTTTTATTAATAAAATAATATGTCATCAGTTCTCATATAAACACCTTTATATGTTTTCTCGTTTTAATTATTTTTCTTCTTTTCTTCCAAGTTTTTATTTTGCAGACTGATTAAGGAGTCTTTTATGGTTCCACACAAATTTTAGGATTTTTTTTCTATTTCTGTAAAAAATGTCAGTGGAATTTTCATAGAGTTTGCATTGAATCTGTAGTTCCCTTTGGGTAGTATGGACATTTTAATAATAGTCATTCTTCCAATTTATGAACATGAGATGTCTTTCTATTAATTTGTCATGAACTTTTCCATTTCTTTCATTGAAGTTTTATAGTTTTCCGTATGCAGATGTTTCATCTCCATGGCTAAACTTATTCCCAAATATTTTCTTCTTTTTGTTGTTATTGTAAATGACATTAAAAAAAATCCTTTGGAGTTAGTTCATTTAATGGTATAGAAATACAACTGAGTTTTTTTTTTTTTTTTTTAAGCAGAGTCTCACTCTGTCGCCCAAGCTGGAGTGCAGTGGCTCGATCTGTGCCTCCTGTGTTCAAGCAATTCTCTTGCCTCAGCCTCCCGAGTAGCTGGGATTACAGGCACCACCCACTACGCCCAGCTAATTTTTTGTATTTTGAGTAGAGACGGCATTTCACCATGTTGGCCAGGCTGGTCTTGAACTCCTGACCTCAAGATTCATCCGTCTCGGCCTCCCTAAGTGCTGGAATTACAGGCATGAGCCATTGTGCCCGGCCACAACTGGCTTTTCTATTGATTTTGTATTCTGCAACTTTACTGAAGTTGCAGAATTTGTTTATTAGTTCTATGAGTTTTTTGGGGGAGCCTTTAGTATTTTCTCTATGTAAGATTATGTCATTGGCAAACTGAGATAAGTTTACCTCTGTTTTCCAATTTGGATGCATTTTCTATTTTGTTTTTGTTTTTTTGTTTGTTTGTTTGAGACAGAGTCTCGCTCTGTCGCCCGTGCTGGAGTGCAGTGGCCGGATCTCAGCTCACTGCAAGCTCTGCCTCCCGGGTTTATGCCATTCTCCTGCCTCAGCCTCCCAAGTAGCTGGGACTACAGGCGCCTGCCACCTCGCCTGGCTAGTTTTTTTGTATTTTTTTAGTAGAGACGGGGTTTCACCATGTTAGCCAGGATGGTCTCGATCTCCTGACCTCGTGATCCGCCCGCCTCGGCCTCCCAAAGTGCTGGGATTACAGGCTTGAGCCACCGCGCCTGGCCACATTTTCATTTGTTTTTTTCTTGCCTAATTGCTGTGGCTACAACTTCCAGCACTATATTGAATAGAAGTGGTGAGAGTGCACATCCTTGTTTTGTTACTGATCTTAAAGGAATAGCTTTAGACTTTTCACTATTGAGTATGATGCTAACTTGATTGCAGGCATCGCTATAAAACATATATATTTATATCAAAAATCACATGATATGCCTTCAATATATACAATTTTTAATTTGCCAATTATATCTCAATGCACCTGAAAAAATAAGCTGGTAAGGAGAAAATATTTTATAGAGGAATTTCTCATTTAGAGTCAGGAGAACTATGACTTTAATTCAGGGAAATTCAGACTTTGTGATGTCACAAGCACTATGATGAAGAGTAGTTTTGATGACATTGGATCATAGTATCACTGAGCAAGAAATGCAACAAGCAGCCAGAGAAAGGATAGGATCAGGAGAGGAAAAGGTAATCTACCATAAAGATAAAATGTCTGTTTCAGTTGAGTAAACAGCAGAGATAGGAAAAAAATTATCCCTTCAAAACAAAAAAAAGTTATTATTATAGTAAAAGTAATATAGACTTATTGAAACCTAATTTAATGATATCAATAATTATTATTTTTAACATCTTGCTGTCTATCATGCTATATTAAAATATTTTCATTAATTTAATCAATTGAACTTCACATATAATTTTAAACTATTTTTGTTAATATGCCATCAATATGCCATGTAATACAAGAAATATCTTAATATATCATAAATGTCAATAAATATGGAAGCATATAGATATAATAGCTGCATATTTCATTACATGATTATATGAAAATGTATATAACTAGTGCTTTGATAATACTCACTAGTATTGACTCCTCATTTTTCTATATTTTAAATAATGCTGTAATAAACATCTTCTGTACATTTTGTTTAACTTCTCTAATTGTTTTAAGATAATTTCTAGAAATTGACTTGATATGTCCCAAGGTATGCATATTTAAATTCTAATATATATTTTGCCAAATTGCCCTTGTGAAAAGCTGTACTAATTTGTTCCTATGAGTAGGATTTGAGAATATGTTTCTTCCATCCACTTGCTGCTTAGTGTATTATCAATTTTTAAACTTTTGCCATAGTGATTAAAAACTCTGTATTTTACGATCTCATTTCTATGATAATAAAAAACTTGAATATTTTTGTTAATAATTTTATTTCTATATATTACTAGTGAACCATATTTGCTATTACATATACAGAAATATAAATTTTGATATATACTGCATACTGTTTATTTATATCTTAGCTTTATATATAATTAAAAATTTTTACTTTAAATTTTTATGAAGTCAAGGTAATCTTTTTCTTTTTTCTTTTATAGAGATGGGGTCTCACTGTGTTGCCTAGGCTGGTCTCAAACTCCTGGGCTCAAACTATCATCCCACCTTAGCCTCCCAAAGCACCAGGATCACAGGTATGAGATCATCTTTTTCTTCATACTTTCTGGCCTTTAAATCAGCATCTTAATTTATAATGGTACCAAGCTTTTAATAAAGTTATGTAAATAATTATCACTTATTAACATAATTTTATAATAATTTACATTGTATTCTGTAGTTTAGCAAGTGCTAATCTCAGACTCTTATAAAAACTTATTTATCCATTCGATATTAATCTCATTTAATCTTTTCAAAATATCATTTAATCTTAACAAAACCCTTGTGAAGACAGAAAATATGATTGCCATTTAACAGGTAAGGAAATAGATTTAAAATACTTAAGCTTAGATAGTTAGCTAAATGGTAGTTCTGGACCTTAAATCTAGTTGAGAAATTTAAAGCAGACCCTGTGGTTACAAAAGCCAGGAAAAATGACTTATTGGTAACACTGATGTCCTGCCTTCCCTGTGCTTTGGACTTCATAGTCATTCAGGTTCCTGTTCATACTGATAAAATACACACCTGCAAAACATCAGGGATAGTAAGCAATTTTTTGTGTATCTTAAAAATTATGACTTATACTTAGCAATTTTGTTGTGACAGTGGATCACTGCTTACTTTACCAAAGAGCTTTTCATCTCGGGGACCAGCCAGGTTTCACCTTGGAGCCGTTTCTGCAGACCAGCTACTAAAATGTGAATCCTGCTAAGGCCATTGGCAATTGAATGAGACTATCTGGAGCAGTGGTAGGAATGACTCAGTTACCCCAAAGTGTCCCTGCAAAGGATGGAAGTCCAGCTGCTTCATGTCCCAGAATGTGGGAGGAGGACAGGAAAACATATTTGCTGTGAAAGAGCATTTCCCACAAATTTGTTTTCAGTTAGGGCCTGATGTTGTCTACTGAAGCTGGGAAGAGGATTGACTTCTCGCTCTACTCCTACATTTAGGGAGTTGAGAAATCTTTTCCTGATTCAAGCACAAAGAAATTTTGGAAAACTGAAGGCACGGAAAAACTGTTCTTGGAAATCTAGACTGTTTTAAGTAGAATCTTAAGGGAAAAGGGAAAACTTATTGGGAAGGCCCTCTATCAGTTCTAAAATTGGCTTTAATGCTTTGACTCTAATGATTTTTTTTTTTTTTTGGTCTGCTATTAATGTCAAAGTTTTTGTTTGTTTGCTTTCTTGGTTAAAGTTCAAAACAATATGTAGGAAGAATCATGAACATTGCGTGTCAAGATCCCCAGGATCCTTTCTCTGATAATTGTCGTGGTTTGGGTCGGGGGCACGGTTTATGCCTTGTTTCCACCTCCAGCTCAGCTCTATCATAGTTCTTAATGCAAGAACTTACAGTGAGATTTACTGTCTATCTTTTTTCCTGACTGTGAGATTCTTTAATATAAAGATTATCTATTATTTATCTTTGCACCTCAGGACCAAACTGTCTAGCACAGAAATCTTTTGGAAAAAGTTGGCCATGATTTCCTAAACACTGGAATGTCACCACTGAGAGGATGAGAAACTAATACATTGTTAAATTTGATGTGAAAATCAACACATCAAATGTTGATTGGTACAATCAATGATATGGTACGACCCTTCACAAGGTGCTGTGAGAGCACAGAGAAGGCCTTCTCTTCTTACTCCGGTAGGATTAAAGGAGGCTTCCTGGAGGATGTGACGCCTCACCTGAAATCTTACATGCCTTCCAATGGTGTGCTTGGGTCGTTCATACTTGCTCAGGAGAGCCGATGGTTAATTTTTCAGGAATTTTGTGAAACAATCTTTAAACACAGCCATTATTTTTTTTTAAATCAATCTTTTTGAAACTTAAAACTGAATGATCATTTTATTAAAAACAAAAGTAATAAATACTCAAAACTCTTCACTTCCTAATTATTTCACCATATTTTGCTATTATCTATGCTCTTAAGGTTATTTCTCTGGTATCTGTATGAGGGAAATTTTCTATATTCAACATTTACACCATGGATATTAGCAAAACCTACAAACCAGAGAGTATTAATCTTTTTTTCCCCAGACAGTAGATTGTTAAATATTCTCTCTGACTCATTAACCATGTTCACTTGAACAACAAGTCTTGCCTATTCAACCTCTTTCATATCTCAAACTCTCAAAAATGTGTCCTCTCTCCACTTGGAAGCTCCTGCTTTAAATCAGACTTTCTCTGCACTAACTCTTGCAGTTGCTTCTTAAATGATCTCTGTGTGCCAATCTGTTCACTTTCCAGCCCATTTTCCACATAGTGATCAGAATGATTCTTCCTAAAAGTAAATTTAGCAAGTAATTTCTTTTTTTGTTAATCCTCCAATAACACCTACAGTTTGTATTCATACATTTAAAGGCTTTCCCTACACAGACTCTTTAAGTTAGGACTTCAGCCCCATTTCTTCTCACTGGGATTCTGTTCAGGCTTTCCAACTTTCTTTCTTTTTTCTTTTATTTCTTTTATTTTTTTGAGACAGAGTCTCACTCTGTCGCCCAGGCTGCAGTGCAGTGGTGCAATCTCGGCTCACTGCAAGCTCCGCCTTCCGGGTTCAGGCCATTCTCCTGCCTCAGCGCCCCTGAGTAGCTGGGACTACAGGCGCCCGCCACCACGCCCGGCTAATTTTTTTTTTTTGTATTTTTAGTAGAGACAGGGTTTCACCGTGTTAGCCAGGATGGTCTCAATCTCCTGATATCATGATCCACCTGCCTTGGCCTCCCAAAGTGCTGGGATTACAGGCGTGAGCCACCGTGCGCTGCGTCTTTTTGTCTTGTCTTGTCTTGTCTTGTGTTTCTGTATTTTCTTTTCTTTTTTTTTTGAGACAGAGTCTCACTCTGTGGCCCAGGCTGGAGTGCAGTGGCGTGATCTCCTCTCACAGCAACTTCCACTTCCTGGGTTCAAGCGATTGCTGGGACTACAGGCGTCCGCCACCACACCCAGCTAATTTTTGTGTGTGTGTGTTTTTAGTAGAGAAGGGGTTTCACCATGTTAGCCAGGATGGTCTCCATCTCCTGACCTCGTGATCCACCCGCCTCTGCAGCTTCTGCAAGTGAACTCGAGTGCTGTATCATACCTCGGTGCTTGTCTCATTGTGTTTCTTCTAGGCAGAATCTCTTATATGACTTGTTTTTATTAAAGGAGACAGCATAGCTAAGAGCGTGTGTTTTTGTCATTTTTCATCCTTACATTAGACTGTTTCACTTCTCAGCTGCTACATACCATTTGAGAACATTTGGGCAAGTGCATTAACTGCTCTGAGCTTTAGTTTTCTCATCTGAATATAGTAGTAACAGTGCTTAACCTCTTGGGGTCATTGGAAAAATTAAGGAAGAAAAATACCACTATTCTTTGCATAGTGCCTAAAATATAATACCCAAGGAGAGTTAGCTTTTATTATCTTGGGAGTTTTACTCATCCTTTAAAATTCAGGACACATTTTTGTGCCCTTGAAAGAGTCATCCCTGACCACCTCCACTTTTGAAGTGTGATTTAAATATCCCTTTTCGGCTGGGGGCGGTGGCTCAAATCTGCAGTCCCAGCACTTTGGGAGGCTGAGGTGGTCAGATCACTTGAGGTCAGGAGTTTGAGACCAGCCTGGTCAACGTGTTGAAACCCCGTCTGTACTTAAAATACAAAATTGGCTGGGCATGGTGGTGCGCATCTGAAAATACAAAAACCTAGACAGACATGGTGGCCCTCGGGAGGCTGAGGCAGGAGAGTTGCTTGAACCAGGAGATAGAGGTTGCAGTGAGCCGATATAGCGCCACTACACTCCAACACTCCAGCCTGGGCAACAGAGCAAGATTCCATCTCAATAAATAAATAATAAATAAATATCCCTTTTCTTTAATGTTCCCTATAGAGCTTTTCATAATGTAACATTAACTTTTACAAATTATTTTAAACTATAACAAAGGAATAGGTTTAACTGATATTAAAAACAAGCTGAAAGACTGACAAATCCTGTTCTTCTCTGTATCTCTAAATAATAACCATTTTCTTCAGACTTGATTCATTAATTTAGATATAACCTATGGAATTCCAATAATGCTAGATAATGATTTTAGCTCTTACAACCCATTGTGTTTTTTCTATTCTATTGTGATACTTATTTCACAATTTTTAAAAATCCATATTTAGTTTTCATTATGATTATGTAAATATGATATACAATTAAATAGGGTATTGTGCTATGAATATATTTACATTTTTGGGGAGATTGCCTCTGTTTGTCTGCCCTCCCCTCCCCTCCACTCTCCTCCCTTCCCCTCCCCCTCCCTTCCCTTCCCCTCCCCTGCCCTTCCCCTTCCTCGCTCCTTCCCTCCCTCTTAGTTGACTGGTAGGGGTATCAGTTAGAAATTTGGCTATTTACTTGTAGAATTGCCCCCACCACCTCCAGAAAACATCAGTATCTCTAGACCTTCCCTTGAGAGTAGGTCAATGTTTCTAGATACTTCTTCCAATTTTCTGCCAGTAGCTAGGGGTGTCGAGTGATATCAAGTTTGACTGCCTGTGTTCTGTGCTTGGGTGAGGGTTGACTGTCTTACTGTTCAGGAGGAAGTGTTATTTATCCCCTTGTTTTTAATTTGGGGCCTTACCCTTGCTCTCCTCTCTGCATTGTGTTTCCAGGTTCAGGGTCTCTCTGGTTCAGTTATTCCACAGATCATTACCCTCATATCCTTCCAGCTGAACTCAACTCCCTGGGGTGGAGCTGGGGGATATTGGTATATAATTTCCTTTTATACCTTTTTTCCTCTAATACCTATGCATTAAATCTCAGTTTCTCCAGGATAATGCAGGCAAACAGTTGGCTTTTATGTGTGCAGCAAAAGTGAACTCTTAACTCTATCTTTCTGCAGAATCCTTGGCATGAGTGCCCTGTGTGCTAGGATGAATTCTAAGATAGTCCTAATGACTCCTGCCTGCTGAGGTTGCCTGCATAATCCCTTTCCATTGAGTGTCAGTGGGACCTGTGAATGTGATAGGGTAGCACTCCCGTGAGCAGCTCATGCTACATGACAAAGATAAAGGGATTTGCAGTTATAATTGAGGTTCCTAATCAGTTGACTTTGAGTTCATGAAAAGGGAGACTATCCTTGATGGCGTCCGACACAACCAGGCGAGCCTTTAAAATATGTCAGAAAGATTGCAAGTGAGAGAAATTTTTCCTGTCAGCTTTGAAAAAGTAAACTGCCCTGTTGAGATAGGGTCACATGGCTGGCCACTGAAGGTGGCCTGTAAGAGCAGAGCGTGACTCCTGGCTGATGAACAACAAGAAAATTAGGATCTCAGACCTACAGCCATAAGGAACTAAATTCTGCCAATCACCTGAGTAAACTTGAAAGAGGATTTCGAACTTCAGATGAAAACACAGCCTAGCTGGATTTCAGCCTTGAGACACTGAGCACGCATCCCACTTACACTGCAGCCAGACTTCTGACCTATAGAAACAGCGAGATGATAAATGGATGTTGTTTTAAGCTGCTGTTTGTGTTGATGAGTTATACAGCAATCAAAAGTTAAACCACTATGCTAAGTGCATGATATGGAGAATTTTTTGACTCTTGCTGCTGACCTTACATTTTAAACTGGTGACTTACTTTTTGTTCCTAATTCGAATAAGAAAAATAAAGGCAAGATTGAGCATATATGTAATAAATTATCCTAGAAATATTCTCAGAAAAGCTCAGGCATAACTTGAAAGGTAGAATTTGAGAAAATGCTGAGCTAAATTGCATCAGATTATAAGGAAACACGAATACTAATATTAACATTGCTCCCTGGATACCTGGACTACTAAAGTTTGGAAGTCCTAGGACTCAGGAAGGAAGAGGTTTCTGGAGATCGATATGCACATGGCAGAAAACTCAGGCAAAAGTGAGGAAGATGAGCTATGAGAGGTACCCAAGAGGGAAGTACTCAGTGGACGTTAGGAATAGTGAGTCTGATGTGAATGCTTAGTTATTCCCTGTTTAGTGTTGTGATTTGCCTGTTATTATTAATATTTGACAACTTCTGTTTTGTATTTTTAAAAAGTGTACTCCAGATTCGATTTATTTCATACATGCATCTCACACACACACACACACACACACACACACACACACACACACACACTCAGACAGTAGACCACCAGACCACCACGATGCTCTGGAAGTTTAGCCTCACAAGAAAAACACATTGCCACCACTCCTCAGACACATACCCTATTCTCATAATCATCTGGACATATGGCTGGGAATATAAAATCATTTATTGAAAACAGCCTCATTTCAAACCATCTCACATAAAATGAACCCTGATATAAATTGATCACCTTTGTACATGGCTGGCATTAACTTCAAATATTAAAGCATTCTAGAGTAAAAAGAAAATGAGTAGATCTGGTCATCTGGGGAGCAGACATTTTTTGGCATTGAATTAGACATAACTTACAAGAAAATTAACATTTGATTAATGAAATTTAAGGCTGTGTGACTATTGTTCATATGTGTGGAAGGACCATGAAAAATGAGCAGAATTTTCGGTCTGTGTAGGGCAAGAAAAATGGTACTGATCAAACAGGGTCTATGGACTCTGTTTACCTTATAGGAAGTGTGCTTTCAAGGCTAGCCAGTCAGGCTTGGGCTAGTCTCTGGGAAGAAGCAACACATGTTACTTCACGTCAGCATAAAAACAAAGATAAGCTCCTAGAAAAAAAATGCAAATATAAAATCCTTGTGTGAGGTCGAATCTGTAAGCGGGGTAGTGAATAAGTTAAAAGCAACATCTGAGGATGAGGTAATGGCATCTGCCAGGGTTTTAGATAAGCACAGACTATGTGGAAAAGGTTAGAAAGTTGTCCACAGTAACTGAAAACTTTCCTGCAGTTACGTATAGGACACATGAAAGGGCTGGAACATAAGAGATTGATTGTATTTAAATACATTTTTATTTTAAGAATGGTTGATGAGTAAGTTGGAAATAAATGCATTCAGCGGGACAGAAACATAAAGACTTGTACATTTTTAATGACGAGTCAAATCTGGAAAGCTTGACGAGCAAACATAATTTTAGCACCTATTGATCAACTACGGCGTTGTTTTATAATGTGGAAGAAAAACTCAAATTTGTAGAGAAGGCCTTTAGTATTTCCAAGAATTGCAAATAAGAGTGTCCTCTATATATCATGCACTTTATGTTCCTTATTTCATTTAATCCTCACGAACGCTATCTGAGATGGGGACTTTTACCATCCCCATTTCCAACAGGAGTCAATTGACCTAGAGTCCGACATAGTTAGGTAAAAGCAGGAATGAAATCCTGACAGTGTAAGGCAAGAGCTTAGAATTTTTGAGCACTACATTGTACTGTCTCCCAGGAAAGCATATGCCAATTGGCAAACAATCTGTTGCTAATTTGCCACTTAGACTTCCTAGAATAAAATTGCTGACCATCTTTCTTTCTGTGTGATTCAAATAGGATGGCGTGACTATTGGCGTGGTGACTAATTTTGTGTCTGTGATTTTAAAAAAATAGCACAGTGCTCACACTCTGTCTTAGTACACATACTGTGCCATTGCCCATTTACCCAATTCTGTTCCAAAGATCCATCACATGATCGGGTGCGGTGGCTCATGTCTGTAATCCCAGCACTTTGGGAGGCTGAGGCAGGTGAATCACCTGAGGTCAGGAGTTCAAGACCAGCCTGACCAATATGGTGAAATCTCGCCTCTACTAAAAATATAAAAATTAGCCGGGCATGGTGGTGTGCACCTGTACTCCCGGCTACTTAGGAGGCTGAGACAGGAGAATCTCTTAAACCCGGGAGGTGGAGGTTGCAGTGAGCCAAGATCATGCCACTGCACTCCAGCCTGGGCAAGACAGGAAGACTCCATCTCAAAAACAAAACAAAACAAAAATCCATCACACTGACAGCTGCTTTTTTTGATTGGTAATGGATTGAACAGGATTTCTGCTATAGGAAACAGTAAATGAGACAGCAGCCTTATTATCATGTGACTTAATTTTACCTCTTTCTCTTGGTGCTATGTTTTTGACATTATTTTAATGATAGCTTTTTCTATCAAAATTGAGTTTCTCTAGTTACTTGACATTCAGAAAGAAGGTTGAATTCTTTGTCAAATGCATATTTATTGCAAAGGTGGTAGTGGAGTCCAGGGTTAGTAGGAATGCCTAATAATGAAAATCAATTTGACCAATCATCTCCAAATTCAGATACTTTGAGGGGATTGTTGAACTCCATATATGCCCTCGTGGCACCTAGAAATAAAGAGAGACCAAACTCTAGGCATTATAGAGCAAGTAATAGGAGCATTTTAATTGAAATTTATGATTACTTTGAGAATCAACTGAGTAGTGCCCAGTAGAAATCTAATAAGGTTCACACACATAATAAGATCCAGAAATAAAATGTAAAGAGCACCAAAAGTCATTCAAATTTCAAATTAATTCACTGCTATTCTTATCTAATCCTCCACATCATTCTTATGATTTCAATCCTGCCATGTGGACGTAGCAACCATCTCTGGAACTGCACAACAGGTAAGCTGAGATAGAGAATATGGAACTGGTGCTGAACTATATCCAACCATTACCTCTTTTCTTAAAGAAGTAAATCTCATTGGCTGCTGGGCTCTGTGTACATGATCTGAAAGCTCTGTGGCAGGGAGGAGTCTAAATCAAAAACAGAGCTCCCCACATCATTCATGATCATAGACTTGTGCCTCCCCCTTGGAAGAGATCTTGGAGATCTTAAAAGTGGAGATCTATGAATAAAAAGTCACAGATCAAAGGGTAGAAACATTTATAGTCATGAATGTTTTTAAGTAATTCATGTAAAAGCTTTTACATCATACATTTTGCTTAATTTGAACATCCTGTTTTGGATCCTATGAGGGGCCTGTGGGTTAAATGTGATACAAATATTGGCAGTTGAAGTAGGTGGAGTTCTATTGGAGAACAACTTGTAGTGGTCTAAGTGGTCACTCTGAGGCAGAAAGCAAAAATTATAAAATAATTTGGAAACTATGCATTTAATATGATAGGAACATAAGCCATCAGCAAATACTCTTATTATATAAGCTACCATGTTTGCTCCTTTTAACTACTTTATGGAATTGTGAGTCGGAAAATAGAAAAATAATATGGTGGCATAAAAGACTCACTTTAAGAGCAGAAATCTCTGTTTTCTTAATATTTATTTATTGATTCATTCATTTATCAAATAAACATATGTTGATTGAGTATTAATATAGTAGACATTCCAAATGTCGCCTTCCTGTATAACCCTGAACAAGGCATTTGAATTCTGAGAGTTAATCTTTGTTTTTGTTTTTGTTTTTGTTTTTTTGAGAGAGAGAGAGTCGCTCTGTCGCCCAGGCTGGAGTGCAGTGGCGCGATCTCGGCTCACTGCAAGCTCCGCCTCCCGGGTTCACGCCATTCTCCTGCCTCAGCCTCCAGAGTAGCTGGGACTGCAGGCGCCCGCCACCATGCCCGGCTAATTTTTTTTTGTATTTTTAGTAGAGACGGGGTTTCACAGTGTTAGCCAAGATGGCCTCCATCTCCTGACCTCGTGATCCGCCCACCTCGGCCTCCCGAAGTGCTGGGATTACAGGCGTGAGCCACCGCGTCCGGCAATCTCTTCTTTTTTATACTGTGAGAGAGAAGGATGACATAATTCTTATAATAGAAAAAAATACCTAAAATACAGTGTGCACACGTATGTATGTTTGAATAGCAATAAATTTAGAAAATGTTTAGCAATTTACAAATGCTGTATAGCACAATATGCACTATTAGCATAACTATTTTAAAAGAATTAGAAATACCTTGTTAATTTAGAGAGGGAAAAAGTGGAGGGAATGCTGGATGTCACATTTCCCTCAGACTGTTTCCCTAAAGAAACGTTTATTAGGATAATGTTCAGTAATAAGCCTTTGTATTTTTTGGATCAATTTCCCCCTTGAAGTCAGTAAAATTTCCCTTGGGTGCCATGCTGGTCTTCTGAACCAGATTCTGACTGCCTTGACCGTGGGTTCCCATGGTGTTCCTTTCCATGTCCACCATTGATTGGCTTTTCACCATGTGACAGTGGTCTAGTTCACAGAGGGAACACTTTGACTAAAATGGCATTACTGAGAGCCAGATTGTTTTTACTGTTGCTGAATGGATTTCTTATATTTGCAGATCCAGTTACACATAATTTTAGCTCAACTGTTTCCTTGTTAAATCTGGAAGCTTAAGTATTACTATACCATTTGTTTCTCTCCCTCTCTTTCTATTCTTTTTAGTATCCCATTTGTAGACGAGGGAACTGAGTCTCAGTATCAGAACCAGTAAATCATTTCAGGAAAGGAGCTCAACACTAAAATGTTTCAGTGTCTATTCAACTGCCTAGTGATTCTCAGTCAGGTGCTACATCTTGTTATGGGTGAGAATAAGAATCTCAGTGTGTGGCGGTATATAAACAGTTTTAAAATAGGTAAACACTCAGACTAAAAGAAAATTCATTTGTTTTAGCCATATTTAATTTATTTGAAAATTGTAACAAAGAGAGAATGAAGTTTTTGTGTTAATCTAAGGAATATATATTAAGTCATTTGAGTCCACCTTAGTAATTTTTATCATGTAAATCTCATGTTTGTATTGTTTTTGCTGGGCATTTTTATTTAAATATTATTGCTTTTGGTTAAATATATTTTTAAATGAAATTATATCATTGCCATAAATGGAAAACTGGGATAGCTTGTCATAAAAATAAGGTAGCCAATAAATAGAGATAAATACTGAAAAGAAACATAAATGTATCCAAAGACCTCATACAATTGTCACCTGCTTGCTTGTACTTGGAATGAACCACACTTTGAGAAAGTCTGAGTTTAGAAAATTTGAGAAAGATTGTATTATTCTACACTGTCTCTGCTAGTGAGGTTCAATATTTCCATACCTTATTAAAACTGACTTGAATTTATAGGGCCCATAATTTTGTGTGCTCTGTAATTTGTGAAAATTGTTTATTTCTACCTGTCATGGTGTGGTCTGCTAATCGTTATCTAAAATCTAACCTGTTCTTATGTTCAGTAGTAGATCTATGTATCTATCTATCTATCCGTCCATCCATCCATCCATCCATCCATCCATCCATTCATCCATCATTCATTTTTCACACCATCAGTTTAAAAGGAAAGTATTTGTGTTAGGCTTATTCTTTCTTCTTTTCCATAGGCTGCAATGTGGGCACGGTGGCAGTGAACTATCTGAATATACGAAAATAACACCCTAGGGAATCAGAGAAAAAAAAAAGGGGCTTGGCTTGTGGGATGACCTTGTGGAGAAGACTGCTTACCCCTCTAGATAAAGTTATATTTATCAGCATAAACTTTTATGAAATACTATTCAGCAATAGAAAATGAACTACTGGATAAACAAACTGTGATACGTCTAGACAATGGAATATTATTCAGCAGTACAAAAAAAGATGAACTATCAAGCCATGCAAAGATGTAGAGGAAACTTCATATTACTAAGTGAAAGAAGCCAATCTGAAAGGGCTACATATTCTATGATTCCAATTATACGACATTCTGCAAAAGGCAAAACTATGGAAACAGCAAAAAGATCAGTGGTTTCCGGGAGTTAGAAGGCAGGGAGGGATGAATAGGCAGAGCACAGTGCGTTTTTAGCGCAGTGAAACTATTCTTATGATACTATAATGACAGATATCTGTGGTTATATATTAAACAAAACCCATAGAATGTATAACATCAAGAGTCAACCCTAATTAAACTGTGGGCTTTGGATGGTAATGATGTGTCAGTATAAGTTTATCAATTGTAACAAACATACCGCTGTTTTGGGGTATTGATAGTGGAGGAGGTTGTGTATGTGTTGGGGGTTGGGGTATATAGGAACTCTGTATGTTTTGCTCAGTTTTGCTGTGAACCTGAAATTTCTCTAAAATTCTATTAAAATAATAAATATTTTATACATAGTATAGCCTGTAAAAGTTAAATGAGAGGATTAAACGTATTCAATGTGTGAGACAATATAAAATTCCTAGAAACCACTATTTTGGTTCATTTGGACCAAAGTATCTCAGTAGCTTGGAAAGTTTAGTTGTCTAATTCACAAACTTAGCACTTCATCTACTCAACAGAGACTTCTAGAATTAACCATCTAGGAAGCTGGCCAAGATGCAATTGGAATAACAACAGGAAAACCAAAAATGATTTTCTAGTTTATACACTATATATACAGTGTACATCACTACTATAGAATGAAGAATCAAAAATTAATAACCTCTGCAAATGGAAGAGTCCACACAGAAACCAAATACATTTCTGCAAAGCCAGTGACAATTAAAGTTACATTGAATGTAAAGGCATTAATATTCTTTAGCCAGTATATACCCTGCTAATGTCTGGTGACAACTCTCTGATGTTCTCTCTCACTTTTTCATTTGAAAAAGAGAGAAAGTTCCTCTTTTACATAAATTGAGGAGCCTTTAAAATTATTTTTTCTCTTCCTCCTTTTTCATAAGTGTTTTTCAGCCATCAACCTAGTTTGTATGACAACACATCCTTTTGAGAAAGTCATAAGGTATTTACTTATTGTGTACCTACTGTATGCATTATTAGAGTGGTTATGACTAAGTGATCGAGATGAAATACATGAGATTCACTGTGATCTCCATTTGAAGTTTCAAAATTTGCCAACTACAGAATTGAAAATCCATTTAAGTTATCAAAGAAGAATTGTCATTGTTAACAGACAACATAGTCATTTATGTAGAAAATCAGTTGAATCCACAAAAAAGATACTAAAACTACTAAGTAAATTTAGCAAGCCTACAAGACAAATGATCAGTTTTAAATACAAAGAGATAGCACTGTACACCTATCAAAATGGTTAAAACTAAAAACATTGACCATATCTAACATTGGTGAGTATGTGGAGGAACTGAAACTCTTATACACTGCTGGTGGAGGTGTGAAATTGTACACCACATTAGAAAACAGTTTGACAGTGTCTTAAAACATTAAGCATACTTCTACAATATGATCCAGCCATTCTACTTTAGATATTTACCAAAGAGAAATGAAAGCGTAAGTCCACATGGAGACTTGGATACAAATGTTTATAGCAACTCTATTTGAAAGTATCTAAAACTTAGTAACAGCTTGATGTCCAAGCACTAAGTAAATAAATAAACTCTTGTGTATACATCCAATGATATTCAGCAGTGAAAGGAATAAACTACTGATGCACACAACATCACGGAAGAATCTCAAAGTAATTATGTGAAGTGAGAAGCCACACATACAAAGAATATACTATATATGTTTTCATTTATGTAAAATTCTAAAAAGTGCATACTAATCTATAGACACAAAAAGCAGGTCAATGACTGCTTGGGAATAGGGAAGGGAAGAGATTGTGAAGGAGCATGGGGAAACTTTGGGGTTTTATAGATAGGTTCAGTTTCTTGATTATGGTGTTAGTTGTTGTACAGGTTTATGCACATATCAACACATACCTGTCCCCAAATCTCTTCTTCTGACATAATAAATTCTTTCTGATATCACTACCTCTTATCTTTCTAACCCTTTCTCAAGGACGTCTTGGCATCTATATCTCAGTTTCAGTTGGCCATCATTATGCCAAATTGCGAGGCATGGTTCTAGGGTTGTATTAGGCTACATTTCAGACATCTCTGGCAGAATAGTAACTCCCAATCCTTGCTAATATACGTGACAGGAGATAATTAGTTTTCTACTTGTGCTGTAACAAATAACCACAAATTTAGTAACCTGAAACAACACAGCTTTATTACATTTTTTTGTAGGTCACAAATCAGTACAAATCACAAGTCTCACTGGACAAAATCAAGTTGTCAGCAGGCTGAGTCTTTCTGGAGGCTTCAGGGGAGAATCTGCTTCCTGCTATTTGAGTTGTTGGTGGGATTTAGTTCCCAGCAATTATAGAACCAAGGACCCTATCTTCTTACTGGTTATAAAATGAGGTCTGTTTCCAGCTTCTAGAGGTTGTTGCATTCCTTGGCTCGTGGCTCCATTTCTCCCTTTTTACAGTCAGCGAAAACGAGTTGAGTCCTTCTCTGGTCACATCTCTTCAGACCCACTCCTCTGCCTTTCTCTCCTACTTTAACGACTCATGTGATTAGATTGGACCAATCCAGGATAATACCCCCATTTTAAGGTTCTTAATCTCATCTGCAAAACCCTTTAGGCATGTAATATTCACAGGTATCAGGGATTAGGGAACAAACATCTTTAGTTGGGGAGGAGTTTCGTTGACACACTCAGATTCTATTATTCCTTTGGTGTATAGGCTATTTCTTCCTAAAGCAGACACTATTAATTTCATGCTTTGCCTTGGTGTCCACTTAATCACACAGGATCTCCAGGTAAGGAAGCGATTCTCTGGTAAGAGAATTCTCTTGATAGCATGATTTTGTCCAGGGAAATTGGGGCTTCCAGATTCTCAACCTCACATTAATGCATAAACAAATTGTGATATATACATGAAATGTTATTTAGCAATTAAAAGGAACAAACTATTAATATTCTAAGAAAAGCAATGAATCTGAAAAGTATTATATGAAAGCATAGAGGCTAAAAAAAAAAAAAAAAAAAAAAAAAAACAACAAAAAACCCTGTACTGTATAATTCCATTTATGTGACATTCTGGAAAATGCAAAACTATAGAGATTAAAAAAATAGGTCAGTAGTTGCCAGAGGCTAAAGGTGAGGGTAAGAGATTGACTTCAGAGGGTCATGAGGGAACTTTTTAGGGTGATAAAAAGTATTTTGGATCTTGATTGTGTTGGTGGTTGCATAAGCATGTGAATTTGTCAAAACTCATTGACTTGTACACTTACAAGGGGTGAATTTTATTGTATATAAACTACACTTTAATAAATCTGATTTAAAAAAAACACACACACACAAGTATCTCAGGCTTATCCATTGAATGTCCTCTTCCGAGGCCACAGAATTGTACTCCTTTCCTGCTGGGTTCTGACTGTGACATAGGACATCTGTTGAAGCTTGCATTTACTACCCTTTAATGCTCTGCCATCTTTATAATTAGATTAGGGAGGAGCCTGGTTTTCAGCACAGTCACCCCTGCAGCTGCAGTTTAATGTCTTTTTCAAGCTGCCGTAGAGGATCTACGGTTTTCACAGCATGCTTTGAGTTTAAGTTGGCTACTATGATTCTTCTTTTTTTTCTTAAGACTTCCAACAAATAAAATCAGCTTGTTCTACAAATATAATTATTGTCAGCTCCACAAAGCATTAATGGCTGCAGCCATCACATAACCCAAGGCCTTACCTTCTACTTACATCTCATCCTAAACAACCACAGGCAAGAATCTTCGTAATTCTTATTTTTACTCAATTCCAATGGTAATCCTCATCTCAATTGGCAGCATGAATAGGGATCATCTTACTGCCCTCTGACTGGGGAGTGTTCATGCTCCAAAATTCTGTCTTGAGGGTCTGCTGTTTCGGGCCACATTTGATAATGACTGGGTTAGTACCAAGTTCCCCAGAAAGCTGATCCTGGGACAAAGGCTCCTTTGTGATATGTGTGAGAAATTTATTGGAGAGTATGACCTAGGAAGGGGGATTAAATGACCTTAAGGGTAAAGCAGGAAAGAAGATGGAGTTATTACAAAGGTACATCATTGAGTTGAATATTGCTACATGCTACTGATTACTTCATTCTGCCGTGCTGTCTAAGCAGCCATATGAAAAACATTTTAAGATTACTGTGCGCTTGGAAGAATAGGAGGAGAACAATTATCTGTCAGTTTCTAATTTTTGTTAAATGAATATTTGCCTTGGTGTTAACTCCTCATAATTTCTGGGTTGCATATGTAGATATTGAACAGGTTGCTTTGGTGTCCTACTCTAGGGCATCAAAAGGGAAGTTCTGGGGTTTGGGATTAAAAACAAATGGCATGGGTAGCCAGGGACTAAGTGCTATCATTTGCATAGTGTGAAGCTGATAGGAACATATGCAGAACTGGTTGATAGGATGAGGTGTAAGTAGAAGGTAAGGCCTTGGGTTATGTGATGGCTGTGGCCCATTAATGCTTTGTGGAGCTGACAATAATTACATTTGTAGAACAAGCTGATTTTATTTGTTGGAAGTCTTAAGAAAAAAAAAAAGAATCATAGTAGCTGTTGGAATATTGGACAACAGAGTCCAAAAGAGTGTAAATTGGTGACTGAAAGGTGTTTGATATACTGTCTGATAGAGCTGTCATAACAATTACATGACTGTGTGTAAAGCAGTTCAAACAATGCCTGGTATTTGTATACATAGTCAATAAGTCATTTCTATTATATGTCATCATGGACCTAATCAGGGTAGAGGATTTCATTGATCTCTCTTCTAGTCACAGACACTAAGAAATGGTGTATATTGTCTTACTTCAAGATGCTATGACAAAGTACTATAGATGGCGTGGCTTATAAAAAATAAAAATTTATTTCTTAACAGTTCTGGAGGCTGAAAGTCTGAGATCAGGGTGCCAGCATGGTCATGTTCTGGGTTGCAGACTGCCAGCTTCTCACTGTACTCTCACATGGTAGAAAGAAAGTGAGCTGGCTCTCTGAGATCCATTTCATATGGACACTAATCCCATTCATGAGGGCTCCATCCTCATGACCTAAATACCTCCCACAGCCCTCATCTCCTAATACTGTCTCACTGGGGTTAGATTTCAATATATAAATTTTGGGGGCATACAAACATTCTGCCCACAATATATATTCATTTCAACAAATAAAATACGTAGAGTATACAGATCAAAACTACAGAGAAATACTAGATGTGTTTCTGCCTGAGTGTTTTCTGCTCATGGTCTGAGCTTGGGTAAAGCCTATTAAATTCACCACAACCCTTTCGTGCAAAGCTGTTTTTTGAGACCTAAAGATTGTTAATTTAATTTGCTTTTAGCAATAATCTCACTACCAATTTTGGTTATTGGATAAACAGGTAATATTTTCCTGTCATGTCAGCCTTGAGGGTCATTTCTAGATATTTATTTCAAGGGAGCCCATATCCTCATTGTGTGTCAAGTCTTATCTGACACTATAAATACACTGCTATATTAAAAATGCAGTATATTTAAACAGGTAAGGTAGGACATCATTTTTAAGGATGAAGGGAGGAAATTGTATCATTGTAACAACAGCAAAAAATTAAAATGCACTTATTATATTTTAGACTCTGAGGCACAAATGACAGTTAAGTCTCTACATAATTTATAAGTCTGGCTTGTATGGCTCTACCCATTCTTCATGGCCAATATACTTTCTGATTCATCAGTGCCTGTGCTACATTAGTTATTAAATGTTTTGAATAGCAGCTGTGGAAGTAGCTACATATTAGAATTAACATTTTATAGCAAAGAAAGCTGAGGACTTGTTAGATTAAGTAATTTGATACAGATTAAGCCACTCAGCTTTAAAGTGACAAGATAAGATTTTAAGTTCCTTTTTTGTATCTCGCAAACTTTCTACCACATCCTACTGCCTCTGATCTAAACACATCATGCTACTGTGCAGGTAGTTGAAGCATGAAAACATTGCACTGTGGATTAGCCATGCATATGGGTGAGAATTAGGCTAATAAAAATTCACTGAAAGTGTTGTGCCCTGAAGAAAGCAAGGTGCCTGCCATTTCTTGGAGTTTATGTGTTGACAGTGTTAAAAAAAAAACTGGGGGGTACAAAGAAGGTTGTCTTGCTTCCTACTTTATAGCCTCCATCTGGTCAGGAAAGGAGTAAATTGAGCACATCTGCTGCAAATCTGTAGCTGTGCTATTGGGCCTTTCAGCTGTCACTAACTCTGTCTTATCCCCTAGATCTGGGATACTATATCCTGTACAGGAGTGTGCCAATTTTCACAGTTTTTATACTCTTCTCTGGCATTCTTCAAACTCATATTCTTTTGGGCATCCTTTAGGATAAGAGTTGGAAAAATTTCTATTTAAAGCAACAGATAGTATGTTAGGCTTTTTGGACCAATAAGACAAATTCAGGATAATATTTAAGATATATAATGAGTGAAAATAAATGTCCACAAAATTTTTATTGATAAAATTCAAAATATAATAATAATAATTAAGTACAAATTACTTTGTGATATAAATCTACTAATGAGAATAGTAAAATTATTTGGGGGAAAATAGCATTTCATTTAGTTCAGTTTCGAAATTAGCATTCCCTATGATCAAATGTTCATCTATAGAAACTATCTTAACTCATAGGCTGTGCCAAAACAGGTCGTAAGCCAGATAGCCAGATTTATCCCAAAGACCATGTTTTGCCAACTCTTGATTTAGGAAAAGCTTGAATTTCTGTTGGAAGACAGGCAAAAAATATGCATATTTTATAGACTGGTACAGGGGGCCATCGTGAGTAGATTCCAATAAAGATCTTTACTGAGGTCTTGTGTGTGCAAAGGCAAAAAAGGAGGAGTTTATAGTTTGTGGACCCAGTGATGTCTATCTCACATATTGGTTTCCAGGCCTAGCTACATGAAGTCAGAGGTTTGTGTATGTGAAAAGTGGGACATCAGGCACAGGTTATAGAGGCATACTGTCAAAGGCTTTTGTGGTACATGGAAAGTACAAGTATTTTTTCTTGAGTGCCCACTTCTGTGTCAAAATGTGTCTTAGAGTGGGGAATAAGAAATATTCTTTCCATTTTTTCATCAGCATTAGGTGGCCAGGAACAATGAGGATGCAGAAAATATAATTATGGGGGGCAATAAACAGTGGCCTTGACACAAATATCTGTGTTTTCACAGAGAGAACCAACAATAGTGGCATAGTAAGGCTTTGTTGTTAATTAGCTTGGGGTAATGAACATAGATGCAGTCATGAAAGTAATATTCCATTCTACAAAGTCAACTGTGAATATTTTTTTAGTGCAAGGCTAGTACACAAGCATTCCAGAAGGTCAAGGATTTTTCCTTATGGTATCTTAGAATGATGTTAAAAAGAATCACATCAGTGAATTCCACTTCTGGATGGCAGCATAAGAAGTTCCATGGACCCACTCCCCAGAAAAACAAAGTTGGTAAACACACACACACACAAAAATCCAGTCAATTAAACTCTCTGTAAAGTGTCCTAAGGGAATAAAGCAAATAAATATTTACTGGAGAAAATCTACTAAAATCCATTAAGAGCAGCCAGTCAGTAGCATTTGATCCACAATCCTCCCTCTCGAGACCATCCCCAGCTCAGTTTAGAGGAGCTCCATTATGGATAGATGAAGCTAAGGGAGAAGTCCCTTTCCCTTCATCTTCCAATCAGTGCTTACAGTATCTCAATAGAAGGACAAGGTTCTAGCACTTTTCATCTCTTTCAACTCCAAGTTAAAGAGAGAAAATTCCTGTTGAGTACAGGGAAAGGCTGGGGATCCCTTTCCCCCACTAAGCTCGTCTTCATTGTGCAGAGGCTCCATCCCAGGCAGGCAGGCCAAGAATACAGGGACCTCCAGCTGTCCTTGCTTCGGGTCATACATTGGGCAGAGATTCTACACTGAAAGAGGCATGCAGAGACAACCAGAGGTTTATTGCCTAAATTAGTGACTAGAGAGGTTGCCTAAGGGGAAAGACAGTGAATAGGAGAAGAGAGGTCTGTAGCTCTACCCAAATGAACTCACATTATTTGAATCCAAATTTGAAGAAGTTCAAGCCTAAGGGCTCTTTCTAAAACAATAGCTCCTCTTAATTAAGAGCAATAAGCTAAACAATAAGCAAGTTATTTCTTCAGTGAGAACCAGAGAAAGAGACAGCCAAGAATAGCCTTCCCTGGGGTCAAAACAAAAGACTGGCTTCAAAACCAACAAATTTAATTAGATCAGACTCTTGAGCAATTTATGCCTTAGGGCATTGTAAAAAAAAAAAAAAAAAAGCAATAGAGCAATTAACCTGTAATTAGTGGAGTTCAGTGAGTGGGGTGTATTACCAAATGAAGCAGATAGCTTGGTAACAATATTAAGTGATATTAAGGAAATAAATAGGTAAAGAGAGCCCTGCTTAAACATCCCATCCCAGGATGATGGTACACATGATGAAGGTGGTACCATCCAAGGAATACACCAAAGACTTCAAGTTGTGGATGGAACGTAAATTACTAACATAGACTAACCATTTCAAAAAATAAATAAGCAAGTAAACAACAAGTACCCAAAATAGCTATATACAAACAAGTACCCCAAATAGCTATATTACCTAAAATATCCAGTTTTCAACCAAAGTTATGAGATGGGCAAAGAAATAGAACACATGACACAGAGGAAAAAAAAAATCAAGCAAAAGAAACTACCTGTGAGAGAGATGAGGTATCAGATTTAACAGATAATAAAATTACTTCAAAGTAGTCATTATAAATATATTGAAAGAACTACATGAAACTATTATTAAGGAAGTAATGTAGGAAGACAATGTTTCAGCAAATGGATGTTTTCAAAAAAGAAATGTAACTTATAAAAAATAACAGATGTAAAGCATGAAGCTGAAAACTGTAATAATTAAAATGAAAATTCATTAGAGTGATCTAGCAGAAGAAGGTGTCAACAAACTTGGAGACAGACTGATAGAGAATACCCAATCTGAAAATCAGAGAGAAACTAGAAGACACTGGGACAATTTTACATCTACCAAAATATGCATAACAGTAGTACCAGAAGGAAAGGAGAGAAAGGGATAGAGATAATTATTTGAAGATTAATAGCTGAAAACTTTCCAAATTTGATTGAAGACACAAATCCATGCATTCAAGAAGATCAGTGGACTCCAAGTAGGATAAATCCAAAGAAATCAACGCCCAGCTGAATCATAGTAAAAATGTTGAACATCAAAGGAGAAAATTCTGAAAGCACTAAGGGAAAGACTATGCTTTAAGGACAAGGGAATCCTAATGAGATTAACAACTGACTTCTAGTCAGAAACAATGGGGGCCACAAAGCATGAGATTGCGTATTCAAAATCCTAGGAACACACAAAAAAAGTCAATAAAAATCTTGTATCTAGCAAAACTATCTTTCAAAAATGAAGGTGAAATAAAAGCATTCCCAGGTAAGCAAAAAAATTGAGAAAATTCATTCCTAATGGGAATGCTTTACAAGAAATGTGAAGGGAAGTTTTTCAGGCTAAAATCACATAAACATAGGTGAAAATTAAAATCCACATAGACAAACTGTACTGGTAATAATTATGTAATTATAAAAGGGTATAAATATATATTTTGCTGCTTCTCTTGACTAATTTTGAAACCAATTGTATGAAGCAAATGTATACAAATGTATTATTGGGTCTATAGCATAGAAACGTAATATATTTGACAACTAAAGCATAAAGGAGATAAGTAGAATCAAAACTGTATTGAAAAAGGAAATGACTTAAGATGGTAAGTTGAAATTTTTATTGAAACGAACAAATAAAAAGAGCCAGAAATGATAAATAAGAAAAATGTTACTTCATAAATATATATTTGAAGTCCTTTCTTTTCTTAGCTTCTTTAATAGACATAAAATTATATAAGCTAGTAATTATAACAATCTATTGCTGAATTGGTACCATATATAGATAAAATATGTATAACAAAAAGGAAGAAGAAAGCATAAAGTTATATAAAAGAAATTTTTTTGTCTTGTGAGAATTAAATTAGTATAAATATGAACTAGATTCTTAAGAGTTAAGATGTATAAAGTAACCTCTAGAGAAGCCACTAATAACAAAAAGGATAGTGAAAAACAGTCACTAAAGGAGTTAAAATACAGCACTAGCAAATATTCATGAATGAAAAAGAATGCAGCAAAAGAAGAATAGAGGAACAAAAAAACCTGGAGCCACATAGAAAACAGAAAGTAGAGAAGATGGCCGAATAGGAACAGTTCCAGTTTCCAGATCCCAGCGCAAGCGACACAGAAGACCGGTGATTTCTGCATTTTCAACTGAGGTACTGGGTTCATCTCACTAGGGAGTGCCGGACAATCGGTGCTGGTCAGCTGTTACAGCGGACCAGCGATAGCTGAAGCAGGGCGAGGCATCGCCTCACCTGGGAAGCACAAGGGGGAAGGGAATCCCTTTTCCTAGCCAGGGGAACTAAGAAACACAACAACTTGAAAATCGGGTAACTCCCAACCCAATACCGCGCTTTAAGCAAACGGGCACACCAGGAGATTTTATCCCACACATGGCCAGGAGGATCCTACGCCCACGGAGCCTTCTTCATTGCTAGCACAGCAGTCTGCGACCTAAGGACAAGGCAACAGCGAGGCTGGGGGAGGGGCGCCCACCATTGCTGAGGCTTAAGTAGGTAAACAAAGCCCTGGGAAGATAGAACTGGGTGGAGCTCACAGCAGGTCAAGGAGGCCTGCCAGTCTCTGTAGACTCCACCTCTGGGGACAGGGCACAGCTAAACAACAAAAACAAAAACAAAAACAAAAAGCAGCAGAAGCCTCGGCAGACACAAACGACTCTGTCTGACAGCTTTCAAGAGAGCAGGGGATCTCCCAACATGGAGGTTGAGATCTGAGAACGGACAGACTGCCTGCTCAAGTGGGTCCCTGACCCCTGAGTAGCGTAACTGGGAGACATCCTCCAATAGGGGCAGACCGACACGCCACACCTCACATGGTGGTGTACACCCCTGAGAGGAAGCTTCCAAAGCAAGAATTAGACAGGTACACTGGCTGTTCAGCAGTATTCTATCTTCTGCAGCCTCTGCTACTGACACCTAGGCAAACAGGGTCTGGAGTGGACCTCAAGCAATCTCCAACAGACCTACAGCTGAGGGTCCTGACTGCTAGAAGGAAAATTAACAAACAGGAAGGACACCCACACCAAAACCCCATCAGTACGTCACCATCATCAAAGACCAGAGGCAGATAAAACCACAAATATGGGGAAAAAGCAGGGCAGAAAAGCTGGAAATTCAAAAAATAAGAGTGCATCCTCCCCTCCATAGGAATGCAGCTTATGGCCAGCAATGGATCAAAGCTGGACGGAGAATGACTTTGATGAGATGAGAGAAGGCTTCAGTCCATCAAACTTCTCAGAGCTAAAGGAGGAATTACGTACCCAGCGCAAAGAAACTAAAAAGCTTGAAAAAAGAGTGGAAGAATTGATAACCAGAATAAATAATGCAGAGAAGGCCATAAACGAACGGACAGAGATGAAAACCATGACATGAAAAATAAGTGACAAATGCACAAGCTTCAGTAACCGACTCGATCAACTGGAAGAAAGAGTATCAGTGATTGAGGATCAAATGAATGAAATGAAGCGAGAAGAGAAATCTAAAGAAAACAGAAGAAAAAGAAATGAACAAAGCCTGCAAGAAGTATGGGATTATGTAAAAAGACCAAATCTAGGTCTGATTGGGGTGCCTGAAAGTGAGGGGGAAAATGGAACCAAGTTGGAAAACACTCTTCAGGATATCATCCAGGAGAACTTCCCCAACCTAGTAGGGCAGGCCAACATTCAAATTCAGGAAATACAGAGAACCCCACAAAGATACTCCTTGAGAAGAGCAACTCCAAGACACATAATTGCCAGATTCACCAAAGTTGAAATGAAGGAAAAAATCTTAAGGGCAGCCAGAGAGAAATGTCGGGTTACCCACAAAGGGAAACCTATCAGAGTAACAGCAGATCTCTCGGCAGAAACTCTACAAGCCAGAAGAGAATGGGGGCCAATATTCAACATTCTTCAGGAAAAGAATTTTAAACCCAGAATTTCATATCCAGCCAAACTAGTTTCATAAGTGAAGGAGAAATAAAATCCTTTACAGATAAGTAAATGCTTAGAGATTTTGTCACCACCAGGCCTGCCTTACAAGAGACCCTGAAGGAAGCACTCAACATGGAAAGGAACAACCAGTACCAGCCATTGCAAAAACATGCCAAAATGTAAAGACCATCGAGGCTAGGAAGAAACTGCATCAACTAACGAGCAAAATAACCAGTTAATATCATAATGGCAGCATCAAGTTCACACATAACAATATTAACCTTAAATGTAAATGGACGAAATGCTCCGATTAAAAGACACAGACTGGCAAACTGGATAAAGAGTCAAGATCCATCAGTCTGCTGTATTCAGGAGACCGATCTCACATGCAGAGACATATGTAGGCTCAAAATAAAGGGATGGAGGAAGATCTACCAAGCAAATGGAGAACAAAAAAAAGCAGGGGTTGCAATACTAGTCTCTGATAAAGCAGACTTTAAACCATCAAAGATCAAAAGAGACAAGGCCATTACATAATAGTAAAGGGATCAATTCAACAGGAAGAGCTAACTATCCTAAATATATATGCACCCAATACAGGAGCACCCTGATTCATAAAGCAAGTCCTTAGAGACTTACAAAGAGACTTAGACTCCCATACAATAATAATGGGAGACTTCAACACCCCACTGTGAACATTAGACAGATCAACGAGACAGAAAGTTAACAAGGATATCCAGGAATTGAACTCATCTCTGCAGCAAGCAGACCTAATAGACATCTACAGAACTCTCCACCCCAAATCAACAGAATATACATTCTTCTCAGCACCACATCACACTTATTCCAAAATTGACCACATAATTGGAAGTAAAGCACTCCTCAGCAAATATACAAGAACAAAAATTATAACAAACTATCTCTCAGACCACAGTGCAATCAAACTAGAACTCAGGACTAAGAAACTCAATCAAAACTGCTCAACTACATGGAAACTGAATAACCTGCTCCTGAATGACTACTGGGTACATAATGAAATGAAGGCAGAAATAAAGATGTTCTTTGAAACCAATGAGAACAAAGATACAACATACCAGAATCTCTGGGACACATTTAAAGCACTGTGTAGAGGGAAATTTATAGCACTAAAGGCCCACAAGAGAAAACTGGAAAGATCTAAAATTGACACTCTAACATCACAATTAAAAGAACTAGAGAAGCAAGAGCAAACACATTCAAAAGCTAGCAGAAGGCAAGAAATAACTAAGATCAGAGCAGAACTGAAGGAGATAGAGACACAAAAAACCCTCCAAAAAACCAATGAATCCAGGAGTTGGTTTTCTGAAAAGATCAACAAAATTGATAGACCACTAGCAAGACTAATAAAGAAGAAAAGAGAGAAGAATCAAATAGACACAATAAAGAATGATAAAGGGGATATCACCACCAACCCCACAGAAATACAAACTACCATCAGAGAATACTATAAACACCTTTACGCAAATAAACTAGAAAATCTAGAAGAAATGGATAATTTCCTGGACACTTACACTCTTCCAAGACTAAACCAGGAAGAAGCTGAATCCCTGAATAGACCAATAGCAGGCTCTGATATTGAGGCAATAATCAATAGCCTACCAACCAAAAAAAGTCCAGGACCAGATGGATTCACAGCTGAATTCTACCAGAGGTACAGGGAGGAGCTGGTACCATTCCTTCTGAAACTATTCCAATCAATAGAAAAAGAGGGAATCCTCCCTAACTCATTTTATGAGGCGAACACCATCCTGATACCAAAGCCTGGCCGAGACACAACAAAAAAAGAGAATTTTAGACCAATATCCCTGATGAACATCGATTCAAAAATCCTCAATAAAATACTGACAAACCGGATCCAGCAGCACATCAAAAAACTTATCCACCATGATCAAGTGGGCTCCATCCCTGGGATGCAAGGCTGGTTCAACATACGCAAATCAATAAACGTAATCCAGCATATAAACAGAACCAAAGACAAAAACCACATGATTATCTGAAGAGATGCAGAAAAGGCCTTTGACAAAATTCAACAGCCCTTCATGCTAAAAACGCTCAATAAATTCGGTATTGATGGAACGTATCTCAAAATAATAAGAGCTATTTATGACAAACCCACAGCCAATATCATACTGAATGGGCAAAAACTGGAAAAATTCCCTTTGAAAACTGGCACAAGACAGGGCTGCCCTCTCTCACCACTCCTATTCAACTTAGTGTTGGAAGTTCTGGCTAGGGCAATCAGGCAAGAGAAAGAAATCAAGGGTATTCAGTTAGGAAAATAAGTCGTCAAATTGTCCCTGTTTGCAGATGACATGATTGTATATTTAGAAAATGCCATTGTCTCAGCCCAAAATCTCCTTAAGCTGATAAGAAACTTCAGCAAAGTCTCAGGATACAAAATTAATGTGCAAAAATCACAAGCATTCTTATACACTAGTAACAGACAAACAGCCAAATCATGAATGAACTTTCATTCACAGTTGCTTCAACAAGAATAAAATACTAGGAATCCAACTTACAAGGGATGTAAAGGACCTCTTCAAGGAGAACTAGAAACCACTGCTCAGTGAAATAAAAGAGGACACAAACAAATGGAAGAACATGCCATGCTCGTGGATAGGAAGAATCAATATCGTGAAAATGGCCATACTGCCCAAGGTAATTTGTAGATTCAATGCCATCCCCATCAAGCTACCAATGAGTTTCTTCACAGAATTGGAAAAAACTGCTTTAAAGTTCATATGGAACCAAAAAAGAGCCCACATTGCCAAGACAATCCTAAGTCAAAAGAACAAAGCAGGAGGCATCACGCTACCTGACTTCAAACTATACTACAAGGTTACAGTAACCAAAACAGCATGGTAGTGGTACCAAAACAGAGATATAGACCAATGGAACAGAACAGAGTCCTCAGAAATAATACCACACATCTACAGCCATCTGATCTTTGATAAACCTGAGAAAAACAAGAAATGGGGAAAGGGTTCCCTATTTAATAAATGGTTCTGGGAAAATTGGCTAGCCATAAGTAGAAAGCTGAAACTGGATCCTTTCCTTACTCCTTATATGAAAATTAATTCAAGATGGATTAGAGACTTAAATGTTAGACCTAATATCATAAAAATCCTGGAAGAAAACCTAGGTAATACTATTCAGGACATAGGCATGGGCAAGGACTTCATGTCTAAAACACCAAAAGCAACGGCAACAAAAGCCAAAATTGACAAATGGGATCTAATTAAACTAAAGAGCTTCTGCACAGCAAAAGAAACTACCATCAGAGTGAACAGGCAACCTACAGAATGGGAGAAAATTTTTGCAATCTACTCATCAGACAAAGGGCTGATATCTAGAACCTACAAAGAACTCAAACAAATTTACAAGAAAAAAACCAAAGAACCCCATCAAAAAGTGGGCAAAGGATATGAACAGACATTTCTCAAAACATTCATACAGCCAACAGACACATGAAAAAATGCTCATCATCACTGGCCATTAGAGAAATGCAAATCAAAACCACAATGAGATACCATCTCACACCAGTTAGAATGGCAATCATTAAAAAGTCAGGAAACAACAGGTGCTGGAGAGGATGTGGAGAAATAGGAACACTTTTACATTGTTGGTGGGATTGTAAACTAGTTCAACCATTATGGAAAACAGTATGGCGATTCCTCAAGGATCTAGAACTAGAAGTACCATATGACCCAGCCATCCCATTACTGGGTATATACCCAAAGGATTATAAATCATGCAGCTATAAAGACACATGCACGCACAAGCCGTATGTTTATTGCAGCACTATTCACAATAGCAAAGACTTGGAATCAACCCAAATGTCCATCAGTGACAGACTGGATTAAGAAAATGTGGCACATATATACAATGGAATACTATGCAGCCATAAAAAAGGATGAGTTTATGTCCTTTGTAGGAACATGGATGCAGCTGGAAACCATCATTCTCAGCAAACTATCCCAAGAACAGCAAACCAAACACCGCATGTTCTCACTCATAGGTGGGAACTGAACAATGAGATCACTTGGACTCGGGAAGGGGAACATCACACTCTGGGGCCTATCACAGGGACGGGGGAGGGATTGCATTGGGAGTTATACGTGATGTAAATGACAAGTTGATGGGTGCTGACGAGTTGATGGGTGCAGCACACCAACGTGGCACAAGTATACATATGTAACAAACCTGCACGTTATGCACATGTACCCTAGAACTTAAAGTATAATAATAATAATAATAATAAAGAACAAAAAAAGTAAACTGGCTGATGTAAATCAACAATATTAAAACCATTATATGTAAATGGATGGATACGGTATTCCATATTTGAGTGACAGGTACACAAGAGGCCCAACCCTCACCATTACACACATGATACTTAAGTAATAAACAAGTACATGTACTCCCTGAATCTAAAATAATTTTTTAAAAATTAAAAAATTTAAGTGGATTAAACAATCCAGTTAAAGGGCAGAAATTGTCAGAATGGAAGAAAGAAGATCCAACTATATGCTGTCTACCAGAGATACACTTAAGTTTTGATGATACAAATGGTTGAAAAGAAAAGAGTAGAAAGCATCTGAAACCACCTTTGCAAAACTATGACAGTAAAAGTAGTTTGACTTAGTTGACTCCATCTTGCTTCTGACCTCAAGCTATCTTTGGTTTTTCCTGGGCACAACCCAAGCTAACTTCGGGAGGAATTTAATTTATAGTTAGACTTGAAAGCAAGGATGATAATAGTCCGTCCCCAAAACTAACCCCCTCCCTGCTCAGGTATTGAAAACTACCTTTGTAAGACTAATGAGACTGGGTGCAGTGGCTCACGCCTGTAATCCCAGCACTTTGGGAGGCCGACCAACATGGTGACCCATGTTTGGGTCTCATAAAAATACAAAATTAGCTGGGCATGGTGGTACATGCCTGTAATCCCAGGTGCTCGAGAGGCTGAGGCAGGAAAATCATTTGAATCCCAGAGGCGGAGGTTAGAGTGAGCTGAGATTGTACCACTGCACTCTAGCCTGGGCGACAAGAGAGAAACTCCCTCGCAAAATAAGATAAAATAAGACTAAGAAAGATCACAAAAATGGGATTATGAAAGGTACCTGAACTGTGCTAAGGTGTAGGAACAGTTTTCTATAATTCCTCACTGTTCAGGGGTTATGTGGCCAGAGGTCACAAGACTTGTGACCTTCTCAATTGCTCTTGTAAATAACATCTTCATTGTGGAACCTAAAACTGGTTATTTTTAGATGTTTTTCAGACTGATCCCATCTGGACTTGTGACTCATGACTCAGTGGATCCTGTGGCCCACCCAGAAGGAGACTCAGTGCATTAGGACCATTTTTTACCCTCCTGTGATTGTATCACCAACCAATCAGCAATTCCCATTCCCCAGTTCCCTGCTCACCAAATTGCCCATAAAAACCCTAGCCTCTGAGCCATTAGGGACACCGATTTGAGTTATAATTCCAGTTCTTCCACGTGGGCCAGCCTTGCATCAGTTAAACTCTTTCTCTACTGCAATGCCATGGTCTCAGTGGATTGACTTTGTGAAGCAGGGAGAAACAACCTGTTGGATGATTACAAATCTGTTACACAAACAACATTTATAAGAAAGCTCAAGTCATTATATCAGAAAAAATAGACTTTAAAACGAAAAAGTTAACAATTATAAACATGTATAAACACAGTAACAGAGTCCTAAAATATTTGAGCCAAAAACTGACAAAACTGAGGGAGAAAATAGAAAATGTAATAATCATCAGTGTCATCATACTTTATATATATATATATACACACACACACATATCCCAAGTAGCTGGGACTACAGGCATGCACCACAGGCCTGGCTAATTTTTGTATTTTTTTGTAGAGATGGGGTTTCGCCCTGTTGCCCAGGATGGTCTCAAACTTGTGAGCTCAATGGACCTGCCCACTTTGGTCTCCCAAAGTCCTGGGATTACAGGCATGCGCTAACAGGCCCAGTCATACTTAATTTTTAGTAAGAAACGGAACAACTAAATAGAAGATAAACAAGCAAATAGAAGACTTACTAATAAACACAAATGATACTTCACAGACATTCTTTCAGTCACTTTTTATTTTAGAACATGTGAAAACCCAAAGACCTCCACAACAGCATTTAAAACACTCTCATCTCCTGCAGCTGAGAGATTTTATTAACGATAGGTACAATTATAACTGTTAAGGGAGGTGAATTACCAAAAGATTTCTCACACAGTCTTTACAGGTCTCCTATGTTAAAATTCAGGGCCCTACTAGGGAAGGTATGAGACACTGAAATAATGACTGGGTATGTCAACCTAAAGAAAAGAAGCTGAGGAAAAATTAATATAAGTAGAGAGTTTATTTGGGTCAAGCTTGAGGATTGTATCCTGTGTACATAAATATAAATTTTCCTAAATAAACACTGAGTAGCAGCAGCAGTTACAAGAGTTTTTTTTTTGTTTGTTTTTTGTTTTTTTTTTAAGACAGAGTCTTGCTCTGTCTCCTAGGCTGGAGTGTAGTGGCACAATCTTGGCCCAGTGCAACCTCTGACTCCCAGGTTCAAGTAATTCTCCTGCCTCAGCCTCCCAAGTAGCTGAGATTACAGGCCTGTGCCACCACACCTAACTAATTTTTGTATTTTTAGTAGAGACAGCGTTTCACCATGTTGGCCAGGCTGGTCTTGAACTCCTGACCTCAGGTGATCCACCCACCTCGGCCTCTGAAAGTGCTAGGATTACATGCATGAGCCACCGCACCCAGCCACAAGTGAGTTTTTAAAGGGAAAGAAGAGGAATTCTTGCATTGTTTATTAAGAAATCGCATTAAAATAACAAACTATTGATTGGCTATCCATTGCTAAGCTGTACTGTGTGATATAGTGTTAATGTGGCATTATTACATTAATTTATTTCTACTTATGGCAATAGCAAGCAATTTCAAGAGATCCGGTGGAGAAGTAGGATGTGATTGCTGTCTCATTTAAAACCTTATAATTTAAAAGGACTTGCATTCCTCAGATAAAAATTTTTGTTTGTTTGGTTGGTTGGTTTTTGTTTGTTTCTTTTCTCAATGACATTTGGTTAGATGTACTTAAAATTCTTTTACTCCAGATTTTCCTGAATATTTTAGGACAAAAGAAGTGACCTGTTCTTCCTTGGTAAGACAAGGAATGTCACTGCAGGTGTCTAAGATAAATAACAAGGAAGACCTGTTCTTCCTTGTTAAGACTTGTTCATAAAAACAAAAATGAAAATCTCACCTTGGATGAATGCCTCACGAAATGATATTTGTCCTCAGTTTCCACCTCTGTCTCAACTTCTTGTCTCCAGACACATAACTAAAGTTAGATCTCACTCTAGCCTGAGCAGGGAAGTATAGTTCTTACACTGGAAGGAAATAGCATACTTACTAAAAGAGTTGTAGGATATGGCAATTAGGTACCAGCATACAACAAAGGAATATATAAATATTCCTTTATATATAATATATAGTATATGAAGGAGTACATAGCTTTTAAACCAGGGTTGGGATACAGTGTGTTGTGGGTTAAATTTTGTCCCCCAAAAGAAATGCTGAAATCCTGGGATATTGTTATTCATAATAAACATATATTGGTTCATCTCATTCCTTGGCAAAGCTCCTAAAACTTTTGGAATTTCTTAAGTGAAAAAAGGTGAAAGGAGAATCTTGTGCCATTCATAACAAGCCCCTTTCAATCACACCTGAGTTTATGTTAATAAGCTGATTTTTGGAAAGTCCCTAAAGATAGAGAGCTGGTTGCCAGGGGAACTAACCATAAGATAAGAAGGTTAGAACTTTTAGCTCCATCCCTGATCTTTTAAGGAAGAGGAGAAAGACTGAAAATAGAAGGTTAAGTTGATCACCAGCAAACAATGATTTAATCAATAATGCCTATGTAATGAAACCTGGATAAAAACTGAAGAGGACAGGATTCAGAGAATCTCTAGGTTGGTGAACAACAGTGGTGTTGGGAGGGTTGGTATACCCAGTGAGGGTATGGAAGCTCTGTGCCACCCACCCTCCAGCCCAGTACCTTGACCTGTGCATCTCTTCCATCTGGCTGTTTCTGAATTGTATCTTTTTTAATAAGCCAGTAAGCATAAGTAAAGTGTCTCTTGGAATTCTGTGAGCAATTCTAGCAAATTCTCAAACCTGAAGAAGGAGTTGTGGGAACCCTCGACCTATAGCTGGTTGGTCAGAAGTATGGAAGGCCCATACTTATAATTGGCATCAAAGGTAGGTCAGTCTTTTTAGTACTAAGTCCTTAACTTGTGGGGGCTGAGCTAATTCTGGATATTACTGGTGTCAGAATTGAGTTAAACTGTAAGATATGCCACTGACATCCAGAGAGTAGAACAATTTGTTGATGTTGGAAAATGCTCCAAGTTGAAACCCTGGTAATTTTGCATGTGACCTTATTTGGAAATAGGGACTTTGCAGATATTAATTAAGTCACAATGATGTCATAGTGGATTAGGGTAGGCCCCAAATGTGATGATTATTGTCCTTATCAGAAAGTTATGTGAAGACTCAGGGACTCAGAGACACACAAGGGAAATGTGACTATGGAGACACAGGTTAGAGTGATGGGTCTACAGGTCTCAGGGTCCTCAGACAACCACCAGAAGATAGGAAGAGGCAAGGATCATACCTTAGAGCCTTCAGAGACAGCATGGCTCAGCTGACATCTTGAATTCAGGCATCTAGCCTCCAGAACCTCCAAAGAATAAATGTCTATTGTTTTAAGCCATCCAGTTTGTGGTGCTTTGTTACAGTCTCCCTAAGAAACTAATACAGAGTGGGTGGAATATAAGGCCAGACCGGTAGGAGTTTGTCGGCTTAGGGACACTCTCACATTGCTCTTGCTTTAGCATCTTGGCAAGGATGCCTAGACCTTGGCCTAATACTTTCTAGATTGTCTTCTTAAAATCTGAACATAGAAAAACAGTTAATTAGTTGGAGTTAATTAGACCACAGTTAATTAGTTGGAGACCTGCAGTTGATTAGTTGGAGATGTTGAAGCTGCTTTGACAGTACTCTGTAGGATCAAGAGGCTCAGAGGGTTAGGAATTTTGAAAAAATGAGAGTAACAACCCGAAACCTGACCGCATTTCCTGGGAGGACCCAGAATACACACTCTCACAGTCAGAGTTAGGCACAGAAACACTGCCTTGGGACTAGTCTCTCTCATGCAAACAGAGATGGTGAGTCTCCGGCAGAGAGAGTATGCAGGCCGGATGTCAGCACTTACCATGAGAAAGATGATGGCACTCATTTAAATAAATCATGATGCTCATAGAGACAAGATGAAAGATGAATGACTGACTTTTATAACTGGAAACATCAAAAGCAAATGAGCAGAAGGCTGATGTTAGCCATTAAATTGAAAAACTGCATCTCTCACCTAGTTTCTCAATCCAAGCCAGTTCTCAAACTTAGAGCCCATTTCTTCTAGGAAGCTGCCTGGAATGTCACTGCAAGTGTCTAAGATAAATATTCCACTAATCCTTCCTCAAAAGTGACTGAATCATTTACCAGGGTGACTCTGCCCTGGGGGAAAGGCAAAACCCACAACTTTTGAGGGCTAATAAATACAAAGTATGAAGTGATACTGCCACCAGGCCACCCAGAATGCCCTTAACCGCATTCCTATTTTAGTAGGGAGTAGATGAAAGGCAAATGGAATTTGGGACCAGGTGTATTGTATCTCACAGTAGGTTCAGTCCATCTATGAGCTCAGCCTTTTGCTTTTTTCCCTAGTGCTTGAGTACCTAATTGGGATGTCCATACAGCTTGCAGGCTGTAAGACTGGTTCTCTGATCTCTGGAGTAAGAAACATGGTGAAAAGGCCGAGTCAAACATCCAAGACTGCCCCATCAGTATCCCAAAGAAAATCTCACACAGTTACATAAAGGAGCATGCATGAGGAAGGAAGTCCATTGCAGAATTATATATAGTGATGGGTATTAGAGGCAGTTTGGCTGTCCCTTAACTGGATGGTGGATTGTTACAGTGTGGTGGATACACTATGTTACGTTATGTTATGTTACGTTACGTTACGTTACATTACATTATATTATATTATTACATTATGCAACAGATAAGTTGTACACATATTGACATGGAGGGGTCTTCAACATGTAGTCCTTAATGAAACACTAAGAAATGGAATGAGTAATATATAATAAAATGAACTACATAAATTACGTAGTTTAAAAATACATGCGCAAAAAAGGAACACATCTTGTAGTAATTCAGAAAAAAACAGAAGATATTAAATAGCATACAATAGTTATCTGTGTAGAAGAGGGAAATCAAAGGAAAAAAAAAGATAAAAGACACACATACATAGACCAGGCATAGAGGCCTATGCCTTTTATTTCAGAAGTTTGGGAGGCCAAGATGGAAGGATCACTTGAGTGCAGGAGTGTGAGACCAGCCTAGGCATCATAGTGAGGCCCTGCCTACAAAACATTTAAAAAAAATAGCCAGGTGTGATGGTGCATGCCTATAGTCCCAGCGACTCAAGGGGTTGAGCTGGGAGAATCGTTTGAGCCCAAGAGTTCAAGGCTGCAGTGAGCTGTGATTGGCTGCTGCACTCCAGCCTGGGCAACAGAGTGAGACCTTATCTCTTAAAAAAAAAAAAAAGAAAAAAAAGAAAAAAAAAAGAAAACATCTCAAAAAGACACATATACATAAATAAACAGATGGATAAATGAACAAACAATTTTTTAAAAATTAACAAGCTTGGGAATTGCCTGAACCAATGATGATAACATATTACGAACTGGAGAAAATGGTGAACTTGACTTTCTGCACCTGAGGTCCATTAAGAAAAAGAATGCCCTACAGAAAGCCCTTGTAACATATGATGATATTAGACTGTCCATAAATAGAACAGGAAATTTAAAATGTGCCAGTTGGCTGACTAATAGGAATTGTCTAGGGGCCAGTATCTCATTTCCAAAGAGAGAGATTCCAAAGAAGATTTGGAAATAGTTCCCTAATAGAACTTCCCATGTCCCTTTGGGGCCATCTTTACATCTGGATGTGGATGTCCTCTGCACAATGTGGATTCCATGTTCTAAGAAACTCTTTGAATTTTTTTTTTCAAACTCTGACGGATAAGGTGCTCTTTTAGAGGTAATATCCTGTCTTCCCCTTTGACAACATTTCAAACAGTTCTTCATTAATACTCAGGAGAGTAGGATGAGAAGAACGTTGGATATAGGGGCCTGGAAATCATTTTCAGTCCTGTTTCTCTTTGAATAAGCGGAGTCTCTCACATATAACCGTTCTGAGCCAGGAACTGGAGAGAGGCGGAAGACAGGTCTGGAGTGTATAGTACTCTTTTTGTACTTCCTAGCAGCTGCTTATACAGCAGTTGAACCCAGAGGGAAGGAGATGCTAGTAATGTGAGCCAGAATAATTATGGCTCTTTGGAAGCAGAAAAGTGTTGTCCTGAGGATACTGTGGTAAAGCAGAATGAAATGTGAGGATCTAACACAAGCTAAGCTGAATCCCTGCAGCTCTGCATTTATATGGGGAGATTTTCCTTAGCCAGGGCAGAGAAAACATGTGAGAGAAGGACCGGCCAAATTAACATGATGGATATATTGAAGCCTCATAGGTACAAGCTAGATAATGAAAAAGTGATCAGAAATGGAAAAGTTCCATTTCTGCAGGTTCTTTCATTCTCCGCTTTTGTTCTGGTAGGAAATCCCAGAATCTAAATCTGAGTAGCATTAACTTTTCATCACACTTACTGTCTTGGTTTCGCTACAGGATCATTAACTCATTTTATATTTCATTTAAATTGTATTAGTTTTCTGTTTATCTAGAGTTGCACTGTCCAATAGGATAGCCAGGAGCCACATGTAACTATTGAGTGCTTGCAATGGGATTAGTGGGCCCCAGAAATAAAATTTCAGTGTTATTTCATTTTAATTCATGCATATTTAAATTAAAAATGGGAGCACTGTGACATAGTTTTCCATTCAACACAAAACTTTATTGTTTTTGTAAGACTGTTTCATATTAACCATTGGGAATTTAGCATTTGAATTCAGATGTGTTATTAAGTGTAAATATACATCAAATTTTGAAGATCTAGTTTAATAAAATAATGGAAATTATCGCATTAATAACTATATATAATTAAATTTTAAATTGTTCAATTTTGCATACATTGGGTTAAATCATATAATTTATTAAAAATAATTTTACTTTTTTTTTTTTTTTTACCTTATTACTGTGGCTCGTAGAAAACTTGTAATTTCATATATGGCACTCATTATATTATTTGCTCTAATTCTTTTTTTTTTTTGAGACGGAGTCTTGCTCTGTCGCCCAGGCTGGGGTGCAGTGGCCGGATCTGAGCTCACTGCAAGCTCCGCCTCCCGGGTTTATGCCATTCTCCTGCCTCAGCCTCCCTAGTAGCTGGGACTACAGGCGCCCGCCACCTCGCCCGGCTAGTTTTTTTTTTTTTTTTGTATTTTTTTAGTAGAGACGGGGTTTCACCGTGTTAGCCAGGATGGTCTCAATCTCCTGACCTCGCGATCGGCCCGTCTCGGCCTCCCAAAGTGCTGGGATTACAGGCTTGAGCCACCACGCCCGGCCTATTTGCTCTAATTCTTAAACTCTTCATGAAGCATTGCCAGGTAACATATTTTTTTCCACAAAAGGTGCATTATAGAACATTTCCATTATTGCAGAACATTCTGTTGCAGAGTGCTACTCAAGTCAATGAGACATCTCTGCCTGGGACAATACATTTCAGAGTTACACCAGTATATGCACAAGAGCCAGACTGCCAGCTCCAGGGTGAACTATAGCTTTTGAACAACCTTCTGCTGTCCATAAAGTGGCATCATATCCCTTTGCATGTTCCTTATAGAGTGGACTCAACTAGGTTTTTATCCTTAAGTTCTACTCCATCATCTTGTGCCCCAATATGGTCACTCTAGTACATTGTCTTGTGGAAGCTCTCTCACCTTTACGGAAATGATGACCTATTTTCCCCATATGCAAAAGTGGGTAACATGAGAAGTTAAAGGTAACCTTCTTCCAGAGAGCTGAGAAAGGGCTCTTCTCTGAAAACACGTCTGACCCCACAGGTGTCTGAGTTCTTTCATCTTAAATTTTTCTAAAAAGGTATACATTTTAGTCTGTAACCTCTGCTTCTTTGTCATAATTTGCAGAAAGATAAAGTGTTTTAAATTAACAACTTTAGAAAAACTAGAAATAATGAATAGTGTTGTAGTTTTATTTGGAGATAATAGGACAGAGGGATTGAGAAAGCATGATTTATGCTGCAGGGACTGAGAAAGCCATGAAAACAAGTATATTTGTTTTCATGCTTTATTTCCTGTTGTGCACATATATAGGGACTTGATACATATTTGTTGTTGTGTTTCTGTGGAAGAAAAATAAAACTTTGGGGTCTACAAAAGAGAAACAACAGAGACAGGGATCTGGCCCAAGATGAAGAAACAGCCCTTGAGATAACCTGAAGGAGGTCCTCTTCATGACTTATTTATTGCATTAGTTAATTAATACAATACTAATAAATTACTATATGCTGGGCATTTAAGATTAAAGATAAGTAAGCCATGATCTCTGCCTTCAAGAAAGGTACATTCTAGGCCTGACATGGTTGCTACGTCTGTAATCCTAGCACTTCAGGAAGCTGAGATGGGAGGATGACTTCAGCCCAGGAGTTTTAGGCCAGCTTGGGCAACAACAGAGTGTGACCCTGTCTCTACTTAATAATAATAATAATAATAATAATAATAATATAATAATAGAAAGTTAGCCAGGCATGGTGGCACATAAATGGAACATGGTGGCACATGCCTGTGGTACCATCTATACTCAAGAGGCTTGGGCAGGAGGAATGCTTGATCCTGGGAGGTCAGGGATGCAGTGAGCCGTGACTTGCCACTGCTCTCCAGCCTGGGTGACAGAATGAGACTGTGTCTAAAAAAAAGAAGATGTACTTTCTAGAACTGGGTATAAAACTTGGAATTATGACATTTTGAGACAGATAATTCTTTGTTGCTGGGGGCTCTCCTTTCTATTGTAAGATGTTTAGCAACATCTCTGGCCTCTACCCACTACATTCAATGTCACTCCCCACCTTAGTTGTGACAACTAAAATGTGTCATCATTGCCAAATCTCTCTTCACTGAGAACCACTGATCTAGAGGGAGAGTTAAATGCATAATAGGAAAATATTTTGATGTAATAGCAGTTCTGATAGAAATACCAGCACAGTAAAATGAAAAATGAAGACACTGAGAAAGACATTTCCTCCCTGTGAGTTTAGTTGGTCAAGAAAGACTTCATAAAGGTATTATTCCGAAGACTCCTGGCCCCATGGTTTTCCCATTTACTACCACCTTAACTTTGAGACAAATGCTGAAGACAAAAATGCATCTGTTACAAGTTATAATAATTCCAGTGATGTAAAATTGTGTGTGTAATATCTACCAAGACCCAGATCACTTCATGAATCAGTATGGGTTTTAGAGAAAACTATTTTTAAAGGATAAGAGTCTCAAATCTAAGATTTCACACTGTAATCTCTAAATAACTTTGGAAAAGGTTTCCTCTTATCAATTAATCAATTTTTGAACATCTAGTTTCCATAAGTGCTCTTTGAGATACAAAATTAGTCTTAGAAGATGAGTCTCAGCCAAAAAATATTTTATAATTTAGTTGTAGGGTGAAGACACCAATACATGAAAACTTTAATAATACGTGGAGTTATACATGGTAATGGAATTGGGTTTCACCACTGTCCTGCCTCTGCCAGTTTCCAAAACTAAACTTCATATTTCACATCCCCTTCACATCATCATCTGGGAATTAAGGTTGCAAAATGTTTTCATTTAGCTGGATGAATTGGGAAATCTTTTATTCTGGACAAGCTCCATAGCATCATGCAACTCCAAGAGACAACATTCACATTGTCCTGGACAATTAACAGAGAACCATGGTCAGTTCTGATGGCATACAGGAATGTCCCTGGCCTGGTGGATTTCCTTTTTCTGATGACTTACTGCACCTAAGATAGCGTTGACAGACGGTCCACACCCTGCTACAGTGGAGCCACTCTAATTTGACTTCTTCTTTTGGATGACATGGGGGTACTTCCTTGAATAAACAAAAACTTCCATGTGCCACCTTGGTGCTGGCCACTGGCGATGATTGGCAATCCCAAGAGGCTGCCCCCACTGACAGCTCCATGTATAGTATCCCGAGTACAGACGCGGGCATTGTACTCCACCAGTAGTATCCCCTGAGTACAGATGTGGTTATTGGGTGAATGGATTATCTGGTTCCTTTTTCATTCCATTCCTGATTTTATTTTTATAGTTTATATTTTGTGTGGTACTTTCTTCAGTCTTTTATTAAGAGTCTCAAAAGCCTATTTTGAAGTAGAAAAATACAAATGTCTTTTAACATAGAAATGGTCTGTGTTACCTTTTTCCTTCTTGCTCTCAAATCCTGCTTTCACTCAAGGGAATATTGATGATTCTGAGTAATTGTGGGGAAATTACTGGGAAGAAAGTGAAGGAAAAGAAAAGTCAAAGATTAACATTGTAAATATTTGGTTTTTGTTGTTGTTGTTGTTATTACATAAGAGTACAGGAAGGGGCCACAGAGAAAGTCCTGCATGGTCTGGAAGAAGCCAAGAAGGCTTCTCAGATGAGTAAGGGCTTAAAGCATTTATTCTGGTGATCAGACTTTGGATAAATAGGAAAAAGTCATAAGGAGGAGAGTAAGGGGCATTCTAAGCATGAGAGTCTGTGTGAGAAAAGGTCTAGAGGAAAGCTGTGTTTGGAAAGATGAGCTAGACCAGTCCAATTCTATTATTACCACAGACCCAGAGGAGTTCCTTCCAAAGAAGCTTTACAGGCTTCTGATCTGAAGTCCAAAGATGTGGATGTAAGTCTCACTTCTGTCACTTGCCAGCTATGAGATCTTGGGCAAGTCATTCAATCTTCAGCTCAGCAGCAGTGTCCTCAGAAATAAGTTATATCCTGTTCTACACATTGTAAAGCACTGGATGAGTTCTGACTGAGAGAGGTCTCTATGACTTTTTAAGCCCACTAGAAATGCGAGAAATCAGTTTACTCTGGAATTGTCGTATTGTTAAAAGTGTTGGAAACATACAGCTTTAATATGTCTCTATTAGCAAAATGAAACAAATGATTATTCTTTCTCAATGGCAAAAAAATGGAAATTGTATGGAAGCTTAATGTCAAGTATCATTTGCCCATTTCTCATTTTTGTCATTTTTCATTTGCAAACCAAATTGTTATTTTAGAACTCAAACCAAACTGTCTTTGTCCATTTGGGAACCCAAATTTTATGTCATGCCATCCAAAGTCCATTCAAAGCTCTTCCTGACATGGCCCTGCATATAGACCCAGCTGTGTCTGCCATCACTGAGGCATGCATGCCTTGCACTCTAACCATGGCAAACTACTTTAAACTCCTAGAAACCAACATACCAGTCTGTCTTTGCATCTTTCATTCCTTTTGATTCAAAGGCAATTTCATTCCTTATCCACTGGTACAATCATTCTTGAAGAGCTGACTCAAGTATTGCCTCCACTGAGAAACTTTCTCTGCGGAGTCAGAGAGTTAAGCTTTTTCTTCCATCTAAGTGGTATCCTATTCTTAATTCAGTAATAGTAATGGCAATAAGAGCTAGTATTTATAAGACATATATTGTATACTAGGTAATGAGTAGGGTACTTTATAAATGTTCTCAATTATCCTTATAAGACTCTCCTGAGGCATTGTTTAGGATATTTTTAATAATATTGTATACATTTATTCACATTTTTATTTTATATCTTTATTTTAAAATAGCTTTATTAAAATAAAATTCACATACTATATAGTTCACCTCTTTTCCTTTTATTATTAGTTGATTGCTATAATTGTACATATTTATGGAATACAGAATATTTCAGTACATGTATACAGTGTGTAATGATCATTAGCATATTCATCACCTCAAATGTTTATCATTTTTTTGTGTTGTGAACATTTGGAATTCTCTCTTCTAGCTTTTTGAAATATACAACAATCTCTTGTTAACCATATTTACCCCTATAGTGCTGTAGAACACTAGAACTTATTTATCCCATCTAGCTTTAATTTTTTATGTGTTAACCAACCTCTCTCTATTCTCCTTTCCCCTCTACCCTTCACAGCCTCTAATAACTATGTATAATTATATTCACATTTCTTCATACTTCAGTATTTCGAAATTATGGTGTTTTTCAGCCATTGGTACATTTAATGTAGTGTTTTCTTCCCCCCTTTATAACCTATTATTAAGTACGGTATTTTAAAATCAATGCTGCTTTAAAATCAAGGTACCGTGGCCTGATTCTTATTTCCCAGATTTGGAAACTGGGACACAGAGAAGGCAGAGATAAATAAGGCTAAGTTTTTCCACTTGTCAAATAAGCCACCAGGTCCAAAACCATGAGATTAATTGCTTAATACAAAAGCAGTGTGAAATAATGTCAGAAAAACCATAGAAATGGGTGTGTAATATTATTGGATTCAAGTTCTTGATTTATCACTTTAAAAATATGTCACTTAGGCAAGTTACTTAAACTCTGTGCCCAAGTCACATGTATTTCTTTGAAGTAATTAACCTCATTGTTTTGAAAACACTGGCTGATTTTTCTGTTACCCCCCCCCACCCCAAAACTATGAACTTGTTAAGTGGAGAACTTAGCCTTGTTGAACTTATTTCCTCTGTCTTAGCCCACAGACCTACAATGGTGACGCTGCCTTTGCAAAATTATGGCAGTAAGATAAATCTGACATAGTTGACTCCGTCTTACTTACAATCTCCAAACTGTCCTCAGTCATTTCTGGGTTTAGGTCAAGCTAACTTTGGGGGAGTAACTAAGTTTAAGGTTTAACCTTAAAGCAATGATGATAATAGCCCTTTCCAAAATGTAACCACCTTTTTAAAGCTAATAAAAGGCCAAAATGTTAGGATTATGAGAAGGGCCTGAATTCTGCTAAGATGTAGGCATAGTTAAATGATAACTAGCCATTGTTCTATAGGTCAAAGATTTACAACTTCCCCAGTTGTTCCTGTAGATAACATCACTATTGTAGAACCTAAGATTGGACCTTTGAGATGTTTTCCAGACTACCTCACCTGGAGTCGTGACTCATGACTCTGTCAGTCCTGTGGCCCCAGCCAGAGGTGAACTCAGCACATGAGGACCATTTTCCACATCCCCATGATTGCATTTCCAACCAATCAGTGGCACCCATTCCCTAGTCCTCTGCCCACCAAACTGTCCCTAAAAAACCCTAACCTTAGAGCCTTTGGGAAGACTGATTTGAGCACTAACTCCATCTTCCATGTGACTGCCCTCACGTTAATTAAACTCTTTCTTTACTACAATACCACAGTCTCTGTAAATTGGTTTTGTTTGTGCAGTAGGCAGGAAGGATCTGTCAGAAAACTACGATAGACATCCGACAAAAACCTATTGAGTGAAAGAGGTGCTTGATTCTGTCATTGTCATTGTTATGGTAAAAGAAACTGTAACAGAAAATCTTCCTTAGCATTCCTTTCCCTCAGGAGAAATAAACAGCCAAAAAAAGATGGGTAGCCAAAAAATTGGTTTCTGAGTGTTTAAACTACTTAGACAGAGAAAAAACATGGAGGAAAGAATTTTCGTAAGGACAAAACTATCATTTATTTTGAGTGTTCCAGAAACAGAAATGGTAGGAAATAATGGACAACAGAACTTTCTCTTACTCTGCCCAGTTTCTCAGGGGGCTAGCCGATGTAAGGTCGTTTCTGGAACACCAGCATATGAAAAACAGCTGCAGCTTAAGTGTGGAAAAGCCATGCTCAGTCTCGTTGGGAAGTAGTTTTGATTAACTGCAGAAAGAAACACCCAACTTTACTATTATTAAAACCTGCAGCAGAAACAGTGGATCCAAAGCTGTTAACTCAAAGGAGTCTGGAACATAAATGAGGATGAGCAATACATAAAGAAATATAAACGCACATTCAAATGCAGTTCCCTTTAAGCTACAGTTTTCAGTCTATTACTGATTTTTAGTTATCACAATTCTTAGCTCTATTTTTACTTTATGGTGAAACCCAATGAATTGGAGAAGCAAAGAGCAGGAAATAAAAGACAAAAATATGTGAGTTTCAACGAACTAACTTTGAATTATCAGCTGTTTTATTAAAGAATAACAAAGCATTAGAGAAGTAGCAGTTGTTTTGAATTATCCACTAGTTGGGACAAACCCATATTAGAATAATGGGATGTTATTCCGTTACACAAGCCTCATGAAACTGTTTGTAGCTTCCTGTCCAGGATAGATTTTTTTTTTTTCATATTTCACTTTAAAAAGAATTCAAATGCCAAAAGCCTATGAGCAAATTTAAGGACTTCGTCTTTTGTCCTTGAAGTAAAATGCAACTCCTTTAAGTTGTTAATGTCTTCAATTTAATTCACAATTCTTGTTTGCACATTCTAGCCCAAACAGTAAAGGCTAAAGGAGACACATGCCAGCTAAAATTGATTACCGGAAAAATTAGGAATCACTAGCAAAATTGACTTGAAAGAGTATAATAATTTTACATCTTTGACACAGTTTTTCTTCTTGAAAATTATAAAAGAGGCCATGGTTCTGTGACATCTCTATCAATAACATGAGGCTTACAAATGCAGAAACAGGTGGATATCTTGCCTTGTTGATAAGAAAATAGGACGGAGGCTGCAAACTATTTGGGTTCCAAGATTCTTGCTGTGCAGTATATTTACACAAAATTGGTTCTCCAACCTTAGAGCTTCAAAAATTGGTTCTCCAGCCTAGAGCGTCCCAACGAGTATGCCAGTCATAGGCTTGCCAGAGATACTGATTTTCTTGGCCCTCCAGGAGGAAGGCAGGAGCTAGGTTGGTTTAGTCAGTTGCCTCAAGCAGCAGGTATCCTCCTCTAGTGTATAACTTGAGACAAGGATTTGTGTGTAAGTGGTTTAACAAAAAGCACTCCAATGTAAGAGAGTGGAAGAAGCTGGACAGAGAACAGGTCAACGCTAAGTAGACAGAAACTTCTAGTGAAGTCCCAGCCTCAATCTGAAACTGTGTTCCACAGGGAGCTCTGGAACATAAATGAGGATGAGCAATAGATAAAGAAATATAAATGCACAGAAGATTTTATCCCACTTTGAAGTGAGGAAGCTGAACTTTCCTATTCCCACAATAGTCAGTCTTGGCTACAGGCTGCCCCCATGGGACAGGGATGATCAAGTACTACTGGTTCTGGGTATGTGAGGGCAGTAACCCGAGGACAATCCTCTGAATAAAGTTGCAGAGTGCCTATCCTAAAGGCATAGCCCATAGAACTAGGGGGAATGGGGATACAGTATCAGTAAAAGAGATCTGAAAGTTTCAGGGTAGGACAACTACATTATCTACTCTACCTTCATATTATAGTCTGCAGGAGTGGGTCTAGCATTACTCCCACGTCATCCTCAATGGCAGCAAACATGATGAGCAATGTGTGGTTCTCAGTCTTTAACTAGGTTATATAGAGGCTTGCTGCTCACGAACGTCAGCATCACTTGGGAGCTTGTTAGAAATGCAGGATCTCTGTCGCCATGTTGAATTCACTTAATCAGAATCTGCACTTCAGCAAGGTGTCTGCGTGAGTTGCATGCCCATTAAAGTGTGAGAAATGGTAGTACAGAACATACTCAGGTATGTGCTTTACCTCCTGGATACATTCCAGCAGCCAGTTGCACAATGGCTACTGATGACCATGAAAAAGAGATCCTAGGGTCGCTGGAGAATTTCCAGCATATTTCCTAGGCACTGAAACACTATAGTGCAGAGGCCACAATGTGGCTGGTTGACCTGTGATGTGGAGAGGTCAGGGAGGAGTTCCTTGTGAATGCAGCTCCAGGTTTCAGCCACAAATCTTTACCTTCTTATACATTGTCTCCTCCTGTCTGTTTATGGCTGGTGTGCCCATTTAGCCATCTTCTTGCTTTCCCAATCCATGCATATTTTGCAGATTAAAGATTTGTCATATTGTTTAATGTGAGAAAAAATTTGGAGCTAAAGTTCATTTGCAGCAGCACAAAAAATTTCAACGTTGTATTTGCCAATAAAAGAAAATAGGGGGGCGGAGCAAGATGGCCGAATAGGAGCAGCTCCAGTCTCCAGCTACCAGCGCAAGCGACACAGAAGACAGGTGATTTCTGCATTATCAACTGAGGTACTGGGTTCATCTCACTAGGAAGTGCCGGACAATCGGTGCTGGTCAGCTGTTGCAGCCCGACCAGGGCGAGCTGAAGCAGGGCAAGGCATCCCCTCACCTGGGAAGTGCAAGGGGGAAGGGAATCCCTTTTCCTAGCCAGGGGAACTGAGACACACAACACCTGGAAAATTAGGTAACTCCCAACCCAATACTGCGCTTTAAGCAAATGGGCACACCAGGAGATTATATCCCACGCCTGGCCGGGAGGGTCCCACGCCCACGGAGCCTTCCTCATTGCTAGCACAGCAGTCTGCGATCTAACCGCAAGGCAGCAGCGAGGCTGGGGGAGGGGCGCCCGCCATTGCTGAGGCTTAAGTAGGTAAACAAAGCCCTGGGAAGGTCGAACTGGGTGGAGCTCACAGCAGGTCAAGGAGGCCTGCCAGTCTCTGTAGACTCCACCTCTGGGGACAGGGCACAGCTAAACAACAACAACAACAACAACAACAAAGCAGCAGAAACCTCTGCAGATGCAAGCAACTCTGTCTGACAGCTTTGAAGAGAGTGGTGGATCTCCCAACACGGAGGTTGAGATCTGAGAACGGACAGACTGCCTGCTCAAGTGGGTCCCTGACCCCTGAGTAGCCTAACTGGGAGACATCCTCCAATAGGGGCAGACCGACACCCCACACCTCACATGGTGGAGTACACCCCTGAGAGGAAGCTTCCAAAGCAAGAATCAGACAGATACACTCGCTGTTCAGCAGTATTCTATCTTCTGCAGCCTCTGCTACTGACGCCCAGGCAAACAGGGTCTGGAGTGGACCTCAAGCAATCTCCAACAGACCTACAGGTGAGAGTCCTGACTGTTAGACGGAAAACTAACAAACAGGAAGGACACCCACACCAAAACCCCATCAGTACGTCACCATCATCAAAGACCAGAGGCAGATAAAACCACAAAGATGGAGAAAATGCAGGGCAGAAAAACTGGAAATTCAAAAAATAAGAGTGCATCTCCCCCTCCAAAGGAATGCAGCTCGTCGCCAGCAACGGATCAAAGCTGGACAGAGAATGACTTTGACGAGATGAGAGAAGAAGGCTTCAGTCCATCAAACATCTCAGAGCTAAAGGAGGAATTACGTACCCAGCGCAAAGAAACTAAAAAGCTTGAAGAAAGAGTGGAAGAATTGATAACCAGAATAATTAATGCAGAGAAGTCCATAAACAAATGGACAGAGATGAAAACCATGACACGAGAAATAAGTGACAAATGCACAAGCTTCCGTAACCGACTCGATCAACTGGAAGAAAGAGTAGCAGCGATTGAGGATCAAATGAATGAAATGAAGCAAGAAGAGAAATCTAAAGAAAAAAGAAGAAAAAGAAATGAACAAAGCCTGCAAGAAGTATGGGATTATGTAAAAAGACCAAATCTAGGTCTCATTGGGGTGCCTGAAAGTGAGGGGGAAAATGGAACCAAGTTGGAAAACACTCTTCAGGATATCATCCAGGAGAACTTCCCCAACCTAGTAGGGCAGGCCAACATTCAAATCCAGGAAATACAGAGAACGCCACAAAGATACTCCTCGAGTAGAGCAACTCCAAGACACATAATTGCCAGATTCACCAAAGTTGAAATGCAGGAAAAAATCTTAAGGGCAGCCAGAAAGAAAGGTCGGGTTACCCATAAAGGGAAGCCCATCAGACAAACAGCAGATCTCTCGGCAGAAACTCTACAAGCCAGAAGAGAATGGGGGCCAATATTCAACATTCTTCAAGAAAAGGATTTTCAACCCAGAATTTCATATCCAGCCAAACTAAGTTTCATAAGTGAAGGAGAAATAAAATCCTTTAAGATAAGCAAATGCTTAGAGATTTTGTCACCACCAGGCCTGCCTTACAAGAGACCCTGAAGGAAGCACTAAACATGGAAAGGAACAACTGGTACCAGCCATTGCAAAAACATGCCAAAATGTAAAGACCATCGAGGCTAGGAAGAAACTGCATCAACTAACGAGCAAAATAACTGGTTAATATCATAATGGCAGGATCAAGTTCACACATAACAATCTTAACCTTAAATGTAAATGGACTAAATGCTCCGATTAAAAGACAGAGACTGGCAAACTGGATAGAGAGTCAAGATCCATCAGTCTGCTGTATTCAGGAGACCCATCTCACATGCAGAGACATATGTAGGCTCAAAATAAAGGGATGGAGGAAGATCTACCAAGCAAATGGAGAACAAAAAAAAGCAGAGATTGCCATCCTAGTCTCTGATAAAACAGACTTTAAACCATCAAAGATCAAAAGAGACAAAGAAGGCCAGTACATAGTGGTAAAGGGATCAATTCAACAGGAAGAGCTAACTATCCTAAATATATATGCACCCAATACAGGAGTGCCCAGATTCATAAAGCAAGTCCTTAGAGACTTACAAAGAGACTTAGACTCCCATACAATAATAATGGGAGACTTCAACACCCCTCTGTCAACATTAGACAGATCAATGAGACAGAAAGTTAACAAGGATATCCAGGAATTGAACTCATCTCTGCAACAAGCAGACCTAATAGACATCTACAGAACTCTCCACCCCAAATCAACAGAATATACATTCTTCTCAGCACCACATCACACTTATTCCAAAATTGACCACATAATTGGAAGTAAAGCACTCCTCAGCAAATATACAAGAACAGAAATTATAACAAACTATCTCTCAGACCACAGTGCAATCAAACTAGAACTCAGGACTAAGAAACTCAATCAAAGTCACTCAACTACATGGAAACTGAATAACCTGCTCGTGAATGACTACTGCGTACACAATGAAATGAAGGCAGAAATAAAGATGTTCTTTGAAACCAATGAGAACAAAGATACAACATACCAGAATCTCTGGGACACATTTAAAGCAGTGTGTAGAGGGAAATTTATAGCCCTAAATGCCCACAAGAGAAAACTGGAAAGATCTAAAATTGACACTCTAACATCACAATTAAAAGAACTAGAGAAGCAAGAGCAAACACATTCAAAAGCTAGCAGAAGGCAAGAAATAACTAAGATCAGAGCAGAACTGAAGGAGATAGAGACACAAAAAACCCTCCAAAAAATCAATGAATCCAGGAGTTGGTTTTCTGAAAAGATCAACAAAATTGATAGACCACTAGCAAGACTAATAAAGAAGAAAAGAGAGAAGAATCAAATAGACACAATAAAGAATGATAAAGGGGATATCACCACCGACCCCACAGAAATACAAACTACCATCAGAGAATACTATAAACACCTTTACGCAAATAAACTAGAAAATCTAGAAGAAATGGATAATTTCCTGGACACTTACACTCTTCCAAGACTAAACCAGGAAGAAGCTGAATCCCTGAATAGACCAATAGCAGGCTCTGATATTGAGGCAATAATTAATAGCCTACCAACCAAAAAAAGTCCAGGACCAGATAGATTCACAGCTGAATTCTACCAGAGGTACAAGGAGGAGCTAGTACCATTCCTTCTGAAACTATTCCAATCAATAGAAAAAGAGGGAATCCTCCCTAACTCATTTTATGAGGCGAACATCATCCTGATACCAAAGCCTGGCAGAGACACAACAAAAAAAGAGAATTTTAGACCAATATCCCTGATGAACATCGATGCAAAAATCCTCAATAAAATACTGACAAACCGGAAGCAGCACCACATCAAAAAACTTATCCACCATGATCAAGTGGGCTCCATCCCTGGGATGCAAGGCTGGTTCAACATACGCAAATCAATAAACGTAATCCAGCATATAAACAGAACCAAAGACAAAAACCACATGATTATCTCAAGAGATGCAGAAAAGGCCTTTGACAAAATTCAACAGCCCTTCATGCTAAAAACGCTCAAAAATTTGGTATTGATGGAATGTATCTCAAAATAATAAGAGCTATTTATGACAAACCCACAGCCAATATCATACTGAATGGGCAAAAACTGGAAAAATTCCCTTTGAAAACTGGCACAAGACAGGGCTGCCCTCTCTCACCACTCCTATTCAACATAGTGTTGGAAGTTCTGGCTAGGGCAATCAGGCAAGAGAAAGAAATCAAGGGTATTCAGTTAGGAAAAGAAGAAGTCAAATTGTCCCTGTTTGCAGATGACATGATTGTATATTTAGAAAACCCCATTGTCTCAGCCCAAAATCTCCTTAAGCTGATAAGCAACTTTAGCAATGTCTCAGGATACAAAATCATTGGCAAAAATCACAAGCATTCTTATACACCAGTAACAGACAAACAGAGAGCCAAATCATGAATGAACTTCCATTCACAATTGCTTCAAAGAGAATAAAATACCTAGGAATCCAACTTACAAGGGATGTAAAGGACCTCTTCAAGGAGAACTAGAAACCACTGCTCAGTGAAATAAAAGAGGACATAAACAAATGGAAGAACATACCATGCTCATGGATAGGAAGAATCAATATAGTGAAAATGGCCATACTGCCCAAGGTAATTTGTAGATTCAATGCCATTCCCATCAAGCTACCAATGAGTTTCTTCACAGAATTGGAAAAAACTGCTTTAAAGTTCATATGGAACCAAAAAAGAGCCCGCATCTCCAAGACAATCCTAAGTCAAAAGAACAAAGCAGGAGGCATCACGCTACCTGACTTCAAACTGTACTACAGGGCTACAGTAACCAAAACAGCATGGTAGTGGTACCAAAACAGAGATATAGACCAATGGAACAGAACAGAGTCCTCAGAAATAATACCACACATCTACAGCCATCTGATCTTTGATAAACCTGAGAAAAACAAGAAATGGGGAAAGGATTCCCTATTTAATAAATGGTGCTGGGAAAATTGGCTAGCCATAAGTAGAAGGCTGAAACTGGATCCTTTCCTTACTCCTTATATGAAAATTAATTCAAGATGGATTAGAGACTTAAATGTTAGACCTAATACCATAAAAACCCTAGTAGAAAACCTAGGTAATACTATTCAGGACATAGGCATGGGCAAGGACTTCATGTCTAAAACACCAAAAGCAATGACAACAAAAGCCAAAATTGACAAATGGGATCTAATTAAACTAAAGAGCTTCTGCACAGCAAAAGAAACTACCATCAGAGTGAACAGGCAACCTACAGAATGGGAGAAAATTTTTGCAATCTACTCATCTGACAAAGGGCTAATATCCAGAACCTACAAAGAACTCAAACAAATTTACAAGAAAAAAACAACCCCATCAAAAAGTGGGCAAAGGATATGAACAGACATTTCTCAAAAGAAGACATTCATACAGCCAACAGACACATGAAAAAATGCTCATCATCACTGGCCATCAGAGAAATGCAAATCAAAACCACAATGAGATACCATCTCACACAAGTTAGAATGGCAATCATTAAAAAGTCAGGAAACAACAGGTGCTGGAGAGGATGTGGAGAAATAGGAACACTTTTACACTGTTGGTGGGATTGTAAACTAGTTCAACCATTATGGAAAACAGTATGGCGATTCCTCAAGGATCTAGAACTAGAAGTACCATATGACCCAGCCATCCCATTACTGGGTATATACCCAAAGGATTATAAATCATGCTGCTATAAAGACACATGCACACACAGGCCCTATGTTTATTGCGGCACTATTCACAATCGCAAAGACTTGGAATCAACCCAAATGTCCATCAGTGACAGACTGGATTAAGAAAATGTGGCACGTATACACCATGGAATACTATGCAGCCATAAAAAAGGATGAGTTTGTGTCCTTTGTAGGATCATGGATGCAGCTGGAAACCATCATTCTCAGCAAACTATCGCAAGAACAGCAAACCAAACACCGCATGTTCTCACTCATAGGTGGGAACTGAACAATGAGATCACTTGGACTCGGGAAGGGGAGCATCACACACCAAGGCCTATCACGGGGTGGGGAGGGGGGAGGGATTGCATTGGGAGTTATACCTGATGTAAATGACGAGTTGATGGGTGCTGACGAGTTGATGGGTGCAGCACACCAACGTGGCAGAAGTATACATATGTAACAAACCTGCACGTTATGCACATGTACCCTAGAACTTAAAGTATAACAAAATAATAATAATAATAAAAAAGAAATTAGAATATTTAAATTTAAGTGCAACTACTATAAATTTTTAAATAGATACAAAAATGATTTTAAATTTTTCATTACCCATGTGGGTGAAGAAAGTTTTTGTCAATGAAGATGATCCAGAATTTGAGAAGATTAATACTAGTGGTTCTCTGATCATGAATGGTAATGTTATAGAACCATTGTAATAGGCAGCCTTTAAGATGGCCTTCAATGATCCTTGTCTTTCAGTGTTGACACCTATATCTACTCTACTCTCCTAACGTGTGGGATGGATTTATTGATTCACTGCTAAGGAATGGAATGCAGCAGACAGGTAGGGATGACATTTTTGCGATTAGGTTGCAAAAAGAGTGGTTTCCATCCTGCATACCCTCTCTTACTCTCCTGCTCATTCACACTAAGAAAACTCAATTGCTTTTTTGTGGACTGTTCTATGAAGAGGCCCACCTTGTAAATAACTGAAGGGAACTCCATTCCAAGAGGAGTGACTGAGACCCTCCATCTGACAATCTGCAAAGATGTAATCCTGCCAACAAACGTATGTGAGAGGTTATAAATGGATCTTTCCCTAGCTGATACTTCAGATGAGACTGCAATCCTGTTTGACAGCTTGACTGCAACTTTGTGAGAGACCTAGCCAGAAATATGTCACTTGGACAAGGCTGGATTTCTGACTCACAGAAATTGTGAGATAATAAATGTGTGTTACTTTAAGCAGTTAAGTTTTGGGGTAATTTGTTACACAGCAACAGGTCAACAAATACAGAGTAACATACCAAGCATCAGCTTACTTTCAAAATATGTTAAACTCATTTCTTATTTAATGATTTAAAAATATTTTATTTGAAAATTTTGCATTAATTTAATATTTAATATTTTGTACATTTAATGATATGTAATATTTTGTATATTTTTCTTATAATAATAAAATACAAAGTAAATAGTGTGATTTTTTTTTTCCACTAAGATTACTGTTTCTAAATTATCTCTAGTTTACTCAGTTGTGAGCTCCACAGGATATTATAAAAGATGCAGTTAATCAAAATGTGTGATAATTTAGGAAAGAAACTTAAAATATAGTGACCTTTATTTAGGATGATTTTAAGAGCATGGGCTTTGGGTGAGGTATATTCTAGTTCTATTACTACTCTATTCCTTACTAGCTCAGTGACTTTGCGACAAAACTTAACTAGTTGAGCTTCAGAGCCTTATCTGTAAAATGGTAATACTAGCAGCACATGTCATAGGCTCATTTTGATGTTTAATGAAGTGTAGTAGAGTGTGTAGTATACATTGACTGGCATGCAGAATGTGCTGAACAAATACTAGTGGTTCTTATTTGTTGGTACAACTTAAATGGTTCTATTTCTTGAAACTTTCACTTATAAATTAGCTTGATATTTTAATTAAATATTATTCCTCTGCATTCATTAAAGCACGCCTTCAAGCAATCTCTATTTGCTAAAACTTGGTCTTATTTCAAGGCATTATAGGAAATTAGATTTTAAATAGCTATTACCTTTTGTGAATGCATCCTAATTAGAATGTCACCATTTCATTTCACTTGTATCCATTAATTTGAAACAAGAATTTATTGTATTTTTACTGAATCTTTCTTAAATGTTTATATCTTAACCCAACCGGTCTGTTGCAGATAAATTAAAAAAAACTGTAGATATTTTTAGAATATTGCTAAAAACTTGAAGAATTAATGCTGATTTCTTACAAGATGCATTATTTTTATAATTCCAGAAGTTCTGAATTTTGTTTATTAATCTTTATTCCTTCTTTTCTTTTTTCCCTTCATTCTCTCTGTTTTTTCTCTTTTTCCTTCCTTTTTTCTTTCCTCCCTTCCTTCCTTTCTTCTTATTCTACTTACATTGAAATGATTTATCTAAAAATGATAATAGGTAAAAATAAAAATATGAAGATCAACATTTAAAAGTGGAAGTAAAATGAATCAAGAATAATGTTATATAGAGAAATATATAAAATATTTTGCAGGAAAAAATTCATGGAATCAGTTAAAAGATTCACAACATTAATAAGATAAAAATACAGGTATCAGTTTCTTCGGTAGCATATGAGCTTACACAGGCACTAAGAAATAAAATTTTCTTTGTGAGACATCATAAGAGAAAATGTTTAAAACATATAGCAAAGAAATAAATGACAGCTTCCTATGACTACTTGCTATAGCACCTGTTATGGGTTGAACTGTAATTCCCCCACTCTAAATTCATATGTTGAAGTCCTAATCTCTGGTACCATAGAATATGACCTTATTTGGAAATGCATCATTACAGATGTAATTAATTAAGATAAGGCCATAAGGATAGGCCCTCTACCAATATGACTTATGTCTTCATAAAAGGTGAAATTTGCATGTAGGCATGCACACAGTGAGAACGCCACTTGAATGTAAAGGCGGCCATTTACAAACCAAGGAGAGGCACCTGGAACAGATAATTTACTCATAGTGCTCAGAAAAAAAGCTAGCCTTATGACACCTTGATTTTGAACTTCTGGCCTCCAGAACTATGACACAATATTTTTTTGTTGCTTAAGCCACCCACCCATTTTGTAGTACTTGGCCATGACACTCCTGGAAAATGAATTTGGAATTCCTTATTTATAAACTAAGGGAATAACATCAAAAATAGAAGTTTTAGAGAGGATCATGAAAGGCAGTCCAGAATAAAATGTCATTGTCACCCACTTATTTATTTATGCATGACTGTAACAGGCATTTATAAATGCCTGGTATGTCCCAAAGGGTATGGCCAGCATAGAGAATTCAAAGGATGGCACATTCCTTAACATTCATGCATCAGATGATCGGTCTAAGACTGACAGAGCAACTCTACTATTCTTGGCAAGGATTGGATCAGCAACAGGCATAAGATCCAACCATGGCCAGTGAGACTTGAGGGAAAGTCTGGAGTCTAACAAAAGATTTTCTCATACCTAAGGAGACATAGAAAGAGATCAACTTTTTGAATTCTTCATTTACATATTTCCTTGCTTAATGTATTATCTGGAAACAGCTAAATCTATTTTGAGACTAAGAGAAGAGTTAGCCTGAGGGCAATGACAGCGTTCTAAAGATGATAGATTAGAGAAATAAAAATAATCTGGATTCTGGATGATATGTTGAGCCACTAAATACACACTGGAGTCCACCCTACTATTAGACTTCCGATGTGGGGAAAATGAATTTTCTTATTATTTCAGACGGCTTGAGTTTGGTAGTTTTCTACTTACAATCAAAGCATTCTAATAGTTTAACATTCAGACATTTTTTGTGGTATCGATTACAGTTCTTCGAAAGCTTTTCATTTCTTCTCCTGCTGGCACGTGATAAAATTACATTTCTTTTATTACCTCCATCCCCTTTTTTGTGGGATGGCCACATGATTTGCCTTGACCAAAGAAACGTGAGCAGAGGAGATGTGAGTCATCTCTTTCAGGAGAAATTTTAGAGCCAGAGTGTGATTCATCATTTTCTCCTTCTCTTTCCTATGGAGAAAAGAAATACCCATGGTGTTGACTACTCTGTTGGCCTGAATTCCAAACAGAATGATGAAGAGCAAATCTCCAGCCAACCTGCTAAAGACCTTTAATGGGAGTGACAAGTCTTTGTTGCTTTAAGCCTTAAGTTTTCAATAAATGCGTGTTGATGAAATGAATCTACTAGGAGATAAGGAACTAAAAATAATTATAATTTAATCTAATCTGAGCATGTAACCTGTTTCTGCTACTTTTTTTTTTTTTTGAGACGGAGTCTCACGCTGTTGCCCAGGCTGGCTCACTGCAAGCTCCGCCTCCTGGGTTCACGCCATTCTCCTGCCTCAGCCTCCTGAGTAGCTAGGACTGCCCGCCACCGCGCCCGGCTAATTTTTTGTATTTTTAGTAGAGACGGGGTTTCACTGTGGTCTCGATCTCCTGACCTTGTGATCCGCCTGCCTCGGCCTTCCAAAGTGCTGGGATTACAGGCTTGAGCCACCGCGCCCGGCCTGTTTCTGCTACTTTTAAACCAACTCACTATCTGAAATTTTCCCAAACGTGTTAAATAGAGTTCAGTGACAGTTTTAGATATTTCTTTAAGTGCTTATATGTATTTGCATTAGGAAAAAAAGCCTTCCTCATAAGAAAGGGTGAAGCTAGCTGCTGACTATACTGCAAATACAGGCATATCTTTTCAGTTACAGAGCACCACAGTAAAACAAGTATTGCAATAAAGCAAATCACACAATGTTTATGGTATTCCAGTGCATATAAAAGTTATGTTTAGTCTATACTATGGTGTATTAAATGTGCAATAGCATTATGCATAAAAAACAAAATAGTACCTTAATTTAGAAAGCTTTATTGCTAAAAAAAAAATACAATCATCTGAGCCTTCAGTAAGTCATAATCTTTTAGCTTATGGAGGGTCTTGCCTCAATGTTGATGGCTGCTGATGGCTCTGGGTGGTGCTTGCTAAAGGCTGGAGTGGTTGTGACAATTTCTTACAAAAATAATGAAGTCTACTTCATCAATTGACTCTTCCTTTTATGAAAGATTTTTCTGTAACATGATGCTGTTTGGTAGCATTTTACCTACAGTTGCAAGTTTTTCAAAATGGGAGGCAATCCTCACAAACTCTGCTGCTACATTAACAATTAAGTTTATATAATGTTCTAAATCCTTTCTTGTTTCAACAATGTTCATAGCATCTTCACCAGGATAAGGTGGAGATGCCATCTCAAGAAACCATTTTCTTTGCACATGCATCAGAAACAACTCCTCATTAATTCAAGTTTTATTATAGGATTGCAGCAATTCAGTAATTTCTTCAGGCTCCACTTCTAATTCGAGTTTCTCTTGCTATTTTCTACCACATTTACAGTTATTTCCTCCACTGAAAGTCAACGAGGGTTGGAATCAACTTCTAAACTCCTGTTAATGTTTCTATTTTGACCTTCTCTCATGAATTACAAATGTTCTTAATAACATCTGGACTAATGAATTCTTTCCAGAATGTTTTCAGTTTATTTTGCCTAGATCCATCAGAGGAATTACTATCTGTGGCAGCTATATAGCTTTTTGAAATATATGTCTTACATAAGACTTGAAAGTCAAAATTACTCCTTGATTCGTGGGCTGTAGAATAAATAATGTATTAGCAGGCATAAAAACAACATTAATATCCTTATACTTCTCCATCAGAGCTATTGGGTGACAGATGCATTATTAATGAGCAGTAATATTTGAAAGGAATATACTTTTTTGAGCAGTAGGTCTCAACAATAGGCTTAAAATATTCAGTAAACTATGCTATAAACAGACGTGCTGTCATACAGGCTTTCTTTTTCCATTTTTGGGGCACAAGCTGAGTAGATTTAGCATAATTTCTTAAGGGCACTGGGATTTTTGGAATGGTAAATGAGCACTGGCTTCAGCTTAAAGTTGCCAGCTGCATTAGCTCCTAATGTAAGAGTCAACCTGTCCTTTGAAGCTTTGGATGTAAGCATTGATTTTTCTCTAGCTATAAAATTTCTACAAGGCATCTTCTTCCAATATAAGGCTGTCTCAATGACATTGAAAATCTGTTGTTTAAGGTAGCTGCCTTCATCAGTGATCTTAGCTACATTTTCTGGATAGTTTGTTGATAGCTTCTACATTAGTATTTGCTGCTTCACCTTGCACTTTTATGTTACAGGGACAACTTACTTCCTTAAACCTCATGAACCAGCCTCTCTTAGCTGCAAACATTTTTTTCTAAAGCTTCTTCACGTCTCTCAGCCTTTATAGAATTGAAGAATTAGGGCCTTGCTCTAGATTAGACTTTGGTTTAAGGAAATGCTGTGGCTGTTTGACCTTCTATTTTGACCATGCAAACTTTCTCCATATTAATAATAATAAGACTGTTTTGCTTTCTTGTTTGTGTGTTCACTGGTGTAGCACTTTTAATTCCCTTCAAAATCTTTTCCTTTGCGTTTATATCTTGGCTAAGTGTTTAGCAAAAGAGCCCTAGTTTTCATCCTCTCTTGGTCTTTGTCATGCTTTTCTTACTAAGCTTAATCATTTCTAACTTTTGATTTAAAGTGAAAGACTTGTGACTCTTTTTCACTTGAACACTTAGAGGTCATTGCAAGGTTATTCATTGGCCTAATTTCAATATTGCTATCTCCCAGGGAATAGGAAGGCTCGAGGAGTGGGAGAAAGGCAGGAAAATGGCCAGCTAATGGACTAGTCAGAACACACACAACATTTACTAAGTTTGCCATTTTATGTGGATGCAGTTTGTGGCATCCAAAAACAATTATAACAGGAACAACAAAGATCACTAATCACAGATCACCTTAACAGATAAAATAATATTGAAAATGTTTGAAATGTTTCAAGAATTATCCAAATGTGACATAGAGACATGAAGTGAGCACAAGCTGTTGAAATAATGGCGCTCATAGTCTTGCTGGACACAAAGTTGCCATGAACCTTCGAAAACGCAGGATGTGTGAAGTATCATAAAGTGAAGTGTGATCAGAGGAGATATTGCGGTACATTGACAAAGAGAGTGGACTGGATTATACTTTAAAAATAACTAATATAAAACACCCTTTGTGATTTATGAATGAAAAGATGAAAGGAAATAAAGTGAAAGCCAAAAAGAATATTTTGAAGTGGATGATTGACAAAAGAAAATCTATTGGAAACAGAAGACTTTATACTGCACAAAGCAAAAATGGAACTCATTTAGAAAGGAAAAGAAATTCTAAATGTCAAAATAAAAGATGGCCCAATGCCAAAGGAAAGCAAGGGAATCTAAGGCTGGAAGGAGCTCTAATGGGATTCCGGGAGCTCCTGATCTTTGGGAGGGTTGGAAGCATGAGTGTGTTCTGGGGCATGAGCTGAGCTGAGAAGAAGCTGGTTAGGCTAAACTGCCATGGGGTAGATGAGGTATTCTTTCTGTCATGTGACTTGTTAGCAGCATTGTAATGAGAATTAAAGCAATAGCAATTGTAGTGGAGGTAACACTGCTAGGGAAAATTACTAAAATCTCATTGTAGAAATTAAGGGCAAATGGCATCAAGGTCAGAGCCACAGGCACTAGTCAAACCAGCTACTGAATGCTCATCCTGCTTCTCCAAGGCAAGGTCTGTCATTGTGGTCCTGTGTGATGCATCAGTAAGAGTTACTGCCACCTTGGTGAATACAGCATAGGGTGGAGTTGCCTAAAAATTTTCGGTTACACTGAAGGGGTTGGAGGTGAATATGTTAAATCTATATTTTTAACAGGAAAGAAAAAGTTTTCCTGGCAATCTTGTGAGAGGAAAGATAGAAAACCTGAGGTCCATGGGGGAAATACTAGTTGATGATTCAGACAGCAATGATTTGGGGTTCCAGAAGGAATGAAAAGGATGTCAGTAATTACTTTATGTGAAAGTGTATTAAATAAGATTAGAAAGAAAAAGAAAACAAGAAAAGAAAGTGTGAAATGGAGTAATTGAGAACCAGGATGATAAAAGTGATAGGGTAATAGTGTCATTCCCCATTTACAGATCATTACAGATCTATAAAAACAAGGATTATAGATATTAACCTGTCCGTAGTGATATGGCAAGTAGACCCTTCTTTGTTACTTTTCATCTTATCTATTTAAAATATTTATTTGCTAATTTACATTTTGAATCAGCTTCTTCTTTTGCCATTAATATTACTACAACAGATAATAATAATAGTTAATTTTTTTGAGTCATTACTATAAACAAGATACCTTTCCAAGTATCTTTCATGTGTTATTTAATTTTTATAACAATTCCATAAGAAATATGTCTCCAAGGGTAACATCTGGTAGAGAGGAGATCTAAAATTCTCAGCTGGGTGCAGTATTGTACAATTTTGCCAGCTGCCTTCAGTGTTTGACCTTGGCACTGGTTCAGTCTAGCTATTAATCTTTGGCAAATGACTTTGACTTTGGTAGTCTCAATTTCATCAAATGTCAGAAGGAGTTGTTTAAAATACCATGGAGGATTTCTTTTGAGCATTAATAATATATGTAAAATTTGTAAATCATAATATGATATATAAATGTTAGTTTTTCCTGCTATTATCATTATTATCCTATATTTGAATTATGAAGTGGGGACCCAACTATCATGATTATCATGCCAATTTAGGATTGTGGTAGATGTGTATTAATCACCCAATGGGTTCTTCCTGCATGCTGTACAGACTAAATTCACTGAGACACAGCATTGCAGTAAAAAAAGAGTTTAATTGTCCCAAGGCCAGTCCATGTGGGAGAACCAGAATTACCGTTCAAGTCAATCTCCCAAAAGCTTGGAGGCTGGGGTTTTTCTGGACAATGTGGTAGGCAGGGGGCTAGAGAATGGGTTCTGCTGATTAGTTGGAGATGCAATCGTAAGGGTGTGGAAAACGGTCCTCGTGTGCACAGTTCACATCTGAGTAGGGCCAAAGGATCACTTGAGTCATGAGTCACCATCCGGACGGGATAAGTCTGAAAGATATCTCAAAAAAACCATCTTAGGTTCTATAATGTGATGTTATCCATAGAAGAAATTAGGGAGGTCAAAAATCTTGTGACCTCTGGCTACATGACTCCTGAGCAGTGAGATTATAGAAACTATACCTATCTTTTAGCAGAGTTCAGGCTCCTCCCATAATCCTTTTCTTACAGCCTTTCATCAGTCTTATAAAGGTGGTTTTTGAACCCTGAGCAGGGAGGGGTTTAGTTTTTGGGAGGTACTATTATCAGCCTGGCTTTCAAGCTAAACCATAAACTAAATTTCTCCCAAAGTTACCATGACCTATGCCCAAGAATGACCAAGGACAGCTTGGAAGTCAGAAGCAAGATGAAGTCAACTATGTCAGATTTCTCTGTTATAATTTTGCAAAGGCAGTTTTACTATCAGGGCTCTATTAGAGAAACAGAACCAGAACCACTGTGACTTATTATAGGAGTTTTGCTTTATGCAATCATGGGAGCTGGCTAAGTATTTTATGAATTAGTTTGTCTTTTGCCTCTGCTTCAAAAGCTGCATCCTGAAGTCATCAAGGCTGGTAGTCAGGGAAGGAAGATAGATATGAGGTATGGGAGATCTAACAGAAGCCTGAGAACCTGAGCTGGAATCCATGAGGACAGATTGGAACCTACATTGGTCTTTCACCAACAACCAGCCACTAAGTTCAAGAGCTGCTATATTTCACTGAGGAGCTGCTCAACAACTAATCCAGCCAGGAGCACTGTGCTTCCGACTGCTGTCCCATGCCAACAAGATGAGTCAGCAGACCTGCCAGTGAGCTGCAGCAGTGGATGGCCCAGTGTACACACAGGAACTGCCATATTTCAGCCTTCCTGGTTTCACATGAATTTCTCTATTGGCAAACCCTAATACTGAAACATATAGGAAAGGAATTTGTGAGTAACATAGTCGTGCTTAGTTGATACAGTACAAAGCTCCTTCAAAAGTGGAAAAAATCAAATGGCTAAAAGGTCAGTCATTAAAAGTAATAAATGAAGTAGGCTGGGTTTAATAGAGTACATGGCACATCTAAATAGGGCAGAATATATATATATATATATTTTTTTTTTACCTAGGGGAAGGTGATTGGTACTATTCTTGTTACTTGTGAAAACCCTACATGTTTGGGGGGAAATTAGCATCTTGCAAATATATACATATTTTCTATCAGAATTTTTGCTATTTTTTGTACCTTTTTGCCAGTTTCTATATATAAGAGTTTTGGGGTTTTGGCTCATATGGCTTTTGTGTTGTACTTAGAATATCATCTGTATTAGTCTGTTTTCACACTGCTATAAACAACTACCTGAGACAGGGTAATTTATAAAGAAAAGAAGTTCCACTGACTCACAGCTTTGCAGGATTAGCAGGAAGCATGCCTGGGAGGTCTCAGGAAACTTACAATTATGGCAGAAGGCAAAGAGAAAGCAAGTATGCTTTACCATGGTGGAGAAGGAGAGAGACAGAGAGAGAGAAGGGGGAGGTGCCACACACTTTTAAATGATCAGATCTTGTGAGAACTGACTATCATGAGAACAGGAAGCAGAAAATCTGCCCCCATGATCCAATCACCTCCTACCAGGCCCCTCCCCTGACATGTGGAGATTATAATTTACATGAGATTTGGGTGGGGACACAAAGCCAAACCATGTCATTCTGCCCCAGGCCCCTCCCAAATCTCATGTCCTTCTCAATTTCCAAACCAATCATGCCTTTCCACCAGTCCCCCAAAGTCTTAACTCATACCAGCATTAACTCAAAAGAGCAAGTCCAAAGTCTCATTTGAGACAAGGCAAGTCCTTTCTGCCTATGAGCCTGTAAAATCAAAAACAAGTAAGTTACTTTCAATATACAATGGGGGTATAGACATTGAGTAAATATTCCTATTCCAAATGGGAGAAATTGGCCAAAACAAAGTGAACACAGGCCCCATGCAAGTCCAAAACCTGGCAGGGAGCTCATTAAATCTTAAAGCTCCAAAATAATCTCCTATGACTCCATGTCTCACACCCAGGGCATGCTGATGCATGGGGTGGGCTCCCAAGGCCTTGGGCAGCTCTGTCACTGTGGCTCTGCAGGGTACAGCCCCACTGGTTGCTTTCATGAGCTGGCGTTGAGTGCCTGAAGTTTTCCAGGAACCATGCAAGCTGTCAGTGGATCTACCATTTTGGGGTCTGGAGGATTGTGGCCTTCTTGTTGCAGCTCCACTAGGCAGTGCCCCAGTAGGAACTATGTGTGAGGGCTCCAACCCCACATTCCCCCTCCTCACTTCCTTGGTAGAGATTCACCATGAGGGCTCTGCCCCCACAGCTGACTTCTGTTTGGACATCCAGGCCTTTGCATTCAGCCTCTGAACTCTAGGCAGAGGTTCCCAAACCTAAATTATTGCCTTCTGTGTACTGCAGGCCCAGCGTTACGTGGAAGCTGCCAAGCCTTGGGGCTTGCACCATCTGAAGCCATGGCCTGAGCTGTACCTTGGCCCCTTTTAACTATGGCTGGAGCTGGAGCAGCTGGGATTTGGGGTGCCATGTCCTTAAACTGCACAAAGCAGGGAGGCCCTGGGCCCGGCCCATTAAACCATTTTTCCCTCTAGGCCTCTGATACAGTGGTGGGAGGGGCTGCCACCAAGATCGCTGTCATTTCCTGAGACATTTTTACCCATTGTCTTGGCTATTAACATTTGGCTCCTCGTTACTGACACAAATTTCTGCAGCTGGCTTGAAGTCCTCCTCAGAAAATTGGTTTTTCTTTTCTACCACATGGTCAGGCTGCAAATTTTCTAAACTTTCATACTCTGCTTCCCTTTTAAATATAAGTAACTTCAGACCATCTCTTTCTTCATGTATATGAGCGTACACTTTCAGAAACAGTCAGGCCAAATCTTGAATTCTTTGCTGCCATCTTCTGCCAGGTACCCCAAATCATCTCTCCCAAGTTCAAAGTTCCACAGTTCTCCAGGGCAAAGGCAAAATGCTACTGGTCTCTTTGTCAAAGCATAGCAAGAATAACCTTTACTCCATTTCTCAATAAGTTCCTCATCTTCATCTGAGACCACCTCAGCCTGGACCTCATTGTACATACCGCCGTCAGCAATTTGTTCACAACTATTCAACAAGTCTCTAGGAAATTCCAAACTTTGCCACAACTTCCTGTCTCCTTCTGAGCCTTCCAAACTGTTCCAACCTCTGCTCATTACCCAGTTCCAAAGGCACTCCCACAATTTTGGGTATCCTTATAGCAGTACTCCACTCACAGTACAAATTTTCTGTATATCGTCCATTTTTCCACTGCTATAAAGAACTACCGGAGACTGGGAAATTTATGAAGAGAGGTTTAATTGACTCACAGTTCCACAGGCTGTACAGAAAGCATGGCTACAAGGCCTCAGGAAACTTACAATCATGGCAGAAGGCAAAGGGAAAGCAAGCACATCTGACCACGGCCAGCAGGAGAGAGAAAGAGAAAGAAGGAGAAGGTGCAACACACTTTTAAACAATCAGATCTTGTGAGAACTCACTCCCTATGAGAACAGCAAGGGAGAAATCTGCCCCCATGATCCAAGGATCCTCCCACCAAACCCCTCCTCTGACACATAGGGATTACAATTTGACATGATATTTGGGTGGAGACATAGAGCCGAACCATACCAACATATATATTCCAAGATCAGAAAAAAAAATTCTAAATTATTTTCTTCAAAGGATGGGAAGTTGATAATATCAGCTTCAGTTGATATTAGGCTTGTTGGGTTTACTGAAGCTTATTGAACCCTGAATTAGTCCCTTTTCCTGTTGCTGATAAAAAAATAACCAAGACTGGAGAGGAATGTGAAGAAAAGTACAACACTCAAGAATAGATTACTGTTACATAACGTAGCCATAATGGGGAAGTTTTTTCTCAAAGATAGACTCTAGTCTAAGCTAGGCTTTGTCCAGAATTCTCTGCCATTTTTCCTGGTTTATTTCAGAATGGTTATTGGGAGTCTGTGGTCGGCATGGGTTTATTGCCTACTACTCTATTTCAAGGTCAGAGACTCTGCATGCCCTCAATCTTTTTCCAGATGGGGAGACAAACCAACAGCTGAGTAAACATATGGGCTCAATGCTTCAGGCTGCTTCCTTTCCATTAAGTGCACAGACGTTGCCAGTGAGCCCTCCTCCTTCCAGCACGCTTGACCAGAGAGAATCTTACCAAGCCTTGGAAAATGACTATAGCATGTTTTGTCATCAGAGGAGCACAGATATTGGGAAACCTGATCAAAAACATTTGTGTGTCCTGATCTTGTTAAAGAGCTATCACATGTGTTTTAGAAGGCTGACGTAAGACATGTGGTCTATGGAGCAAGAAATTGGATTTTTTATTTTGGAATTTTTGGGGGGAGGCCAGGATCAGATTTTTTAAAGGTATAATATTACCTGGCAATCAAGAACATGACCATGGTTACCTTCATCCAAATGTTGGTGCTTGAAAGTAAAAGTGTGAGAAAATCTTGCATTTTTAATACCCTTTCTAATGTTTTACTAACTAGATAAGCCCTGGAATCCGAGTGATCTTGGATTGAGTCCTAGCTCTACCAAATCCCATCTGTATAACGTTGGGTAAGGTGCACTTGCACAATCTTAGTTTCTTCATCTAAAAAATAGGAGTGGTAATAACTTCTCCCATATAGTGTTGAGTGTGGGGTGAGGGGAGGTAAGGATGTAAAGCATTTAGAATTTCTAATGCATAATAAGCCTCCTACAGGTTATCTATGTCATGGTTGGCATTCATTTGATTGTCAGTCAGTCCTATGAGGTAGGCAAAAAGTTGTTATTGCCATTTTCAATTTTTTTAATAAAGAAAAAGAAATAGTGAGAAGGTAAGAGGCTGAGTACTGAATCTCCAAATCAGTGGCAGAGCTGAGGCTCAAACTTTACTCTTTGAACCCCAGATCTTTTCCTTACCCCATTGTTCCAACTTGATCATAAACACCAACACTTCAACAGAGGTGAATTTCAAAAACATTTATCAACAGGGAGGAAGTTCAGGGAACAGCTTTTCACTAACAGATATAGAAGCATTTCACAATTTTAACTACTGGTGTATAGTAGTTAACATATCAGTGTGGCCAGCTAAATATATCAGTCCTGTATGTGCCAGAGAATATGACTTCAGGAATTATAGATTAATTGCATTAAGTTAAAGTCTCTAGCTTTGTCTAGCAAAGGGTTAATCTCAAGAAAGTTACCTTTCTTTGCAGCGTATTATTGAAAAGTAGAAAATAAGACAAAAATAAAAGATTATTTTCTTTTCATCAGATTGTCCCATAGCATAAGATTCACACCCAACACTATTATCCTTTGGGTCTCTAAGACACCAACTTAAAAGTAAGTCTCCTTGGGTCCTCAATTTACATCTTAAGTGAAAAATATATTTGTGGAGGGTTGTTAAAAACCTTTCAGCTCTTCTGAATCATGTGCATTTGGAATGCTGCTGCTTTCACCATTTCCAATTTTGTAGCATACCGTATAAGGTTTAGTCCTTGGCTTATCTGAGATAGCTAATGAGCACATATGTTTTTCTTATGGTCAAACTAGGATACTGTTACCAGTGCAGGTGTTGAGCAGAGATTCTGGAAGAAAGCAGAAAGAGAAAAAAAGAGAAGGCTCTCCATGTTGGTGTAAACAATAGTTAAAATTTAACCATATGTTTTTACATATTATAACTAAGGCAAAGGATATGATTCATGCCTGGGTGTGGTGGTTCATGCTCGTGCACTTTGGAAGGCCGAGGTAGGAGGACTGCTTGAGCTTAGCTGGAGACCACCCTGGGCAACATAGCAAGACTCCATCTCCATATTTTATTATAATAAAATGTATTTTAAAGAATATGATTTCTTTCTTTTTCTCTACATATGGTTTGCAAACAAATATTTGCCTGAGTTGCATTAGTTCTCCCTTGCAAATAGGGTTTTTCATTTTTCATATAGAGAAGTATAGATTTGAAAGTAAAGAGGAAATATACAGATTCTTGTCTATAGCAGCACTCAATAATTAGTGAATAAATATGTGGATCAAGTAGAATAAAATTCCTCTCAAAATCCTGATAATAAGCACTTCGCATATCTCAATATTTCAATAGCTGTTGAATTATTCTAAATTCAGATGAGACACATTTTAAATGTCTCTGTTTAGTACATGTGGTATATCATATTATTGTTCTATATATTGCATCCCGTTGGGAGAATATTATATATCCCCTCCAATTTCTACCTTGTTGGTGTTGCATTTGGCCATCAAATTGATTTTGGCCAAACTACTTTTCCTTGCATGAGTGAAAGTGGTATGAAATTCTTCAAGGATATTTAAGAGCCATTGCATGATTATGCCCTCATTCTTTTCCATTAGCTAATAGGTCAGAATGTCCCATAGGGTCTAATTTCTTCAGCTGCACCCTGGGATGAACAGAGCAACAACAAAATCATCACCAAAATGCAAGACAAGCAAGAAATAAAAATTTTTTGAACATTATAATTTTAATTTTGGAGTAATTTATTTTTGCATAACCTAGTGAAAACCAGCTAATACACTATGGAAACATGTTTAAATGAGAATTTAGAATATTTCAGGTTTTTTCTGGATAGCTTTATGAAGAAGACCTGGGCTTTCCTGTCATCCTCTATCCATCTCTACCTATAGATGACAAGGCTGGTTTAAATGTATAATTCTTTCAGACTGGGAAGTGTTTGAACCAATCTCATGAACATATAGCTGGCCACTTTGTTTTTCCTTCCATGTTGTGGGTACACAACATGGTATAATGATAAGAGCCATATTAATCAAGAATTTGGGTTGTGATCTCCTCTTTGATGGAGGTTAGGATTGAACAATGGGCAAAACACTTAACCTCACTTTGCTTCAGTTTCATCCCATAGAAGAGGGTTATGGTCATATATTTATTTCCTACCTCAGATCTTTGCAAAGGCTGTTTCTGTTGCCTGGAATGTTCTCACTTCTGCTCATCCCTGACTGGCTTAATCCCCTTCAGGTCTTAAATTCAAAGTCCCATTGGTAGGGATGGCTTTTCTGATCATGACTACCTTATTTAACTAGCTTTCCACTCTCCTTTCTGCTCTGTGATATGGCCCTGTTTGGCTACTATACAGCACACATGTCAACTTTTAGCTATTTATTTGTTTGTTTACTTGGTTATTGTCTGATTTTCCAAGACAATGTGCTCCTTGAGAAGAGATGTATTATCTTATGCATCACTGTAGTTCCAGCATAGACCACAGCGTGTGACATACAGCAGGGACTCAAATATTTTGAATAAATAAGTAAATAATAATGGCCCATACTTACACTGAATACATGCAAGCACTGGTCTAAAAACCTCATGCATATTAACACATTTATTCTCAATAAACCCTATGAGGCAGAAAAACTATTACCATCTCCATTTTACAGATGGTGAATAGAAGCTAAAAGATTTTATGTAATTTCCCAAGATCACACAGCTGGTAAATGGCAGAGTCAGGCATCAAAACCAGTGAATCTATGTGTCCTTAACATATACACTCTATCTTACACAGTGGTTGTAAATGAACATTGAAAGAAATATATATGGGAAAGTGGTTTCCATAAGGCTTATGCAAGTACCCTAACATAAATATTAGTATTTGTCACCAACTTATTTTTACATCCTTTGCTGTATCTCAGCAAACATTAGAAAAGGTGCTGTCTAGAGCTCCCCTTTCAGCAATTAGTTTTCAACCTGTGTCAAAAATGTAAAAGCCGAGTTATTTTGAATGAAATGTTGGAATCACATAAATGTCAACATGAAGATTAGTTTCTTATAGCTCCGTTCAACATTTTAAAAAACTGTATCTGGGTGATGAGATAACATATACAACAAATCCCTGTGATGTGTGTTTATCTGTGTAACAACCCCTCACATGTACCCCCAAACTTAAAAGAAAAAAAAGACAGAAAAAAAAGATACTCCAAAGCAGAAATTCTCTGAATCTCAAAACTGTTTGATGTCAAATATGAAACAAAACAACAAATAACTGTTATCGGACAATAACACAAAACCAATTCATCTAAAATGTTTTTCATCTTCATATGTGTGTTGGGACCTAAAGAATCAAAGATGAGTAAGTCACAGGCTCTCATTTCAAGCAGTTCACAGTGGAGAAAGGAAACATATACAAAGAGTTAGATTCTTCCTACTCAAAGTGGCCTGTGATAGTAGCATCAGCATGCATAACCTAGGAACTTATTAGAAATCCAGGCTTTCAGACCTCACCATCTCAGAACAACTGAATCAGAATCTGCATCTTACCAGAATACTGAGGTGACTGTATGAGCATTATAGAGTTGACAAGCTGAGTTTTAACGGATGTTACAAGTGGCATATTAGAGTATCTGTAAATTACCATGAAAACACAGAGAATGAAACACTAGCCTGAAGGAGGGGATGTGGATGTGCGTGTTTCCAAAAAAGGCTTTTCCAGTGAAGGTGCAATATGGCAGGCGCTTGAAAGAAGAATAGTGTTTTTTAAGGATGATTAAAAAGAAAAGTGCATCGTAAAAGGAAGATTGGGGCAAGTAGGTAGACAGCAGGTATATGCTGAGTTCTGAGAGCTTCTAAGTAGTTCAATGCACTTGGAAGTAAGGGAGAGTTAGTGTCAGGAGTTGAAGAAGAGGCAAACAAGGGGGAAATTTTGAAAGTCTTGATCCACACTGAGGCATTTTCCACATTAAAACTATATGTGGGTGGGGGAAAAAGAAGATTGGTTTTGTTGTTGTTGTTGTTTTGCTTTTACTTTAGAAAGATCACTCTGGTTGCCATGTGGTAGATGGATTGCACAGAGAAAAAATAGAAAGAAGACATGATTGTGAAATGTTTAAAAGACATAAAGCTGGGTGGAGTAGTTGCAATAATAGATGACAAAAGCAACGTTCCTAATGATTTCACCAGATTTAGATAATGAATTTAACCAATAGGACAAAATTCAACAGGAAAATATATACATAAAATTCCACATTTGGGGTCTGTGTGTGTGTGTGTGTGTGTATGTGTGTGTGTGTGTAAATAAGTTGAGAAAGTGAGAGAGAGAGGTAAACATTTTTGACACAGCTTGTAAAAAATTCCCCAAATGTTGTGATGGTAGATGTAGTCATAATTTAGTTGACCACAAGTTAAGCCTGGGCCAATGTTTCACTCATCAGCAGAGTCTTTGGTAAAATATCTGGCCCACGGGAAGTAACTGTTTCTCTTTTCTGACCACTGTCTCTCATTTGTGCCTTTCTTCACCCACAACTCCACCACTGTATCAAAAGCCACGTCTATTAGTCTCAGGGGGTCTAAAAACAAGCATGCTTACCCTTGGACAGGATATCAGGAAAAATGGAGGTTTTCTCATAGTGGCTTTTAATATATTAAACCACTGTATGTGCTTTTCAAAATGCATTTGAATTACATGCTTACTGTTGACCATGGAAGAGAGAAGAAATCCCCTTGAATAAATACTTCCTTTTATTTCTTGTGTTCCTAGTTCCTAGCACAGTGCCTGACACAGTCCAAGCATTTAATATCAAAAAGGGGATAAATAACTAGATGAATGAATGAAATGAATGGATGCATGAATAAGGAGAGTTAAAAAGAGCATTACTGTGAAAGAGTCAAAGAGGGCACATGTAGATGTGCATTCCACATAAGAGGATGGGAGAGCAAATGTAACATGTCATAAAAAAATATAGAACTCTGCCATTTTCTGCTCTGAGAAATAAATGGTCCATTAGCAACTCTTTAGCTGTTTCTACAATCCCCAAATCATATGTGCACACCCAGCAAAAATTTTCCCTACTGAACTTCCTTGCAGTCTCAGCTGCCTTTCCCTGGAGCCTCCCTCCTCTGTCATCTTGATGGATTTGTGTCCCTCCCTGGGAGTTGTTCCCTGGGAGCAGTCACTGGAGCCTTGCCTCTGGAGTCCATTCTTCGGACGTCAGCACAGCTGGGCATCAGATGTCAGAGCCCCAGGATGGATAAACATGCAGTGTCTATACATTCAGGTTAGAAAGCTGTGAGTGCCCTGTCTGGCAGCCAGAACACAGGATTGTAAACAAGAACACATGATGAAAGCTCTGTTAAGGGATGAACTTTGGGCTGTAGTCTGAGAACTCTGAAAACCCTCTACACAATTTTGTGAGAAACACAGAGGTCTGGAGTTGCTATCTGCTCTTCAGTGTCAGGGAAGCCATTTCTAGATTTCACCATCCTGCCTAAAGGGCAATTTATTACCAGTCTTACTATTAAATGTTTACTTGATAATCCAAAATAATGGCATAAAATCTAAATACATTTTATGGAAAATTTTGAAAGCCATGCAAGCAAAATCATAGCCAAGCAAAGATTCTGCTCCCAGTGAATGTGTAGTGAATTCCTCTTGCTACCAAAAACTTGCATGACATTCTTTAATGTTTAAAATGATATTTAGTCTTTGCTTTATTGTGTGTTTTGACAGTGGAATGTTCCTTGCCTTTTAGCATAACAAGAGCCATTGGGCAGGGATAGGAGTGAGGTGGTTCTTGGCTCCTTAAATAAGCTAAGCCCCATAGCCACAATTATACCAGGAAAATGGGTTTACTTCCTCCTCTGGGAGGCATTAGAAATGTCTAGAACTACATTTTGGGAGGAATGAGAATAGTCACAAAATGTAAGCTCTGCCCTTTGAAACTAGAGAAGTCAACTAGTGAATTTTTTTTTGTTATTCTTTTTCCATGTCTGTCCTCAATTTCATTATTCTCTTTACAGCCTCTTTTTGCTCATCAGTTACTATTGTTCCTGTTAGTAGTAGCAGTAGTAATAGTAACATATTACTACTGTGTATTTATAAATAGTAACTTCAACCTTTTATTGAATTTGTGCTATATAATAATCATCTTAATCTTACAAAAATCCTAGACTTAAAGTCTGGCCTTTTCATGGTCAGTGGTCAATCATCATAGTCACAACAGGAGTTCTGAATAATCGGCATGCTCACATTTAAGTAGGGGTGGCATATTGGTTGTAAGTCATCTGTATTTTCCTTAAAGCAACTGTGTTCGAGAACTGTTGCTGGTACTCAGCCCCAGAGCAACTTTTCTTTACTCTCCTTTGTACTGCTGAGACTGGAAACCTGAAAACTACGTTGCCCAATTTCCTTTGCCTGTTAGATATCAATAGGACTAGTTTGCCTGGGTTTCCAGAGATATAAGTTTTTCACTGCTAAAACTTGAAAATTCCTTGGCAAATGAGGATGAATTGATCATCTTACTTGCCAGTTACATTTATGTTAGATGAGTGGGAAGCACTTACATGGGATTAGAAGGCCTGAGGAAGGTGGATGATATTTCAATTACTGGCAGTGCATTGACAGGCTTATGGTTTCCCAATGAACAGCAGCAGCAGCAGCAGCAGCAGCAGCATCATCTCTAAGAATGTCATGGAGAATGCCAGCTCCTGCAATCTGTAGTGAAAATAGAGGCTCCCTGTGGCTGCAGACTTCTGTGTAACATTAGCTTTCCTCTTTTGTTTCTCCAGACATTCTAATATTTTGTAAATGATACCCTATATTAAATCCCCTTCTGCCTGAAATACCTTCAGTGATTTCTATTTCCCTGATTGGACATTGTTAGAGGGCCCCATTGAAAGATTGCCTCTGAATAAAGGGAGCAACTACAGTTAGCTGGGATGTGAAATGCTAATCAGAAAAACTGTAGAAAAAGCTCAATCAAATAGATTTTTCCAAGATGGCAGAAGGTCAGAGAATAGGGATGATGTAACCAGGAGAATGCATGAAGACTCAGGTTACCGGCACTGTAGCAGCAATTTATTCTGAGTCTTTCTAGGTCTCTGTAAATAAGCTCTGGCTGTCCTCCCAGGATTGACCCAACAATTTGAAGACTCCGAGACCTGTTATTGGAGCCCATTAAAAATCAGAACTCTGAGAAACAAAGAAAGATGGATGAGATTGTTTCTACATCTCTACTTCTTTCTAAGTTATGACATCCTCTGATGGGATAGATGGACTTCATTGTTACTCCCTGAAAATTTCCTCTGCATAGTGTTTCATCGTCTATAATGCCGTTTTAACTACATGCCTGTCTCCAATATTGAATTGTCAGCTCCTTAGAGATACAACTTAATTATCTTCAAGGATTAATAGTGCTTGGTGTATAAAATGATATTCAATGATTTCCCATTTCATTCAGGATAAAACTCAAAACCCTTACCAAAGGCACACACGATATGCATCCTGGCCACTGCCCTAAACTCGTCTATTATATTTTTCCTTAATTATTTTGCTTCAGTCATACAGGTAAGGTATTAATGTTCCTCAACGATGTCAAACTTGTTTCTATTTAATGGTCTTTGCAGTTATTTTTTAAAAGCTGTCCAACATACTTTTAAACTAGATGGCTACATGGCTTGCCCCCTTCCTTCTGAACTCTGTACAAAGGATATCTTTACAGTGACACCTTCCCTGACCACTCAATATTAAAACTTACTAAACACGACAACAGCAAAACCTGTCCTCTAGCACATATTGTTTCCTTTGTGCTGTTTTGTTTTACTCCATAACACTTTTCAACATCATCCCAAATATGTATTTACATAGTAAATATTATTGTTTCTTCCTCTTAATAGCATATAGTCTGCTTCTTGGAGGTAGGAGATCATATATAGGCATAGAGGTTGGGGTAACAATACAAATTAAAGATAGAAAAACAAGAAACAAATGACCTGATTTAAAAATGGCCAAAGATTTTAACAGACACCTCACCAAAAAAGATATATGAATGAAAATAAGCAAATGAAAGATGTTCTACCTCATATGTCATCACAGAAATGCAAATTAAAACAATAATTCTAAGATACCAATACACACCTATTAAAATGACCGAAATCCAACACTGACCACCAAATACTGACAAAGATGTGAACCAACAGCAACACACATTCATGGCTGATGGAAAGGCAAAATGCTACAGCCACTTTGGGAGACAGTTTGGAGGTTTCTTCCAAAGCTAAACATACTCGTACCATATGATTCAGAAATTGTGATAATTGGTATTTACCCAAAGGAGATAAAGACTAAGTACACATGAAAACCTGCATACAGATATTTCTAGCAGCCTTATTCATAATCACCAAAACTTGGAAGAAACCAACATGTCCTTTGATAAGTGAATGAATAAACTATGGTACATCCTGATCATGGAATATTGCTCAGCCTTAAAAAAATATATAGCTATCAAGTCATGAAAACACATGGTAGAAACTTAAATGAATATTATACTAAGTGAAAGAAACCAATCCAAAACACTAATATACTGTGTAATTCCAACTATATGACATTCTGGAAAAGGTAATATTGTGGAGGTGGTAAAAAGATCAGTGGTTGCCAGGGCTTAGTGGAGAGAGAGGAATGAAGAGGCATAGCAAAGAGGAATTTTAGAGCAGTGATATTGATCTGTATGACATTCAAATGGTGAATTCATGTCATTATGAATTACCTAAACCCACAGAATGTACAGCACCAAGAATGAACCCTGAATGTAAACTATGGATTTTGGCTGGTAATATGTCAATGTAAATTAATCAGTTATAACAAATGTACTACTGCAATGGGAGATGCTGGTAATGGGGGAAGCTGTGACTATGTGTGGGTAGGGGCATATGAAAAATCTCTGTATCTTCCTTTCAATTTATTTTGTAAACTTAAAATTGCTTTAAAAATAAAGTATATTTTTAAAAAAATTAAAACAGCTAATTTCCAACACAGAATCTCATTACAGATAAAAAAAAAAATTATAAGTAACCACTTCTAACTCATTTAAAACTCAAATACAAATTCCTTAAAGGGATAATTTAAACTAACATATTAACAAAATCATAAGTAGTTTTCATTGCAATGCAGCTTTCCTTGACATAACCTGGCCTCTAAAATTTTATAGCAATGAGATATCATAATTATATATGCATGCATAGGTTCTTTTATTCATTCACATATATTTAATGACTGTCTGTTGTCTGTCAAGTCACAGGCACTATACATGGTGAACAAAAATAGGTGCAGTTTCTGCCTTTACATCTAGCGGCAGAGACAACCAATAAAATCATCAAGAAGACAAATGAGAAATTGATGTTGGGAAAAGTGCAAAGATGGAGAAGTAGGCTTTGCAGAAGTTAGGAAAGGTGTCCCTTAAAAATGAGATAATCCAAGAGATGAGATGGAGATAACTGTATTGAAAACCAATCTGACAGCCTCTCATTAAGATAGCAAACACTAGAGAAAGACTAAATTGTGTAGAATGGTCATAATTTTGGTATGTTTTAGATATGTGAGGTATGTTTTGTTTTATACTAGTGCTGGTAGGAATTAACACTCAAATGTGTTTAAAAATATAATGCATCATGAAAAACAAACCACCATAATAAGAAAAAAGATCTTAATGATTTAAACTGTGACAGTTTGAAAATACTCAATAGGAGGATTGCAAAGAAAGTCAATGAAGTTTCCAAAATATGAAGCAAAAAAATAGACATGGAATATACATAAATAGAATAAATAGAAATAGTCCTATTAGGCAATATCCTGTAAATAAAAGGCACAGAAAGAAAAAATGAAGAAAACAAAAATGAAAGATTTATTAAATTATAGAAAAATTTCCCACAGTTAATAGAGAACACACTTCAGATTCAAGAACCCACCTCAGGTCTGTTAGTGAGGAACACTTCTTTCCTATTTGTGATATTTTTGTTCTAAGAAAAAAACATTTACTGTTACTCAAAGCTTTTCACCTGTTGCTCTGTCCCAGGGGACATGGAGTAATTTATATTATGGATAACTTTGTGATGATAAAATCAACAATTGCCCAGCTCTGTCTTGCTTTTACTTAGGGGCAAATTCTCCATGTAAAGTTGGCTGGTATCCCTTTTGGCTCCTCTAGGGAGATACTGTGTCACTGTGAGGGGCAGAATAGGTTGTTCTGGTGCAGCAGCACTATATCCTCCTAATTTTGTCTAAATGTTAAGAAGCCATTTGACTCTGATATTCAAGCACATTCTCTAATGATGCTGTAATACTATGGCCTGTAACTAGACTTCAAAAAATAAATCTATTGACTGAGAATCTGCATAGGGAAAAGTGTTATCAATAAGTCTCTTAAGAGACCACAAATTAAAAAAAGACATACATCCCTGTGTACATTCTGATTATTTATCCAAGCACTAAAAATTAAGAAAAGCTTCTAAAATTTTGAAGACTGAAATTAAAAAAAAAAAAATCACTACCAAAGAAGCATTAATCAGGCTAATATTATGATCCTCATCAATAATACTAGATGTGGAAGTAGATGAAACAATTTCTTCAGATTTATGAGAAAAAATATTTTTAATCTTCAAATTCTATATCCATGAATTATAAATCAAGTGTGAGTGTGCCATAAAGGCATTCATGATTCATAAAGTTTACTTTTCATTCACTCTTGTCTTAGGAAGTTACTTAAATATAAACTAAAAGAAATCAGGAGTAGAAGCAAAAATTAGAAGATATCAGATCCATGTTACAGCAGGTCTAATTTAGCATTAAAGAGATGTAGGTTTCAGGGTACTTCCTGTCAGACCCAATAACTCAGACTGAAGCAGAAAGATGATGTTATGGGAAAAGGGGTGAAATATTTTAAGAAAAAAAATGTGGCATTGAATAAAGTCATTTAAAACATGGAAAGCTGAAGATTTGGTAAATGCAAATAATGTTCTTAAAAGACAATAGAAATCACCAGAATGAACAAAGAGCTATTCAAAAAAAGTCATGATTCAAATATAAAGTAAATGTAATTTTTAAGCAAGTGTTGGGCATCAAAAAATAGTCCTTTGGACATTAATGGTAAAACAAATTTCTTTTGAGTGCTCCAGGAATCATAACATTGTATATAAGAAAGGAAATACAATCCTAGCTTATGGATGCCTCTTAGACATTAATAGTAATCTCATACTTATTAATATAAATGTTTTTATGATGTTTTTTAATACTTAGAGTAATGTCGTGGATAAAGTTGAAAGCTTGCTTATAGTTGTAAGATGAAGAATAAGTGTCAACCAAGTATAAGTGCAGCTGACAGAGTGGAATAGAATTTGTGTTTTTGTGTTGGGGAATGAATAGGGTGAGAGGAAATGCGGAGGGAAGTAATCAGACCCTAGTCTGGCTTTGGTTGAAAACCCAAGTGTCCTACCAACCAGCCTCTCTGACCTTCAATTTCTTCATCTACCAAATGTCCATGCTATTAATTCCTTCCTCCAGGTTTGTTGTAAGATTGTATTAGGACAATAGTTGCAAAAATCACTATGAATTACAATTTCCTACAGGATTGTAGTTATTAGTTACACAAAGAAAAAGCACCATTTTATATTGCATAATTTTCATATCTCTGCTTTTATGAAAGCATTGTTGTAAGCCTGATGGGGAATACAGAGATAAAAAAATATCACTAGAAAGAAAAGAGTTCCTATTCAAGAGTCTTCTTTCTAGTGATATTTGCTCACAAACTTGAGAAGGAAAAAAAGTATAAATCAAATGCATGAAATTAAAATTCTGTGGAAAATGGAGATGGATTACTTCTGGTTGAGAACCTCGGAGAAAGCATCATGCAGAAGACAAGAACACTTGCACTATATCCCAAAAGATGTTTGGATGTTGCAGAAGTTTGGATTACAGCCAGATATTCTGAGCATAGAGAGCAGGTGACAAAAGGTGCCTCAGGATACTTGAAGGTGAATGGAGAGCACAATCAATAATTCATGAGGGATTAGTAATTCATAAGGGATCTGGCCCCAAGATCCAATCACCTCCCTCCAGACTCCACCTCCAATACTGGGGATTACAATTCAACATGAGATTTGGGTGGAGCCTACAAACAATATCAATACATTTTAAAATATTGTGTTCCACTCAATTCTCTAATATTACATTTTTGATAAAAATGTTACTCAGAACAGAGGCTTCAGATGCCCATGAAAAGAAACGCTGGGGTAGAAATACATATGCTGAGATTTGCTAATTCACTGTTAAAAGTACCTTAGATTTCCCAATATAATTGCTTTTCAGTACTTTTAACAAATGAATAATTATATTTCACAAATAAGAAAAATTGTGCTTTTTATCTACACAGAACCGTACAAACTTCTAGTAAAACTTTTAAATTATTTTACTTTGAATCTTGTCAAATGAAGCATTTTCATTTCTTCTACACTTCTTTAAAAGGCTGAACAAGTTTGCCTGCATTAGTATCACCACATGTTGGACTGTACTATGTTTAGTTGTAATAACTAATTTATCCATCCTCACTTAATATGTGGGAAATGATACAGCCCTAAGTGTATTGAGATATGTTTCTTTGAAACAAAAATATTTAATTTTTTGCATGTGATAAGAAACAGCCTTATTCAACATACACTTTTTAAAAATGAGCAACACAGCAGACATATGACTCCTTACTACCCATCATCTTGACTACCAAGAAATGAAGCCAAACTTAAAAAAAAATACATTCAATAAAATATTCAAGCTAAAAATATATTCCTTTGGTTAAAAATCATTCCCTTTATAATATTCATTTGTAATCTAAATTCACACACATCCCACCAGCCCAAAATAATCTTCTAAATGTCATTATACTTGTAGTATTGCCATGTTTTTTTTCAGTCCAGTACTTATGGAGGTTACTGGGCTGCAGCAGTACATTATTTTAACTCTGCAAAGAGTATAGACTTACAGCATTAGCCCCTTTAACAATTCTCTAGAAAAGATTTTTAGTTTAGAAACCTCCAGCCCATGCGGTTTTCCTCAGATCTAGTGTATCCAAGCTTTTTATACAAACCAACGTTTTGTGGTAGAAATTCAAGGGAAATCTTATAACAGTTCAGTTTCTAGCTTAGCAAAGTCAGGGTTGATAATAACAACTTGCCAAGCTGCTTTTCTCTGCGTTCATCGTTAATGATAACATCTTCTATTCTTCCTCTCTTAGAACAGAAATGGATGAATTTGTGTTCTATTTTCAGAGCTGCTGTAGCAACAATCTGTCCTAGAGTTGCATCTTCCACATCTGTAGCATGATAGTCCCCAGATTTCTTTATATGCTCAAAAGATTTCATAAATTGTTCAGGGTTCACAACTCCAGTCTCTCTTGTCAGCTGGCCCCGTTATCTTAACACACACACGCGCGCACACACACACACACACACACACACACACCCCTCTACTTAAGTCAGCAGTACAAACAGGTCTCAAAACAGGTCTCCTCCAGGACGCATTGGGAAAGTGGCTGGAGAAAATCTAGCTGTATTCTGACTCCAGGCTAGTACTTTGAGTACTCTGGTCAAATATAGGGGTTTCATCAGGTTTCGTTTTTGCTGTAAGGTCTTGTTCTCCCATCTTAAGCTCTAGATTACTATCCTCCATAGAGCCCGATCATCATACTAGACAGGTAGCTCTGTCTCCCCTATTCAGCGAACCCTGCCTGGAGATGTCCTGTAGTCGATGCTGCTAGCCAGGCGTATTGGACTCTATGACTCACTTTTACACGGGAAATATTAGTATTTAAAGTAATAACTGAAACAATGGGGATGAGTGTTATACAATATATTAATTAAGAAAGAAATTAGAGACCACCAATTTTGGAGAAAATAATGAGTCAAACATTGTTTTGTTAAACAATACTCTGCTTTATTATTTATTTACTCTTCCTCAACTTGAAACTTTTAAAAATTAGATAATATATGATTATAGATAATCATAAAATGTTTATGCTAATTATACTTATATAATTGTATTAATTAATTTTATATGTACATATATATTTAACCCTAGACATACTAAATGTATATCTCTAGGGGTTGGTTCTACTAATTTTTGTTTAAGGAAAACCGAAAACTTCCATGTGATTGTCTGTATTTATGGAATATGACCACAGAACACACTCTAAGAAATTTCCAAATGAACTAAAGAGTTAAATGATATGGTTTGGCTCTCTGGGCCTACCCAAATCTCATTTTGTTAACTGATTTTTATTTATTTATTTATTTATATTTATTTATTTTTTTGAGATGGAGTCTCGCTCTGTCGCCCAGGCTGGAGTGCGGTGGCACAATCTCGGTTCACTGCAAGCTCTGCCTCCCAGGTTCATGCCATTCTCCTGCCTCAGCCTCCCGAGTAGCTGGGACTACAGGGGTGTGCCACCAAATCCAGCTTTTTTTTTTTTTTTTTTTTTTTTTAATAGACACGGGGTTTCACCATGTTAGCTAGGATGGTCTCAATCTCCTGATCTCGTGATCCACCCACCTCGGCCTCCCAGTGTTAACTGATTTATATAGGAGTACAGCTAGTTATGTGTATAAAATAGAATTGGTAGGGGACTTCAAAAAAACAAAAAGTTGAGACGTTTTTATAATAAGGTGGAGATAGACTTTTCTTGTTAAAATATTTCCTTTATATTTGTAATAAGGCTGTTAGAACGCTGGAAAAATAGAAAATAACTAAAGATATTTGTTCAATGGTGAACATTAGGACTTCTAATCCAAATTTCTTTTAAATAATTGCAAAACACAAATGAAAAAGAAAAGCTTTTTGAAAAGTATAATGAAGTCCTAATCCTAGAGCAAGGGAGGAAACAAAGCTGACAATCAAAAAGAGATTGACTATGGTTTATTAGGTGCTATAGATTAAATATTTGTGTTCCCTCCCTGCCCACTCTTCAATTCATATGTTGGAATCTTAACCTCTAAGGTGGTGGTAGTAGGAGGTGGATTCGAGAGGTGATTTGTCATGAGGGCCAATCACTTTGAGAGGTGATTAAGTCATGAGGGCCAAGCCCTCATGAATAGGTTTAAAGCCCTTATAAAAAGTTCTTGAAAGTGTTCCTTTTCCCTTTCTACAATGTGAATACACAGTGAGAAGACAGCTGTCTGTCTGTGAAATATGAAATGAGCCTTTATAGGATACCAAATCCACCTCCATCTTGATCTTCAACTTCCTGCCTCAAGAACTGTGAGAAATGTTTATTGCTCCTAAGGCAACCAGTCTATGGCAATTCGTTGTAGCAGCCAGGAGAGGCTACAGCAAAATTGGTGCTGAAAAGTGGAGTGCTGCCATAACAAGTATATAAAAATGGAGGACTGGCTTTGGCACTGGGTAAAAGATGGAAGCTGAAGAGTTTGAGGTGCATAAAGAAAACACTTACATTGCCAGGAATAGATTCTTAGGAGCAATTCTAAAGAGAAATCGAGAGGAGGAGGGGTTTAGAGAAAGCCCAAATCTTCTTAGAAAACACCTAAGTGGCCAGGGGTGGTGGCTCATGCCTGTAAAACCAGCACTTTGGGAGGCTGAGGCGGGCGGATCACATGAGGTCAGGAGTTCGAGACCAGCCTGGCCAACATGGTGAAGCCCTGTCTCTACTAAAAATACAAAAATTGTCTGGGCAGGTGGCGAGCGCCTGTAATCCCAGCTAGTCAGGAGGCTGAAGCAGGAGAATCGCTTGAACCTGGAAGGCAGAGGTTGCAGAGAACCGAGATCATGCCACTGCACTCTAGCCTGATAACACAGTAAGACTCTATCTCAAACAAAACAAAACAAAACAAAACAAACCTAAGTGACCCTGAACAGAATGTTAGTAGAAATATGGCTGATAAAGGTCATTCTTATGAGATCTCAGACAAAAATGAGGAACATGTTTTTGAGTCATGAAGGCAAGGCCATCTTTGTTATAAAGTACTAAAGAACTTGGCTGATTTGTGTTTGTGTCCTAGTGTTTTGTGGAAAGTAGAACTTGTGAGTGAAGAAATTGAGTATTTTGCTGAGGACATGTCTGAGCAAAGTGTTGAAAGTCTTTAGTGGATTCTCCTGACTGCTTATAGAAAATTATGAGAAGAGGGGAAATGGTTAAAGATGGAATTGTTAATCAAAATGGAAACAGAAATTTAATATTGGAAAATTTGTAGCCTATCCATAATACAAAAATCAAGAAAGCATTGTCAGAAGAGAACTTTCAGGGTGTAGACAAATGACCATCTGATAGAGATTAGTCATCTCAACAGTGGCCAGAAGTTATTGTTCAAGACAAGAGAAGAATGTAAAGGAGGGACCCCTGTGCTTCTGGGACCGTGGGGACACACTTCCCAGTGACACTCACGTTGCAGGTTTTGCTCCCTTCACTACAGCACTGTACTCCTCAGCCACCCCAGTTGTGGCTTTGGTGAGTTCAGATGTGGCACAGGCCACAGTGGTTGTGCCTTGGATGGGTGTAGTCTCTGCAGGTGTGTAAAGTGCATGAGCCTGGGGGTCATATGCAGGAAGATGGGTTCCTGGGTGATCTTGGCTGGCCCAACCAATCCCCTTCTTGCTTGCAACTCTTGGGCAGAATATACTGAGAATGCAACATCCTGAGATAAGGAGGAAGAGTTCAATACAGCCTGGACTATCTTTGCATCCCTCCTGGAAGAGGACTTCCTGCAGCATTTCAGCCCAGCAATCCAATTAGCCCCTAGGGTATAAAACCCAGAGCAGAATGGTTTCAGGGTCTTTCATCTGTAGTGCAAAGCAGGGCACCTGCAGACAAGATCTCATCTGTCCCGGAAAGCTTTCCTGAGCCTTGGGGGAACCAGTTTACCATGGATCCTAGGCATTCCATTGATTCTTATTGCCTATCTGTGAGTAATAAAGTTGCTTTGCCTGATGGGCTTTGTAAGTGTTCTGTCTCACTGGATTTATACTCTGCCAGTTGGGTTTGTGCAAAATCTCTGGCAGCTGCATTTATATAAAACCTTCTGCCAGATCTAAGAACTTTAGCAAAAATTAGTCAAGTGGTACGAGTCCTCTCCTGGGATTGATAATTGGTGCTTGGTGTTCTTCTTCCAGGGATTGATACTGATGCATACATCGTATTTCCGCTTAACTGCATGGCTAACTCCACCTACATATAAAAGGACAGGGCCTCCTAACTAAGCTCTGGGCTCAGGGACTCCTGCCCTGGATAGGCTCTGGAGCTAGGCACAGAGCTGCTGCAGGAGCAAAACTTCAGGTAAAGAGCTGCTACAGGGTCATCTGCCCAAGCTGTGGGGAGTGGGCTGGACAAAGCCATGGGGGCAGGGTTGCCAGATCCTTGAGGGCCTAATTCCTATCTGGAAAAGCTGTGGGGGCAGGATCACTATCTTGGTGTGTCTATAAAGAAGGACTTCTGGCACAGTAGGATTGGAGGGCAGAGCATTGAGTCAAACAAAGATTATTCTCAGTTTTTAATGTTGTTTAAGGCTTAGTGTTGTTCCCCTGTTAGATTTTGGACTACTTGGGACCAGTCACTCCTTTCTTCCTTTCCTCCTCTCTGTTAGAATGAGAATGTCTGTCCTGTGACTGTCCCATCATTGTTTTTGGAAATGCATAACTTGTTTAGGATGGCAATCCCATTACTGAGTATATACCCAAAGGAATATAAATCATTCTGTTATAAAGACACATGCACACGTATGTTCATTGCAGCACTATTCACAACAGTAAAGACATAGAACCAATCTGAAACCCCATCAATGGTAGACTGGATACAGAAAATGTGGTACATATACATCATGGAATACTATGCATCCATAAAAAAGAATGAGACAGTATCCTTTGCAGGGACATGGATGGAACTGGAGGCCATTATCAGTACCAAACTAACACAGGAACAGAAAACCAAATACTGCATGTTCTCACTTATGAATGGGAGCTAAATGATGAGAACACATGGACACATAGAGGAGAACAACACACACTGGGGTCCATCAGAGGGTGGAGGGTGGGAGGAGGGAGAGGATCGGGAAAAATAACTAATGGGTACTAGGCTTAATACCTGGGTGATGAAATAATCTGTACAACAAACCCCTATGACACAAGTTTACCTATGTGACAAACCTGCACTTGTACCATTGAGCTTAAAATAAAAGTTTTAAAAAATGGCCTCAAAATGAATCATACCTTGAGTCTCACACACATCTAATCTAGGTGAAATTCAGATGAGACTTTGGACTTAGATTTTTGAGTTGATGTAATGTGAGAATGACATAAATTTGGTGGGGGTTGGGGGGAAAGGAGAATAATGCCACATACACTGAAGATGTCCTCCCAAAATTCAAGTGTTGAAACCTAATTCTCAATTTGATGGTATTTGGAGGTGGAACCTCTGGGAAATAATTAGGTCTTGAGGGTGAAACCCTCATAAATGGAGTTAGCACCGTTATAAAAAAGGTGCCAAAGAGATCCTTTACCCCTTCTTCTATGTGAGGTCATAGCAAGAAGACAACTGGCTATAAATCAGAAGTGAGTCCTCACCAGAAACCAGATTTGCTGGCACCTTGATCTTGAACTTCCTAATCTCCAGAACTTTGAAATCTGAATGTTTGTTGTTTATAAGCCACCTAGTCTATGGTAGTTTATCAGCCTGGATGAGCTAAAACAGATGTTAAATGTCTATGGCAGGCAGAAGAAGGCTTCAAGGGTGGCAGAAGATGTGAGCCTGGTTGACTGAAAAATAGATGTGCCATTACCCAGAAATAGGACTTCTTCATGGCAGAGGCTGATATAGTGGTGGTTATAGTCTACGTTGTGGTTTGATGGAACTTTTCACTTTTCAGCATTCAAACCAGTATCCAGAGGTACAATTGCTGCATAACTTCCTCATTATCCGTAGGACCAAACCAAATGTCTCAGTTTGAAATTTTGACTAGAAATTATATACATCTGCCAGCAATAATTGTGGGTGTAACTAAAGTGCACAACACTCACTGCCCCTCAATAACATCATTTTCAAATAATAACATTGGGAAGAGGTACTTTTCTAAAACTTTCAAGTGATCTACAATCTCCCAGACTACTTTTATAATGGATTTTTTTTTTTTCTAGATGTGTTGTTTCAATTTTGGCCACTAACCCAAAGGCAGGACATTGCTGGTGAATTTAAGCTGTTCAGTTTTAGACAAAAAAGAATGTGAGCCGTGATTTTGCTGTTTTTGTTTTGATCTTTGACACAGAGCTGCAAAATGTCCTCTTTAGTTACCTAGCAAAAGCAAGCATCCTGGAAAAAAAGAAAAGTGCGGTTGTGCAATGTTTGAATGGCGTGATATCCTCTGCAGATGCATTAGGAGAGGCAAGAGCAGCCTCCCACATGACTAGGGCAGAAAATGCTTCTCATCAGCATTAAGGCCATAACGTTCTTATTTGTAATCAAGCACACTGTTCTACTCAGAAAAATATTTGAAAATAGGAAAATCTAAAAATCCAAAGTCGGTTGCTCCAAGTAATGTCTCAGGTATGGATTTTCAAAGGATATCTGGAAACACTATGTAAAGATTAGAAACAGCCTGTATGTAGTCCATAGACTGGATATTATGTAACATTTATCTCAGCCAATGATGTTATCAGAGCTATGCTAGTTGGATGTCACAAGCAGATTCATAATTTAGTTGCTCTCACAAATTTCCTTCCCTTGGCTGATTGTGTTCCAGCTGGCAGCTCATAAAATGTGTAACCCAAGCCAGTACAGCATCATCACTTGGCTGGCCTACTAAAAGCTTCATGGAGAAAGTAATACTACGCCAAATGGGAGATCCCCAAATTTCAGTCTAACAACACAACTTGTGTATTCTCCTTAGATGAGAGGAAACATTTTATTCTGGAAATAGCAAAGATTTTGGAGTTAGACCACTGTAAATCACAATTTCCTGTGAAATTTATGTAATAATACTTGCTTTAAAATGTTGCTTTAATAATCAGACAAAATGAAATGGAAAGCCTTATACTAGAATTTCAATAAAGTGTGTAAGCCCTGTGTCTTAGTCCATTTTTGCATTGCTATAAAGAAATACCTGAAATTCGGTAATTTATAAAGAAAAGAGGTTTAATTGGCTCATGGCTCTGCAGGCTATACAGGAAGCATGATGCTGGCATCTGCTTGGCTTCTGGGGAGGCTTCAGGAAGCTTACAATCATAGTGGAAGGCAAACGGGGAGCAGACACGTCACAAGGCAAAAGCAGGAGCAAGAGAGGGAATGGGGGAGGTGCTGCATACTTTTAAATGACCATGTCTCAGGAGAACTCACTCACTATCAGCAGGACAGTAGCCAGCAGATGGTGCTAAACCATTCATGAGAAATCCACCCTCATGATCCAGTCATCTCCTACTAGGCCCACCTCCAGCATTGGGGATTACATTTCAATATGAGATTCGGGTGGGCACACACATTCATAGTATATCACCCTGTGACTTTGGGTGAGTTGCTTAACTACTCTGCGCCTCAGTTTTTTCATCTATAAAATGGATATCATACTACTTAGCTCAGACAGTAGAGTGAAGATTGAATTATGTAATAAATGACAAGCTCTTAGAATAGTTCAATAGAAATTGCTCAACAAATGTAGCCATTGCTGTCATTACTATTCATTGTGTGCTAATAAGATATTCCACATGAAGATAATAACATGAGCTCAGAGGATGTGAGGTATTATGCATCTTTTTTTGTTCAGGGGATGGTGGGCAAGTAGGAGAATAAAGCTGAGGTGGTAGGTGCCCAATACTCCAATAGTAATAAGGAGAACAAATAAAAGCACTGATGAGAATACTAACAAAGCAGTTTAGATTTCAACTGTGATGGATCTTGAAGATTATATCAAATAACTTAGGCTTTTTGATTAGAAAAGATGGAAAGGTTTTAACTTAGCAGGTCGTATTGACCATAACTGTATTTTTGAAGGATGACTAGAGGGGATGTGGATGATTACTAAAGGAAGGTGGTGAGAAGCAGAGAGGTATTTAGGAAGTTATTGCAGAAGGTAAGTTATAACAAAGGAAAGACAGCAGGGATGGAAAAATAAAAGCAGCTACAGGAAATGATGCAGGGATGAGATCAATCAGTTGGTTAACTGGATATGGGGATTCAAGGAAATACCTAAAGCTGTTTGGAGGTTTCTAATTTGTGAAAATGGCTAAATGATAGAATCAGGATGGAGACTGTGAACACATGATAGGATATGAGGTTTTTGTTTATTTATTTTTGAGACGGAGTCTCACTCTGTCGCCCAGGCTGGAGTGCAGTGGCACTATCTGGGCTCACTGCGAACTCCCCCTCCCGGGTTCACGCCATTCTCCTGCCTCAGCCTCCCAAGTAGCTGGGACTACAGGCACCCACCAACACACCCGGCTAATTTTTGTATTTTTAGTAGAGACGGGGTTTCACCGTGTTAGCCAGGATGGTCTTGATCTCGACCTCGTAATCCACCCGCCTCAGCCTCCCAAAGTGCTGGGATTACAGACGTGAGCTACCGCACCCGGCCCTGGATATGAGATCTTTATGGATCATCCAATCGTCAAAATCATTGGTGTGAAATGTTGACTAGAACTATTGCTTAGGAAGGAAGAGGAAAAAAACAGAGCACAGAACTTTGAGGACTTTTTGTATTTAACAGGAGGTCAGAAAATAAAAGGGGTCATGGCACAGCACTGAGAATATAGTCAGAGAGGCAGAAGAGATAAGCAAACTGGAAATCCAGTAGCAGAGTGGAAATTCAAAAGAAACAAGGCCAACTGTTACAGTTTCAGGAATATCTAATAGTCATTAATAGACAGGTACTCTATTCAAAATGTGTATTTAGTGCTAAAAATAATCTGATCTTTCCACTTTCTTTTTCCTGTGTTCTTTCTGCTTATTCTTCAGAACACCTCATAGACTTTACAAACTCCGTTTGCTTCCTCAGTTCTCTACCAAGCCATTCAGTTTCTAGATGATGCAATTATCAAAGGGAAGGCTCTTAAACAGTATGTGGGTGATGTAGGTGTATCTGAGTCTCGTGACTCCTGCTCACGATAATTCAGAACAGATCTCTGCTGTGTTATGCTGCGTATCTGGACACAAACTGAAAATTCAGTCCAGTGACTAGAGATTTTTGTGTGTGTATTATAAGTGATTCTTATTTTTTGAATAGGACTTAAATCACTCAGTGAATTGTTTCTCTATTTCAGAGTTGCGGGTTCTATGAACATAATCCTTAGGAAGAACTCCTGAATGTACAAAAGAGAAAGTCTTGCATGGTTAGTTCAGTGTATTAAATGCGTGGTACAATCTTATGCCTAAGTGTGATAGCTTCTTAATTTGTCTTTCATCCAACTTGCATAACAATCTGCCTATTCTTTAGTTACTTGAAATAATGTGATAAGCTTTTGTAAACTGTAAAATCCTATGTATCTATAATGTCCCTACCCTTTCTAGTTTTGTGGTACAAATAAAGTCATGTTCACATCAATAATCCAAAGTATTTTAACTTAGTCTACACCACTAAGCTTCCTACCTTAGCATATAGAATCTATTTATTCCTTGGCATGTATTCAGCATACAGGATCTACCAAATCCTCTTTTTTTCAGATTTATTGTGGGCTGCTTATCTCATTGCCACTGTTTTTGCACCCATGTGGGAATAACAGTGACCATGCTTGGAGTGCTATCTTGCAATTACAGAGTCACTAGTCCATAAAATGCCAAAGTGGTGCTCGGTTCAAAGTAGAAGTGACAAAGATGACTTTTTTTTCTACTCTGTGCCAAGATTTGTCAACTTGGCTCTAGATGAACATTGTTTTTGATCAGAGTCTCCAAAAAATGTGTCTCAACACAATATCTTCTCTGCCCACACCCTTCTAAATACTAGGGAGGCAGGATAGTAGTACGGGGGCTAGAAAGGGGACAGAAACCATTTCATACTTCTGCTTTTTAGTATCTTTCTCTCTCATTTCCACTCTTCTCCCAGCCCTGTACCAAAATTCTTCCTCTTTCTCTAGTTATAAACAAAAGGTTTATGTAACCCACTGGTCTCAAAAAAGATTATTGGGACCAGGCCTGGTGGGAGAGTTGCTTGAGCCCAGGAGTTCAAGGGTGCAGTGCATTATGATCATGCTTGTGAATAGCCACTGTGCTTCAGACTGGGCAACATAGCAAGACCCCATCTCTAATGATACTTAATAATAATAATATTCTTGGGGTAAGGCTCTCTACACTAGCAATGCCAATGTCCTATTTGTTTAATATGCCCTGTTATACTTACATAAATATAATTTTGTTATAAAATAGATACAGTGATGATATAGATATTTATCACTTTCCACGGAGGTACCAAAGCCCAAGAGCAATTCAGTGGGTGCCAGGAACAATCCCATAAGTTGGGTGCGTATGCTGAACTGCTTATTCATGGCATGCTAAAAGAATTGCAAAACACATTCTGCCCATCCTTATCCCACTCATTCTTGGCTGCATGTTAAGAAACTGATAGAAGTAAGTAAAAGGGACAGTTCTAAAAAGCATTGCTTCTGTTTTATTTCTTTTTGTTCCATGTTCATCAAGGAGGAAGTGCTCTTTTATCTTACCTTAAGCCAATGAAAAGAATTTCAAGGGGACCACTTAGGGTGGTTCACAAAAGCCTCTTGGAGTTTGGTAAACTTCTGTATTATGTGTCAAGTCTAAATGTCATAAGATATGACTGGATTTTCTTAAGGGCAGCATTGGGACCAACCTGGATTTCTACCATGAAAGGGAGCTATCCTGGGTCAACTGTCCAATTTGACTATCTGGAGGTTCCATGTGACCCCAACAGGAGGAGGAAGAATTCTAGAACTCCGATTTTGTAAACGGAGTTATAAATAGCTAAGGGGACACATTGACCATATCATGGGAACTGCAGGAGGAGGTTCCCAGTAGAGGATCTCCAGGGAACCTACACAAGCAACCAAAGAAACAGAGAGCTAGTAATTGTGCATCTGACATTAATAGGCATCAATGCCTGAAGACAACTCTACAAGTCCGTAATACAGTACTTTTCCTCCATGAACCTGGCTAGGTAGAAAACAGCAGCTATAGACATGGGGAGAAGGTAATAAAGAAGCAAATTGAAGTTAGTCATATACCCATCTCCTTTCCCACTCCAAGTTTCTAGGCCTGTGGCAGGCATAATTAGGGAGATAGGAAAGGTTAAAATTCAACATCAGTTAGGAGTGTTGAAAATAAACTCATAGGGCATATACTTTAAAATTACTTAAATTACTAAGAAACTGGAAAAACCTATGTGGCCTAAGATTTCAACCAAGGAAGAGAAGAACAAATTGTATAGCATCATTTGACAAGCAGAATGTGGTAGACAGAATAATGGTCTCTCAAAGATATTCATGACCTAATCCCTGGAATTCATAAATATGGTGTATTACATGGAAAAGAGGGATTAAGATTGCAGATGGAATTAAGGTTACTAATCAAATGACCTTAAAATAGGGAGATTATCCTGGATCATCAAGGTGGACCCAGTGTATTCACAAGCATCCTTAAATGTTTGTGAGAGAGGCAGAGGAGTCAGTGTCAGAGTGATTCAGTGTAAGACTCAACTGACCAATTCTGACTTTGAAGATGGAAGGAAGACATGGGCCAAGGAATTGGTTGGCCAACAATTAGAAGGTTGTAAACCAAGAAGGTTTACAACCTTCTAAAAGTTGTAAAGAGCAAGAAAATGGATTTTTCTATAGTTCCTCCAGGAAAAAAAGAGAATATGCAGCCCTAATGGTACAGAAAGGCCTATTTAGAACTCCTTAGTTTCAGAATTTAAGATAATAAATGTGTGTGTTTTGAGCCACTAAGTTTGTACCAGTATGCTACAGTAGCCTTAGGAAACTAAATTCAGGAAATGAAGAGAAATAACAAAATTGGTTGCTGCCACTCCTTACTATATCTAAGTTACATATGTGTTAAAGGACCATATGGCCTGTGCCAATTATGTGAGAGAAAAAATTCTGGCAAGGGATATCATCTATTATATTTTACCCTTTGGTGAACTTGATTTATCTTCTAAGCAAGCCTCTCCGTAATTCTTACAAAATGAATTGGTCTGTTTGCTTTAAAATTCGAACTGCTACTAAGGAAGGGGTCCTCCCCTGACACAGTCGACCTCATTCTGTTGAAGTTTCAAAACAATTCTCCAAGCCAAAGGCATGACAGAGGAGAAATTGAGAATGCCCACTATTAAATTGTTTTTGGAATGGCGTCATCCCTCTTTGTGAGGCTGGCTGATTTCTCCCTATTTGTAAAGGAGACTGCTGAAAGCATCTGGGTCCTGGGAACTAAAAACTTCGGTTGGACTTCTGGGTCCACATTTAAGAGAGGAACATTCCATTAATTTACAAATTTCATGTGGTTTTCTTCTGGAGAGAATGAGCATAAAGGCAATTGTTAACACTAGAATGCCAGAATAGCTGTTGATTTGGTTAAAAACAGAGAATTATCCTTAGCCCTCCCTCTGACAGTCTCAGCTTAGAATTGCCACCGACAGAATAAATGAGGAATTTCTCTTACGTTGTTTTCTTGGGAAAATATTTATACGAGGTAACACACTGAGTAGTCTCTTGTTTAAGTCCAAATTCAGGCTCAGGGAGATCCTCCTTGGTCCTGCTGTGTGTCCACTTTCTATACACACACAATACACAGATCTTTCCTGTATTTCTAAGTTCCATTCTCTCAACTCAGGGCTTTGCCTTTTGATTGCAAGTGTCCATTTTGGCTAGTAAAAATAAAAGGCTACTTTTTCCTTTTTGCATTCCTATAGAAATGCTAATTCTTGAAGTTGACTTGCAGACACGCCCAGAAATGTGAGAAATAAAGAAAATCACAAAAATAATACTTCAAGACTTTTTTCTTTCTATACATAAAGTTTTCGCAGTTTCTAGCATCTCTGGCAATTAACACCACCACCACCACCACCACTAATAGAAAGTTTTAATTCTCTCAGGCTCTCTAGAAAATATGGGCTCCAGTCCTCACATTTGCCTCAACAACCATATAACCTACAACCTTCCATCCATAATACAGTCAACTCTACCCATTGGTGTGGTCTAGGGTTTAGGTACCATGAATAAGAATGGGTTCCCTAAGATAGTTTCTCAAGATTCCAGTAGCCCAATCCTAATAATTACTGAACATTTGTATGTTTACACTTGCACTCTCCTAGGAGCATCAGACATCTCCTTTGTTTAAGTTTATTCACAGATCCTATTGTAAAGTGTCCTGAATTTGCTGTTTCTGACTTGTATCATGGTTCTGCAGTCTCCATGGATATCTCACCATATCAAAATAAAGAGTTTTTACTATTTTTTGTTCATCCACTATTTGCACAGTTCAACGTAGCAGATGTTGGAGCAATCAGCTTCTTTCTATTGCTATACCCCATTAAACCATCTCACAGGTCTGAAACATTTAACTGTGTGATATATTTAGTTAAAAGCCTTACACATGAGAAATGTGCAGAAAGTGTTCACTTTATTTTATCTTCTTTATAAATTCTTGACAGTGGGAAGAGGAGCTTCAGCCTCTTCTCCATATAACTTTTAAGTTGCTGTAAGAAATTCTTACTCCAGTTGAGTGGCATAAAATAAGCACAGTGGAGGTGTTGCTGAGCGCAGGCTCAGCTGCTCGCTGCTGGTAAAGCTGAATGATAAGGATGAAATGTGGTAAGAACAAAGCAACTTTATTCCAGAGCTTAGCATTGGGGAAGTGGCCAGTTTTGCATCTAAAGGAACCACTTCAGATTTCTGGGCAGAAAGCAGAGGTTTAAGAAGAGAAATTTTGGTACACAGGGCATGCAGGAGGGGTGAGGAGGTGTGGGATCTACGTGACTGGCTCTAATGGCTTATCTCAGTAATGGGCCATCCGATGGTCTGGCCAGCACCACTGCTGGCAGAATTGGGTTGTAAAATTATAATTGTAGTGAGGCAATCTCTTGGTGGGGGAGAATTCTGGAGGGTGCCTGGTTTGTTTTAAGATTTGGTCCCTGGAACTTCTAAGCAAACCGATAATTAGTTGATCTAGCAGTGCAGGGAGTGCCTGGTGGAGAGAATGTAAAGGTTACAATTGCATTTCTAAGGAGCTAAATAAGAGGTAGGTGAGCACTCAGGGGAAAAGGGAAGGGGTAAAAATAATTTTTAGGAAAATGGGGTATTTGGTTACGAAGGCTCATTCCTTATTCATGTAACAGAGTTTCTGGTGGGCTTCCATAAGATTGAGAGACCTCCACTTGTTCCATCTTGTGACTAAGTTGTCAGATTGGGTCTTCTGCATTTACTTGGCAAACGGGGAAGAAGAGGTAGAGAAATGATTTCTACTTCTCAACTCTGCTTACCTGAGCTACCACGTGTCTTCTATTTCTATTACATTGGCAGAAACTAGTCACGTGACACCACCTAATTGCAAGGAGCACTGGAAAATCTAGTTCCTGAATATGGAGCCACTTCCTAGTAACAACTCTATATATTAAAGGGGAAGCATGGATCTTTGGTGATCCTCTGTGGCCTCATCCATAGAATAATTCAACTTACATTTGTTCTAAGTATATACGTGTATATAAACATAAATGCACATCACACATCAGATCTTTTATACTTTTTTAAACCTCATATCAATATAGCAAAAAGCAATGTGTTTTATTTTACAAGCATTGTATAAAACCTTGAAGCTCATCCAAATCTGTAATTATCTGTTAAGCCCTTTTCCTCAATTCAGGATATAAAATATGTTCACATCTGTTATAGATTCAAATATTGGCTTTGAGTTTTTATGCTTTTGCCATACAAGTTTTTCTCTTCCTCTGTTGAAGGAATACACTCTCCTGCCCCATCCCTTTGAGCTCAGCCACAGGGCTTCATGGCTAATAGGAGGTTAGAAAACATAACACAAGTAGGGTCTTAAAGTATACTTGTGCATTTGAATTTTCCCTCTGGCACCTCTACCATTACTATTTGAGGAACATGCCATGGCTAGCCTGATAGTCCAAGAAGTCATGTAGCATATAGAGTCATGTAGAATAAAGCTGTTTCAGCTCACCTGCAGATCTGCAATGAGAAGCAAAGTGGCCTGAGCTCAGCCTAGATCAGCTGAACTCCAGTGAGCACATAAACCTGTGAGAATGCTTATTGCTGAATGCTATTGAAATGCCATGGATTGCACAACCTTATTGTGACAATAGCTAACTGATCCAACCTATTTCAGTTTTAAAATTTTTGCTCGAGAGCCAACATTCTCACATTATCACAAGGATCATTTTTTCCTCTTCTAGAGGCATTCTCCACTTTCAATTTCCCGAGAACACCTGGACTTACATAGTTTCAATGGTATTTGATTAGTTGTCCTTCAGATACAAAGTAATGAGAGATTGGAGAGTGAGATCAATCTACTACTGCTGTAGCTGCCACTAGTTGTTGCTGTTGAAGCCTGTCTAGCACAGTTCGAAAAATATCTATGATAGCCTTGTTGATGTAGATTCCTGCACTGACCATAGGATTCTTGAGGTTTAGGTTTTAACAGTATAGATTATTCTATAATTATTCATACTTACCTCCTCAGCCACTGTTTCTCAAGCATATACCACCATGTCAATGTGGCTACAACCTCAACACACTGTGTTGTAATTGGTCTGCTCTCACAACCCTTGGGCCCATGTTTGAGAGCAGGCCAACGGCTAAGACTCCTCATGCTTCTTTTGGCCTTTTCTGCCAGCACAGTCCATTTCAAACCATCAGACATAGTCTAATACTGGTGAAGATCAAGGAAAAGACATGTTGATAGTCATCTTCCTTGAAGTCATTGTCATCTCTGCATGTTTCCCCAACTTTCTCTGAATTCCAGCACTATAAAAGCAAACAGTATTTTAAGAATATGTAGTTTTTTCGGGCCACAAAAGTTTTGTTACATCCTTCCTGCGATGCGTTCACATATCTGCTACTACTCAAGCAAATGCCCCGTACTAACAAATCCACTCCATGCTAACGTGGTATCTCCATCTATGAGCAAAAGGCTGACTGGTGTGATTTATAAAGCCATATCTCACCTTTCATCATATTATATGTACTATTCTGTTTTAAATACTGATTAGCTAAGGGGAAATTTTTCAGGGGATAAAACTGTAGCTGGGAGAAACTAAGGTTTTTCGAATGGCAGGGCTTAAGGTATCACTCAGCTTACAAACTGTCAGCTAAAGCCGGTCTTCGGTTAAGGAGCTTGCAGATAGATTTTGCTGAGCTAATAAATGACTTTGGGTAGGACATGCCTTCTCAGTTTTAAATCCCTGTCATATCCAGTTGTCTTGTATCCGACAGTGCCTCTAGTAGTTTCTCCTTTCCTTTATCTATGGGTATCTCATGACATTTGAATTTAGGGTCTGTATTACAGATCATTTCACAGAGGAGGAAAGTGAGGTATATCTTGATGATGTAGTTTGATGACTGGTGGAGTCCACCTCTGAACTCTGAGCCTTGGATGATATAATGGAATTCAGAACTCATACACATTGAAAAATGAATTGACAAGAATTGAACTCAGAAGCTATTATTTTCATTCCAAAGCAAAAATCTGCATCCAGGTGTCAGGCAGATTGGAGTGCAAGGATGATGGAAAAGTTATGGCCAGAATAAGGAAGAACAAGCCAATGGGAAAGAAGAACAAGACTGCATTTTTTTTCCTCTAGGACTAAACAGCTGCTGAGAGATGGCAAATGTTTCCTTTCTGGAGCTAACTCTGAATTAACTAAAGGTGCCAAAAATATACATAAAAAGAAAAACATGTAGACATTAAAACTGACTCTCTTTGCCCAAGTAAAACAGATGGCTGGAAAGAAGTCAAATAAGCTGTGTTGAAGACTGAATGGGTGGTCCCAGGAGAGATTGAAACATTGTCTTATTGACTAGCCCAACCTTTGGAAAATAATCAGCCATTTAAAAAAATTGATTCAGTTTGCTCTTCCCAGGAGGCTGCTATCAGACTGGCTGAATAAGGACCTAGGGAAAGAGATTGTCAGTGGAGGTAGTTACTCGAAAGAAAGCAAGGAGAATAAATAACAGGGCAATCAAAATGGAAACAAGAAACATATAATACCTTATACCAGGTATTATAGGTATATCAGGTATTCCTATGTGATAAGAGAAAGAGGAGAAAAATTTGTATTAATGGCCACAGACCAAGTGGGAAAGAGAGAAAAGAAGAAATCAGATTTGCTCAGATCTTACAGTGTGCATGTTGATACCATGCATTTTAAAGATCTCAGTGGAAGGTAGGCTGGGAGAGAGAAATAATCTGTGAATGGAGAGGAATATTGGTATTAAATAGTTTGCAGTTGGGAGGAAAAAGAGGGTGAAGAGAATGAGAGCTAGCTTCTAGGACAAGATGCTGAACAGGGATGGTTGGGTAGTTAAGATATCAGGAATCCAGATTAATCAACTCAGGTAAAGAGATATAATTCATACTTATCAATTAAAAATCTAAAAAAAGCAGGGTTCCAACTTCAAATGAGAACTGGATTTATCAGAAGGGACTGGGACAGAAACCTAGATACTGACACTTGCCCTCAACTACAGGGTTTAGAGCGTAATTGCAAACTGGTGACCTCTGGTGAAAATCGGCTTACAGATACATTTCATTTGGAACCTATTTTAAAAATACATGAATTCGGGATTCTGAGTGGATTTTGAGTGTTGTCACACAAAAATATAAGTGTGTGAGGTGATGCATATGTTAATTAGCTCGATTTGATCATTCCACAGTGTATCCAGATTTCAAAACAACATGTTGTACCCAATTAATATATACAATTTTTACTTGTCAATTAAAATAAATAAATTTAAAATGTTTAGAAAAAGTTCTGTTTATTGAAGGAATGTTCCTAATTGTTCCCAAGCAAAGTTCTTCATTAAATTTGTTAAAGAGAAAATAAATACATGAGTTATTTTGCCAACAGTTTAGAATCAGAAGACTTTTACATATAAAAATCTGAACTTGTATTTTATTTAGAAATTAGAAAATCAAGCAACACCAGCAATATAATTTGTGGGGCCCAATAAATCGCACCCCAGTTTTCCTCACTTGAGTTGATGAATAGACTGAAAAATGAGAAAAAAATAAACGATTAAGGCCGGTGAAGATCAAAATATCTCATTTACTATGGATAAAGTCTAAGACAAAAGACATGGCTTACATGAGCAGAAACAATGGGATTCTTAATACCAAATCCCAGAAATAGGCTTCTTCACCCAGTCACAGGCAACACCAAACAACTGCAGGCCTTCCTATGTGGCCTGACTCTGTAACACATACCGCATAGAGGAGCAGACAGGTAAATGCCAGAGAGAAAAAGCAAGGAAAAGGCTGGGATGTGAAGTCCAGGTCCTCCTCTTAACTGGAGAGGCCCGATCCTTCACTTATCTCTAGGGCAGGAGTGGATGAGAGCGTGGAGAGAGGCTAGTGTGTCCCTGTATTTGAAGAAAGAGGAAAAGAGGTTTCTTCCCTACCCTTGACCTACATTCCCTCTGTGATGGTCACTCCTGGCTCTGCAGTCATTGAGTGCAAGTTCTCTTCACCACATCCAGTCCCCACTACTCATTACTACATTTTAGCCAGCATGCTTCTCTCACTTACATGACCTGCCTTGCCTCTCAAGTATTTGCCTGCACCATTATTATTGTCAGGTGTTGTCAATGTGGTCATCACACCACACAGCAGGTTAGCGAAGCAAGATGGTTCCAGCTTCAACTTCTTGTTGCTAATGGATCCAAGAAGTAGAGAATAGAGGCTGTTTGTGGCCTTCAGTACAGGCAGCTGAAATGGATTGAGCAGAGCAAAGGTAACTACATTTCAAACTCAAAATCCACCCATGTTAGAATAATTAGCTTTGCCGGAAATGGGGGCTGTAAGCATATTGGAGAAACATATAACTTTAAGCAAAACAGAGAATTGAGAAGAAGAAAGGGAGAAATAAAATGGAAGACTCAAAGGCTCACAGCCCTGTTTACTTGCCTCTGATTGCCCTTACCACACTGCATTCCAGTGGTCTTCACATTTATCTCATCCATGATTGCATTCCTTATGGCCTGCAAACAAAAGACACTCAATCAATTTTTATTAAATACACAAACAAAAAGTCAAGAAAAATGTCTCAAGGAAGAGTCTGTTTGGGCTACTAAAGACATGTCTTATCAGTTAGGAAGCTATTGTTGATATCGTATAGAGGGAGCAGAAGTACTCCCTTCAGAAGATAGTAGCTTTTGAACAAGCTTCAATTCCTTTAAGAAAGCTTCAATTCTTTGAGCAAGCTTCAATTCCTTCATAAAATTTTCCCTGATCTTTCTACAATCAAAGCCCACAGACCATTGATCAAACCATCATCTATCATCTATGACATCACTGTTGCTTACATCTTATGAATATTTATCATGTTGTAAAATTTACTATAATAGACAAAATGATAATTTAGATATTAGAAACAAACCTACTCATTCCTTTTTTTTTTTAAATTATGTTTAAGAGGAGGGAGATGAATAATACACAAACAGATGAGCTTAGACAACATGGCAGGTTGTTACAAATGCATTAAGACAGAGCTGTAGACTGAATGTATACTCTCAAAATTCATATGTTGAAAATCTTACATCCAGTGTGATGGTATTAGGAAGTAGGGCCTTTGGGAGGTTATTAGTTCATAAGGGTAGAATCTTCATATGAGATTAGTGTTCCTATAAAAGGAAATACAGAGAGCTTCCTTGTCCCTTCCATTACATGAGGAGACAGTGAAAAGGCAGTCATCGGTGAACCAGGATGCAGGCCCCCATCAGACATTGAATCTGCCAACCCCTTGATTTCCCAGCCTCCGGAACTGTGGGAAATCATTTTTTTGTTTGTTTGTTCTTTATAAGTAACCTAGTGTATAGCATTCTGTGATAGCATCTCAAACAGACTAAGAGAGGCAGCATAAAGGAAGATTTCAAAGAGAAAAATAATTTTTTATTATTATACTTTAAGTTCTAGGGTACATGTGCACAACGTGCAGGTTTGTTAGATATGTATACATGTGCCATGTTGGTGTGCTGCACCCATTAACTTGTCATTTATATTAGGTATATCTCCTAATGCTATAGGGCCCATGACAGGCCCTGGTGTGTGATGTTCCCCTTCCTGTGTCCAAGTGTTCTCATTGTTTAGCTCCCACCCATGAGTGAGAACATGTGGTGTTTGGTTCTTTGTCCTTGCGATAGTTTGCTGAGAATGATGGTTTCCAGCTTCATCCATGTCCCTACAAAGGACATGAACTCATCCTTTTTTATTGCTGCATAGTATTCCATGGTGTATATGTGCCACATTTTCTTAATCCACTCTATCACTGATGGGCATTCGGGTTGGTTCCAAGTCTTTGCTATTGTAAATAGTGCTGCAATAAACATATGTGTGCATGTGTCTTTATAGCAGCATGATTTATAATCCTTTGGGTATATACCCAGTAATGGGATGGCTGGGCCAAATGGTATTTCTAGTTCTAGATCCTTGAGGAATCGTCACACTGTTTTCCACAATGGTTGAACTAGTTTATAGTCCCAACAGCGTAAAAGTGTTCCTATTTCTCCACATCTTCTCCAGTATCTGTTGTTTCCTGACTTTTTAATGATCGCCATTCTAACTGGTGTGAGATGGTATCTCATTGTGGTTTTGATTTGCATTTCTTTGATGGTCAGTGATGATGAGCATTTTTTCATGTGTCTGTTGGCTGCATAAATGTCTTCTTTTGAGAAGTGTCCCTTCTACAACCATCTGATCTTTGACAAACCTGACAAAAACAAGAAATGGGGAAAGGATTCCCTATTTAATAAATGGTGCTGGGAAAACTGGCTAGCCACATGTAGAAAGCTGAAGCTGGATCCCTTCCTTACACCTTATACAAAAATTAATTCAAGATGGATTAAAGACTTAAATGTTAGACCTAAAACCATGAAAAACCTAGAAGAAAACCTAGGTAATACCATTCAGGACATAGGCATGGGCAAGGACTTCATGTCTAAAACACCAAAAGCAATAGCAACAAAAGCCAAAATTGACAAATGGGATCTAATTAAACTAAATAGGTTCTGCACAGCAAAAGAAACTACCATCAGAGTGAACAGGCAACCTACAGAATGGGAAAAAATTTTTGCAATCTACTCATCTGACAAAGGGCCAATATCCAGAATCTACAAAGAACTCAAACAAACTTACAAGAAAAATCCCCATCAAAAAGTGGGCAAAGGACAGAAAAATAATATTCTATGACTCGCTGTGGATAACCTGTTGAATACAGGTGTTAGGAAAAAATGATTGGAAGCTGATGTGGTTTGGCTGTGTCCCCAAGCAAATCTCATCTTGAATTGTACTCCCATAATTCCCACATGTTGTGGGAGGGACCTGGTGGGAGATAATTGTGTCATGGGGGCGGTTTCCCCCACTCTGTAGTTTGATAAGGGGAAACTGTTTTTCTCAGGAAAAATTCAAGCGGGTGGTAGAAATTTGCTCAAGTAACAAGGAGCTGAATGTTAATCCCCAAGACAATGGGGAAAAAGTCCCCAGGGCATGTCAGAGGTCTTCACTGCAGCCCCTCCCATCACAGGCCCAGAGGCCTAGGAGAAATGGTTTCACCGGCTGGGCCAGGGTCCCGGTGCTGTGTGCAGCCTAGAGACTTGGTGCTCTGTATCCCAGCCACTCCAGCTGTGTCTGAAAGGGGTCATGGAGCCTGGGCCGTGGCCTCAGCAGAGGGTGCAAGCCTCAAGCCTTGACAGCTTCCACGTGGTGTTGAGCCTGCGGGTGCACAGAAGTCAAGAACTGGAATTTGGGAAACTCCTCCTGTATTTCAGAAGATGTATGGAAATGCAGAAGGCCACCATCCTCCAGACCCCAGAATGGTAGATCCACTGACAGCTTACACCTTTCACCTCGAAATGTTGCAGACACCCAACGTCAGCCTGTGAAAGCAGCAGGGAGGGAGGCTATACCTTGCAAAGCCACAGGGGCGGAGCTGCCCAAGACCACGGGAACCTATATCTTGCATCAGTGTGACCTGGATATGAGACATGGAGTCAAAGGAAATCATTCTGGAACTTTAACATTTGACTGCCCTGCTGGATTTCAGACTTGCCTGGGGCCTGTAGCCCCTTTGTTTCAGCCAATTCCTCCCCATTTGGATTGGTTGTATTTACCCAATGCCTGTACCCCCCGTTGTATCCACAAAGTAATTAGCTTTCTTCTGGTTTTATAGGCTCATAGCAGGAAGGGACTTGTCTTGTCTCAGATGAAACTTTGGACTGTGGATTTTTGGATTAATGCTGAAATGAGTTAAGACTTTGGGGGACTGTTGGGAAGGCATAATTGGTTTTGAAATGTGAGGACATGAGATTTGGGAGGGGTCAGGGGTGGAATGATATGGTTTGGCCCTGTGTCTGGACACAAATCTCGCCTTAAATTGTACTCCCATAATTGCTACATGTTGTGGGAGGGACCCGTTGGGAGATAATTGAATCATGGAAGTGATTTCCCCCGTACTTTCTCGTGATAGTGAATAAGCTGCATGAGATCTGATGGTTTGATAACGGGAAACCCGTTTTGCTTGGCTCTCATTCTCTCTCTTGCTGCCAACATGTGAGACATGCCTATTACTTTCTGCCATGATTGTGAGGCCTCCCCAACCATGTGGAAATGTAAGTCCAATAAACCTCTTTTCTTTTGTAAATTGCCCATTCTCAGGCATGTCTTCATCAGCAGCATGAAAATGGACTAATACAGAAGCTGAGTAGGAAACTGTTACGAACAGTGATGGTGGCTTGGACCATGCAGGCAGTAGTGGATATAGGTGAAAAATGGTTGAATTTTTTAATATGTATATATTTTTTGATGAAAATAAGATTTGCTGATGGTTTGAATATGGTTTATGAGAAGCAGAAGATGGTCAAGGGTCCTAAGATATTTAGTCTGATTATATGGTTGAATGGAGTGCTCTATTACTGGGTGGACAAAGAATGTGGCTGGAGTAGGTTGGGGTGAAAGTAAATACTGTTTTATCCACAAAATCTAGCACAGTATCTGACACAAAGGATGTATTCATTTATTTTCTTAATGTTTGATGAATGAACAAATTATTGAAAATGTAAAATGTTTATTTCTTGTATTCCACAATAATATAAGTTCCAGTGGAGACATAGATTTTTCTTTGTTATCACTGAATCGTCAGCATCCAGAAAAAGCTGGGACAAAATGTTGAATGAACAGATTCTTTTTCTGTTCTTCCTACTGATACTTCTGGTCTCTGTATCTGGTTCTGGTTAGTCTGGAGGAAATACAAAAGCAAATTAATATGTATTTTTGGCATTTTTTTTCTTGTCACTTAATTGATGAAAATTTGCTTTGAAAAAAAATTGATATTTCTTATCTCCACTTGATAGTTGTTAACACTGGCAAACCTGAGTTTCACATATCAAAACCTCTCCCTGAACTCTTGATCATTACATGTCTTTTTTTTCCATTTTGCTAGAATTTCCTTTAAAAAGTCACTAGAATGTCAGGGAATGCTTCCAGGCACTCAACTGTGTTCTTGTAGTTTAAAATAACAAATTGCTAGCTCTGTATTTAAATCTTATTATGATGCTAAACAAATGATTTATTGAACTGATTCTAATTTTCTGTAGTTTAAAAATCACTTTTAAGGATCCATCTTTGTCCTGGAGAGTTGCCAAAGCTAGCAAATGCATCTCAGCTGGGGAACAAGCTGCCACTTCTTCCTTCAGATCCTCTTTCACACTGGAGACCAGGCTCACACATGGCCAGGACCTAAGAGTCAGACATGTCCTTGAGTCTTCCTTTTGTTGTAAGGCAGATTTTACTAAATTGCCTTTTGTAGAACACCGCAATCTGTGAAAATAAGTGTTGGAAAATTGTAGTATACTCCCCCTGAGCGATTAATAATGTATTTCAATTCCCTGTAGTTAAATCAACTTTAAACCCAGAGCTTCCCCAAGTCATATAATGACAGAATGCTTTTATAATGCAACATCATTAATAAATTCTGAGAAACAGATAGTCATAAAATTCAGGTTTGTGAATGCCCTTCTAGAGACTTAATGCCCTTCTAGAGAACTGAGATTATAGAAGACCCTTCTTTCTCTTTAGCTCAAGGTTTTTGAACTCCTTCGTTTTAGTCACTCTCCCGTGGGGAAAATGAGAACTCTAGATTCTCTTGTACTGAGAATTCTACCATCTACAAAATGGAGTAGGGGGAAAGAAACATTGGTTTAAAAAATAGATGGCTTAAAATTTTGTCTTATTTCTGTCACTTTCTATTTCTGTGATTTTGGGGTAAATGTTTTATATTATCTGAACCTTGTTTTTCACATTTTAAAAACTGGGAATGATAAGCTATAACCTACTCATCACACATGAAAATCAAGTGTATACCATATACAAAAATTAACTCAAGGTGAATTAAAGACTTGAATGTAAAACCCCAAACTATAAAAACCCTGGAAGACAACCTAGGCAGAACCATCCTGGACACAGAAATGGGCAAAGATTTCATGACAAGGCACTAAAAGCAATTGCAATTAAAGCAAAAATTAACAAGTGGGATCTAATTAAATTTAAGAGTTTCTACACAGCAAAAGAAATTGTCAACAGAGTAAACAGACAACCTACAGAATGGAAGAAAATATTTGCAAACTCTGCATCTGACAAAGGTCTAATATTCAGCATCTATTAAGAACCTCAACAAATTTACAAGATAAAAACAACACCATTAAAAAGTGGGCAAAGGACATGAATAAGACACTTTTCAAAAGAAGACATACATGCAGCCAACAAGCATATGAAAAAAAACTCAGTATCACTGATCATTAGAGAAATGCAAATCAAAACCAAAATGAGATACCATCTCACATCAGTCAGAATGTCTATTATTAAAAAGTCAAGAAATGACAGATGCTGGCGAGGTTATGGAGAAAAGGGAACACTTATACACTGCTGATGGGAATGTCAATTAGTTCAGTCACTGTGGAAACAATTTGGCAGTTTCTTAAAGAACTCAAAGCAGAACTACCATTTGACCCAGCAACCTCATTATTGTGTATATATCTGAAGGAATATAAATCGTTCTACAATAAAGACACATGCATGTGTATGTTCATTGCAACACTGTTCACAATAGCAAAGACATGGAATCAACCAAATGTCTGAAAATGACAGACTGGATAAAGAAAATGTGGTACACATACACCATGAAATACTATGCAGCCATAAAAAAGAAGGAAATTATGTCTTTTGTGGGAACATGGATGGAGCTGGAGGCTATTATCCTCAGCAAACTAATGCAGGAACAGAAAACCAAATACCACATATTCTTGTAAGTGCAAGCTAAATAATAAGAACTTATGAATGCAAAAAAGGAAACAACAAATACTGAGGTCTACTGAAAGTAGAAGATTGAAGAAAGCAGAGGAACCGAAAAGATAACTACTGGGTACTGGGCTTAATACCTGGATGACAAAATTATCTGTATAACAAACCCCCATGACATGAATTTACCTATGTAACAAACCTTCACATGTACCCCCAAACCTAAAATTAAAACCTTTTTAAAAATTAAGTGTATACTAGAGAAATCTATAAACTGCTAAAGATTAAGCACAATTATAAAATTGTCAGAAAGGTTTTCACTTGTTAAAAAATTATTTATGACACTTGTTAAAGGTGGTAAGGCAGACTTTATTCAAAGGATGTAATGGCCATAGATGTAGGAACTTCTACAAAAGTGTCTTGCAATGGGAGAGATAGATTGGGCTTATTTCTGACACCAACAAGAATAAGCGGAGATTAATAACCAAGTTGCAGGGTGGAGGTCAATGGTAAGAAAATTTCTAAAAGGAAACATTAAGTGCAAGTGGTTTATGGCTAAACTGACTTGATGTGATTATTGCAACATTAGGTTTCTGTTACACTCCATAAAGAATGTTCTAAACCAAACCCCACTCCCAAGATATATTACATGGTCCCATGAAACTCTATTTTTCTACTTCAATCCAGTATTCAATTAAATATCTTTTATAATTCATTTTTCAATGTCTGCTTGTCTCTCTCACCACTACCTGTGTGAAGGTAGGTATGTCCAGGGCATGGTATATAATGGGTAGAAACTGAATAAAATATGTAAAACTGTCTTTGCAAAAATTGTAACAGTGTCGAGAATTATAGAAGTGAAAAGAGATCTCATCTATCCCACCCCATCTTGTCTTTAACCTCCAAACTGCCCTTAATCATTCCTGGGCTTATTCCAAGCTAGCTTTGGGAGAAATTTAGTTTATAGTTTAATAATAGCCCTTCCCCCAAACTAAAACACCTTTGTAAAGCTAATGAAAGACCACCAAGTTACGAGAATGAGGGGAACCTGAATTCTGCTAAGGTGTAGACGTAATTACCAGCCATTGTGGCAGAGGTCACAAGATTTGCAATTTCCCCAATTACGCCTGCAGATAACATCACTATTGCAGAACTTAAGATAGGCCTTTTGAGATGTCTTTTCAGGTTTTTGCATTTCTGGCTACCAACGGCTCCACCTGGACCCACTAATTGGTCCTATCACCCTACCCAGAAGCAGACTCAGAGCACGCAAAGGCCAATTTTCATACCCCTTTGATTGTATCCCCAACCAATCAGCAGCACCCATTCCCTGGCCTTCCACACTATACTTGAAAACCCCTAGCCTCTGAATTTTCAGGGAGACTGATTTGAGTAATAATAAAATTGCCGTCTTTGGTTCAGCTGGCTCTGTGTGACTTAACATCTTTCTCTATTGCAAGTGCCTGTCTTGATAAATTGGCCCCATCTGGGCAGCAGGCTAAATGAACCCATCAGGTCATTATATATGCATCGATTAAAAACAAAGGAAAACTTTGAGCACCATCTCTTGGCAATATCTATCATTCACGTATACCTAATTATTTCTCATTCAGCTATCTTCTTCTGTGACAATATCCTGTCTAGTTTTACACATGTTATGTGTGGTTTTTCTTTTGTTGTGTTATGCCCAAGCTTGCAGCATCAGGCCTGGCACATGGGGGTGCTCTATATTGATAGATTCTGTTTCTTTATTTTTAAATAATGGTAAAAGATAAATTTAACTGCATCAAAATTTTCAGGTGTTTATTTCACTAGACAGCAATTCATGAATTGGGCAGTTCCAATTTGACCTCAGGTGGTTTGGGGTTCCACTGAAGAGGTGTGAGGGGAACATTTTTATAAGGTATTCACAGAAGCAAGACAAAGAAAATATGTGCTTGGTTAAGGTGGAACAATAGTTTTAAATCTCTAGTTAGGGTTATATTAGGGTTCTCCAGAGGGACAAAACTAATAGGATAGATGTATATATAAAGGGGAGTTTATTAAGGAGTATTGACTCACCCAATCACAAGGTCCCATAATAGGGTCTGCAAGCTGAGGAGCCAGGAAGCCAGTCCAAGTCCCAAAGCTGAAGAACTTGGAGTCCAATGTTCAAGGGCAGGAAGCATCCAGCACGGGAGAAAGATGTAGGCTGGGAGGCTCAGCCAGTCAAGTGTTTTCACGTTCTTCTGCCTGCTTTTATTCTGGCCATGCTGGCAGCTGATTAGATTGTGCCCACCCAGATTAAGGGTGGGTCTGCCTTCCCCAGTCCACTAACTCAAGTGTTAACCTCCTTTGGCAACACCCTCACGGACACAACCAGGAACAAACTTTGCATCCTTCAATCCAATCAAGTTGACATTCAGTATTTACCATCAAAGAGGTTAATTGGCAGTTTCTGATTGGTTAAACTTAAGTTTTGTTTTCCTAGGCTATGACAGTTCTTGCTGAGTTGGGTTTTGGTTTACTTATGTAGAAACTCAGGATGCTGGAGTACCTACAATCTAATGACCTCCCAATTAGTTATTTTAACAATTCTGATACACAGAATGTTTAGATCTTCTGGGATCTGAGTGCAGCTGAGTTATTTCAAGGTTCCTGAGTTTTTCCCAGGGAGGCAAAAGTAGCCTCCGGAGTTGTAGCTGGATATGGAGTCAAAGACTTTGAGAGAAGATTCAATGACCAGGTCAGGAGATGTTCTCTTATAAATTATAGGGAGTGTTGCTGACTTCTGTAGAGCTGTGAATGCCATAAAGGCTAGAGATTCCTCTGGATATGAAACTAGGCAGCATGACTTCAAAACAGCTTTAGGCGAGGCAGTGAGTGACCCTTGGAAGGCCCCCGACACAATTTTCTGACACAATTTATTTCAGCAGGAGGAGGTATGTGGGCACTCTTGAGACATCTGTGCCAAAATCTTACCCATTGTTTGAAATAAAAGAAAGTTTATGAGTCATTCAGTCCTGAGATTGCAAACTGGCAGGCTGTGGGCAAGGATTGGACACCCTAAAGTGTTTTGTTTGTCCTTTACAGTATTTTAAGAATTGCTCCGGGCTGGGTGTGGTAGCTCATGCCTGTAATCTCAGCACTTTGAGAGGTCAAAGCAGGAGGATTGCTTGAGCCCAGGAGTTTGAGACCAGCCTGGGCAAGATGGTGAGACCTCATCTCTACAAAAAATACAAAAAATAGCTTGATGTGGTGGCAGGCACCTGTGGTCCCTGCTACTCATGACACTAAGGTGGAAGGATCATTTGAGCCCAGGAGATTGAGGCTGGAATGAGCCATGATCATGCCACTAAACTCAAGCATGGGTAATAGAATGAGACTCTGTTGATATGGTTAGGCTGAGTCCCCACCCAAATCTCATCTTGAATTATAGCTCCCATATTTCCCACATGTTGTGGGAAAGACCTGGTGGGAGGTAATTGAATCGGGGAGGAGTGCGTCTTTTCCATACTGCTCTCCTGTTAGTGAATAAGACTCAACAGATCCAATAGTTTTATAAATGGGAGTTCCCCTGCACAAGCTCTTCTTGCCTGCTACCATGTAAGAAGTCCCTTTGCCCTTCCTTTGTCTTCCCCCATGATTGTGAGGCCTCCCCAGCAGTGTGGAATTGTGAGTTCATTAAGCCTCTTTCCTTTATAAATTACCCAATCTTTGGTATATCTTTATTAGCAGCATGAGAACAGACTAATATATTTGTTTCAAAAAAGAAAAAGAATTAGTGTCATATAAGAATACAGATGGCCACCCTTTCTTGAAAAATTAGAACAGATTATGTTGTCACATGACAGCAGTAGGCCACAGATGAATGTTGTCACATGACAGCAGTAGGCGACAGATGAGAGTCCCTGCCTCCTTTAGACAGGTGTCTCATGCCCTGGTGGAATACTTGGAACCCGATCAGTTCTTTCACAGACAGTTATTTTGTGACCCTTTTTCTAATCCAACCACCTTATTTCATAGAAGAGGAAACCATCTCTTTTCTAGCAATAGTTTTGGGGGCAGAGACAAAGATGAGATGAATTGGTCACAGTAACACAGCAAACTAGGGGCAGAGCTGCGCCTGCAATCCCAGCCCATTACTCTTTCTATTATGTCATATTGTGAGCATCTCTGTTAAGTATCTATTGTAATGAGGATTGAACAGCAAAATGCTCCCACTCAGTTATTTCTCCAGGAGGTTAAATACCATTCTCAAGGTCATGCTGTTTATAAATGGATAAAAGTAACTGGTCTTTTAATTATTTCTACATTGTACATAGTATCCAATAGTGCCAAGAAATAGTAGTCAGAAACTGAATTCAGTTAGATTGAATACTCTGTGTAAAGTTTTTTTTTTTAATCAAAAAATCTTCTCCCTGTTCCTTCTTTTCATTTGGTTATATTGAATCCAGACACACACATTAACCAGATGAGCACAGTTACACATTGTTTTCACAGGAAATCTTCCCTTCCTCCTTCAGTTTACCTAAAAGGATGGGAAGCTGGGAAGGGCATTTGCCAGTGTATATACACACGTTGATGTATATATTTATTCAGCGCACATATCCATACATATGTATGTCTGTGAAACAATATGTGCTGGCTGCAGCATCTGGCTTTCTGTGAAGTCTTGACCTCTGCTTCCTTACAGCTGGGTTGGCTCAGAGTTTAGAGCAAGACTTGCAAGACTCCCTGAAGAACATATGTTTCTAAGCAATCCCCTGTTCTCTATCCATTTTCTTGCAGGGGGAGTTGCAAAAGATTACCACCTAGGACCTCATACTAGTAGCCCTGCTTCCCTGAAGAATTTTTCATGGTTTGAGGAATTGTCTACTAAAGACAGGGTTGGTGTGAAAAATCGTGCTGTATAATCCCCCTCTCTCCCCCGCCCTCCCCAGCTCACCCACTAAACCATTGGCAATACTTTACTTTTTAACTGCTTGTGCTCTTCTTTGTAGGAAGCTACAAAGCCCACCCTTGCCCAAAGTCAGCAGCCCTTTTTACATGCTTTTTCAGGTACCTGGCAAAGCGGGTAAAAGGGGTTGGTGACTCTGAGCAAGAGAGAGCTTTGTAGCTTCCTTGTTTCAAAGTAGCAAAATAATAAAATCAATGGTAGTTCAAGATGCTCAGATCTGTCTTCAGTACTTGGCCCTATCACTTCCATAAGCTCTGTCTTTACAGATCTGGATTTGACTTGGATTTGGGAAGGTCCATTCCCATTTAAAATGTTCTGCCAGCTTTACTTGTTATAGCTGCTGCATGCAGGTGGGAATTAGATAGCAATGGAAAAAAAAAGGGTGTTATGATTCCTTTTCTGTTATTCTTTTAGGGGAACATTATGTACTTGATGTTCTAAGGGCCTACATGATAATATAAAGTTTAAAATACATATTTAAGACAATGTGCTTTAGAAAGGCACAGCTGGGCCTGGTTTTATAGAAGAGTTTTTATAAAAGGTCTTATAAAAGAGTTAAATTCCCGTAACATTGCTGGACGAGGTTGGATTCCACCAGCTGATAGCCAGGTCATAATGGCAAGGGAAAGGAAGTTAGTTCATCAATTCATACCCACAGCTTGTTGGATTCCTCACATTTAAACTATCTCGTTCCTCTACTCTTCCAGTCTTTCCTATCTCAGTAAAACGCTTGGAGGGTTCCTTAATTTCTGTTTCTCCCAGAAACCATAATGTTTTATAAAAATTTCCAATTGGTTTCTCTGCAAAATATAAACAGACTCCAGTAACTTCTAATGAACATTTCCACTCTACCTGCCTGTTACCACGAGTCTGAAGAAAGAGTGAGAAAGGAGTAAGAAGTAGTATTTAGCCTGGACTTCTTATGATCACACCCTAACTGATCTTGTTTTGAAGTTCCCTGCTTAAAATATGTTCTTGAAACAGTAGCTGGAGGGATTATTTTAAAGTATAAGGCAGATCATGAAGTCTTTGCCAATGCCTATGTCCTGAATGATATTGCCTAGGTTTTCTTCTAGAGATTTTATGGTTTTGGGTTTTACATTTAAGTCTTTAATCCATTCTTGAGTTAATTTTTGTATAAGGTGTAAGGAAGGGGTCCATTTTCTGTTTTCTGCATATGGCTGGACAGTTTCCCCAGCACCATTTATTAAATAGGGAATCCTTTCCCCTTTGCTTGTTTTTATCAGATTTGTCAAAGATCAGATGGTTCTGGATGTGTGGTGTTATTTCTGAGGTCTCTATTGTGTTCTATGGGTCTGTATATCTGTTTTGGTACCAGTTCCATGCTGTTTTGATTACTGTAGCCTTGTAGTACAGTTTGAAGTCAGGTAGCATGATGCCTCCAGCTTTGTTCTTTTTGCTTAGGATTGTCTTGGCTATACAGGCTCCCTTTTGGTTCCATATGAAATTTAATGTAGTTTTTTCTAATTCTGCCCAGAAAGCCAATAGTAGCTTAATAGGAATAGCAGTGAATCTAAATTACTTTGGGTAGTATGGCCATTTTCACAATATTGATTCTTACTATCCATGAGCATGGAATTTTTTTTCTGTTTGTTTGTGTCCTCTTTTATTTCCTTGAGCAGTAGTTCTCCTTGAAGAGGAGAAGTGGTTTGTAGTTCTCCTTGAAGAGGTCCTTCATGTCCTTGTAAGATATATTCTTAGGTATTTTATTCTCTTTGCAGCAATTGTGAATGGGAGTTCACTCATAATTTGACTTTCTGCTTGCCTATTGTTGGTGTAAAGTAATGCTTGTGATTTTTGCACATTGATTTTGTATCCATTGAAGTTGCTTATCAGCTTAAGGAGTTTCGGGGCTGAGATGATGGGGTTTTCTAAATATACAATCATGTAATCTGCAAATAGAGACAATTTGACTTCCTCTTTTCCTATTTGAATACACTTTATTTCTTTCTCTTGCCCGAGTGCCCTGGCCAGAATTTCCAATATTATGTTGAATAGGAGTGGTGAGAGAGGGCATCCTTGTGCCGATTTTGAAAGGCAATGCTTCCAGCTTTTACCTATTCAGTATGATATTGGCTATGTGTTTGTCATAAATAGACCTCATGACTAAAACACCAAAAGCAATTGCAACAAAAGCCCAAATTGACAAATGGGATCTAATTAAACTAAACAGCTTCTGCCCAGCAAAAGAAACTATGAGCAGACTGAACAGGCAACTTACAGAATGGGAGAATATTTTTGCAATCTACCCATCTGACAAAGGCGTAATCTCAAGAATCTGCAAAGAACTTAAACAAATTTGCAAGGAAAAAACAACCCCATCAAAAAGTAGGCAAAGGATATGAACAGACACTTCTCAAAAGAAGACATGTATATGGCCAACAAACATATGAAAGAAAGCTCATAATCACTGGTCATTAGAGAAATGCAAATCAAAACACAATGAGATACCATCTCACACCAGTCAGAATGGTGATTATTAAAATATCGGGAAACACCAGATACTGGCAAGGCTGTGGAGAAATAAGAACGCGTTTACACTGTTGGTGGGAGTGTAAATTAGTTCAACCATTGTGGAAGACAGTGTGGTGATTCCTCAAGGATCTAGAACTAGAAATACCATTTGATCCAGCAATCCCATTACTGGGTATATACCCGAAGGATTATAAATCACTCTAATATAAAGACACATGCCTACATATGTTTATTGCAGACTATTTACAATAGCAAAGACTTAGAAACAGCCCAAAGGCCCATCAATGATAGACTGGATAAAGAAAATGTGGCATGTATATACCATGGAATACTATACAGCCATAAAAAAGAATGAGTTCATGTCCTTTGCAGGGCCATGGATAAAGCTGGAAGCCATCATTCTCAGCCAACTAACACAGGAACAGAAAACCAGCCACTGCATGTTCTCACTCATAAGTGGGAGTTGAACAATGAGAACACATGGACACAGGGAGGGGAACATCACATAATGGGGCCTGTCGGTGGGTGGGGGGCAAGGGGAGGGAGAGCATTAGCAGAAATACCTAGTGCATGCAGGGCTTAAAACCTAGATAACAGGTTGATAGGTGCAGCAAACCACCATGGCACAAGTATACCTATGTAACAAACCTGCATGTTCTGTACATGTATCCCAGAACTTAAAGTAAAAAAAAAGTATAAGGCAGATCACACTCTCTTCTATTCTGCATCCTTTTCTGGTTTCCTTTATCACTCAGCGCAAAAGTCCAAGTCCAAGTCATGGCTTACACGGTTGTAGGTGACTGAGCCCCCATTTCTTCTTTCCTTTCTCCTCCCAGATAGTCAGAAGGACTTCCTCTTTTACTTCATTCTTGTCACTGCTAAAATACTACCTCATCAGGAAGATCAGCCCTGACTCACCGACATTAGTTCACCCTGTGCTAGCTCTGCATTGCTGCATCCTGCCTTATTTTATTTACATAGCAGTAACCACCACACCATCTGATGTACATTCACTAGCCTACTTGTTTATCCTTTTTTTTCTTCTCACCAGAAAGTATATCTTATGAAAAGAGAAATTTGTTTTGTTCACTGCTTTATACCTGGTTCCTTGCATACTGACTGGTTCATAGTAGTTGCTTAGTAGAGAAGTATCAAATGGATAAATGAATTGGATAGGCTGAGACAGGTAACTAGGGGCTCACAGCCAAGGCAGATTTAATGGGAGAATATGCAGGATCCCCCTTAGCTCAGGTTGGGAGAATCAAAAAGTGGACTAAATGGCTGAAGCTGAGACCTGGAGAGGTTAAAGCTGTTAAAGTAGGACCAATTTAAATTACCAGTTCAAGAACTGCAAGGTAATAGCCAGAATATAAGTTAAAACTCACATGATGTTGAACTGACTTTTATTGGGTACTTATTATACACTTGTATTAATTTTCTTGGGCTGCCGTAACAAATTACCACAAACTTCATGGCTTAGAACAACAGTTTATTCTCTCACAGTTCTGGAGGCCAGAAATCTGAAACCACGGTGTTGGCAGGGCCACACTCCTTCTGGAGGCTCCAGGGAAGAATTCTTCCTTGCCTTTTCCAGCTTCTGGTAGTCTTTGGTGTTCTTTGAGTTGTGCCAGGATAGCTCCGATCTCCACCTCTGTTTTATATGGCCTTCTCTCCTCTGTGCGTCCTCTCCTCTTCTTATAAGGACAGCAGTCATTGGGTCCAAGGCCCATCTTAAGCCACTATGATTTCATCTTAATTGTACCTGCAAAGACCTTGTTTCCAAATAAGGTCACATTCTGAAGTTACAGGTAGAAACAAATTCTTAGGGAAATACTGTTCAAACCACTGTAGTATTTAAACCCTTTATTGGGTTTAAGTTCTCATAACAACTCTCTAAGATACTTACTATTATTATGATTATTTTTTTATTTACTAATTTTTTGAGATGGAGTTTCACTCTTGTTGTCCAGGCTGGAGTGCAATGGTGTGATCTTGGCTCACTGCAACCTCTGCCTCCTGGGTTCAAGAGATTCTCCTCCCTCAGCCTCCTGAGTAGCTGGGATTACAGGTGTCTGCCACTGTGTCTGGCTAATTTTTAAATATTTTTAGTAGAGACGGGGTTTCACCAAGTTGGGCAGGCTGTTCTCGAATTCCTGACCTTGGGTGATCCACCCACCTCGGCCTCCCAGAGTGCTGGGATTACAGGCATGAGCCACTGCACCTGGCTGATACTTACTGTCATTATTGTAGACACATATAAATATTATTGGCAATATTTTACAGATACAGAAAACTGAGACTCAGATAACTTAATTGCCTAAGGTCATATAGCTTAGTAAATAGATTCAAATGCAAGTACAGTATATGTAACTCTACCTATCTAGTTTAATGTTTTAACTATTCCATGCTGACTCCAGTCCTCATCACGTATCTGCTCAGAATAACATATTCACTGTATACATTTATTTGTAGTAAGAAGACATGAAAATGATACCTTATCATGTTTCTGTTTCGGGATGCTTTAAATAATGTACACTGTAATGACAAGCAAGATTGTTCATGATTTCCACCGTGAAATACACTGCAACTTCCCAGCCTGGGAATGCTTGTGTGATCTAAATTTTCTCCTTGGTTTGCATTCTCTTTGACCAAACCTCAGGCCTAGAATTTAGTGGAAAGCCAGCTAGTCAACAAGGGGATTTAAGAGTTGAAGTTGTTGTTTTTTCCCTTTCTAGGAATTGAAGCACAAAATTAGACCTTCAAATTTTCTGAGCTGGTATCTATTTCTCTCTACAGCTTTTCTCTCTTCTTCTCCTCTCCCTCTTCTTCCTCTGGCCTGGCTCTACCTCCTCCTCCTCTCCTTCACACTGTCTCTTTCCTCATTCCTCCAGTTTTCTTTCTTCTCTCTCTCCCTTTCACCCCAGCCCCCATCATCTCTATCTCTCTCCCCATCCCTCCAGCCTTTCTTAATCATTTTGATATTTGTCAAGGCCTTACTAGGAAGCAAGTATAAGCTACCTTTTTACAAAGCAGGGAAGATGTGAAGCCATGGGAAACGGGATGTCATTATACCACCCGGACTTTAAACAAGCAGGTAAATCCCTTGGCAGTGTCAGCGGAGCATGCGAAACTCCCCCAGGTGGGCTTCAAGAAGAAATTGTGCCTTGGACCCGTTCATGGCAGAAAGAAACAAAAGAGAGAGTATGTATCTGCTATGAAAACACTCTCTGGGTTTACAAACCTGGGAACTTTGGGAAACAGAATTGTCATAAAAGTAATCTGCCACCATGGCAATAGATTTCAGTGATGATGGGGGAGTGTGAGAACATAGGAACGTATGCACATGCCAATGGTTCATATCAACAAGGATTTTATGTAAACATCATGTGAATTTCTAGACATACACATTAGCAGGTAGGGATAGAAGGGAATTTCCAGGTGGCTGGAGATATGTATTATGCAGATCGGGGCAAGTCATTTTAAATATTGTTTACAGTATGACCTCATATGGAACTGCAGGTTAGTGAAGTTTAGGTAAAATTAGATCATATCACCATTTTTACAAATACGTGAAACAAGTGCTCTTAAACGACCTCAGGGTTAGGGTAGTTCACACGTGTTCTAGTTCACACGTGTTCTGGCTGCAGGCACAACACTCAGCTCATATATTAAACTACTAGGAGGAGGGCTGCAGACTTTCCAGCTGTAACTGCTGCTTCTAGAAAGGTTATGGCAGTATCAAATCTTGGATTGGAGGGCTCTATTTTTTAAGACTGACTGTGGCTTATCTACCGCTCTGAGGAAGAGACTGTGGAGTAGGAACTTGGGCCTTCACAGGAAACCCATCAGAAAGAAATGTGTATCCAGGTGAATTCGTCTGTGATGACCCTAGACAAATCTTCATCTTATCTTCTGTTATGGTGGTGATGGTTCATTTGCATTTTTGTTTTTGTTTTAATTGGAGTTTGTTTATTGACACTGGGTATCTAACAGTAATCCCATTCTGCCTGGACATCTGCAGCTTCCCACACATCTGTACTTGCTTTTGCTTGTGCCTCAATAAATAGAAATTCTGCTGGAAACTTTATTCCAGGATAAGATTCAAAATTCTGCAATGGTCCTAATTGACACCTAGGATGTAACACTATTATCTTATAGTTATATTTGAAATTCCTCTAGTTCTCAAACTTTGGGGTGCATCAGAATCACCTAGAGGGCTTTTAAAAACACATATTCTTGAGTTCCACTCCTGAAGTTTTAATTTCAGTACATCTGGGATGAGAAGTATAAATATGAAAAATATGCATCTCTAGCAAGTTCCCAGATGACGTTGCTCTCGCTGCTTTTGGAACCTCACTTTGAGAATAACTGCTCTAGTTTATAAAGTGCCTTTCAAAAATATCAGAGAACAGTTATCTCGAGGACTGGAGGTTAGACACAGAAAACTTTAAACAATTTTTAATTTTCTGTTTTTTTTAACTTGTAAGTTCAGGGATACATGTGCAGGTTTGTTACATAGGTAGACTTACATCATGGGGATTTGTTGTGCAGATTATTTCTTCACCCAGGTATTAAGCTTAATACCCATCAGTTATTTTTCCTGATCCTCTCCCTCCTCTTACCCTCCACCTTCTGAAGAGCCTCAGTGAGTGCTGTTCCCCTCTATATGCTCATGTGTTCTCACCATTCAGCTCCCACATATAAGCGAGATCATACAGTATTTGGTTTTCTGTTCTTGCATTAGTTTGCTATTTTCTATTTTTTCTTTTTCTTGTTTCTGATTTAGTTTTACCCTCCCTTCCTTCTCTCCTTTCCCATCTCTTCCTTCGTTCTTTCCTTCCTTTCACTAAATTCCCACAGAGCATTTTCCTGCTGTCTAAACAATATATGGTTCAGGTACAGCGGACCTAGTCTCCATTCACTTTTGCCCTTTGGACCCAGCCACAGGAAGATTCCCAGAACTCACATAATGATGGATCCAAGTGAAAACTTTTCAGGTTTTAGATTCCAAATCCATTAGCTTGTTTTTCAAAATCAAAGTAATTGCATAGTCTCTAGAAGAGTTTTGCTGTTGAGAACATTTATCCTGAGCTTTAGCAACAGCTTAATTCAAGGCTGGGTATCTGAATGTGCTATAAAATCAAAACAGGATCCTCCAAGTTAAAACGTATGTAATGTTAATCCACTACTTCTTGAAATGTTCCCCCTTGATGCTATCTGTTTAGCATAGGAAAGCTTGATTATCTTAAACCAAACAAATTAAACTGTTAATTGCCTAGATTTTTTTTCATATTATCTGAAGAAAGCCAATCTAAGCAAACAGATTAATTTTAGATTTATTTTTAAAAATTAGGATGGACCTTGGGACCTGTTTACACGAAGCTCAAATATTTACAAAGCTCAAATATTTACATCTTTTTCATAAATAATTTGAGGTCACATACTTCAAAATTACTAATATTCAGAAAACACCAAAATAAAACTTCAACCCTTAAAGGGGAAAAAAATGTACTGCAGTTGATTGCTTAAGGCAGGAAGTTCAGTGACTCATTATTTAAACAAAGGAAGAAAGATTATTATCTAAAATAAATTGAGAAAAAGGTTTTCTAGTTAGTCCTTTACTGACTGGGAAATATAGATAACTGGAACTTTGCATTTGAGAGTATTTTATTCAAATATTACTCTATCCCATCATCCTGTAGCTGCTTACATTCAGATTTAGCTCATACTATAAGAGCATTTCCAATGTCAAGTTCTGAAGTTCTGAGCTAGATGCTTTCAACTGTGTTATGTATTAATCCTGAGAACAACTTTGAGAGGCAGCCACTGGATGGAGAAGCACAAATTCAAACATGGTATCTGATGACACAGTTTAAAGACAACTGGTCTTAAAGGTAGAAAAACTCCAGTCCCATGTAGACTACTTACAGCCTATGAATGTGTGGGTGATATTTCAACCTCTCCCTGACTCAGTTTCCTTGTCTGTAAATTCAAGGGAGAAATATTGTTTAAAAATTTATCTTTTAGAGTTGTTTGGGGATTAAATGCAAATAAATATAAATAAATAGGCAAGGGATTATAAATAATAATTTTTCTTACAAAAGTGAGCTGATTTTAACTTATTCCTTTATCTTCCTTTCCCAAAGGCAGCCAGTCATCTTAGATAAAAGCAGTTGCCTCTTTTCCCCTGTATTATCAGCACTGCAGATGAACAAGAATGGTCTTGCTCTTAAGGAGCATAGAGGGCACTCAGCAGGAAAAGCCAATACTGAGATGAAAGTAGATTGGATGCTGATCTTTTTTAAGATTATGTGTCTATATTGGTTCTACATTATTTCCTATCTAAAGAATCCTATCCAAAGATAAACTCAAGCCTTATATCTATCAAACTGCAGCTCTGGGGCCCTGATCTGCACCCACTCTAAAGAGGGACCTAGATCCTTTAGGTCTATGTAAAATGAAGTGCTCAATGCATTTAAGTGAGCAATATGCACAACAGCAGCAGCACAGACTCATAGCACTTACTATGTGCCAGGACATGTCCTGACACGTGTAACCCTCACAACAGCCTTCTGAGGTAGCTTCTATTATGATGCCCATTCTGCTTTGCAAACCAAAAGTAAAATGCAAAGGTCGCCTTTCAGCCATCTAAATGGACTCCCTCCTGTCAACCAGGGTGCTCCGAATTTAACCTGAAAGACTGGTTCAGATTGTGGAGGGCAGTGGGAGGTCAGATGTGCCTAATTATACCCTCCTTCCTTTTGGAATTCAGGAAAAGCCACTAAGCCTTTAACATCAACACAGACCTTAATTCTGTTAAGAAACATTTACAATCTATTCTCTCTGAAGCCTGCTACCTGGAGGCTTCATCTGCATGATAAAATTTGGACTCTACAACCCCCTATCATAACCCAGACATTCCTTTCTATTGATAATAATTCTTTCAACCTACTGCCAATCAGAAAATTTTAAAATCTACCTACTCACAGCCCAAACACCTCCCATGAGGCCTCACCTTTCAACACTGCAGCATTGGGGATTAAATTTCAGCATGAGTTTTGATGGGGACAGACTAGCCATATGCAAACCATAGCAGGAGAATAAGTCAAGTTTGATGCAGACACACAAGACACAAAAATTAATTCAAGATGGAACACAAACTTAAGCATAACAGCTAAAACTGTACAGCTTCTAGAAGCAAAAAATAAATATCTTCACAAACTTAGGATAGGCAAGGACGTTATGAAGCAAACATAAAAAGTACTAACCAGGACAGTAATACAATTAATGAGTTAGACTTTATTAAAATTAAAATCTTTTTATCAAAAGACACCAAAAGGAAAATAAGCCATATATTTGGAGAAAATATTAATAAAACATATGTGACAAAGGACTTTTCATATCATATCAAAAATACTTCTAAAACGCAATAATAAAAAGAAAAATAGCCACCATAGACACAACATATATGTGCATATATATGTATATATATCAGCCGAAGACTTCAACAGATATGTCACAAACATCTATTTAATAAATATGTAATATATATTTTTAATTATATATATGCATGTGAATGTGTGTGTATGAATGTCTAATAAACACATGAAAAGTATTCAGCATAAATATTTACCAGGGAAAGACAAATTAAAATCACGAGACACGTACCTCCTAGAACGGCTAAAATAAAAAACATTATCAAAGCCAATGCTGTATATATATGAAACAACAGATACACTCATATATTGCTGGGGGAAAGAAAACAAATAATATTGGTTTTTGCCATTACTTTTAATGGGAAAAACTGAAATTAGTTTTGCACCAACCTAATACGACCATTTTGGAAAACTGTTTAGTAATTTCTTTAAAAAGCAGTTTACTGTCCGGGCGCGGTGGCTCACGCCTGTAATCCCCGCACTTTGGGAGGCCGAGGCGGGTGGATCACGAGGTCAGGACATCGAGACCATCCTGGCTAACACGGTGAAACCCCGTCTCTACCAAAAAGTACAAAAAATTAGCTGGGCGCGGTGGCGGGCGCCTGTAGTCCCAGCTACTGGGGAGAATGAGGCAGGAGAATGGCGTGAACCCCGGAGGCGAAGCTTGCAGTGAGCCGAGATCGCGCCACTGCACTCCAGCCTGGGCGACAGAGTGAGACTCCGTCTCAAAAAAAAAAAAGAAAAAAATAAATAGTTTAGCAGTTAAATCTGCATCTACTAGTGTGGTAGCAAATCAAATCAACTTCTGAGTATTCAAGAGACATAAAACAATACCACTACAGAACCTTGTACAAGACTTTTTATAGCAGCATTATTCATAATGCCCAATCAGTCCATCTAGAGGAAAATGGATAAACAAACTGTAAAATATTCATGTAATGGAAAATAAATATTTAGCAATAAGACAGAACTTCTAATAAGTGAATCTCAAAAACATGCTAAGTGAAAGAAGCAAGATACAAAATGAGTACTTTCATACTTATGATTCCATTCTGATGAAATTCTAGAAGAGATGAAACTACTCCATGGTGCAGTGGCTGCTTTTGTGTATGAATGGGAAGAAAGGGTGGGACTGCCTGGGAAGAGGCACGAGGTAACCCTCTGGGATGATGAAAACGCTCTATATTTTGATAGAGGTGTGGTGTCTACATTTACCAAGACTGATGGAATTACACATTTAAGACTTGTGTATTTTGACTTTATGTAAATTATACCTGAATGATAGAGATGTTGAGTTTGAGTAACCGCAGACTTGTACCAGGTTTGGAGAAGAGAAAGTGTGCACGTGCGCGCGTGTGTGTGTGCGTGTGTGTGCATTTTGTGCGTGAGAGTGTGTGTGGGTGTGTGAGTGTGAGTGTGAGTGTGTGAGAGTGTGAGTGTGTGAGAATGTGTGTGTGTGAGAGTGTGGGTGTGAGAGTGTGTAAGGGTGTGAGTGTGTGGGTGTGTGTGAGAGTGTGTGAGTGTGAAAGTGTGAGAGTGTGTGAATAAGTGTGTGTGTGAGGGCGTGTGAGTGCATGTGAGAGTGTGTGAGTGTGTCAGTGTGTGCGTGTGTGTGTGTGCACATGCGCACGCTTATCTTGGCAACTGCGGGAGAAATATGGTGACTACAGAACCATGCCCATTTGGGGGAAGAGTGAAGAAAGATAACCACCAAATAAAACAATTCTCTTACTTTAGAATTTGTCATAAACACCTAAAACACCTTAAAAAAACACAAAATGCTTTCACTAGGAATATATAAATATAATAATATTGGTTTTTCCTTCAATCCAGATGCTTACCTAAAAAGTATATGAGTATCAGGTGTAGCAAACATGACTAGGCTTCTCTACATGATGGAGATTGTTTTTCAATCTTTTGAAAAATTTAAACATTCCAAATATAGCATCCAGGTCAAGCCCACAATATTAATGCCATCTTGCTATCCTGCAACCGCCAAAATAAAAATTCACAAAATAATTTTTGACATGAATGTAATCACAATCATGTGGAGATGCTAAAAAAAAGCTTCCATCAACCTGTCTGCATTGGTGGCCTGTACAGGGATAATAGAGTTGTTGAAAACACTAAGTGTCAATAATTTATGTTCTGAAAACCCTTTGATTTCTTCCCTTTGGAGTCCTAAGATCTAGGACTGGCTATGGAATTATTGCTGTGCTTGCACTGATGTTGGTGGTTTACCGTTGGTGGAAGCATTCACATTTCTGTGGGTAGTCTTAGAGAGAGGATGGCAACAGACAATATGTGGTTAGTAAAACAAAGCCAAATGCTGTTCAGTGGAAATCCAAGCATAACCAAAATAGTTCCTTCTACAGAGAAAGTGAGTTTTTAAGCCTCAGCTGTTATATTTAGTCTGATTCTGCAAGATATCAAGAAACAATGCTTGTACATATTTAACTGTGGTGAACATTTGTGGCATTTTTTTTCTGGCTGAAGAGATAACTTTTTTGGTACTTGCTTACCAGTATTATGAGCTCAATTAACTGTGGGTTCTGATTGTGGAATCAGAATGTTGGTAGGACAGGAATTTTCAATGAGAAGAATCATTCAGAGGAAATATTAGGTAAGAAAGTTTACGTATTGATTGATTGATTTTGGCAGCCAAAAGACCATGATGAATGTTATTCGTTGCTTGATTATTGTCAGTTCATGGCATTATGGCATTTCGACCATGTCTGCACTGGAAAGTTGAAGAAAATATAATTAGAGTGAATTCTGAGTACGTTGATGATGCTCTGTAAACCCTAACATTTATTCAGTGTTCACATTATGCCAGGCATAATAAATTCTTTATAACATTTGCTCTTCATTGCAATACTCTACATGTTTTATAAACTGTATACATGTGAGAAAATGAAGGCTTAATTGGTTTATGCCATGTTATATGTCTACTAAGTGACAGATTGGGAATTTAACCCCAGGATTTTTGGTTCCCAAACTTAAGAGATAGTGGAAAGCAATTCACTGAAAATTATAGCATGCTGATGGTAATTTGTTTATTGGCACACACACAAAACAACTATTGAGTTGTTATAGTTATCATCAAAGAGCAATCTGACTACAGTAAGTGAAATGTACTTCAGTGTAAACAGATGAATCAATTGTATCTTTTTGTCACCGATAACTATTAATTATTATAGCAATTGACCTTGGTACAACTTTTAAAAGTTTTTTTACAAACACTACATTCCCTTCTGAATATTAGCAATGCTGAGCTGAAAATAGGAGAGGCATTATTATTTATATATTATTTTCCCACTTTACGGATGAGGAAACTTAGGTTCAGAGAACTTTAGTAGCTTCCCAAGGTCAAACAGCTGGTGAGCGGAAGTTACAGTTGAAAATGAGTTGGTTCCACCACCCTCTTTCCAGGATGCCTCTTTGAGAAAATCACTATCTACAAAATCTCTAGCTGTTTCTTCCTCAGGGAGGGAGAACTACATTGCTAATCCCCACATTACTGCTTTCGGTAGCGCTAATGAACTCTTATCTCCAGGATACGCCCTTATCTCATTGCCTATTGTCAATAGCGGTAATGAGAAATAGGGGCTGTTTCTTACTTTCTGGAATTTGACTGTGTCAGAGCATTAGGAAAGATCATTTTAGTTAAAAAAAAAAATATTCATTTGGGTACGGTTAGCTCAGAAAATAACCAAACATTTCACAAATCTGGATGTTGTTTAATGATGAGTTTATAGTTGTTCTTTAAAGACAATGTTGTTTAATGATGAGTTTATAGTTGTTCTTTAAAGACAATCAAGATAGTAACTATCCTAACCATTCTAACCAGTGAAAATAATTACTAGGAGATGTCTCCTGTGCTAGGAAATTATTTAAAGCTATTTTTATCCTGCAGTTTCATTTAGTGTTTCTCTATTGAGTGGATTATTTAAAACTATCAGAGTTTGGTGAAGCCCACTAAGCTTTTAAGAACCTCTTGGCCGGGCGCGGTGGCTCACGCCTGTAATTCCGGCACTTTGGGAGGCTGAGGCAGGCGGATCACGAGGTCAGGAGATGGAGACCATCTGGCTAACACGGTGAAACCCCGTCTCTACTAAAAAATACAAAAAATTAGCCAGGCATGGTGGCACTTTCCTGTAGTCCCAGCTACTCGGGAGGCTGAGGCAGGAGAATGGCGTGAACCCGGGAGGCGGAGCTTGCAGTGAGCCGAGATCGCGCCGCTGCCCTCCAGCCTGGGCGGCAGAGCGAGACTCCGTCTCAAAAAACAAAACAAAACAAAACAAAACAAAACAAAAAACACCTCTTAATCATATAAATTGTAGATCACTACAGTTTGCCAGATTATAAAATAATTTTTAAAAAATCCTCAGGCGAGAGGACCCAAGATATGAAACCTTTGCCACTCCACTGCAAGAACTGGATATTGTGCCGGAGACTCATTTTTAATAAAGCTTCCTTAGTTACCAATCTCCAGTCACATAATTCAGCTTCATTGTCATACAAGCCAAATTCCTTCCAAAGTGAAGGTCTTATTTTTTTCTCTGATTATTTATTTGCTTTGTAACCTCTCCTGAAGTTCATCTCATTATCCCCATTATTATTGAAACCACATATTGCTGATGGGCAAAAGAGTTACAAAGAAAGGAAACTAGGGAATAGATTACTTGGAATGTAAAATAATATTTGGTTTTCTCTGCTCCTCCCCTTTTTTTGGTTTCATATATAATGATCTTGTTGATTAGGTCATTTCCTAAAGGGAGATCAATTGATGCCAGAGATTCATTAGAGATGCGGTAGCACATTCAAGGACAAGAGGGTTTTTTCAATTGAAGAAATTGAGGACATAGGGAGGGCTAAGGAAAAGAGGAAGGGCACTGTTGATTAATGTAATGTTTCAAAGAAACCATCAAAGACCCAGAGCAACACATGGCTTAAGCACATTGATCAGCCATTGGTAGGCACATTGCTGAGAAAGAATTCAAATACTTCTTAAGCTTCGTGGCAATCATTGTCTTATTTATTTTCCTTCTGGAGTAAATTAACTGATTCAAAACACATGTATTAATTACTCTAAACAATGCCACTTACTTCTTGGAGGTTACAGTGTGCTATGCTGTTTCCTCTACAGCAGGGCTTCCCAACCTTGGCACAAGGAGCAAATAGCACCTTGGCTATCATCACAGGGCACCCTACCCTATTACCACAAAGGTATGAATGTATTCTGGGAAAAAAAAAAATCAACCAATATCGAGACAACACAGGTTGTGATTCCTTTCGATGGCTTTAGATAGTAGGGTTATCATTGCTTACAGATGAGGAAATTGAAATTAAGAGTCTAAGTAACTCATACCAAGTCACAAAGCTAGTAAATAGCCGAAACAAGATTAAAAATCAGGTCTGTTTGACATCAAAGCCTCTTCTCCCTCCTGCATGTCCCTTGTTTTTATATTATTTATTTATAGAAGTTTCTAGTTTCCCATTTATTTGATCAATCTCAATCAATAAAAAGGTGTTTATTGGGGGCCAAAGTGAATGTACCGTAAAGAAATCAGTAGATAGTTTCAGCTCAGGGGAATCCACATCCTACTTGGAGAGACAAAGTTAACTATGAAGAAATAAGAAAATAGGATAAAATGCTAACTTGTGTGATACATATGGCCAAAAATCAGACAACATGTATATTAAGTTACGGTTGCATTGAAAAAAGAAAGTAGAGAAAGGCAAGGCTGTTATAAATTAGTTGTATTAGACAAGATTGTAGACGTGGGATTTGAGGAAATTAACGCATAAATTTTAAATTTAAAATTATGTTAAACAAGTTGTATTATGTTAAACAAGTTTCCTAGTGCTGTCATAACAAATAACTGGAAATTTATTCTTCACAGTTCTGGAGGCCAAAATTCTAAGATCAGGGTTTCAGCAGGATCACCTGAGATCAAGACATCAATCAGCAGGAGTGTTTGATTTCATAATTTTCTAGTCCAGAGGCTCCAGCAAAGTTCTGTTCTTTGCATCTTCTCAATTCTGATGGCTGTCAGTGTTCCCTAGCTTGTGGGCATGTCACTTTAATCTCTGCCTCAGCCATCACATGGTCTCCTCTGTATGGGTTCATGTGTCAAATCTCCCTCTGTCTCACAATATAGTAACACTCATCATTGGAATTTGGAACCACTCAGATAATCCAGGAGATCTTCAGCTTACAGTATCTGCAAAGACTCTTTTCAAACAAGGTAACATTCATAGGTTTCAGGAATTTGGACATGAATGTATCTGTCGGAGGCCACCAGTTAACTCATTACACAAGATTTGGTGTGCTTGTTAGCTTTGTCTTATAACACTTGATTTGTTGCTTGGAGAAATGCAACCCCCAGACTTGGAGGAAGATACGCTATAGTCATTAAGTCCACAAATTCTGGGATCAGAGAGTGAGTGAGTGACTCACAGTTCTGACACCTTCAAATTATGTGTAACTGGGTTATTAACTTCCCAGAGACTCAGTATTTCATATAACATAGATAGAATTATAATACTTATTAATTATTCATACATTTCACACATCATATTTAATTTCAAAAATATTTTTTGAAGCAGGTCTCATCATTATGTCTGTCACATTGATAAGTAAATTGAAGCATTATTTTAAAGGTTAAGTATGTCTACAGTCACATCTAGTAAGTGGCACCAAACCTTTATCTAGGAGCTACAACTGCCTTTACATTGGGTTATAACAATACTCAACTAGAAGATTGCTAGTTGTATTAAAAGAGATACTGGAGATGAATCGTCAAGTGCCAAGAGTCCCTTAGCAAATAATCATTATTAAAACTAAATCACAAAATAACATGTACATGAATTAAATAGAAAAGAAGAATTATTCTTCCTCTATTGAGTATCTTTGTTATATTTAAAATTTTCCAGTGTTCTAGTCAGTGCTTGAATGTTCTTACCCTCCTAGTATGTTTGGGTACATATTAGTAATTCTCTTCATAACTGAAAAACCATCAATTATATGCTGTACAGATTCACTAAAACCTCCGCAAAACCACAGTTCTTCATAGGAAAAATTGTACATCCAGAGTTTATTTCAACAAAAATGGCAGTAAACAATACAGAATTGCTTTTCCCATCCCTTTTCAACCCATGTGACCCCTTGGCATGTTGCAAGCTTATGTTATTTCAGTTGTCCTAGTAATTCCTTGTGTGTGTTTAAGAATTGCCTAATGTTTATTGCTAAGTGTAGGTTACTGTATTGAGTGACTATGCCTTTATTTTTATGCCGATATAATTTAAAAATAGAACAAGTAAGTGAACATAACGGTTTGAATCAAAGGTCTTTTAAACACAAAATACTACACAGTATTGTGCAGCCATATTTGTATTTTATGGGAGAATTTAATCAACTAATTTATTTCATACAGAAGTATTGATTAAAATGTAAAATTTCCACTCTATTCTGAAGTTTGCAAGTGGCCAGTAAGTTAAATTAAACCAGTGGGTTAAAAGCATAGTTACTGGAATCAGAGAGTTCTGGGTGGTTCTGCTAGCTTCATTGCTTGCAAGCTGCCTCGCCTTAAGGAATTACTCTATTTGAGCCTCAGTTCCCTTATCTGTCCAGTGGAGTTCTTTATATCAAACTCATCCTCTTACCACAGAACAGATACAAAATATGGATAAAATACATATGGCAAAACAAAACTGTAGGCATCCGAGTACAACCCAGGCAGTCAGGACTTGAGGGTAAAAACGCTGAAGCAAGCGGAGAGCACCCTCAGTCTCGTGTTCTTTACTACTTTTCTGTTATGGCATTTGCTCATTAGCATTGTGGATCATCAAATCTAAGCAGAAAATGGCAGCCAAGCATCCCTACCCCTAGTGATTAAGGAAAAGATTGAAGATGGTGCATGCATAACCTCAGCACAGAGTCTGAGATGTGATAAGTATGCAATATGTGTGTAAAAGGACTAAAAAAAAAAACCCACCAACACTGATGTTCCCTCATGTTCCCACTGCCTTCTTTGTCCCCCTTTCTTTCTCGTTTGCTATCTAATTCACTCATTTCATAAACTTTGACTAGCTGATAAACCACAAGGCTTCGAAAAAATGTAAAAAATGTTCTGATGGGTATTGCGATTGTGTAATTACCAAGGACTCTAAGCAAGGGGTATGTAAACAGGAAGGATGTTCAACTGTGAGTGTGGGTTAAAGTTGGCTAAATTGCTGCCCAGTCAAAAACCTCAAGGCCAGGTACTCAAGTGCCTACCATCCTATAAAAACCCTCACTCTGCTTCAGTTGGAAGCCACCTGGTCTTTAGGAGCTCCATCAATAAAGTCTTTCATCTCTATTTGAGTCACAGGAATCATTTTCTTTTGACAAGTTTGTCGTAGGTCAGTTCCAGAAATAGGCTGTGAGAAAGAGACTTGCAAGCAGGAAGTTTGTTGGAGAGTGCCTATGGGACAAATAACCTCTGGGGTAGTAGAAAGAGGTGGATTGGTCAGAGAGAGGAGTTGAGCTTCCCTGTAGTTGCAGCAAGGGCCTCAGCCAGCGCCATATAGAGCGTGCACCACAGAATGTGACCTAGAGCAAAGTGGCTCTCTTCAGCTTAGGGCAATTCCTGGAGAGAGACTCAGGTGCCAGCACTACAAGCAACTGAAATGAGTCTCTCATTCTTGCAGTGGGGACCTGAGGGAGGACCATAGCATCCAATACACAGTGGCGGCTGTTACTTCTCACATGTTTTCTATCATCTCTTTCATCTCCCTTCAGGATGTGTTTCATTAGCCATATTTTACAGGTTTGACAAGTCCACACTGGTGGTAGAGTTAAGAATTCAGCCTAATTTAGGTAGGGTGCCGTGGCTCACATCTGTAATCCCAGCACTCTGGGAGGCCAAGGTGGGAGGATTACCTAAGGTCAGAAGTTTGAGACCTGCCTGGCCAACATGGTGGAAACCCCTCTCCACTAAAAATACAAACATTAGTCGGGCACTGTGGTGTGCGCCTGTGATCTCAGTTACTGGGGAGGCTGAGGCAAGAGAATAGCTTGAATCCGGAAGGCGGAGGTTGCAGTGAGCTGAGATGGCACCACTGCACTTTAGCCTGGGCTTCAGAAAGAGGCCGGGTACGGTGGCTCACGCCTGTAATCCCAGCACTTTGGGTGGCTGAGGCAGGCAGATCCTGAGGTCAGGAGATCGAAACCATCCTGGCTAACACAGTGAAACCCCCATCTCTACCAAAAAGAAAAAATACAAAAAATTAGCTGGGCCTGGTAGTGGGCATCTGTAGTTCCAGCTACTCAGGAGATTGAGGCAGGAGATGTTGTGAACCCGGGAGGCGGAGCTTGCAGTGAGCGAGGTCGCGCCACTATACTCCAGCCTGAGTCACAGAGAAAGACTCCATCTCAAAAAAAGAAAAAAAAAAAAAGGAATTCAGCCTAAATAAAGGAATTCAGCCTAAATTTGATATTATCTACTCCTTACCTTCTTGCCAATGTTGCTTTGCAATGAGATAACTCAATATGCATTCCCAAGAATTTATCGGGTATCCATCATGAGCTCAGCCTTGTGTGAAGAACTCCTGGGGACATGTAATTTGTTCCTTGGCTTGACAGGAAACGAGAAGTAGCTGGCAGAACCTTTATATCGGCTGTGCAGATGCTGGGGTTGACCTTTGCCACCTTGCCATCAGGAAGCCCCTGCCCTGGAGATTCTTAAGGAAAACATCCAGGGAAGCTAACCAAAGTCTGAGTTAACCAGTCTTGTCTGCAAGTGAATAGAGCAAAGTAGCTTAACATTAGCACTTCTAGAGGTCTTCCTGCTTGACCTTCATGGAACAGGGTTCATATTTTTAAGCTCCAGTTTAGTTTAAGTCAATTCCCTTTTACTAGGCATGTTTGATTTACAAGGCATTGTGCATGTTGCTGTGGGAATTAAGAGCTGAACAAAACAGCGGACCTTCATTCAAGGCGTTTATAACTCAGTGTGACTCCTCATCCTGAAGCTCAGAGAAGCCCATCTGCTTTCTTTCTTTCTTTTTTTTTTTTTTAACTTATCTGGGGTAATTTTTGTGGCTAGCTCTGATTATTTTTGGGGGAGGGGAAAAGTGAAGCAAAAGTTCTCAGAAAATGGACTCTTAAAAAAAGCCACCTATGTAGGAAAAGTACAAATAAAATCTCACCTGGTGTCTGTTTTATGCTTTGGCATGTTATTAGCAGGTCCTTCCTCAGGTCCTTCAGCACTCATGGCCTTTGGGGTAAAATAAATTGAGTACAATGTATACAATGTATAGCTTTGAAAAAGTTAAAATGGATTTGAGCCTAGCTCATAGCTCAAGTGTGATAAATATGTTTAAACTGTCTTCAATTCATTTTAAATTTTATTTTAAGCACCCATTTCATGGGGAGGGGTGGGAACATCCATTATGCCTCAATTAATTTGGGATTTTCTTTCTTTGCTTGATACCACTTTATACTAAGGCCTAGGGACATTTGCTTTCAATGTCATCCTTACTATACAGTATGACAACTCTCTTTTCATGCCATGCCACACTAAGAAGCAAAGAACTCTATTCTGTTTCTTTCAAGCCATTATAGGACCTAGACATCCCCTTGAGACTAATTATGACACTGTCTTTCCACAATGACTGTGTATCCATTCCCCCTTAGGGTATTCCTCACTCCCTAAGGCGGGGTCTGGTAAGGCAGTGCACGATGAATATTCTGTGTCTAGGGCCATCACCATCAGAGCCTCCTTCCTCTGCTTTTCTCTCATTTTCCTAAGCCAGGAAGGGGGATGGCATGAAGAACCTGTGCCCTGCCAGGCCTTTACATCTTCAACACTTGTCATTGCCCCTTGATTCCCCAATATTCTACCTTTAGAAGATCAAAGTAGGGCAGGCTGTTCTTTTTTTACCCTAAAATTTTTCTCTCATGAGACAAGAGCTCAGAATTGTTTAGATCCTTTAACAGAGGAAGTAAGTAAAGGGATGAAAAGACTAACAGACTCTATATTTTTTAAATGTAAAAAGATATTATCATTAGTTATTAAACTTTCTTCTCCCTTGTTTTTATCTCCTATCTAGCAATAGGCTCGATGTTTAGAAAAGGGATTAAATTTTTATAATATGTAAGGAACATTTATGACAGGACACACTAGGCTTGGGGGTCGGGTTAAGGAAGCCCCATGAATGCCACTTGGAAGTTCTAAAACATGTTTGTAATTTTCTTGATACTTCATCAGTTGAGAAGTGAGGTTCCCCTCCTTTCAATTTGGGCTCACCTAGGTGACTTGCTTGTCACCAGTAGCAGAAATGACACTATGCAACTCCCAAAGCCAGGTCAGAAAAGGTCATAGAGTTTCCACTTGGTTTTCTTGGAATGCTAACTTTGGAAGCCCTAACCAAAATGGTAGACGTCTTCTACCCTGAGGCTTCCATGCTGTGAGAAGCTACATCTCAAGAAAAAGCAGCCACTTGTAGGTGACAGACACAGCGGAGGTCCCAGCTGCCAGCATCGACCACCAGGCACATACGCGAAGATACCTCCTGATAATTCCAGCTCCAAATGTCCAGTCACCCCTCAGCCATCAAGTTGCCTCAGCTGAGGTCCTAGACATTGCTGATCCCTCTCGGAATTCCTGACCCTCAGAACCTTGAACTTAATGAAATGGTTATTTTACATCAGAACGTTTTGGGATAGTTTGTTACGAAGCAGTACTTACAGGAAGAGTTACCAAACTTCTTTTTTCCTCTTTCTAACTGTTGTCTTAGAAATAGGTTAGGTGCTTTGGGAAGAAATTGAATTATTACCACACACCAAGAGGACATTTATATCAGGGATCAGCAAACTCTCAGTTAAGCAAACACCATGAATGGTACCATGGGTTGAAGGCCAACTTAGGAGCTGAAGAGGAAAAAAGAAGGCTTGAATACCTCAGTCACAATTTTCCTCTTTATGATATATCCTGCCAGTACTCTCAGTGACTCAAGCATCAACGAAAATGACCCATCCAACTCTACTCTAAGGCATCTTTACTGTCCCAATATTCCACTTTAGTTATCCATATCCTAAAATTGTTATCTGGAATTAGCTCACATCACCCTCTTTCAGTTTTCACATCTACTTGCTTTTCTTTCTTTCTTTCTTTGTGTGTGTGTGTGTGTGTGGGCCGGAGGGGACAGGGTCTCACTCTGTCATCCAGACTGGAGTTCAGTGGCATGATCTCAGCTCATAGCAGCCTCCACCTCCCGAGTTCAAGCGATTCTCCTGCCTCAGCCTCCCAAGTAGCTGGGATCACAGGTACACGCCACTACTGCCTGGCTAATTTTTGTATTTTTAGTAAAGACGGGGTTTCACCGTGTTGACCAGGCTGGTCTTGAACTCCTGGCCTCAAATGATCCACCCGCCTCAGCCTCCCAAAGTGCTGGGATTATAGGCATGAGCCACTGCACCCGGCCATCTACTTGCTTTTCTACCTTAAGGAACCATCTATTCCTTGCCCTCTATTTGTTTCTCTCTCTGTCCCCTCTTGCCTTTATTTGCATCTCTACACAGCCTGGACTTCATGGTTAATCAGTGTCACAACTCAAGCACCAGCACCATCAATTCTTGCCTTCTTTTATTTCTAAAGCATCTGCCTGACAAGCCAGGACCCTAGATCAATCCCCCATCTGCCTTCTTACCTCTTACAATTGGGCTATTTAAAAAAAAAACTGCAGAAAATAATCACTATACTGTATGAGTTGGTGCCACTATTAACGTAAGATTTTTTTAACTTCATGTAGACATTGACCTCAGCCAGCTGACACATCTTTACTTGTATCTTTAGTCATGATCCTTTTTCTTCTTCTCAGCAGATATTCCAAAATTCACTCCTTTTCTAAACTGAGCACATACACTCCCTTGCTCAGCTGTCCTTGCTTTCTACATTACCACTAAAATGCACACATCCTCACTTTTATTCCCTTGCTTTAACCTTGCATCTCGTCTGTGTCATCCTTCCTTCGGAGATTAGAGGGAGGAGTTATCACTGTGTGCATGGGTCAAGTCTCCATCTGTACTCTTAATCCTTCTTCTCACCTCCATTGAGATGCGCACTATATATAATTTCTTTTTCTTCCCTGTCTTAAATCACTTTAATTCTACTGGCTTGTTTCTGTTCCACACTTGTTTATCTTACCCTAAAAAGAAACTATGAACCTCCCCTTGACTCAGGGTCCCTCTGCACAAACACTGTTTGTACTATTTCTACCAGATTAAACTTCTTGTGCATTTTGTACCATCACTATTTCTATTTCATTTCCCATTCGTTCTTCCACATGTTCCCATTAACATATAAGCATACTATTTTTCTCCTGTTTTAAAATACAAATAAACTTTTCTTTACACTACTTGCCCTGAAAGCCTGTCCGATTTCTTTATAGCTATTGTGTAAATGGCTATAAAGAAATCTTTGTAGCCATTGTGTAAATGCCATGAAGAAATTGAACAGGCTTACAGGGGAAGTCTAGAGCACCAAAAGGTACTGGCCTTTGGTGTTCCTTGAAAGAGCTGTTTTCATTCAGGATCTCACCACCACCGTTCCACTGAAACTGCCTGTCAGGTTCACTAAATTACTTCCATGTTATTAAATCCAATTGCAAATTTTAGGCTACTTTCTGATCTGTTGGTGGCATCTGATACATTAGATCCTCCCCTCTCTCCTTCTATGTGTATTTTGTATAGTCAGGCTCTAGACCACCACACTTTCTTAGTTTTCTTCCTACCTAATTGGCCACTCTTTTCCTATCTTTATTAGTGGTTCCTCTTCTCCCTAAACTCTTGGTGATAGAAACTCCAGGCCTCAATCAATGGTCCTGTTCTGACTTACTCTTGCTTTTTTATTATTCTCAGCTAGTTAGAGAGCTTTAAGTTCCCTCTATGATACCAACAACTCTCATATGTATAGTTCCAGCCTAGCTCTGTCATCCCCAAAGCAGACCTACATAACAACTACCTTCTTGAAATCTGCTTTTGAATATATAAGACTTACCTCAATTTTAATATGTCCAAACCTCAATCGTGAACTTCTACCAAAACCGCCTTTTCCATCTCAGTTGATGCATCCATTCTTGAAGTTTTCCTGGCAAAGATACTTGGAGTAATCATTAACTATTCTCTTTCTGTTACATCCTACATATAATTAATATATAACTATTGGAACTATTGGCTCTACCTTTAAGATATATTCACAATCCAGTCAATTCTCACTTCACTTCCTCTAGTTCATCTTATTCTGAGCCATCATTATCTTAGTCTGAGCCAACATTATTTTTCACCTAATAGTGTTCTAGCTGGTTATTCTGTCTGTCCTTGCCTGCCCTATAGCTTACTCTAAACATAGTGGCAGGAGTATTTCATTCCTCTGCTTAAAACCCTGAAATAGTATCCCAGATCCCTTAGAGTAAAAGCTAGAGTCAAGACAAGAGCCTTTAAGTCCCTGCATCATCCTCTCCCGTCACATCTTTCACTTCATCTCTTTCGGCTCCCACACTTGCCCACTCCACTCTGACTGTACTGACCTTTTGGTCTTCCTTGAACTTTCCAGGCACCTCCTAGGGACTTTGCCGTGGTTGTTCCTTAGGCTAGAGATGATGTTATATCAGATGCCCACATAGCTGGCTCTCTAAATCCTTCAGGTCTGTGCCAAAGGTCATCGCCTCAATGTAGCCTGATCTAAGTAACCATACTATTAAATAAAGTCTCTATTCCCTTTACCTTTCTGGCCGATTTCATAGCCTCCTTATTTTTGCCCCTTAAGTGTTAGAATTTCTCAGGGTTTCATGCTTCCCTATTTCTTTGTCTTCGCTTTATGCAATTTCTGACTCCCAGATGTACATCTCTAGCCTTGACTTCTTCCTCGTGTTTTAATTTATGTGCTAAACTTATGGAAAAATCCTAAGGAAGAATTTGCTTTAAATATTCTTCCATCTTTCCTCCCCTTTCATGCCCATTTTCTGATGTTGGACTACTAATACCCAATATTCCTCCTCTCAGACAATTTGTATCCAACTTGTCTAGCAAAGCTCATTCTCCTTAACACAGAGACTCTTCTGAGATGCACTCAAGACTGTGCATGTCAAATGGAAATCCTTAACTTTGTGGAAGTTTGGTAGTATATTGAGCCACAGAAAATACTGTAACATTGACATATATACATAGAGTATAACTTATTCTCAGGTGCTATTGAAAATGTCCTTAAAATGCTATTTATATATTAAAGTTAACATAGAAGACAAATATTATGCCCAAGGTTGCTCCAAGAAAAAACATTTGTTTTCGTTTTTTAGGAGTACTTCTCTGAAGAAGTTCTTTTCAGAGCACTTTTCTGACAGGCTTATGGTATTACTCCTACCCGGAGTAATAGGCATTGTAATTTGGGATTCCTGTGGGATAATATATCTTTGAAACCACAGGAATTAACTCCATGATAAATAATTTCAGGTACCACAACCACAGATAAAAGATTAAAATTAGAGGGTTTTTTTTTCTTTCCACAAACAGGACTCGATTCCACCTCTGAGCCTGTATAATTGAGACCCAGCAAAGATAAACATAAGTAGCAACAAAATAAAGTCTTAGAAAGAATCCTCACTCCCTATACCCTCTTTTCTATTTCATTCACACCCTCCAGTATGCAGTCATTCTAATCCAGTTCTTTGGTGTCTTGTGTCTGTCCTCTCCTCTCCAGTTGTTGCTATCTGAAGCCAAATGCTCCTAGATCATCCCCGAAACACTGCAGTAATCTCTAATGTTTTCCCTGCTTTCTGCCCAATGTTATCTGGTCCAATCTGTTCTCTACATTGACCCCCAAATAATTTTTCTAAAATGTAAATCTTATCATGTCAAGCTTCATTCAAAGGTTTCTCATTATGTGCAGTACTGATCCAAACACTAGTTTCACATACATTTGCACCATGTCTTACCTCTGCTGTCTCCTTCATCTCATCTGTCCTTGCTTCTTCATATACCTTCCACTTCAGACACAACGCCCTGATTCACAGATCTGAGGAGGTGCTGGGCTGCTTCTCATTTGATTGACAATTCACATTCTATTCATGCTGCCCAGATGGCCCCCGCTTTCCCCTCTTTCCTATCACGTCACTCTCACACATTTTTCATGATTCATATCAAGAATTTCTCCTTTTGTGACATTAAATTCTCACTCTGACTTGCTGTGTACTCTTACAGAATCTTGTACATACCTTTATTATACTATATATTAATTCTACTATTGTACGTGATTCTTATTTTTACCTTGTGGATTGAGAGCTAAATGAATTCAGGGGCTATGATTTTTATCTTTTTCTAAACAGTCTTCACTACTATAATAGCTTAATAAATTTAGGGACCGTATTTTTTAAGGGAGAAGCAAGAAGGCAGGAAGGAAGCAAGGAAGGGAGAGAGAAAGGAAGGGAAAAAGGGAAGACAGAAGAAAAGGAGAAGGAAAAGTGTTTTATTATAGAGGTAATCATGCGGATAACATTTTTCTTTTCTGAGCTGGGATTTTCCTTCTTCAGATATTTCAGGCTCTTGTCACTTTACTACTTTGGAATGAGGATCTTTATTTGGACACTAGGGCAGCTGCAAAAAATTCTTTGGCCTTCGTGGTTGTGGTTATTTCTTTCTAAACGTGTAGGGGAGACTTTAGCTAGCTGCTGCCTGTGGTGTCAGCTGCACTGTTTGAAGTCCCTGGTGAAGAGACAGCTGGATGCCACAGTGGCAATTTGGAGGCCACAAAGGATTGTTAACTGAACTTGATGTTCTAGTTGGCAAGTTTAACACCATACTCTACACCCACAAAATTGGATAGCATTGTGATCACATCATACCACCAGTCTTGCCACTATTATAGAGGTACTCCTTCTTGGTAAGAAGGCATGTATAGCTTCCTTACAATTACAATTTCAGCTAGACTAGCTTCCCTTTCTCTTAGGCTTAAAGTTAATTGACCATTGAAGTACTGACATTTTTGAGAAATTAATTTCACTTGGATTTTTTTTCCAGGTTTGATATTACTAGCTTCACATCAGCATAAAGAAAGAAGTACTCATTCCTTTAATTCAGTTTCTTGTTTTTGGAAATGTAGTAGGTCTAAAATCACTTCGTTGTCAAAAATATCTTAGTGATATGAAATATGCAGAGATAACACTCATCCTTTTATTTAGAGTGAGCCAGCTGAAAGAGATCTTGGACATTGTCTCGTTCAAGCTTCTCATTTTCTTTTCCAGAGAACTGGAAAGTGGAGTGGTTCAGTGACTTGCCTGCAGTTGTACATTAATTAGTTAGCAGTAGGCTTCGATTACATTTCCCAAGCCCTCTGTCTTTTCAGTCCATCGTGTTGCAGTCAAAGCTAGTCTAAGGCACTAAATGTGTTCTTTTTTTTCAAAATGACAATTGGTTTAATTTTTTCATGATCCAATGATGAAAATAATTCATGCTCATTGTAGAAAGATAGTAACATACCTAAAAGAGTGAAGTCCATTTTGAAGATGAATTCTGTTGATATAAAACAGGGTTTCAGTCTCAGGCTTGTTCTAGTTAGCTGTGTTGGCATTAACTTGTGTACTAGTCTGTTCTCACGCTGCTAATAAAGACATAGCTGAGACTGGGCAATTTATAAAGAAAAGAGATTTAATTGACTCACAGTTTCACGTGGCTGGGGAGGCCTCACAATCATGGCAGAAGGCAAAGAGGAAGCAAGACATGGCTTACATGGCGGCAGGCAAGAGTGTGTGTGCAGAAGAACTCCCCTTGATAAAACCATCAGATCTCCTGAGACTTACTGTCATGAGAACAGCATGGGAAAGACCCGCCCCTGTGATTCAATTACCTCCTATGAGTTCTCTCCCACGACATGTGGGAATTATGGGAGCTATAATTCAAGATGAGATTTGGGTGGGGACACAGCCAAACCCTATTACTCTGGGTGAAGGCATAGAAAGATGATGATCAAATATGTAGAAGATATTAAACTGGGAGAGAGTCATATACTCTAAGTGAGGAATCAAATAATGACTGGTAAGAATCTCCTATGAACTAGATATAAACTAATCACCAAAATAGTTCTATGAGGTAGCTATCCTGTATCAGTCATAGCCCAGACGGGAAACTAGAACCATATTAGATATTTTGACAGAAAACATATTGAGAATTGGTTAATTTGGGATTGGAAGTCTGAAACTGGAGAAAAGGAAAAAAAAAATACTGACGTAGTATAAGAAACAGAAGAAACACAAGAAAGAGCTTCCATCCCTCAGCTGGAGGAATAAAAAGGAGTTGGGGTTTTCAGAATCTGAAAACTCAAGTGAGGGGTTTTGCAGAACTAGGATGCAGACCTCGGAGGAGAGGAAGCTGGCCGGCTGGTCCTGGTACTCAGGAACGTGTAGTCGTCCCTGGGAACTAAGGACTCTGGCTTCTAAGGAGGGAGTGCCACCTGGCTCATGCTACTACATCAAGAGCTTGGAGGAGAGGGTTTGCAGAGTTAGGGCTCAGACCTTGGAACAGGAGGTGCTGTCTAGCTACTGCTGGTAGCTCTGCGGGGATGCAGTGAGGCCAGTTCTGTCAGTGTCGAAGAAGCTGGAGACTAGAACCAGCTGTTGCTGTTGGGAGAAGGGTTGTGGCTGATGTGATGGTGAATGGAACAGCAAGCTCCAGGAAGAAGCTCCTTTTCCCCTCCTCCTGCTTACCTGTTCCCTCTAGTGTCCCTCACTGACAAAACCCAATAGGAGGAAAATAAAGCTTACAGAGTCTCAGTCTCACATCATAATATAAAATATAGATGGGAAAAGTTCTGTCATTCATTCAGACTTTCAACAAATGTTGATTGAATGCCTACTGTGTGCCAGGAATTATTCTAGGCCCTAGACTGCAATCTGTTTCCTCTTCTGTAAAGTGGGGATAATCATGCCTATCTCAGAGAGTTAGGATTAAATGAAATAAAGAATTTGAGGACTTTTCACAATTCCTGTTAATGTTTATCTACTGTAGCAAATGAAACATGTCTCCAATTATATCAAATATTGCTGATACTCAGATGAGATTGGGTGTGTTCAGGGTGGTATGGCTGTAGACCATTGCTGACATTCAAAATACAGTAGACTTTGACCTTATTCCCTCATACTGCTTTAAAGTGCTGTGATTTTTGAGTTTTATTAAGAGAAGACACGCTCCAGTTTTCCAGTCTCCACCTCTCCTTACTGCTTGCATCTTGATATTGCATGTGTTTAAGCCTAGATCTTGAGTTTCTAAGATCTGTTCTAGAATGTAGTTTATACTTATTCCCTTCTCTCTTAATTAATTTCATATTTTAGCAGCTTTGGTTATCAATTGTTGAAACTACTTACAGATAAAATCCTTCCATTTCCACCTTTATCCTTTTCAAGTAATGAAAAACTAAAGAAATTTCTACCGTCTTTAGTAGAATAAACCAAAACCCATGAGCAAAAATCCTTTTGGCATTATTTTTTGAAAGTTTTGAAGTAAAGAAGCAGGCAAATGATGACTACTGCCTTTTTCTTTAAAGTGTTTTTAAACATGACTTTTACGTGATTGGATTTGATTATGGTAGTAGCTTTGGGGAATTAAATCCATTTTAAGAAATTTTTTACAAGTGTACTCTCCTTAATCTTTGCCATATTGTCAATTAGTATTTAAATACCCCCTGGCTCAAATACATCAGTTTTATGTCGATTTATTTGGGAGCCGATCTTTCTAAATTCTTGGCCACTGAAATCATGCTAATAAAGAACTGCATAGATTTCTTCTGTTCTTGTATTTTTAAAAGTTTTTTCTGTTATTTTTATTTAGGAAACATTTTCTATAGCAATGAACCATAGAATAATCAGGTGATGTGTGTTTTTCATGGAAAACAAAAATGCTTCCAGATGATGTTAAATATGTAGAAAAGGATGTGTTAGCCAGCCTACACAGACTGTTCTTAAACAGCCAGTCCTGGTTTCTGCAAGGCAGTGTTGCTGTCTGTCAAAGTTTAAGGGGGATAGACTTACAGAATATGAAGTGTACTAGTATTGGGAACAGCTGGGGCTAACTAGATGCTGTTAACATAACAAATAAGGTAGACCTATGTGAGAAGCAGCCTGCTGTAAGAATAGGGTAACCAGTTCATAAATCAACTTGTGGGAGAATCAGGTGTATACCATAGTTCTCAGAGGCTCATGTCATAGAGGGTCTTTATTTCCTTTATAGAGGTTTCCACAGTCTTGAGCCTCTTATTGGATACCTGGAACAGTCTCTCTTCAACAATGCTACTGGCTACAATGTACAAAAATAACTTTTCATGGAAACAAAATAAAACCCACATTATCAGGTATTGCAGAAATAGGCAAATCAAATGATATGAAACGTTGTAAGTGTACGTTCAGTCCCATGCCTTTAGGTTAGCTGGCCTGTCTCCATTCCTTAAAGACTACACCCAGTTTATTAAGAGTGGGGTCCTCAACGATGCATGCCCTTTTCAGCATTGTCTCTATTTTAATGGTTTCTCTCCGTGCAGTTTACTCTGATTCCTGACAGGTTTCAGCTTTCTCAACTCCTCTTTCTTGTTTAAAACTTCACTCCTTGGACTTAATTCTGGGAATTTCTCTGGCTTCCACCTGTAGCTTCTTTTCTTATAACTTGCTCTGCTTTTTAAAATTATTATTATTCCAAGCACCGAGGAAGTCATTTAGCCCAGTGCTGCCCATAGGACTGATGCTCCAAACTAAGGCTCCCATAATCATATTCCTCTTGGGTTAGCTTTGGACTTAAAAAAATGAATTAAGATTTTTCCATTTCTGTGTTACTTTCAGGCCTTGGATGACACAGGTGCTTACCATACTTCTCTAAGCCCAGGTTTGTAGAGCCATCTGTAGACAGTTCCTTTGCTCCACTCCTGCTGGCGAAAATCATCTTGAGTCGGGTTGCTCATTTAGCCCTCCATAGGTTGTTTCTCTATCTATATATCACTTTGGTCTCTTGGCCTGGGTCACTCTGTGAGCACTTTGCATTGTCTTCTTGGTGCCCACTGTTGTCTTCGGCTGTCTGCATGCCTCATGTGTTATTCTATAGAAATAAATTAGAAACTACATCTTTAACAGACTGGGATTTGAATATTCAGTAAATCCTTTTGCTTTTAGCCACAGAGAGTGGGAGAGGTTTCTCCTGAGCAGCTACCCAGCCACTCTGCACCTCCACTTCCTTTATATTAGCCAGCCACTTTTAGAAGTGGATTTTTTGCATTCTCAAATATTTCCTACCTTTCCAACATCAATGGTCATTTTCTCAGGTGACCATCATTAACAGCTTGTTTTCCTAGGTACTAATACAATAGCCTCCCTTGTCCATGGGGGGATATGCTCCAAGACCCTTAGTGGCTGCTCGAGACTACGGATAGTACCAAACCCCTGTATACTATGTTTTTTTAAGTATACATAATTCCTATGATAAAGCTGAATTTATAAATTAGGCATAATTTGATATTAATAACAATAACTAATAGTAAAATATAACAATTATAACAATGTACTGTAATAAAAGTTATGTGAATGTGCTCTGTCTCTTTCAAAATATCTTAGTACTGCAGGTAACTGAAATTGTAGAAAGTGAAACCACAGTCAAGGGGAACTACCATGGAGTTAATGATTCTTTGATCCAAACTTGTGTACACCTTCATTCACGCTAGAATAGAAATTGAAGAAGAAAAGAAGATGAAAAAAGAAATATCCAGTTCATATAGGGAAAGTTGGATAGACAGCAGCAGTAAGACCAGGAACTCCTGCTCAGTCCTTGGTGAGGTAGCAATCTAAATGTAGTCTTATGGTCCAATAAACTTCACTGTCAAGAGTTTGTTTTGAAAAGATAAGTGATCAAAATTCTGTTCTAACTCACTAAGATGGAAAGAAAAAAGGGTGGAGTTATCTAGAATTCATAAGAATTCCTTCTTTAAGAGTTTGAACTAGAGCAAGGATTGAACTTTTTCTTTGAAGAGGCCAGGTAGTGAGTAGTTTAGGCTTTGCAGCTGTGTAATTTGGTCTTAACTTCTCACTTTTGTCCTTGAAGCACTCAAGCATCTGTAGGCAACATGTTAATGAATGAGGGTGGCTATGTTCCAATAAGATTTTATTTACAAAATAAGCAATGGGTTCTATTTGACCCATGGAAGGATCTGAGAAAATGTAGTTTCTAACTTGTTCCCGTTTCTTTTAGCCAATCTCTATCTTAAGTAAAAGTTGGACATAAGCAATCAATTAAATTGACTTGATTGACTTAATCATTTACTCACATATGTCATGACTCCTTTATGACCCCCATTACATGAAGGCTGAAACTAGATGAAAGAGGTGAAATACCTGTACTGAGGTCTTTCTAAATTCAGTGCTCAGAACTTTTCTAGTTATATCACGATTCCTTTTCTACCATATAGGTACTTATATAATATGCAATTAATTCTTGCAGGCTAAGAAAGTACTTTGTACTCCTCATTTCCAAGGCATGTGGATGAATATGTCAATACAAAAGCATACTCATACTTATTAATAAATTATTCTATGAATAATACATATAGGAATGCTTGTTGAATATACTTGGAGGTTTTGCTTTCTGTTTTAGTATAAAATTGTTAAGAATCAATTTATTTTGCACACAATTTAAGAGGGAAAATTAAACGTATTTAATTTTAATAAATTTAATTTGCTCTATAATTTCTTCTGACAACTCCTCAGCAACTTTGCTTTCCAAATACCTTGACCTTACTTTTAAAATTACTTAGAGTACACAGTTTAAGGCATATATGAGGTAAGCATGGTATAGTTTTCCAAAATGTTACATTTTATGGAATCTTAACACTGTAGACTGCCTGAACCAAACATTCCATACTGAGTTTAAATCTTCTATTTACTTATGGAAGAAAAGGGATAGTAGGCTAGGATTGCCATCAGATTTTTGTTTTCTCATCACAATGTTCCAATTTCTGTCTTCAAGCCAAAGTATCCCCTTTCTTTCTTTCTTTCTTTTTTTTTTTGAGACGGAGTCTCGCTCTGTCACCCAGGCTGCAGTGCAGTGGCCGGATCTCGGCTCACTGCAAGCTCCGCCTCCCAGGTTCACGCCATTCTCCTGCCTCAGCCTCCCGAGTAGCTGAGACTACAGGCGCCTGTCACCATGCCCGGCTAAGATTTTGTATTTTTAATAGAGACGGGGTTTCACTGTGTTAGCCAGGGTGGTCTCGATCTCCTGGCTTTGTGATCCGCCCGCATCGGCCTCCCAAAGTGCTGGGATTACAGGCGTGAGCCACTGCGCCCCGCCAAAAGTGTCTCCTTTCTTTTAGAAATCTTTCTCCACATTGCAGTGTGGCCTGTGTGAGACTGTCAAATTATCCCTTTTAGGCTCAAGCACAGGGATGTCTTGTCCTTTAGGATGAATTAATCATAGCACCCCATCCAGACACAACGATTATCCCAAAGGATAGGCATGGATTCTTTTGTGTGTTATTTAGTGACTTCTAGGGCAGGAAATCTTTCTGCTGATATTGCTGCACTGGAGGCTATGGAATTGCATGCTGGTTACCATTTTCAATGATATTTGAATAAAGCCAAGCAGAGATAGAGATCAGATATAATTGAATGAGAGTGAGACAGTTCTGATGAACCGAGTCTCCTGAAATCATGTCCTGATCCCTGAAGCTCTTTGTTTCTCTGTCTGCTATTTTTGTATTTTTCCAAGTCATACATGTATCCCCTTGTTAAGTTTAAAGTTGTTTTAATTAGATTTTTAGAACTCAAAATTGAACATCTTGCCCATCATGAGATGAGATGATTTTTAAGAGGTGTGTTGGTAGGCGTGAGTAAGGTTCTCCCTTAGTAAAGACTCTAAGATTCTAGGACAAGAGCTTTAAATCTTTTCTCTGTTGAAATACAAATGACAGCTGATGTGTTTTGGTGAGACATATTCCCATGCACCGGTTCCAAGTGAATAGTACTTGTTATTCCATTTATTTTTCTCCTATCTTGAAATTCTATTAAAATGCTGGTGTTCTGGTTATCTACAGTTGCAGAGAAAACCACCCCAAAACTAGTGTCATAAAATAACAGATATCTTATTAGTGTACATCATGATGTCATATCCATCTCTGGGACCTCGACTGTAAGGACACAAATGACTAAGAGTGACTTGCATGGCTGAAGCCTGGAATAATTTGGCAGCTTCTGCAATCATGTCTTGCTTGGTAGGTATGGCAGAGTGAATGGAATCTACTGAGACTGTTGGCTAGAATGCATACAGTTGGTTGTTTCAAGGTAATCTGACTTCTGACACAGCAGTTCAGGGCTTGCAGAGAAGCTGTTCCAGTGAGCTAGGAGGAAGCTGCATCTTCTTAAGACCTAGGTTTGGAAGTCACATAAAAACTTTTCTGCCACATTCCATCGGTGGATGCAATTAAAAGCCCACTCAGAAAGCAAGCAGGGACTTTGGGGACTCAGGGAATGCGTGGGAAGGGGGTGAGGGAGAAAAGACTTCAAATTGGGTCCAGTGTATACTACTTGGGTGATGGGTGCACCAAAATTTCGCAAATCACCACTAAAGAACTTATTCAAGTAACCAAACACCACCTGTTTACCAAAAACCTATGGAAATAAAAATTTGAAAAAAAAAAAAGAGGACATTGTTTCTGAAGACGTGAAAAAAAGGGAACCCTGTACACTGTTGATGGGAATGTTAATTAGTATAGGCATTATAGAAAATAGTATGGAGTTTCCTTGAAAAATTAGAAATAGAACTACCATGTGATCCAGCAATCTCACAACTGGGAATATATCGAAAGGAAGTAAAATCAGTATATCACAGAGCTGTCTGCACTCCCATGTTCATTGCAGCATTAATGCCCAAGAAAGGGAATCAGCCTAGCTGACCATCAGCAGATGAATGGATGGAGAAACTGTGTTGTATATCCACAATGGGATACTATTCAGCCTTTTAAAAGAAGCTAATCCTGTCATTTGTGAAAACATGGACGAAGCTGGAAGACATTATGTTAAGTGAAATAAGCCAAGCAAAGACAAATGCTGCATGATCTCACATATAGGGAGTGTAAAAACATCAAACCCATAGAAACAAAGAGTAAAATGGTGGTTACTGGAGGCCAGGAGTTTGGGGAGATACTGGTCAAAGGACACAAAATTTCATTTAGGAGGAATAAGTTGAGAGCTATCGTGTATCATGATGATTACAGGTAATATTATATATTTGAAAATTGCTAAAGGAGTAGATTTTAATTGCTCCTTTACTTGTCACTCCAGTCATATCACAATTGAATAAATTGCTGCAACTTTACATTTAAAAAAAGAAAGCAAGGAGGCATGGCATATTCTTAACTTCTCAATAGGAGGAGATCAAAGATTTGAAGGTGTTTTAAAACTTTCCTAGCTAGTGAATATAAAAGGTACTTTATGGGAATGTATCTGAAGTCGTTCCAAAAATACATGTTTATTTAATCAAAGGTAGTGTTAGTAATGAGATAAACATATATTATATATTTGTAACATATTGTAATACTTGGATTACAGAATTCCTGCACTGGGAGGGTGATTTAGGGTACTGTCTATGCAGACAGGGTACGAGTGGGAGAAAAAGACTAAAGTAGAAGAATCAAGAGGGGTTAGTTGAATGAGAGGTTGGTGAATGTTAAAGTCAAGATTGGCAGGCATCCTAATTATTTTTCGGACTTGTTTCTGGTAATAGAACTCTGCTTCCTTCATCCCTGATTGATTTAGTCGCAGCTGGAACAAATGATGACAGGTCCATGGGCAGAAAGCACTGGCATGTGCCCTAACCAGGAAGAGATGGTCTGGGATTCTCCAGGCAAGGTCAGGCAAGATGCCATGAAAAATAAATGAGAGAAGTGGTGAAAAACTTTATTTACTCTAACCATCCTTCTATAAACCTGGCATAGGTTGCTTGGTTCACTGCTATATACTGAATAACTCACTACTCTCTGTAAACTCTTTGGGGAAAAGAGCTTTTGTGTCACATCTGTGCTACAGCCAGTTTCTCCACTGTCACCTTCTTGCTACTTATCACTATCCCCTCATCTCAGGCCTTTACATGCATTGTGAAAAGCACTAGTTAGTTTGTTTGTTTGTTTGTTTGAGGTGCAACTTTACCAATGTACTGCCCTCCCAGGAAAAGAAATGTAGGAGTAGTTGCATCACTGTCATTTAAATTGGTTAAGAATGAAGACTCAGATTCAAATCCCAGACCCAACTTTTACTAGCTATGTAACTATGGCCAAGTTATGTACTCTCTTTGCATCTCAGCTTCCACATTTTAAAAATGTACATTTTTAAATTACTTATCTCCTATGTTTTCTGTGAGAGTTAAGGAGGATAGATAGAAGATAGATAGATAGATAGATAGATAGATAGATAGATAGATAGATAGATAGAGGACAGTGCTCAGCACAATGTAAGTACTCAGTAAGTATTAGTAGTGCTTGACCTGTTTCATGTGTGGGCAGGGCTTAAGAGCGTGTCTAATATAAAGTTATCAGACTGCCTTTTTCCTTCCTTCCTTCCTTCCTTCCTTCCTTCCTTCCTTCCTTCCTTCCTTCCTTCCTTCCTTCCTTCCTTCCTTCCTTCCTTCCTTCCTTCCTTCCTTCCTTCCTTCCTTCCTTCCTTCCTTCCTTCCTTCCTTCCTTCCTTCCTTCCTTCCTTCCTTCCTTCCTTCCTTTCCTTCCTTCCTTCCTTCCTTCCTTCCTTCCTTCCTTCCTTCCTTCCTTCCTTCCTTCCTTCCTTCCTTCCTTCCTTCCTTCCTTCCTTCCTTCCTTCCTTCCTTCCTTCCTTCCTTCCTTCCTTCCTTCCTTCCTTCCTTCCTTCCTTCCTTTTTTTGAGACAGGGTCCCCCACCGTATCCCATGATTGTGGCTCACTGCAGCCTTGAACTCCTGGGCTCAAGTGATCCCTGCCTCAGCTTCCTGAGTAGCTGGGACTACAGGTGTGCACCACGTCTGGCCAATTTTTTTTTTAATTTTTAGTAGAGATGAGGTCTCACTATGTTTCCTAGGCTGATCTTGAGCTCCTGAACTCAAGCAGCCCTCCCATCTCAGCCTCCCAAAATGCTGGGATTACATGAACCACTAATCCCTGTGTGATACATTACAAGATGTATCAGATTTCTTGTGAATTTGAGGATAGTGTAAGGGTTTTGTAAAATAGAAGAAAAAAGAAAAACACTTTAAGCTCAATGCCACATATTATTCCTTCAAAAGTCCCAGAGTTCCATTCCCTCTTCGGGAGTCATTGCTGGCTGTTAGTGTCACAGGCGTACTCATCTTACATTTCACTCTTTTCTCAATTATCAGATCGGTGACCCCAAGTTCATTACTTCTTCACCTTTTTGTTTGGTTTGGTTTGCTTCTGAAATGGACTCTTGCTTTGTCACCCAGGCTGGAGTACAGTGGCACAATCTCAGCTCACTGCAACCTCTGCCTCCCAGGTTCAAGCAATTCTCTTGCCTCAGCCTCCAGAGTAGCTGGGACTTCAGGCTCACGCTGCCACACCTGGCTAATGTTTTGTATTTTTGTAGAGACGGGGTTTCACCATGTTGCCCAGGCTGGTCTGAAACTCCTGAGCTGAGGCAATCCGCCCACCTTGGCCTCCCAAAGTGCTGGGATTACAGGCATGAGCCACCGTGCCTGTAATGCAGAGAAGACAAAAAAACCAATTCCTGTTACTTCACTTTCAATGCAGAGAAGACAAAAAAACCAATTCCTGTTAGAAGACTCTCTCCACCTAAGAACACACCTATTGTCTTCATTAGGTAAAGTTTTCTTCTGTGTCTTTCAACTGCATATTAGACATCCATAACCCAAAGACCCACTGATGCATTTTCCCAAACCAAACAGGAGGTTTCTACCTGTAGTGAATGCTGTCACTACCCTTGATCATAGAAATGGTGGAAGTTTTACACTACATTTCTTTGCTCTTTTATCTCTCTAGAAATGGAAAAATATTAAAAAAGGAACAAACAAAAATATTTTTATTATTAAAATTATACTTCCAAAACTGTGAGGGAAAAATAATATGTTTCTGACCTTGAAAGATTATTAGAAGTTTTGCAGTTTGAGAGTCCAACATTTGAATGCTGGCCCACTTACACATGAGGAACGTGTTTTGGAACAAATCCTTTTCTTTTGTGCCTCAGTTTTAACTTTTGGGGATATAATTCTGACTTCACTGGGCTTTTTGATAATTAAGCAATATCTCATATATAAGTAACTGGCATGTAATGGATACTCATATTAGTCTGTCTTTCCCACTGAAAGGCAGAATTAGTTTTTGTTGTTTTGCTCCTTAAATCTACTTGTCAGTGGGATCACACTTGGGTGTGTCTCAAATTTAAATTACATTTACTATTGATATGATTGTGCTCAGTTGATGTAATGATTGCTCATTTTAATAAGACCATATTAAAAAGAGCAATACATCAGGGGAGCAGACCAAGAATCATCCAAATAAGACGTCTGAATATTTGACATAGAATTTTAAGATTAAAGCAATAAGGACATTCAAGCATATTTTTATATTCTTAAAAGCTCTTTATCGATAGGTTTCTGTTCTTTATTATTATTATTATTTAAAAATGATGTCTCGCCATCTTGCCCAGCCTGGTCTTGAACTCCTGAGCTTAAGTGATCCTCCCACCTCAGCCTCCCAAAGTGCTAGGATTACAGGTATGAACTACTGCACCAGACCAGTTATTATTCTTTGATCTCAGTAAAATTTAGAGAAAACGTTCCATATTGTAAGTAATGATCACTGACTAGAGTATTCAGTAGAAATTCCATTTGCACACCTTTGATTTACTTCTCTCAATAGCCAAGTTTTCTTTAATTCTAGGAATGTGGAATTTAGTAAAGGTCTTGGAGATTCTAAATGATTATTGAATAGATGAATTTAATTTGTTTAGATATGTTCATAGAGCCCCTTCAGTATTAGAGCACAGTGAATAAGAGCAGAATGAAGCTCTCAGAAAAATAAGAATTGTATTGGAATCCCACCTCCACCACTCACTAGCTGTGTAACACTAGCCTCAAACTTTAGTTTCTATGTCTAGCAACTGGAGACTGCAGTAGTGCCTACTTATATTTAGAATTGCGTGAGATCATGCACTAAGCACAGAGCTTAGGGTCAATAAGTGTGCTCCTTCTTTTTCTCCTCTTTCTTCTTCTTCAATCAGCTGTCCAAATCGCATCAAACTAATTATTTTGGTCATATATAATAGATCCTTTATGTTTTTGATGATTTGATTTCAGATTATCTTTCTTGAAGGAGGGCGATCTGGCCTACGTATGGTATGCCAGGAAGGAGCAACAGGGCTACAGAATTTTATGCAAGGAGTAGATAATTTCTTGTGCTCTCTTATGGTCAATTTCTCTGTTAAAATGTGAAATTCTGCCATTCCTTTAAGGAAGGTGGTAATGTCATGTTGCTTTGATTTTAATGAGATTTGTTCAGAAGGTAGAACCCTTTGAGGGCTCTTTTATGAAACACCAACCCCAGCTGTTTTACATTCTGCAGGTGTTATGTAAATGTCAAATATTAATGTTTTACTATCTAGTAAAAGAGATGAAATAAGATTTTTGTTGCTGCTTGTTTCATAGGGTGCAAATAAGAGTGGGTCATTGTCCTTTTGATTATTCAGCTGCAAGTCTCTTTGTCTTCAAAAAGTACAGTAAAAATAAATGCCGAGAATGCTTCTATATTAATAAGAAGAACTATGTAGGTAACATTTAGAGAGTACTTAAGTATGGGGGGCTGTACTAAGCCCTCTTCATATATTGTCTCTCCCAATCTTCACAAAACTGTCTGAAATGAGCAAGAGTCTTAGCTTCACATTTGGCAGACAAAGAAGCTGATATTTTTAAACATTAAAGAACTTACTCAAGAATGCAAAGCCAGTAAGTGGCTGAGTAGAGAACTGAATCCAAGTTGATTTCATACCAGAGTCTATGCTGGCGAATGCAAGAGTCATAGGGAATGATGGCGCCTGTGAAGAACTGGAGAGGTTCTGCCCATTCGAAGGGAGCAGCTGCTGCTTGGCTACAGTGAGTATTGTCACACAAGAATGAAGAACCAGTATTGCCAGAAATTCTGAATTTTTAAAGAAGGAAATATTGTAAACCATACATCTGATAGACAAATGGGCAAAAACCCTGAATAGACACTTCCCAAAAGAAGACAAACATATGCTGAGGCAGGAGAATCGCTTGATCCCGGGAGGCGGAGGCTCCAGTGAGCTGCGATCACGCCACTGCACTCCAGCCTAGGTGACAGAGAGAGACTCTGTCTCAAAAAAAAAAGACATACATATGGCCAACAGATATATGAAGAAATGCTCAACATCAATAATGAGAGAAATGCAAATTAAAACCACAATGAGATATCACCTCACACTTGTTAGAATGGTTCTTATCAAAAAGATGAAAGTATTGAAGAGAATGTGGAGAAATGGAAACACTGTTAGTGGAAATGCAAATTAGTATGGAATTTCATTAAAAAATAAAAATAGAACTGCTATATGATGCAGCAATCCCATGACTGGGGTATACCTTCAAAAGAAATGAAATCAGCATGTCAAAGAGATACTTGCACTTTCATGTTCATGGCAGCCTGTCATGTTCATGACAAGATATGGAATCACCCTAAGTGTCTATCAATGGATGAATGAATAAAGAAAACGTGGTATACATACACAATAGAATATTATTCAGCCTCATAAAACAAGGAAATCCTATCATTGTGTCATCAATGAGCCTAGGGAACATTTTGTTAAGTGAAATAAATGAGGCACCAAAAGACAAATACTACAGGACCTCACTTGTATGTGGAATCTAAAAAGGCTAGATTTTTTAGATTCATGGAAGCAGAGAGCAGAAGGTTGGTTTCCAGAGTCTGGGGCAGAAGAATGCAAGAGAGATGCAAGAACTGGGGAGATGAGGGTTCAGTTAGATAGGAGGGATAAGTCAAGAGACATATTATACAACATGATGACTGTTGTTAATAACAATGTATTGTATTCTTGAAAACTGGTTGTAAGTGTTCTCACTATGAAACAATGATACTTATGTAAAGTAATGCGTATGTTACTACTAGCTTGATTTGGCCATTGCACAATTTATACATATTTCAAAATAACATGTTGTACACTGTATATATACATTATAATTTTGCCAATTAAATAAATAAGAAAGAAAATGAAGAAAATCTAGGTTGTCATGTACTCTGTTCTGATTTTTAAATGTTGACAACTCATACCATATTTTAAATCATACTAACAACTCAAAATATTTCGGAAATGATTGAGTCTAAGAGGCTGTCGTTTTGCTTTTCTGAACTTGAGTATAAGAAACTGAAGTCAACTGGGTCTAGAAAGTGGAAGACACTGAATGACAAGCCGGAGACGGTTCTGTTAGGGGTGCAAAAGGAATTGCGGTTTTTGCCATTACTTTTCATGGCAAAAACTGCAGTTACTTTTGCACCAACCTAATTGTTAGACAAAGAGGAGCAATTGAAGGCTTTTCAGCAGTGGTGTGCAGACTGCTGTGCTGTAGAATGATCAGTTTGGTAGGAGTCCACAGATGGTTTGGGGATGAGAGAAAGAGCAGGCAAGATGGCCAGGTTGACAGCAGTTACGTTCACCAAGACAGCTGAATGTCATTGAAACATAAATAGCTGATTTGTACAACTAACAGCTACTTATCACTATTGTCCACCATTTAATCCTGGTTTTCAGAGTATATCAGTAAAAGAAAAACTTATCTGAGTACAAGGGCATCTCACTTTGCAGTATCCTTCCTAAACTTTATCAAATGATAGCTTGTAAATGAACATGAATGCCATTGATTGATCTACAACATCCTATGGTGTGTTCTCTGCCTCATCATCTTCCTCTGACCTGATGTGTATTCACAGTTAGACATTGCTCTCAAGCCATATCTTGACATTGTTGCCTTAGACAGATTAAAAATTGCTAAAGGAGAGTTTCTTTTCCTCTACTTAGAACTCTGTATAAAAAACTAACATTAAAGAAAGATGAAAAAGATTGCCCATGACAAAGTATCCCACTTAGGGAGTGAGATGAGATTTTCAAGTCAAACCCAGAAAATCAAAGTGTTTCTTTAAAATGAAACACATCAGATTAATTTATACCGTGAACACATATTTTATTGTGCGCCTATGTTATGCCAGGAACTGTGAGAAATTCAAATACGATGAAGACAAAAACCTACCTCTCAAGGATTGTATAGTTCAATTATGTGTTTGTTTATTGTTGAAGTTATGTATGAGAATAAAGAAATGCAATGCAAAATAAGAAGTGATACATTTTATAATGGAAACTAGATAACATTCTACATCCCTCATCGAAAGGAGACATTAAATCTATTTAGCGGAATTCAAAAAAGCTTTAAAGAAGAGATGTTGGAAATAGACTTTGAAAGATTAATAGGATTTATACATTATGAGAAAATGAGAGTAATGGCAGTGTTCTCAATAGAAGTAGCAGCATCGGAATGAGGTCAGCAGAGGGAGTGTTTAGGAGATGTTCAGCTTGTCAGGAGCATAAGATAAGTAATAGTATTGGAAAATAAGATTGAAAAGACAAGTTGGAGCCCTAAAACTCAGTCAGGTTTTCAATTTTGTAGGCACGGGGAAACCCTTGAATTATGCTGTTTGGAAGGACAATATAATGGAAGCTGGACTTTGAGAATATTAACCTCACACCAATCCTAACGTGGTATCCCAAAGTGTGGTGTAAGCGTCACTGGCAGCCAGTATGATGATTTTAGATGGTTCCTGAAGGAATATTTGTTTAATAGTTCCATATCAATTTTCATGTGTTCAATTCACAGTTATTAGGCTATTTATATATAAAAATTAGAATTGAGAAAGGATAAACTCATTTCTGGAATGTGAAGGATCCTGACAGTCAAACCCTCACTGAATCACTCCTATTTGTGTCCCTTTAACTGGAGAAACAGTTTTTGTTTGTTTGTTTTTGTTTTTGTTTTTCTTGCAAGGAAAAACTGCTTTCTCTCTTGTCCTTATTGTTGCTTGACCTGCAATAAGAATCCCAGTATCTTCTACTTATCAGGTACTAATGGGGTGAGAAAAACCAGGGGTTGCATTTTGGAACTTTCAGCCTACTGGGGAAGACATGCATTTAACAAAGAAATGCGAATGAAATGGAGAATTTCCACAGCGTCTAGCATACAAAGGAGTAGCATATAGTGATTTGAAATATAGGACTTGCCTTAGTCACAGAGACAGATAATTCTTCCCCGAGGTAGTAATTTTTGAGCTGAAGTCTGGAGTCTGAAGGTTGAGTAGAAATGTGGAAAGGGGCATGATGTTGTAGGGAAAGGATCCTGTGAAAGCTTTGATGCAGAAAAATCAGAATAATGAATCACTATAGCTAGAGTGGAACAAGCCAGAAAGTATGTTGGGAGGGTAGAACGTGCCCTCTCAGGTTTTAAAAACAGTGCTCAAGAGTTTTTCAGTCCTCATTTAAAAGATCATATTTGCTTGATTTCAATTTTCAAAATTTAGTAGCAATATATTATTTAATCCTTTGTTTGGTTTACTTCTATTTATAGTTTACTCTTCACAATAGTAAAAAAATTAAATAAATTTATGACATTCAAACTATGAAGCTGTTTAAAAGTTTGGATGTTTCTAAGTTCATGCAGGTGACATGAATGACTGATATTTGGGAAACATGAAACTGACTTACCTGTCTTGTCAAATGGTGACACATCACAACTGTAGTACCCAAAGTCTGGAGAATATATGTTACCAGGCCGGTCTTAGTATTGGAGACTGTTTAGTCTAGCAAGACTATTACAGGCTCTTACAAATGATGTTATTTGCCCTTTGGCAAAATGATCTCATATATCAGACACTTGTGTTCCCGGTACAATGGTTTATCTTATTTTATTTCAGACACAATAGCCTAGATTCACCATGGGTGGTCATCACTATCTCTGCTCTTCCACAAATATGAACTTTGGTCACTGCTACACATGAAACAAGATATGAGCTCAGGGACCAGAACAACAGTATTTCAGACATCATTATATTGATAGAAATCATATCCCATACTAAGAAATTTTGATGTTTACATTGGCAGCTTGGAAACTTCCCCTGAAGACAAGGCTTTGCTATGACAAAGAATTCTATGAAAACTTTTGCTTGTTAGTGTATGGAATATTGGAGTTTGAGAAAAACTTGAGGTTTGTTTAATCTGAACTCATTCAACTTACAAAGGAAACACCTGAGACCCAGGGAAATGACTTAGGGGAATTATTTACCCAAACTTGCATAGATAGCTCCTGTCTTGAACGCTTCCATCGCACACCTTGTCAGGTAAGAAGAAGCTCACAGAACCTAAGAAGGAGGATTAAACTGTGTGTTTTGATAAGACTTGGATGGAACCATCATCATCAGCCTTTCTCGGCTCACTGGATTCTGTGCTCCTTAGTTCAAACACAACCGGAGTACTTGGTCCGTTCTTAATACTGTTAAAACACTGGAACAACTGCCTGTCTCAAAAATGAGTGAATGGAAATGAGAACACACAGAAGCTAAGTAACGATTTACTTTTCTTCTATTCTTGAATCATGTGCACATTTGGCTATCTCCAGCATGCACCTGATGCTGTCTGAGCCACATTTCACCTTAGAAAAGGATGACCTGTAGCAAGCCATCTGGCTGTGCTGAGAGCTTTAAGCTTTAAGAAACTATATTCAGCTTCAGGAAGAAACTTTATTTGCTTCCCAAGATGCAAATGATGTGGTCATTTAGGCTAAAGAGCAAAATGTTTCCTGTTTAAAAAAAAAAAAAAGTGGAGCAGAAGAGAGGGTTCTTTGAGATTTTTTTCTCCATAAAAATTTAGATCATTTGTTGCTTGAATTATGATACAGACACAACCAGAATCCTGTGGCAGGAAGAGACTAGCAATTGGTTTTTTCCATGAACAGTCTTTTGTCCTGGGACAGAGAGAGCGGTAGCTTTATCATGGTGTTAATTATTTAATTCTTCTATTTTCGGATCCTTTTTCTTAAGCAGGAAATTTCTGAGTCATGATTGCACTCCAATATAGTGTATTACCAGAAAAAGGCACACTAGTAAAGTGTAATAATAGTAAAGAAACATTTATTTGTAACAACTTGAAATACAATTAATGAAGCAGATAATTGATTATACTAAAAAATATTATATAACTGAAGAAAATCACTGTATTTTCCCTTAATTCATAATATTCCCTACTGCATTAAAAAGAGACTTTAATATTCAAATTATCTGTTTACAACTGACCCTGCATCCAAGAAGACTTCACAATAGGGAGATTTCTATCCTTTTCCATTTGGACAAAACAAAAGCATACTGAATTTTCCCCAAGTCTCTTCGTTTCACCATGTCTGCAAGCCATCGGTATAAAAACAATCCAGTTTTTTTTTTTGGCAGGCTCAAACAGGGAGCATGCCTGTCTACCTCTTCTTCCTGACTCCACCTGCAGGAGTAAATACACATTTTATGATACAACTTTGCTTGTGTTCTGGCAACTGCTTAAAAAGGGAGGGCATTAAGATTACATTGACCATTGACATTTTTGAAGATCATTCTCTTCAGCTGTTTGTAATCTAGAATAAGGTTAGTGCTATTTTCAAGGGTTACAGTGATGAACATGGGCTTTGGCACCAGGCACACGTGGTTCCAAATGGTGATTGCCCCACTTATTAGCTGTGTGATCATAGGGAACACACTTAACATCCCTGAGCCTCTGAGAGTTTTTCATTCACACAAAAAGAAGTAATTGCTTCTTTGCAGCATTTTTCTGAAAATCAAATGGGCTAAAATAATGAATGAATATCTAGTAATGTTTGGGAACATCGTAAGTGTGTGACAATTGGTAGTTACTATTTAAATTTTTAAATGTTTCCCCAAGTTCCAAGTTTTCCATTCTTGATAACAATAATTTAGTTCTGTATTCTCAACAGCACCTAACTAAGTGCTTTTTACACAGAATTGTGCTCCATAAGCATTGATTGCATTGATTTCAATTCCCAAGTCTGAATGAGCAATAAAACTGACACGCACTGTGTCTGCCAGGAAATGCACTGGCAAGACTCAGATTGCTCACATGTGTTATGGTCACAGATGTTGGAAATGGTCTAAGACGAGAGAGAAGCCAGGCCTTTAAAACACTTTGGAAGCTGCCCAGCGCTCAGCTTCGCTCATCTTGCAGAAAAGCACAGGACAGGAGACTCTTTTTGAACTGTTCGGTAGCCTTCATTAAAACCGGGGTCCAGAGAGGCTAGTCAAGAGTCTGTTCCATAGTGACTCGGTCTTGTAAGTCAAATTTATTTATCATCATGAGTAAAGAAGACAGAGTCAAACAAGGCACTCTCTTGCAATGAAATAATAATCAAGATAAAGTGTTATGATACATAGATGAAAATGATTCATATTTTAAAAACCAGAAACAAATGGACTCTCAAAATGGGTTATTCGTAGGCAGACCACAAGTGGATGGCATGGTGTCCCTGGGAGAGTAACATCCAAAGTGCTGTTGTCACCTTAAACCAGTGATGACAGGAACCCAGAATGATATTATGAGTAGACGGCTGCCTTGACTAGAGCTATGACTTTAGGTTGAGGAATACAGTCAACCCCTCAGCAACCATTCAGAATGATGGTGTAGTCAAGGTGAAACACCTAATCTCGCTTTCCTTCCTCCAAGCTCCTGCTAGTGTTCCCATCTTAAGCCAAAGGCAGATACCCATTGGTGTAATTTATACATAGGCATAGAGGAGAGAGGAGAAAATAGGGTATAGGTTTGGAGGGCTAATCATCTTTCACAGTGGCTCTACTACAACTGAATATGGAGTGACTTTGGGGTTAGCAGCTCTCCTGTAAAGTGACAATGCACTTATTAGTAGTTATGGTATGTTTTCTTTTCTTTGCCCCCTATTCAGAGGTATATACTACTAGTTCAGAGATTCAAAATAGTGACAAGTTGCTTTTCCTTGTACTTCCCTAGCTCTTTCCCATTATCAACACCATATTCATGTCCTATACTTCCAAATGTGCATTTCCAATAATTACTACCCATGCTCAGTTGACCAAGTAGGAATCTCTCCCTGGTATAAGTTACCATTATTTCCATATGTGTGGTCCCAGGGTAAGTGCCACCTGTCCATCCATCCTTTTTACACAGGGGTGTGAGTTGGGATAAAGGGAAATGACCATTAAATAAGAAATTAATTTGGCAAATGGATAGAATGTGATTTAATAGCATGATCAATCTTTTTCCGTGTATAACAATAACTATTATTTTTAGTCTTTGGGGTTTGCAAGGTGTTTTTCATATTTTTGCTCTATTTCTAAAACATAAGGACCCAAACTAAATGCGATTAGGTGGCTGCTTCAAAGTTATAGAACTACTATGTAGAAGAGTGAAGGCCCAAAGGTATTTCTTATATATGCAAATCGAGAGCTGTTTCTCTTGTACCATATTGGTGTACATGGTTTAGTGTTATTTATTAGATTTGTTTTTCAACCTTTTATGGGAAGAAATAAGGCACAGGAATGTTAAAGTTGGATGGAAAACACATACAAAAGGAATTGCCAGGAAATCCTAAGTAGCCATGGGAAAGCATGATATCTAAGCACCTTGCAGAGCTTTCATCAGTGAAACCAAAGGTAATCAACTCATGCCAGGTGTGTTAGTTCTTTTTCACACTGCTGATAAAGCCCTAGCAGAGACTATGTAATTTACAAAAGAAGGAGGTTTAATGGACTTGCGGTTCCACATGGCTGGGGAGGCCTCACAATCATGGTGGGAGGCAAGGAGGAGCCAGTCACATCTTACATGGATGGCAGCAGGCAAAAAGAGAGCTTGTGCATGGAAACTCCCCCTTATAAAACCATCAGATCTTGTAAGACTTATTCACTATCACGAGAACAGCACAAGGAACACCTGCCCCAGTGATTCGATTACCTCACACTTGGTCCTTCCCACAACATGTGGGAATCCAAGATGAGATTTGGGTGGGGACACAGCCAAACCATATCACCAGGTTACCTGGGACTTTCTGTGTTTTAGCATTGAAAGTCCCACATCCTGGGAAACCCCTCAGACCCACAAAAAAAAGCAGATGATTGGTCAACCTATAGTTAAACCTTACATCTTTCACTATTTGGAGAGCATTACCTTTATGAAGGAATCAGATGCTTCTGCCTACGTATCCTTGGCCAAAGTACATCACATGAACATCCTGGGTTCACTAAGAGGGAGATACATAGTCATCCTACTAGGAGGGAAACACGGGGTCATTACTATAGTCCACCATGACTGGAAATACGTACACTTCATGATTCAGCACAGAGGGAGTGTGGAGGAAACATGGGGAAGTCATCAGGGCTCTACTTTCCATTTGTCATGGAGACCCAGGTTATTAGTCACTGGCATCCTTGAACTTCTGAGTTTTAGATTTTAGAACTGAAAACCACCTCAGAAAACGCTGAGTTCAGCCTTCTGTCTTTAGACAGGTGTGGTGTTACTAACCTTGGCTTACACATGAGGCAACTGATGCCCAGGTGTGGGATCCCTAGGGTGTCCTGGAAAGGAAATGGTAGAGGAAAAGCTAATCATCCAATTCTTCTGTCTTACAATCTTTCTCTTATTTCTTCTCTCTTCACTGCCCCATGGTCTGGAATTTGGCTCAATATCTTTCTGTTATGTCTCCAATTGTTATTTAATATTATTCGCTTTTAAAGTGGAGCCAGCAACATCAAATCTCATAAAAGTAAGAACCCCAAGTATAGTATTCCAAGCAAAGCTTTGTTTTCTTGGTTTACTTTCCTTAATTATCCTAGTAGGTTTAAATGTGAAAACATGATTATATCACTGGGCTTATCTCCTAGCTAGTGTAGAAAAATTCACCCTAAAGAAATCATATAAACTATTGCCATGATACCATAATTGGGTCTTTAACATAAAATTGAATATTGGACATTGCATGAATGTTTCGTTTAGGTGTCTCCAATTTCTTGAAAAAAAAAAATCTCCAAATCATTTTGTCTTGAACTAGGTCCAGAGGAGTAATGAGAAACTCAGAGGTGGTCAGGACTTATGCTACAGAAAGCTGTTTTGAGTTCCTGGATTTAAGAGATGAAGGCCAGAGAAAAAGGGCCAGTTCTGCATTCTCTTGGCTGGATCTTCAAGCTAAAGTAAAATGATAAGGTTATGTATTTGGTCTTCAGTGTCATCCAAGTACAGTGAAAGAATTTTCAAAGAGAACAGCTTGGTGGGGCGGGGGTGGGGCATGCCATTCTTGAACTCAATTGCTTCCTTTCCAACCAATTTGGAAGCCGGAGACAGCCAACAAGAATAAGTGACAAGCCATGTACTAATAACATCAGGCTTCTGCCTACATGTATGTTGCTACTTCCCATACCTTCTACTTGTGTCAATCTTCAGAAATAAGCAAAACAGTACGTAATCCTGGATAGGATTATACTAACCTTACCTAGTAAGGGTAATTTTGCCTTACTAATTAAATGTATGTCTAAGACTATAGTTATGTACATAATTGAAATGCAAATAGCAATCAATAATTGGTTGTTTATTTTTAAGGGATTTGCAGACTTGTTTTAACTGAGTTCTTTTTCTCATTGATTTGATCAACTTTCATTACATTTACTAAAATTTGACGTTTTGGAAACAGGTAATATGACCTCCCATTTCTTAGACGTTTTGAGAAATACAACATATTTTGCTGAAGAAAAATACATTTTTTAAAATCTGTTGTGTTTTCTTAGCCCGAACAAGCTTGTCATTACCACTGTCAGGGATTTTAACATTTGTGTGTGTGCCTATGTGTGTGTGCATGTGTGTGTGTGTGTGTGTGTGTGAGAAGAAGTATAGTTTATCCTCTTAAACACTTGAGGTTATCTAAGAAGAGCTTGATTATATACAGACATATAATGTAATATGATGGAATTTGATACAACAGAGTTTTTCCCTGACTCCTCTACCTATTTCTGAGTATTATTTTTCTCCTCTGTAATATAAGGATCAACTATAATAAAGATATATTAAGTGACCAGAAAACAGAGCTCAACAAAATGTAGTATGAAATAGGACCTGGAGTAGTAGCAGGTATAGCAGCAGTAGCAATAGTGATATTGATCATAGTAATAAAAATCCATAAGTGAAGCAGCAAAGGATATCTTTGTCAGTTATTCTCCTTATCTCAGAGAGGGGCTATGCATGTTATGGCAGAGGTTGGGACCTGACCTTCAACAATATCTGCTATTTTTTTTTCCCTGGATGCACAACTAGATATATTTCCCACTGCACTTTGCAGTTAGATGTGGCTATACAAATAATTTCTAGCCAATAAAATATGATCAGAAATGATGTACACCACTTGTAGCCCTGGATCACCAAAACTTCTGATACGTTCTCTATGCTCTTTTCAACTTCTGAGCTTGAGGAAATGAAGATAGCTTTCAAAATAACTTCTTAAGCCACATAGTAATCATCAACTTGATTGCTTGCCCATTCTTATTGAATGAATTTGAGCTATCATACATGTTGGAGTCTCTTTGTTAAAGCAGATAACCCACACTTAGTAGTACTGATTTCATGCCTTAAACTTGTGGTGTTTACTTAATAGTAATGCAGTAGGTAACCAACAACAAAGAAGCAGATACTAGAATCCATGAAGATGAAGACCCATTTTATGAAGAGTGTATCAGATAGCTATTCCTAAATAACAAACTATTCAAAAAACCAGTGATTTCAATGACAATCATTTTCACTCTCTCACACAAATGTGGTTTAGCTGAGAAACAGCTGTTCAAGACATGGTTTGGCTTGGAAACTCTATTTCAATCTGCAAGCATAGCTGGTTTTGGCTCCTTACTATAGATTGTGCTCTGGTATACTTTATGCAAATTAATTCTGGAGCCCAGGCTACAGATACAGCAGTTATTTAGAGGAAGCTCTTTATACGGTGATGGTGGTGGTGCAGGACTATGAACACAACAGCAAAACACATTTCATATAATGCTTATGACACATCTGCTAACATTCTACTGGGTAAAGCAAGTTGTATGTCTATGCCCAATATCAATGGGCTGGAAAAGTATAGTCTTTCTGCTGAGTTGGAGGAGATGAGGTGAATATTTTCATAATAGGATGCTCACACTGGGGGAAATATTTGGTAAAAACCGTCATTAAAAAATCACTTGGAAAGCAAACCAACTGAGCTTTCTAAAAGAAATTATTGAAATAAATTAGCATGCTTATGTTTATAATTTCTTATGTTTAAACAAAGAACTACAAGAGTTGAGCTCAGAATTTCCAACTTTACACAGAGAAATAAAGGAAAAGACAGAATTCAGAAATGTGGGTTCTCAAAGAGTTGGAAAACCTGAGTGCTGAAGATCCTGAACTGTGGAAAGTAAATAAAAAAAGGCTTTGAGCATCAAAAGCCCAATAAAACTTCTCAGTATTTCAGCTATGCAGCAAAGTTCATATTGATGGTGTTACCTTTCCCCCAAGCCTATTTGTTTCCCTGGCCTCAAGGAAACCATCTTTAATCTGAAAGAAGAAACATGGGTAAGGAAAGGATTCCTAGAGCACGCCCAGGAAGAAACCTTGCATTTAGTTAGTTGATAAAAACACAGGCCTGACCTCAAAAAAAGCCTCCAGTTACACAACAATCTTGGACCTTGAAACCTTCAAAAGTAGAAAGCATGTCCTGAAATCTGTGCAGCCCTTAGGGTTTGTTTAAAGGCAAGCTTTCCTTCAGATTTGGTGCTGGAGGACAATAGAAGAAATGTCCAGTGGGTAGAGTCAAGGCTGGAGAGAATACTGGTCCAGAGATTTCCTCCCAAATAGAAGAATCTGGGTTTAATCAGTTTCTCTATTCTTGGTAGAGGGGTGCTTCATGATGTCTGCCCGTCATTTTTATTTTGTTATTATTTTTGAGAAACAGGGTCTTTCTCTCTTGCCCATGCTGGAGTGCAGTAGCCCTACTATAACTCTGCAGCTTTGAACTCCTGGGCCCAAATAATCCTCTTGCCTCAGCCTCCCCAGTAGTTGGGACTATAGGTGCATGCCACTATATTCAGCTAATTTGTTTTGTTTTTCAATTTTTAATAGAGACGATGTCTTGTTGTGTTGCCCGGGTTGGTCTCGAACTCCTGGGCCCAAGTGATCCTCCCACCTTGGTCTCCCAAAGTGCCGAGATAATAGGTGTGAGGCACTGCACCTGGCCTCCCAGCAGGATTTCATAACTGACATGTGTAGGTAGAGCATTTCTATTTCAAAAATCCAAAATTTGGAATACTCCAAAATCTGAAACTTTTTGAGCACCAACATGAGGCCACAAGTGGAAAATTCTGCACCTGACCTCGTGTGCTGGGTTGCAGTCAAAACTTTGTTTCATGCACTAAATTATCAAAAATACGTAAAATTACCTTCATGCCATGTGTATTAGGTGTATGTGAAAACTACATTAATTTTGTGCTTAACCTTGGATCCCATCCCCAAGATACCTCATTGTCTATATGCAAAGATTCCAAATTCCAAAAAAAAAGGTCAAGTCTGAAACATTCCCCATCCCAAGCATTTCAGAGAGTAGATACTGAACCTATACCAATGACATCTGAATGGCTCACATATGTCCACTTTCGAAATATGAATTTTAATTACAGTTATCCTGTCTTTATTACACCATCGTCTATTGGATGTGGGTGCTTATGGTAGAGCAGATAATGTACTTTTAGTTAATAGTATATTGGACTGTGAAGAAGTACATCTATTTCTGATTGAAAGGACTTCACAGTGCTCAGAAATCCCAGACTTTGAGTTAGATGTACCAATTTGTTGGGACTTTGGGCTGTGTCCTTGGGGAAGGGTGTGTTTTTATGTGTGAAATAGAACACTCATGACAGGTGACAGCTGGAGACACAAAATTTGGAGGTAACTTCAAGCTTTTCACACAAATCCGTGTTTTTCCCCTTTTCTTAGGCACACGGGTAGATTACGTTTTCCACCCTCCTTGTAACTTCATGTGGCCTTACGACTGAGTTATAGCCCACAAAAATGTGAGCAGAAGTGAAAAGTGTATTTTCGAGGCCTGTACCTTAGATGTACATTTTTTATGCTCTCTTTCCCTTCTGGCTGATCAGAATAGATAAAATCTTCAAAACGACCTTGGAAGTCATTTGTTGAAAATGGCAGATTCATCAGCCTGTGGGAAACTCCTCTGATCTTTTTGCCTACCTGCTACTGTATCATGAGCAAGAAGTAAACTACTGTTTTTGACACCATATATATTTTTCGTCTAATTTTTAACCCACCTAAATGAATACACTTAGCACTATCAAGTGACCTAGTATCTGCCAGTGTATTGTGTCCTTTAGGCTAAGGACCATGCAGGTACTGCCTGGAATTTTTGCAAAGCAGTGCCTATCTCAGTGCTTTCAAACGGTAGACCTCTGCTAATGCTGCAGAATAAGGATTGGAACAATGCCATAGTACACGTGGAAGGTATAATTTTCTTTTATTTTGCAGCCAAATTCATGGACCAGTCAGAGACTCTACAACATGTATGCTGTATTTTCCCTCTAATATTTAAATTAGATAGAATGCAAGATAGCAAAGCGTTGAATCAGAAATGTGTTTTATTGTTCTTTAACTTTAATTCCTATAGCATAAGTACTCAGTGAATGTCTGGGGAAGTAGAAATTCCCTTCCTTTTCAAAAATGTAATGTACCAGCCCAAGTCAAACCAATTACTTTTTCTTCTTCTTCTTCTTTGTTTTGTTTTTGTTTTTGTTTTTATTTGGGATGGAGTCTCGCCCTGTCACCAGGCTGGAGTGCAGTGGCACAATCTCGGCTTATTGCAACCTCCACCTCCCGGGTTTAAGTAATTCTCCTGCCTCAGCCTCCCAACTATCTGGTACTACAGGCGCCCACCACCACACCCAGCTAATTTTTTGTATTTTTAGTAGAGATGGGGTTTCACCATGTTGGCTAGGATGGTCTTGATCTCTTGACCTCAAATCCACCCACCTCGGACTCCCAAAGTGCTGGGATTACAGGTGTGAGCCACGGCGCCCAGCTGCCAATTACTTCTTTTAAAATTTATTTATTTATTTTGAGACTGTGTCTCTCTCTGTCATTGGAGTGCAGTGATGCAGTCTCAACTCACTGGAGCCTCAACCTCCCAGGTTCAAGGGATCGTCCTGCCTCAGCCTTGTGAGGAGCTGGGACTACAGGTGTGTGCCACCACACCTGGTTAATTTTTTAATTTTTTTTTTTTTTGTAGAGAAAGTATCTCTTCATGTTGCCCAGGCTGCTACTGAACTCCTGGGCTCAAGAAATCCTTCTCTCTCAGCTTCCCCAAAATGCTGGGATTACAAGGCATGACGCACCACACTCAGCTCCAAGCCCATTACTAATGTACAAAATAGTCCTCTAGATTTTCAGAAAAATGAACTCTGAACATGCAATTCCTCCAGTTGCTTTCATTTGTGATTGTAATCATATTATTATCCTAAAGTTATGGGAATATTTTAGATTTTAGGGATTTCATTTTGTCACATAAGAAGGATTACATTTTATCAGTAGTTTGGTTGCCATCTATAGTCACCCATGTGGATGTAAATATTTTACAAGTCGAAGTGGGCACTCCAATGTATGCTCATGTGGTTCTTGGTCTTAGCCTGCCAACAGCAGCAGACATCTATAAATATCTCACCCGTTTTGCATGCCCTCTGTAAATTGCCTGTGTGGTTCCTCAGATGGAAGATTATTTTTACTATTATTATGTATATTTTATTAGTTATTTAAACTCTCTGAGGCTCAGTTTGCCTGTGTGTAATTTAGAAATATTAAAACCTATCTCTAAGATTTAGAACTAGTATGCACAAAATTTCCAGCCCAGTTCCTGGCTTGGTAATGTGTTCAGTCAATAGGTAACTATTAATCATTTTCTATTTCAAAGAGTCGACACGTGCTATTTAAGTCCATTTAAGGGCGGGGACTCGGGAGACTGAAATATGAAGGGGTGGCCTGCCCCTCCACACCTGTGGGCGTTCCTCGTTAGGTGGAACGAGAGACTTGAGAAAAGAAATGAGACACAGAGACAAAGTATAGAGAAAGAAAAAGTGGGCCCAGGGGACCGGCGCTCAGCATACAGAGGACCCGCGCCAGCACCGGTCTCTGAGTTCCCTCAGTATTTATTGATCATTATCTTTACCATCTTAGAAAAAGGGAAATGGCAGGATAATAGGATCATCGTAGGGAGAAGGTCAGCAGTAATACATATGAATAAAGATCTCTGTGACATGAATAAGTTTAAGGAAAAGTGCTGTGCCTCGATATGCATATGCAAACATCTTCATAAACCTTTTTAGTGCATAAAGAGCAGCATTGCTGCTAGCACATCCCACCTTCAGCCCCAACGTGGTTTTCTCCTTTCTCAGTAAACAGAACATACAATCGGGATTTACACGGAGATGTTCCATTGCCCAGGGACGGGCAGAAGACAGATGCTTTTCTCTATCTCAACTGCCAAGAGGCCTTCTTTCCTCTTATCCTAGTCCTCCTCAGCACAGACCCTTCATGGGTGTCAGGCTGGGGGACAATCAGGTCTTTCCCTTCCCAAGGGGCCATATTTCAGACTATCACACGGGGAGAAACCTTGGACAATACCTAGCTTTCCTAGGCAGAGGTCCCTGCGACCTTCCGCAGTGTACGTGTCCCTGGGTACTTGAGATTAAGAGAATGGTGATGACTTTTCACAAGCATACTGCCTTCAGGCACTTGTTTAACAAAGCACACCCTGCACAGGCCAAAATCTGTTAAACCTTGAGTCACCACAGCACATGTCTCTTGCAAGGACAGGGTTGGGGGTAGGGTCACAGATTAACATCATCTCAAATACAGAACAAAATGGAGTCTCTTATGTCTACTTCTTTCTATATAGACACAGTAACAGTCTGATCTCTCTTTCTTTTCCCCACAAAATACCTCTTTTAACTCTTGACTTCGCTACTTATTACTCATGGGTTTTTGGAAATTATTTATATCCTGTCATTCAGTTTTCTTGTCTGTAAGCAAAGCACAATAATGAGACCAACATAATGACTTGTCATGAAACAAAATAGCATTATTTAAAAAAAAAAATCAAGTGCACACTATCTGGTACATAGTAAGTGCTCACTATGTGGTAACTATATATTTATATATTATATTCACATACAAACACCACACGTGTGTGTATATACATACACATATATGTATACGTGTGTGTGTATATATACACACACACACTTGTATCTCCATATATCTCTTTATATAATCAATTGCTCAACTTTTTACAAAGCTAAATTATTTACCCAGGTCCCCGTTTTGTCAACTCATTGTAGGTACAATGCTTTCTTCTAACAATGCCTGCTAATATGTCATGTTTATTTTCTTTCTTTATTGATGTCATTGACCCACATGTGTTCTGATAAATTAAATTCCATTTTGACTGGTACACTGAGATGGAGTTCATGTATTCATATGCTGAATGACCCTCGTGGGACCTTAACCAAAACTGTCATTTGATTCTTCGCTACGTATGTGTCAAGTTATTAAATGTTAAGCTCTTTCATTTTGTCTTTTTTATGATTATATCCAATTGATCCACAAATGGCCATCTCCTCAAGGGGAAAGTTTTTCGTGATTGAAGGCAATATAACAAAATCTCACTTGTTCAATCAGCCTGTAATTTTAAAAATATTGTTTCTGATTTAGAAAATAGAAAATGAGTCATAGGTATGAGAAAATAAAGTTATATGGTAGCTTAAAAGTAATATTAGGAATCAAGCCATATTCTCAATATAACACTGCCAATAGCAGCATAACAATGATGTTTCTAAATTACAGCAACGTGTGCATGATGTTCTACCCAATGAGTTGCTCATTTGAATCAGACGCCTCTTTCACACTTCAGATCTTTTCAGCCTCACTGGTCTGCTGAGCCTTTCGCCGATTGTTCTAACCCCAGCTACCTCTGTGGCGACTCACCTAACATGGACTTGAGCCAAACTCTTGCAGCCAAAATGCAACAGCACCTTGACTTACGTCCATAATGTGTACCTCAGCTTTCTTCCCCATGGAACTAGAGTATTTTTAGGCTGGCTGGTGCTCATAATGGAAACCTGGAAATGCAAGGAAATTCATGCTTCATTGGGAACCCAAGGGAAAAGGACTCCTCTCTCTCTCAGTTCTACAAATAGAAGGAATATGTACAATTATTTTCTGTCCATTAAAAATTGTAAAAGGGCTTTTGCACAGCAAAGGACCAATTGATCAGGTGAGGAGACAGCCTATGAAATAGAAGAAAACATTTGTGAACTGTTAATATCTCTCCCACAAGGGACTAATAACCACAATATATGGTGAACTCTGAAAACTCAATAGCAAGGAAACAAATAATTTGATTGAACAGTGGGAAAGGATCTAGTAGACATTTCTCAGAAGAGGACATGCAAAGGGCCAACAGGTATATGAAAAAATGTTCAACATCACTGATCATTGGGAAGGAGCAAATCAAAGCCACAATGAGATGTCATCTCACCCCAGCTAAAATGGCTTTCATCAAAAAGACAAAAAATGATGGATGCTGTGAGAATGCTGAGAATTGGAAATGTTCGCACACTGTTGGTGGGAATGTAAATTGTTGTCGCCAGTATGGAAAACAGCATGGAGTTTCCTCAAAAGACTAAAAGTGGAACTACCATATGATCCAGCAGTCCCACTGCCGGGTATATCTCAAAAAAAAAAAAAAAAAAAAAAAAAAAAAAAAAAAACAGAAAGAAAGAAAGAAAATTAGCATATTGAAGAGATATCTACACTCCCGTGTTTATTGAAGCACTATTCACAATAGCCAAGACATGAAGCCAATCTAAGCATCTATCAACAGATTAATGCAGGTGAATGGATAAAGAACATGAATGGATAAAATACACACACAAACACACACACACACACACATATATGGATAAAGAACACACACACACACAATGGAATACCATTCAGCCATAAAAAAGAAATGGGCTCCTGTAATGTGCAGCCACGTTGATGGAACTGCAGGTCATATGTTAAGTGAAATAAACCAGACACAGCAAGACAAATACCACATATTCTTACTCATATGTGGGAACTAAAAGAGTAAATCTCATGGAGATAGAGAGTGGATTAGTGGTTACCAGAGGCTGGGAAGAGCAGAGGGTTGGTGGGGAAGAAGACAGGATGGTTAATAAGCATAAAAACACATTTAGATAGAAGGAATAAGATATAATATTCAATAGTACAGTAGGGTGACTATAGTTAACAATAATGTACAGGTCAAAGTAGCTAAAAGAGAAGAATTGGAATGTTCCCAACAAAAAGAAAAGATAAATGTTTGAGGTGATAAATATCCCTATAACCCCTATTTGATCATTACAGTATGAGTGTATCAGAATATCACATGCACCCCATAAATATGTAAAACTATTATGTATTAATAAAAAATCTTTATTGCTATAAAAAAGCAGCAGAAGTAGTGACAATAATAGTGTCAACTCATATTAAGTGTCTCTTGTATGCCCGGTAGCATGCTAAGCACTTCTCCTGTGCAATTGCTTATTTCCTCTCAGCCTCAGTTTCTTCATCCATAAAATGAGGATGATCTCACAGCTATCTCAAAGCTCAAATGAGGTAATTTATGTCAAGCATCTAGTCCAGTGCCTGGCACATGATAAATACTTAGTATTACCTTTATTATTGCTGTTAATTACTCTTTCAGTTTCTGGAGGACTGACACATGGAACAGGAAATTCTTATCTTAGATTTTTCTTTTCAGATACTAAAATAGAAGCCATGGGTAGAAGAATGCAAATAATTGCAATTCCTTAAATATAAAAATCCTTTCAACAAGTACAGCCATTTTATGAAATAAGCTATTCACATCATTATTAAATTACTCACTGGAGGAAGCCCAGGATGAGTGAATTTCCACTTGGGATACTCTACTCAGTATTTCCAATAGACATATGATGCTAGCCCATATAAAATTTTAAATTTCCAGTAGTCACATGTAAGAAGGAAAAAATAGATTAATAATATATTATTTAACCATCTCTAAAATATTATTTCAGCGTGTTACCAATGTGAACATTTTAATGATATATTCTACCCATTTGTTGTACTAAATCTTCAAAATCCAACCTTTGTTTTACACTTACAACACATATCAATTAGGATGCTACATTTTATCCCAAATATTTGATCTATATCTAATGTTATAACATTCACAGTTGAAAAAGTAGATTCTAATAGTCATATTGTTCCAGCAATGCTTAAAACTTCTGCCATAGTAAAAGGATTTATTTTTACATTAAAATTAAAATTAATTAAAATTCAACAAAACTAAAAGTTATTTTCTCAATCCCATTGGCCAAATTTCAAGTGCTTAATAGCTGTATGTTGTTAATGGCTACCATATTAGATGATACAGCTCTAAAACACAGTTGTCAATCAATGACTGGAAGATTGGGTTAAATGATCCTTAAATCCCTTCCAGTTCTAATGAGTCTGTAATTAAATTAATTCAACAAATACATATTCTGAATACAATATATCCCAAGTATTATACTAAGCTTTAGATAGAATTCAAAGATGAACAAAAGATCATTGTACAAGTTAGTAATACTACTACTGTTTTGACCAATTGGGAAAGACTGATTTACATTAAATTAGTCATTAAAAAAGAAATATGTGGATAATTCTGGAAAAACCTCCAAACAGAAGAGACAGAATTGAATTTGACATCAATTAATAAATAAGCAGAATGAAGATGAAAGATAATCCTGCCTTTCCTTCATTACAGGCACAGTATGAGGAGAAGGTGGAGCAATGTGTGTGTGTATGCCTGCGTGTGTGTCTGTATGTGTGTGTGCTGTAATATTCTTGGGAAACTTGTCCTATATTGAGTTGCTGGAGTATTATTTGGGTATCAGGGTTGGCAAAGTATTATTTGTTACGAGGGCTCAAGATAGAAAAATGAGATGACAGAGCCTCCAGATATGCAGAGCATCTAGCTAAACTATCTAATGCTTAAATCTTGTATATAACATCCCAAAGAAGTTTAATCATTTTTATAACTAACCAGCAACAATCTCTCTCTGCTTATGAACCATTAGATGAAGGCCAAAAATGTATAATTTTCAGCCCTGAAATTTTGATGCAACCAAATTAAGTTAATTTAGAGCATTATATTTTATCCTGAGGTCTAATATGTTTTACTTTTCCATAAACTTGGATGGTGAGAGTCAGCAGCTCTCAAATGAGAAGCCCTGCTTAGTAAAGGAAGGAGACTAACATGAACTGACTGTCTTTTAAGAGCTGTAACTTGATCAGCTGCTTTATATGTGCTCTTCCAATTAATCTTCATAGCAACACTCTGAGTAAATATTATTTATTTCCACAATTCAGAATGTGGGAACTGGTTCTTGCATCTTGAATCTGGAATTTTGGATCTCATGCTCAATTCATTATATTGTGCAGACCTCAGATACGTTGCAATAGCTTTAAGAACATTTAGGTTACGGTGGTATGTGTGCCCCTTCCTTTACAGAGTGGGAGAATTGCCAAGAGATGCCTGCCATGCCCATTTCCCTACATCTTACCATGTTTCCATTGGTTTAGTAAACTTAGCTAAAGAAGTTTTCAAGAATCATAATTAGGTTCTCATGCAGTCCAGTTAGAGTTCCTATGTTCCATATCCACTCATTGCATGCTTAACACCAGCCAACCATGAGTCTCTGGTTACTGGACCAAGTGGTTTAGAAACTGTGGATAATTAGATGACTATTCTCCCTCATCTGTGTTAGTCATTAGTCTTTGTCGGTCACAGGTTACAGATTTTACCACTGGTTTGATTGTTCTTATTTAATGTAACTTTCCAAAAGATATGTGCAATGGCATGATTTCTATTCTAAATATGAGGAAATCAGAGACCAAGAAAAGCAGAATAACTCGTCATATCCTCTGTCTGGTGACAGCACCGCAAGTAGAGCCCAGTATTTCACTTTAATTCAGAACTATCTTTACACCAGCATACCACCTCTTAAAAAATAAAAGAAGTCTCAAAATATAAGTACAAGGGAGTTAAGATTGTTTTGTATATACAGTGAAATAGTTTGTAGATCCAAAGGGAAAGTATGATCAACTAGAAAAGCCACTTCGCTGATGTAATATAAGAGTTCTTATGGTGTGCCAGGCATTGGACTCTCATTATTATTATTCCATCCAATCTTCAAGAACTCTGGGGATAGTTTTTAATTTATTATAATTTTACAGGGATGGAAACTGAGGCTAGGGAAGGTTAGGTTTCTTTCTCCAGGTAACTCAGTTGATAAGGGGTTAGGCTGAACCTAGAAATTCATGCTCTATCCTTGGGTAAGACATGCTTGAATCTTGTTGGATATAACTTTCTGGAAATTCATTTATTTTAGAAATTCACTGCCAAATTTGGTCTGAAGGCATTAGGAAATGCTAAAATAAGAAGGAAATGATTCCAAACCACTGGAATTTTTCTCTTCATTTAATTCAATTCAGCAATTTGTTATATCCCAAACTGAGGTTACATTATTGGAAAATTCTTTAAAATATCTAACATAATGGACAAACGTATCAAAACAATTGGAAAAAAATCTGCAAGGGCTTTATTTCTTAACTAATGAATCAGTTAGCACTTTCATATTTTTTGGTGAAAGCACAGGTATAGCACTTTATACCCATTCCATGAAAACAGCTGCAGTGTGTGTTCAGTTTATTCCCCAAGGTATGGACAAGGTCTAACAGTCTAATTTATGTTCTTCCATTGCCATTTTAATAGATTCCGACTCAGTCTGTATAGCAGTGTCCCTGATCCAATATCTGGCTCTAGGTACATTTCCTTTAGCAGATGATTCTGCTACAATAACTTTTCTTCTATGCTTTCCAAGAATACTCTACAGAGAGCAATTCCATCTTGGCCTAGGACAAGGTGACATAACCAAACTAGTCTCTCATATCCTTGACACTCAGTAATAAATTTGAGGCAATGTAAGTGAAATAGGAATATTGTGACTTCCATGCTGTCAGAGGAATTATTATTATTGATTCTATTATTATTATTCTTATTACCATTCCCACACAAGTGAATCTTAAATTTACTTTTGAGGTATGTTACTTCCTTTGAAAGCGTACCAGCCTGGTTGGGGGAGGAAGTTTGAGGCTGATTCTTTGGGTAAACTTTGTCAAGTCAACTATCCTCTTTCAGCCTCTCTCCTTGTCTTTAAAATAGTCTGTTTCAATGAAATGATTATGAAAGTTTCCTACAGCAAAAAACTTCTCATTTTCATAAAATACTTTATTATGATATTCACTTAGAATGTATCTTAATAAAAATTGCTGCATAGACAAGCTTTCAGATATGCATCATTCTTTTCTCTTCTGTTCCATTCTCTCTAATTATCTTGAAAATTATGCAAACTATATCCCGTTGGTTAAGGCATTTGTTCTGGACCCAGAATACCCAATCCAAATGTTGGCTCCACCACTTATGAGATGTATAAATTAGACCAATCACATACCCTTCATGAGCTATAAACCCCCTGTATATATGGGTAACAATATTATTTACCTATCTCAAAGAGTTGTTGTACAGATTAAATGAATTAACATAAATAAGAACTCAATAAACCTAATAAAAAGCAATTTATTAGTAAATATCACTTATTATTTGAAATTATATATTTGAAATAAAAGCTCAGTGACTGAATAAATTCTTTGAAACTCAACTTAAACATATGTGAAAAGATATTCTTTGCATTTGGTTGGGTTGGTTTTGTTTAGTAATCTTTTATTTGAATATTCATTCATAAATTTGATAATAGCTTGGCTGTGTGTCTGCTCCTTGTTTCTCCTGTTCTCACCATTCTCTGTGTCTCTCCATTGGGAAATGGGAGTTTGAGTTTGATCTGCTAAGCAATAATTCTTCCAGGAATCATAATGTATGAGTTGGAGAGAAGGGAAGATCAGTCTGTTTTTTGGATAAAGAACTACCCCATCACCTGGAGGAGCCAGATAGGAGCCAAATGTATTCTCTGAAGTCAGTTCTACTTAGTAAATGAGAAATTCATTGCAGTCACATTATCAATAGGTCTCTAATAATGCTATACTATATAATTTATTGAGAGTTTATTCTGTGCAAGAAACTGAACTCTGCAATTAATTTATGTAATTAATTTCTTATCCTCTCAAGTTTATGAAAATTGAATTATTAACTCTGTCTTACATATATAGACAGAAAATTAGAAAAGTGAAAAGAGTTCAGGTTCATGCAGTGAGTTGGTGAAAAAGCTTAAATTCTTCTCCCTCCTTCCTTCCCCTCCTTTCCTTCTTTCCTTCCTTCTTTCCTCCCTTCCTTCCTTCCTTCCTGCCTTCCTTCCTTCCTTCCATTTTAAAATCATATTGTATATGCAATAAGTCACTGAAGAAGGAGTCATTCCTATCTTTATATTGAGTCAGAAAACCCAGCTTGGTGCCCAGGTTTTTAAGGAAAACCCTTCACTTCTAAGTTTAGTCAGGGGTTTCCTGAAAGGATGAAATTTTAGAAGCAGGGCATAGGAAACAGCTCAGGGAAGTCTCTTCAAAAGGCAAACAACAGGAAATAAATTTTAAATGACTCTTAACTACCTACCTGCTTATGCTAACTGAAATCACTTGAATGTACAATTTGCTTGAAAACCAAATTACGGTACAAAAATGGTCAGAGACTACAGAAAAGAAAAAAATTGCCATATTGCAAAAAGTGGCTCAAAAATTAGCTATTAAACTACCATTTGCAGTTGATACTTATAGCATGTGTAATATGACCCACTGAAATTCTATCTTATATTTTTAAGGAAAAAAATACTAGTCTAGAAGGTAATGTCGTACATTGGCTAGCTACATGTACTGAAGGAGAGTGGTTGCAGTTTTGAGTCTAGTTGAGATTTTGACTTCATGACCTTTTCTATTTGAGACTTTTCTACTGGAAGTAAAAGGGAAAACACACACACACACACACACACACACACACACACACACACAACCTAGATGATTGAGTGCCAGACACTTACCAATCTTGAGTTGCTTTAATGCAACATTGTAAGGAGGGAAAGAGGCAGGCTTCATAGCAATGGGCCTGTTCTACTTTAAATCTTAGATCCTGCACTTAATAGGTACATGATCATTGCAGTTCACCTAACTTCTCCAACTTTCACTTTTTTCATCCTTGTATCAGAGTGAAAGATGCTTGAGAAAATTATCTTATGCTTGGCATTCTTAAAAGTCTGCCCTCAGGACCTCTTTGAATTGTTCTTTTGTTTAGCAAAGTAGAGAATTTTACATCTCTGGGCAATTCTTAACTCTCAAGGGAGAAAAATTTTACTCAACATCTCAGAATTTTAGGAAAACATACAAGAGCGTTTGTGAGTCAACTTAACATTTCTTCAAAGCCCTTCTTCCCAGCCCCTTTTTCTCCTACCCAGGTAGCACCAATATAATAGGCAAAACTCTAATCTGATAGGCAAAACTGTAACAGGAAAAGTCTGAGGCAATTGGGCATATGCTAAACATTCTAGGTTTGCCGTAAAATAATTTGCTTCTGAAAGTAAGATTAATTCGGCTCTGAAAGGATGGTATTCACTTCCACCCCTGCTTATAAAGATGCTCTAATAAAGATGGTTAGAAATAAGACTATGTATAAAGAGATAGTTCATGGATAGCAAGAAAATGTGTTTAACTGCAGTAAAATGATCCAAATACCTGGTCTATAGTTTTTAACTTCACAAATTTAAATATATATATATATATATCATATATATATTTCTCAAAATATAGACATTTCTCAAAAGAAGATATACAAGGGGCCCATAAACATATGAAAAAAATGCTCAACATTGTTAATGTTCAGAGAAATGAAAATTAAATCCACAGTGAGATGCCAACTTGCCCAGTCAGAATGGCCATTATATATTATAAATTGTATCTTTTAAATATACATTTTTATTTCAATAACTTTTAGGATACAAGTGGTTTTTGGCTACATGGATGAATTGTATAATGGTGAAGTCTGAGATTTTAGTGCTCGTGTCACCTGAGTAGAGTACTTAGTACCTGATACATAGTGTTTTATCCCTCATCCCCCTCCCATCTTCCTCCCTTTTGAGTCTCCCAAGTCCATTATATCACTCTGTATGCCTTTGTGTACCCATAGCTTAGATCCATTTAGAAGTGAGAACAAATGTTATTTGGTTTTCCTTTCCTGAGTTACTTCACTTAGCATAATGGCCTCTGGCTCTATCCAAGTTGCTGTAAAAGACATTATTTTATTCTTTTTTATGGCTGCGTAGTATTCCATGGTACATGTATATCACATATTCTTTATCCAGTCACTGGTCAGTGGGCACTTAGGTTGGTTCCATATCTTTGCAATTATGAATTCTGCTGCAATAAACATATGCATGCAGGTTTTTTTTTTAATATATGACTTATTTTCCTTTGGATAAATACCCAGTAGCAGGATTGCTGGATCAAATGGTAGATTTACTTTTAGTCCTTTAAAAAAGTCTCTATACTGTTTTTCACAGAGATTGTGCTAATTTACATTCCCATCAGCAGTGTATAAGCATTCCCTTTTCACCACACCCATGCCAACATCTACTGTTTCTCCACTTTTTAATAATGGCCATTCTGACTGGGTAAGTTGGCATCTCGTTGTGGATTTAATTTTCATTTCTCCAAAGATTAACAATGTTGAGCATTTTTTTCATATGTTTATGGGCCCCTTGTATATCTTCTTTTGAGAAATGTCTATCCATGTCACATGCCCACTTTTTGACAGGATTATTTGCTTTTTTTTCTTGCTGATTTATTTGACTTCCTGGTAGATTCTGGATATTAGTCCTTTGCTGGATGCATAAGTTGCAAATATTTTCTTCGATTCTGTGGGTTGTCTGTTTACTCCGATGATTATTTATTTTGCTATGCAGGAGCTTATAAGTATATATATTTTAAAAGTGCTTGTGGAAAATTTTAATGTAATGGAATTCCTCTTATTGTATGATCATCTCTATATGCCCTTCTATTAATCTTAAATATTAGTTTAAGATTACTCGTGAGTCTTAAGATTACTGGTGATTATTATTTTAAGATTATTGGTGAATGTAATCCTTTTGGATGAAGCTGTCAAAGGACTAGAACCATATAATAACAAATATAAGCAAATAGCATAAAAATGATAAAATAATAGCAAACATAAAAATGGCATATTGCTATTCTGCAATGGCTCTGCAGCAAAACATCATTTTAAGTTGGATGCTCAACATAAATTATACATTAAAAAATTGACCAGAACTTGAAAACTTTCACAATTGGATCCAATCGTTTCCTTGGAATGTGTGAAGTGTTACAAATGCCGCCTAATTCTTTTTGAAGCTCAAGGCAAAGGCAAAAGTCTTGTAACATACTGAAATGATTTGAATGATTTTACCATAAAATGGCTTGGATTTGCTCATCTGGCTTCAAGTTCAGAAGAATGACCAACAAACTGACTTATGTTCTCAGCAGTGTAGACTCTGAAGGGCCTGAGCAGATGTTGAAGGCTTACTCCAGGCCAATGCATGAGGTTTTTTTTTGTGTGTGTGGTTTCTCTTAAGTGTTTGCTAATATCTACCACATTGCATACTCAATGTCCCTTTTCAACTGGCCTGCCTGCTCATAATATAATGCAGATGATTTCATCTTTGCAGAGCCTTTTTGCTACAGTGAACTGAAGTCTGCAGGGTTCAGACTTCTCTAATAACATCTATGTTTCTTTAAGAACAGGAAAATCCCTTCCCCTTAAAAGGTTTGGTCCTCAGTCATGAGTTCTATAATACAATATTATATGTTATTCCTGTTTAAACAATAGTATGCTTTTCCTCCAAGTACTCATTTAGGCTTCTGCTATATTACATTTTTAAGATATGCTGTACCTGTGGTAAGCACAAATTGCATTTCCTATTAGAGGAGAATAACATCACTTATTTGGGTTAGAAATGCTTCATTTTAAAATAAACAGAACAGAAAGGGTCTCCTTATTCAGTGTTAAATGAAAGAAAAGCAGCCCTTTAATAAAGACAATGAAGGAAATATATGTATGTTTTTTATATTATTTAATTTTATATATTTATTTATTTATTTATTGTTTTAAGACTGAGTCTCACTCTGTCACCCAGGCTGGAGTGCAGTGGCATGATCTCGGCTCACTGCATCCTCCACCTCCCAGATTCAAGCAATTCTCCTGCCTCAGCGTCCTGAGTAGCTGGGACTACAGGCGCCCACCACCACGCCCAGCTAATTTTTTGTATTTTTAGTAGAGACGGGTTTCACTGTATGAGCTGGGATGCTCTCAATCTCCTGACCTCGTGATCCACCCACCTCGGCCTCCCAAAGTGCTGGGATTACAGGCGTGAGCTACTGCACCCGGTCGTTTTTTATATTCTTAAGGAGAAAAAAGAGAAATCAGGAACAATATCTGCCCCAGTTCTGACTTGAACTTGATTTTGTTATCTTTTACTTTCTCTTATATTGAACAGAATTACTTGGTTTGTTTTTTTGTGCCCTCTCCAAGTTTAAAGGCTTAGGTGAAGTAGATAATGTCTTTTAGAATCTGAAATCCTTAGAGGGTTCTGATAATACTATATAAACATTTTATTTTAGATTTTCAGAATGATTTGAAGGAAAAGGGTCATTGAAATCTGCAAAAATGTCCTCTGTTCCTTTCAGCCCGTACTACATTAAACTTAGATAAGTATTTGTCCTACCAGTAAGGGCTCCTAAGATCTATCCCTTCACCATAATGTTGTCAAGCACATATGTGAAACAAGTTGTTACATGTGGCTTTTTATTTTGCTTTGGAGTGTTTATAGAGGCTCTAAGGGCTGAGAAATACATCATTGGTGACAGATAACCCTTCATCCTGAAGTAAAATGGTAGTTTTATAGGAAGACTATGCTGTCAATATTGAATACGTATGATAACTTTCTGAAAACACTTTCTGTTTTGATACTGGACCCTGGTAAATACAGAATGACTGGCCGTGGGACATCCAATGATCACACAATCAGAACTGCCCACCATGATCGGGGTTCAGGTAAATTCACCATATCGTAATATTAGGTGGGGCCAGCAGTAATCCATTCTAAGATGGAAGTGATACAGATGGGTTTAGACAAGAATAGGGCTAGAAGGCACAAGCAAGGGGGAAAAAAACCAAGCTTAGCCTATAGATAGGTCAGTTCAGTATATAGGTGCAAACTGAAAATGAACTGTAGTGCATTATTGCCTACTTAGGAGTGGCACTGAATACAATTTTCAGGGAAAATCATCCCAATGGCCAGGACTTTGAGAAGTAAACCTAGATGTCTTTTCTGTGGAAAGAGAGGTAGCCTGAGGTAATAATAATACAGACACATGGGCAGTGAAAATTGTTTGGCTGGTTAATCAGGGTACCGGAAAGAGTATAAGATTGGGGCAAGGAGTTCTAGAGAAGAAGGATTTGGATAACCTATTGGGCATGGGCATGAATTGTGCTGGATTCTCTACTGCTTATTAATGCTGAAAAGAGAAGATCCACCATAGGAGAGACACTAAGTAACTAAGTAGACTGACTGACTCAGTTAATGTCAACCACTCTAATACTGGCACATTGTGTACATGGAACAGAGTAGGCTGGGCAGCAGGGATGGAGATTGTGCATTGGCCAGATTGCATTGTTTTCCATGATCAAGTCTGATCTTACTACTGCCTTTAATGAATTCCAGACTGCTAGCAACAGAGATCGACTCTGAGCCTCAAATACAGCATCATCCATTAAACAAACAAACCAGCCCATTGGTGGCAATATGTAAGACCCCTTTTACTTTGTTAATCCATGCTTTTTGGAGCTTGGGTTTGTCTTTCCTGCCAGTAGGGATCAGCATGATTAGAGGACTCACAGAGTATTTGACCCATTGACACGTGATTTTATATAACATCAGATGAAGTGACCAACCTCACAGCACAGTAGATTTGACATCAGTTTATCTCCATGGGATCCATTAGTTCTGTCACATTCCACTTCTCACAGGAATTGGCCATCTTTTTAGCAATGGTGCAGGCTGCTGAATGAACATCTGATGCACCAGCTTGGAGAGAATACTTTGGGAATTCTTTATATACCCCAAGTCAGCAAGCATGTATGGTTCTATGTCCCCCAAATGATAGAGCACATAGGTCCTAGAACTAAGCAGTGAATGTAACAGTAGCCTGTTTAATTATCATTCCAAGTGATCCACTTAGGGAATTTGTGCTTCTCATTCTGAAAACTTTGGGATTTGTGGGCTTAGATGCCTTGGTTACCAGAGGGAGAAAGCTTCCACCAGGGAATGCAACAAAATTCTCATTAAAGCTCAAGCTTCAGCAACTACTATTCAATCACTTTAAGTTTCTTGTGCCATGATACTGGCATATAAAGAAAGGACTCACCAACCTGGTAAGTGATTCTGATTATCAAGAGGAGGAAGGACTGCTCTTACATGAGCAGCAAATAATATGTTTGACACTCAGGTGATCCATTTGGGCATCTCTTGGTAATTGTTTACTCAATTTTGATAATAGCTGAACAAGTTTAGCAGCCAAAACTTGAGAAGGACATACTAATGCCTCAGAGATAAGGCTCTGAATTGCTTTAGTAGGTCAGCCGTTGAGGCTAACAGAGGTGTCAGCTGAGGGTGAAGGAATCTTGAATGGGTGGCAAGAGAGGAGTATGATGAATATTAGTTGTACCTTCAAAACTAGCTTCGTTGGTGGAACCTAGTGTTCATCCCATTGACCATCTTCTTGTAAGCTTCCTCCAAGAACAATAACCCTGATCCCAGACCTGATGTATGTGGATCTGAATAGCATAAGGAGTGAATTCTGTGGTGTTCACCTAGATCACACTTTAAAACTGAAGAACTAAATTTCTCATCTCAAGAGTGTTGGTAACATATCTCTAAGCTGAGTCCCTCTCCGGCACTCGTCCTTGGCATTAAAAAGCTGCATTGCTTAAGGTTACCCCCTTTGCTGGGAGAGCCTGGGACAACTTGATATGGGAATATAAAAGCTGTGCCCCTCACCTCAATTTGAAACAACTATGAAGGTCCATTCCAGGTCTAGGACTCTGCATGATTTTCAGAGTCTTTGCTACAAATTCATCACAGTTCTCAACTTCTTTCTCTGCTGAATCCTGACTTCTTTATTATTATTATTATTATTATTATTATTATTATTATACATTAAGTTCTAGGGTACATGTGCATAACATGCAGGTTTGTTACATATGTATACTTGTGCCATATTGCTGTGCTGCACCCATCAACTCGTCATTTACATCAAGTATAACTCCCAATGCAATCCCTCCCCCCTCCCCCCTCCCTATGATAGGCCCCAGTGTGTGATGTTCCCCTTCCCGAGTCCAAGTGATCTCATTGTTCAGTTCCCACCTATGAGTGAGAACATGCGGTGTTTGGTTTTCTGTTCTTGTGATGGTTTGCTAAGAATGATGGTTTCCAGTTGCATCCATGTCCCTACAAAGGACACAAACTCATCCTTTTTGATGGCTGCATAGTATTCCATGGTGTATATGTGCCACATTTTCTTAATCCAATCTGTCACTGATGGACATTTGGGTTGATTCCAAGTCTTTGCTATTGTGAATAGTGCCAAAATAAACATACGTGTGCATGTGTCTTTATAGCAGCATAATTTATAATCCTTTGGGTATATACCCAGTAATGGGATGGCTGGGTCATATGGTACATCTAGTTCTAGATCCTTGAGGAATCGCCATACTGTTTTCCATAATGGTTGAACTAGTTTACAATCCCACCAACAGTGTAAAAGTGTTCCTATTTCTCCACATCCTCTCCAGCACCTGTTGTTTCCTGACTTTTTAATGATCGCCATTCTAACTGGTGTGAGATGGTATCTCATTGTGGTTTTGATTTGCATTTCTCTGATGGCCAGTGATGATGAGCATTTTTTCATGTGTCTGTTGGCTGTATGAATGTCTTCTTTTGAGAAATGTCTGTTCATATCCTTTGCCCACTTTTTGATGGGGTTGTTTGTTTTTTTCTTGTAAATTTGTTTGAGTTCTTTGTAGGTTCTGGATATTAGCCCTTTGTCAGATGAGTAGATTGCAAAAATTTTCTCCCACTCTGTAGGTTGCCTGTTCACTCTGATGGTAGTTTCTTTTGCTGTGCAGAAGCTCTTTAGTTTAATTAGATCCCATTTGTTAATTTTGGCTTTTGCTGCCGTTGCTTTTGGTGTTTTAGACATGAAGTCTTTGCCCATGCCTATGTCCTGAATGGTACTACCTAGGTTTTCCTCTAGGATTTTTATGGTATTAGGTCTAACATTTAAGTCTCTAATCCATCTTGAATTAATTTTTGTATAAGGAGTAAGGAAAGGATCCAGTTTCAGCTTTCTACTTATGGCTAGCCAATTTTCCCAGCACCATTTATTAAACAGGGAATCCTTTCCCCCATTTCTTGTTTCTCTCAGGTTTGTCAAAGATCAGATGGCTGTAGATGTGTGGTATTATTTCTGAGGACTCTGTTCTGTTCCATTGGTCTATATCTCTGTTTTGGTACCAGTACCATGCTGTTTTGGTTACTGTAGCCTTGTAGTATAGTTTGAAGTCAGGTAGCGTGATGCCTCCAGCTTTGTTCTTTTGACTTAGGATTGTCTTGGAGATGCGGGCTCTTTTTTGGTTCCATATGAACTTTAAAGCAGTTTTTTCCAATTCTGTGAAGAAACTCATTGGTAGCTTGATGGGGATGGCATTGAATCTATAAATTACCTTGGGCAGTATGGCCATTTTCACGATATTGTTTCTTCCTATCCATGAGCATGGTATGTTCTTCCATTTGTTTGTGTCCTCTTTTATTTCACTGAGCAGTGGTTTGTAGTTCTCCTTGAAGAGGTCCTTTACATCCCTTGTCAGTTGGATTCCTAGGTATTTTATTCTCTTTGAAGCAATTGTGAATGGAAGTTCATTCCTGATTTGGCTCTCTGTTTGTCTGTTACTGGTGTATAAGAATGCTTGTGATTTTTGCACATTAATTTTGTATCCTGAGACTTTGCTGAAGTTGCTTATCAGCTTAAGGAGATTTTGGGCTGAGACAATGGGGTTTTCTAAATATACAATCATGTCATCTGCAAACAGGGACAATTTGACTTCTTCTTTTCCTAACTGAATACCCTTGATTTCTTTCTCTTGCCTAATTGCCCTAGCCAGAACTTCCAACACTATGTTGAATAGGAGTGGTGAGAGAGGGCATCCCTGTCTTGTGCCAGTTTTCAAAGGGAATTTTTCCAGTTTTTGCCCATTCAGTATGATATTGGCTGTGGGTTTGTCATAGATAGCTCTTATTATTTTGAGGTACGTTCCATCAATACCGAATTTATTGAGCGTTTTTAGCATGAAGGGCTGTTGAATTTTGTCAAAGGCCTTTTCTGCATCTCTTGAGATAATCATGTGGTTCTTGTCTTTGGTTCTGTTTATATGCTGGATTATGTTTATTGATTTGCGAATGTTGAACCAGCCTTGCATCCCAGGGATGAAGCCCACTTGATCATGGTGGATAAGCTTTTTGATGTGTTGCTGAATCCGGTTTGCCAGTATTTTATTGAGGATTTTTGCATCGATGTTCATCAGGAATATTGGTCTAAAATTCTCTTTTTTTGTTGTGTCTCTGCCAGGCTTTGGTATCAGGATGATGTTGATCTCATAAAATGAGTTAGGGAGGTGAATCCTGACTTCTTAACTTCCCTGCGGGTGGCAATCCTGAAAGTGCCTCAAAATAATCCTGCAAGCAAACCTCCCTCTGAGTCTACTCCCTGGGAAACTCAACCTTGTAACATCCTTACATTTAGGATAATATTGCAGCTAATAAATCTTTTTTTTTTTTTACTAATATTTTATTCTTATGTATTGTGAGTGTGTGTGTGTACATATACTCACTATCAACGTCACTGGAGAAGCAAATCAATTAACTAAAAATTTCATTTTCAGCAAAACTTTCTTGAAAGACCTTTTGGAGAGAGATCCTGGAGAACCATGCTCAGCATTTGATTTGGAGGTGACTTTGAGGCCAAAGGTCTCTGAAATGTGAGCTTTTCTGATAATGATAGAAAATTCAGTTCTAACTCTGGCTTCAGCATTTCCTAAACAAACAACTTGAATTACTACAAAAATTACACTTAAAAGTTGACTATATATATTTTTTAACAGTTCTAACAATCACATCAGGACCTCCATTTGAGTCTGTTTTTGTTTTTGTTTTTGTTTTTCTGTTTTGTTTTGTGTTGTTTGTTTGTTTTTGCTGCTATATCAAGAAACCACAGACTGGGTAATTTATAAACAATAGAAGTTTATTTGGCTCATGGTTCTGGAAGCTGGGAAGTCCAAGATTGAGGCACCACATGAGGGCCTTCTTCCTGCATCAGAATATGACAGAAGGCACCATGTGGTGAGAGGGCATGCAAGAGAGAGAGAGAAGAGGACAGAGGGGTCAAATTAATCCTTTTATTAGGAACCTTCTTGTGGGATAACTAACCCACTCCCAAAATAATGGCATTAATCCATTCATGAGGTCAGACTCCTCATGACCTAGTCACTTCTGAAAGCTCCCACCTCTCAACAATATGACATTGAATTTCAGACACATGGACTTTGGGGATACATTCAAACAAAAGCAGCTCCTTACCTCTCTGCTGTTCTTTATGATTTACACATAAGATTTCACAACAACCCTGTGACTTAGGTAAGGCAGGTATTGTTATTCTCTCTTCCATAAGATAAAACTGGGATGCAAAGAAACTTAATGTGTTTCCCAAGTTTATATAGTTACTAAGTGGCAGCAGTATCAGAGGTCTGGAATTATTTGACTAATATATAAAAAAATGAAAGAAGGAAAAATCAACATTGAAAAATGTTGCTATACTTTAAATGTTTATATTTAACGTATCGTACCTTTTACATGCCAAAACACAAAGAAAATATTTATACTGAACATTATGTAAATTAATTTGGAGATATTGTTGTTAACAAGCTTCCTTGTAAGCAACATAGAATTTATATATTTGTACCACCTTTTAAAAGAGTGGTTCTGGTCAAATAACCTTCTTATGTTCTGTCTTCATGCCATTGATTCCTATGCTCTAATCTAAGCCCAGGGCTCTTTCTATACCATTATTTTCTGAATTAAACTTGGGTTTTTATTTCTGACCTCTACATTCCCTTTTCACTTAAGCTTATTTTTTATAAGAAGATTTATTTATTATTATGGTTGCATTTTCTTTTATCCAACAAAATATCCATTTTTTTCTGTACCTTATAAGAAAATGAGTCCTTCACCTTCTTCTCTCACCCACATCCCCACTATTTCTAAATAACTACATACACACTTTTCTATTTTTGGTAGATTTATTCTTTAGAATGGCTTTGGCTATGATAAACTTTACTTAAGACATTAATAATTCTTGACAAGGGCTTCTTTTGTATTTTAACTTTGAAAGGAAACCTTACTCTGCATAATTGCCCCATTCTTAACTGTGGTATAGATTGAAAACAGCAAAAGCTGATAACAAACAGCTTTGCCCCAAGTATACAAACTTCGGGTCTGCTTTTTTCTCTGCAGAATTTAGCTTTTAGCTACACATGGAGAATTTTTTAGTAAATTTAGGCTTGGAGATGGAAGAGAGAAAAAGGAACAAAGACAGTTTAGACTTTGATTTGAATTCTCAGTAATCAAAAATAGTTTTTCTTATATTTAAAGAATAAAGTAAGAGATATTTAATAAACTTTACATACTAATAAAAAACAAATTACAAAAAGACCAAAAACTTGAAGTTGGGGTTTTGTATTTTTGGTTACTATAAGAGATTTAAATGTGGCAAAGTGGACATTGTATTTTAATATCTAGCACAGATTTTCATTCAGAAAGACAATTGTCTTTGTTTTAAACACAATTTAATAGATGTGTTTATAAAGATAAGGCCTTCTAGAAATAGCAGAGATAATTCAATGAAGCAGATGAGAACATCAGTTCATTCATGAATCAATGAAACAAACTTGTCCAAGAAAAATACAATAATTTTGAGATTGGAGGAAACAGAATAGAGAAGGTGAGTGTATAGTCCATTCTCACACTGCTATGAAGAAATACCTGAGACTGGATAATTTATAAAGAAAACAGGTTTAATTGACTCACAGTTCTGCATGACTGGGGAGGTCTCAAGAAACTTACAATCATGGCAGAAGTCACTTCTTCACAGGGCATCAGGAGAGAGAATGAGCACTAGCAGAAATCCCAGACACTTAAAAAACCATCAGATCTTGTGAAAACTCTTTCACTATCACTAGAATAGCATGGTGGGAACTACCCCTATGATTCAGTTACCTCCCACTGGGTCTCTCCCATGACAGGTGGTGATTATGGGATTACAATTCAAGATGAGATTTTGGTGGGGACACAAAGTTAAACCATATCATGATGCCCCTTGCCCCTCCCAAATCTCATGTCTTCACATTTCAAAATACAATTATGTCCTTCCAACAGTCCCCCAAAGTCTTAACTCACTCCAACATTAACCCAAAGGTCAAATCCAAAGTCTCATCTGAGACAAGGAAAGTCCCTTCTGCCTATGAGCCTGTAAAATCAAAGGCAAGCTAGTTACTTTCTAGATACCATGGTGGTACAGGCAGTGGGTAAATACACCCTCCAAAAATGGGAAAAATTGGCCAAAACAATGGGGCCACAGGCCCATGTAAGTCCAAAATCCAATAGTCATTAAATCTTAAAGTTCCAGAATGATCTCCTTTGACTCCATGTCTCACAATCAGGTCATGCTGATGAAAGCTATGAGCTCCTATTGCCTTGGGCAGCTCTGACCCTATGGCTTTGCAGGGTGCAGGCCCCCTCCTGACTGATTTCACAAGCTGGCATTGAGTTTCTGTGGCTTTTCCAGGCATGGTACAGGATGCCAGTGGATCTAGCATTCTGGGGTCTGGAGGACGGTGGCCCTTTTCTCCTACCTTCACTAGTCAGTGCCCCAGTGAGGACTGTGGTGGGGGGCTCCAACCCCACATTTCCCTTCTGCACTGCCCTAGCAGGAGTTCTCCATGAGGGCTCCACCTCTGCACAAACTTCTGCCTGGATATCCAGGCATTTCCATACATCCTCTGAAATCTAGATGGAGGTTCCCAAACCTCAATTCTTGACATCTGTGTACCCACAGGCTCAACACCACATGAAAGCCACCAAGGCTTGGGGCTTGCATCCTCTGAAGCAATGGCCCAAGCTTTACCCTGGCCCCTTTTAGCCATGGCTGGATGCATGGAACATGAAGCAGCTGGGATGCAGGGAAACATGTCACAAGGCTACACAGAGCAGTGGGGGACCCTGGGTCCAGTCCAAAAACCATTTTTCCCTCCTAGTCCTCTGGGCCTGTGATGGGAGGGGCTGCCACAAAGGTCTCTGACATGCCCTGGGGACATTTTCCCCATTGTCTTGGTGATTAACATTTGGCTTCTCATTACTTATACAAATTTCTGCAGGCTGCTCAAATTTATCCCCAGAAAATGGGTTTATCTTTTCTTTCATGTAGTCTGGTTGCCAGTTTTCCAAACCTGTATGCTCTGCTTCCTCTTGAACACTTTGCTGCTTAGGAATTTCTTGTGCCAGATACCCTAAATCATGTCTCTCAAGTTCAAAGTTCCACAGATCTCTGGGGCAGAGACAAAATGCTGCCAGTCTCTTGCTAAAGCATAACAATGCTAAAGCATAGCAACAGTTACTTTTACTCCAGTTCCCAACAAATCCCCCATCTCCATCTGAGACCACTTCAGCCTGGACTTCATTGTCCATATCACTGTAAGCATTTTGGTCAAAACCATTCAACAAGTCTCTAGGAAGTTCCAAACTTTTCCACATTTTCTTGTCTTCTTCTGAGCCCACCAAACTGTTCACACCTCTGCCTGTTACCTGGTTCCAAAATTGCTTCCACATTTTTGGGTGTCTTTATAGCAACATCCCACTCCTGGTACCAATTTACTGTATTAGTCCGTTTTCACACTGTTATGAAGAAATACCCAAGACTGGGTAATTTATAAAGAAAAGAGGTTTAATTGATTCACAGTTCCACATGGTTGGGGAGGCCTCAGGAAATTTACAATCATTGTGGAAGGCACCTCTTCACAGGATGGCAGGAGAGAGAATGAGTAATAGCAGGGGAAATCCCAGACATTTATAAAACCATCAGCTTTCATGAGAACTCACTATCATGAGAACAGCATGGCAGAAACAGGCCCCATGATTCAATTACCTCCCACCAGATTTCTCCCACGACACACAGCGATTATGAGATTACAATTCAATATGAGATTTGGGTGGAGACATAAACCCAAACCTTATTACAGAGGAAAAGTAAGAGGGAGAGGAGGGCTGAACAATGATGTTGAGGACTTGAGCAGAAATATCAATCAGAGGGTAATTTCAGAGGCAAGAGTGACTGGCAAATTCTTAAGAATGGATGCCTATGTGGAAGATAGACTTCCTAATACAGCTGCAAGAATATCTCTTCCCTCATTTGCTCTACAGCAACTCTATCAATCCTCTATGACTGAAGTGGAGCAAGTCCCAGCATAGCCCCTACGTAGCCTAACAATGTCTGTTTCCTGTCTCTTGAAAGCATTTTCAGTGAGGGGTGGGTGAGGGGACAGAAGTCAAGACCAAGAGAAAGATGCCAATTTATAAATATACAAGTAGCTGATTTCTTTATTCAGTAAAAACAATACCCTGAATGCAGCCAAGTCAACAGCAAGTGTCTGTGAGATGTAGTAGATTTTCAGCTGTATTTATATGGAATTAAAGCTTTATCATTGTTAGACATTATTCTACTTTTAGTAAATAGGCAGCACACACTCAATTTATATCACTAGTTAGGACCTGTTTTCCTTAATTATTTATCGGGCTTACTTTGATGTTGTGTTTTTCACAATTCTGTATCAGTATTGCCAAAGATTTCCCCTAGCAGTATATGTAGCACCCGTAATTTATCACTTCCTTCAACAGTCCTGAGTAAGGTAATATTAAGTTCAGTTTCCCCACAGAAAACATTCACTACATAAGTAGTGCAACTACCCTGAGATCACCTTGCTAGAGGAAGCTCAAGCCTTGTGAAGAGGCCCTGGGAGATGTGACTTTGTGGATAGAGAGGTCAAAGAGCATAAAGGGACTGGATATTTGAGTGAAGAAGCCATCTTGGAAGAAGATCTTTCATCCACAGCTGCTCAATGGACTCCATGTTAGTCGGAGATGAACTGTCAATGCTTCCTCAATTTTTGGCCTAAAATATTATAAGCCAATACAATGGTTCTCTTAAGGCACTTAATTTCGGAATAAGTTGTTACTTTCTAAGGGACTACCAGAAGAGTTTAGTATTTTATGTTTTTTATGTGATGTTTTATATGTGGGCTCTATTGTACAAAATGTTGAGTCAGACCTGCCACACAAACTTATTTGAAAAGTGTTATGGAGAAATCATTCAAAAGGACTATACTATACATCTGAACTGGTCATGGACAGACTGAAACAAAAAAGTCTCTGGACGGTGACAAACAAGTAGAGAGGAAGAAATCAGCGAGATAACAAAATTAAATTTAGGTAAATCCCAGTAAGTATGCTAGGCTTAGGAGAGGGCATTGAAACCCATCTTATTTAAGTTGCAAAGATAAGAGTGACCCGAGCTGACAGCTGAGTAACAGTTGAAATTCCCAAAGCTGTAAGTTTCAGATCACTAGTAATTAGAATAAGAGAGAAAATTTCACAATGACTATTTTAAAAAATGATCCCTTAACTTAGTAAATTCAAATGCCTTGTATCTGCAGCTTCTAGGAAAGTATGTGGCATAAAGTTTGCAGTCAATAAATGTTGACTGTGTGACTGAGTAAGGCAAGTTGAATGGTCACCAACTAGTGAAATATAATTAAGGTCTTTTCCATCTATCTCTACATTCTGGTGAGGTAATAAACACCAAAGATATAATTGCCTTATGGTGGAAGAAGGTGGTCCAAGTTGAGACTCCAGTTATAACTTGTTAGAAGAATCACTGGGAATTCTTCCATGCTATGCCTTTTGTCTCCATTACTGCCCTTTTATTCATGCATGGATATTTATTTTAGTGATTTTCTAATTAACATTTCTATGTTCATTGTCTTGTGCCTCAAACCTTTCCTTCTTTCTGTCCCCATCTTTCACCCTGTATCCACAAGCTATGCTGAAGTGCCCTTGTTTTAAAAACTCAAGGCACTCGATATTCACTTTTATCTTAAGGCTGAATTACCCATTTGTAACACTTAGAGAGTAGGTACTATACCTCATTTATTTGAGATATCCAGAGCCTAAAATGCTACCAGGCATGTAGCATTTGTTTGCAATAAATTGTTAAACTATATAGCTCAAAAATATCACTTCTACAGTTGTCAAGCCATTGTTATAACAGGTTTTATTTCCTCAAAATCACTTTTAGGGTTTAACTATTTCCTATTTATATGCATAAATACTTAGGTAAGTGGTGACTCCTCAAGCCCTTAATTTCTATCAACACTTTTTCAGGACTCTTTGCTAAGATTACAAGATGGATGAGAAGGGATACTATTTGAGAGAAATAAAAAAACACTGAAAAGACAAGTACAAGGCTCTAAACACACAGTCCCTACTTTAAATTATTTGAAGTAGAAAGATATATCTGGAAAACACTCTATTGCATGGTTAGGCATCAAGTATTAAATCATTTCATTTACAAAATTATTCTTGTTTAAATATTAGGTCAATAATATAACCAAAGGGTGAGTTACTAAGTCAGTCAGTCTGCCTGGCCTCTTGCATAAATATTTAAATTATCTGTTATGGTGCCCCTCCTCTTTGGAATAGCAGCACCTCAGGGAATGAGTCATGTATGTTTCATCTTTGAACCTTCTACTAAGCACAGTGCCAGGCACATAAGAGATGCTCAGTAAATGTTTGTTTAAGTAAATAAAACCTGAATACTGTCTTAGTCTGTTAATGCTGCTATAACAAAATACCTAAGACAGTAATATATAAGGAACAGGTATTTATTATTTTCCCAGTTCTAGAGGCTGGGAAGGACAGGAGCAAGGTGTCAGCAGGTCAGTTGTCTGGTGAGGGCTACTCTTTGCTTCCAAGATGGCACCTCATTGCTGCATCTTCCAGAGTGAAGGAAGGCTGTGTCTTCACATCACAGATGTAGTAAAAAGGAGCCAAACTCCCTCTGTCAAGCCCTTTTATAATGGCACTACTTCACTGATTGGGGTGGAGCCCTCAGGACTTAAACATCTCCCAAAAGGCCCTAACTCACAGTACTGTTGCATTGGGATTAAGTTTCCAACGCATAAATTTTTAAGGACACATTCATACCATAGTAGATGCCAAATCACTGATTGTGCTGAAGTACTGATTATTTTGAAGTGGTAGTATGGAAAGGAAAAGTATCACTAGGTCTACAAATGAGATATGGAGAAAGTTGAGGTAAGCCTGTGCACAGGTAGAGACATTAAAATATGAAAAAACTACACACCTGCCATTCACTTTTATTCTGATGATTCAGTTGCTCTAAATTTAACATATGCTCACAATATGGACATTGGGTTAGAATCTTTTTTTTTTTCTTGCTGTGGTAAAAATCTTCCACTTTAACATGTGCTTCAAAAGTTATTATTTTCTGAATGAATACTGCTGTGTGAGTCCAGAAAAGTGATAAGTGAAAATCCATACCAATGATTAAGAAGGAATTGGCTTTACTGGGAGCATGCACCTTAATTGTTATATTGTTTTCTTTCCCTTTTTTTGAAACTTTATTTTTGTATCTATCTTCTTGGTTTTGGTTCATGGTGATGGGGTGTGTATACTCTTAAATTTCTCTCTGAAGTGTCAATTAATTTAAACGTGTTTTGCATTTCTACTTAGTTTAACAAGCATAAGCTTTTTGGTTAGTTGACCTGAAATTGTTGACCCATTATCATATCTTTTACTTCATACATTTTTAAAGTACTTAAATATATTTTTAAATTAAGAGATATGACATAGTTACTTAGGGTCACAAAATACATTTAACATATGAATGTAAAATGAATACCTGTAGTAATCACTAAGGTTAAGAAATAATATAGTGACAATACCCCAGGAACCAACCTTTCTACCCTGGGCATTTTTTTTCTCAATATAACTCCCTTTCACTTCCCTCTTAAACTTCTATACACCTTTGCTTTCTAATGGTAGTAGCAAATTACCACAAACACAGCAATTGAAAACAATGTAAATGTATTATCTTGCAGTTTCCATGGTTGAAGAATCTGGACATACATTAGTTTTGTCTTTCGTTTGTGGTCTCATAAAGCTGAAAGCAAAGCATTGGCCAAACTGCCTTTCTTTTCTGGATCTCAGATTTCCATTTCAGGTTTATGTGGTTGGTAGCAGAATCCAATTCCTTGCAGTTGTAGGACAGAGGGGCACCTATTTTATTGAGTATGTTATGATAAGTCACTTTTCTCTTGCTGCTTTTAAAATTTTTTCTTTGGATTTACCTTTGACAGTTTGATTATCATGTGTCTAGATTTGGATCTCTTTGTGTTTATCCCATTTTAAATTTGTTGAGCTTCTTAGATGTACAGGTCAATGTGTTTTGGAAATTTTTTGATAATTATTTCTCCAAATAGTCTTTTGCCCATTTCTCTGTCATCTACTTTTGAGAATCATACTGTATATACAAATTTATGAGTTGGCCTGCTTGATGGTGTTCCATAGGTCTCTGAGACTCTGTTAACTTCGTTCTTTTTTCTTTTTGTTCCCAGACTAAATGATCTCAATGTCTAATCTTTCAGTTCTCTGCTACTTTATTCTGCCAGCTCAAATCTGCTATTGAACCTCTCTAGTGGATTTTTCATTACAGCTATTGTATTCTTCAATCCAGGTTTTCGTTTGGTTATTTTCTATAATTTGTACCTCTTTATTGATACCCTGTATTTGGTGAGACATCATTTCCATTTGATTTTTTTTAGAGATGTCTTTCTTTAGTTATTCGAACATATTTAAAGTAGCTAATTTAGACATTTTTGTCTAGTAAGTCAAAAGTCTTGACTTCTTCAGGGACAGGATCTACTGTGCATAGAGCATACTCTTTTGGTTTTTAGCATGTCTCATTTTTTGTTATTGAAAACTGGACATTTTAAGTAATATAACATAGCAGCTCTAAAAATAATTCAGTCCTCCTTAGGGCTTGATGTTGTCACTGTTTGTTTTTGGTTTTGGCATTGCTGTTATGATGGCCATTATTATTGTTGTTGTTGCACCTATTTGTTTGGTTACCATCCTGAACTAACGTTGCAAAGTCTTTATTCTTTCCTATATATTGTCCATGAGGCCTCTGTTTTGCTAGCCTACTGGTCAGTTAATGACTGGACAGATATTTCTTAAATGCCTGGAACCAGTAAGTCTCTCAGCTATTGCTGAGATGCTCTGTATGCATGTTGGGGCACATCTTCAGTGCTCAAGCAGGTAGTTCATATTTCTGCCTTAGCTCTTATTTTCTGCATTTGTAAATACTGTCAGAAGTAAGAGCCATTGCCTTTATGGTTCTGTACATGAACACAGGTCATGCACACAGGTGCAGTGTTAAATAATTTGACAAATCTTTTCATCTGAAAGGCTGCTCACACTGAATGAAAAATAAAGAGATACAAAAAAGACAGTTTATGGGAGTCAGGGTTTCTAGGAAACTTTTAGACAGGTCAAATAATGACAGTTCTGTAAATGTTGCTATTGGGGAGGTTCAAATATGTTCTGCCTATCTAGTGATTGTTAAAGTTCTGGTTATCACCATGACTATGGGACTGCTAGTATTCAAAACACCTGTGGAATTAGGGAGTAAGGTATTGGAATAGGGTAAATTAAAATGCCAGATGGCTTTCTATTCTTACCAGGACTCAGCCACTTTTCTGGAATAAATGCTGTCTAGGTTGTTAAAAGTCTTTGGTTAGTTTCCAGAGTTTTGAAAAAGTTGATTTTGGTAATTTTTGCATGTATTCTCATTGCTTTAATGGAGGAGCAGATACTTGGATTTCCTTATTCTGCCATTCCTACTCATGTCCCTGTCATGTGCCTTGATGAAAAAATGATTTTTGTTTTAATATATTCTACTTTATTAATTTTTCCTCTGTAATTTTGAGAAATCCTTTCCTACTGTGTGATCATACTCTAATACATATCATAGAATATTAATTTTTTACCATATTCTTGGGTTTACGCTATTGACACTTGGTAAATTGACATACTAACTGATATTACAAACCATTGTAACGTTATTTTCAAATTGATTGCTATCAGGTGGTAAATAATCTTACCAGAATTTATATACCAAATCAATCTTTTGAAAATTGTATTTCTTCTCTTCACCTCAGGTTTAAATCTTGGAATCATGGAACCAGAGGGTATTTAATGATCACTTAATTACCTCGACCATGTATGTGGTTTTTCATTCCTGCTCTCTGATTAAATGTGGTGCTTTCTTTTTGTGTGTTTGCAGAAATAATATTCTAGAATCAGGGAAAGTTGGTATAACCTATTGTACAGTGAGATCCAGAAATGCCCAATGGAAAGACCACACAATACACTAAAAGACTGAAAGTCTAAGATGCAGAGAGAGATTAAATCTGACCAATAAAATATATTAGTAATATTGAGGGACATGCAACTGTAGACATTTTTTTTTCTTGTCAGGTAGACTGATAATAAATTTTTTTTCTATAAAAGGAGATTGCTTAAGTTGAGTGATCACCTCTCCATATTATTTTATATTTACACTTCCATAACAACTGACATATGCCACAATCACATTTCTTCAAGTTTTACCCAATTTAAAATTTTACTAAACTACTCCAGGTATTAACAGGCAATATTTTAAGGGGAACTCTTTGTTCAATCCACATGGGTAAGGAGATAAGAAAACTAGATAAAAAGCTTCTGTATAAAATTTTATCAACCATGTATCACAAAAACCTGAGTCACTAAAGAAGTATCTAAATCCCAGTGGAAATGCCTGCTAACCTGTTGATAAAGGCAAAACACCAATTTTTATTTTCATTTCAAGAGAAAATAGCCTCTCAGCAGTTTGATGGGTTTTAAGAACACAAACTACCAGACGCTTCCTGATGAGGGCCACCTGCTCTCTCCTTCCCATAGAAGGTTTCCTAGGCCATCCTCACTTCCATTCTTCTGTTGTTCATTATGTATCTGGTGTATGCATGAATACCAATGGAGATCTTCCCCAGCTGGTACTTCCTGTTTTAACTGTCTGGATCTTTTCCTTTACTAGCTTGGAAGAGTTTTATAAGCTTCTCCCAGGGTGGTCAAATGTAGCTGTTTTTCCTAGCAAAACATACAGTCCCCACTGAATGAGGCCCTCCTTTACCAGCTACCTAACTCTGGATGAAAAAATGTGCTGTGTATTAATAATTCTCTTCTTCCTTCACACTCCTTAGCCAGAAACACCTTACAATTTTTGCCTCTTGCCCACTCCATCATCTCTCTTCTTCGTATAGGTAATTTTCCATTTTACTGAGTCAGGAGTTTTACTTAGTGCATTCTTGATGGCTATTTTTTAAATTTACACTATTCCTCAAGGCTCAACTGAAGTATAAGTTATTAAAAGTACCTGTGATTTTTAAATCAGACCCTGAGCAAGGCTTAAGTATTAAGATGAAGGCCAGTGTGTTTTATTTTGTCCCATGAAAACTATATAACAAGCCATGCCTCTTCCTTGGCTATAATTTCTAGGTAGTTAAGGAATATTTTTTCTTTTAAAATAGCTTATTACAAAATGCTAGTACAATTGTCTTTCAATTTATTTTTTTGCCATGATTCTAAACATTTTCTAGGTCACAAAAATCTTTGAGAATTTAAAAAACTCCCAGAATAATGTACATTTGCCACAAATTTTGCATACAATTCAGGAACTTCTGACATTATTCCATGGAACCGTGGGTTCTATATGTTCTCTGATTTTTCTCTCTAATTTTAATTTTCCTTTTATATAAAAAGGTTATTAACTTTCTAAATTTACTAAAGGCAGTATTATAAACTGTTTCACATTTCTTTGTAACATAGTAATAAATTTTGAATGAGTAGAAACTTTACTTGTTTGAAAGTTTAAAAAATCAACATTTTGAAGGACGAGCTTCAAAATTACAACTAGATAAATTGCTATGGGCATATACATTGATATAACCACTTTGAAAATCAATTCGACATTATTTTATGAAGTCAAATTTTCACAATCATTATGACTCAACAGTTCCACTTTAGGGCAAAAATCCAAGAGAAACAGGCAATCACACTTATACCAAGTTATGTTATATATTTATATATAGATAGGTACATCTATATATCTATAGATATATAGGTATATCTTTATATATCCATATATAAATTACAGGTATATAGATATATAGATGATATCTCTATATACACACAAACATGCATGCACTGAGAAAAATATGTATACCTATATATCTTTATATATCTCTCTATATATTATAGATATAGATACATAGTGTAGATATCTGTTTATCTGTATGTACACACACGCACACAGAGAGAGCGCCTATTCTCATTATGTGTTATATTTATGTTTTTTTTTTTTTTTTTTTTTTTTTGAGACGGAGTCTCGCTCTGTCGCCCAGGCTGGAGTGCAGTGGCCAGATCTCAGCTCACTGCAAGCTCCGCCTCCCGGATTCACGCCATTCTCCTGCCTCAGCCTCCCAAGTAGCTGGGACTACAGGCGCCCACCACCACGCCCGGCTAGTTTTTTGTATTTTTTAATAGAGACGGGGTTTCACCGTGTTAGCCAGGATGGTCTCGATCTCCTGACCTCGTGATCCGCCCGTCTCGGCCTCCCAGAGTGCTGGGATTACAGGCTTGAGCCACCGCACCTGGCCCCATATTTATGTTCTTTCTAGTTGCTGTGAACACAGGATTACTGAGCCATTGCTCCTAAGGGAAATGCAGAATTCAGTTTCTGTGAAAGGCTGATCATAATATTTTCATTAACTGAGTAATACATAACCTTGTTTTATATATACTTTTGTTTAAAGACACCTTATTTAATATATATTTTTGGTTGATTAACATTGAATAACACTGTAGCTCATGCTTGAATGAAGCTTATCTAACACATATTTTCTCTGGAAGACACATCACAGCCTTAAGATTAGGACAGCACTGCAGCACCATGTTTGGGGACCATTTTGAAAAGCAAAACCTCCCAGCACTTTGGGAGGCCGAGACAGGTGGCTCATGAGGTCAGGAGATCAAGACCATCCTGGCTAACATGGTGAAACCCCGTCTCTACTAAAAATACAAAAATTTAGCCAGGCGTAGTGGTGCACACCTGTAGTCCCAGCTACTCGGGAGGCTGAGGCAGAAGAATTGCTTGAACCTGGGAGGCGCAGGCTGCAGTGAGCCGAGATGGCGCCACTGCACTCCAGCCTGGGCAACAGAGTGAGACTCCATGTCAAAAAAAAAAAAAGCAAAATCACCAACCAAAATAACAAAAATGTAAAGAAAATGCAGCACAAAACCGAGTGCAAGAAAATCCCACTCATTTGCAGTATGATAGGTAAAACGAGAGCAGAGCATCGCCTTGCTTGACTTCAGCTAGGAATGTGTGTCTGGAGGCTCAGTCTTTTTACAGCTCAGTACATGTCTATGAAAACACAGTAAGTATCGATTTGGGGCTTGCACATGTATTTTAGGAATAAATAAATTTGCAAATATGAAATTCATGAATAATGACCCACTGTGTATGTTTATAAGTATATGTTTATATATTTAATGTGTGTGTGTGTTTGTGTATGTTAAAACCTAGCACATAAAGCAAGGGATTTATAAACACAGGGGCTAGGATCCACACCAGGCAGGACCAACAGTGATAATCACTGTCACAAGAAATGAAATCACTCTAAGATTGTAGAGACTTTAAAAATACTTTTTGTCAAAATATTCAAGAGGTCAGATATATAAATCACATTGACACCACACAGTCTTCCATCAGCTTGCATGCCCTTCTTATCTCCTCTACAGTGTCCTCTCTATTTCATCTCCTATTTATTTTTATTTATTTCTATTTTTTACTTTATCTTAGTTTTTTTTTTAAATTCGTCATTTCCATAGGTTTTTTGGGAACGGGTGGTGTTTGGTAAGTTCTTTAGTGGTGATTCGTGAAATTTTGGGGCACCCATCACCCGAGCAATACACACTGATCCACTGAACCTAATTTGTAGTCTGTTATCCCTCACCCCCTTCCCATCCTTTCCCCACTGAGTCCTCAAAGTCCATTGTGTCATTCTTATGCCTTTTCATCCTCGTTGCTTAGCTCCCACTTACGAGCGAGAACATACAATGTTTGGTTTTCCATTCCTGGGTTACTTTCCTTAGAATAGCAGTCTCCAGTCCCATCCAAGTTGCTGCTAATGCCATTAATTCATTCCTTTTTATGACTGAGTAGTAGTCTGTCATCTATATATCACAGTTTCTTTATCCACTTGTTTATTGATGGGCATTTGGGTTGGTACCACATTTTTGCAATTGTGAATTGTGCGGCTATAAACAATGTGTGTGCAAGTATCTTCTTTGTATAATGACTTACTTTCCTCTGGGTAGATACCCAGTAGTGCCCTTATTTCAGAACAGTAAAATAAGTTTTCCTTATTTTCTGGATCAGAACCTTTCTGCCACACTTTGTTCTTCTCAGCGTCTTAGAATGTCTAACAGCCTCGGGGCCCATATGAGCATTTTCTTTTCCCCCAAATATAGTAAGTTCTTCTTAAGATAAATTATTTATTTTCTGCCTCATTAAAATTGTGTCCTGTAGTATAATACTGAAAAGCTGCTTTTTTAAAAAAATTATGATTGCAACCATGACCCATTTATTCTGGAATTCTATCATCCCATATTTCGGAGACTTGTTCATCTCAGGATGTGTATGCTGGATCATGAAAGATTGTATTTACAACAATGTCAGCAGTGTTTGAGCATCTATAATGTTCAAATCTGTATGCTAGTTGTTGACTGGGGTCATAAATATGAACATGCACAGTCCTGTCTTTGAACATACCACTGAATGGGGAAGACACACATTAAATGAAATAGTTCCTCTGCAAAATAGATTATGAACAACGTGAAGGTAGAGGTATGAAGGAACAAAGATGGTGCTGAATCATTAAGTGTGGGAGGCTGCAGATTATGGAAGCCCCCTGGGGGATTGAGACTTGGAGGGAGAGCAGAGCTTTGCTTAAAGATGGCTATATTTTATATCTTAGGAATGATGTCTTGGTAATGCTATCTTAGTTTGGGCTTCTTCCTCTTAGTTAGGTTTCCTCCAAAGTGATGCCTGAGACATGACTTGAGTAAAAGTAGTTTTAGGAAGTGACCCCAGGAAGCAGGAGAAAGGGAGTAAAGGGAGTGCAATGGGAAAGGAGAAAAAGCAAAATGAGAGAGCGTTATTGAGGTTGCTGCTGCAAGGAACAAGAACTCAATTCTACCCGAATCTTTGAGAAGTGTACAGTTTTGACCTTGAATTGTCCACTCAAAGGACAGGAAGCTGGAAAAGTTATCCTCTGTTTTCAGTTTCACATTAGTTGAATGATGTTCCTGTGATTCTTAACTCCCCTGTATTTCTGGATGCAATTATGGGATGGTCAAACTGGCTTTTTGTGACATCAGAGATGACACTTGGGCAGCAAGCAGAAGAGAGGAGAGTGTATTTGAAGAAACGTCATCTCCAGGTAAATATAAGCTTCCATAGAAATGTGCATCAGAGCTGCAGCTGCAACCAGGGAAAGCTGAAAGGCTATGGCACAGAGCAGCAAAGAGACCTGCTAGAAGTACAGAAGATGTCCAAAGGTGTTCAAGATTGAAAGCAAGGAAGCCAGTTAGAATATGAAAGTAATAAAGGACTTATCCCTTTGACATCTTTCCAACCTTTTTCTGCCTGGAAGACTTTTCCCTTCTCACTATTAGCCTAAACTCTATCCTTTCTTCAAAGCCTAATAAATAGGCACAGCCTAGAATAGTTCTTGGAACTCAATACATGTTCAATATTATTTGCTGAATAAACACCTAGCATATTCATTGTGATTGAAACTTTACACACTCATTGAAGTGAATACCCACAAAACCTTGATATACATGTGTTAGTATCTCAATTTTCTAGACATATTCATCTATTCATTCAACGAAGATTGCTGAATGTCAGACACTGTACTGGGTTATAGAAGCTGATAAAGAAATTGATCCTCAAGAAGGTTAAATCTTTTGCCAGATAACTCATAGTCAGAGGAAAGGAAATAAATTCAATGATCTTTTCTTGCATTCATCCCCCACCATTCTTCGATTCCATAATTCTCACAATTAACTCTTATCAACTCAGCCATTTCATCAATCTTTAATTCCCATACTGCAGTGTGATTTTTTCATTTGTCACGCTATGTGATACTGTGCATTTTCACCTTTTACGTTTATCTTTGCCGAGCCCCTTGAGGGCAAAACCTATGGTATCATGCTTTTTCATATCCTTAGGCCAAGGCAAGACACTATAGTTGTACCTTCTGATGCATTTTGGGGATTATCTAGATCTTTAATAATGCACGTTTCTTTTCCTATTGAAATATCACAGAAAGAATAAAATGTCATCTGATGTGAACGCAGAGCTGACATCTGAATTAAAACCTTTTATGGTAACATCAGAGCTTTGCTGGAAATAGATAAATAATAGCAATGCAAAAATGCAGACTTATGGACAAATAATATTTTGCAACATTTTTGGGGGGAGAGTTTCATTTGAATTCAAAATTTGACAGTGGCTGGAAAAGACCATGTTTAAGGAAAGATATACAAGCCTGGACACATCTAGATGCATCCCATCCACCTGTCTCTTACCCCTCTCAATGCAACACTCTCTAAAATGCCTCTAGTACGTATGTCTAGAACAGTGGGGTCCAACTGAAATGTAAGGTGATCCTACAAATGCAATTCACATAGGTCATTGACATTTTTCTCTTAGCCACAATTAAAAAAAAAAAAAAAAAAGGATTGGAAGTTAGAGGCGGGTTGATTACCTGAGGTCAGGCGTTCGAGACCAGCCTGACCAACATGGTCAAACGCTGTCTCTACTGAAAATACAAAAAAAAAAAAAAAAAAATTAGTTGGGCATGTTGGTGGGCACTTGTAATCCCAGCTATTTGGGAGGCTGAGGCAAGAGAATCACTTGAACCCGGGAGGCAGAGGTTGCAATGAGCCAAGATTGTGCCATTGCACTCCAACCTGGGCAACAGAGCGAGACTCTGTCTAAAAAAAAAAAAAGAAGAAGTAAAAGGAAACAGATTAAATTCATTTTAATAATATATTTTATTTAACCAAATATATTGAAAATATAATTTCAGATTGTAATCAATGTAAAAATTCATAAATATTTTACATTTTTATCGCGCTAAGTCCTCAAAATCTGGTGAGTATTTTACACTTTTGTCATATCTCAATTTGGACTCGTCAGATTTCAAGGACTCAGTAGCTAGTAGCTAATGGTTACCTTTTGGACAGCATAGCTTTCTAGACTGACTTCTACAGCTGCTTTTCCTGGTGTGTGTGTGTGTGTGTGTGTGTGTGTGTGTGTGTGTGTGTGTGTAGTCTATGTGTTTCTAACATATGGGTTTTTACAGCAGTTTTCCTATGGTCCCTCATCCTGTTTGATGATAAACTTTCAGAATAGAGCCCATGGACCTTGGCTATCATATGATGTATTCTAGTATACATATTACATTCATGTATTCTATTGATATCATGTATGCTTTTTTGCCCAACATGGGCTGTCGATAAGTGCTACTTTACTGAAAATTGGCAGTGTGTGCTCATGTAGAAAAAAATAGGGTCTTCTGCATTAAAAAGCAACTAAAAACAAACATTTAATTTTTAATTAGAAAGATCTCAAAGAAATGGGCCCCTGTATACCTTCTGGGGAAACTATATTTTTATTAAAATTGTGGGGGTTTTTTGTGTGTATTCTGGATTCTGCCTTTTAAAACTCCTTAGAAAAACAATGTGTTTGAATGCTTGTTACTTTTTTTCTTCATTTCAAAGCCTAAATGGAAAGTATGAGTTGACATGAACTTTTCTGTCCTTCCACTGTGTAGGGGAGCTGAAGTTGTGTACTGCAGAAGACCAGGGCCTTGGAAACAGATAAGCTAGAGGTTAAATCCCGGATCTTCGCTTTACTAACTGTGTGACTTTGAGCACTTTCGTTGATCTCAATAAGCCTTTGATATTTTGTTATACAAATTTCCTCTTTTGTAAAGCTGAAGTATTCTTGTTTGTTTTTACTCTTAAAAGTATCTTGAATCCAATTATTCTTCTCAGATTCTAGTATTAACATCTTAGTCAAGCAACTGTCAACTCTTGTATTAATTACCTGAAAGCATGCTTTTTCCTGTTTTTATGTATCCCCACCTACAAAACAATTTCTCCACAGTAGCCAGAGGTTTTTTTTATCAAGTGCACATCTGATTTTACGCAGTTTACTAATGACTGCTGAGATAAACCACTAGTTTCTATTGATGATTGATTTTTGTTTTCGCAACTGGGAGGTGCCAGTGTTCTGTGCTTTAATTAAACCCCATTTGGTGTTTCTTCCCTGACATTTTCCTTTCCTCTTGATTACTATTATCAGTCTCAAGAGAAGCAAGATTGTTTAAAATCTGTTTTTAATTCTCCAACTTTGAATAAATTATTCATTATAAAAATCACAAAAACTAGTCAATTTACCCACTAATCGTAGAATACCCAGTACTATTCCTTTATCAGTTATTAGATAGAAAGATTTCAGGTAGACAATGAGGGCCAATAGCATAAGTCACTTGTTGCTGAGAATGCACAATGGTTGCTCATACAGTACCAAGTTTGCCTCTTTGGGGCTCATTCTTTGCCTACTCACTTTAGCACCTCCTGCACTGGATACTTTCCATATCCCTCCAAGCCCATCTCTTGTTCTTCTCCAACCAAATTGCAATATTTATCAATGTCTTCCATCAATTCTTCCTTGACAATGTGCTTTTACTCTGATTTATTTTGCTTTACATAACATTGTTTTATGTCCATTTGCCTCATATAAATCCTGATTCAGTTCTTCCATGCGTGAAACCATCCCTGAATTAAGCCCTGTGTCTGTTACTCTGCTATCAAGTTCTTATCACTCATTTCCACATTCTCATTTTAAACCATTGGAGTACACTGATGGGGATGTTATATTGCACTATTCTTAAATCTTTTCTTGTGCTTACAGTCTCCCCAAATGAATGGGGGCGACAGTATAAAGGGCAAGAGATTGTCTTTCTTTTCTCCCTTTCGTTTCCTTTGTGATGTAAACAATGCCTTGGAGACTGTTCTACTCAGCATACGAACTTATTATTTAGGGAATAGTGAATATATCATAGCCAATATTTTGAACACCCATTATTTCAGGCACATAAATACATAACCTTCCCCTTCTTCCCTCCCTCCCTCCCTCCCTCCGTCCCTCCGTCCCTCCCTCCCTCCCTCCTTTCCTTCCTCCCTCCTTTCCTTCCTCCCTTCCTTCCTTGCTTCCTTCCTTCCTTCCTTCCTTCCTTCCTTCCTTCCTTCCTTCCTTCCTTCCTTCCTTCCTTCCTTCCTTCCTTCCTTCTCACTGTGTCACCCAGGATAGAGGGGAGTGGCATCATTATAGCCCACTGTAACCTCAAATTCCTGGGCTCAATCAATTCTCCCACCTCAGCCTCCTGAAGAGCTGGAACTACAAGCTGTTCCACCATACCTGGCTAATTTTTGAATTTTTTTTGGAGATGGGGTCTTGCTAGGTTGCCCAGGTGGGTCTCAAACTTCTGGCATCAGTTGATCTTCCCACCCCGGCCTCCCAAAGTGCTGGGAAAACAGATGTGAGCCACCACACGAGGGCTCATAGAAATTTTTTTTCTGTATCAGTAGCACACAAAGCTAGTACATTTCTTTTACAAGTTGCATCCTATTCTGTAATATGAATATAACATAAATTTATTAAACAATATTCCTGTTGATTATCACTTTGGCTACTTTCAAATTTTCAAGCAATTAACAAGATACTGCCATGAAGGATTTATGCATCAGTAATCTGGAAAAAAATTGTTAGATGTGGGATTTATACATTTGCCCCTGCAAAATGGCAATATTGAGTGGTTTCAAAGTGTGCATGCCTTGCTAGTTTAGATGTACTTCCCCTTCTTCTTTCTGGGACATTAAAAAAGCAATCATAATAAATACAACTTGATGACGAGGGTAATCACTGTGCTGGGAATGGTGGCTGAAGAAGATACAGAGGGTAAACTTTATCATCTCAAGATGATATAAACGGACTATTTGATTAAACCACTGAAGAACTGGGAACACCTATATAAATATTTCAATAATTGCAAGCCTCATTTATTATGAATCATTTCATAGATGTGGGCAGAGGGAAATTTTGAAGATGACGCAGAAGCATACGGAAAACAGATGCGGAGCAGTCAGGATTACTGGGTCCTGATAAATGCTTGTAAGTTACTAACTACAGTGACCTGTCCATAAACCTAGAAGGAAGAGAATGAGAGAAACAATCAGTTTTCAATATGTGTTTAGTAAGTGCCAGATACTGGGCCGTACAACCTAAATGGATTTGACACCCACAGTGATTCTGAACTGTTGGCACTGTGATCATCATATTCCCACTTTGTGGATAGGTAAAATGAGACTCAGCTGATGTAATTTGGTCACAATTATAACAGTGGTGTAGCTGGAATTCAAATGCTAAAGCACCTGACTCTCATACTGTGTTCAAAAGGAAGAAGATAAAGTGTGAAAGCAAGCAAGTTGAGAAGGAGAGGACAGACACCTGTAACAGCAGGCTTTTACATTTTTCTTCAAAATAGGACCCAGTTTGAGGTGAAGTGTTTCTCTGACAAAAGTAACGTGCGATTATAAAAACAAAAACAATGTTGGATTAAAGATAATTACTTAACAGAATACAAAATGGGATAGAGCATTTACCAAAAACAAAACAAAACAAAAAAACCTGAACAACAGAAAGGATGGTAAAGTGAACCAGGATGTGAATGAGTGGAAGAGGGTGGTTAATTTCATGGGAGGCACACATAAGAAACCAGCTGTAGAGAGGAGGATGGTGATGATTAGCACGATTCCAGTGCGTATTAGAAATAGACTGTTCTTTCCAGGAGAAGGGGCATGACAGAGCCAGCACTTGGCCAGGCAGGGACCAATGGTGTCTTTAGTGGTTTATGCAGGCTTCTATTTTACATCATTCCTTTTGTTACTTTTTTCTTTATTATTCTTCTAACAAAATATCTGACATAGAAGGAAAACCTAAGTTGCAAGATAAATGCTCTTTAGAAAGTACACATAACTATTATGTGAACCCAGAACTCATTGCCTACTTACCTATCATGAGAGAGATGAGATGTGGGATGATATATACAATTCAGATTTGCAAAAATAAGAAGAAGAAACAGAAGAGAAAAAAGTAACTTTTATACTTTTTATGTATTTAATAAACTTCTTCAATCTCCCTTTAAAACTTTATTATAAAACTTTAAAACTTTAGCATGCCAATTCAAGGTAACAATCTCCTCCACTTTTTAAGTTTCATTTTACATAAATATTCTGCCAACATAAACTTCAGATTCTGTATCAGAGCTGATTTGGTCATCCAAAGTGTCTCTTAGTCCCCTCTTGAGATGTTGTCTTGTAAGGGGTAAATCACCTAAACTGTCTCTGCCTCAATTTCTTAATCTGTAAAATGGAAAAGAGTGTTACTTACCTCAGAAGGTCTGTTCGGACAGTTTGAGTTAAACATACGTGAGAAGTGTCAGGAAAGAACATTTATCTACTTAGCATATTTAGTATTTCATAATTTTAGGATTTAAATAAGATAGAAAAAGCATGGCATATAACCAACTCAATAGATGCTATTTTTCTTTCCTCTTTCTTTTCCTCTGGAATTTAGTCTTTCACCTCTGCCCTTGTTTTTGAGGAAGGTTGTGAAAGGATGTGGTATGATAGAATCAGGCTTGGAGAGCAGCAAGAAATAGAAATGTAAAATTAAATTTGCCAATTCCACACATTGGGAAGAGTTCTACAGTGCCAGCCCACTGATCAAAGCTTCTGAAAGCATGGTTTTCCAAGGACTGTGTTGGTGCTTTACTTAGGGATGTTTCTAGGAAATGAGGGGTGTGTAGCCCTCAAACTGATAACAACTACTTGCTGGACCCCTGGACATTTTGTGAAAAAAAATCTGATTTTTGGACTAAGCAATTTCAGGTCTGTCACACACACAAAAGTGGCTGTAGAAAGGAGGTCATCAATGATTAGAGTGGATCCCAGAAGTGTACTGTGTTAGAAAAACTTCTCGCATTTTTCAGAAGGAGCCCACAGAGGCGCTCTTGATTAGCCAGAGACCGATGGTTTTCCCACAGCTGGGAAAGCAACTCCATTCCTTCTGGAATGATAGAAGACTCCAAACATTTTCATGAAACAGTTTCTGCATTAGTTAGCTCATGCTGTGTAGCGAGAAACCACCCCAAAACTTCATGGCTTCAACTGACATCCATCTATTTGGTTTACAATTTGAGTCATCAATTTGGGTTATGCTCAGCTGGATGTGGCGGGATGACTCGTGTGTCTGAGGTCAATTCCCAGGTCATCTGGGAACCAGTTGGTCTTGCAGGGGCCTCGGCTGAGATGAGTTACTTGACTGCTCATGAGCTCTCGCCCACTCCAGCAAGCTGGACCAGACTCGTTCCTTTGGTGGCAGAAGGGAGAACATTTAGAGATTCAGGGAATTTGTTTCTTTAAGACGACAAAAATATCTCATAATCAAATAAGGCTTCATGTCTCTTTTGCTCCTTTAAAAATGAATGTTTTTTTTTTTTCTCTAAGTTGAAAGTTGTTCTGCTATTATCAATCTGAAAGGAGAATGAGATTGAATTCAGTCTCAGATTTACTCCAAAAACACTGTAGGTGAGCACAGTCTCAGTCTCCTTAGGATACCTGGCCTGACCATTGTTTGATCATAAAATTATCCTTCGTTACATGGATAGTAGATCAAATATATACTAATTCAGAAGTGTAAAATATTTAAAAGGTTGGACTCCTTCCTTAGATCACCAGAAGAGAAAGTTCAAACTTAACGGAGCAAATATGGCAAAGATAACTATGGTACTGCTGTTGAAACAGCCTGTGATGCTAAAAGCTGCCTTGACTTGACTGTGGAAGGACCTCACCTAGCACAGCAATAATTAGGTCATTGACATTGTAAACTGGAAGGCACAAATCTAAGAGATCTCAGAAGCAGGGAAAGGAACATATAAGATAAAAAAAATAAATGAGAGAAGGGGAGGTAGCAAGAAGGAGGGGGAGAACACAGATAGTGAGAGAAGGAGAAAATTAAAAGTGGAAAGTAGAAAGTAAAGGGGTAAAGAGAAGGGAGACCCAACACAGTTGCTGTTCTGTAGCAGGAAAAGATTTTAAGCAACACCTGGGCTTTGTCCTCAACACTTTCTTGCACCTACCATGTCTAGAAATAGGAGGAAAAGATGGGCAGAGCCAGGACTAAGAGGAGGTGAATATGGCATTTACCTTGGGTGCAAATTTTAAGTGAGCACAAAAACATCTTGGTAATCAAGACGAATAATATTTTTATAAGATACATTAAAAATGTCAAAATTAATGCAAAAAAAACCTATGATGAATAAAACATTAAAATTTTGCATAAGAAGAGGATTAGCATTGTTGATTTTCCTGTTGTTTCAGATTTCCAATATGACTCTGCATGGAACCCTTTTATTTAGAAATTTAAATTCGCTCATCATGATTTTTGCATTATTTTGTATTTTAACATTTTTCATTAAAATATTATTTGTCTTGACTACTGAGTTTTTCTTGTCTCTTTAAATTTTGTACCTGTTTTATTCACCTCCCTTTAGGTGCTGAATGGGGCGGGAGGGTGAAATAACCTGATCTAGTAGTGGTTAAGTATGAGGACTTTGGATCCCAGTGCTTGAACTGAACCCCACTACTCTGTGTTGTAGCTCTCTCTATTCATGCTGTCAGAACTTGGGCAAGTTAATAAACCTGCCCTTTCAATGTTTCCTTCTGTAAAATGGAGATAAAAATAATCCTTCCTCATAGAAGGATTGTGAGGACTAAATGAATTAATAACATGAATATATCTAAAATAAATAAAATAATCCCTGAACATAGCAGGTACTTTAAAAAGGGTCAGTGCTGAGAATTAGGACTGTCTGTTCTGATGTTAACCCAAAGCATGTGGGTAGTGCTGCGTAGTACCTCACTATCATTAAATGCCACACGTATGTCTTTTCCACATACATGTTCCTCCCACTGCCAAATACCTCTATGAAAGACATAGTTTCATTTCTGATTTTGTGATCTGTAATTTTCACATAAACCTTACAAAAGTGTTTCTTAATTTTGCTTGAACATTAGATATTTCTAGGAAGATTTTTAAAATCCCAATGGCCAGGCTGCATTCGAGAAATTAACTAGAATCTTGGAGGGAGAGAACTAGGCATCAGTAATTTTTTTTCAGTTTCCACGGTGATTTTATTATAGAGGTAAATCTGAGAATCGCTTCCTCGGAGACTGCGTGCTGTATGACAGTACGGGTGTGGGACTAAGACATGTCTAAGCATCATTGCAAGTTCTACCCCTTGTTGACAGGGTAAACTTGAGTTAAAGTGTCTACACACCTTTTCTAATCAGTAATAATAAAAAAATTAGTGGAGTGAGGGTGTGGCATGTGGTACGTGAATATTAAATATTACTTTTCTCTGTCTTCCCCAACATTTTATTTTCTCCCTTCCCTTGTTCCTTCCTTCTTCCTCCTCATTCTCTTTCTCCTTCTTACCTCTCTTCTTCCCTTCAGCCCTCAAGCATTCATGAAGCACATACAATGAGGCAGAATTTTTACTATGCCCTGACAGTGTGAAGGTGAATGACCCATACTGAAGAAACTCACCAGTTGAGAAAAGGGAATTACATGTAAATGAATGACAGTAAGGAAGCAAACACTATGACTACAGTGGTTCTGATATTCAGAACCTCTTCATGGAATGTCTTGTGGGAAGTCAGAGAATATCAAGAATTCCCAAGCCTGCACTAAACTCTCTGTCTTTAAAATATATTATTGTGAAAGAGGCAGAAGCACTCTTACGGTCAAACCAATAAAACAGAACAAAAGGATGACAATACTCCTACTGTGTTTGAGTAATAGAAAAATGCACACAGCCAAAATAGAATGTAGTAAAGAACAAATATGGTTCTCTTATTTACTCCTACAACAGATTGTGATGTGATCAAGATGACAAACTGTGTTACTTCAGTGAGAGTTTCCTGTTAGACGTTGAGAACACAATGAATTAAATTTAATGTAGAACTAGTAAGAAAAGTTGGTTATAAAGAAGTAGTTACAAGCACCAAAATAGAATTTGGAGAATGCCAAGTCATCAAAAGCCATGTTATCATAAACATGTCTACTAAACACACTAATTCATTGACTAATTTTTACACAAAGAGAATTTGAAAAGATCATTTTATGTATCCCATTTTAATTCAGAAAAAGAATTATCATGATTTTTATAATACTTTACCTGAGAAAATTTCTTTTGAATGCCTAAGAAGAGATCCTGTAGAGAAGCAACATCCTCTGTGGATACAATTGTTAAATAAATAATATTTATTATATGATTACTGATATGGTTTGGCTATGTCCCCACCCAAGTCTCATCTTGAATTGTAGCTCTCATACTTCCCAGGTGTTCTGGGAGGGACCTGGTGAGAGATAATTGAATCATGGGGGCTGTTTCCCCCATACGGTTCTCGTGGTAGTGAATAAGTCTCGAGAGCTGATGGTTTTATACAGGGTTTCCCCTTTCACTTGTCTCTCATTTTCTCTCTTGCCTGTGGCCATGCCTTCCACCTTCCTCCATGATTATGAGGCCTCCAGAACCACATGGAACTATGAGTCCATTAAATCTCTTTTTCTTTATAAATTATCCAGTCTCGGGTATGTCTTTATCAGCAGCATGAGAACGGACTAATACAATTACTATGTGTAATGGGTAATACCAACCACACATTTTCATGAATATGTTATGCAATTATTACAAAAGCCTACGAAGTAATACTAATATTTTCCTCATTCTCTGATATGGACAAGGCAAAAAGGAGTACAATACACTGAACAAGATCACACAGTGAGTGACTGAGGTCAAATTCCAAGCCACACAGTCTAAATTCAGTCTGAGCCCTAATTCTTAAGTGTAAAGGCTGTATTTACACTTCCATCATCCCATGGAGTCTTGCTATTCAAAGTGTGGCCCATAGTCCAGCATCATCACCACCAATTAAGAGCCTGATAAAATGCAGAGTCTCAGGTGACAACATAGACCAACTGTACTGAAATCTGCATTTTTCACAAAATCCCATGGGGATTCAGATAGGCATTAAAGTTTGAGAAGCACTACTGTGGAGAAGCTCAGAACACTAACACTTTTGCACTAGGTCATGAAATATGTCTACTGAGAGATAACAATCTTTGTTGGAAAAGCTCCAAAGATATTTTCAGGTTCAATTATGTGCTTCCAAGCTTATCTTGTCAAGTTGATCACTCCATGGTGTTCTTAAATCCCTTTAGGGATTATAATTCTTCACTCAATTTTTAAAGTGTTTCCTGAAGGTGGTCCTGTCTCTACTCCTAAATGGATTTCAAGGAAAGAACCATCCTGCCACATGCTGTAAAGTTCAGTGTCTCAGAGAATGAATAGACACAAAGTAACAAAAGCAGGAGTCACAGCCTCAGACTTCACCAGCAGTTTCTTTCCTACTTAAAACAAGTATAACTAATATTTGCACTGTGCTTTACAGTTTACAATAAAATTTTACACCCACACACATATATAATTTGAAGTTGAAATACTTCAAATTGGAATATTTACCAAGGATTACAGTCTCTTAGGTATCTGTAAAGTCCTATGTTTGCTTACGAATCACTTCACTGCCCTTCTATAAACTAACTGGCAGTGAGCTTGTTCAAGGAATCTAATGTGGCTGTAACCTTCAAGAAACGTTTCAAAAGGCAAAGCAGACTAAAATCGAAGAAAAGAAAGCTGTAACTGACAGAGATCTTAAATTGCATAGTTATTTAGTGTTTCCAGTTTTCAGATTTCAGAATAAACTATAGGTCATATACTGAATGAGTATATGCATTAAATAACATATAAATATTGGCACACTTAAAGAGGTTAGTGAATGTTTTAGGATGTCTAAAGACATCTTTGCAGGGAATTCAGAGAATATGTGCCAGACAAAGAGGGCCAAGATGAATGTTTTGCTAATTAGTGAGGCAGCTTCTTACAAACATTAGTTAGGTACTTCCTTCTATTATGTAAATTGAAATGCTTCTTATTGAAAGTGAAGTTCATATTTACCAGGTGTGTCTTGAGTGAGCTTACAAGATCAGAGGTCAATAGAATGAAATAAACCTGCCCTAGAGCCCTAGTTCCACATTTTGTTAACATAGATGGCCTCAGGAGGCTGCTTAATATTTCTAACCTTCAATTTCATTGCCTGTAAGATGAAGATCCTAAGAGCACATATCTTCTATGTTTACTGTGAACATTAAATATAATTTAATACACCATGGCTTGTATATACTAAGACCTCCTTAAAATGATTTAGTAAAGATTTTTGAGTATCTACACTGTAGCAGGTCCCAGCACTACAAAAATAAGACACAATACCATTCCTATCCTCATAGGTCTCTAGCAGAGGTCATTATTGGCATAATCGCATCAGCAAATGTAAAATTGTTCTGAGAGCTTACAAAAGTGTTTGACCTATTCACAAAGACCTTACTAGAATTTGGCCAAACCATCTCAGAAGTATTTGCCACTCTTCACAATGCCCCTGCCTTGTGCATACACAGCAAATGAAGAAGCACCAGAGATGAAAGGTGGAAGAAAGAATCTGGAATACCATTCGTTGTGAGTTCTGGCCATTTCTTTTGCAGAAGCTTGACTCATTTGTGAGCTAGGCATCTAAGCTATTATCAAATAATAAAGGAAGCATGAGTTTTTACCATAATATTTGTGCAATTTGAAGGTGGGTAGGACCTCTTATGACTGTATTCACATGTGTGGGCAGGAGGAAGTGATTGCTCTCAAAGTGTTCCCTATCCCACTCAAAGAAGAGAACATTTTTATTATGTCTGCTTTCTCAGAGGATAGAATCTGGTAGCTACCCTCATTTTTTTTTCTTTTATTTTTATGCTTTTTTTTTTTTCAGTAGAAATGAGGACAGAAAGACTGTCCTTCTGAAAGTCCTCTCTGTCAAAGGACTTCTGGGATTTCCAGCATGTGGAAAAAGATCAGAAAGTCCTGCGGAACCTCTGCCAAGCTGCTAGAGTCAGAGACTCTTCCCACACTCTCCTGGGTCTCGTCAATTCTTATCAAAGATGCAGGGGTGGCAGCAGCCACTTTTCAACTTCAGAGAAGAAAGCAAGTGGTTTACAGGAAAAGAAAGCACAAGACTGCTGTCAAGTGTCACTTACTCTGTCTCTGGCCATTGAAGAGGCTTAGGCTTGTGTGGAAATGGGTTTCGAGGCCAGCAGCTCTCAGCAAAATGAGAGCCATGGAGATAAATGTTTATTTCTGTGTATACTTTGCAAAAGTTGGGTGGTTTGGATCCAGAAATTAAGGGAAATATGTTGGGTCAAATTTTCAAGCCACTCGACCTTCCTTAGTTCTGTCTTTAAAATCTAGCCCCATTCATTCAGCATATTAGATCCCTGCATGGCAAGCAAAGCCCAGCCTCTGGCATCAACGCACTGAAGGCTTCTTGGAGGGCTTACAAAGCATTGTGAAGAGTTAAATGTAAATGAATGAGGAACACATGGATTCAATTTCCCTGGAAATTCACATGTGCTTGGAAATGAAGGAGGGTAGTGTCTGGCCAAATGTGCTTTGATTTATCTGACCCCACAATATACCCCTCCGCTCTCTTTTCCTCCTCTCAAAATCATTCAAAACTTTGGTTAATGTCACACCATGGCTGAGTAGAATCTTGAAGCCTGGAGTGGTTTGAGTTCCTGAAATGCTTCACTGAGTTAAAAAGGGCATTTAGAGAGCCTTCCCCTCTTGCTCCCACTCTTCCCTCCCCAACCAAAGATTCTCACGTGGTTTTCTTCTATTTAATAGGGTTGAATTAAGGCAAGGATGTGATTATGTTAGTTCGAGCACAACACCAACCACCTATTGCAATCCGTGGAAGACTTCACTTTCTGCAACATACATTTTCATTCACAAGGTATTAGCATAACAAAAAAAATTCTGCCAGTGCAAATCAGGTTCATTTCATTTCATTTATTTCATTTCATTTTATTTTAGAAAACTACCACTTGGATAAAGGAGTAGAATTAGCCCTTTGTCCAATGGATAAATTGCAAAAATTTTCTCCTATTCTGTAGGTTGCCTGTCCACACTGATGATAGTCTCTTTTGCTGTGCAGAAGCTCTTCCATTTAATTAGATCCCATCTGTCAGTTTTGGCTTTTGTTGCCATTGCTTTTGGTGTTTTAGTCATGAAGTCTTTGCCCAGGTCTATGTCCTGAACCAGAAATACCATTTGACCCAGCAATCACATTACTGGGTATATACCCAAAGGATTATAAATCATTTTACTGTAAAGACACATGCACACATATGTTTATTGCAGCACTGTTCACAATAGCAAAGACTTGGAACCAACCCAAATGCTCATCAATGATAGACTGGATAAAGAAAATGTGGCACATTACACCATGGAATACTATGCAGCCATAAAAAAGGATGAGTTCAGGTCCTTTGCAAGGACATGGATGAAGCCGGAAACCATCATTCTCAGCAATCTAACACAGTAACAGAAAACCAAACACCACATGTTCTCACTCATAAGTGGGAGTCGAACAATGAGAACACATGACACAGGGAAGGGAACGTCACATGCCGGGGCCTGTTGGGGAGTGAGGGGCTACGGGAGGGAGAGCATTAGGAATATGTAATGTAGATGCCAGGTTGATGGGTGCAGCCACCCACCATGGCACATGTGTATCTATGTAACAAACCTGCACGTTGTGCACATGTATCCCAGAACCTAAAGTATAATTAAAAAAATAAAAAAGGAGTAGAATTATACAGGCATCATTCTCATCATCCTCATTACCATCATCCACAACCTCACATTTATTTAGTGTTTTAAAGTTTCAGAACACCTTTGTTAATCATCACATTTACTGGCCATAACATCCCCCTGCACCGAGTATTCAAGATGGAATCGTTTAGAGCCTACTTAGCGTTATCGGGCAGAGAGATACCTTAGTGTAAGAGCTGGGGCCAGGACATCAGGGAAAAGAGCCTTTGCGTCTCCTAAGTTTGGTTAATGGTGATAATAAAGGTTATAAGGGTTTATAAGGGTGACAAGAAATACTTGGGTAATAAAGCAGCAGGATGAAGCGTACATACTTTTGGTTCTTTGCCAGCATTAATTGGTTTTACCTTTGTCCTTCTGCTCCTTCTTGGGCCAGTTGGTGACTACAAACTATCTTGGGCCTGTCCTCACTCTTCCTGGTTCACTTTTTCTCCGCCCACCTGGCTAACATTTTCTTGGTATCTTTCATTTCTTCCATAGATTTCTTCCACCGGTTGTGATTTTGTCCTGGGAGAATGTGTGCACACGGTGGCCACCAGAGGGAGCCCTTCAGCGACAAAGGATGAGAGTTGCAGGATGGTAAGGGCTCGTGCTGGGAAACTTAAGTAATTATTATCATGGACCATTCTTAGCCTCTCTTTATATGCCTCAGCCAGACTTCCTCCTTTCTTTTCCTGTCCATTTTACACTTCCACCCTGGCTCTTTTCCCCCAGCATCTCGGATGACTGACTTCTGGAATCAAAGTTCTGGTTTATCACCTTTTCAAAAAGGCCTACCTCTGATCCCTAGATCACTTTCATAGATCCTTTTATGTTTTTGTTTTGTTTTGTTTGAGACAGAGTCTTGCTCTGTCACCCAGGCTGGAGTACAGTGGTGCGATCTCAGTTCACTGCAACCTCTGCCTCCCGGGTTCAAGCAGTCCTCCCTGCTTAGCCTCCTGAGTAGCTGGGATTACAGGAGTGTACCACCACATCCAGCTAATTTTTGTATTTTTAGTAGAGATGGGGTTTCACTATGTTGGTCAGGCTGGTCTCGAACTCCTGACCTCAGATGATCCACCCATCTCGGCCTCCCAAAGTGCTGGGATCATAGGTCCTTTTATGAAATTAAGGCCGCACACTCCCTTGACTTCTGCTTGCAATAAACAATCCTGCTTACTTCCTTTATAACATATTGTGATCTACACTGATATTATTTGTTTGTTTGCTTGTTGATGCTCTTTCTCTCTTGCTAGTACCGAGCTCTCTCTTGTGGCTAGTGATAGCTTTTGACTTGTGCATCACTAATTTCCTCAATGCCTAGAAAAACTTGGCATATAGTAGTTAATCAATAAAAAAAATTACTGTTGATGGATTATTGTAGTGAGAAGTCCAAATGCTGAAGATACTGTCTTTTTAGAGGACAGATTCTATTCATGGTGTTGTCATTGAACATGCTAGCCAGTGATGAATTCAGATATCACAAGTATGATATGTGTTACAAGAGGAGGAAGTATTAAAACAGTACCATCTGCAATGATGGAAAAGTCATATCTTAAGCAAATGATCACAAGTCATGTCAACCAAGATTTATTGGGTTATGTGAGAGTGTGTTAGGTGTATAATTATTTAATTCATAACTGTTTATACCCTAGATGAATACCTAACATGTTTTCAAAGATAAATGAAACATAAGATTTTCCCCCTATGGATATATGGAGAGATAAAGAGAAATAAAATCAAGAAAAATAAGGAAAAAGACAAGTATGAGTTTATTTTACTACTCAAAATATATACCATAAATTCTCTGATATTGTGCTAAAGTGGGGTTGTAAATTTTGTTCTGGCTTTCCTAGCAGCTTTCATAATTAGTAAAATATGATTTAGTATGTGATTTACAGGCAGGGCCAGCCACAGAATTTGCTGGCCCCAGTGCAAAATGAAAATATGTGGCCCCCTTATTCAAAACGCTGGAAAAATGCCACTCAGTGTAATAAAACATGAGCCTTTTTTTGTTTATTCCATGCTTTCATTCTCGACCTGTCATGGTGTTTGTTGTTTGCTATTTAATGGTGGACTCCTTTGGGTGTGAGGACACCAGCTGGGTGAATGCAGACTATCACAGGCACTGGGAGCCTCACTCCTGACTTGGCTCAGGAGGCCCAGGTATTGCCAAGTTCTCCTTCCTGTTAGCCACCAGACGTACACACTGTCTGCCTTTCCATGGCCCTCTGTCTCAACCCATAATGAATGGGCAAGCTTCTAGGGATTGAAAATCCTGAATTGGGAATGAGTAATAGGCTTGCCTTCCCAAATGCATATCGTGCTGTCAGCCAGGGACACAGATCACCACTGCCTTGCCCCACCCTGAGATGCCACAGGGTACACACCACCTGACCCCGACCCTCCCCATGACATATGCCTATGCACAAACCCTCTCAGTGTAAAGTGGTCACTGGCCTGGGAAAAGGAGGACAGGCAGTGCCTGGGGTGCAAAGGAGCAGGAGGCATCAGCAGTGCATAGTGGGTCTGGGATGGAGGAGATCAGTTACAGCCAGAGCAACAGAAACCAAGGCAATGGGAAGCCAAGGATCCATTCCAGGGAAGCCATGGGATGCAGAGCTGTGAGATAAGGCGCTAAGCCTGCATGCATCCTCCAACTCCTCTTACAGAATACAAACTGAAAGATAAAATCATTAAGAAGTTCCAAACAGTGACTTGTGAGCATTAAACTTCAAGCAAAGGACTTTTTTGAGGGCAGGGTCTTGGGGAACTACACAGCTTACAAACCCAAGAAGCTGGCCCTGTTTATAAAGGCTGCAGGCTAAAAACAAAACGTAACACCCTAGTTAAGAGAAGCACATCTGACCTTGATACCAGAAACTGAAAACTCAGAGAAATTTCTTCTAGAAGTCTATATAAAGAGGACTCTATGATTGCTATGGTCTGAATGCTTATGTCCCTCCCAAATTCATATGTGGAAACCTAAGCTCCAAGGCAATAGCGTTAGGAGACAGGGTCTCTGGGAGGTGATTAGGTCGTGAGAATGAAGCCCTCACGATAGAATGAGTGCCCTTATAAAAGAGACACCAGGGAGCTGCCTTGCTCTTTTCACCATGTGAGGACGCAATGAGAAGATGTCATCTATGAACCAGGAAGCAGGTTCTCAATAGACTTTGAATCTCCTGGCCACTTGCTCTTAGATTTTCAAGATTCCAGAACTGTGTGAAATAAATTTCTGTGGTCTATAAACTATTTAGTTTATATATTTTGTGAGAGCCCAATTGGCTAAAACGGTGATGTAATTGGAGGTCTTTGGAATCTTTCACCAATGCAATAAAATTACCATGTTTACATACCTGCATACATCATCATAATACTCCTTTCTAGTTGGAAGGGAAGATAATAAACACATAAACAAATAAAATAAACATCACCAGATAATGAGTCCACAAGCTGTAAGAAACACGGGAGTGCTTTTTCACGCTTTGGTCGTGCCTTTCTCATCCTGCACCTACCTACACATCATTCACTCAGCATCTTTCCATCCTTCATATTTCAGCTCCAAGTGCCCTCTCTTAGGAAGACTTCCCTAAGACTACTTTCTCCCTCTCCTTTTCATTCATACTATTCACAGAGTTTGCAATTACAAATGTTTATATTATCATTTTACTATCTATTTACCTCTGTCTAAACCAGAAGTTCTAAATAGCAGGAGTATGTTTTGTCCTGCCCTTTTTATATGTTCCTAGTAGCTAGCACAGTTATCCTAACGTTTGTGGAAGACTTATCTCCCTGCAATGGGCAAATTAAATTAAATTTCAAAAATGTATTGAAAACATACGATGTGCCAGAAATATTTCTAAATCCCTGTGTTAACATGATGAATGAGACTCAAGATCCATGCTGTCAGGAGGGATGATTCTGTTCGTTTCCAGACTTATAATCAATTTTTGTCTACTATCTCCCTGTTCCAACCATGTATTATATTATACCTGTTGTTTCTTAAGCATAGATCATCGATCCACCCTGCAATACTTTTTGATCAAAATATGTCATCCTTCCAGATATTTTCTTTTCTTCCTTCCTTTCCTACAATTTTGTTTGAATTCCATGTTGTAGCAGATTTCTAGTAGTCCCTGGAACCATTTCTTCTCTTCCAGTTGTAGATTTTAATAGAGTGCATGACATTCTACCTGAAGACCACATGTTCCAGCCTCTCTAGCTGTTAGGCGTGGGCGTGTCCTACGTTCTTGCCAATGCGTAGGTGTGATGCTGCAACTTCCATACCGTGTGCTCAAAAGGAAATTGTTTGCATTCCACTTCAAGTTGTTGGACTCTTACTTTGACCTAGAATGTGAATGATTATGGTGGAAATTCACCTTCAACCTTGCAGGCGAAAACAAGTCCCCAGGGAAGAGCAGAAAAAGGAAACAAAGTTAGGACTTGGTTATCTTCCAGCCTTGTCTGCTGGCCTTCCTTGGGCTCTCTGGTGAGATAAAAATACAGTTCCATCTTATTTAAGTCACTGTACTTTGGGTCCCTTTTTCTAGGAGTTAAATCCATACCCTAAGTAATACATATGTTTTCACAGCACGTTAATCTGGACATAATCCATTCTCAGCTCCCTGTGCTATGCAGAATGCTCCCCGCCCCACCCAAAGGTGTCCATGGAACATGTGAATATGTTATGTTGCATGCCAAAAAGGGACTTTGCAAATGTAATTAAAATTGAGGACGTTAAAATAGGAATATTAACTTGGATTATTTGAGTCTGCACAACCTAATCTCATGAGCCCTTAAAATCCAAGATTTACAGCCTGAAAACAGAAGAGATGCAGCTGAAGGAGAAGCCAGAGGGGTTAGAAAAGCGGAAAAGACTCAATGCACTATGACTGGTTTGAAGATGGTGAGGTCATGTGACAAGGAGGCCATATGACCAGCTTAACGGAACTGTGAGAGGTTCCTAGATGGAACAGGGACCTCAGCCCTACAGTCACAAGGAACTGAATTCTGCCAAGAACTCTGAATGCTTTTGGAAGAAAATTCGTCTTCAGAGCCTGCAGATAGAAGGCCAGGCCAGCTGACACCTTGAGTTCAGCTTTATGAGACTTGAAGCAGAGGAACTAGCTGAGCCCACCTGGACTCATTTCAGATTTCTGTGAGATAACACATTTGTGTTGTTTTAAGCTGCTACATTGTGGTGATTTGTTATGACGATGCATGAGTTTCCTAAGGCTGCTGTAAGAAATAACAAAAACCTTGGAGGCTTAACATAACAAAAATTTATTTTCTCACAGTTCTGCGGGCCAGAAGTTCAAAAATCAAGGGGCTGGCAGAGCTGCACTCCCTCTGGAGGCCATCGGGGAGAATCTGTGTCTTGATCCTTCCGGCTTCTCGTGGCTCTCCTGCATTTGTTGATGTTTGTTGGCTTGTGACCCTAGCACTAATCTCTGCCTCCCTCTTCACATAGGCTTCTCCTCTGTGTATGTCTGTGTCTGATCTCCTTCTTCCTCCCTCTTCTAAGACCCTTGCGATTGTATTTAAGGCCCACTCAGATAATCCAGGATAAACTCTTCTCGAGATCCATAACTTCATCGCCTCTTTTGCAATATTAGGTCATATGGAGAGCTTCTAGGGATCAGGAAGTGCATCTACCTTTGTGGAACAATTTTTTTCAGCCTACCACAGGCAGCAACAGAAAACTCACTCTGCTCTTTTTAAAGACTATGAAGACAATGACTAAAGATGTCACACGGCTTGCACACAATCTATGACGTGACTTCTTAGGGAAAAAGAAAAGCATAGGATGGGTTCGAATACTGGCTCCCTCACCTATTCTAGGCAAATACTTGACTATTATTTGCCTATAAAATAGAGATAATTGTATCTATATTGCATGATTATGAGTAAATTATATAGGATACGATAAAGTATCAGGGCATGCTTAGCATATAGTAGATACTCAACAAATGGCTGCTATAATCATTATCATCATTCAATATAAAATAAGGTGGCAGTTTCTTTGTAACTTCCTGTTCCTCTGATCACTTGTAGAATTTATCAGCTCTATTCATCATCATTTACTGTTTTGTCTACAACATATGAATTTATTTATTTATAACTTTAAATATAGGCAGATTGTAAAACCCTTGAGTCAAGAACTAGGCTTTGTTTTGGTTCCAGTTTTCCCTGCTTGGTAGATATTTAAGCAATGTTTGTGGATCATCTTTATTTAACACAAACCCAGGTTGGGGAACAGTCTCAACACATCACCCTCAATAGAAACAGATTCAATTGTGAAAATGCTGAAAGATAACGTGGATTTTTTGAGAGCTGAGTTAAACCGTGAGACTTTCCCCAAAATACCTTTGGCTTACTTATATCCCCAAAAGTCTTTATCTCATGACAACTCCTTTTTTGTCTCTGTTTTCCCCAAATGTTGCCTTTCCTCTTTCCCAGTGTCGTCTTCTGCTTCTTCTCTCTCACTGATGTTTTCTTCTCGAAAAGCCTCATAGCCTTTACATTATGTGCTTCGATTTAGTATCTCATGGATTTTCCAAATACAGGTCTCCACCACTGACCATGATCAGCATGTAAACGGACTGAGCAAAGCCAACAAATAATTCTTTAGAAGGAAGATGAGTCAGAATGATGACTTTTCCTCTATTCTCATCATAGTCTTAAATCTTTTTTTTTTTTTTAAAAATCAATGATAGGGAACAGAAACTCAAGGTGAAAACACTAATGTAGGGGTTATTGAACTGCAAACACAATCTGAAAAAACTTATTTGGGAGCATGTTCTGCCCTGGGGAAAGAAATGGCCTAAAGTAAGCACACAATTTTGTTGTTCCTCTTGAAACCCTAAAGTGCATGGAATGCATGATAAATCCACCAGTGCCATACAGAGTCCACAGCTTGAATGTTAGAATAAGAATTTGTACAATATCCTTCATATTAAAAAAAAAAATCACAGGCAGGCAGTTAAAATCCAATACATTTCTGGCAATTGTAAAATCCCATGTATGGCTTTACAAACTATGGAAGACGTGAGGATGGAGTAGACAGAATAATGACCCCCAAGGATGCCAGTATCTTAGTCTCTGGAACCTGTGAATACATGGCAGAGGGAGATTAAAGTTGAAGATGAAACTAAGGCTGCTAATCAGCAGACACAGAGAGCACCCTCAGTAACCAGGCAGCCCCAATGTAATCAGGATGGCTCTTAAATGTAGAAGGAGACATAAGAAAGAGATGTGAATACTGAGGAATGGTCAGACAAATGCAGTTTCTGGCTTTGAGGATGGAAGGATGGGGCCATAAGCCAAGGTATCTGGGTGGCCCCTAGATGCTGGAAAAGGCAAGTGAATGGATTCACTGCTAGAGCTTCCAAGAAACACAGCTTTACTGACATCTTGATTTTAGCCTAGTATCTGTATTGGTATCTGCATCTCAGAACTGAATCTGATTTAACACCAGTGAAACTGTAAAATTTTTAAAAATGCATATTCTTTTAAGCCACCAAGTGTGTGGAAATTTTTTATGGCAGTCATTAAAACCTGATACTGAGGACTTAGTCTGAATTGTGTTCTTTAAACTGAACATACTAATGTGCTGTTTTATTTATGGATGTCTTGTCTTTACACAAGTTAATTCTTCTTTCTCACCCTACTCTCTGCCCCTAATTAATCATTTTTCTATGTATAACATATTAGACTAGTATCAGAATATCAAATGTCATTTTTTGAAAATGATAATTAACTTATAGTTGGAATTGTAAAAAACCCAAATTAGTTGAAATTATCCTGAAGATACAGAATCATTTCTCTTTTTTAACATAGGAAATGGAGATGAGGAATCTGACATATATCTGAGGTATTTCTACAGCAAAAAAAAAAAAAAAAATTGATGACTATGCCTGAACCTGCTGTACCACCCTGAAACAGCATCTTTTATCATGATTGAATCACTGAGGATAAAAAGAGAAAGCTTTATTGATAAAGCGGTGAAGCCTTCAGAAACTCTCTTTTCCCTTTCCAGTCTCAAAAAGAGACCTGACTCATTCTATTACACCAATCTTTGCCTTTCATCGTCATCCATTAACAATACTAGATCAGGTTGTTTAGATTGGGTATAGCAATTCTAAAATCCTTTACTCTTAGATTTGAACTACACTTTTTTCAAAGTAGAAAAATGATGGAGAAAGAAGAAAGCATCTTTCGTGATTTTTTTTTTGGCTTGTTTGATGACTTTTTTTTTTTTTTTTTTTGCTTTTTGCTTTTCAACATATCAGTCTTATTTAGTAGAATAATTATCTAATCACCATTCCACAGCAGTACAACCAACAATGAATCCATAGTTGTTTCAATTGAAGAGACAGATCCCCTTGAGACAACTGGCTGAGAAATTATTATTTATTGATGCAGCATAGGATAAATTTTAAAACGCTATGTCACGAGATAGACAAAGAAAAGTATAGGGATACTTTCAATTGAGAATCCCAGTGAAGGAGCTCTTCACAGATAAACTAGAGGCTCTAAGTTGAGAACTTCTGCCCAGTTTTAAAATGTCTTCGAGTCTTAAAAATTGATGCATTTTTCCCTGTCTCATGCTCCTCTCTCTCTCCTCTGTTATACCACTTTACAAAATGTTAGTGTTTCCTTGTACACTGACTCCTTTATCTCAACCGGCCTCTGATCTCTTTTCATCATCTGCCACTCTACATTACATTCACAATCTGCTAGTCTCCCAAGGACATCCAGGATTTCCACAGTGACTTTCTTCCATGGCAGTTTATTCAAATGTGCATTTCTCTCATCTGGAAGACTCAAAGGCACCCCCTCTCGCTACCTACTACTTTAGCTTCAAAACTTCTTTCTGGCAAAGTCTTATTTGTTCTCCAAATCTTAGTTCTTCTCCCTGATATTGTCTCTGCCCTTCCTCCTTGATCCAGATCCTTTCCCCATGTTCTCTGTACTTTGACAGTCTCATCCTGGATGCTCTCCTATCATATTAAATTGCAACCATTTGTTTACCAGCTTGAAGCCTTTCACAGACACCAAGTAAATTGATAGCTGGGTTGCTGCAAATCCATCTTTTTATATCACTAAAGCTTCAGAATAGTGCCTTCACAGATAACAGATGTTCAGTAAATGCTGAACTAGTAGATCAACAGGTGAAACAAAATCTGCCATAATATTTTTACATTTGTCTAATTATAAACTTAATTCAAGTTGTAGGCAAATGGCAATCTGAGGAAGAAAAATGAGGATCAAGCCTATTACAGCCAAGTACTTATCTTCCCCCTATAGTTTCAAAGTGCTTTTGAAAGAGTAATTAGCAGTCCTTTACTACATCAGCACCATAATCCCCTTTCCTAAAAATGCCAGAGGTCACCTCAGAATTGAATGACTGAACAAGGATTAAAACATAAGAATAAGGGGACTTTGGTTAAGTTAACGGGATCACTGCTTCCTTGTCCTTGTTAAATATGCTTTCTGGACCATAACAAGAAAGCATGGTGGGGCCAGGGGTGGGGTGGTCATGGGTTGAAGAAGTTAAGGGGAAAAGAAGATTTATAGATTGATAGTAATCAGTTCATCTTATAATATGCTTCTCTTCTGATTGTCTTGCTTGAATTCTCCAACATGACTTCCTTCATTAATGATAAATAAGAGTTGCATATCTTCAGACTTTATGATGTGTATTTTTGTTACAAAGACACCCTTATATGGGCTTTTTAAACACTGGCAATTCCCCATGCAAATAAAAAGTCCCCAGAGTGTTTGAAAGAGGTGGAGAAACTTTAACTTTTCTTGAATAAAAGATGATCTGAAATACATGGTTCTTCTGTTGAATTAACCATTTGCCTCTTCCAAAAGTGTCGTTACCTATAATCCATGAATTTCCCCTCCATGTGTAGACTGAAATCTCCAATGAAAGCCACCAGAATCATTTCTCTAGTTTATCGTTGGCTGATCATAGTGAACTGGGAGGATGTGGTGGGTGTTGTACAGGTAACGACCTAGGTTTATATCCTGGTGACTCTCAACAGACTTCAGTCAAAGAACTAAACTATAGCCATGAGTACATTATGTAGTATATTCCGCTGGAAATTCAGGATGAAACTGTGAGATGTAAAGACAGAAGGAGTAGCTGATGACAAGCTTTTTATTTACATTTAGTCCTGGCTATACTACTTGTCGGGGTCTATGGAGTCCCCTGCATCATCACATAGAACCTCCATTTTCTTGAATCTTCTCCAGTGAGTGATTATAAACAAATAGCAAAATAATTTAGTATGCTAAACAATTTTGTTCCCCGAGGAGAAAATTAATACTTACTAGGCATTTACTGTGTGCCAGCCTACTGGAACATTACATTTTATATAGACATAAGATTAATATTAAAATGTGTGTAATGCATTTCTAAAATGTTTAAAAATTTTTATAAGATTACTTCACAAATTAAAAAAACTAAAAAATACTAAACTACTTGCTCAAGGTCTTCTACTTAGTAATTATTGGAGACAAAATTCAAATAGTTTTGATAACACAAAAATTTTGTCAAGGTTGCCACCACTACCAAAATGGGAAATCTTGCAGAAAACAAAACAATGAAAAAAATAGAGAGAGGAGTATAAAAAGTAGAGAAATTTTAACATGAGCACTGAGAAAAATTAAACCCATTCTTTTAAGACATGAAACAGACCAAAATTGTAGGTGTGATTCAGGGATGGATGTGAGGAAAAAATGGGGAAGAAGAAAAGGAAGGAGAAAGATAGAGAAACAAGGATGGTTCCATAGCGGGAACTTTTTAAAATGCAAGTACCAAAAGAGATTACCAAGGCTGAATTTTTTGAAACGTACCCTTTGACTTTGAGAACAATCAGTACAAAAATGCCTCGTGCACTTACAATAAAATAACAAAATATGATCAACAAGACTATAACTTAAGATGAAGTTCTACCTTTTCTTTATTAAACTTTATAAAGCAAAACATGATTATTTGACCAAGTGAATCCTTATAGAAAGTATTTAAATTATATCCAAGCTTGTGGTTGTCATGTCTAATTTCTTTCATAGCATTTCCTTATGTTAAGCTCCAAAACTTCTAAGTCCAGGTTTTTAGGTGTTCCTTCTTTGCCTGGCACTTTCACGTACTTGCTTCAAGATCAGCGTTACCAAATTTATTTTCACAGATGTAGCCTGGTAGGGTTTTATCAAACACATAGGAGCTTTGATTATTTGTGTTTGGAAAATTTGAAGTTTAGCAAAGCTAAACAGCTTTTATTTTTTCCTTAATTATTAAACTACAGTACTCCTCTGAACACATTCTGAATCTTCACATGCAGAATTCTCAAATATTTTTGATCCCACCTTCTTCTTAACAGAGAAAAACATCATATACTAGTGTTTTGGGGAAGACATAATGGGACCTCAGTTCTTGATCAAGAGTCTACTCTACAAAGGCCTAGAAATATCAGTTAATCTTCAAGCCTTACCTAGATATCTACTGGTGCTTATTTTCTATACTTTCTTTTAGGGTTGATTTCCAGTAGAAAGGGAAGTGTGGCTAACCATTATCTGTTTTCAGACATTAGTAACCTGCTCTGTGAGAACATCCCATTTTTTTTCTTAGAGGATTCTAAATGCCAGAAATATTAAAAGTAGTTTCTCTTCATTAAAAGTTTGAGAACTTCTCTTCTGAAGTCAATGAAATATAAGAGGAAGGCTTTTACTTGAAACCTGTCAGCATCAGTTGGTAACACTGTAACATTCAGTTTGCTAATTAATCTTTCTGAGGCTCAGTTTTCCTATCTGTAAAGTGAGGATTCTAGCTACCACATAGGGATCTAACAGGATCTATGATTAATGAATTATTTTATAATAAACAGAGACACTGCTAGTTCAATAGAGATAGAGTTACCTTCCCTTTTTACTTGCTCAGTATCAATGTCTCAGGACGGTATGTCTGCACCAACCCTCCAGAGATCTGCATCACACTAGAAACATGAATTCCCCATTGGCTAATGCCTCTTTATGCAAATATTGCTTCAACAAGTTGTGTGCAGAAAAATAATTCCACCAACCATCAAAACTAAATAAATAATTTAAACATTCCAAAGAAGGTATTTGTTCCCAAGGAATGTATATCAGAGTTGCAAACACTTGACAGATTTTCATATAAAGAGTATTAACAGCACAAGGCATCTTATAACACCCAAAGAAAGGTCTATAAAATCTCAGAAGAAGAAGAACATGAGGGGATAAGACTTGTGATGTGATTTCTTAAAAAGTTAGGGCCTTCTGTAGATTCCATAAGGTTATTGAGGACTTTAGGGGTGAAGTAGAGATTGTTTTAATCCTTCTGTGACCACTTCCATGTGTACTATTTTGTGTAGAGGTTTTGCCCCTGAAGAATCTGGAGCTTCCGGGTGGTCTGTATATGAGTCCTAAATCTGGATGTCATCATAGGTGACAGCTGGGGAGAGAAAGGTTGTGGGGGACAGGGCAGAGACACAATAATAGCTTGCCTGAAAGGTCCCTAAGATTAGACCTGTATACCAGCACCTCTTCCAGGAAAGAAAGAAAAGTGGCTTCAGAGATCCTAACCACCCCTTCCATGTTAGTTGTTTTGTGTATCTGGTCTAAATGTGAGACACAAACAGGCCATAGAGAAGAGCTTGGCTGAAGCCGGAAACTTGGATATTTTCTAGGTTTAGTTTAAAATATGAAAACAAAATGAAACCTTGGAAAGTAAGAATTAAACCCATAATAATGAAGTTTTAGAAGGCTCCTCAAAAATAAGTCATGCTAATTTAATATAACAATAGTATGCTTTTGGAGTTAAGAGCCATAACATATGGCGGGAGAGGTTGATGCCAAAGCAAACTATGAAAAGCCCTGCCATTCACCACATCGTCACTAGAGGGGGTAGTTGCATGCAAATAGGGTTCATTCCTGGGCAAGAAGCACACCCACCTCCACCAGTGGTAACAGCTTTTCGTTGCCATGGGAATCCCTAAACAAGGGGTAAATATGTCGACAATAGCCATAGACAATTTTATTTTTTATCCTTTTTTAATGCATGGCAGTCTCAGAGCACTCCATCTGCAGCCTGATGTTGCTCACTGGCCTGTTAAGTCTGGGCAGCACAAGTCATCCATTATTAGTAAATGGTATCACAGCACGCAGCTCTGTTCACACACTGTGGTGCATTGTAAAAGTCCCTGCTCTATGGAGAGAGGAAAAAAAAACACAACTCTCTTTGCCCTTCCCTTTTTCCCTAGCTTGCTCCTCCTTCCAAGAGCAGCTGAATCTTCAAATGAGGATACATTCTGAGTCTTTCTGTATTGGGCTAGTAAATACTTACCATGGTCAAGTGTGGAGAAAACCAGTTTAATCTTGGGCAAAGGAGAACTGAAAAAGAGGCAAAAGGCATCTGTGAGACTCAAAGACAGATGTTTGAAGTGGCTGGAATGTAGTTAAAATAATTTGACTTACTAAAGCAATATACCTTTAAATGGAGTCTGTGACAGAATTAAGGCAAGCAATGTCAATGTCTGCATGCCATAACGGTGCATGTATCAAGATAGTCCAGTTTGTAGGAGATATAGCTCTAAGTCTAAGCCATTAGGAAGAACCCTAGCCAGCGATGGAAACTAAGCAGAGAATGGAACTGTATTGCCAGTAGCAAATTACCTTATCATCTTTGCCTTAATTTTCTTGGGTGTGTGCATCATTTATTATATACCTTCTCGGTGTTAGGTACTCTGCTGGATATGAGTATTAAGTAGAGATGACCCCGGCACTTGAGATGCTCACAGTCAGGAGAACTTTCATTCCCTGAGAACTGGACCTGATCCAACAGGAAACTATGATCGGTATGGCAATAACACAGATGCCTAACTCACAATTAGAGTCCTCCTCTCCAAAAAGACCCCTTCTCAGACTAAATGGAGGAAGAGCTCCTTCACACAATGGGAGGAGGAGCAGGGCTTTAGACATGGTTTCATGAGGTCAGGAATCAAGCCACTTGGTTCGTGAAAGTACCCTTTGTGGATATGCCTGCATGTGGCACATAAAAGACCTTCAATAAATATGTGCTCACTAAATGAAAACATAGATAAATGAATGGATGGGGAAATAATGACACAACTGATGCACTTTGAGGATTCTTGGTGGATATGTTTGAAGTAGAAAACATTGAATAGTCACTATATCATGGAACAGCAAATCTGGATAAAAAATTAAAACATTCAACATTGAGCCTTTAATGTTAGCTTAATCTCCTAAGTTTTTCCTTTCATTGAGCTAAAATTTCTTTATCACTCTAAACATCAGAATATGTAAATCATAGCACAGATAAATATCCGTCTTTAGGGTGGTCAAAATTCACGTGAAAATTACTAGGAAAGAGAAAGGAAATGAAATAACTAGCTATCCAGTTTCTGGGAGGGGTGTTTCAAATGCCATTCGTGTAGAGAATCGCTGGCCTTTTCTTGAAATTTACATAGAAAATCTGGGTTCCTGGCACATGGAAAATTCCCTAGTCTCCGTCTGGGATTTCCCAGAGATTGTATTCCTGGGAGGTTCAAGGGCATAAAACTAAGAAGGGTGGAGGAATCCTTGGATTGTGTGCCATTATCATTCAGCCCCTGGTGATGCTACTATGATGATGTTGGCCAGTGCTGGCTTTTTCTCAAAAAGAGGCCTCAGGATGTCAACTTAACTGGAAACACACTCTGGAGTTACAGCCAAGAGGGGCGACCTTTCCCCAAATGGTTCTTGTTTTGTGATTCAGCATGTGAGTCATTTGGTTAATAACAACTTCCTGTATGTCCCAGACACCCCCTAGAAAATTTGGATCTCTTCTGATTTGGGGAGGAATTCTTGGGTCGGTTGCTAAGGCTGCTGGTTTGAGATTACTTGTCAGTGAAGTGGAGATTCTGGAGATTTTCTGTAGCCTACAGAGCTGCAGAGGAACTGGTAGTATTACAAGAAAGCAGACTGCAGCATCGGGAGACTGACTGTCAGATATCATCGTCCAGTAGACAATTTTGAAATGTTAGTAGAAGGATATCAGGTTACTACACTATTGCTATGGTTTAAATGCCCACTCCCAAACTCAGATTTAAACGTAATTGCCATTGTAACAGTATTAAGAGGTGGCAACTTCAGAGGGTGATTAGGTCATGAGGGATCTGCCCTTGCAAATAGATGAACAGATTTGTTATAGGCAGAGTCGTTTCCTTATAAAAGGATGAGTTCGACCCTTTATCTCACTCTCTGGATCCTTGCACCTTTCACCATGGGATGATGAAGCAAGAGGTCCTCGTCAGATGTTGGTCCCTTGATCTTAGACTTCCCAGCCTCTAGAACTGTAAGAAATAAATTTCTGTTCATAATAAATTACAGTCTCAGGTATTGTGTTATAGCAGTATAAACAGACAAAGACGACTATTAAAAATGAGCGTATGCAACTTTTCAGAGTAAAGAAGTCCATTCGTGCATGCCATAGACTTTAACTGCCCCCTTGCCTTCATTCCACCCCTTCCTCATTATATAGCAACCATACGGTAGGGTAGGTTACTCACCAGTACATACTGGTAGGATAGGCTCACCACTGGTTCTGGGCTAATCCTATCTCCCAGAACTATGCTTATGGTCAGGGTAGGACATTTCGGGCAGGCTTAAATCAACTAGCACAAAGCATTTTTCTGGCCAAATTTAGGTCATTTCCATCAGGATGAAGCTAGGAATTCTATTACTTGAGCTAAGAAAATATGCTGTTTTTTTCTGGATACACAAAAACATGTATGTTTGTCTGAAAATTATAGACAGCCATACTGTGACTACTTGGAGAGGTCAGCCTTAGGTCAAAGTTGACAACACCCAAGGAAAAGAAAAGAGAGCTAGAAAGAAACTGGTAATATCAACAAGCTCCTAGATGAAACCAAAGACCCCTTTTGTGCCATATGCTTTTTATATGAACTGAAATATTTTCTTTATTATTTCGGCCAGTTTGAATTGGGTTTTCTGTTACTATTGGCAGAAATAATACTTACTGGTGTAATTTATTAATCATCCAATCTTATATTCTATAAATATTTACTAGCTATCTACTATCTGCAAGGCATAAAGACAGAGATAGTTCTTTCCCTCAGGGAGGACAGGGTGTACTGAAAAGGCAGACATGTAAATGGAAAATAAATGTATAGCATGGTAAATGCTAAATTCAGGTAATATACACGAGGCACAATGGGATCATGGAAAAAGGAACCCCTAAATATGCCTTGATGAAGGCTGTCAGGGGAACTTCTTGGAGGAAAAGGCATTTGAAATAACTGTCATAGGAAGATCTGGAAATAAGGCACACAGTTGAGGCTGAATAAATGGCCAGTGCTACATTTTAAAGAACCTTTCATTTAAGATAGGAAGTATTTTTTTCCTGTTGCAATGGGGAATTATTAAATAATTTTGACCAGAGTGTTCATTTTAAAACCACATACATCATGAGTTTGTAGCTTCTAAATGTGGTAAATAGTAAATCATTGTGGTTAAGAACATGGGCACTAGACTCCTTGGTCTTAAATCTTTGTTCTGCTATCTCCCAGTGCCTCTGTTTTCTTATCTGAAAAAAAAAATAGATGCAATGATATTGTTGTAAGATTTAAACAAGAACTTTTTAATATAGTGGCAGGCACATGGCATATTTATATACTTTTTTTTACCCCCTTCTTGCCTCCCCCAAAAAAGCTAATTTCAGCTGCTAATAATACTATGAATGAATTCCCTTTGGCATGATGAACAAACTAAGGTTTGGAAAAAGCTGCACCCAGCTGCTTTGTTATACAGTGTATCATCAAAAACCTGTGACTTCATTTATAATGCTGGGCATCCATTGTTTAATGCAGTTTAGTAAATTTCTGGCCCATGCTCTTTATTTACAGTTCAGCTATTTTTATGTTTCTGGAGCAATGTGTGCATACCCATAGATGTGGTAGCCCATTTAGGATAAATATACTATCCCCCCTAATAAAACAAAGACAAAGTAAAGATAAATATATGATAAGAGGTGTACACTTGGAGGTCTGTAATGGCTCATGATGGTTTCATGAAATAGGCAAAGTGAGATGTCTATGTAAGATGTTTCCTAAATGGGAAATGTAACCTTCATATAGATGTGTAGCAGGCATGGTTGATATTGAGCTGATGTTTATGTGAGTATGACTGCACTGGTTGTTTATTGCTGGTGTCTCTTCTGATCGATCAGGCATTCTTCTGATTAACTAAGTGTTGATCCATAGTACATATTAAGTATTTTGAGTATCGTCTTTGCAACTAAGGTTCCCATTCTTTATATCTAAAGCTCGCATATAAAAACGAGGGGTGTTGGCAGATGAAAACAGTGGGCTAAGTCTGTACTAGTTGTATATAAAGTGAGTTCAGGAAAATAGAAATCACCAAATCCCTGATGAAGAGCGTGCAAGAGGCTGGGACAGCAGCAACACCACACTGTGAGGTGTTGGCATCAGCTCGCCAGAGAACAGATAGACAGACATTTGCACCCCGCCTTCTTTCTTTCTAAGTACACTTTTGCTAGTTACTTAACTTATCTGAGTCTTGGCTTACATGGAGAACGCAGACAATAATTCTTACCACAAAGAAATGTTGGTAATTACTATTATCTAGCATGGATTCTGGCATAAAAAGTAACTACAAATGATATTCCTTATTTTTATTGATCTCTGACTAGCAGTATTGGGAAGAAGACCCACTTTATATTATGACCTATTTACACAAGGGGTACAGATTATGGATGTCTACTAAAATGTACCTGCTTTCCAACAACTAGAATTTTAAAGAATATTTAAGAAATATTTCCAGGATAGCTAATTCCATATTAGGTGTACTATATTAGTCAGAGGCATTTTATCACCATTTTAGCAAACTATTGAGATTATACTTTGCCTCAGATAGGAACAAACACTGATTCTAGTGCATGTTATTTTACTCTAACATTATTACATCTGTAGGTTTGGCATGGCAGCCTCTACATGCTCAATGCTCCGTGAATGTTACGTGTATGAATACGTGGGTAGCCTTACAACTAATGATTAATACTAGAAATCAAGCATTACCTATAAGATACAACTTTTTCCTGGGGACGGTTTTGCTTTTCTTTTAACTTCTACCCTCTTGTAATTTTCTTATCCAGTTCTGCCTTGTAATATGATTATTTGGTCTTGTCTTGTTTCCCTTACTGAGATATAAGTTCCTTGAAATCATACCCTGTGTCTTACTGTCTCTTTTCTAAAATTCCTAGTGGTTAATTGATTCTCAACAAATATCAGCTGGGTCTTGACGTAATCTATGAAATGTCATACTCCGTTTCAAGGTGACTTGTCCTTTGATGAGTGTATACATCAATTACATGTTACCTTATTTGAGAGATGACACCTGCTCTCAGTTTCAATGACTCTCTACTGGGTCACAAGTGCTGTGTCTCCTGAACTGGCATAGACAGTGAGAGAATCACAAGTCTCATAGCCACACATCCCATACTTCTGATCATGGTAGTTGTCTGATCTAAATCACTCTAGCCTTGGCTGCCTTTCTATAGTCAGTGTCAGTAGTAGGCAGGACCTAGCCCAATATTTGCCTCCCTCTTGTGAACTGTCCTCTTTACATCATACAGAGGATCTTACCTGCTTCCATTTGCATTGGCGAAGGCTTCCTATGGAGTGCCAGCTATTATGAAACATGTAGCATGGCAAAGGGCATGCAGAGATTTAGGAGTGCCAGATAGGACAGAAAGAACTTCACTTAGCTGAAGTGACATCCAGATCTGTGCCGTGGTCTTGCCCCTTCTTCTTCTTGATGTGTGCGTTTGACAAAGCACATTTGCCCAGAGCTGTGAAGAATGGAGAGGATCCTACATCCAAATACAGCGGGATCTTGTGAGTTGCTGACATTTAGTTCACAGCAGACACCAACTGCCCAGTACTTATTTAATTCAAGGCCCCACAGAAACAAATAGGATAAGTCAGAGCAACTACTTGACCTCAAGTCACTGCTTGTTCATTCTCATGTCTTCTACATCTCCATTTTTCTGACCGTTTCTTTCCAGACACTGCCAATTTCCATCTAGGAACGGTATGTTTCCAGTTAATCTGAATTATACACAAGGAAAATCTAATATAGCTTTAAAAGATGTAAATCAAGAAAGACTTTGACGCTGAGTAGATTAGCTGTATTTTTTAGTTGATGTTTTATTTTTAAAAATTGTGTTATCCTTTTCCTATAACCATATCATGCTTTTCTATTCCTATGAGTAAAATACCTTATTATCGTCAAATACATTGTATAGTATAGGGAAAAATAAGGTCAGCAAAAGGCTAACAGGGGGTTTTGTGTCTTAGAAGAGTACATTCAGCTTTTTTGGTCATTACCAGTAGTTTTGAGTTCTGAGTAAACAAGTAGAAAATTTCAGGCTATGACAATTCTTAACCATCAACTTATCATTAACAGGAAGACTATTGGAGTAGGGAAGGCTGTGCTTTGAAACAGTGTAAATTCTTTTACCCGTTCTATTATTTTATTGAGTATTTTCTTAATGCGTAAGAGGAGTTCTGGGGTATAAGATAGAAACTGATCTGACAACATAAAGTTGAATAATATGTTTCTCAGACTAGATGGTCAAACACATAATTTTCCATGGTGTTAGAAAGCAAAGGGGTCAATGTATCTCCTGGGACACTTGGACTGTGTTTACCCCAAGCAACAATTCAGATAATCTTGGAGCAAAATATTATTTGATATTGTCTAATAATGGATTCCTCTGAAACGGAGTTTTGTGCAAAAGTTGATTGGGAAGTGGTCTTGGGAGACATGCCTATAAGGCAGTAAGGTAAGAAAGTAAGGTAAGAAGAAACAGAAAAAAACTGGCCCGCAACACAATTGAAACTGAGCTGTTGGCTGAAATTGAATTAAGTTGGCAAAGCCTTTGTATCCCTCCTTCAGCTAGTAATTTGCTGCATGGTAAACTCTGGGAAGGTTTATAACCTTGGAAGAGGTCATTCACTGAGCCTGAGAGCA